>NC_061123.1:4423705-5898274 GCF_905220365.1 Vanessa cardui | reverse complement strand
ATATACGTATCTTTATACGTTTCCTTAATAGCAATCTTAAATGTATTACGTTCTTAGTGTTTGTAAGTTGAAGTTGTCGAAAGAATGATTTTATGTTGCTATAGCATCATCGAGATTTCGAAATTCACTGTTCTACCTTCGGTTATACAAGATGATAATATAAGATGGGCAGTATTTTCGCCTTGCATAACAAAGCATAAGTTGGAGCTTTGTTACTATTTAGTGTTGGTATTTTGGCAAGTTACATACAGCCAGAAGGTATTTCGCGCTTTCGGTTAAAAAAACTTTATGAGTAAAACCGTCAAGTCTGCATAGAGTCAGAGTTTATAGAGAGTTTTGTTAGTTTCCAAGTCCTTTCGCAGGTCTAAATCGCATAAAGTTATTTTTATTAACAGAAATTTCACAGGAAAAATATCTATAATAATCTTTGATATAGACATATTTTACACAAGTAGGTTCGGAACATACACAATCATTGCTTCAGTTAAAAACGTTCTGTACAATTTTCATATTAAAATTTGTAATAATACCTAATTGTTTATAAAATCAAATGCAAGGTGTGAAATATTTTAAAAAAGTGAGCAATTTCAATTTACAAGAAGTATCTACTACTTTGCCGTTAGGAGTGTCTACAAGCACAGACCAATGAGCCCAGATCGAGCCCACATCTATCACATAGAGGAGCAGATGTATTATTTTTTTGCTATAGGTTTACGGCCAAGCATATAAGTCACCTGATGGTAAGTGGTCATCACCGCCATTCGCGCTGTTAGAAATATTAACCATTCCTTACATCGCCAATGCGCCTAGTGGCACTGGCTTACCTGTCAAATTGGAACACAACGATACTAAGTACTGTTGTTTGGCGGTAGAATGTCTGATGAGTGGGCGGTATCTACCCAGACAGCCTTGCACAAAGCCCTATCACCAAGATAATTTTGAGTAAAGTTTTGAGTTATCTGGGGTTAAAACTTCAAGTATTTTTTCCTGCCAAAATTTGGTATTCACATCTAATGAACCAAACTAAATTTTCTTTATTTTCTATGAAAATTACTGACTAGTGTCAAAGTCTAAAGTGCAATGAATATAGGTCAATAGATGCTCGACCTTAT
Organism: Vanessa cardui; assembly: GCF_905220365.1. Classification (NCBI taxonomy): domain Eukaryota; kingdom Metazoa; phylum Arthropoda; class Insecta; order Lepidoptera; family Nymphalidae; genus Vanessa; species Vanessa cardui. The sequence continues at coordinate 5,897,162 of NC_061123.1, read as the reverse complement.
GTCTTTGTATTTTTAACACGATACTGCAACATCGGCTTTGCCATGATCGAGTTTTGTCCCGCTTAACCTTCTCTCCAGTTTCACAAACGGTATAGTTTAAGCATAATTAACATAGTACAGCAATAATACTGCTTTCTCAGGTCATGCTGCTACTCGTTTTAAGTTTAAAAAAGGAAATTTACACAGATAAAACCAAGTTAGATTATGTTTTATTTTATAGTCCATTTTGTGTTATTTTTAAGATTATCCATCAATGTAATGTATTAAGCTTTAACGTGATGTATTTTTAAAATGCTAAGTAACTAAAAAGTGGATGATACTACTCATATTTATAAAGCGTCCAATTAAACAAATACATACCTAATCACGTTTAATTATTACAAACATAATTTATATCACAAGCGAAGAACGAAGTATGTATTTTAAGCTTTTTTTTAATTAATAACAAACAAAGGTATAATATGATGTGTTATAATTTTAAATGATAACTGGCATGAAATAATAATTTTAGACATTTAGTATTTGTCAAATATTATTGGATTGTTTACCTAAGGAACTTTTCTAGTTAACTTTATCTCAATATTTTCGATTTTAACAATATTCAGCAATGCCGTGGGGTTGGGAGTGTAGAGCCAAACTGGTAAAGCAAGTACCAGCGAAGCCGACGAAATCTCGTCGTCCAGTTTCCGGTGCTCAGCAATGTCCAGCGCCAAATCACTATGAAACTCCAGAAATATTCTGTAAGACATTATATTTTTATAGCTGTTTTATTTACTTGGTGGTAGAGCTTTGTGTAAGCCCGTCTGGGTAGGTACCACCGACTCAACAGTTATTCTACCGCCAAATAACAGTACACAATATTGTTGTGTTCCGGTTTGAAGGGTGAGTGAGCCAGTGTCATAACAGGCACAAGGGACATAACATCTTAGTTCCCAAGGTTGGTGGCATATTGACGATGTAAGGAATAGTTAATATTTCTTACAGCATCATTGTCTATGGGTAACATACCATCAGGTGGCCCATATACTCGTCCACCAACTTATACCATAAAAAAAAATAGTTGTTACAATTAAACAACGTTTAACTAGGAAATATTTGTCATTCTGCCAATGTGATCTTTTCAACAAGACCGCTTTGAGTAGTATTTGTTGTTAGTTCTTATTACAATTTTTAGTATTTTATATTGATTAATTAGATTATAAGTTTAAATTTTATACTAACGACAGTACTGTTTGCTCGTTTTTTGAAACGACACATCTATCCTTATTAAATATAATACGTCAATGTAAGTTGAAGTAAAATTTTGTCCAGTTTTTTTCTTACATATACGGTAACTTCCATGCACTATTTATTAGTGAATCAGAATCAGCTGCGTGTCAGTACCAATAAGTCTCTATAAAAATTATATCAGTAAAACTAAAAGTATCTAAGCTTAGTAAGGTAATTGGTTTATAAAACAATTAATATTTTGTTTTGGAACGCAGTTCTTCTATGCTGTATACGGTACAGTGAACTGGCAGAAATCGTCTCGTAAAGAAAAAGGGTTATGCCCCTCCACTCACCCTATCTTTCCTCTCTTTTTCTTTATCTCTGTCTCTTTCTATAGTAGTGTTTAATATAATATTATGTAAATTAAATAATTATTATTGTTTAAATCTAATCGGGATTTTAAAAAATATTGTATTTGTCATTTTGTTACTGTCCAACATTGTTACTTTATTAAATGGTGTCTGTTTTTTAATACATATACATTGCAAAAGCAACTTCGTTTCAACCGGGTGTCCCACGAAACGACTTTTTTTTTGTTTAAGTATTACGAGCACCAAAAATGTATGCAAACTGTCAGCTTATTTGTTCATTTGGAACTAGAATAAAATTCAGTTTAAAAATGAACTCATGCTTAATAACAGAGAAAATTAAAAATAATACTCTAGCCATTAGGTCATATAAAACTGAATGTTAAAACATTTTTGCATAAGTACCTGTATTTTATGACTTAAAAATAATTTGAAGCCGAGATGGTTTACTGGTTAGAGCGCGAACATCTTAGCCGATGAATACGGGTTCAAACCCAGGCAATTACTACTGAATTTTCATGTGAGTAATTTGCGTTTATAATTCATGTCAAACTCGGTGCTAAAGGATAACATCGTTAGGAAACCTGCATGTGTCTAATTTCATAGAAACTCTATCACATGTGTATTCCACCAACACGCATTGGAACAGCGTGATGGAATATGCTCTTAACTTTCTTCTCAAAGGGAGAGAAGGCCATAACCCAACCGTGGGAAATTTACAGGCTGTTACTATTATTATTGTTATTATTATATATTTATTTGACTTTTTATTTGAAGTTCAAAAATATTTTAAGGTGGAAAAGGATATTCACTCATTAAACGCGCACCTGCATTTACCTTCGGACATCTCACGCCTCTATCTCTAACTAAGCCGACAGTTTTAAAATCTGCGCCTTTGTTGGACACAAGTGGCTTCGGACGAAAAGGTAACGATTAATGTCGTAAATATTTCATTCATATTAACGAATTATTGAGGTACTATTACTAGCATATTTTTTTTTAATAAACAGGTCATTACAGAATTAAGAATACTGTTTTCTCACCTCGACTCGATCCTCCACAAGAGAAAATGAAAGGCCCAGGACCTGGAACATACGAACCTCGTAATGAGGTGGTGTATAAACGACCTCCAGCTTACACTATGCGTCCTGCAGCACATCCACCGTATGAGCCATGGGATCAGTGGACTCCATCGCCAAACATGTACTGGCCTCGCATTCCAGGAAAAAAGTAAATGCAATTATAATTGTGAAGATATTCCATTTAGTGGTAGGGCTTTGTATCAGCCCATCTAGATAGACCTTATCAAATATAGTGAGTGGAGCCAGTGTAACTACAGGTATAAGAGACTTCATTAGTAAGCTTCCAAGGTGACTAGGATCTGATTCAGGAATAGTTCATATTTCAGATACTTTGCATGGTGGCGACCACTCACTATTAGGTAAAGTAAAAATAAAATTTGCAAAAATGTCATTTACATTTGATTTGCTGTTATATTAAGTTTAACAAGTGATCGTCAGTATTGAAATATTTGGCTTGGTTTTTATTTTCTGATGGAACAATAATTATTAAACATTAATGGATAATCCTTAACTTAAGTTACACCTTAATCACAATAATTTCGAATTTAAAAAATCATTTCTGTTAATAATTAATTAATTTCTGTTAAAAACTATTTTAAGGAGTTTTCCAGCATATACTTTTGGCAGTATAATAAAACAATTGAGTTGTCAAATATATCCAAGCCCTGGTGACCATGAGCCTAAATTCGAATATGTTCAGAAAAGTAAACCAGCTTATTCATTCGGAGCACCCTATAAACCGTTAAAGCCTGCTAAAGTTCCACCTCCGAACACCTATTGCGAGAAAAGGGTAAAGCTATTATGTCTTCTTCATCTTTAAAAGCTTTCTCATTATTGCTACAAATTTTATACTGGTTCAACATTTTCTAAAAAATGTTATGGTCTTCACTCAACTTTTCATACTGTTAATACAATTTTATAAAACATTACATTGGATATAAAAGTAATTGATACATTTTTGTTGAAAGTAATAAATGAATGAATTGGTAATACTCGAATAAGTTCCAGCATGCGGCAACAAAGAATATAAAATACAATAGATTCTCTAAAGGGATACGCAAAAATTTGTGTTGTCATTTTAACAATTTTTCAGAAATATTTTTATCGTAAAATACCAAGTACAATAAATTTATTGGTTCACTCGAGCATATTTTTAACAATGTATTTGAAAATTTCAGTTCATGTATCCAAAAAGAACGATTCCAGCTCCATCATTTGGTATTCGTCATACACGTTATCTTGGCAAGCAGCAAGAATACCTTAAGCCATCTAAACTGGACCTTGTCATTTCTGGAGAAAATTGATAACATTGGTTATGTTTTTACTATTGAGTAAACTCTTGAATATGTTTAACCAATAATTTAAAAGTCGTTTATTACAAAAGGTGATAAAGACACATTTCCATATCGTTAATAAATTGTGTTCCATTTGTTGCAAGTCAGTTTTATTACATACAGTCATGTTTTTTACTTTTTATAAGTTGGTTTAGTACCGATTACAATGATTTTTTCTGTGATCATGATCTGATAACTCATAATTCGCTACAGATAAAGAATTTTTTTAACAGTTAACATCATAGATGCGAAATGTTGTATTTAAGCAATATTTTTAAAAAAAAAATTTTTTTATCCTTTGCCTTTATTTTCATCTGAATGTTAACTGGCTTTCTTCTTCGTACAACTTCACGCTTTTGGATTATTTTCTCTGGGGATATGTAAAGTCGTACGTCTACGCAGATAAATCAGAAACAATTGTGGACTTCGAAGCCAACATTCGACGCGTTATTGCCGAAATACAGCCTGATTTACTGCGAAGAGTATGTAAAAATGAGACCTTCAGATTACGTAGTATATGCGCCGGCTATGGCGACCACAGACCCGAAATTATATTGAAATGTAAATACCATAAAATGTGTCTATATGTCAAATATAAAACCAATTTCGTGGAGATTAAATAAACTGTTTTTTTGTGTGGTTATTTCAATGAAAAGTGAAATTGCAGAAAGATGAAAATGAAACAAAAGAAGACCAAATTATGATAGGTAGGTTATATGAAGTTCGACGTGAAGATAGAATTTTCAATTCTGGGGAGTATCGTAATGAAACACCAAATGCTTTTACCATCACAAACACAGTAAGCCAGAGTCTGCAACTTAAACACGACTCAAGACTGGAAATGGTCTCGATTCTTGACTCCACATACATTTGATTTTCCGTGATTAGGTTTACGCTCTCCGTGATCGCTCTTATTGAATCCCTATTTGTGGAAGCAAGTCAAACAACGCCAGTTTCGGTAAATATTTATATAATGACTACAATTGTATTTTGTCTTCAACATCAGAGCTTAGTTGTAGTTGTCTCGTTGGTTTTGTAGGTACGACACATTAATCAGTCAGTTCAATTCCCACGACGGACCAATTAGGATAATATTGAAAAGTAATTGGTGCTGCGCCTGAATTCTCTCAAACTATTCACTAATCTAATTAATAAAAATTTATAATCGCCAAAAATGTTAAAGAGAGCCTGTAAAAATACATTATATTTATTATCGATTAAAAATGAAATTATACGTTTACAAAATAATGTACCATCATAATATCACGTAGACTTCGTTGGCGCAGGTTTCTGGATCTATGACAAATAAGCTTATATTAAAGGAAATAAATTTATGCCGAAAAACATTTATAAAACGTTACTATTAATTTCAAGTATAACTTTGCTGCTTGACTATTGAGAATTTGGAAAGTCTTAAAACTACCTGTATAGATATAAAACTTAATACAACGTGCGCTTAGAAACATTGCAAAAAAAAGAAAAACACCTTTCCCAAATTCCTGAATTGAATTCTCAGAAATGCCAAACAGAGTTGTGGAGATTTGCCGAATACACACTACCGTAGTGGATTATATTCTCAGAAATTAGAAAATATGGTTCTATTCAGATCTGAGACTTCGTTTACATAACGTACCAAATACAATTTAAATATATTAACATATTTATAGTATTTTCATTTCTAAAAATGGAAAATAAAAAGTTTTTAAAAAACTGGGGTTAACAGTTGCACGGGGATAATTACCCTTTACACAGGAACAACAATCCTAAGTATTGCTGTTTGGGCTATCTAAAAGATTTGCACAAAAGCCCGTGTACTCCGATTGCTAAAACACACACATAAGCGAGCGATTAGACATTTGCTGCTTCGCACAACCGCGCTGTGGAACCAGCCTTCACCGGCGTTTTTCCAGGGCGATACAACTTCAACTTTTAAGCAAAAAGTCATTAATAAGACTTAAAGTCATCCATCGTAAGCTTGTTATATCAATGGGTGGTAGAAGTTTCCTTCCAATATCACCTACGTATGCCTTCAGAAAAATCGTACTCTTGGCATATATTATATAATGTTACGAGAGTAACCTTAGTCTTCAATACGGTGTTATGACATTTGATTCTATATAATAATAATATGATGATGTGATGTGATGTTATTATAAAACATTGGGACGATAGCGGGGCATTCTAACAAAATATGAGAGATTGAAGCATCTTTGTAAAACGATAATATTATTTTGGCCACCCCGAACTACTGAAATTACAATAAATACAGTTTTTAATTTTGTTAGAAATAAGATAGCAAAGGGAAACCTTTTTCATGTTCTATAACAAGCTTAATCTATATAATAAAATAATCTCAATGGGATAAGCTGATCCCCCGAGAAGGTATGCTCAAAGATGGGAAGGAAATTCATAAAGTATTTATATGTTTGGTGCAGCAAATATGAATTATATAAATTAAATTGAAACTTATAACTAGGCAATTATGATTTATTTTCGCTTAAATTCAAACGTATTATAGTACATTAAGCATACCTTGTTACGTATTGTATCTGAGCGAATGGTTATGAATTAAAAGCATCGTTTCGGAATTATTAATAAACGCGTTTACCTATTGTTGCTTTCGTGATATTGTTAATATCTTATTAATAATGTTGAAACAAAACTAAATAGAATAATAAATTCGTATCTCATTTATTATCTGTTTCTTTATGTATTCTATTTTGATCGATGGCATTATTGTTAAAACATTTTCAAGCTGTAATAATATTTATGAAAGTATGGTATATCTAATGTACCTAATTCTTATGTTATTTTTGTCACTTAATATAAACATATTCAATATAAAGTAGATATTTGAGTTAATGAATTGTCAAGCGAAAAATATTTGCTTAATTTGGTATTGCAAATTTGCTATTCTACCATGTTATATTGGCTCTCTCTCGCTTTAAATCCAAAATATTGCTATTTAATATTTTACTGAGTGGCATCCAGATAGATGGGCGTACACAAATCTTTGTCATGGTTAAGGTAACTGTAACTAAAATATATTTAATCGATATATTATTCTGGTATGATAAGACCGTCGCTGATTTCTTGGAACTTCGATGTTGTGGCTTACTTTTATAGTAACAAACATTTGACAAAATCATTGAAACATTTTGAGACTGACAAATAAAAATATTCTTTCATAAAATTAAGATTTTATTTATAATAAATCAATCAATTAGAATAATTTTCAAGGTAATTCTAGATTAGTGATGATTGTAGTAAGTGCGTATGCGCCGTAAGCTAGTCTCTAGTAGGGGGTGAGGGAGAAGAAAAAACTTTGGAAAGATGGGCGGATGGCTAGGATGAAAGATTTGTAATAGATGAATGCATGGAGGTTGAGGATTTAATACTCGCAATGACGAAGGTGAAAATTTTATTGAAATCTGTTAGAACGACGTGATTTCAGTTGTCTTTCCAGTCTAGTGCCCGTAACCCTAATGGGAGTACCCTTACTAGCTTCAACTTACTCGTATCAATTGTGTATGGCGATGGTTATTTTGGTAAAGGAGTTATAAATCGGATCGAAGTTATGAATGGGTGAAATAGTAACCAGTCAAAGTTCAACAGTGTGCAATCCCCGAATGCCGCTCAAATTTAAAGGCAGAAACTACAAATCCGTAATTAGTCCTGTCGACACGTATGGATTGAAATTCTGGGCATAGTAGAGAAAATTAAAGAGAATCTTTAAATTAGTATGGACTTGTGAGGCGTAGAGAAGAGATACACATTACTGAAAGAGAATACACTACGAAGAGGACGACCAAAGATGAAATGGATACAGTGTTTGAGGAGGCATATGAAAGAGAGATAGGTATGAAAGACCACATGACCAATAATAGAGGAGAATGGAATAAAAAGGTTCCCTGCGCCGACCCCAAATAATATAGGATAAGAGCAGGGAGGAAGAACGTTGATTAGTGTAGGTTTAATACAACTACTACTAATCTATTTATTGCTGATATTATTGTTTTGATATTCGAATCATTTGCTGATGATGACCACCACCTCCGATTTAAACCACATGAAGTCTCAAGGGAGACTACCCTACTATACAGGTCATATTATAATACACAAGTATTGGCTAAAACACAGTTTACTTTATTTTCCCTTAAACTCAAAATCCAAAGACTACGTGCTTTATGAACACGATCCGTAGATTGTAGAGTTTATAAACCCTGTTCGTGGTTTGAAAATTCCGTACTGTATATAATAGAATCGAATAAAGACGACTTCAATTAAGCTTACAAAACATGTTCAATTTAGTGTCAAAACAATTCAATGTATTATACAATTAGTTAAAACGGATTAATTTGGGCATTCACGTCACATAATTAATATTTCATAACTCATTACCAATACATGAATATAACGAATACTAGCTAAACGTGTGGCTTTACCCTTATGAAATTTATAATAATATACCTGAAGGCCGCAATTTAACCCCTCTAGAGGCGAATTAAAAAATGTAGTCTGTCATTCACCTGAACTCAAATCAACTCCATAGAAAATTTAATCAAAATTGGTTTAGTTATATCAACGTGTAACCTTACTAAAAATAATAACACGACTGCAAGGAATTGTAAAATATAAATATTGAAGTATTATTATAAAACGTGATTTTGTTTTGTCATCTTAAACTCCGTTAATTACATAGTCTTCGGAAATTCTAGTTTCAAACTTGGAATGACCTTTGTACCCTATATTATGAATTATGTATTATGAAAAATAAAATAAATTCTCCAAATTTTCTTCTTTGATAATTTAAATTGTCTATGGAATTTTCCGAATGCTTTTACGTAATTAATCTTTATAGAAATTTCAAGAGGTTCAGAAAGGTCCCAGATTCCCTTTATTTCAACATCATTAAATTGATGAAATATTCTTAAATAAAAATAATAATTATATAATTAAATATTTTACTGTAATCCACAATTTTTCGTTTTTTCTTTTATAAATATTTTAAACATTAAATAAATGATTAAATCGATCACTTATTGTTAGATGTATAATACTATTGTTCGAAAATTATTTATGATGATAATATTAATTATGTATTATATAGTCAAACAATAATACTAAATAATTATTGTTAAATATTTTTATTAAAACTTCACGTTTCTATGTTACTGTTTACCATTGATATAACTTTATTGAGATAGTAGACGCAGCTCATGAAACTTTCTCTAACAATATAATTCTTCAGTAGTTGGTCAGCGACAAGTCTCAACAGATTGAAAATCACGCGAATGGTTAACAGTTGGAAACATTAAAAAAGTGATCGTTTCTTTATTTGAATTTTATTAATTTGTATCATATTTTCTTGAATTTTCCAGGGGATTTCATGAAAAGGGACGGAAATTTGTAACAGGAAACAGATGTTATTTGATTTGACCAATGAATGCGCGCGGTGCTTTCATGTTAATGTTGGTAATTACCAAGGACTCATAGATGTCACACGTTACATATCATATGTGCCTACTGTAAGAGTCATTCGTTTTCAAACTTATAAATTATAATTCATAACAATAAACTTGTATTTAATAAAATCTGTACAATGCATGCCTTAAATATAATTTACTTTTTAATTTTTATTACTCTTACTTCTTCTTCTTTGTAATATTTTGTTGATACGGACAAAATTACTACTCACGGCATTTTGACTAGTATTTTTGTGAAATCTAAATTGCATAGTTTTAAAAACATTTTATTTTTATTACTGATGGTCCGATATTTGTGATAACAACTGGACCTGACGGCATAAACTGCCTATCCATGTGGCGTATGTACAGATAGAATCGAAATATATATATATACTTTTAACAACAGTTATTTTAATAGCGATTACTCTTTTAAAATAAGAATTGTCTTGAATTTATTAAACTCGCTATGGCCTTTCTTTATACGGTACACTTACTCTGTGAAAATGTAGATGAAATAGAATTGATTTATTAGCTCAATTTACACCTGACACATACTATGAGAAATCAGTCTGAACGTTAAGCAACAAAATAAATAGAGCATAATAAAATAAATATATATATAGCATAGCGTAAAGTTGGACACGTAATGAACGGCGTTTTACTAAAATCTACCCAACAAATATAACCAATTTTTAATTGTTTTTGCTGTCCGTACTCTCAGCCATTGCATGCTCAGTAAGATACTTTGTAAGCATGATCGTCACTTACTCTTACTAATGCACACTGATATTAAATTTAAAGCGCGGTGCGCACCTCCGTAAGTGAATAAGTCTATACTAAGCTACGCTTTTACTTGAAGACTTAACCTAAAATTGTTCAGAAATAAAACAACAAATTTCTTTACTTTATTTTCGTTTATATTATTGTAATATTAAAATCCCACCAAAAACATTAAATGTAAAATAAGCCAAGTCTCTCGATGCAGTCTTTCCATCGTAAAAAGTTTTGAGATCTCATAGAAGCCAAGTCCTATTCAAACTATTTTGTAGTTAATATAATATAAAGAAAACTATTGATACAATTACTAAATGTTGATTTATAACTACAAAATAATTTGAATAGTCTATGTATTACATTTATATTATTCTTTTCTATTCTATGTATGTATTCATCCAATTGAATACTTAAACAACGAACAAAGTTAATAATGCTGTCAAAATCCATACACAATATTCTTGCCAAACCGCAAATATAAAATTGTTATCTATGGTATATTACTTTTTAATGTTTTATAATTTTTCCTTTATAAGTGGCTAATGACCTATCTTGGTGCAAAATTTGAAGTTTCTAAGTCTACTAGAAGTACCCTAGGTTTTTGATGATCGGTCAGTGAGTCAGTATGTGACAAAATGGTGTAACTTTGATCGATCGTAAATTCTAAACTATTAATTCAATTGGCATGTAATTTCGAAATTAAGCTTATTTTAATGCCTACTATTATTCACCGAAAACCTAAACTTCTAGCTTTGTCCACTTTGCTCGAGACTTGGCTGGGGCACTTCCGTGCCCCCAAATAATTTACTAAGTAGGTATGCATGGTATGTACACGGTGCATATACTAAAATAACATTTTTCCAATGTTTGTGTGTCCTGTTTATCTGTCTGTTTGTTTCACCTAATCTCTAGAATAGTTGGATCGATTTTGACAGGACTTTCATGGGCAAAATATTAATCTTATAAGGAGTAACAAAGGCTACAAAAATAAGTTTTTTTTGTTAAATTCAGGTCGGGTATAGCTCTATATGAGTTTTTAAATACTTGAAAAATGTTTGACATCCAGATTATGTACGTTATATAATATTATTTGTCAAGACAATGTCGTCGCGTTGTTCTCATGGGGTAAGCTAAACATCTCATTTGAATTTCTCATTTTCACCCCATTGTCTCTCAATCCCACGAGCGAAATTTTCATTTTTATATCAAATTACAAAAAAAAAAATATCATTCTATGTAAATGAAATGAAATTGTTTATAATACTCCTTTACATTTCAATTTGAGCCAATTATTTTGAATTCTGAGCCAGAGCTTCTGGAACATTTAATAGTGAATTACTGTTTTAAGCTATATATAAATTTGTGTATTGTAATAGCTTACTGCCTAACAACGTAAGTAGTACTACTTGCGTACGGAAACCAAAATCGACAATACGGACTAAATGTTAAATATAATGAACAATTAAAGGGTTAAATAAAATTAAAATAAAATTTACTGGGTGGTAGGGCTTTGTGCAAACCCATCTGGGTAGGTACCACCCACTCATCTGTTATTCTACCAACAAACAACAGTACTCAGTGTTGTTGTGTTGCGGTTTGAAGGGTGACTTAGACAGACATTAAGTATAGGCACAAGGGACATAATATCTTAGTTCCCAAGGTTAGTGGCGCATTGAAGATATAAAGAATAGTTAATATTTCTTACAGCGTCATTGTCTATGGGTAATGGTGACCACTTACCATCAGGTGGCCCATATGCTACCAACCTATACCATAAAAAAAATATATTTAATTGAAAAATGGTTGATTTTAATTATTTAACATCATCACCATAATTTTAACTACAAAGTCTCTTTCAAAACAGTGCTTGGAAGATATCACTAATCCTTCATTAGTGTTGCGGGTGTGATCATATTCGTATTTTTGTGTTTGTTTCCATGTTTGGTGACGAATTGACGACGTTAAGCAATATTAATATTACTTACAGTGCTAATGTCTGTATTCAGTATTCACTTACCATAGGGATCATTTGCCTGTTTACACATTCCAACAGAAAAAAATAGATCATGTTTCTCAAGTCGATGCACCAACGTTTAGATGACAAATATTCCCCAATATCCTGTACTATGCTGATATTGACCAATACGTTTCGATTGTTTAATTGGAGCGGACGAGCTCCATCAAGACAAGTAGCTCTAAAGTATTATGTAACACACATAGAATGAGCTCAATAGTAATATTAGATCTGACACTTACAACTGTACACGTATGTACACGTTTGCACTTAACAACAACAATAAATAAACAATAAATAAATAAATAAAAATAAACATAACGTATGAAACTACGTTAACGTCTATGTAAAAAAATTAGCATGTAAATTATGTAATCTCTCGTTCAACTAGCGCACCGCTATTTTTTTTATATTCACTACTACTACATTTACTAATACTATTGATTTCACCTTACAGATACATATATTTAATTTTTTGAAACCGGATTAAATTAGATGTCAACGACTTATTAAAAAAATACGCGTCCTTATAAAAGTTTTTGGGGAATAAAAAAAAATAATATTATCAAATAATTGTCTATATTTCGAATAAATAAAGAAGAAAAGTAATCCGCGCCGAAAACTAGTATGTATATCAAAGTTTAACTAATAACTCTGTAATATATGTATAAACTAGCTATACCCGCCCGCTTCGCTGGGCATTAGTCGTAGAAAAATATTTTTTTAATTTTTCATTTTGTAATAAATATGCGAGGTCTAATCAAATACTTAAAATTATTTCATTTAATATTCGTCAATGATGTTCAGGCAGATTGGTCATAACACCCAAAAACTTATTTATCAAGATCATATCTTCTTTTTTTTGAATCCGGAAACAGATATGATATATGATTATGAGAATGTTTTTGTTGGTGTAATCTCGATGTAAAGTTGGTACGATGAAAATTTTAATTAAATTTCTATAGCCTAGAAAAGTTTGTATCACACCAAAAACGTCTTCTATTATCCGGTTCTATCAAATATCGATGATATAACATTTACAACCTTGTCATCTGTATGTATCTCGTAAATAAATGTACCCTTTGGCTCGAAGTTTTGATTGGTTGCATCGAATGTAGCTTAATCCTTCGTTCTCGACCATAGCATACATGTCAACAATGAATTGTTAAAACAGTTGACGATACTTCAGAATATGGTTAGATTGATTATCTCTAATTATACGATACGCATAAAAATCAAACTCTTCGATGTCACAGAGCCAGTCGTGAGATTATTTTGATACAGTCCGAGATGATATCCGTAATAATTGTCATACGATTGATATTTTTCAGCGACACCTTGATTGTTTTTGTGTCGCTTAGTGATAACAATACCTCGTTTTGTAATTTCTGTACCGACAATTACAGCTGTGACTTCAGGAGCTATGGAAGCTTTAATACGCCTTTTATGCTCTGCGTACTATCTGCATTGATAATAACTTTGAATCATTTGTTGTTTCACTATCTAGAGCAGTTTTAGGCATAATCCTAAATTTAGCGATGATTTCTCGATTAGTTGTGGTACTGAACATGCATCAAAGATCAATCTTTTTCTACGTTGTCCGTGAAATAAATGTCCAGAAATTGGGGATTTTATTTAGATACTGGAAAAAGTGAACCAATCATATGATACACTTTAAACGTAGACGCGAAATTATTGTATTGTACAATATTTGTTACTCCAAAAGATGTCATTTAAAAGCATTAATTGTAATTTCTAATATACTGAAGGAAATATTTAGACTCCTTAACAGTTCCCGTAACGTAGGTAAGAAGAGGTTCTGGTGGTTCAACCAGTTGTGGTAAATACATTTTACCAGTATCTCTTGATAAAGATGCTTGTTCGAAGATCTGGAACTTGATCATTTCGTTGACTAACTGTTTTGGCAGCTCTTAAAGTAGAAATTCGGATTCTATTTGTTTCTAAACGTATTTCTTGTTGGTGTGTTGTTTCCGTAGCTCTTTTGGATGACGCTACGCATATATTGTTGATATTCCGATCTTTTGTTTCTTCAATATCATGATGGTTTCTATTTATATAAATAAGTTGTTTTTTTTTGGTTATGTGTCTTACGTTTACATTTTATACTTCATTGTTATTGGAGTTATGAGTATACTTACCAATTATGATTATTGTTTACTTTCTTATAATCAAAACAGCTAATCACTTCTTCCCATATATGTAATTTATAATAATTATCTCATTTTAAAATGACAATTATTATTGTTGTTATTATTTTATGTTTATTGGCATATGACGGAAATTAAGTTAGTTGTTATGCTTTTTGAATAGATTTTCATTTTTTATTTCATATTTTATAATTATCGGTTGATCGGAATATAAATGTATCGTGATACACGTAAGGGCCATCTGTTGGTTATTTTTAATGATACGGATGAAATAATAACTTTCTCCATAAAACAATAGATAAACATACCAATTTTCATAATGATCGATCAAATAGTTTCTGAGTTTATCGATGACACACATGCAAACACATTCTTTTCGCTATCTATATATACTTTTGTATGTATAGATAGCCAATGATTTGCCCAAGTACATGTTTTTCCTGTATGCCAATTTTTATAAAGATACAGACACACAAAAATTTCAAAAATGGTAAAAATTAAGTCAGTCAAAGAACATATGACGAACTATGACAAAAATAAGTGTACAGACAGACTCTAGAGATTTATATAATAGTATAGATTTAGTACTCATGTGCGATAGCTTTATTATTATATGCGTATATAAGTTTATTAGCGTGTTTCCATACCGATTTCTATGATTTTTTTATGGAATAGTTAATACTGTTAACTTTTGTAATTTGGGATGATTGGGAGTGTTATAAACGATGGAATAGACAAATATAATCAGAAAGCTTCGAACTACTAAGCTATTGGGAGTGACACGTGTTATTGTGAGTCAACCATAAAAGATAGACATTGGCTGTCATGGGATATTTTTTGTATAATTTTAAGGAGAACATTTCCGTAATACATGATTTCTGTGTAGCTTTAACCATTAAGGCTAAACACGCAGCGGAATCTCAAAATATGGGGTAACTTTGCCGTTTTTCAGACATTTCCCTTAAGTGCTCTGCTCCTATGGACTTTAGCGTGATGAAAAGTATACTATAACCAGCTCAGGAGTATGAAAAATAATTGTACCAAGTTTCTTTAAAATCCGTCGAGTAGTTTTTGTTTCTATAACGGTTATATGGACAGACAGACAGACAGACAAAAATTTTACTGATTGCATTTTTGCCATCAGTATCGACCCCTGATCAGCCCCTGATAGTAATTTTGTAAAAATATTTCATGTACAGAATTGACATCCCTACAGATTTATTATAAGTATAGATGTATAGTCGATAACACTTATATGTAGTTTTGACAGACGCTCGAAAAAACAATGTTTAATTCAAAGGCGTTGTTAAAAAGATTACTAAGTCGTATTCACAATAAATTTATTTTTTAATCTTACACCCAAAATTTACCTTACTTTGTGAGACAATTGAAAACACAGAGGCTATGTAAAAAGAAGCAAAGCTCGAATGATTTGTCTCAAGTCGCTCTCAAGGCAGTGTTCACGACACCGCGTTATTCACACGTGCGCTGGTAATTTGTAAAAGTGACGAGCATTCATTGCGGTCCTGTAGTCACACAGACTAACATTCAACTCCATTGTAGTCTATTTAGGCGTCTAGCTTTGTATGCGTCAACATTGTACAGCTGAACTGAACTGAACTTAAAAACAAAATATTCTTTATTCAAGTATATTCAAGTTATGTTAAAGTATTAAAATGAACAGCCTGTAAATTTCCCACTCTTGCTTTCCCTACTATCCCTTCGAGGAGAAGGTTTAGAACATATTCGACCACGCTGCTCCAATGAGTATTGGTGTTTACACATACATAATATTGTTGAATTAGAAACGTGCAGGTTTCCTCACAATGTTTTCCTTCACCGCCGAGCACGAGATGTATTAGAAACACATAAAAATTTAGTGGTGCTTGCCTTGGTTTGAACCTGTAATCATTTGTTAATATGCATGCGTTCTAACCACAGGGCCGTCTCGCTTCAGTTACAGTAGGGGATTGAATGTAAGACTACCACGGGTTGTTAAAGTAGATACTACCGAAGAACCGGCGAATAACTTAGAGTTACTCTAATCCTCTTTAATTATAGAGTATATCAATAAAGTACAATCATTTTATTATAGAAATGTTTAACCTAAATCCTAATCCTTAGTGATTTCGTCTTCACCAATTTTGGTACAGTTTGATTTTTTACTACCTAGCCAAATGTGTAGATCATCTTAAAATGCGTAATTGGTTGCGAAAACTCAATTAGTCGTTCTTTTAATCTCATAATGCGATGATATCTTTAGTAGAGGTACGCCAAAAAAGCGATAATACGCACTGAATAATTAAATATATATATCTGAACTTGTTTCAATTGTGTCTCGCATCGATAATTTTATTAATAGCAGATGAACTTCAGCCAGATGGTGAATTATTCAATTTGCCTATATTTGCCTACTAGAATCGATCGATTCTAACCCCTGGGCTATTATCGTATTCACTACTAGCGCTAGCTTTAAGCTTAGTGCAGTTAAGCAGTTAATACTCAGTTTAAAAATGAATACACATCAATACTACATAGCGTGTAGGAAACATTACATTCGAGAATGCTTTAACGCACAAATTTAATTCTAAATTCCATTTTTATTAGTTGTTTCAGAGTTATGGTGACGCTATACAATTTTCCGAGTTTTGTATTAATGCTATAATAAGTTGTTAGGTAAGTAGGCTATTTGATAATAAGTGATCAAAGTTGTGATATGGCACTTGATCATAGACAGTTGGCGGCATAACCATTCATTACATCACCAAAACTAACCTAACCTTGGGAACAGCAGCTCATTCATTCTATATATTATAATGGCAGATAGAATATAATGTCGGTAACCTACCCAGTAATATTCGATTCCAGCCAAGCACTACATGTCTCATACTTAAATTGCGTTTATAATTGATTTTCTGTTCAGCGGTGAAAGATAATTTCGTTAATGAGTCTGCAATTGTGAAATAAAGCTTCAACGTTTATATTTACACCAACCTGCATTACAGCAACGCGGTTGTATAATCTACTCTCGTAAGGAGTAGAGACCCTTTACAGGTATACGTTCGAAATATAATCATAATTTTACATAGTATAAAACAAAGTTGTTTACCGCTGTCTGTTCCTATGTATGCTTAGATCTTTAAAATTACGCAAAGGATATTGATACGGTTTTATTTAATAGTAATCTTAGGACAATATAATAAAGAAACAAGAAAAATTCTGTAGTATATTTATTGACCGCATTGCATCCGTACGAAGCCGAAGCCACTCGCTAGTCCAATATAATTCCTTATTAGTAAGAACTGGCCAGTGATTGAGAAGTTAGTGCTTTATTTTATTTTATTCATTATATCCAATATATAAAAATGTTAGGTGTTAGCTTCGTATCTATAGGGCGTTTATTTCGACGATTACGACGACGATTCGAAATATTCAAACTTTTTTTAGGATAGGATCCTTCACCGGTTGCCAAACAACTGACTACGTTTTTATCACAATCGGAATGACGCGGAAACACAGAAGAAAACGTTAAAACGTTATGTAAATAAGTAGAAAAGCTTGATTATATTGTTCCTTTAAAAATAAATTTACTACCAAGACTTTTATTAGCTTTTGGGTCCACAAATTAAAATGATTCAACCTCAAGCTAGAAGCCTCCTCCAAAGAATTCCATTTTTTTCAGCTATCAGCATAGATTAGTTACTTACGTTTATATATTTTACTTCCAGTATATGAAGATGAAAGAAATCACTTCATATAGAAATTTAGAATGCCAACAAGATGATGATATAATGTTGCTGACATTACATGTTACGTTAAGAAAACGTGGTTGTACTCGTACGATTAACTGGTCGATGTCTTGTCATAACAGTAGTGGAAGGTTTCCACGCTTAGCCGGTTTAAACTGGATCACAGCGAGAATAACATAAAACGAATCCGACTTTTTAATATGACATTGTAAAACTCCTTACAAAAAATATTTTATAACATAACTTAAACGGAAATGTTTCTATGAAACTTTTCCATAAAATATTCTGTTTGTTGCAAACGCCACCTCCGATATTAACGTAAGATGCCAGAACCGTACACCTCCTTTGGAAATAAGGATTCTAAAGTGACATATAATTTTTCTTAAATGGTCTTTCATTTTGATTTCGATTTCCGCTCCAAATACTCTGGAAACCATTTCATGAAACGAATTTTAAATCTTTGCGGAAATCGAAAAATGAATCAACCCAACATCTTCGCAGATTGAAGGGAAACATTTCATTTTAATATAAAATAAATTAACTTGGAATTATCAATATCATATTATTCTTAATATTATACAATATTATAAACCAAATTTTTACCTCTGCACCATAACTTGGTGGTAGGGCTTCGTGCAAACTTGGGTGGCTACCACCCACTCATCAGATATTCTACCGCCAAACAACCGTACTCAGTATTGTTGTGTTCCAGTTTGAAGGGTGAGGCAGTGTTACTACAGGCACAAGGGATATAACATCTGAGTTTCCAAGGTTTTACGATTACAGTGCCATTGTGCATGGGCGGGGGTGACTTACCATCAGGTGGCCCATATTCTCGTGTTTATGTTGCAATACCAATTTAAGGAATAAAATTCATTTGAAAGATTGGAAATAAAAAGAAAAAATAATATAGTAGAGTTTTTAAGCTAATATATTATTGATGTTTTTTTGGATTTATTTAGGTGTACTGGTAAACAATATTATATTCCTATTACTTCGTATTTTTGTATGCGTATTCATTAATTATAACTTATTTCAATAGCCATCCCTCAGACGTCAAACCGTCTCATTCTGTGACGGCCACATTTTTTATCGAGACACTGAACTCAAAAAGTTCAAGAATTAATAGCAAGAGAACATTCCAACGACAAAGTAATAATTAATTTAAACAAGACTAATAAAAAGGAAATTGATAAAGACGCCAATTTCGTTCGTTTTTTATGTATAGATATCGATCAAAAACAATTATAATCTGAAATATTGATGAAGGAATGATTTTATTTACATTATCTACATATTTGAATACAGTGGTGTTTTCTGAAAAGAATCTATTCTATAAAATAATTATCAAATTGCCTTCAAATTCCGCTCTTCTTGTTTACGAATTAAGTTTAAAAAAAAAAACGACGAAAGTTTTACTACAGGCTGTATAGAATGTCGAACGTTGTAAAGATAATAAAAGTAATAAAATGCCTATTTATTTGAAAGCCAACAACGTGCGCAGTAATGAAATTCCTCGCAAAATATTAACGCATATTTTTCCGACAAAGAGGTAATGTATTATCGGGACAAAAACAACAGACTGGCAGTATCGATTTGTATATATTTAAAATAGATTTTATTAACGTTGTCATAACTATTTATAGTATGTTACAAATGCCGGAATTTAGTTTTTTTTGTTGTTTTATTTTTAAACAGGAATAGTTTATTTAGATATTTTAAAACTAATAAAATATTAGTTATTTATTATTTATTTTTTAATTTATTTAGATAAAATAGTCTGTCACTACCGGGAATACTCGTATTTCAATATAGATTGTGATTGTTTACCAATTGTTTATTTTGATAATAGTAAAAGTCTTTATACACAAAAAATTGTTACGAAAACCAAGGGCTGTAATGAGTTTTCTCTTTTCTACTCCGATAAGTAAAATATGAAGAAATAACTTGCTGTTTAAAATGCACGCTATCGAAAAATATGTATTATATACTGCTTGAACCTGCCGCTGTATGTGTTAAATTTATAAAACTACATATAGCACATACATCACCACCGCACTTATTACCCCATTGAGGGGGTGAATTTAAGAACCAGTGTCATTCACCGGGACTTAAACTATCTACTATACATGTCAATATTACGAATGTTAAAGTAAGTCTGTCTGTTGTCGCTCTTTCACTGACAAACCACTGAACCGATTTTAATAAAATTTAGTTAGTATGAAGAAAACTTGAATTCTAAGAAAGGACATAGGGTATTTTTTGCCTAACACATGACAACCAATCCCTGTGTTTTAGCTGATCTTGCATTTATAATATTAGTTTATATACATCTATAATTCAAAAAATATGTGTGTAAAATTTGAGTGAACGCAGGGATGTATCAATGTGCACGTACATTGATTCGTGATGTGAAGCCGCTTATTTTAATAATTCGTGTAATCCTTTATCTTTCCAAACGAGATGATTAAGGCTTTCGAAGCACGCATATTCACTGTAAGCTCTGTTTGGAATTATGCCAGTTATAATACAGAGAATACCGGCCTGTTTGTTTTCACTATGACCGCGCTCATATCAAGTTTAGGCTAGTTATTAATCAGAAGTGTACATTCACAAATATAGACAGTATTAAAGGTACTATTAATATTATTGTATAATAATGGAGTATTAAATAAGACGCACGAGTAGTTTCTGCAAGAGCAGGCTGGAGCAGTGCCAGGAATGTCAGCACGCATCGCAGCAAAAATACTGCACTGTTTGTTGCCATTACGAACAACGCTTATATACAGTTTACCCCCTATAACAAATGTTCTTAGTACTTTGCAAATTTGCAGTTGAATAATTCGATATAGTAAAATTTGGATCGGTTTCAATTTGGTTTATATGTGTTATTTTTAATGTCCTACGTTGATACATTTTGAATAAAAAATGAAACAATCATACCGCAATTTGCATATAAATTGAATTAATTTTACAATAAAGTTATATTTGTACTCTTTGAATATAAAAGTATGACATTTTCTTGACATACTCGTACTTCAACCAAAGCCGTAATTTTTAGCTCAACATACAAAACGGCCAGGAGTGTGCATATTGGAGTTAAGTAGTAATAAATACTCCGTACATGAATGTGTATTCCTAAAATGAATAAATTAATAAAAGAATTCGAGGAAATCTGAGTCTTATGACTAATAAGATTATATAATAATAAGAAAGGTAATTGAAACAATATTATTCTTATAAATATTATAAATGATAATTAATAGCAAAATACGATTAGATTACTATAAGCTAGCGTTGGACCGTAATTAGTGTTTAAAACAGAAGCCGTGTATCCAGATATGGGCGAAACCTGTCGAACGACGACGATGATGGAATACAAAAATAAAATGACATGAATATCATTGATGTCTCGCTTAGTTACGCGAGGTGAGATGGCCTAGTGGTAGAACTTAGAACACGTAAATCATAACCGATAATTTTTAATTTTCATGTGCTTAATTTGTGTTTATAATTGGCCTCGTGCTCAACGTTGAAGGAAGACATCGTGAGGAAACCTGCATGCGTCTAATTTAAACGAAAGCCACATGCAAATCCACCAACCCACATTGGAATATACGTACCGTAAAATAGCGTAGTATAATACACTCATACACTTCTGCTCAAAGGGAGAGGAGGCCTTAGCCCTGCAGTGGAAAATTGACAGGCTCTACGTGTTGTAATCATGCGAGATACATTAGCACAACTGCATCGGAGCTCTAAAGTCACGGAGTCTCGGATTTCTACGAAAGCCGTGATTTTTCCTGTTTGCAGTTACAAAATAAATAAGCGAACTAGTTAAAATTTGGAATAGTGCCTAATGCAGCAGCGAAATTACAGCATCGTAAACCTGCCGCATAATTGAGCCATGACCGAGCGTGATGTTATCAACGCTTGATGTATTCTGAAATATTCTTTCCTTTCGATTCTTACTTGTAATGCTATGAATATATCATGTAAAGTATATTTGTAGTGCAGTTTATCGCCAGTCCTAATTTTACTGGAATGTTTATTAGTGATAGTTATTCAAAATTTATTATACTTAGGTAGGTTTATACAAACAGTTACGAGCTTGGAATATAAAAACCAAAAATAATCGCAAGTATTTCTGTTACACTTTGATTTGAATTGCGAATGATGTAATATTTGTGATACGAGGTGCTTTATATTTTTAATCAGACGGTTGGCAGGAAATCAAAACGAAAGTAATATCATATTTCATTTCATTTTTTACTGTATCATAATGAACTGCCTTGTTTGTCTAGTGTTACGAGAGTAATCTTAGCCTTCAATACGGTTTGATGACATTAGATTCTATATCATAATTTATATCACATTATTATTGCATATTATTAATACAGCAGGAGCTATTGAATTTACTTTATTATATAAAATTATTATTGTAATTAATTGATCAATAATTTGTAAAACTGTAATTAATATTATTTTATATGGCATAGCATGTAATACTGGCATGTAACACTATTTCTTATTTTAAATATGATTGAGCTGTCATTATAAAACAATTGGACTATAGCGTGGGGCATTCTAGAAAAAAGATAGAGACATTGAAGCATCATTTGTAAAACGGTAATATTATTTTGGCCATCCCGAACTACTGAGATTACACTAGTTAATAGCTGGTAAGGCTGCAAATAGAGAGGTCCAAGGTTTAACCCAAAAAATTATTGCATTTTTTGTTAAGAAATTTTTCGTAAGAAGTCAATATTCAACTCCCGAAGTTTGGATATTCCCAGTGTCAAAAGCACGTACTGGTCCTACGACTTATTTCACGTAAGTCGGGTTGCATACCACATATGTGCACATATGCGTACTGACTCATTCACTATATACTGCGTTTGTTTTTGTTATATGTACATAACAAGCTGGAGGCTCACCTGACGGAAAGTGATTACCACCGCCCATGAACATCTGCTTCACCGGTGAGCTTGTGCCTTTAAGAAAAGAGTACGTCCTTTTTAGAAGATACCCAAGTTGTATCGGTTCGGAAACTACATGATTCGGATTTGGATAATTTTAATGGATGAAGATAACACTACACTTGACAAATAAATGTTTCACATAAAAAATGTATGTTTTTGCTTGTTATATGAAAAAAGGTTAGTTATACGTCAATAATAATTGCAGTGTTTGTGAAAATAAGGAGTCTCGCTTAAATTCGTCTGAAGCCGCACTCGAGACATTGTACATGTAAACACGAATGTTCACACTACATACACACTTGTAATTTTTGTGAGAGTGACGAGTACTCATTGTCGGTCCTTCGTCGCGCAACGACCCTCTATATCTCCCTATTGTTGACTTTCTGGATATACCGCATATATACTCTGTGATGTCTACTAGGTTGTTTACACATGCCATGTTGACTCATTTTCGGTTGAAGTTGAAATTTGAAGAGTCGTTACTTAGAACGCAGTGACGTAGTGCTTAAATTAACTGGACTAAATCGATTTATATTGGTCTGAACTGTAACCGGTATCGAGGTGTAACAAATTATGTGGGCATATTATATATCAGGGTACTAGTTTACAAATTTATTTTTTTAGATGAAAATCATTGTTCAATATCCATTTTAATTGATTTTTCCTAAAAGACAGACACAGACAGACAGATAAAAGTGTGATAATTCTGGTGAAGTATTCACCAGAATTATCACACTTTTATCCACAATTTTAATCTGATTTTAACAAGCACCCTAATATCGATATACCGATAATAATTCAATAATATGACATACTTAGCAATGCAAAGTCACGTCTTTATATATTATACAGTATAACTTATGTTTAAAATTTTCACTATCTTAAGCGCGTAGTGTTTGCTGCGTGTTAATGCTTTATATATTATTTCAATTTACCTCGTAGAAGCTGACGAACAATTGGAGGCATCAAAAATATTTTTTAACTCACCCGATGGGCCCCGAGAAAACTATCTCGCTATTTATCTAAGACAATCGCATCTCTGGATCCATGTCATTGACATTCATTACTGTGCTTTTCTTTGACAATAACCCGCATAACCTGGTCGCTTCTATAAGGTTTCACACGCGTAAAACTTTTCGTTTCTGCAACTCTCGTATGGATTATTTGTATAGCGTGCTGTTATAGTCTACATGTATCTCAATAACTGGTCTCTCACGCACATGGAATAAGACATATCCAAATCAGTCTTCCGAATCGAAAATGCTCTAGTTACTCAGTTTTGCAACATTAGTAGAGATAATTTAGTAAATTAAAAATAAAATTAAGAAAATAATTTCTAAAATCAGTACGAAAGATAATGAACGCCTCCTATCTTATAAATATAAAAATAAATAATTGAATATGTACGAGTGTATTTCTAATCCTGCAGAAAGTATTGTATAATCTATAGAATTATTTGGGTATTATATGTTTGGGATACGGGTTTTCCTTGTTTAGGGGTCAAGATTTTTTCAATGCTTGCTTGAGACGTCGAACCGTTTGGACTTGTCTGAGTTGTATTGCATTATTAATGTTTCTTCACGAAGTTTTTCACGATTACCCTTGCTTGACTATTGGTTTCAGTTTTTCTGTAATATTGAAACTGGCTTGTATTTGGAATTTGTTTGTATAGCCATTGTATTTTTTGGGGGATAATAGATCATTATAGAGCCACATTTTTGTCATTGTTGATTGTTGTTTTTTTAGGTTTAAGCCTTAAGTAGGGGATTTGGACAGCACGTTGAGCCAACCGCTCTCACTCACTGAGAGGGGCTAGGACTACGGAGTTGTCGAGTGGGGAGGGTATGAAGTTGTAGGTACTTACTTTCTCTCGACCGTGGCATGGCAAAGTTCAGTCCATCAGAGATACAGTTTCTTGGCAGTCAGTAAAACTCTCTGCTGACTGCCTCCGGCAACTTTCCTCAGCAGAAAAGAAAGGGTAAGAAGCCGTCGGGGTGTCGGCGTAACGCACACCTTTTCTCTACATCAAAATTACAATAAGCATTGATAGGACTAGGTGGGTCCTTACTTTTTTTTCCACACTTAAGCCCACATAGGCCAACCAATCGCCGGGGTGGCACGCTTGTATGCACAAGCAACCCCGTTGTATCCTTCAAATAGACGAAAATGTACCACACAGATTTTCACGTATAACGATTATTTACAATTCCGTAGTGATATAAGTTTAATCGAAAATCATATAATTAAATAATTCGTATAATTCTCTAAGCAAACACGTATCGTGTTCTCATCCAATTCCAACTTCAGCCGTCATACTTAAAGCTGTCTCACGTAGTCTGAGCGGAGCGAACTTGCCAGGATATTATGGTGCGGTAAGTCTTTTGTATAAACTACTGAGTAGTCGGATAAGCTCTGAGGTATTGGGAGGAATAGGTTATAACTTTAGTTATTATTCTCAGTTTTTCGTTTACTTTTCTCTCAATACTTTTAATCTACGTCGGATTACATTTTAAATTAATTCTGTAACGTAAGCACGTTGCTCTCTCGTAACTGTGTAAATATTCTTTGAGGAATCTGTTATATCATACTAGCTTTTGCCCGCGACTTCGTTCGCGTGGACTTCAGGTTCGTCCCGTCTAGTCTAGTAATCGCTTAAAATCGCTTCGTAAATAAGCCATTATTTCTCGTACAAAGTAAAGGATAAAAAATGGTTATTGTGGGTTATTCCTAAGAGATAAACATATACCATCACGGACTTTTTTGTAGACCTTTTTAAGTTGTACAATACTGTAGTACATTGTTTTGATCTATCTTGTAGGATTCAGTCAGCGTTTGCTATGTAAGCGCAAAAAATGTGTTTTTTTACGCCCTCACATTAGAAACCTCAAAAATTGTAGCCTATGTGTTATTCTGATGTATAAGCTATATTGTGGTAAAGTTTCATTCAAATCCATTCAGTAGTTTTTACGTGAAAGAGTAACAAACATCCATACTTACAAACTTTCGCCTTTTTATTAGTAGTAGGATTGTGTCTACATTTTACACTCTCTAGAAAGAAAACAAGAAAGAAAGAAAGAAAGAAATGTTTAATAGGAAACGAGACACAATAAAAAGAATGAAAAATAAAAAAGAGTTACAACAAAAACAAATAAACATATAAACTAATTATAACTACTAACTTCATCTAAAAAAAAAAATGTGACGTACAAGGTGTACTATTCAGCTTCCAAGTTGGGTTCCATGAACCCAACGCTGATTTTCAATGTTACCCTGTGTGGTTGTGACGGGCTTTGACAATATATGGTATTATTTAATAAACAATAAATAATCTTAAACTAAATAATAATAAAACTAAAATTGTGAAATTTAGTACGCCAAATGTACAAAATGTAAAAGCCGATGTACTCATCAATGGGGAATCGATGGATCCAATTGATTCTGCTGAGTTTCTTGGCCTTACTGTTGATGCCAAGTTGCAATGGGGCCCTCATATTGACGGATTGGCGAGTAGACTGAGTTCTGCGGCATTCGCGGTCAAAAAAATTAGATTATGTACCGATGTTGATACGGCTCGCTTAGTATATTTCAGCTACTTTCATAGTATAATGTCATACGGTATTGTGCTGTGGGGCAATGCAGCCGCTATCCATACCATATTTGTGCTACAGAAGAGGGCTATTCGCGCAATCTACAACCTAGGAGCTAAAGAATCGTTAAGGAATAAATTTAAAGAAATCAAGATATTGACTGTTGCTTCTCAATATATATTCTCTAATGTTATGTATGTACGAAAAAATATTAATGATTTCATGAGAAAATGTGATACTCATAACATTGCTACAAGGAACAAACACAAACTTGTTACTCCTGTTACTCGACTGCGTAGAGTCAGTAACTCCTTTGTGGGGCAATGCATACGGTTTTACAACAGGATCCCAGAAAGCGTTCAAAATGCCTCTGTTGCCAAATTTAAAAAAATTATTAAGGAACGCTTGTGTGTAAAAGGTTATTATACAATTAATGAGTTTATGATCGATAGCACACCTTGGGAATGATACGATCGCCTCCTGGCTATTTCATCTCATATTAAATTGTTTATTTACATAATACATAAGACAAACAAAAAAAAAAAAAACCCGCTGAGTTTCTTTCGCCGGTTCTTCTCAGGTCAGGGTATTTTCTTTCCGAACCGGTGGTAGTGTTTCAATTGACCATCAATAAGAAAGTGTAATGCTTCTATGTTGAATAAAGATATTTGAGTTGAGTTGAGTTAAACATCTAGATATAACTTATAAGATAAGCTATACTAAACTACATATTGCGTTATTCTCCTTAGTAATGGTTGTAATTACAGAGCTGGCTTTTAATTGGGCATCCCTAGAAGCTAAAGTTTAAATTATACATTATAAAATGAACCTACATAATTATGTTATCATCTAATAACTTCTTCAAAAAACACTGCATCTCATGTTTTGTATGTATAGCCTTGTAGGAGTTTTCAGTTATTTGTTATAAAAATAACGATGTGTTTGCGAGTAACCCTAGCCTCCAATACGGTGTTATATCATTTGATTCTATGTCATTAATCATATGATAGTATTATTACATATTATGAATATAACAGAGACTATGAAGTTTACCTACTTTAAATAGAATTTATGCATACAATTATTAGTGTGAGTAATTGATTAATAATTTGTACAACTTTATTTATAAAATTTTATTTGACATAACATTTACTATTTTTAAAATAATAAATAGTGTTATATACACTATTTATTATTTTAAAATGATTGAGTTGTCATTAGAAAACAATTGCATAATTGTGGGCATTGAACAGAAATTTTGGTAGGGCTTTGTGCAAGCCCGCCAGGGTAGGTACCACCCACTCATCAGATATTCTACCGCTAAACAACAGTACGCAGTATTGTTGTGTTCCGGTTTGAAGGGTGAGTGAGCCAGTGTAACTGTAGGTACAAGGGACATAGCATCTTAGTCTCAAGATTGGTGGCGCATTGATGATGTAAGGAATTGTGAATATTTCTTACAGCGTCATTGTCTATGGGTGATGGTGACCACCGAACCGCCAATCTATTCCATATAAAAAAAGAAATATAGAGAAATTGGTGCATTATAGTAAGACGTGATTTTATTTTGCCGTTCCGAACTATTGAAATTAATAGATTAGGTGAAAAGAAATTAAGAATTATCCGATATCTGTTAATCGAATTACGTTTTTCATAAAAATACCCCTGAGTTATAAAATTTAACGGTAATGTATTGTATTATTTGTATATTCTTTACGGAACATTTGCGCCGTATACTTCGCTAGGACACACTGAAGGAAATTACGTCAGCGTCATTACCTTCTACAGCTTCCACAACACTTTAACGATTCATTTTTATAAGAAAAAGTATATTATTTATTTACTTTAAATAAAATATATTATCCAAAGTCTTTAAGAATTAGTATTAAAAATAGAACTTTTATTTATTTTGATTTAAGAATCGAAACAAAATTAGAAATATAATAAAAAATCCGACCAAGTGCAAATGCGTGCGGACTCGCGTACGAAGGGTTCCGTACGATTGACTTGGTACACAACATTAGGTACACAGCTTTCATATTTGAAACGGAACTCTAAAACAGAGCGTAACTAAATTTTCTATTAAATATTTAATTGGTAAATCGATCTAATTATTTTGTGAAAATTTCAAACGTTTGCCTGGTTTGATTTGAATATCGTTGTATGAGAACCCTATACTGTAATATATGTATTATATTGGTTACTTATTTATAGTGTATATTTCAAAAGTTAATAATAACGTAGATATAAAATAATACATTTCGTTAACTATTTTATGAATCGAATAGAAAAATATGTAAGGTTTTTGTAATGTTCATGTTTACAAATAGTCTTCAAATATCTTTACTAATATTACAGATAGTAGTCTAACATTTTCATCTCAGAACCACTCGTTATGAAATGTAACGTTAAGGTAGCCTGAAATCAGAATTTGGCAATACATAGACGCCATCACGGGATTAATGGGAAAATAAATTTGAAGTGGATAGACTCGCAAAGAACAGCTGATTAGTTAAATAACATAATTGAAAGTTAAATAAAGTCAGTTTGCTTATTGATTTGTTGCGTCTATTATTATGAAATTGTATTTACGTTTTTAGAAAAATCCAAGTACATGCGGATGAAGCCGCAGGCGGTTTATTATATAGTATCCTACACTATTAATACATCTTAATAAGCCTGTGTGCAGAAGCTGTTTTATTGCGATCAGCTATCGGATTTTCTGAATTAAAAATGGGCGTCTACACTGAAATATATGAACTATTATATAATAATATTATCGATTCATGTATATAACCAGTATATATAAACTTTAATATAATAATAAGTAAAACTTTTTCAGTCGCCATTGAAATACAGTTATGGATTTAGAAAGACGAATGAGTGTCAACGCTTTTCAAAGGTGAACAGTTTTAGCGGGGAAAGATTTATTGTAGTAGGGCGTGTACCACGGGAACTATACGCCTTGATAATTAATATTGTATGAATAAATTTATCATTCGATCATACAACAAACACCAACGGCCTGTAAATTTCCCACTGTTGGATTAAGGCCTCCTGTCCCTTCGAGGGGAAGGTTTGGAGCATATTCCACTACGCTGTTCCAATGCGTGTTGGTGGAATACACAAGTAGCAGAATTTCTATGAAATGAAACACATGCAGGTTTAATGATATTTTCCTTCACCGCCGAGCATGAGATGAATTATATATACAAATTAATCACATGAATAATCAGTGGCCTGGGTTTGAACCCGTAATCATCGGTTAAGATGCACGCGTTCTAACCACTGGGCCATCTCGGTTCTTCATTCGATCATATTTACTGCTAATTTCATTGATATATTTAATACGTCAACTCGAACGCGTTATAGATTGGTTATTTGTTCTGACGTCACACTCAACGGGTGCAGTTGGAGCAAACAAAGGAGAAGATTGAATATACCGGCAATTGACACGAGAACGTACGCGTATATAAAGTTATATCTAGACTTAGAGAACTAATTTTATATAAAATTAGTTATCTCCTCTTTACGTCTTCTTGTCTTGTTAGTTTCGCGTCTGTGTATGATATTTATCTATTATGTATTTTGTATAATATACGAGTACGTAGTAAATTCTGAAAAAGTTTTTTGATATGTATTACAAAAAAAATAAAAAAACGGCTAAGTACCATTCGGAGTCGCCCACAGAGGGTTCCGCATCAAGTAAAACCAGAGAAGTAGGAAATAGACTCTGATGTACTTGTGCTATAAAATGTTGCTTTTTACATTCAAATTTCCTTTGCGAATTTATGGGAAAAGATTTACATACGGCCATATATTTTGATTGCGCAGACTTAGATTTTTGATAATAATTTCAACTTTATGCTTCTATGCGTTCCTAGGTAGCCTTTGATAGATATACAGACATATGTACAAAAATAATCAAACATTTTTTTTTCCTTCAAAACTATGGAACCCAAAAAATAGTAAAGCGAAACCACAAATACTTAAAGTTCCACTGCTGGGCAAAGGTCTGGTTTGGTGACAAAATTTCATATAACGCATTATGCAAATTTTTCTAAGTTAATTATAGTCATAAAATGAATTTTAAACACAAATTAATTACATAACCGCAATGGCCAGGGGTTTGAATCCGCAATTATTTGTTAATATTCAAGTGTGGGCCATCCCGGTTTATCACACATACGTAAGTACCTACCGGCTGTCCGTCCCGATTTCATACAAATTTACTTTACAAGATATTTATATTCTCCATTTTAACTTTAAATATATATTTCTTTCTTAATGAGATCTCTGTGCCCTTAAAGCGGTAACTTATTTTAAAAAACTGTCAGTCGGATCTATGGATTCTGTGATGAGTGAATATTAGGAAAAAAATCAAAAAGCAAAATAAAATCAATCAGCAATCTTGACTAGGTTATTACAATAAAAAAAATATAATTTTATATGCTGCGGTCTTATACATATAAAACCTTCAATTATGATCTAGAATATTCGAAACATGACATTATTTTAGATAAATAATCGTATATATAAATAATTCAAACCTATCACTGTTCCAACGCACGAATGTGCATTGCATTTTTACCATCACAATATCGCTGCACTCTCGAA
Organism: Vanessa cardui; assembly: GCF_905220365.1. Classification (NCBI taxonomy): domain Eukaryota; kingdom Metazoa; phylum Arthropoda; class Insecta; order Lepidoptera; family Nymphalidae; genus Vanessa; species Vanessa cardui. The sequence goes on along the minus strand of NC_061123.1, from coordinate 5,865,810 downwards.
AAATTTAACAACTAATAAATACAGTTACATAAAATAAACATTCCGCTAACAAAACAGCAGCAAGTATTACATTGCACGATATAAATAATATAGATATGTCAGATAGAGATAAATAATGCCCAATAAAGGAGTAAAATTGCACCAATAAGAGGAAGAGGACAGGCGGACTCTAAATTTATCGAAGCTCTATTGATCGTCGTTCACTTCATTTATAAATACATCGAGTTCGTGTCGTTGGTGAATGCCTTCATTTGTACACATTTTTTGCCATACAATCCAATTCAAAAGATCCGTTAACATTTTTAGTAGTTTTTATTTTATAAAATTGTACATTTAACACCATGCTTTTAATATTGGTTACGAATAATCCTATCATATATTTTTTAAAAAAAATTGATATTTTATTTTTCATTGAACATTGAGTAAGATTTTATAAGCAGTTTTAGAGATTCTAAATTTCTATTACTTTTACAAATAGGTATTTTAAGTTACTGCGAATATGGAATTTGTTCGATTGATTCTTATACTTCTAGGGTTGGTTATTTATTTTAAAAATATATTACTATAGCTTCACCCAAACTCAAACTCTTACTCTATTACTTTATTCTACGTAGAAGTATTACACTTTCTTATTGATGGTCCAATTAAACACCACCACGTTAAGTGCCTTCTTATTATAAAGCATTCTTCGATTATCTTAATTTAATAAAATATTGTATCACAAGAATAAACTAAATATTTTAATAATTAGATGCAAGATATATATTTAAAGTGGTAATATTGTTCAGGTTTTTGTCGATAAGATTAATATTTTGTGTTTGATATTTTATAACAAAAAATGAAGACGACATTCAAGGTAAAGACAGGTATCATAAATAATATTTTTTCATTTGTAATCAGTGTAACAAACGAGCAACCTGACAACTAACTTTTTGATGGATGGCTCGAAATCGCTGAATATTATATTATTTTAGAATATTGAAAAATATAGGTTTATTTTTAGCTCGATATGGAAAAATAACAAAACCTATTATTGTATTCTAGTCATATATTAAACTTGTATATTTAAAATTTAACGACATTTATTTGTTCATCATGTATCTAAGTTTCAGGAAGTGATATTGAGCGATTTATGATTATAAAATATCGAAATATAGAACAGAATCGATTCGGGCCAACTCGAGACCGGCTTTAGCCACGTTTTATTTTGATAGCTCTGTGATGGATTGCTCTAAGAGCTGTTTGAGAAAAATGAGAACTATCTCATTATAAATACTTGAGGAGGAGAATTTTAAATTCAAATCGGATTTCGCCTTTCGAAGTTTAGCTAGTAGGGAATACATTTTAATATTCAAGTCACTTTACTCGGTAGTTCAATTGTAATACGAGATATTAGCGCTAGTTGGTATTTGACATTAATATTAATACAAGAATTTCCAAGAGGAAACCATTTACGATTGATCTTTAAGTTGAATAGTTGTTTCTTTCGAAAAATGTGCTTGTGATCGAGTACGTATTCGAGTATCTTTGACTTTTGTACAGTAAGATTGTAGAGGACCGTCCATTCGTTTATTTGATGTCGTACTTTTATTCCCGCTTGCACGGTAAGTAAAACGAGATTGTCGACCACCTGAGCCAAATGCATTACGCAGCGTCACTGCTGCGCTTTAGTTAATTTTTCAGGATTACTCCAACTGAAACCGTGAGAAATAGCCTCGTGCAACCTTTATATAAAATATCTTTCAACTTTTTAATAAAAGTAGTTACTTGGTGAAAGATAAAAGATTTCTGTCCAAGAAAACCATTATAAGGATAAATTTAAAATAAACATTATCTTCAGACGTTATCAGGACTTGTGAATAGGTTTGTAAATGAAAGAGTTCTGAGAGGAAATACAAGCGAAAACAATTACTATATAATAGGGAGTGTTCTTTCACTTCACCTGTCATGTCATGTCATTGAAAGTCACTTTTCAATTGAGATGGCCCAGGGGTTAGAACGCGTGCATCTTAACCAATGATTTCGGGTTCAAACCCTGCCTGGGTTGAGCACCACTATATATATGTGCTTAATTTGTGTTTATAATTCATCTCGTGCTCATCTCGTGAGGAAACCTGCATGTGTCTTATTTCACCGAAATTCTGCCACATGTGCATTCCACCAAACCGCATTGGAACAGCGTGGTGGAATATGTTCCAAACCATCTCCTTAATGGAAGAGGAGGCCTTATCTCAGCAGTGGGAAATGTACAGGCTGTTACTTTACTTTACTTTCACACAGTATTTAGTTTCAAATATTACTTGTGAATTCCTTTGTCCTGACTTTCAACGTGTAACGCAACTGAGTCTAGAAAGTTTTACTTTAGACTATATGTTTTTTACGTTCAGCTAAGGAAATTTTTGGAAATTTAAGTTATAAACTTTATTCAAAGTCGGCGCGACTCATAATAAAATTTTAATTTATTTATTTTATTTATTTTTTATTTATTTATTTATTTGCGGTTTCATGCTCACACATACAATTAAACTTTAGTTTACATGAAATAAACCCTGCTAGGGCGTAGCAAATGTTAGAGAGACGGACGTTATATCACAATTTTATCTGTCAGATATTCCTCCAGGGTGTAATAGCATTTTTTTTTAAGAATTTCTTTTAACTTATCTATCAAAAGTGATAATAAAAATAGACGTATATAAGAATAGTTAGGGATTTATTTGAATATGATTAAAAAACGGAAATATTACTGAGTAAATTTATAAAAATTAGACAAAAATATACAACAAGTGAAAATTTAAGGTATAATTTAATAAAACCGTGAGTCGATCACTCTTAGTATAATTCTTAATATAAATTAAAAGTTTTGAAGTTAAGACGTTTATATATAAAACAAGCAATTATTTATGTATTTAAAAAAAAAGGATTAATGACCATCACTCTTTGAATTTAATAATTTTGATACTTTTTAATAACTTTAAATATTTTTATACTATATAAAAACAGAGGTAAAAGTGCAAGAAAGCATTTGTTTTTTGGTTTTTTAGAAATATACCTTATATAGATTCCTAAAGTTATACTCTAATTAAAAAAAAACCTTCTTGTAGTACCACAGAATTCCTGAATGTTAAATTAAATTACATAAATAGAGTATTATTTTCTTTATATGATAAAAAAACCAGTAAATTTGAATTTACTTGACATGCATAGCACATGGTGCGCCATCTTGTTTATTAATACTTGTCGGAAAAGAGTGTCTATGAGATTAGGACAGCGCTCTAGTGAAGCGTCGCGTCATGGGTAGAGGGGCAGCCATCTTGGATGAACAGTTACATTTAAGATTTCCCGCGCACTACGTATGCGTAGAATTGGTAATTATCTTTTTTTCTTTTTTAGTAGTTTCAGTGATTGATATGGGTTTGTGTATGTGATACATTAAGGATTCGACGTTGATGACTACTGTGAAATCGTCTGTGTAATTAATTCGTTAAATTAAAGACTTATTACATTTGTGAATAATCGTTTGAACGTCCATTGATCATGAATAATTCCGATATTGATAAATATTAATATGGTCACTAATTTCACGTATTATTTTTTTTTATGACATTAGTGGCAAACGAGCAGGAGGCTCACCTGATGGAAAGTGACTACCACCGCCAATGGACATCTGCAGCATCAGGGGGCTTGCAGGTGCGTTGCCGGCCTTTAAGAAAGGATATTGTCTTAATTACAATAAATATACAAACATTCATATCATCTACTAACGTACGTGTATAAATAGATATAAACATGACTATATAAAAGCTATGTTTTATTTTATTATATAAGGAGAAGTAATCACAATATTGATCAATTTAGTAAACATAATGTTTCTTGATTGAAATAGTTTAATGTAGATGAGGTATAATTTAGAAACTGCAGATTAACGAAATTGATGCTTTTGTACGGCTAATGCTGAATATCTTCAAAGCTAAGAATTAATCATTATTCTGGTACTACGATCGAATGTTGTAAATGCTTATTCTATACTTGTAAAATTGGTAGAACTTGTACGTATATCAATTGGCCTTTGGACAAGGGGCCTTTGCAGCGATATAAACAGCCTTTTAACGTAAGCGAAAAAAAAACTGAATACCATAAAACCTTCTTCATGTGTCCAAATGTCCGTGGCAGTCAGTCAAACGATGTAGAGTCTCAAAATGATTTACCAACATTAACTTATAATTTATAAATAAATATTTCCGTCGACGCCTAAGATTCATTTTCTTATTTATAACATCAAGGTTTGAAAAGCAAGTCTTGGGCATTTTGAAATTCGTGTTGCGGTTGCTTCGTACTGGAACCAAGTTAGTCAGCAATATTGTCTCGAGTCAAGTCGTATAATGAGTCGCGGCGCGGCAAATTGCTGGTTCAGCCCACCCGGCTCTGGCTCAGGGGAAATTAAAACTGTTTATTTAAATAATACAAATTTGTTCACGATAATTATAGAAAATATTCGTTATATTTATTTTTAATAATAAACAACAATAAAAGATTATCAATCTAATCTCTAGGCTGTAAAATGTTAATTATTATTTTTGAACGGTATCGGATTGGCACTATTTTTATTGAGAAATAATCAACTTCCCAGTCTTGTGATAGTTAAAGTTTATAAAGTTCTGTAGAGTTCATTGTTAAATAAATCTGTATCTACATAAAAAGAATGAATGAATGAAAGTGAAACATATAAATCTTTACCAAAAATTATGGGTTCACATCATCATCATCAGACAAGCCTCACTGATTTTTTTATAAAATTTCATCGCCTGCTCGACGAAATTCATGGTGGACAACTTTGCATGTATCGAATGATATTCCATCATAAGTATCTGAAATTGAAATGGAATAAAGTATCTAAAATATTTCAATTACCACCCACTGTTAACATAATCCAATATCCGATTCAATTTACACGGGGACGATAAATTGCAAACAGAAAATATAAGGGCAGAATATTCATGAGGTTCCGTGTATCTGTACTCAATACCTGCCATCTGTCACGGGAGCACTATAACTATGGGGGTTCAATGGTTAAAAAAAGAACACTGTTTTAGGAACCACTATAAATATAATAGAAGAATACGTGAATTCGTAGAAGATATTTTAACGAACGACAAGTAATATACACTTAAAATAGAATTACTGAGAATTGAAAATAAGCGATCATGAATTTACTCATTTGGAAATATACTTCACTCCTAATAAGATTATATTATTATTTTGATATAATGATAACAATCATAGTCACTAACACGGATTCTAAGTACGGGAAATTTTTACTTATTTACAACACATCAATGTTAAAAATACATCGTAGTTTTAGCATCTGAACGTATTGTATAAGCCAAAGTATTACAACTCACCCGAATTATATACTAAAAACTTTCATATTGACACGACAATTAGAAGGCTAAATAGTCAATTTATCCTATGTACTGTGTTACGTACTGAAAACAAACAAGTAACATTACATCTACAAGTGAAACGAAAAGACGTGTAAAAAGTTTTAGATTTTACTTCGTAAAGTAAGCAGTGAATAAATTTTCCACTGATGGGCTAAGCTGCGCTCCTCTTGCAAGGAAGGTTTTTGACGTTTATTCTTGAGTTTGTTTATAAAGATACTCTGGCAGAATTTCATACAACATAACACACATGTATTCCTTTACGAGCAATTATAAATTAAAATACATGAAACCTCAGACGCGATTGATCAGGTTTGAACCTGTAATCTTAGCTCAAAGTTCACGTGATCTTTTCACTGTGCCAAGACTCAGTGATTAAGAATGTAATATAATATGACATCAATCATCTTTTTGCTTAGTTCAATAAATTTAAACCAACATACAAAACTAATATTGTCATAGTTGAAATTCCAATCGTTATTCCGTTCCACATTGTCCCTTCGGAAATTCTAACTATGTAGATACTTTACGCTGTAGGAAGAGAGTGCATTTTACAAATATGTACATTATTGTACAATATTGGAATGATTAAAATTAAAATCGTGTTGAAAGGGTCAATTATTATGGCGATATTACCGAAATAATAAAATATTTGTGGTTTTTATAAAGCTTCTTAACATGTAATTATGTAAATAATTAATAATCAATTTACAAGTATATTTGTTTGGGGTTTTTTGAGTTTTGCATTGCAATTGTTTTTTTACATGCAATTAGGTTGTTAACTTCACATATGAGGTCTTATTACGACCTACTTTTTAATTTCTCTCAGTTTTGCATCAATCAAATTTCTCCCTTGAAAGTCTTAGCACGGTCACATTATCTTCTCTTTATTTACCGAAAAATATTTTTTCGTTGCCGTTATTAAAAATGGCATACAAAATGCATATTTTGTTAAATTTAAAATCGTCTAGAACTAAAAAGTTTAATTTTTGTGGATTATTTAATTAGTACGATTTACTTCAGATATAAATTATATTTTCTTTAAAAACCTTAAGATGATTTGCTATATGTACATAATTATTTTAAGAGACCGAATTTCAGTATAAATGGATTTAAAGGAAGTAAAGTTAAACTGAAAACTTTGTATATTAAATGTTAGAAAAAAGTAACTGCTGAGTTTTTTGCCGGTCCTTCTCGAAATAATCTACATTGCACACCGTAACGGCGATAACGGTAAAAAAAATAAAGTCTATAAAAGCCTGCTTCAATAAAGTATATTTTATCACCATTATTTTACTAAAAGAAACCAGCAAGGACGCGAGCAAAGCTAGACTGTAGGTTAATGTGTTCATTGAAGTAACATCGACTTCAATTTTATCAAATATATTACATAATATCATTGATTTATGTAAGACAATAAAATGTTAAAATAGTTTCTATATATTTCTTATGCGTGATGCCGTGATATTATACTTGTGTATACAAATCTAGAGTCGCGGTGGCCCAGTGGTTGGAGCACATACATCTTAACCAATGATTGCGGGTTCAAGCCCAGGCAAGCTCCACTGAATATTCATGTGCTTAATTTGTGTTTATAATTCATATCGTGCTCGGCGGTGAAGGAAAACATCGTGGAGGAATCCTGCATGTGTCTAATTTCATAGAAAATCTGCCACATGTGTTTTCCATCAACCCGCATTGGAACAGCGTGGTGGAATATGTTCCAACCCTTCTCCTCAAAAGGGAGAGGAGGCCTTAACGCGGCAGTGTGTACTTTACATGCCGTTACTATTACTATTTATATAAACAAATCTAATCAAGAAAGTTAAAATTAGAACACGTGTGATTTCAAGAGACCCGGAAATCTATCCCCAAGGATATTACCACACCTTTGTGACTAAACGAAGCGGAAGTGACGGAACACTGAATTATCTGTAAAGCTAATGCCACACTTGCTCAATCAAGTGGCAGCGAATTATCTTAGTTATTATGTTATGGTAATATTGCCTATTTGAATGAAAATATATGAATTATTCAAATTTGGAATATGTACTGAACAATTTCTAAATATTGGAACAAACTTCACAAATAATCCAGTCAAAGATATTTCTGTAATCTTCAGTCTTTTCACATAACAAACATTGATACTATCGCTTAAAACACCTAAGCCTATTACCACAAGTTAAATCCGAAAAATAAACATACGAGATATTTGAAAAACTATAAGAAAAATATAAATAATTTAAGCCATGTCTAAGCTATATTCACACCATTGGTTCTTCTTATAATATCATGTTATTCATAAGGATAGGATATTTATCATACTAATATTACCATAAGAATGGAAGTCGGCTCATCCATCATTATCGCGAGTTCCTTTAGCCTAAGTTCAATAACCTCATACATAATATGATCACAAAGTTTCTATTAAAAGGAAATATAAAATTCAACACAAAGATTTTCGAACAGAATAATCTGCTTATAACCAGTTCGATTGCTATCGAAAATTTATTACGAGTTGGTAGTAGCACATGTGTCAAAGAGTGAATATCATTGCGATGTTTTCCTTCACTATCAAGCCCAAAAGGATTCATAAACAAAAAAAGTAGAAGTTGGTGCGGAAAGTGGTGTCAATGATGCTTGATCGGACTTGTACCCGAATTTGTCCAAAAAAATTACCAATTTTGTGTTAACATACATTCTGATCGCAATATTATTGACTAGTTATAAGTCATTGCTATGTCAAAATATATTATTAATAAATTATTTTAACTAATATAAATATTATACGTTTTCTTTAAATTATCAGTTTCATGCAAATTTATTGTCATTGCCATTACTGCCTACGGTCCATTGCTCAGAGCTGAGGGTAATGGTTATGAATAAAAATTTACAGCTTGCAAATGGCCTCCTATTCTGTTAAGCTCCATCTCAATTAAAACTCTATTATCCACTCGATTCGTGGGCGCCATGTGGTCCGAACTGCTTCCATAAATATAACTTATAGTGAACGCGCCAATTTAACGCGAGCTGATAATTTTGCAAACTATTATTACAAATTATTATAGTTAGTTTGTGTTTGTTTCAATGTTTTTATTGTTGTCAGCCTTATATGGTCTTCAAACATTTTGGTTTCGTACATAACCAATCATGATTTTAAATTTTTGGTAGACTCTCTTCTTAGTTCGTTCTACAAACTCAAAGTGGATTACGAAACTAAATAATTGTAAGAGATATAATAATTAATTAGTGTTATTATGGAATTTCGAAAAGTGGTTTGTTAGCAAAGCCTATGTTTACATCGGTATAGTATACAAAAGTTTCAGTCGATTGGTGCATATAAAATAAAAATTAAACGTACAGCCTGCTTAAATAAAATCATCCATCGTTCCCGTTTACATCTCATGGATCCCTAACAGTTTTTTTCGCTCACAGGGACCCCTTATAGGCCGACCCTTATCGGGGTCAATGTGTACATACCACTTTGGGTATTATTGTTTTAATACAATCATGTGAAAGGCGGTAAAAACAATCGAATAAGAATCAGAGACTGAAAAAAACGAATTTGAAAAACGAATTTAAGACTTCCTATGGATTTCACAAATATGAATTTTAATTTCTTTGATCTAAAAATAGTTTTTCATTTGACAAGACGTATAACAATTTTGGTAACTAAAGATTGCCTATTTGACTAAAGATAAAACTAATTTATCAGTCAAGCGATATCGTTAGCAAATTCCATAGGGACAGTCGGAGAGACAGCGTTAGTGTCTTTATAACCGACTTCAAAATGATAGTTGTTACGTGTTTATCGATATTTTTTACGTATGGACCGATTACTCGATGTATCTAAACCGATTCGAATTGTTTGCCTTAAGGCGTTGTTATAATACTTGATTCTAGTTAGAGAAATGAGCATATAAATACAAGATAAAACATATATTTTGTTGTGTATTAGCCGAGCCCCGTGGAACGGATGAAATGGTGGCAATAATGCTGGCAGTGTTTTCCCGTTGAATCGCAATTCCGATTCTCTGAGCGAAAAATGAACGAAACGGCACAAAGAAATAATTTGGAATTAGATACAAATATTTTTTTCCGTTCGTTCGTTTCCGCATTTTCCGTTGCGTCTTAACAATGTTTTCCTGATAAGAGGATGAGCCAATAGGTCAAGGCTTATATCGACATTCGATTCCTCCTCGTTCCCTGTTAATCAGTGCAGATCCACCTGGTGGTGAGGCCAGGGGATTCTGGAGTGGCTAAGAGGAGTGATATCTTAATTTCCAATGTTGGTTGCGCATAGACAATGTAAGATAAATGGAAAACAAGTTACATTATATAAAAAATGCTCGAGCATCTTGGAATGCCCGACAGAATTGACCACTTATAAAAAAATCTGTCCGAAGTACGGCTAGCATTGTGAGTTAAAATGAGAGGGGAGGAACACTGTAACGCGTGACGTAACGAAGCGGATAACTCTACTATAAGAAGTTATAACTTAAAATAAAAATAAAAAACTGTGAGTAATGTTTGAAATTTCACGTTGTGAATAAGTAATATTAATATCATAATATCCTCTCGGGAAAATAGTTGATGCTATCTGACGGTCAACGCGCTCATTGGCCGAATCGAATAGCGCGTGTTTTCCCGGATTTCTGTTACATTCGTAGCCTTTTCACTAAATCACAGATTGTAAAAGAGTGACAGAAAAAAGTTTAAAAATATTTTCTTCATAGAACCACCAAGAGTGTTTAAAAATTTCGATTTGTAACTAACTTGAAAATCAGTCGTTTTGACCAACGATTGCTGAGAGAAAGTTAATTAAAGGCATGCATACATTTCAATTAGAAATAATTAGGCAAACGTAATTTGTTTATATAATTAATATTAATAAAAATGCACTTCAAACTTTGAACACAGATAATATATACGTACATATAGAAGGCCCATGCCAATATGATTAATATAAAAAATACATAAAAAAACAATTTCGTAAATATTAAAATATTACATTTGCTTAAAAGGAAAATTGTTAATTTAGTCCAGAGAAGATTGTTAATTTGATTTTTAATTATCTTTTTCGGTATGAGAGTCCTTTTATTTTACTGTTGTTTTTGCAAATTAATGTCACGCTACATTCTCCTGAAGCATTTAGTGCTTTATTTTATTTTATTTTATTTGTTTCGTTTTTGTTGTTTAAGATATATTATACGTACAATTTCTTTTTAAATTAAAAATGCTTAATTTGTAAAAAGATGGCCCAGTTTACAACGCGTGCATCTTAACCGATGATGGCGGGTTCAAACCCAGGCAAACACCACTATATACATATATATATATGTGCTTAATTTGTATTTGTAATTCATCTCGTGCTTGGCGGTGAAGGAAAACATCGTAAGGAAACCTGCACGTGTCTAATTTCATCGAAATTCTGCCACATGTGCATTCCACCAACCCGCATTGGAACAGCGTGGTGGAATATGTTCCAAAACATCTCCTTAATGGAAGAGGAGGCCTTATAATATCAGTGGGAAATTTACATGCTGTTACTTTACAACTATCTACATCTATAAATCAGGGATGGATGTTGTTTTACGATTGGACGATATGTTGTTAATTCATATATGCAGTCACATATTACATATTATTTCAATGTTATAAAAAAACGACATACATAATGTAGGTAAACTTTTATTGCACATATCTTAACTCAGACAAATCAACTTTTTAAGTGCTTTTATTTTTCTAGAGTAGCTCTTGCATTTCGCAGCTTGCGTGCGAACCATGCATTAGCGTGCACTCGACGTCGGGGTAACTCCACAAGAATTACTTTTATTAATTTAATTAGTAACTCGCCACAAATAGCCATATTACAATAATTTCCTTTTAATGTTTATTCTGAATTCTCAACATTGTTAGGCAAATTGTGTTTATAAATTAAATACTATTTTTAACGCTTATACTGCAGTTTGTATAAAGTATATATATACCAACTATTATTTAGTATGATCAAATTTGACTAGCAAATTTTTTTGCATAGAAAGCTTTATCGACTTCAAATGTAAAATATAGCAAGGCATATTGTGCTGTATGTTTGTTCAATTGTCCGATTATAGGCAATAGGCGTTGGTTGAACCAGGGCTTTTCGGCGTATACAACGGCTGAGTCTGGCATAGATGTATGTCGACTAAAACAGGAACGCATAAATTGAGCCTGTGTCCGCTTAGCGTACTGTGAGCCGTGACAGCACAATGTTCGCTTATCTTAATTGCTTTCCGAGATACGATCACCGTCAAATTTATCTGCGGTGCTTGAAAATGCTAAAAACTTTTTACTGAAAACTCTTTAGAAGTTAGATGTATGAATAAAACACCAGCTTGTTGTGGCAGTATTTATAGTTTCTAGTATAGATGTATTCACTCACGAAGACGCGCCCATACGCTTTAAATTATTGTCATGAATTAACAAATATAATCTAATTTGTATACTTTTCGGGCTCTATTTCATTAGTCACCTCACGCACATTAAGACATTTTGTCAGCACGAGTATCACTCACATATGAACGCCGATAATTATGCGTAGAGGGGCGCGCTTTCGTGAGTAAATAGATTCATAATGTATACCGATGAACATACAAATAAAAACCGCATATAATTAATTTCCATTCGTGTCATGTATAGATAAACTTGTACTAATATACGTGGTTTTTATAAATAATTAGCGCGCGGTTTCATACGTGTTTAAAGTTTCTGCTTTTCCCCCGTAGGTCGTAGCGTGATCTAAAGCACTAAGAATATGATTAAAGTTAAATGAAAACATACAAAAAATCCTTATTTTTTAACTAACAACAAAGACATTTATTTAATAAAGAATATTAATGGTTAAAAAGAAGACATAGACTTGTTTATGCTGTGTAGTTTGGCATCGATATGGTAGGTGTTCCTGTAATAAGAAACATGAGTCAGTACCTTCTATCAGCCAACAATAGCACTATGCCTGATTATTGGTTAAATTAAAAAAAAAACGCATGCTTTTCTCGCTCTCTTTTACAGAATGGGCTAGTTTTAATATACAAAGATGTAGATTAAAAGTTGTATTAAAAGACAGATATGTAACCATCAGGATTTAGCTTAATACCTTATTAATTAACTAAATTTTCAACATATACTAATAAATAAACAGTTTGAGAAAATAGAGATCACGCATTTCTGCTGGCCATGCAATTAAAAAATATATATATCTTCTTCTTGTCTTCTATGAATATTGAAGCGCACTAAAATCTTCTTATTCAACGCCGGAAATAATACCTCAGTGGTTTATAGATCGCCATGAAAGTTGCAACTTAACTTCTGATCCTATTACCCATTCGTAACACGAGATTTAGATGTATTCCTATCAGAAAATATTCCTATTTTGGATTTTTCTGAAACAAAATTTGAGAATAAGAGTATTTTCTTCGTTAAATAGCTTAATAATTGATATTGAAAAACTAGATATTTTTTACCGTCCCGGTCTATTGTACAAGCCCATGTACTTAGGATCTGCAACCGTTTAAGTTAAATGTGGCAACAAGATTAACACAGCCTACAATAATAAGAATGTACTAGAATCCACGTCAAAGAACTTTTAACACTACTTACTTGGTGGTAGGGCTTTGTGCAAGCCCGCCTATGTAGGTACCACCCACTCATCAGATATTCTACCGCTAAACAACAGTACGCAGTATTGTTTAATGTGTCTTTTATATTAAATGTACAAAAGTTTATTGCTTTTAAGGTTACATACATTAAAAAATGGTAGCTTTGACCACTAATAAATCTTTACATTCAGTTCTCTTCGTACTAATATAATTTTTTCTCTATTACATGATCAGCTTCACTTGAATGTATACCACTTAATATACAGGTTTGTGTATGTTATTTAATCAGGTAAACAAAAATGAAAATAGGGATACTTATACCATGCTTTAATACATAGACTACGTGACCCCTTCCTCCTCTCAAATGCGGGGAAGCTGCGGGCGGAAGCTAATATAATAATGAATTAAATAATGCAGGGAAGATATTTATCCGTATGTTGGCGCGCAGCAATGCAGCGCTATCCGGCGCGACCGCACTGGTTAATGTTTCATGTTAATGACTCACACTTAAAATATCGCACGTTTTACTTTACGGTCCGCCAGTTTACCAGCGCCCATAAAATTCTTTGGTTAACGATATTCTCGTATTCGCTATGCAAATTGCTACTTTTTTTACTAAAGCACGTTGGCTCGTAAGAATGTATCTATGAAACTGTTTGTCATAACTTGAGTTGGAAATTAATACTGCTTATAGTTATAAGCTCCTTCCCTGTCAAAACTGTTCAGCTTTGAAATGCGTTATCCACAGATCTACGGCAGTCGAAATACTGTTATTATACTAGTACGACTCGCCTGGCTTCGTACAGTTGCAATGCTGATACAAAATATACTGCAGAATATCTCACAGTTTTTCGTTCATTCTACTTTATTGTGCATGTATTATAGATACAAACTTACTCCTCGAATCACTCTATCTATTAAAAAAACTCCAAATCTCTTACGTATTTTCAATGATCTAAGCATACATAGGGATAGACAGCGGTAAGTGACTTTATCTTATGTGATGATAATGATTAGTCCCGTTATTTATTTTATATATATACATACATATATAAGCGGAGATGGCCCAGTGGTTTGAACACGTGCATCTTAACCGATGATTTCGGGTTAAAACCTAAATATAATACATCTCGTGCTCGGCGGTAAAGGAAAAGTTTGTGAGGAAACCGACATGTGTCTAATTTCGTTGAAAATCTGCCACGTGTGCATTCCACCAACCCGCATTGGAAAAGCGTGGTGGAATCGGTTCCGAACACTCTCCTTAATGGGAGAGGAGGCCTTAGCCCAGTAGTGGGAAATTTACAGGCTGTTACATTACTTTTATAGTTATAATTTTACATTGGTGGTTCTAATTGTATGTCTAATAAAAACAAATATGGTCCATCGACATAAACACCTAAATTTGAATTAAAGTTTGCAATGAGTTTCCATGTGCTTTATTTGTGCTTATTATATTTGGCAGTAGGGCTTTTGTGCAAGCCTGTCTGGATAGGTTTAGGTTAGGTCTGGGTACTTCAAAACAGAAATACGTAATATTGTTATATACCGGCTTAAAGAGTTAGTGAGCCAGTGTAACCACATGAACAAGAGATATAATACCTTACCTTACCTTACCTATAATAGCGCCAATGGGCGGTATTGACCATTCACCATCCGAAATAATATCGTCAATAGATAGTTATAGTAGGTAGTAGTTTTCTTTTTTTAAAAAAGCTTTCAATTTCAGGGCGGAAAGTGCCCACACTTTCGGCCATAGCACTAAAAAATAATGAAGGTAAGGTAATAAATCCCGAGCATCAATCCTATGAAGGCAATTTGAAAGAAAATCCGATACCACGTTATTTAATCGCTTTTGTTTCAATTTAATAAGTATATAATATTGTTAATTAAATATTCATTGCATTTCAACTCCAACTGCAAATTAAAGCAATAAAAGCGCTTCATCAATCCGTTTCATCGTAATAAGTCGCTTAATGTAGCCCAGTAACGGCATATATTTTAATAATGTTTTCACAAAAAGGTTTCATTTGCCACTCGTGTTCAGTAATCTCAGTAATAGTGTATGATTATAGTAAAGTACCTCAAAGGAGACAATGTGACGCCACTTAGTAAATATCTAAAAAAAGTTACTTTTCTTATGAATTATAAGTCTCATTTGTGTTAGGAAATATATTTTTATATTTTCACTGGAATAGTGGTTAGTGTGATCGAATGTAGATCGTCAAGTACCAGATTGGAATCTGAATCGCGTGTCTTTACTTTAGAGGCTTTTCCAAAAACCTTAAGTGTTACAGGTCCGTATAGCTCAAAGCCTTGACTTGCACTGAATTAAAAGGCGACGTAGGATTTCTATGCATCGATTACGAAAAAAATTCGTTACAAATATTAAAAATATAATCAGTAAAAAGTTTCCGTTAATACTGTTTTTATTAATATTCTAATGTAAATAAAAAAGTCTTGTATCATAGCTTAAAAAAAACAATCTTTGGTTTTTATTCTTATGGAGAAGAAGGTGAAGGAGGAGTTTATATATTAAGAAGGATATCATATATTATTGATAACGGTTACCGAGAAAAAAGAGAAACAAATTAACTCAAATGAATGCAAAATCGATTACCAACCAACTTTTTATAATATTAAAACATTACTAACAAATCTTATCCATATCCCTATTGAGTTTTCGAAGCTTTCTCTGTAATGAAATCTAAGCTACGTCAATGGTTAAACCAAACATAAACCATTATGCTAGTAAGGTCTAATGAGAATTCAACTTTCAATATTTATTCAACCAAATTACATTGTATTCCGTCGTATTTGAGTACGAAATTTGCCTAATAAGTTAAGGGCACGTTTTCTAGTTCAAGCCTTAGGGATTTCTGTATAGTGACATAAGATGTCTCGTTTTAAACTGGCATTTCTAATTTCAATAAACCTACGTTTAGTATACTATTTTAAATGAACTCTCTGGCAAGTCTAAACTACCATTATGAAAAGATGCCGAATAGACCGAGAGCGCAGATGGCCCAATGGTCAAAACGCGTGTATCTTAACCGACGATTGCGGGTTCAAACCCTGCCTGGGTTGAATATTCATGTACTTAATTTGTGTTTATAATTCATCTAGTGTAGGAAAAAATCTTAAGGAAATCTGATTGTGGCTAATTCCAGGGAATTTTGCCACTTGTGTATCCAACAACCCACATTGTAACAACGTGGTGGTGTATACTCCAAATCTTCTCTTTAAAGGGAGAAGATCCCTGAAGATTATGTAGTATACTATACCAATTCAAATTAGATTCAAATAATAAAATCAATGTATATTATTGATAAGAGTACAGCGTATGATGAGTGAATTGTCATTAGTAAATTATACCCAAAATATAGCGGCTGTCAAGTTGTTAGATGACCAACGATATTTTTACCGACGTAACTCATGTACTGAATCACTCCGTAAGGAATATCGAATTCGGAAAAGTTCTCTACCTCAAACATGCTAAATTGACCCTTTGTAAAATATGGATAAAAATATTCGCCGTTCTGATTTATGTTGCAGTACTCGAGGTTCCCTTCGTGTAAATTAGATATTAGTATAGTAAGATGATCGAAACTATTTCTTTGATTTACTTGGCCAGGTTATCCATTTTTTTATAAGTTTAAATAAGTATGTACGAAGCCCATTCCATCACATCGTTCAACCAAGGCTTGGAAATTAAAATTGGTAGAATTCAACCGATTAATACCTACAGATTTACAATTAATACAAAGTTGCCAAAAAATATAAATAATAATAAAATAAATGTCCCATTGCTTGGCTTAAGCCTCCTCTACCATTGCGGCGTAGGCTTAGATACAACCGCCCGCCCTCCTCGAATGCGGGTTGGTAGAAATAAAGATGGCAGAATATTTTTGAAAATAGATACCTATAGTTTCCTCACGATGCTTTCTTTCACCACGAAGGAAGAAATGTATTATAAACACCATCGTGCCATCTTGGATTTTTATTCACGTTTGTTTTGTAATATTCTGATGTCGTCCTTATATGACGTCAATAAAGTATGAGAAAGTATAAATAAATAAAACGACGTAAAATACTTTTCAAAGTAAAGAAATACCTGTCTGAATGATCGAGGTCCCTTCAGACGTACATACGAACTATTGGCAGATAACCTTAACACAAAAACTAAATATAAAACTACCTTTAATATACAAAGCGACAGTTAAAGAAGTTCCAGATCAACAAAGTAAAGTAAACACACAGTAAACCTCTTTTAACATTATGAGATTTTTTAAACATAATAGGAGATAATAAATACAACATTTTTATAAAGTTCCGTGGATAAAATTGAGAAGAGAATGGGAAACCTTCAGATCTATACAACTTATGTCAGGGACAGCGAAAAGGTTTTATGTCCAGATTAATCTGCCCCTGGAGTTCACCCCCATTAATTAGGCCAACCGCCGCTGCCTTAGCGGTTTTTGCGGTGACAATTGACGTATGGTTCACACTAATACCAGCCAAGCCAGTAATGCCAATTAGTCATATAAAAAATTTGAAAATGTGACATTCAATTTTTTCTAATTGATCATCGGAAATCCTTGGCTAAAAGCTGACCTAGCTGACATTTTGGTTTTTATTTAATATTATGAAAAGGTACGTTTATGTGCGATTTTTTTTTGTAATTTCAATCCAATATTGCTATTGATATGTATATTAAATATCGTGCTTATTATTGCATTAGGTCTGATAGAAGATATACTGTTATAACGCTACACTTATATTTGAAAAACATTTAATTTAAAAAAAAATCTTTAACTATAAAAGAAAAAGCACAAGAAAGAAACACAATTAGATTTTTTTTTTAATTTAAAGGTTTTAAAAGTACTGATAAACACTAAAATTCGAAGTACCTATGTATATTATAATTATACATGGAAAACAACAAAATTATAAATACCACTGTTTTCAAATATGATCATTATGTATTGTTCATTCTTTTTTTACATAACATTTTTTTTATAGTTAGCAACACTGTTATACACGAAGCATAAACAAAGGAAAAATAATATAAAATAACTACATTTAATAAAACGCATCGTGGTCCACTTCTATAAGGTAGACGGCGGATATTTATACTGAGTGTTACAAAAAAAACTACAATTGACGAGAATAGAATAGCCTTTATTGATTACCTCTATTTTCAGTACCACTTCAGCCACCTCCATATAGCACACCTGCTTTATCTAGAACGATATTATAAATGACTTATAGCCTTAATTAATGAACTAGAAAAACTTGGGACTGGAAATTGGAAAAAAGGTTTAGTTTTTTTTTTCGGATTTTCGGATTTTTTTATAATACATTGATTAATTAATGTGTTTTATTTTTTTAATTTAATTATCAATTAGAGCCTTTAGACGGTCTTGGCCTTATAAAGGGAAGTATTTAAAGCTAGTATCGACACCCTGGTTTAATACAAGTGGCAGAATTTCATCAGATCTAGTGAGCACAAATGGTAATATAAACATAAATTAAGTACATGAATATTCAAAGGTCCATGCCCGCGTTCGTATCGCTATCTTCAGCTAAAACTCAGGTGTTCTAATCACTGAGCCATCTCAACTTCATTAATTATTATCATTAGTCTCAGTTAGCTTAAGTTTCTTTCAAACAGAGAAAACCAATTCGTCCCCGCCGTCACGTAATTGATTGACTAAGATTGTATCAAGTAACCAATTTGCATGGAAAGATTTTTAAATTTCCCTTCGCAATGTTAGTCGATTTAAAAAGGGATGGAAGTTAAGAATGGGAGAGATATTGTAGGCGTGTTTACATTAACATTTGATTCGCTCGTGACGTCCTTTAAGTGTAAAAACGCCGGAGTGAAAGATATTGTTTATTCTCGACACGTATGCGACTCCATTGTAAACACGCAAGATCATCGAAATGAATTTTGAAATAATGTATTTTTTTTAAAACGTTTCTAATAGTTTTTGTTTGTAAGTTCTAAATACAAAGCCTCCTCGTCTAAATAATTATTGAATATGAACATAAATACTGATCCGCTTTGGATTGGAGAAGAATTATGTGGAAGAATTTCATCCGACAGATTATACAGGTTTCGTAAAGCTGTCTTCCATTGTCTGTTGCCACTCATGGGATGAATTATAAATTTGATCCCTTCATATTTGGTTAAGATTCACGTTTTCTAACCACCGGCTGGGTTAGTAGTTTTAAACTTGTCTGAGAAATTTTAATCGGTGTAAGTGGCCTTGACTTTCTTCAGGCAAACTAGTTAGAACTCTCATCATTCATATGTCTCAAATTTCATAATCCCAACTCTATATGCATATTATTTTCCTATATATATTTCAGAGTGAAATATTCGAAAAAGAATACGAAAAGTTATCTCATATTAGTAACAAATTATAAATAATATAATGTTAACTTAGGTTTGATTAATTCATACTGTTACAGAACAAGATCGTTATAAAAATACGTTAAGAAACCTATTATTGATAGACGACGGTACCTTATGAATACTTAAAAGGTGAAGTACATAAGCTAAGTGCACACCAGAACGAATTATTGGGACAATGCCCGCAATAATTCACGGATCGCGCGAAACGTTGAAAAATATTTGTGAAACGACTGCTGTTCAAAACATCGTGAATTCACTCGTTGAAACAATGGTCGCATGTAAGGAAAAATAAGTTTCACGGTTCGTGCGAGCTCCAGAGCTGTCGGTGTGAGTTAGGGCTTACTGTGATGGAGACATGCGCGGTGTGCGGCTCGGAGAGCGCCTTCGACACAGTGACGGCCGGCGTCGCGGCAAATGCCCGCCAGGGTGCACTCGGTAAGGTGCAAACATTCCAGCTCCTCGTTCCAACTTACGTAAGTTGATGATTACGCGAATTTATAATTAAATAAAACTTGACTGATAATACGGAGCTTAATAGTGTCGATTTCGAAAATAATTATAAACTTTTTTATGTATGTTAGTTGTGAAGTGAGCATTTATAAGTGTGTGACAGATAAGTGTTTAGTCAAATAAAATCTGGGACTCGAACTCATTGAATTCATGTAAGTTTCATTCATTTAAATTCATTTAATTATTTTGATTTGAAGCAATTACATTTGAGGAAAAAAATCTCATTTGAGTGTTTTCTACATCTTTTGATGAAGTTATTTTAAGATATCGGCGTTCATGTAAACACAAAATATACGAATATCTAATAATAGATTACAAATATAAAAATGTAATTATCATAGTTAACAGTATGTTACTTCACCTTTGGATATACATATTTATCTTTATGAAGTTGTACAGTAACGGAAAAACTAACAAGTATATTTTTTAAATACATACTGTTATAAGATTAGTATATCTCTTAGTAGATTAAATGATTATTAAAATTGTGTATAAGTTGCTGATAGTATTTCCTTTAGGAACGTAGTATACGTACTACTAAAATATACTACTAAGTATTTTTAGTTGTTTTTCAATAGAACAAATATTCCGATCCAGCAAAAGATTGCCATTAAATGTACATCTTTAAAATGACGTGCACATTATTAAATAAAGATATTTCATAGATTTTTGATGTTAAGTTTTTTAATGAGTTAAGCTTGAATATTAAAGAACAGATTGTATAATTAAGAAAGTATACACCGTGAATAATCTGTTTTCGGCTTCTTCGAACAAATTTACTACGGAACTTAGTCCATTAGTGCTTGCGAAGCAACGTTTTTAACTCGCCCTTGAAAACTTGGGTAATTGCTGCGGCAAAATGTTTTCGGATTAAAATTTGTACTTCATTGTCGTAAGTCTCGAATGATCTCGGGGGCATTTACTCGAAAAATGTTAACAAGAGTTTGTGATTACTTTGCAAGTAATGTTGTTAAATTTGAACGAAATATTTTAGTCGATCTTTATCTGAATCTTGTTTACATCGATATTATAATAAATAATCATTTAAATCCTTAATTCAATTTTCTAATCTTTTTTTTAATTAATCTTGTTTATTATTATGAGATTCAGGTGGTGTTTAATCATCTTTGAAATATAAAGTTAACTTTGATGTTAAATTTTTATATAAAGCGTGCAATACGTATTTTTCATTACATTTTTGTATAATTGAGTATTCAAATTGTACGTTCATTATTTCATAAATAATTCTCATTAATAATTATCTTCCAATATATGGATTATCATTGACTTTGAAGGACATCATATCCAACAAGTCATTATTTTCTACTTATTATTAAAAAAAAAACGTCTCGCAATGCATGATGTTAGGAGGAAGTAAGTTCTAAATTTAATTCAAATTTATTTATCGAATACAGAATCGATTTTCAAGGTGAGAACAGGAAATAACAAAAGGAACTCATTGTGAATTCCGATCTATCTTAATAAATAGCTCAAGGAAGAAAATCTACGAAACACTAGCTTTGGTTTTATAAGTTTCCATAGTTAAAAATAAGTATAAACGTTTAGTAAATTACTTTGCGTATATTGTGCATTATTGTAAGACGCGATCTTTTGTATCTTAAGCTGACTTTTATATCTTTAGCTCTATATCTTTATATCGTCCATATTACAGTCTAAATGCTCAAGTCATATTGATTGACTGATGTACCAAAATACCTAACTTTAAAATAACTATATTATATAATAAAAATAAAAAATGACATTTTCTTTCCCTGATTACACAGGTTATTTTTTTATTATGTTACAATTAGTGTCGGTCATCATCATCATCATTAACAGCCTTTTTTCGTCCACTGCTGGACATAGGCCTCTCCAATAGCACGCCACTGTGATCGATCTTCGGCTACTATCTTCCTCCAAGTGTAACACACGCAAGTCGGTCATATCTCTAAAAATATATATTTGTTACAAAATTTTACTCTTTTATTTTCATAAAAAGAAACAATAACCAAAATTTGTTTTAAGTGCTATAAAATTAACGAAAATATAATTTAGTACAAAATTATTACGAACAAATTAAACGAAAAGTTTCATTATAATAAACTATTATACAAAATATAGCAAAATTAGAAAGTAAAATAGATTGAAAACCAAGCTGAATTTATGATTATAATCATCATTATATAATTTAAAGATTATTTTAAGTAACTGTGTAAACATATATACCACCAGCTATTTTTCAAACCCGATAAGAAATTGATGATGACTGTTTTCAACAAGCATCTTCATTCGAATTTTTCGAATGGGTGCTTTAGTATTGTGCTCGTGTGCTGTGCTTGATCTTAGAGTAGGAGAGAGAGATCTTGCTCATCTGCACTCCTCATAAAGGCATACGACTGCTCAAGGCCATCTAAGATGTTGTATACTTACCAAATAAAGACATGTATGACATACATATAACGCCTTGATGTTGAACATACTTTTAATCTGTCTAGACGTTTAAGTGTGATTACGATTTACCTTCAGTAGCTCACTACAGTACTCGAGCTACTAATGTCATAATATGATATACGACATACAAGCATCAAAATGGGGTATCACAAGCCAGTTGTCAACATTTCATGAGTGAGATACGATGTTATTTCTTACAGAATTCTTAAGCAGGGTTTTTCGCTGAAAATATTAGAAATTGGACAGTCGTGCCGGTGCAATTATAAATAACGCCGAAGCTTCAGAGAGAGCAGAAAAACATCATCCAAAACTTCATTTGCTTAATTAATTATAATAAAGTACAAACAAGTACTCATGTTTTTTTTTTACATTTATCAATGATTATAAAGCTGATATGAAAGAGTATTAAAAATTGAGTCATATATCTACACTATAAACAATACATAATTGAGCTTGTGTTCACTTATTTTCAAATAGGATTTTAAAAACATACAATAGAATTATGAAAAATAGCTAACTCAAACAGTTCATTTTTTTTTCAAGTTTTGCTTTATGTTATAAAATACCATTTTAAAATATATATATATATATATATATATATATATATATATATATATATATATATATATATATATAGTATATTTTAAAAAAACAAAACATTCTGATTCTTTACAAATTCATATACTGTACATATATAAAATTATTTCGTGGCCAGTTACGAAAGAAAGCCTAAATGTCTTAATTAAACACACGTCATTAGTAACCGAATGAATATAATTAAAAATGCGCCATATCTGTTTTGACTCGTATTATAACAGCAGGGTGGGTAGCTTTAAACGAGTTTAAGCCTTCAGTTACATAATATGACACTATATACATACAGTATGACACAAATTAGATGTAGCATCGGAAAATGCAATGACATGAAAATAAAACCGATTACTGCCGATTTCCACGACCAATAGAAATAGCTCCCTATCGCGCCATTCGACGCTATTCGTCGCTATAGATTCTCGCGTCAGTTCAAAGTCAGAAAGCAAGTGCATGTAAATCGTCGTGTCAAATTAGCGAATATATTAGGTCATATGATATTACAAGGTATTACATTTGTGTAAAGATCAAATTCACATGAGAAATAAATATTGTTAATTTGGGATGGCGTACTCAATTCGGATGTGATCGGTTTTACGAATTTTGCCGATGCTACTTCTAAGTTGTGTCATACTATACTATATATTTACCTTGCCAACCAAGTAGTCAAAAACAAGAAAGGATAATCTTATAGGAATATCTTCGTACTATATTAATCTGTATCTATATATAGCAGATTAATATAACCATGTAGCTTTGGTATTTGCTTTGACCAAGTACCATTACTCGGTCTGGCTTATAGCAATAACGTCAGCTGGTACGTAATTATCTTTACAATTTCAATTGCTCGCCTTCAGTGTTTGATCAAATAAAGAATATCATTAAACCTTCAGCTTACTCTATATAAGATGGTACAGAGCTTCAAACGATATTCCAAATCCATTAATAGCTCTATATTTTTGTACACGCCAAATTTATACATTATAACTAAATATTTGAATACATTAATCGAATAATTAAATTCATTGCGTTTTAAAAAATGTTTTTCCCATAATGATGATTGCCTGGGATTGATGAGCTCAATCCCGGGCAGGCATTGCTTTATTTTCTTATGCCTGCCTACTTACTGTTTATAATTCATATCGTGCACGGGATCAAGGAAAACATCGCGAGGAAACATGTGTTTTATTTCAACGAAATTCTGCCAATAATATATCAACCAACCCACATTGTAGACTGGTGGAAAAAGCTTCTCAACCCTTCTCAATGGCAGGGGAAGCCTTAGCCCAACAGTGAAACATTTACAGGCTATTATTGCGCCAATACATATAATAAAATTTGATGTATGTTTGTATACACGGTAAGTAATATACCAAAACAACATTTTCTCAAGTTTTGTCTGTCTATTTGTTCCAGCTAATTTCTGGAACGCCTAGACCGGGTTTTGACGGGACTTTCACTGACTGATAGCCGATGTAATAAGGAATAACTTAGACTATTTAACTTTTTTGTTAAATTCAAACTCGCATGAAGTCGCGGGCACAATCGTACAAATAAAATACATGATATGAACTTTTAACTAGAAGCGTATTGTTTCAGGTATGCATTTTATATTGAAATCATTCGCGAGAAATGAATTCATGTAAGCGAATGATAAACAGGAAAGAAATAAGGTTTTATTTAAATATAGATAAATATGATTTCGTTATATAAATTCGAGATGTTAAGTATTTAGCATAATATGTAGGTCAAGTTAAGATCAGCCAAAGGAATGCGCCATTTCGTTCGTCGCAAGCCACTTTCATTTTTTGTATGCAAGCGAGAGTGCCAAAACTTTTGCGCAGTGCGTCGCTTCCTCAAACTGAATATGTATGGGGTGAACTTGCCAATTCAAATTCGGATAGGTGCTTTATTCACCACACCGCGGGATTATTGAATTTTTGCTTCGTAGAGAGAAAAAAGCCGGCTGAATATAAACGGGATGACTATAATCAACTTTATCTTTGGTTGACCACCTTTATTGTGACGGTCTGCATCCGCGACTGCGTGGGCTCGTGTATTGGATAACAATTTTTAGTCTTTTCACAGAATGTTAGAATGCGTTTAAGTGATCACCATACAAAGTGGATCAGTCTAACTACAGGTATTCGGGACGCAACGTTACTAAGGTTGGTAGCGCATTGACGATGTAAGGGACGGTTAGTAGTTCATACAGCGCCAATGGTAATGGTGATGACCACTAACCACCGGATAAAGCATTTATCAGTCTGTCTAGATATTTCCTATTTCATAATAAAATATAATATAGGAAAAAAAAAAACTTAATTTAAGCTACTTTACCAAAAATTATCTTCATTGAGTATATGCCATGTCTCCAATAGTGCTGATTCTCCAGAAAGGCAGTATAGCACGCGGAAGGCATCTAATATAACCACCACGTGGTACGGTAGCGTGTACGCTAAAGGCAATTTTGTTCAATCGCAAATCCAATCATTTGGTCTTGTAAGATCAGTATGTATATATATTCTTCATGTTATTATCAATCCCAATTACGAAGAAAAGTAAAATATATTTTTTTTATTCAGAACATATTATGTTACACCTTTGTCACATTTATAACATGTATAACAAAGCTGTTATACAACTTGAATAAAATATCAAATTTACTTTAGTCCAATTAGCGCCGTATTCAGAGTGCTGATTCAAGATCTCGTTTCATACAAAGTAACATTATATCAGGATTAATTTTCTTAACATTTTTTTTATTTATAAGAACTGTTATTGCGCAAATATCTACTATTATAATAAGCGATTCATTAAGACAGTAGCATTATTTACTTAATGTAGCAAATAATTGAAGAACAAATAGTTTCTAATGCTTAAACAACAGTTTTAGAAAGACAAGGTCCCTATTCGAAGTTCAAAGTTACACAAATAAAAGTATTCGTATTAGTTTTATTATATTAAGAGTTGTGTTATATTGCTTTACGTTTTATATATATTATACTAACATAAGCCTTTCTCGCGTTATTCGTGCGTTGCTCGTGTATTTAACCGACATGAAATTTCAATTATACATATTTATTAAAACGCCGTAAACTTTGCCTTATTCTTCAACTTTTATAGTTACAGCCCCGTTGTTAAGGGTTAGGCTAATAAGCGTAAGGTTAAAAACCAGTAAATTCTGTATTTAAATATATTTAACCGGTATTTTCTGGAATATTTACACTCTTCATTATGATTATATTATATTAGAGATTATATGACAGGCCTTACACAGAACATGTGGACGTGTGCTTAGACTGTTTGTGCATGCAAAGGCTTTAAATTGCTAATTGCTGTCCGTATTACAAGCAGATCTAGATCTATTGAGCGTTAAATACATAAGCGCTATTTATCCCTTAACATAGCCAAGGACCGGAATTATTCAGGATCTTTAGACATCTAAGAAATACCAAAATGATCTTTGAAAGTGAATATAGTATTATTATTTGCAGTATTGTGTGTATTTTCTGCCTAGTGTCATTTAGTTGTACTAATTTTTAGAAGAATCAGATTAGAAAAGTCCATTTATTTTTACTTTTTTCAAGTTTTTATTTTAAACTGTTATTCTCATATGAGCTGAGATGGCCCAGTGGTTAGAACGCGTGCATCTTAATCGATGATTTCAGGTTCAAACCCAGGCAAGCACCACTATATATACGTGTTTAATTTGTGTTTATAATTCATCTCGTGCTCGGCGGCGAAGAAAAACATCGTGAGGAAACCAGCATGTGTCTAATTTAATGTTGTCTTAGTTATAATTAGTTTTATTTAAAATTCCATTATAATTAGTTTTATTTAAATGTGTCTAATTTAATCGAAATTCTGCCACATGTGCATTCACATGGTTGAATATGTTCCATACCTTAGCATAGCAGTAGGTAATTTACAGGCTGTTACTTTTACTTTTTATTCTTATTAGATATATCATAATGCGATTTCTCATGACAATTTCAATGGTCCAATTTTCAGATAGTAAATTTAATAAAAAAAACTTAAGCAATTTGAAGAGATTGCTAAAGAATCATAAGACTACCGCCGCATTACAACATTAATTAATAGTCTGTTTACATACTCTTTTAAGACGAAGTCTATTTTAAAGGTTCGAGTGTCCGTATAATATGTATATTACATAATACGAGCTGAGATGACCTAAGGGTTCAAACTTGGGCAAATAATACTAAATTTTTAGTAACATATAATTTACTTTATAAGTTTATAATTTTATTCGCATTTAAGGGCGAAACGTGTGGGATGAAAGTCTACCACACTGTTATTACAAAGAGTGGTGGAATGAGCACCCAATAAAGAGGCAAGGAGGCCTTAACCTCTTAGTGGGACGATAAGAGACTTTTACATCACTTAATGTACACATATTATGTATCATAATATAAAATTTCATCAAGAAGAACTTACAACTTTATGGTAGTTACTCTTATGAACAAAATGCTCGTAAGATAAATTTAAGACATGAACAATTTCACCCCGACGACCACAATTACGAGGTAGTGCTTTCATTAGAGTTCATGAAGTTAGGATTTATGCCACGAAGTTGTACAGAGTTTGACACACCGTTCACCTTATACGCGATCTCATTACTACGTACCTAGCGGTGCTTCAATTTTTCTTCAATATACACATTTAGGAGACAATAATCAGATTTGTTCCTATTCCAAAAATATGAATAATTATTAACTATTTGAAATTGAATACGGCTTATTTTTAAAGACGTCGAATGGCGTTTTTATTTTCTTTTTATTTTGATTAAAGACAATATCTTATCAATGCTTCAGCAAAAACTTTAAGCCTTTTAAGACCGAAAGGACGTACGTAACCAAATATACTTTTTCTTTACAAAAAAAATAAGCAAAAGCTAGCTGTTCTTTACAAATAAAAAATAAAACAAATATCGTACAATACAAGGAAAACCGGTATTAACAGGAAAAATAAATCAGATACGGATCGAGTGTCGGGGTACAACTAATATAAAAATAAGTATACAAATTGAAATAATTGAATTTAGTACAAATAAAAAGGTACAAAATGCAAATTTCGGATACTTGTTTTATTTTGGCTTATGAATTGTCTCTTATCGTAAATAACTGTATCTTGTCTAAACATCTTTTAAGGAGGTAAATTTGGATGATATTTAAAATACGTTTTTTCAATATATGTTGCTAGATAAACAGGTGGCAGACTTTCATTCAACACATGGCGCAAATTCTACTACCAAATTGACACTTTATAGCAATCAAATCAAGACGTAATTTTTGCCGTCATCCTATGTTTCTCTATACTACGTCCATTCTACACACACCACGATCCTCAGCGTTTCGCTCACAGTTAGATCGAAATCTTACCGGAAAGAATAATGAGAATAATCATTTACGATTAGGTAAACTAAGGTTTATTTTGTGAGCTATAGCCGAATTAGAGTTGGTAGAATCGCCCCTTTCCTTGACTATTGTATATTCCAATTTACTTCTGAACATGAATAAACAATAGAAACAAATGAAACTCACGAATACTTCTACAAAACTAAACTCACAATCGTCGACTCGAATTCACGTATATTATTCACTAGGCGTTCTCGGTCTCATTATTAGTAAAAAAAGTTGTTAGAAAAATAAATGATTACATCTCGAAACGAAACTCATAAATCTTCCGAACTTTTGTTTTCGACGTCTAAGGTCAGCCTGCCCATAAAAAGGCCTTACTTTTAACATTTACTCTTTCTCACCTAATAACGCTGTAGTCATACTCCGTAACTGTAGTTACTTAGCTACAAACGAGGTTTTATTATACTGGCTGTTATTGCTCGGGGCTAGCCTAAGACATACATGGATACGTAGAAAGCAGTTTGCTTTTGTTCCTTGTAAGCTTATATTCACTTTGTTAACTTTTCACTTATATTCAATGTAAATATAAATTTGAAACTCTAGTCTACTTATAAAAATTTTACTTGGCTTTGTGCAAGGACGATTGGATAGGTACCACCGACTCATATGATACCGTATTGTTGTGTTTCGGTTTAAGGAATGAGTGAGTCAGTGTAACAAAATGCATAACGTCTAAGCTCCCTGGCGCATTAGTGATGTAAGAAAGTATTAGTACTAATATTAAGGGTATTTGTATGGGTGAAGGTGACCACAAACGACTATCTGTATACTACCTACTACTACTGTATAATACCATAAAAATAAAGCTTTCTCATATAGTCATTTTCTTCTCCGCCGCCTCCATCTTCTCCCTTGAGAGTCCGTTGCGCGTATACTAACTATATACTTCTTTTTTATATATTAAGAAAATGACATATATTATGTTTTAACTGAAATCTCTTTTTTATTTATTTCATACCATATATTTTAATTGGTCTTCTTAAATTACCATCAAAATTCATCTGAGTCCTCATTTTAAAATCATAATCAACACTAAAAAACCAACCACCATTTTCTCTGACGCTTGTCAAAATCAGACTCACTAAGCTGACTAAATACTGAACGCTCATTGGTCGTCGATAGCATCGATTTATATCAGCCAATTACAATTATAAATTAATTTCACCAGGGATTCGGAAGCAGAAGGAAAATCAATGGTTTTTTTTTAATTAATGGTTTCTAAAGATGTAGATATAAACACATAACAGAAATAAAATTATAATTATACTAGCGACCCACCCCGGCTTCTGGTGCCATGCTGTTACTAAATATAATGGAGATTGTTTCTTTACTATATTGTATGTATATATTATATACAAAAACTTTTTCCTCGAATTGCTCTATCTGTTAAAAGAAACCGCATCAAAATCCGTTGCGTAATTTTAAAGAATTAAACATAAATACGGCAGACAGCGTTAGGTTACGACAGCGACTTTGTTTTATACTATGTAATTATGGTTATAATGATTAATAGATATTTTAAGATATATATTTCAAAAACAACAACCACAGCCTGTAAATTCCCACTGCTAGGCTAAAGGCCTCCTCTCCCTTTGAGAAGAAGGTTTGGAACATATTCCACCACGATGTTCCACTACAGGTTGGTGGAATGCACATGTGGCATAATTTCTTTGAAATTTCTCACATGCAGGTTTCCTCACAATGTTTTCCTTCACCGCTGAGCACGAGATGAATTATAAAGACAAATTAAGCACATGAAAGAGTGGTGCTTGCCTGGGTTTGAACCCGCAATCATTGGTTAAGATGCACGCGTTCCAACCACTGGGCCATCTCGACTCGTATAATATAATCGCGCATAGTGGAATCAGCGATATCTATTTAATAATTGATAATTTGCTATTATATAATTTTAGTTATCTACAAATAATTGATAATATCCAGGGATATCAGGGGATTCAGTGCAATGTCCTAATTACCTGACGCAGACTGGCAACTCACAGCTCAAACTTTACGACAAAGAGAATTGAAATTAGAAGGGGCTTTTTTCGCATTAAGAATGCACTTAAAGAAAATTTGATTATATGGGGCATGTACCTTTCTTCAGCTTTTCAAAGTATCATAGATGTAAACTTATCGATATACTAGTATATACCAGTATACTGATACTGGTCTGCCGTGTGTGATCTGTTTTATTATTGATAAGATTGTGAAAATCTCACAAACACAATAAGTTTACTAAATTGATCTAAATATTCACAAATTGCGTAAATTTATATTATATTTTGAAATAAGTACTTAATGGTTGGTGAAGTGTGTTGAGCCTGTGATTCCGTGGTGGCTTATTGGTGATATAGCGGGTAGTTACCGCCTATGGGTGGTGGTAACCATTTGCTAAGATTACCAGGTTAAGTTATACAATTTTCCCTATCTAATTAATATAAAACAATTTTGTACAGTTTTTCTTGTAAATCTGTAAAAATTCTTAACCCTCTGAATGAAAGCAGGTAAGACTTCATCTTGTAAAAGGTCTCAAATCGCATCGAATCTTATATTTTATTCAACGGCTTATGCTATTTGATCGCATGTCTGAGAGATTTTGTAGCATAATATCGTTATTCCATATTTTATGAAAACAAACCATTCGTATAATGTCACAAAATATAAAATGTAAATGAATATTTTAAAATTATAACATGATTAAATAATATTCCGGTTTACTTACGGATTGTTCCTACACCATCAAGCACGACATGAATTAAAAACACAATCTTATAAACACATGATAAATGTTATCCGGGTTTGAACCCCATCTTCACACTTGCTCTAACCACTGGACCATTTCGTCTCTTAAACATTAAATAACAACTACTTTTTCTACCAAAAATCTCGAAACCTTATCGTCGTGTTAACTGGGGCGTAAATTTTCGAGTTACAATTGAGTAATTGCTTGCTTCATACAAAAACAAAAAACAATTAACATATATTTTTGTATATTTTACTTGTTTAAGTGATTCAATTTCAATTAATTGCGTCCATTAAAATTTCGGTGACAATAATAGAAATATGAGTCTTATTCTAAATCAATACGTAATTTGTTTATTTGTTATCTATTAAAATATTCTATTAATGCATACATATATGTACATGTTCTGCTAATCGATGTTGTCAAATCAAATCAAAATAAACTTTATTCAAGTAGGCTTTTACAAGTACTTTTGAATCGTCATTTTACAAATAAGTGAAGCTACCACCGGGTAGAAAGTTGATTCTACCGAGAAGAACCGGCAAGAAACGTAGTAGTTACTCTTTTTTAACATTTAAAAAATACAAAGTCATGTTAGTTAAATACAATTATTTAAATTATTATTAACTCTTATTAACTCCACGTCTTTTTTTATCATCTATAAAATCTTGTATCGAATAATATGCTCTTTCTACCAAAGTATTGTTTTACAAACGATTTGAATTTACGAAACGGCAAAGTTATAAGTCTAAGGAATTCATCACTCAGAGAGAAACCCACTGAGAAGAATATTTACAGCACAAGAGTACAGATGCACACAAAGGCACTTTTAATTTCTTTCACGACAGGCAAAGGTTCGACAAAGCATCAAAGGTTTTTTTTATAGTTTTTGTATCCCGATTTGCTATTAACTATAAACTCATTTTATAAGCTACAAGACAAGATACGTTAGTAAATACTTCACACAAAAAAGTATTTTCAATAAAACAAAATAAAATTCTGTTGCATTCGCTATTTAAAATAAATTCAAAACAGGAAAGTAAAATCCCAAATACTGGAACAAAATAAAAAACAAAAAAAAGCAGAGAAAATATTAAGCAAGTAAACGTTTAAAAAAAAAAGAGATCCGTCGTAGAACACTCGGTTGGAACGAAGTAGCTTTTACTATAATATACCTATTAGTATGTATTAAATAATAGATACAAGTCGCCGTCCCCGGGGAATAAAAAGATAACTAACAAAACGTAAATTTTCAGGAGAATTAAAAAACATGTTTTCGACAATAACTCTTTAAATACTGGTCATAGAAGCATGATTTAAAGTTTATAGAAAATTAGATTTTTATAAGCTATAAGTTAATAACGAGAAGAACCTGTAACCTATGTTGAAACGGAGATATTTAAAAAATAAGAAGTTAGCCAAAATCAATCATCACCTGTGTTGCCTAACGCCCGTTATCATTTTATTCACAGTATTTCCTATCCAAAGTCAAATATTGTACAACAGCTATATCATTTTATTCTTAGGGTTTCAAGAGTCCAAACGCAAATGATAATACCATAATATCATTTTGTTCTCGTAAATATTCATTTACCATTTTATGTTTAATGAATGTAATCGATTTTTCTTGTAAAATGTTTATATGGTTATCACGTTTAGTTTTGCTTTTCTCATGAT
This sequence comes from Vanessa cardui, assembly GCF_905220365.1. Classification (NCBI taxonomy): domain Eukaryota; kingdom Metazoa; phylum Arthropoda; class Insecta; order Lepidoptera; family Nymphalidae; genus Vanessa; species Vanessa cardui. The sequence continues at coordinate 5,832,901 of NC_061123.1, read as the reverse complement.
ACCTTTTTACTAAAACAAAATTAAACCAAGGAAATACAACAAAACGTCCAATATTTAATCCTTCTTAAAATCGAGTAAATAAGTAATCCCATCAAAAGCAATACTTGTCAAAAAAACCAAGTCTCGCAACTCAGTTGTTCTGCGGTAAAAAGTTGTGAGATCCATGTAATACCAAGTCTTATCCATGTAATACTTAAGCGACTTCCTGTCCTAATACGTCCACTCCCTAAGACCACGATCGTGGTCCATAACAATTAAAAATCAATAGTATCTGGAATCTCAGTACACGAATCATTAAGTTGTTACGTAATAATTGACCCTGATGAGTTAGAAACTTGTTAAGAGCGTGATAATGCTTGAGATATGTCCTGACTTGGAAACGCACATAAAACCGTCATACATAGCCTTGCTTACTGGAAAAAGTTTAGTATACATATGTAGCACTGGCAACTCCGTCACATCGCTGGGGTTTGGACTCACTATCTGTCGGGTATCTCGTTTCATACTGATTCTTCACAGGTTCTATGTTTAAATCATATCTGTATTTTAATACGGATTGCTGTGAATGGGTGACACTCTCTTCCAGTTTTTTACCAGTTTTTTAGGCTGCCCCTTAGGTTGTTAAACTTTGATTGACCATTTTCTTGGCGTTATATCTGCCACCATTAACACATGTGTTCCTAATAATTGAGTAAATTTAATCGGGAGTATATTCTATTCTAGTTCAGTTAACCCTCAATATTAAAATGCATCGAATCTCCCACACTTTGGTCTTGGTCGATCTCAAAACATCTGTCCATTGTATAAAATCCAAGCTTTTGTAATGTAAATATATATTGAACTAAAATAAATCTGTTTTTATTTTGACCGTAACATACATCGGAGTAAAATAACATGTTATAGACGCCTCTTTTCGCAATCTGAGCATGCCAAACATAGCAATACCTAACAAGCCTTTACAATTAATATCATCATATACAGTGAAGTTGTGAATAGGATACTTTCTTTTATAGTAAAAGGTAACAACTTCAGACTATGAGATACTCAAAACCGTTTCGAAAATTGAAGACATCTATGGTCTTTGGTGTCAATCTTGCGCGAAGTCTCGACGAATTCCAACCCCCTGAACAGGCTGGGCTTCGGACTGCTTTGGTAGAACAATTTTGAGGACGAGGTGAATAGAAGAATTCAGCTAGGTTTGGCAGCGTTTCGGAAGTTACGTCGAATCTTTACATCGTCGATCCTACAGTGCCTTAAGACGATAGTCTTAAACCGGGGCCTCCTACCCGTCATGACATACGGAGCCAAAACGTAGTCACTCACGTCACGACAAAGCTGGTCCACCAGTTTAAGACTTTAAACCAGCTCAGCGTTTCTCTGCGGAATCACATCAGAACAAACATCGTTGGGGTAAAAGTGTTCTAGAGTAGAGACCGCGTTTCGGCAATCGTAGTGTAGGACGTTATCGGGTGCGGTGGAGTGACGATTTACGCAAGACGGCTGGCAGGAGCTGGATGCGAGTAGCCGAAGAACGATCACAATGCGTGCAATTGGCCTATGTTCGGCAGTGGACGAACATGAACTGTTGATGATGAATACATTCAAAATCTTGTTGCTCTCGTATGCCATGTTCATTAATTCCAATCTTTCCTTTTGATGGTTCATTTTGATTTTGAAACCATTCATTGTCACCTCCTTGATATATTTTTTTTAATTCCTTGATATTTTTTTTTATATTATAAATCTTAGTTGGAGTCAAGTCAAGAATACATTCTGTCTTGGTTTAGGATTATCTGAAATTTCATGAGCTTCGTATATAACTCATAGCGATGCTATGATATTTCTTGTGTTAAAATAAATAAATTTTGGATATTGTTTACAATTTTTTAGTTGCATTTCCTATGTAATCCGAATTGCCTCCAGTACTTGACAGACAGTTGAGTTGCAATATTTTTGATGTTCTACGTAGACTCGACTAATACTCTGATTCGTCCGCCGAGAAATCTTCAGCTATATCATTTTCCTCGTAATAAATTCCTTCTTTTGGGCTTTTTTAACATATAACATGGTATGAATTATAACTACTTCATCAAAAGTATTATTACAAACACACCTTATACGAAACACGTAGACTGTTTTGCACAAGAATAAAATGATAACTGCTTTTATCACAAGCTAGTCGAGAAGTTTTCACGAGAAAATAATTGTTAGTCTGTTTGTCCTACAGTAAGATATAAAGAGATTTAGATAATAGTACAATATATTTTTGTTCTTGAAATATCAGGTATGAGTATAATCGTAGAATAGTAGTGTAATATTTTGTAACTTCGTAAGTATCACTACAATATTTATGAAAAAAATTGAGCAGGTGTATTAGTACCCAAAGATCTCAAAAATGACAAAACACTAAAACGATGATAATGGAAGTTATCATTTTGTTCCCCGGGGACGGCGAAGTATACAAATTAACGTTTGTAAATAATTAAATGACAATGGCAACATTTTATTCAAAACCCATGCACATTAAAACTAATAAAAAAACAATAATTTTAATTAAAACCGTATACAATAGAAAGAGAAAGAGGGGGAAAGGTCGCCTGGGGGGGGCGTGACGCTTTATTCTACGTGACGATTTCCGCAAGTTGACTCTACGTAAGCCGCATAAAAAAACTTCGTTTAAAAAAAAAAACAAATTACTGTGATACATACGGACATTAATCTATAACATTTGGCTAGGTTTTCATTTAAGGGAATGAAAACCTAGCCGATAATAGTTGTGTCAAGTAACTCTTCCCTATCATGATATTATGTATGTACGTCAATTCAAGTTTTTATAACAGCAAATGACTTAGACAAAAATCAAGATTCTGTCAGCGTATTTAGGTTAAGTTAATGATACAATAATAGTTAGTATACTTCTATCTGATCTACAAATGATAAAAAGTACGATAAGTAACGAATCTTTCGTTTTTATTTTGAACTGAACATTTAGCATCGCCGCCGTTTAAAAAGAGTTTAAAAAATTCGAGCCACTGAGGCACTTGAATATCTATTGTTTTGTTATTTATATTTGAGAGGATAAAAGTGCCATTTTTTATATTTACCCTCTGGGGTTATATTTATTTGTGCAAAGATTTATACCACAGTAAGGCTGTTTTATCTACTGTTACCAACTAACACAAAAAATCACAAGACATATATTATTAAAAAAAAAAACGTTTGTATTTCCAAATATTTACTATTTATAGTTGCTAGTTCCAAGTAACAATAAGATTATTGATTTCACTTCTTTAAGGAAGTTATTAATTAGGCTAAATATTTTTTCTTTTGCTTATACATTAACGCTTGGACCAATTTGGATATTTTTCTTTTGTTGGAAAGGTGTAATAATCTTTCAATCGTTTGCAATACAACAAACGTTCCATTTTTATGTGTTATACGAACCTACACTTGTCTGTGTGTACACCTTATGTGTTTGCATAACTCGTTTATATTTACTCGTTAAACTGTTTATAAAGATAAATGTAGCCTTGTTTATAGTGAAATTCGAACTACTAGTGCTAAAATATATTTAAATAAGCGTGTGACAAAATGGGTGGACCTTGTACGGTGCATTAGCACAGCACGGACGAATGGTCCGATTCGCAAACACTGGAGCTGAATTTTGTCATTCGTTAAAAAATATTCGGGTATTAAATCCTTTTTTTAACCGAACGTTTTAGAAGCAATTTTATATAAAACACTTATCGACAGATATAAAAAGTACCTGCAAACTAGAAACTAAAAATAAATCAAATTTATTATAAAATTAATCTTACCACCTACTTATAAAATACAAACAGATAATTAATACTTTTAGTAATATACGATAAACGAATTTAGTGCCTACCTAATTTATAATTATATTTAACTTCTTAACATTTAATCACAATTTGAATTCTTTTATTTCTGTTTATAAGAAAATGGATTTGTTTCTTTTCATTTATGAATGAGTGTTTTGAAATGTGTGACGTTTGTTTGACATTTGTTTACCGTAGAACGCATATTAATACAAGATGACACATGTTTGTTATATCTGTGGTAGTTTTATAAATATCAATTTTATTTTAAAATAAATGTAGTGTTCTTTTTTTAAGGATTAATCTAAAGCTTTAAACAAAACAATGTAAGATTTAAGTTTACTCGATTTAACGAGCTGGCGTTTTTATCCATAATTTGTGTTATCTGTTCGCCGATAACAGCGCACACCCGTTGAATCTTGAAAACTTTACGTAAAAGATTTAAAGCTCGAATGCAACCGCCTTTTTAGAGTTTTGGACTTGATTTGCAAAGGTTTTATTTTATGATAGTCTGTGGTGATATTTTAAACTATTTATAAATAACAATAAAATATAAACATAAAATGTGAAGCCACGTTAACTAGTTATTATCAAAATTATTTTCAGTTTAGTAATGACATAAATCTCTTCTAGGGATAAGTATACCTTTTAAACTTATTTTTTCCTGTGTACACATTTTCACCTTCTATGTATCTGGAGTCGAGATGGCCCAGTGGTTAGAACGCTTGCATCTTAACCGATGATTGCGGGTTCAAACCCAGGCAAGCACCGCTGATTCATGTGCTTAATTTGTCTTTATAATTCATCTCGTGCTCAGCGGTGAAGGAAAACATCGTGAGGAAACCTGCATGAGACAAATTTCATAAAAATTCTGCCACATGTGTATTCCACCAACCTGCATTGGAACAGCGTGGTGGAATATGTTCCAAACCTTCTCCTCAAAGGGAGAGGAGGCCTTTAGCCCAGCAGTGGGAATTTACAGGATGCTGTTGTTGTTGTTGATGTATCTGGCAAGTTTAACAAATGCTTAAATAAATAAATAGACATTTTCGATGGCGATGAGGCGATGAGGAGGATTATGTAAATTGGTTTCATTGATAAAGGTATAATAACGATATTCTTTTATATTGCATATTATCATTTGTGCCCTCAGAATTTTATGACCCTAATACTAGTGTATTCATCACCTATATTTTGTCTCATAGATTTTCGTAATTTTCTTGATATAGTTAGCGATTTTATGTATGTTGCTCAGTTTTGTACAATCAAATTCATATAATTATTTAGGTATTATAAGATCAAAATATCAGTTATAAGTATCTTATTGACAATTAAGAATGTATAACAGATATTTAAAATAAATAAATTCACCAAAATGTAAATATATCATGACTGTTTATTAATTTATAAACAGTCATGATATATTTACTTTTTACACAACAAAAACCTATATACTAGAAATGTGACACCTTTACTCTATAATTTGAATTTAGAATTACGTAATTATTATATATTAAAAAACAGTTATAAAGATGTTAAAAATAAAAAGAAATATTTTTTAAAGTTTAAATGCATTATACATCAACAAAAATTACATTTCTCACCTCGTGGTTTTGTTATTTGATATATAGCATCATGCATCACCTGTGTATTGCGAATTATCATACAAAACACGCTGAGATAACTCGACTGTTACATATATAACCCATAAAACTATTTGCAAAACTGTTGGAAAATAGGAAAAATAAAACCTATTTAATAAAAATACAAGTAGGCTGAACGTTTGCCCGTGAGTACATCTCTAGCTTTACACGCCAGAGATCCCGTGATCCAGGGTCAGTCCATTAACTTTTTTATTGGATTTTTTTGTCCGATTATTCAGCCTATAAATTATCAGTTTAACCCCGAATCTGGAGGTTGGTATAGTTTACACTCGCATGCCTCGACAAGTACGTAAGACCTACCTACGTAAATTATTTCTGCCTAATTTGGCGTTCCATCAGATTATGAAACATCATCATAAATGTTAAAATTTGTTCTTTTTGGATATCTGTTATGGGATCCTACGCAAATTCCTGATTTTTTTTAATTAAATTTTATACAGAAGCATTGTCTCGTAAAGCTTGACTTGATAATTACTTGTTTCATATTGAACTTCTTATAGTATTTATGAATGAAATAAATGAAATGAATGAATGCAAATGAATGAATTATAGTACGACACAACTTAGATGTCGCATCGGCAAAATTTGTAAAACCGATCACATCCGAATTGAGTACGTTATACCAAATTATCAATATTTATTTCTCATGCGAATATGACCTTTGCACAAACGTAATAACTTGTAATATCATATGACCTAATATAAATATTCGTCAAATTGACACGTGGATTTACATGCACTTGCTTTCTTTGACACGTAAATCTATAGCGACGAATAGCGTCGAATGGCGCGATAGGGAGCCATTTCTATTGGTTGTATAAATCGGCAGTAATCGGTTTTAATTTCATTCCATTTCATTTTCCGATGCTACATCTAATTTGTGTCCTACTATACTATATTGCAAGTTTCATACAAATGCTCAACCTCCTATGTACTGAGCTTTAATTGTCATAAAAAAATCATAATGACGTCATCAAAAATCAATTATTAATAAAGTTATCGATTTATAATCACAGATTATTAAAACTCCGTAAAAAATGATGACAATACATTTAAGAAGAATTTTGTCCAATCTTTTTAAATTGTAAAATCATTTAGCAAAAATGAAAAAGAATAAATCCTGCACGATATTTAAATACTGCAAAAGTTTTTTAGACGCTTAATTTAGATCAAGTGTCTAAAAAAGTTATACAGAATTATTTTTAATTATGAATTGCAATTCTTCGTCTCATAAGTTGAGTACTATAGCACCCAGTGGACCAATTAATGAACTTTATATTCTTTGTTGAAATAAGGTAATATATTTTGTTCGCTTTTTTGCTTTAAGTGTATTTTTTGTTTCCCGTAGGAATAAAAAGATTAAGATTATTGCAATTTTCTTAATTAACTTTTTTTATAACCTCGTTAGGAGAACAGTCAAATGACACACCTGATGGTAGGTAATCATCACTGTCTATGTTAATTGGTTAGGATGATTTTTTTATATTTTTTATAAAAAATGCTCCACCAACCTTCGGAAAATCGGAACACAACAATACTGTGTGTGATAGATACCACACAATACATGAACAATGAAAGAAAATCTACCCAGACGGGGTTCTACAGCCATACCACCAACTAAACTACTAAAGTGAGTGATTACTACGCTTTATCTTCATTCTTATTTTAAAAAATAGCAGTTGGACTTCTATTTGACATTTTTAATTTATATTCCAAGCGAGTAGTATTCGGAACCGAGTAGGATTTGGCACTAACGATTTTTAGCGATATTCAATATTTAAACTCTACAGAAGCTGTAATTAATCATAGTAATCCTTGTTAATCTCTTCTTTCGTTCATGTTCATCGAGTAAACGTCCAGCGGGAAAATATCGTTGGGATTTCCTTGTATTTTTATATCTATTCAATCTAAAACTATGTTTATCTTTCATACCAAATATTTATCGTAGTTTTTACAACATTATGCAATCTGTAATGTTGTCTTAAATTTTCGCGATTATTACACATTTAAATAAAACTAATTATAACGGATGAATCGCGTATATTAATTATTTTTAAACATCCCGACGTTTCGAGCACTTTGCAGTGTTCGTGGTCACGGGTAGACTAAGATGACATTTGTCTATTTGAAGAACAAAGGAAATATTATTAACAACTACCGCCAACGATTTCTCAATTGATATCTTGAGTAACGTTCCGGTTGCACGCAGAAGGCACTAACTGTAAAGATATCAATTGAGAAATCGTTGGCGGTAGTTGTTAATAATATTTCCTTTGTTCTTCAAATCTTTCTTCATCTTAGTCTACCCGTGACCACGAACACTGCAAAGTGCTCGAAACGTCGGGATGTTTAAAAATAATTAATATACGCGATTCATCCGTTATAATTAGTTTTATTTAAATTATGCAATCTGATTTTCCTAGTCTTATTGCCTCATTGATGATAAGAAGGCTGGCTTGTTTGGTTGAATAAATTTAAGGTGTCTCTGTAAACGTGTTGTTGTAGACTGTCTTCATAAAGGCGTGAGTTGATTTTGTTATCTGCCGCTAGTGAAATTGTTCTTTTTTGTTAATATAAATGTAATGGCACTTGTTGCTAAAATTTAAATTTCTTTAATTCTCAAATCTAATAAGAGTTTTTTTTTTATTAAAATGCTACCTAATTCCAATACATTTTTTGCAAAGAAAATTGGAATTGCGGTTTAACCGTTAAATGCTGCTCACATTTTTGCCACCCGTCCACGCAGTCTTGATTTGAACAGTTTTTTTTTTATTTATATATAATTACTAGCTTAGTATAAATAATTTAATTACATAAGCATTAATAATGAGCAGATAAATTCTATAAAAATAAGTTTATTTCATATAAATCTATGTTAGTAATGTTTAACCGATTGAAGCGAACAGAAAAGTATATGCTTTCGACTTACCGTTTAAATCAATCAAATAACACTATCTCGTTTGTAAAATAAAATAAATTTCATATACTCATAAAAAATTAAAATACCTGCAAGATCAAAATTTAGATATTTATGATTAAGTAAAATTTGTTTTTCCCGAGATAAGCCTACGAAGAAGCTAACAAGTTTGTCTAGTATTTTCTATGTTATCAGAATAAAGAAACATGACATAAAAACTACAGAAAATAACATAAATTCATGTTAATAATGCTTCATTACACAGATTCCCCACAAAAGCTAATATTTACATACAAATTCAGCGAAATAACGTAAGCGACAAAAATAGACCGTTTATACGCGATCTCTAAAAGTGTACTAAATCTCACTTCTATTGACAAATGACGCGTCTTGTTACAATATCGTATCATTTCCCGCGCTCATCGCATTTTATACTCGATACCATTTTGTGTCATTCGATCGTGTGCCTCATTTCATTGTAACGATGACATGAAATAGTGTCAGTCAGTACTTATGGTTCAATATTATATGCGCGCTATTTTAGTTCAGAGGGTAGCGTGGGAATTGATTTTGTTAAATTAAGGACAATGTAGGTACATAATAACATTAGAAATACCGGCATTTCAATCATTTTGACCCTAGGACGTTGATATGTAACTATAATTAGGATGAATAAATTGTAAATCCAAGTAGTAGAAAGGGTACGCCAAAAGCTATACAATTCAAAGAAACACATATAAGAGAACTTTTAAATTTTTTTCTTAACATATAAATGGAACCAAACGGGAAGTACCCAAATATATATATATATATATAAACATGACAATGTTTGTCCTCTGTGCATTCCTAAGCCATTCATCAAATTGTTAGGATGTCTGAGGACATACACTTGCTCGGGTTCCGTGTACGCCCGAGTTGCTTTCTAATTAAATACATAAGATTTTTCTTTTTTGTCCTTCAGTATGAATGTTTTGATTCGACCCATATAAGAATAAAGGTGGGGAGCTAGTGCAGGGAGCTAGAGATAAACATATACGATTAAATAAAGACTACTATTTACTTTCTATACAATATTTAAAAAAATGCCATCTAGCATTATACATTAAAAATCCATAAAATTGAAGTGTATCCGGAACTGTTTGTCAATACTCACGCAATGTTTCCTTATTTGTTGATATAAAGAGCAAAGATATGGATGTTTGCTCCTACGTATAGTACCGGGGTTATGCTAAAAGTATTTTTATTCTTGGGCAAAAAACATGCAACACAATAAACAGCAATAGTTTACAGATTCACGGTCTTCTTTGTCCATATTAACTTACTCTGCGAGAACGTCAGGGGTCGTTAGAATCAATTAAAAAACCCCAAAGACTCGTGTAATTAAACGGAACTATGTACATTGTACAAATAGTAAGTGACTTCGATATAATATTATGAATGAGAAAGTACAAGAAATACTCGAATTTGATGAAATTTAATATGAAAAATTTTGATCCTCGAGAAAGGATATAAGCTTTATAAAACCTGAAGTTTTGTTAATCTTCCTATGAAGGCCCTAATACGACCAAAGAGGATGAAAACTAATCGTGTAAATATACTTCTTGAATGAAGTTGCCGCGTCTTATTTACCCATTTTCCTAGCGATCAGTTGAACGGCAAAGAAGTTGATGTTCCGCAGCGCAATCTAGCTGCTAGTTACAACAAAGTGGATACTATAAAAGCTCGCTATGAGAAAATACATGCATGTGCCAATTTTCAGGGTGATTGGTTAAACGGTGTCAAAGTCTATTAATCCCAAACAGATACACCACCATCCATTTTTATGTATATGGAGATGTAGCGTAGAGTGCATGAATTTATAAAAGGATTATGTGCACTTACTCGCCAATAAACTGAATTTATATTCAGGCGAGATAATGTATTTTCTGTAGAAGAGAATTTTCGTTTTTAATGAAAGAACAGATAAAAAATTTATTTACGCAAAATTTTAAATAAATGAATTGGAAAAACGATGAATTGATTACCTTAGACATATTTTGCGATGGGTAAATGACTTATCTTACTTTATTTATCTTTTATTTTATACCAACTGATGTTAAGTAGTTACCACCGCCCATGGAAATTGGCGCTGATAGAAGTTTTAACCGCATTAACTATTCCTTACTCAACAAAACCGACCTTGAGAAGTATGACGTTATGTTCCATGTACCTTAGTTACTCTGGATTACTTATCCTGCAAACCGGAACACAACAATACCAAAAATGGTGTTTCCCGGTAGAATATCTTGATATATTCGTGATCTTGAAGATTACCTGATTATAAAGCTGAGTAATTATTAATAATGTAATAAATCAATTTTTAATATACATATTATTATAGATAAATTTTTAGTTCATTGTCATACCATAATGTATATTATTTTTATGGAGAAGACTTGTAGTTTATTTAGTTCAATATTGATGTTATATACAAATATAGCTTAATGTATAATAAATATTAACTTAAAACCATATAAGTATATGAACGATATTACGCTCTCAATTTGAAAACATGCATTTAATTTTAAAAATAGTTTTTATATTATTTATAAAAAAAGGTAAAATTATGAAACTTAATTTTATCTAAACTAAATAATATTTTGGGTGACAAAAATAAACAATTTTTTCCTTAATATTGATAATAAGACTCGCATGAGATAAAAGAATTTAGTTCAAACTAAAACTTATATAAATATACGAAATGTCTTTAAACTCGCATTCCGTAATTCTTTTAAGTAGGTCGTAGAACATGAGAATTACTCATATTATACAACCTAGTCCTTTCAATTTGAAATATAAATCAACTTATAGTACAGATTTCCATTTTAACGTTTGGTTTAAATTTAATTTCGTCGGTCTAAACCGTCTAGACGGTTAAATAAGATAATTCGCCAAATATCCTCCGAATGCCACAAACGCGGCTATCTTGAAATCGTGAATTCTCTCCGGAAATGATGAGCAGAAACGGCAAGTAAAAGGCATTAAATCTGTCTGAGGCGTTCGATTTGCATTGAGAAAATTGCATTTTCGAATCGGCGGCGACAAGGAGGCGCCGCTTGCAAATGTTTGCGAATGCTTCCGAGAGCTTTACTTTGGAATTTTGTAACAGCTCTTTAAGATCCTATGCCAACTGCAAGTTTATTTCTTATATAAATAAACATCAAATAATATACAGTTTGATTCCAAACGAAGTTGTACTAAAATGTTATAAGTTAAAACTTATGAAAAATAAAACTTAAATAATACTGGCTGTGAATAAAAAAAGAAGATATAAAAAATAAGAATTTATTTAAATTTGATTTGACTGGTTGAATTTTATTTTTACCGCAGTATGTTGTATAAATTTCAGTGATATTTTTACTAAAAAAATTATAATTAAATAAATAATACGACAAAAATTGTAAAACGCTTAAATGGCTTGTTGTTTCGACGAATTGGAAAATTTTACGGTGACGCCGATGCTCGTCAATTCATGTGTTCCTGAACAATGCTATGAAACACAACCTATATGCTGTGCATCCTTACCACGTTGTCGGAAAGAAGTTATATACGTTGAAAAGCCACAGACAAAATGTTACAAAAAGACAAACGCTACTAACGATAATTGTTGCAGCGATTGTTCGAAACCTCCTCGTTCGCCCCAATCCTCAAGACGACAAACGTGTTGTTCATCTCAAGAGTATTGTCCCACATGTAACAGTCCCTGCAAACCGATAAAGACAAAATACGTCATCCCCTGCTACCGTTACGAAGATGGTCGCATCGTAAGTTTGCATTATTATTTTCATACTACATATCCCCATGTACTGATGTATTTATGCAACATGAATGATAACAAATGTACTAGGATTTCTGAAACCAACAACAAAGTTAGTGATGTTATTTATTGAGTTGTTGGTTTCAGGAACGGTATGTTCCAACGCGTCACGGTAGACTTCCGGTCTCGGCGTACCGTAGAAACGGTTTACAGGATAAAATCTACGGCTATAGAGGCGCAACTCGGTACTTGTGCGCCAGTGACGAAGCGAAGGAGTGCTGCGTTTACACTGTCGTTGAACCCATCCGAAGAATATTTCCGAGAATTACACATGAGATTATGCCCGTCAAAAAGAAGAATAAACGGGCTTAATGTATGTTGAGACGTAACTACAGAAAATACCGCCAACAGGTAAACCCGATGCCCTCAAGTGCATTTAAGAGAAATGGAATCCAAGATCTGAATTTTCGAGAGAGTGGAGGAATATCCTATATTCGTAAATCTTGGGAATCAGCAACATGGAGCTACTACCCATTTGCAATACCCGTCAAACCTATGAAGAAACTCTCTGCTACTGTCTCTAAGAAGCGATGACCCATTTTGGTGCGTTAATTAATCAATTTTGTCTATAAAGGACATCTCATGGCAGTGACTAATGAATTTACGAAAGGGTTGTCTTTAATATTAGATTTATGATAGCGCACTATCCTGTCAAGTGCCTCTTATTCAATATTAAATGAATCATCCAGTAATCGATAGATACTTGAAAATTATTCATAATAGATCAAAGAAAAAAAAACTAAGGCTGACTGTAAATTGCAGGTCAACAAATTACCAGTCTCCGCATTCAAGCGAAACGGAATGCAGGATCAGGAACATTCGAAGCTTTTGGGAACTGCTAACTTTCTGATGCGATGTCCTCGTGACGTGTCTATCGAGTGTGAAGTCAACCCGGTGCCTATAAAAGTGAAAGATCCTGTGAAAGTGCCACGATATGGCAACTGCACGTTAGAATCGTGCTTGTTAAAGAAAAAACCAATCGCTGTCGCCTTAGAGGATATACTGGATGATTGAATTTAAGAGAAAATTTTCAGGTGAAATAGGAAACTAATTTGTACCTATTAAATTTTAGTTTTCACATGAATAATGCTGCTCAATATCTACGTTTTGCTTGAATTTCATATAATTATTCAAAGCTGGAATCTATTTTCTAATACCGGTTTAAACGAACGCTTAAAATGGAAGAACGTGTATTCACAGAGTCCGTATTCTATAGTTGTTTTTTTGTAAGCAATTACATTACACGACCCTCGCGCTACCTATTATTCGTTGACGGTAGGTACAGAAACGTTTAATTAATGCTTGTTTTTGTTCGTTTTTTATGCGTTCACTTATCACTTTCACCCGATTCAGTTGAAATTTTAGTATTGCTGTTGTGAACTCTTGACCTTACCCTGACAGCGTTCAAATACGATTAATATTTTGGTGAGATTATTACTTTATAAACGTTACCATAGGAATAACTAGGATATAATTTGACTTTTAAATAATATACAATACTGTTTGTTCAATTTTAAAATTATAGGCCATATCTATATCAATAATAAAAATATCGGTAATACATTTCAATTTTATCCATTCAAATCGAAATCCAATAATAGAATATAATTGTTACAGGTAAATCAACCAACAGTTCTGATGCGCCGTGCATGTGAAGTAGCTGTCGGCGCCCGGCCTCGACGAAAACCTTTTGTAGAGTCCTGCTACAGTGCCGACTCGGAACAACAAATACATCGCTACGTCTCACAAGATGAACGGGTATCTTACAGTTAGTTTCCATAAATATTAGAATAAGAAATCGGTTTCTTTACGACGAGTCGAAAATTTCTCATAATATTATTCTTGCGGAAATATTGATTTAATACCAGAATAAAATGATCGCATTTTATGAAAGATTAATATTCAGAGAAAGGTATATTACCCCGGCACCTGAATTGATTCCCACGCAATATCCTTTGACGAAGCTAGAGCAAAAAGCCGAATAAACGCCGTCTCTATCATCGAAGAGGATTTCAATTTTATTACAAAATCACTTCAGACTTGAAATAGACACTAATATCGATCACAGACTTCAATCTAAGATCTTTTAATATCAAATGAATAAGTCATTTAATGAAGATTTTTCTTAAATTATTTTCTTCATTGATGGTCATAAAGCAAATATATTTCGAGACACAAAATGGTTTTCATTCATTCAAACGGCTTAAGGATTGATTAAATTCGATTACAAATTCAATGAAAGTCCTCATGTACAATTAAACGAAGTTGATTCAAGTTTTGCTTATCGATTATAGCTGGTATATAGTAGTACTATATTGAAGTTTAAGATAAGACATTATCGCTTTTACTTGCTTGGTGTCATCAATCGTTTTGCTTGTCAGACCGCTATGTTTGTTCGCCGAACGGGGTTCAACTGGATTTATTTTCGACTGATGCTAAAGACCCGACCCTTCGTGATTTTCCCTTATTTTCTGGCTGATATAATGTTGGAGCTAACGACGTTTCAAATGTAATACCCTTATAATACGAGACGTCTTATGTACTCGTTTAACGTTAGGTGCTTTTGATTATTTATTCATATATCATCCCAAAGATCTGAATACTTGGTTTTCTTCTACATCCTTTTGTTTGTTATATTCTCTACTACATAACTACAAACTAAGGAACCAGCTTACAGATTGTATGTTTCCTCCAAGTCACAATATGCGCTAATACAGATAGCTCACATACCCAAAGGCCCAAAATGCAATAGCAGTTTCTGCAAATGTCCATTGATGACCGTAGTCACTTAAAATCAAGGGACTCGCCTGAACGATTACCCGTAAATAAATATTTTAATAAAACGCTATGACTTGTATTCCTAATATATGCAAATCACAAAAAGAGATTTAACTTTTCACTTCGACAATTAACGGAAAGCGCAGTAACTGGAAAAACAGCGAGATAGAAATTTCGTCTTCAGATTTTTAATTACAAAGTTAATTAATTTACGTGATTCGAGTCGGAAAACTTCGCATCTTATGCAAATAAGTCGTTTATTTACTTTGAATAAAACTAGGTATCTTAAGAATTGTTATATCAATGTGCCGAATCGATTGAAAAAGAAGGATTTTGTTTTAGTCTCCACGCTACTGAACACTACTGACTCGGTTTTTTTTTTATAAAAAGTTGTTTAACAGTAATGTTTATATTTGTATATTATCATACATGAGGTGTAATTATTTCTGAGATATAAACACTTAAACCTAATATTTCATCAATATACAAAGTCACATAAGAATATACATACACGTATAAAGACATACCTTCCTACTCTAAAATTGAAATCAAACTTTTTGGAGATAATGCTGTAACTTTAAATGTCTAAAATAAGTAGACTACCCATAAAAGATTCGAGTAGAAATCTCTATCAATGACTAGATTAACTATTTTTTTTATGTACATTGTCAGGGTAATTGTTGCTACCACTTCGAGAAAAAGAGAAACGAACCATTTTTCAACGGCATTAATTGTTGCCACTCGAGCGCCACGTGTGCAGACGGCGTTCGAGCGAATGTTGTATCATCGGGAAGCCACTGCGCCCATTTCTATTGTTGTTGATAATTGTTATTGTGACACGTGGCTGGTGGCGGGATGACGTCATTATGGTATATTAAATTGATTACGTGAATTTTATTTTATTTTTTATTTCATTTTTTTGTTATTATCCCCATTTAATTCAAGTTGAGAATGTAAAGAGAATGCACGAATAAATTTAACTATCAATCAAATTAAAAATATTTTTGAACCGATTCCTAGTAATACGAAGTTAGGGAAATTAAGAAAATTTTGATGAATTCATCAAAAAATTTATTTAATTTTACTGATTAATTAAAGCCTTTCTTTAAATGTTGCTATTACAAAATATTGTATGACTGTCAAAAATCGGCAAAATCTTTTTCCCTTTGTGCCTTTTTGCTTTGCTGACATTCTCAAAAAACTAAATCTATTTTCCAACAAATCAATAAAGTCCGCAAACTACTATCGACAACGTCAAGAAATTAAGAGAATGGAAGAATCCAGCAAAAAGGTTTATAGACAAATGGAATTGACAATGTTTTGTTGTGCTGTCAGTAAACAACCAATTAATCAATTGTTATTATCACGTTAAATGACTAGAATTTATTTATTTATTTAAATACTTTTATTGAAAAATATACATAATCAATAAGAATAACAAAAAAAAAACAATCGACGAATGATAGGTCAAATTAGTCAAACTGCCTATATAACACAGAAGAGGTAATTATAAAAGGAGGTATTATAAAGCGGCATTTATATATGAGATGAGATGAAAAGATGAAACGAGAGAGATCACTATTACATAAGAATATTTGAGTATAAAGTACAAACACACATTCCTAATTCTTTATAAAATAAGACTTTTTTTTAAACTTTTTTACTTAATTCTATATAATTATAGATTTTATCAAATTATATTTGCATACATTTTGATAAGCTTCGTATTATTTCCTAAACTCACACACACATTCGTTATTTATGTATACGAATTATTGTCATATACGCGTTGACATTAACAACGAAATCTATTATTCATTATCACAATAAAAACATCAAAGATAAAAAAAAATCATATTAGTATATACTCCTCAATAAATAATAAAAGCAATTAAAATTTATTTATTTGTAAGAATATTTGTCATTTGATACAAAAGCATAGATATTTGTTTTAGAAGAGAAATATAATACTATTGATGAACCCTGAGCATCATGTTCACGTGAGGCATATAATAGGCATGTCTTTTGCAGCGCGTGTTCATATATGGAAAAGGGTTGCCCTTAGTGTCCGGTATCAGGAAAAGTGGTGTCGTATTTTTTACATGTTTGATCTTCGACTATAAAAACGCCAAGATGCTCAAAAACCTATGTTTCCGAAAAGTTTCGCCATCACGATGATTTTATATAGGTTCTTATTTACCTATATGTTCGCTTGAACAACTAAATTTGCCTCGTGATTGTGTGTTTTCACCATTGCCTATAGATATTCGCGCTGTAAGAAATATTAAACGTAACCAATGCCTTACTACTTAGTCAAATCAGAACACAGCCCTGCTAACTATTAGGCGGTTGCTAACCCATGAATAGCCGGCGCAAATATCTGTTATCAAATAAAAACTGAAAAGAAAAAATCCTTCACCGAAATATTTTATCATGACCATGAGCGATGGAACGAAGTACTTTGTTTTCTGAACGAAATACTTTTATTACTTATTAGATATAAACATTATGATATTACTAAAATTAAAATAGGATTGGGCAGAGTACGTTGCATGCATGAATAAGAAATTGGACTTAAAAATGAATTGGAAAAGAGGTAGACAACCATTAAGATGGGTGGATGAAATTAATAAAGAAATATTGAAGAAAATTGGAGAAGGCACTTACTCGTTGAGAGGTCTTCATTAACAGAAATACTTGATTTACGATCATATTTGATTATACTTATTTTAATTACTAATTTAATTTTGTTTCGAAATTAATTTTGGTTAAAATTTTAATTATTATACCTATCTGTTTACGTATAAAGGTTGAATATAATATAAAATTAATTATGAAAAGTATAATAAACGAAATAAACTAAGTTAATTCAATATAATGTACGATATGAATGTGAAATTGATATATTTTAATTGTATTAAAGAAAAAACTTTTCCACGTTTTACGAAAAATAATGACTTATCGAAGCGATTTTAAACAATACAGCATTGATCCTTGTGCATTAAATGACATTAAATACATTTTGCATTTCATATAGATCAATATAGCCCTCTGTATAGTGTGTGTATGTGTAGTATAGTATGTAATTAAAATGAATATTTTCAAAGATATTACAGATATACAATGAAAAACAAAAACCTCTGAACTTATAATGACATGCTGTAGTATACTTAATATGAGTATTGCATCCGTGCGAAGATAAGATACACCAAAGATTCGTCTGTGAAGATGCAAAAATAAAACAATAAATAAATAAATGAATTTTGTTACAGAAGTTCCTCTGGTCGGAATGCAAAACGGAATTACCAGGAAAACAGAGGATCAAGGGGATTCGCAATAAAACCCCGATAAACTAGAAGCGCAGTGAAATAAAAACTACTTTTCAGTGATTGTACAATCATGCAAATCGGGGCATGGCCGTTTGTTACTGTTTTCGTTGGTGGTCCGTGAGTGGGGGGAGAAAGGGGTGTAGGGGCAAATGAGAAAGCGGCGCGGTAGGGCGGCGCGAGCGCGGTGACTGTCCGCGCGCATCATGCGGCAGGCCGCAGCGGTTCTGATAATAGCCGCGTGCGCCGCTGTCTCCGCGCAAATTGCTTGGACACCAATTTTTCTCGACGGAAGTAGTAAGTATTTTTTCGGAAGTTATAAAATCATAAATAGAAGTATTCGTCCCTTACGCTGAGTCATTTTACATAAAACTGTTCCTTAAAAATTTCGCCACAACCTGCGACATTTCACGTGCTTAGAGAAGATTACTGAAGTTCTCAAATGATATTAACACTAACCAAATGAATCAGTATCACATATTCAATGACAAACAAACAATCATATATGTACAGACACGCTGCTACTGTAAGTGTGTATAAATTACGGCTTCACAATTTTTAAGCAAATGATTATAAGTTAATATCTATTGTCATTAGGCCAAGTTGATCTATGGACGCAGTCATCATCAGGCTGTGCGTGTCCCGGAGGGGAAGGCGAAGACTGTGCGTGTTGCGTGCGGGACGGTGCGTGCCCGTGCGGCGATATTGCGCCTGGTCGGTGTGCGCAATGCGGGCTAGAACAATATTGTTCTAATAGTGAGTACTATTAATTAATAAGAAATGCAGTTTACGTGTTTTTCGAGAAAATATTAATAAACATTTGGCTTAACAAATCAAAACGTCAGTGATTTATTTAAATTGTGAAATGTAACCGCAATGTAATGTATGATAATAAATAATGCCAGTTATTCGAGTATATTTTTTCCATACGTATTTGTTAACATTATAATAAAAAATACTCCGTGTTATAAGTTTGGTATATACTTCATCTTGCCTAATTCCTTTTTTTTTCATATAGTGTGCAACATTACGATTGATTCGCGGGTGCTCAAGAGTAAGTCGGGGAAAACGTTCGGGCAAATTAAATCTCCGTCTATCGAGGGCCCCAGCGCGTGTTCCTACATCCTGCAACCTGACGCGGGTCAAAGAGTGGAGATACAACTGTATCGTCTCGTGTCTGTCGGGAGATTTAATGGTTCAAGGTAAGAATGTAAAACTTTTTATATTGAATCATTACCATTTTGTACATCGACAATTGAAAACAAAGCTGAACGTTTTGTTAAAAGTTCATACCTTAATAGTATTAATAGAGTAGGTAGGGTTATTACTTGGTAGGATAAGCAGTGATGGTAAAATAGTAAAGCGGTCGAGAAATAAACGTAAGTTTTTTTTTAAATTTCGATTCTTCTCACTTCAATTAAAACAAATTACTTTACTCCGTTTTATTATATTCCTCTGGATTTAAATGTTATTCTCATTTGTAAAATAAAATTTAAAAATAGCTTCCTCTTTCAAACGCAACTCCAACTTTTCTGACTTGCTAATCAATTATCATTTTGAAAATAGTATTTCCAAAAACATTTAAAAATTAACTTTCACTATACCACGGTCAGACTAATTTTATTGTATCTTAAAGGGCAAGATAAAGTAAGAAATCATCCAAATTAAAGTGTTTACACTTTCAAATTGACGTTCTCATTCTCAAAAGAGACTAAGTAATTATGCGATACGTAATACTATAGTACACAAATATACTAATATGTAACACACAGATATACTTTCCTATCCTTTACTCTCATAATCCAATGAGACCGCAAATCCATCACGAGCACAAAGAGTTCAGGTGTGGGACCAACGACTTTGCGTGCTTTCCCAGGTACAAGAATGACTGTCAATTCCCAAACAAGTCTTCTACTGAGAATTTTTCACCAGAACAGCCCAATATTGTTAGTGGTCTCACCTGTCTCTTATATGTAAACGTGGCACTCATACAAAAATATATCGAATGTACATTTAACAATTATTATTCCGCATAAAAAAACAATACAATACATTTCTGCAAATTGTAGCCATACAACTGAAAGGGAACCCATACATATGTTTATTTCAAAGTAACGTCACGCTTTACAACAATGCCACTTTAATATAGCAGCGACTTATTCAAGCAATTGCTTTGTTAGAGGTTATGAAGCTCTAACCTGAGAATTATGACGTTGACAATAGTATGCGTGATACTTTCTGTGAATTCATTCAATTGAATTTTTGCCTAAAGACGATTAACTTTTCCAACCTGAAATAAAATCAAGCAATAATTAATTCCTTGGCTTAGTACTACAAAGGGTAAAGTACATTTTTGAGTAGAATGTGAAGCACATTTACCAAATAATTAATTAATAATTTATTTGTTCTATTAAGGGATCAACTTATTTAAAAAAAATTGATGACAATAACATTTCTGATTCTAATAATATTACGTAAAAACCATTAATTATTATAGAAAAACACCAAAACATGTTCGTATATTTTGGTTCTTTTTGCACCAGGCCACGTAATTATTCTTTGTTATTTTTTACAAAGTTCAAGTGAAGCTTATTTTCAATGTGAATTTATTCAGCTTTACAGCTCAGCGTCAAGCATGTTTCAAATAGCGAGATTTGACAATAGCCAGAGGGGTCACGGCCAAACCAACGTAAAATTGAAATATGCTTTATTCAAGTAGGCTCTTACAAGCACTCTCTTAATTAAGCGAGAAGCTAGAAAAACTTCTAAACGAACGAGTTCCAAGTGTGGATTCTAAAACACTAAAACTTACTAACATACATGATTTTAAGTATATTGAAGTTGTAAGGATCAAACAAATAACATATTCCAGCGTTAACACTTAAGAACTAACAGTCATAAATATTTGATTTTCGATCTCTAAAAGACACATCTTTCAAAGTTCTAAAAAATATTAAATAACCAAACATATGAGGTTCTTTTTATGTTACATTTTTAATAACAACGCTGATCGCATATCAGCAATCCATTTATGTATGCAGCGAGGTATCGACTGAACCACAATTTATGAAAAAACCTGGTTCCATTCCATTTCCATCAAAGGTTGCTGAGATCAGCGTTCACAAAGTCCATAAATCAAAGCCGAGTAAATAGAGAGTTACAGAATACAAAGTCCGTTGTTACAATCCGGTTGTAGAAAAAATACGAACATGAAAAGAACTAAATCTCACAACGACAAAACATTGCTACGTTTTTTAACAAAGTAAATATCCCATTTATTAAATAAATTATTTTTGGTAACACTCAGCTCTTTAAGCGCTTTAACTTTTTGTCTTGCTTTACGGAACTGCGCTTAAAGTATAACTTAGCAGATTTTGTGCAAATCGAAGTAAAATATTTAAATCAATACGCCTATTTAAGCAAATAAAGAATATTTTTTAGTGAATCGATTTAAAGAGAATTTAAGAGAATATATTAGATTTAAAAGAATATATTAGATAAGTCAAGAATTGTGCATAAGTTATACGTCTATTGATCTTTAGGCGATTTGTTGTGAACTACAAGCTATGTCATATGCAGTTTTGAGGTCATATTAAAACAATATTTTGTACAAATATCATGTTATATTGTTAGACATTTTTTGTCAGTATGTTTTCAGTAGTTAAGAATTTAGCTTAAATGAGTACTAAACCTGCCCTATCTTTTCCTAAATCCGATTCTCACAAGGATACTTAAGGTTTGATATTATGATATTAACCGTTGTATGTATTTGTGTAGTTGTGTAGGCGGATGGCTGCAGCTGGGCGACGCAGGTGCAGTGCCGGACGCAGGACGAGCGGCGCAGACAAGACTTTGTGGTGCTAATGAAAGATACACACCACCGGTTGTGTTATTTGCTGATCACGGAGCATCGGTACTTGATTTTAGGTACGAGCTTATTTTAATTAATAACTATAGAATTACGTACTGAATACAAAAACATTAGAAAATATTTATTTGGAAATATATTGCAGTATTCTAGAATACCTTCAATAGGTAAGATATTATGTTTATTTTCCCGTCATTGAGATTTCGAATATATGCTAATGTTATAACATCTTTAGCAACTCCTGCCTGTCTATGAGCTACGCTTTGTGCAAACCAGTGACTCTGATGAATTCGATGAAATTTTGTAAATATCAAATGAGCGGTTTGCGGTTGCAAGAACGCGAGCGAAATCAACGGCGTCAATTAGTTTATAGTAAATGTTTCATTACGTCATAGTGGCATTTTTTTTAAATGTTAACATATTTATTGGGATAGTCGAAAACCTTTATACTGATATCAGATTTTTTTCGTTTTCTACTGGATTAAACTATTGCTATACTGCATTTAGATTACCTCACATTAAAAACATTAAAAAAAAAACCATCAAAATTGAAGGAGAAAAATTAGAGACCGGAATTATAATTATAAAGATACAAGTAGTTTTCGTGACGTCAACAATACAATTAAAATAGATATTAACAATAATGAACATAACGTTAATTCTACAAAGGAAATGTCAACAACAGTTAAATTACGTACATCCCGCTTAAATGTTAATTATTCATTTGTATGTTTTTAGTGATCATAATGTATGGTTTAATACAGTTCCCACTAAAATTGTAGGCATATTTATAATTGGGACTTGTGAGTGGTGCTCATCCTATATATAGGCACTTACGCCCATTAGTTGTTGTACAAAATATTACAAGTGTCATTTATAATTCAACAGGACAATGATACGAACTATTTTAACACAGACAACGTTTAACCTTCGAAATTAAACTAGTGCGTTCTCGCTATTGGTGCACGTATCATATTAATGTCAACGAATTATATGGAAACCTGTGTCGAATGATCAGAATACTCATTATCAGGAAATGAAAGACTATTATATTATCTGAATTTGAATAAAAAAATAAATATTGGACAACATCACATTCGAGGTGATACTCTGACATAACTCTGATTCCAATGTAAGTAGCTAAAGCACTTGTGTTATGGAAAATCAGAAGTAAAGACGGTACCTCATAGACCCAGCCCAAGACAACATAGAAAACTAATGAATTTTCTACATTGTCTCGGCCGGGAATCGAACCCGGGACCTCGGAGTGGCGTACCCATGAAAACCGGTGTACACACTACTCGACCACGGAGGTCGTCAATTTGAAATAAATTGCTGCCATCTTAGGTATTCATTTTCATTTGTCATTCTTTTTAAGCATTTTTACGTCTTCCTCTGCGACGGTTCTCATTAAATAAGCCGTCTACAGACTGCACAGTTATATTATAAAATTCCATTTGAAGCTCATTTAGTGACACAATTATATACACTTTCGTACCGGTCTATTTATTACAGGAAAATTAATAAAATTTAGGTCAAAATATATTTTATTTTACAACCGTCCCGAGACTTTCTATAGCATGTTAGTGAGCTTATAAGCTTATGTCTATGTGTAGGTAGGGTTATTACTGCAGTATAAACGTGCGGCATGATCGACAGCTGTATCCGTATTTTAAAACCTATCGCTAATCCGTATTCCAAAAAAAGAAACGTTCGCTACCAAACGAATGTTCTGATGTAACATTAAAATTTTGATTTAGGCAGCTAAAATGATTCAAATTTCCATTGATATATATGACATTGGAACAGCGTGGTGGAATATGTTCCAAACCATCTTCTTAATGGCAGAGGAGGCTTTAGCCTAGCAGTGGGAAACTTACAGT
Organism: Vanessa cardui; assembly: GCF_905220365.1. NCBI lineage: Eukaryota > Metazoa > Arthropoda > Insecta > Lepidoptera > Nymphalidae > Vanessa > Vanessa cardui. The sequence goes on along the minus strand of NC_061123.1, from coordinate 5,808,770 downwards.
CTGTTACTTTACTTTACTTTACATGACATTCTCATGTAAAGTAATAAACAAAAAAAAATAAGTCGATATACAATTATATCGATGTATTATTTTCTTTCGAAAGGCACTTCTCATTTTCTTGATTAATAAATTATATATTAATATATTTTTGTATTGTATTTTAAAAAGTTATTCATTATCTGTGAAAAATTTTCACCGCGCGTACAATGACGATACATGTTATTATTTTACAACTAGCTTAGCCCACGACTTCATGCTCATTTGAATTGCATAAAATAATATTGTTGTAGCTTAAGTTACTTCTTATTACATTTCCTATCTGATAGTGAAAGTGCCGTGAAAATCCATCCAGTCAACAACAGAACAAACAAACAGACAAGCAAATTTATGTGTCGGTTATTTTAATATTACAACTAGAAACTACAATTTTATTACATGTACAGATAAAAAAAATCATATAATGTATTTATCTAAAAGGTTTCAATTAAATATAGTAATTATAAATTTAGTGTTATAAAATATTCATAGTTTTATATAATAGTACACTATAAGCCGTATTCATTGATATTAATACATTATATAACTTCTAATCATTTGACAAACGAATATACCGAAAAGTTTTGAATTTGTTCTTACAGAATGTCGACAGTTGGGTCCGACATTGTCGTTTCTCGACAAAGACGAAATTGTATTTGTGACCGTCGACGCTTAGTGAAACACTACCCTTTTGGGACTAGTAATTGATTTGAAGCATTGTTGAGTCACATCCCATAAAGTTCAATAGTGAAGCAGAGATCAGTTTTACAAATTAAATATACACACGCGCTCGGTCCAAGAAGCTTGTTTGCGTGGACAAAACATATTACCATCGGTAAATAAGTGCAGAAATCAGATCTGAAAATAAAGGTTAACGTCGAATCAATTATTGACAAATCATCTATTCACTGGCAATAGTAATTCTCAGAATAGTAGATAGGTTCAATTCCACACGCCTGCTCTTTATCATAACAAATAACAAACAATATTGATTCAAATTACTAATATGCAGACGGCAATTTGCAAATTATTATTTCTTAATCTAATATGTATGATGGAAAACCGGCAAGATTGTTTGGTTCATGGTAACGAAATAATACAACAAATCGATAGCTGGGTTATCGTTTATTGATTATACAATATTCCATAGCCCACGTCACCATCTGTCATATGCTTCTTGATAGCTAATCTTCCTTTCCTGCGACATATTATGAATTCTTCAGACCATAAATTACATATGTTATTAAGACCTAAAAATTAATCAATCAAATAACAGTACTCAGTATTGTTGTGTTCCGGTTCGAAGGGTGAGTGAGCCAGTGTAACTACAGGCACAAGGGACATAACATCTTAGTTCCCAAGGTTGGTGGCACATTGGCGATGTAAGGAATAGTTAATATTTCTTACAGCGTCATTGTCTATGGGTGATGGTGACCACTTACCATCAGGTGGCTCATATGCTTGTCCGCCAATCTATAACATAAAAAAAGTACCAAGTTGTCCAAATGCTAGCTTATCAGGCAATAGATGTGAATATATTGAGTTCATAACTCGGCTCTGTTGTCTCGTTAACTCCCGGTTAATCCTAAGTCGAATTGTATTGCCGTCCCAGCGTATTTTAGTATCTGTGGAATGGCTCTCAATACTCAGAAGTATATTTTATTTGTAAACATTAAGTTTTTCTTTGACAGGATAACAGAAAAAACAGTACGATCACAGTTTCTCGCGTTCTTCAGCTTTACATCTCTGAGCAACACGCAAGGAGTGGGATTTCACCCAAGAGGAGGATCTAGAATTCCGCAGACAGGTAAGTTGTCACGTTTTTAAAAAAATATATTAGAAAGAGACAAGATATATAACCTTAGGTGAGAAATAAGAGATAGAACACGATATTGAATTAACAATGGTCACTTTGAAAAAGAAATACTCTTTGTTCTCACATAGGGTCTTGGGAAACCAATAATTTTTTAACTTTCATATCTATACCGAAAGTGAAAGCAATCATAAAACGCAGCTCGCCGGCTTATTTACAATATACGAGTTTAGGTTTTTTACAACGTTCGGGTAAGTGATGGCTGGTCATCTAAAAACTTATTTCATTTTTCCCATTTAATTTGACTAAAAATATCATGAAAAAATATAGCTTGGATAAATACACAATTTATATGCCCGTTTTAGTACAGGTATACTAGCATTTACGCTCGAATAGAAGTGGCAGTTTAGGTTAAATAGAAACTATATTAATTCTAAATAATATTATAAATACGTTTGTTTGTTGAGCTGAGTATTGAGTTGAAATGAAAGTACATCATAAAAATTGCAATGTAGACGATGCCGCTTTCATAAACTTCTAGAATATTCTAGAATGTCATCGATAATACGCGATGTAGTTTATAAACATTATTATTTTTCATAATGATGCACTTTTATAAAGTACAGTGATATTTTATCTCCGGCGTCGCTCGCGTTGAACACTTAAATTGCATATGATTATGTAACGGCGTCGCTAGTTCGAACAGAGAAAATTGTTTCCTCTAAGTTGAGAGTATGCATTTTTCCCACGTTCGCCTGTGTTCGGATACACTTTTCAAAGTCTTTATACATTAGTTCACGTCCTGTTACGGTCTGGTACTTTCTGCTCAATTCGAAAACACATTTCAATTTATACCGACTATTTGGTTTACACGTTTATTTGACATTTTGACGATTTTATTTTTAGTTAGTATTTTCGGTAAAGGTAGTTTAAGTCTTTATTGAATTTCATTTTACCTTTTAGTGCGTATGAGTTGTTTTGTACTCCATTATTGAAAACGACCCAACCATTACAACTCGGTTAAGACTTTCGCAGTCAATTATTATTAACCTAATAATAATACACGAAATGTCGTATTTATTCTAAAAGTCATAAAAAATGTTTGTGGGTCGAGTATCGGTGGATATCCGAGACATGCAGGTTTCCTCACGATGTATTCTTTACCGCTAAGCACGAAACGAATTATGTACACAAATTAAACACATACATTTCTGTGCTTCACTGAGTTTGAACGAGCAATAAGGCTTTAAGAATTACGAGATATAACCACTGTCCAATACATATATGTATTTAAAATAAATAATGTTTAACTTTATTACTAATTCTTAATACAGTAGAAGTTTGCTATCGTATTACGCATTGCGGACGAAATAGTGAAGTATTCAATATTTTTTGACAAAATAACATTTGCCAAGAAATGCATCCATAAAGACTGAAATATGATATTTCTGAAAAGTATTTTCAGAACTAATGACATACATCAAAACACTAAAATCAAAAGTTAATTATTTTAATGACATAAAAATTATGTATATTATCATACGTCTAAATTAAGTTTATGTTTTAAAATTAATGTATGTATGGTTATTTGTTTGTTAGATTGCGACTGGTTATACCAAGATGTGTCATGCCGGGGCGTCGGCTCGTGTGTTTTGGCGAGTCCAGGGTATCCGGGGTTGTACCCTCCTCATCGACGATGTCGCTATCTATTTGCGACAAATTCAGTGCACACGCGAGTCAAGATTATTTTCTCCTCGATACTGCTGCCTAGAAAGTAAGTACCTATATTATTTATTAAAAACTCGTAACAAACTTTTGTATCATATAGAATTATCGCTTAGTTATTATAAATATGAAACTATGTTTTTTTTTTTTGCTGTCTTCATCAAGAAATATCAAACCATAATTTAAGCTTACACGATTTTTTGCTAATTTATTCTTACTAAGGTTGCAATTATTTAAGAGAAATCTCCAATACCCGAATAAACTAATATCTCGTTTAAACAACATATATAAAAAGCATATTCATAAATAAATAACAAAATATACATATAGTGTGTTTACATTTATATAAATATACAAAATTATATAAATTTAACTGCCTACCTATCCGGTCTGCGACGGTCAAACTTTTGATTTATAAAGTTTTGTAAAATCGCAATGTTGATAGTGATCGTGTTTTTACATTCAATATTTATTTATTGCTTTTCAAATAAAACCTTAAGCGCATGAAAGCTAATTTTAAATATATTTTTTTTTATAGAACTCAGAATATATAGAAATACGAACGAAAAGTAAAAGAAACTTTATGGTATAAACATATACGATATCTAAGCATACTCGTATATTATGTCCACATTTTATTTATAAATTTTATGTCAACGTTCGTTTAATCGTAAAATAAATGTATTCCCTTTGAAACAAAACGTCAAAAGTATAAATTCATGAAGTAATAAAGGTACAGAAGGCTTCCATGCTTAGTGGATTGATGGTAATACTTAGTGGCAAGGCTTTGTGCAATCTCGTCTGTGTAGGTACCATACACTTATTTTATTTATTAATTGTAAAAGTTACACCATAAACTTATCACTAAACACTTAAAAATTATATTTAATATGGGTGACATTCAAGGCGATACATCTTTATAGGTGTAAACCGTCAAGAAGCAATACCAGTTTAGTAGTTAGTATAGTGTTTGTAGGATGAATGAGTCAGGTTAAATGCAGGTACAAAAGAAATAACGACTCAGCTCTCGAGGTTCGTGGCGCATTGCTGACAACTAACAAATATGACGTGGCCAATTTTTCAATCCGCCCACATATGCTATAAATAGCAGATGACCCTTAGGCCGTCCTTACACTTCCAAAATGATAAATGTTTATTTTCGAACTTAGTGTTCGAATTTTATCAACATTATTTTTGATACATTTTGTATGTGTAACAAATTATTTTAAATTGATTGATTGATTTCTTGATAAAAAAATATATTTTTTTTAGAGATACAACAATAAAAAATAATTAAATATTTATCAATTTTCTGTGATGTAATGAACGAAATACATGTATATCATAATAAAGCACTTTGAATTCAGTTCAACAATTTGTCATTCAATAAATTTTCATTTTCATTTATTTTGTATGTTTTTCATTGTAATTGAATTTTTTTTTCGATTGAATCGTGTTCGTTTATTTTTCTCGGCAAAAATACATTATTATTATTAAGAGGATAGTTGTAGATTCGTTGTAGATATAATTGAAAAACTATAGAAATTTTATGCAAAAACTATCACCATTATAATATATATGTGTAGTAATTTGTATATAAATATTATACAATATGTTTTTTTGTGTTCTACATATTTTATTAAATGAAAAAAATATTGATATGAATCAATTTTGACTATGGAAATAATATTAGTAAACATTTATTAAGATATCTTCAGTGTTGTATTTTTAACGCATCGTTTGATTTTGCTAAAAAACGCGGTTTTCAATTTATTTAGAAATGTTTGAACTAGATACCCTTTGAGGATGAAGTTCAATTTCGATGTGGTTTGAGGTATTCGACGCATTTTTTGATTTGTACAAAGTTATTCATTTTAAAAAATCAATACCAATATTTTTGAAGTTATTTAAACAATTATAGTTCTTTGTTTTATTAGTGGTGAAGATATCGCGTATGTCCATAAAGGACATGGTCGAACTTTGTATGGAGTATTGCCTGGGTTGAAAAGGATTAAATCTTTCAATTGAAGAAAATATAAAAATATAAATCGCTATTCGAATCGAGCTACCCTACGATATACCCTAGATATACAAAAAGTCAAAAAATATAAATCAATACGATTTTAACGCAAAATCTACTACCTAATAGGTTTTGATGAGAATTGCAAAATGTTATAATTATTACTGAGGTTTATTAAAGTAGAAAATAATTATGTCCCTTTCTGGCATATTGATTTTAACAATTACTAAATTTTGGGTCATCTCTTTTAAATTCAAATTTTTCTTTGAGATTTATACATTTTGCTATTTTTTGTTTTTCCAAGAAGTCTGTAAATAGATGCGAATCCCATGGCATAGTTTATACACTCCAAGTTGGTCTATCAACATCTATGTCTATCATCCAACTGAACGTCACGACTAGCACATAATTAAGCATTGATCATATTTTAGTTTTAATATATATGTATTAGTCGAGATGGCCCAGTGGTTAGAACGCGTGCATCTTAACCGATGATTGCGAAATCAAACCCAGGCAAGCACCGCTGATTCATGTGCTTAATTGGTCTTTATAATTCATCTCGTACTTGGCGGTGAAGGAAAACATCGTGAGGAAACCTGCATGTGACAAATTTCATAGAAATTCTGCCACATGTGTATTCCACCAACCCGCATTGGAACAGCGTGGTGGAATATGTTCCAAACCTTCTCCTCTAAGGGAGAGGAGGCCTTTAGCCCAGCAGTGGGAATTTACAGGCTGTTGTTATTGTTTGTTGTTGTATATATGTAGAACAAGCATTGTAAAGATTTAGAAACGTCAGCAATGGTAAATCTCTTGTTTTTTTTTTATGTCTATATCAAGAACGGTGAAGAAAATATAAATAGTGATAGACTATCAGAACGAAATAACATCTGATTTTTCTGCTACTTCATCGTTTTATGTACGTCAGTGTTTATTGACCAAGTTAATCAAAGGCTGAAGGTATCTTGCGTCACTTATCGCAATAATATATAGGATTTTCGAGTAATTTTTCGTACTATTTAGATATTGCGAAATAATGCAAGTAATCTAACAAATTAATATTTACAATGCACTGACATTCCATGAAAAGATAAAGTAAATTTTTATATGACATCCAAACCTACTTTTTGGCATTATTCAACAAGTGACTAATCTGATATAAAAGCTCTTTGGGTGGACATAATTTTATTGTGTGGCAGCTCAGATAAAATCCAATACAAATAATATAAATATGTATTTATTTATTTTATTTTTTTAAATAAATTCCTTGACTTTATTTTATAAAAATTAACAAATTAAACGTAGATAATTGAGTGGGCGTTTATAAGTGAATAGATCTACTTTAATGATTCGATATTCTCATCAAATTAAAAAGGACTAAGTTGAAGCAGTATCAAGTTACCTTTGTTCGTAGGAAATAAGAATCGTTGAATGGAATCAAAAATATTTTATACGTAATTTTATTTGTTTGATCGCACAACAATGCTTTTTCGTATGATATTGGGAATATAAATAAAACCATTTATTCATTAAAAACATTTTTTAAATGAAATTGAATTCTTCATACAAATTAAATTTATTTTACATGAAGTTTTTCTTTTATTTAATATTTTGTGGAATATATAATTGTTTCCTGAACAGTATATTTTTTAATATCGAAAATTATATTATAACTAAAATAAAACATATTTTCCTTAAACGTTTTTTTTTTTTACGATTGTTAACAATTTTTATTTACTTTTAATTCAAATTAAAAGTAAATTTTGGCATACAAACAGCCAATCATATAAACAATTTAAATAAGGTGGCTTGACCAACCGCTAGCAATATTAATTCAGCACCATTCTACAAAATTAAAAACATAATACTGTCACTATTTATATTTTTCTTTTTTTACAAGTATATTCCTAAGTATCGTGTACAGTAATATATAGTATGAAATACTTTTCTATGAAAATGACGGAACCCAGACTTCAATCTTTCTTTAATTAGATTGATGTTTTTAAAATTATTATATTTTAATTTAAAAAAATATTTAAAATAAATGCTTTATCTGGATTATTATTACTTTATCGTTTCTGAGTATATGTTTATTTAAAAACATATTTAAATAAATATGGGTATATTGCTATCGGAGTTACACCTAGTCAGTATATAAACGAGGCAGTCAAAAAATATAATAAAGTAATACTAGTATTTTATATTTGAGCATAGATTATTAAGACTCATGAATTATCCTATGATTATGGAGAAATAATACTAGTCGTAAGAAATGTGAATTGTAAATCAGTAAATGTATTGTTAATCAGTAAAATAAATATGCATGATAATTTAAGGTGCATTTAAGTTTGATTCGCCTGACGGCAGCGATGCAGTCAGTGGATTTTCGTCAGTTGGTAATTATCACCTCTTTGCAGCCATTGTGCTACGGACTATTTAACGCTGCGGGCTGGCAGTTCGCCCTCTGCCCCGCTGCTCGCTTCGCTGTGTTCGGAGAGAAGTGCTGTACTGGAACATCCCGGTCCTAATCTTTTGTTGGAATTTAAGTGAGTATAATTACTGAAATGTTAAATGATAAATGTATGACGGTTTTTGCATATGAAAATGCTTTATATACTCTTTGACATGCTGTCATGAAATTTAAAATGATTAAAATTTACGACCCACATAAAAATATATAAATAAAGAACTTAGTGCATTTGTATAAGGTGTATGTTTTCAAGCTATCCATGGCGTCCATTAAACACAATTTCAATTATTAAAAAAAAAAAACACTTATCTGTGAAAAATATTATCCATTCACAAATTCGCATTCGATCAGCGCGGTTAAATAAACTTTTAGCACTCTCGCAAGAAAAATGTCTATCGTTCCTTTAAGAGCCTATCAACAAAATTTACAGGCTTATAGCTAGAGATAAAGATTTTAATACAATAAATGTAATCATTGTAATAATTGACGTATGAAAATTGACAGAACTGAGTAGAATGTAATCTATTCTAATCAAAACTTGGTTTGGAGTGAACTCATAAAATATTCATGATTTCCAATCCTTTTGTCATAATTGGGGTTAAAAAAAATTTTCACTTGGCTGTATGAATATAGTATTTAAACATTCGAAACTACTTTTGAAACTTGATTTATTCAGATTAAGCAATATTGTAAAATTACGAGAAGAAAAGAAAGTTTTAATAAATAAGGCCTATCGTCCTTTACACGGTTATATGTGTGTATGTATATATATTGAGACCATCGTAATTATACGTTTATTTCAATAAAGGATACATTAACGTAATTATATGTAATTATTACATGTATATGTATTGCTTGATAAAATTAATAAATGATTTACTTGCCAGTTCATCTTGGTCCATTTCGAACCGCGGTGACTTTACACTCAAAAACTTTTTTCTATAAATTTCAAAAACTATTATATTCATGGAATCCATATTATCATAATTAATTGATTCGAAAGTGACTCTGTCTGTTACCTTTTCACGCTTAAATCGACCGATTTAGATGGAATTTTTAATTACTCTTTTTAATTAACCCCTCTCCGGTGGAGGTTTAGGTAAAGTTTTATAAATTTCAATCGGGTAAAGGTTTAGCCAGTTCTTTGTAATTGTTTTGTATCAATAGCATTGCCCACAATCACACACTCTGACCCAATTTGTTCCAACTAAGCCACTTTCATCCGGAACCGCGACTATTTATTGCATGACTGAACTTTTTCGTTTTCTCTTATTAAACAGAGTGCTTTTCCCGTTCAGACTTTTAATTTTCAATTGGAGAATACTTAAATTAAATTTCTGAACGTTTACTTTGGCGATGAATACTAACCATTTTGTAATTTCTTTAACTAGTTCGTTCTCTATAGTAATTATGCACTTGAATGTATTCCATTTATTTATTATTCATAGTTTTTTTTTTAAATAGAGATACAATGTGTATTGTTCGTCCTCTTGTACATGCGAAACCAACCACCTAAGAAATATCTGAGAGTTATCAGTGAAAGTCAGATGTTTTATTTTCTTGTTTTTAATATGTGTTAGAACAAAATGTATAATATTCTATTTTACATGAAACAGCCGAGATGGCCCAGTGGTTAGAACACGTACCGTTTGCCCAGTGTCGGGCAAAGGTCTCCTCTTCTTTCGAGGAGAAGATTAGGAGCATATTCCACCACGCTATTCCAATGCGGGTTCGTTTCAAAGGTGGCAGAATTTTGTTGAAATTAAACACATACAGGATACCTCACGATGTTTTCCGTTACCGAATATCATATAATTTATAAATACAAATTAAGCACATGAATATTCAGTGGTAGTTGCTTAGAACCCGCAATCATGGGTAGGCGTTCTAACCACTGGACCATTTCGACTCAATATACAAATATGCTCGTCTGAAATTCATACAACATGTACCTACTTCGATTTCAAATAAATCTATTATCCATCTCCTGAATATTTACATTTCCCTATTGGTATTTGAACAATAATAGGAACGACGCATACACGTCCGTTCAAAGGTATGGAACAGCCACAGCCGCGTCGAAAGAGAAATGCATGGACTATGTTATAAGTCACAAGTCGAATTCCATACTAATATTAGAAACGCGAGTTTTATATGTTATTCAATTTTGGAAAGTTGCAAATGCATAAAGCAGTTTGAAGACTATGTAACAAACGTTAAGAAATACGACGAATAACTAAATGTCAAATGACATGACAGCTTGTTTTAAAGGATTTAGTCAAAAATTGAATTTGACGAACTCTAGTGTTCAATAGTAATAATATGTTTTAATACAAGACTCTGACCGCGGACTTTCTCGCGTGAAAGTTGAATAAATTTACAGATTAACTTAAAATATTACGTTAAGTATTCTTTTTATACCACTTTGTGTATTTCATGTTTTTAAATTAAAAATTGTCGGACATCTATACAAACTTTCAACTCCAATTTCACCCCCTTAGGGGTAGAATTTTCGAAATTTCTTCTTTAGTAGGTGTCTACTGAATAAATCGATCCTACTCACCAAAAGTCAGGGCCTTAACTTTAATAGTTTACGCTCAGCATTGATTTTGTGGATCTTTTGATGTTTATAAATAGTAGTAATAATATTTTTCAATACAGCTCTGGACCTTTGGTACCTCCATACGACTACAACGGCTTTATAGCGAAATTAGAATTCCTGGAGAAAATAGACACCAGTGGACCTCCGCCCACTATCGCCGCTGCCTCGCTACCTCTCGCTGCCCTTACACACCTGACAAATGGTAAAAGTACAATGATTATCAAAGAAACCGAATTCATATTATTGTTGATAAAACACAACAAAATATGACCCCAATAAATATTTACTAAGATTTGATCATTATGAAAATGATTGCCACAAATTTAGGTCATAATATTGTGAATCTTGTAGGTGACAACTCAGCAGTAGAAGTGGATCCAGTATCCAATGAAATATCGTCTAACAATGGAGGCCATGTCGGTTGCGGTGCGACGGTGCGAGGGTTTGGAGCGGGAGGTGTTCGTTCCGGACATTTCGATACAAGAGCGTCGGCGTGGCGTTCGCAATGCGTTATACATTTGTTGGGAACGTCCACTGATGTTGTTCAAGTGTCACTATTCAATTATAATCTAAGGTAGGAAGTTAACGTGAAACTGAAATAAATTTCCAAACGAAAATAAAATGACTTGCGGAAAATTAACGATAAATGAAAAAGTTAGTTAAAAAATGTACTGTTACGTATTAACTCGTCATATCATGGTAATAACTATTGATACTATTTTTTAATTACTGTCCCATAGTGCTTATTGATTAAACATTAAGATAACAAAACCTCTTCATTATCGGATCTCGAAGCTTTAATATCTACAGAAGCAAGTTTCATTCTTGTATAACTTAGATCTATTGAAGTCAATGTAATATTATAATTTCATTTGGAAAAATATTTGAAAAAAGTAAGGTTACTTTATCCGATAATATATGTGTGTACTTTATTATTATATGTTTAGGTTACCAAGCTGTAGATCTCATATTGAGATCTTAGAAGGACTTCATGAGATCAGCGGAAGAGGAGAAAGGGGCGATAGATTTGAGAGAGGGGACAGGGCCATGTTACGGATATGTGGTCCATCTGTGAGAGAAGCAAGAGACCCTTCCGGAAGATTTTTAGTTCGTCAAGCGGTGACATCAAAGGGTTCCAACTTAACGATATTCGTGAGAAGAGCGACTTCGCAAAGCGTTGACGAGGAGGAGTTTGTGGACGGCGCTTTTGCTTTTCACGATGGTAAGAATATTTGGTATAAAGTCCTTTCTTATGACAAAGGCAGACGAACGTGTAAATACCATCTGATGTACCTGTTCCACCAGTTATAGAAATATTAACCGATCCGTACTTTGTCAATGAGCGTAAAGCGAAACTACGACAATGTCTCTTGTGCCTGTAGTTATACTATATCACTCACTCTTTCGAACGGAACATAATAATAGTAAGCATTGCTGTTTGGCGAAAGAATATCTGATGAATGACAGTAAGTCTCAAAAAATTGCGTATAACAATATAGTCAACTGTACGTTACGTACAATAAAGGTAACTTTGGGAATCAATTATACATATTCTGTACATGTACAACTGACTGGTAATGATGTTTACTATCAAATGCAATATTACCAATTTAATTATTTTTAACAGAACAACACGAAGGAACGGTGTCACCAGATGCGACCTGCGCATCCACACACTACGGATTGGCTTCGCCCACACATGGTGGGGTGTCGGCTCCATCACACCATCACATATTTTGGAATATCGAAGAACAACTTATGTGCACAAATCGTTTTATACCAGCTTCGAATCAAAGTGTCACTATTGAGGTATTAAAATATAAAATAAACGTTAAACTGCTTATAAAATATAATACGCATTCGAAATTTAAATATCAAATTTTGGTTTGTAATTCATATTTAATAATACAGCAAATAGCGGTAAAAATAATGTATTCAATAAACTGCAAACATTTATGATAAACTAATTGCAATCGATAATAATTATTTAATAACAGGGCAATCCATTTCGATTGCGATTGTATTTATATGAATTAAGCCTTTTCATAGTTTATAGCCCATTTGTATTTATTATGCAACTTTTATATGTAAATGTAATGTGTGTATGTAAGTAATTGACGTTTCATATATTTTATTATTTATATAATACGAATAATTTCACGTCACGTAAGTGCTGCCAACTATTATAATCGATTTAAAATCGATAAGGACGAGTATGATTTATGGTTATTGTTTGAAGATACAAAGGCTTGAGCGCATGTGGAGTGCAGAGCCTACGGGTAGTGTGGCGACGGGTAATGGCGGATGCCGCACCGCTTGTGGTGACGCCGGCTGCGAGTGTCGCGCTGCCACTCCTCTACACTACCACGACCACATAGCACTGGTGGCGGGAGACGGCACGCATTTATCCTGTTTGTGCGGAGACTTTCAGGTGACCATCATTATATATCAATTGGTAATGTGATGACGTATGTATCGTACTACACAAGTGGGTGTTAACACAGAAACATTCTATTTCTCCATTCTCTTTTTGTATTCCGAAAAGAAAGAATCCAGGCACAAATAACAGTGTTTAAATTTAAGTGTTTTTCAAAACGTAAAAAAATGTTGTACTGTCAAGTTCACAGATCATATTTTTTTATAACTCAAATCACTTTTTTTCGGCTCGACAATGAATTGAAGTAGTTAGCTAAGCACAAACCACAGCTATTGGTGATATCATATGTAAAATGTAATATACAATAAGATTCTTGATAAAGTTGCGTAACAGCAAAAATAGATGATTGACAGGATCTCGTGCTTTGAAATGACAAACATTTCCACAAGATACCTTTTCGTCTCATACATAATATTATAACTTGTATATATTCAATTTAATATGTTACCTTATTTCGATTGAAATTATCGATTAGGTTAATTTTTAGTTATACCTAATCTGTGAGCATTGTTTTTTACGTAAGTGCTATTAGAAATTCGGTAATATTAAATACTTTTCTCTAGAAAAACACCTATTGGACTAACGTCCGATCGAACTGTAAGGATAACGGATTAAAGAGTACACTTATATCGATGAATACACTAGTGCACTGTATACTCCCCTGCGCAGTTAGCTAATGTCAGTTTCATTTAGATATCTAGATGTCAAAGCTGAGAATGTGAATATTTAAACGCACACTAGTAAAGTAATATGACTTTTGACGAATTTATAGCATAGCTTGCACGCACACAAGGATAATAAAGTTGGTTTGTTTATTTTAGCTATTTTGTAGTTCGAAACTCTTTATAAATATACAAATAACAGGCAAAGTTAAAAGTTTAATATATACTTGTATTATAATATCTTTCTAAGAACCCATTTTCTTCATAATTGTATAAAATTGTGTGTTGTTGATTAACAGTGAAAAAAACAAAGGGAATGTTCAGTTAAATTCTTATAGCATTTTGTGCTTGATACTTGTGTAAATATAAGTCCATTATAACATATATTTTATTTATTTTGATATCTTCTCAAAATATATACTCAACGGACGTTCTCCGTTTGATTAAATTTATAGATTATGAAGTACCTACGCAAAATCTATTGTAATAAATTAGAGCTTATACATTTTGACCCTCACAAATTACAAAGAACTTAATTAAAGAGACAAAGTGGTCTACTGTTACTTTATAAGAAAAGAAAATTCTATTCTTACGACAAAATCAGCCGTCGAGAAAATTGACGATAATTGCATGACATAAAAGAAAATCGAAGCGATCGCTAAACAAATCATAGTCCCCTTTATTAAAATATGTTTTCTATAAATTAATAACCTATTTTAATGTTACATTTATTCGGTGACTTAGTTCATGATAACTTAATAAGGCTTAAACAACATTCACGGGCACCTGAATTGATTTTGTGTTATTGTTTTTTTTTAATAGAAAGACTGTCGATTGTTCGATCGGAAGTGATCAAATACTGTAGGACAAACATTGGCGCTATATGAAATTTTCCAATTATTTAGGTATCAAACAGATTTTTTTTTATGAACTGATTAGGTTGTCGTATGTCGGTTTAATAGTATAATATTATATCAACTCGCAATCCTATTTCATTCACATGCATCCGAAGTGTAAGTGAACAAATACGCAGACAATCTTTGATTAGTATCATTTGCTTGTGGACCAAAAAAACAGACTAGTACTTGTAGTAATTTTAAATTAAACTCCAAAATTTTCACCAGTTTTGTAAATCAATTATTTTTATCAGAAATAGTAATGTAAATGTTTTATTTTACTTTTATATTATATTCATATATGTTTTAATTTTATTTTTTTGTTGAGAGTATTATTATTATAACACGATAATATCTTTTGAAACGAATGAAAGTCGAGTAGCTATAAAAGTCAAATGTTAAAGATTTTAAACGTAATAAAGTTTCGAATATAAAATGATTATTAAATTGTTTGTACGACCGTCCTAGGATCCCTCTAATTGCTATTAAATATTTTACCGTATTTTGTTTAAAAATTCACCTGGCAACAGACTGCTGACTTACGCCTTAAATTTCGTCGTAACTGTAACAAATAAATTAATCGCGTTACCGGGGTCTTATGCTAACACGCCAACAGACGAACCGGCCTCTGCCCGGCGTCCGGGTTGCGGTGCGATCCGCATAATTAAGTAAGAGGGTTACCATTAAGTATGTAATAGCAATAAAGCGCGTAGCGACCACCCGACCGTGAGGGTCTTCAGTATAAAAGCAAATTTACCGCTTAATAATTTAACATGTTCTACAAATTATGCATAAAACGTACATCGACTAACACTTCAACATAGACATGGGGTGGCGTATTCAATGACTTTACGTCAACTGTATACATTTTCGTATTCGAGTTGTGTTTAAACACGGCTCATCCATTCGTGTAAAGTTCCTTTGATTTCTTAGGCGCCAATCTCGAGACTTGTTTCAAAATTCGAATAGCAATTAACAGATAACGAACTTTGCTCGACCTAATTTAGTAAAGTTCGCAAAAGTGTAACGATGATTTATACAAAGGAAAATAAAAGTTAGCTGTAATATAAATATCGGGTTTACATATCTCGTTTAGAAATTAATTTACATACAATTATAGTAATTATATTTCTTTAAAAGGTAATAAAACGCCATGAACATACATATATTAATAGTGGTCGGATTCTTTGTTGGTTTGGTAGCTAAGTAATAAGGCTGCATTTGTCGATCTCCACGATTCAAACCCTGAATCAGGCACTCAGAATTGAATTTTTTAATATTTAATCAACTTGAATGAATCTATATCCCGACCTTGGATTTTATCTGTCTCTTTCTAACTCTCTCTTTCTCTCTCTTCATTCATTGTTGGATTTCCAAGTGAATAGTTGCTGGATTTGTGTTTGCGCACATACTTTGGTTAGACTCTGAAGACATACTATACTACTTAGTACCAATTTAGCTATTACTAAGTTAATAAATAAATAAGAAAGATCCTTTCTTAATTTTTTCCTCTCAAGATTACAAATAATGTTATACGATATTTTTTTTTATTTAAATTGTAGCAAAAAACCTTTACCTACAAAATTACCCCATTCGAAAAGCTAATATTCTCTTGTCCCCAAGGAAAAGGTTTGGGTCTGGCCCTTACTCTTTATTGTAAGTATGCAAAAAACTTATTAAGTTATCGGAGCGCGGTATTGATTCTTCCGGGTATTCGGGCTTTGAACTTATTTAAATGTTATCATTAGAATACCTAATGTAATTTTTCGTCCTATTAGGCTGCCTGGCTGCCGGTCGTAGTCCGGAGTTGGACGAGCCTGCGGTTGGAGTACTCAGTGGCGCACTACACGTATGCCAGCCGAGGATTTGATTATGCCGCCGCGTATAGCTTTAACGACGACGCGATGTGCGGTCAACGCACGTATACAACACACTCCGGTAAGTTAATATTAACACTCACGTCCTACATAAACGACACCTCATATATTATGGTGGTGCTGTTCCAATGAAATTGGGATGTAATCTTTGGCTTATCGCAATAAACGTCAGCGGCCGTGATCGCGTAAAAGAAGAGCATACAGTTCAATTTCTGAATTCGTCGTGCGCCGCGAACGTTTGTTAAAACGCTTCGGATATTGTTCTCGGTGGCGTGGGGCGTGTCCGAGAAAATTACGTGGCACCGACCTAGTTTCACGCCGCTTGGGGTAACGTTGAAATGAAAAAACCTTGAACGAGATCGTAATGTTCCAATTACACGCTGGTATTGCGGTAACTCGTTGTTTTTGGCTTTTTGCAGGCGCTCATAAGCATTTAGCCTCAAGAGTTATACAGCTGAATATTTTAACGTCGAGTTTAATAAAAGTTTTTCTTTCAATATAGGCGAAATAACGTCCAAAAACGTGACAGTCACCGGCAGTCTGAACGAGTTTTTCTATCAACAATGCACCTGGGTCCTCGACTCGAATGTTGAACGTCAGCTCTACATCGACATATCTTCCGAGCAGGTATTTCCAGTAAACGACTTTTAATATAGAACCGGCATTCAAAATATTTCCACAAAATTAAAACTGTAAATGAAACGTAAACAAACAATAATACAGAAATGAAACCAAACATCAATCTTTTGTTCTCGCGCCGAGCTCGTGAAGCGGTTATTGCATGAACGTTTTAAGAATAAATTTAACCTCTGAAATGAATTTTAAAATTGCATTCATCCCGTAGGATAAGTCGTGTAGTTCGTGGAATATTACGCTCCACGAATGGTCGGGGCCCCGCGCACACGGCGACGGGCTCGCCGCTTCCGCCGGGGACCTACTCTACACTTTCTGTGCGAGGCACAAGAACCACACATACATCCTGCCTTGGCGACTTAATACTGTAGTTATAAGGTAAGGGCACTTTTTTAACTCTTGTTTTATTATGAAGATATCTATTTTTTATAATTTTTCATTTTTAGTTCTCCACGTGATAAATTCTTAAATGAAGATATAAGTATTTAAAATAGTATCAACAAATATTTTTATTAGACAACTAAGTAGCTTTTTATAATGTTAATAATGAATGCAAAACTAATATTCTAATCTTATTTTGACTAATGTATAAGACTTTACTTATCCTTCTTTGCCAGTATCTCATTAGTTCAAGAGAGAATTTTTGTAAGAGCTTTTAGCGAGCTCACATTTTCGAGAGGAAGGCAAACACTGTCTGTATCACTTATTTGGTAAATTATTTATGAATGGCCCTTAGCCCTAATACGCCACCCGCCCGTACCAAATCCGTAAAAGCGCATGCTTTTGTAGAGGTAAGTATATTGTCATTACAAAAGATATTCTTTGTACATATTAAATAGACAGGTCAGCAAGAAGGCGTGTTTTTTAATTTTTTTTTTTCGTAATCTGAAATAATATTAATGAAAATGTACATTTTTATTAGTGAATGCTAACTTTGTGCTGATTAAATTATTATTTATTTATGTAACTCTCTAAAGATTATCAACTGTTTTGTTTTAATTTGATTTTAATAATTCAAATTTAATAATATTTATTTATACTAACTACAGTTTTATTAACTGGTAAAGTATTATCGAAATAAAAATATTCGAAGCGTAATGCGTCACACAGTTATATTATAGTTTTATCTGAAAAACAGATTTCTTCGCGGCGTTTTCCTTTACCGCAAATCACGAGATGAAATGTAAACACAAATCAAGCTCTCAAAATACTCAGGATGATATCCCGGATTCCGATTTATATCCACGTGTAGTGTGTAGGACTATTTCCTTTGGAAAATAGTTTTTTTTTTCGTAAAGGGTTTGTTTACGTTCAAAATTGTTTTGGGTCGTACACAGCGAGATCTATTTGATTTTCGTATCAATTTTACGCTCATATTTAATTAACGTTTAAGTATTCAAACTTTATCTATTAATATGTATTTTAAGGTTTTAATTATATAACTATTCAACCGTTATGAAATTTTGTAATTATGTACTTAGGGATTCATAATAGTTAAGGATAAATTTCCAAAGCCGTGGACTAAAACTATTACAAGAATTATCTAATTAATAAATTCGTTGATAATCCTAGAGCATATTCATTCAGTTTAATGTTATTAAAATAAGCTGTTAATACAAATCTTTAAACGAATAAATCAAATATAATAATTTAACGAAATCTGGTTTCATCTATTCAGCGACAAAATGTATGTAAGCAAATTCTGCTCCAGATCACGAGTAATCGAATTCTTGTTCTTAACATAGGATGTTTCAATTAAAATGATACACATAATTAAGAGTTTACATTATAAGCGGGCAAGTGGTCATTTCTAAATTCATGGATCAGATGTTTCTCAGAAGCTTATCTGAAGTCTGTATTTTCATAAAAATATGATATGCCTTGTAATCAGGCCGATTAAGGTACCAATTTTATCTACTTTATCTATATCTAAGTCCCTGTTTCACAGGCTAGTGGCTCTGTCAAGACAGCAACCTTTGTACACACTCCGATGGCGCTCACAAGTGGTAAGGGCTAATCGGCTCGGCCCCCCGACACCCGCGCCCGCCGCCGCCGCCAGCGCATCGAATGTCACGTACAGTGTGCTCCTTATCGTACTTACACTGTGTTCAAGGTACGTTCAAATGTGTGCGTAATTAACACATACATGGATATCGTGAATGCGTTTGTGTGAGTGTATATACAGTGTGAAGTTTTCGTGTAACATTAACATTAAACGTATTTATTTTTCATTTGAATGTGTAGATGAAACCTACGAAACTTTAATGTGACTGTTTATGTGTTGTGTTAATTATAGAGAAGAAATAAATGTGTCTATTATGATAGAGGGACGTGTAAATAGTTTTTACATGATATTGCATTGTAAGGAACAAGTAACTATTATAATTAATAAATAAATGCTATGTAAAAACAATTAAATGTTAATAGTAAAATGTATGTTTTTTTATAAGCACATAATATATAAATATTTTAGACATTAGATGTCACTTGTATGCTAAACGAGATAGGTGAAATTTCATAATTTAGTTTAATCTTATGAAGAAATGAAATTAATCAATATTATAATTAGTTTCAGCGCAATCGAAAATCAAATTTAATTCCTTTTTTATATTGCTATGGAAATCACGTCTGAGAAATATTCAACAGCCATATTGCTATAGTTATATGTAAATTGTACGATATTACCAAATGTCAATTAGAATTAATATAAAAACTAATTCCTAACGATCATAATACCGTAGAGAGTAATACTCATTTACAACCACACCATGAATTGTTATAATAAAAACTATGTTATTTAATTAATAAATATTAATTATTAAACCAGAATAATGTACACAAAATGTTTTTATAATACAATCGTTTTCTTAGCATTTCTCAGTCAATTTCAAACGATTCTACATGGTAATTATTATTGTTATATTTGGCTTTAAGCTTTAAACGTTTAGTAAACGCAATGAAAGTAATATTTTTTTATTAATAATAAAATATAATACGTATGACAGTAGCTTTTAGTTAACTAAGCTCTATTTCTTATTTAGATTCGCATTTAATTTGCGCACCAATTAAACTATTTATACATATTTGTAATTTCGTTCTAATAAAAACTATTCTTAGTTTTTTTTTTAATAATTAACGATATATGTATTTATCCTGGCAACTATTTCTGCTAAAATACTGATGTTTAAACAATTGACTACTTATGTTCATCTTTAGTACACGAATTAGTTTCGATAAATGTAAATTGTCATTGTAATTTAATGTAGATGTACATAGAACACACTATAGACGTATCGAAGTGAGCATTGATAAAAATAGATCAGTTGAAGTAATTCAGTGATGTTTGTTACACCGAAATAGAGAAATCAAAATATATTTGACTTTTATTTCACCACATTTTATTGAAACGTTCCAGCGCTAAATTTATCGGAAGCGCTTCGAATTAACATTCATTTAAATCTTTTGGTCGAAATCTAGTGCAACTTGCATTTGACTACAAAGCTTCTACTAATATTATACTTTGCAAGAATATAATTCTTTTGTTATTATTTGTTGTAATAACAATAACATACATATAATACATACATACAATATAATTTTTTTGTTATTATTTGTAGTAATAACAATAGAATTATAGTCTTGCAATTTTTGTCTCGATTGTGCAGTGACTAGATATATATAAAATTACCGATTTTGAGGTCTTGGGTTCACTTTTGTGGTTATTGGATTGTTCTGACAGGAAAAAATTAATAGCAACAATTTTATTTTCCGGCAACACACCTGCAAGCCCTCGGTGTTGCAGATATCCGTGGGCGGTGCTAGTCTCTTTCCATCAGGTGAGCCTCCTGCTCGTTTGCCACCTGTAATATAAAAAAAATTCGTCGTTGGACCTTTGCCTAAGCTCTCTTCAGTAATGTCTACTCACCGTCCTGTCTTTTAACAGAATGATGGAATAAAGAACGAGTCTTTGCTTATATTTGAGTACAATAAAGTCTACCTCACAGTGATATAGTCGGAGGACTTAGGAGAACATTTTTGTAATGAAAAAAAAAAAAACAATAACATTTGAATTGAAGAAAAACAATTATATTAAAGCGGTTACAAAAATAATAATGATTGTTCAATTCAAAATATCATTTAATTATTTTTGATTTTGTTCTTAAATAACCAATGAATTGTAATATAACCTAAAATACACGCGTAAAGTATTATTTTATATAATTGAAATAATTAGGAAAATGCTTTCATAGTAAATTAATTGCATGAATATAATCAAACAATAATTGAATGCAACGACGATACTTATATACAAAGTAGTTAAGAGCTTTTCTGATAACTATATCGGCGCTAGAAGTTTTATCGAACCGTTAAACTTTCATTTGAAATGTTCTTTTAGCTTTTAACTTCTGCTATCCTTTGTGGTTTCTAAGAACGAAATTTCTTTTTACGATACGAACAAAACTTGACGTTAAATTTTATTTCACAGCTGCTGCTACTAGTATCATTCCGGAAGTTTTTTGTCTAGTTTGTGGCTGCGAAGGGAATCTAGCAGATCTTCAACGAAGATTCAAATATTTACTACACATAACTTTCTAATTCTTAATTTAAAGCTGTCTTGTGTAATTTTAGTAGTTCGCGGTAGCCAAAATAATATTATTGTTCTACAATGATGCTTCAATCTCTCTATCTTTTGTTAGAATCCCCGCTATCGTCCCACTGTTTACTAATGAACGCTCAATCATTTTTAAAATTGGAAATAATGCTACGTGCCAGTATTAAATGCTATGACATATAAAATAATATTAATTACAGTTTTACAAATTATTGATGAATTCATTACAATAATAATTGTATATAATAAAGTAATATCAATAGCCCCTCCTATATTCATAATATGCAATAATAATGTGATATAAATTATGATTTAGAATCAAATGTCATAACACCGTATTGAAGGCTAAGGTTGCTCTGTAACACTAGTTAAAGAGCGAGCAGAAGAAGTATTATATGGCTAATACAATGCTTTCATAATATAATTCATCATCAATAGACGTAACAAGATATATAAACTACTCTCAGCTGCGTCGTTAGACTGGTGGTTTATTTATCGATCACGTAACCTCCGATCTGTGCAAAGGACTAGCGCTGTGGTTTTGATGTGCAGATCTCTCAGAGCAGGGTATCTTTGGAAGTCGTGAAACGTAACTTCTACAGTTGAGGTGGGTATCTACCTAGGTCAAACTGGACTAAAAGGCAACATTATAATAAAAAATCGTCGGAATGGACACTGAGTGAGTGACAAGCTTGCTTTTCCTCTTTAATTAATTAGATACATACAAAAAAAAAACATACGTGCTGTGACAGTAACGTCATGTACGTTATATATGTTTATAGGTAAAATACTGAGAAAAATAATGTTTGTTTTATAATTTATTTAACGTATTTCGATTTTTCAGATTTGCCAATGGCTGCCACGTGTTTTATTATGTAAGTCAAAGATGCGTATTAAGAGTAACGATTTTAATTGATAGCATTAAAACCGGTTTCCAAGCAACTTTGATTCATTGAGACGTAATCCGCCCATCCGCCCCACTACCTATCTCATTAGCCAGCCAATTTGTTCAAGGATCACTCAAAGACTTTAATCTTGCGGGTTACCAATTGATCCTATCTACAGATATAGACCGTATGCCCTTATAAAACTTGAGTGCGAAATGATTGGGCGATGGTACTATTAGAGATTAACGAAAATATTCCGCAAATGCTTTACAAAACACTCTTATGTAGTGTATTGCCAGCAACAATGATGAATTCGGGAATTATTACAACATTCTTATAAATCGAAGGTACTATGAAATTAATTTTACTTAACACCCTTGTTGTCTTGTCAATACAAGACTAGAACGATTACGTCATTTAATGATTACGTTTTAGAAATCAATTTACCTGTATGTTATTAATAAATAAAATTATTCGGTATTCAAGTAGATAAAAACACCTTAAAATCACCGTGGTGTATTCAATTAAATGTAAACCTACTGGTTTGGAAAGTACATTTAAAATTACGACATTAATTTATAACAACTTAAGCATTGTTAAACATGCCTAAGATTGGTGTAAGAATTACAAAATGTTGCTATTGTTTTATGTTGTTTTGCTTAATTAAACAATCAAGTCTTTATGTCATGAAATAACTAAAGTAGGTAGTAACAATTAAGACGCATGTTGCTTACCCACTTATTTCAAGAAAGCAATATTTTTACAGTATTTCAATAACTTAAGACCGAAAGTTTTACTCCCAAAACGTCCACTTAATATTCACTGATATTGATATCACTCGATTAATGAATTTCCTCAAATGGTCTTATGGAAGATTACCACAGATTTAACGCATTTTAATTTTGGAGCTCTCTCTTGGAATTTAATAACAAGATAAGAATACTGAGAATCGCATAACAGCATGCCTTCAACAATATTACATGATCATTATAAGAGACAGTGATTTTATTTTATAAATATGTAAAGTAAAAACAGACCATCACCAATCACTAAATATCCTGCACAGCAACGTAAATATACTACCCTTATTTTTGAATGCAGTCGCTTCTATAATAATATCCCGCTAATTCAGTTATATTTACCATAAATATTTTGTGCAATATATATATTCTAAAAGTATACATAAATCAACAGCACATACAGTGAAAAAAGCACTAATTATAAAATTAATAAAAAAACTAACTTTAATTAAAATTCGTTCGGTTTTAAATTATGATCACTAATGTTATATAATCACCAAGGCGATGCAATCAAGTTTAGGCAATATCGTAGAAGTAATTTGCATGTAAGCGCTGTCTGAAAAAGTTTTCTTGGCCTCGCCATCGAGTGGATAGCGGATAGCTGATAGCGGGTAGCGGGTAGCAACCAAGAGCTAAGTGAATCGATCATTAATTAAAAGCTAAGTCTATCACACTTTGAAACGGTTCCTTAGTAACGATATTATAACTTTGCATTCTTGGTATTAAACTTTCTAACTTGTATTAAAATATAATACTTGATACTAAAAAAAAGCAATATAAAAATGTAATAAGCCATCATAATAATTGTATCGACTTACTGACCGGGCTCGTTAATCTCTGCTATTAATTGCTATGTTTTAGTGGATTAAATGTATGTGTACAAATACATAACATATTTGTCTCGTGGTCAGCGCTAAAATCATTGCGAGGTTATAAGCCGATTGAAAAATTATTATAAGTGTATTCATGCTTTTCCACGTCACTTACTAAGCTCAAAGCCTTCTCAAAAGACCAGAAGCCAACAGTCTAAATGAGACATTTACATATTGTTACTTAACAATTTATGTTCAGTGAACATCACATTATTAATTAATTAGCTGTAGGTAAATTATCTATATGTATATTAAAATTGGAGTGTATGTTAGTAATATAAAAAAGCATAATAAACTTGTATGCATATACATTCATATGTCTGTCTGTTTGTTTCGGCTAACAAGAATGTCTGGATCGATTTTGAAGGGACTTTCTGAAGCAGGTATATATAATAAGGAGTAAGTTAGGCTACAATAAAAACTTTTTTGTTAAATTCAAACGCAAGCAAAGTCGCGGGCACATCTAGTCTGACATAAATCCATCGTAAACACTAAACACATCCAAGAGAAGCTCACTATATACAGTGAAACCAGATACAAGACTGCACAAAACTTCGTTTTGTCTGCCAACTCTGCTACTTTGTGCTTTGCCAAATAATTCTAATGTTTGTACACAAAGTAATACCCAGACTAGTTAGTTACTTGATACAAAAGTACAACGTTCTGACGTAAAGTTTCCAAAGTAACATTCGTATATTGTACATCCGCAAGTGATATGATATAGTAATAGCTACACTAATAATAACAATGCGAAATTAACTCAGTCTTACCTTTTCAAGTTAAAGACGCTCACCGATGGAAATTATTATGGAAGTACTTTTGTTTCTTTGTTCTTTTTTTAAATGACTCCTCAACGGCTTAAAATTGGGATGACCGTTTATTTGCTATAGTTACAATTTTATAATTTTCGCATACTATTCTTTATATGAATATATTAAAGCTGTGTACAATACTCTAGAGAAGAACTGCATTTGGTATAAAAATATGTTTTTTTTAATAACGTTTCAAAAATACCAAATTTGTTTAACGTAAGAGGTGTCCGAGCAAATGATCGTTTAATGAGTTCTTAACGACATTAAGAAAATGTTGTAACACTTGTTCCGCCGAATTAGTTAACAGGAGTTAGCAAGAGACAGGCCAGTCATAATTAAGTTTTCAATGGAGCTGAAACGTGGTCTCAGGGCAAACAGCGGCCGACAAACTTGCTGTCACAAGTCTGGAGCACTCCGCTGTACCACGAGCAAGAATTCGACTAATTTAATATGCAGTCAACTGTTCTACCTTATTTTGTATAACCTTTTCCAGCTATATAATAAAATATTCAACATTATATTTTACCTGTAAATTGATTACTATCGCAAGAATTCTTGAGTGTATGGAGTAGGTAATCTTAAATTAATAATATACATATGTGATTATTGTTTGTGTGTTTATTCTCTATTCATTCGTAACGATTAATCCGATTACGATGAAACTTTGATAAGTTCTACATTATACATATAAGTTTGCTGGTAAAAAAATAAACTTATTTTTTTTGTATATAGATTTAATTAATGTTACTTCAAGTCGCAAAACTAGCAGACTTTAAGTATAATAAGTTATGTTACTTTTTATTTCTGGAAAATTAAATGTACTTACATGGAAGTAATAAATTTGACACTATAATTAAACTTTGTAATTCGTAGGACATTCCCAACCATTAACATTTAGTTATTGTAACATTGTTAGCCCGTTGAAATTCATTTAAATATATCGGTGTGGATGTTTACAAATTCCTACGATCCCACAACAAGAAACAATGTAACTTAGAATGTAGTTAGAACTGAATTAATTAAGAGACAACTCGTATTTTATTCAGTACTGTACAGTTTGTTGCCCCGAATTTACTGTGGGTGTTTGTAACAATAACATTCAAAGGTATTGTTTCCACCAGGCAACATTTCTCGTGTAATGTCTTGAGACAACTCTAAAACGCACCTGTGAGTACTCCGCACCATCTATTGTTCGAGGAATACGCCATTACGGCGTTTCCTCCACTGAGTGCCAGAGGGTACGCAACAAAGGTATATCAGAACGCCTTGAATACTCACTAAGTGCGATATTTTTATACGACTACTTATTCAACGCTATAAAAATGAGATATTTATAAAAATATTCAATTATAAGAAGTATTCCAAGTGCCGTAAGTAGCTTATATTACTTTCTCCTCCTCCTTCAGATTTTCCGAGTATTCGCCATGATATGCTTGTTACTTTAATCTAGATTCAACGGTTTTTACGTAGACCAAGTAACATTTGACATCCGCAATCCTGGGATTAGAATAATTCTTCTAGCGAATATTATACGATATTTCGTGACTCAATACAATAGTTTCACGTGAAATATTCTAATGTGGTTTAACATTTAGAATGATAAAAAGAAAATTGAGTTTCATTTGCAAAATATTTTCATCGTATGTAACAATAATGTAATAGTAATATATAAAAGCTTAGATATAATCAAAAAAGTGTTAAAAATACACAATATATTTAGTACTCATTGTTTTTGGTTCAATAATTATGTGATCTTAAAATGGTTTCTAAAAAATGGCTGTTCTCTATACCAAACTACTCTTTAAAAACAAATAAGGAATCCTTGACAAAGAACTGCAGATATAAGTTAAAACATTCAGATATTAAAAACCGTACAAAGACGTATGTAATTTAAAAACAAATTTTAAAGTTAAACTCTGTACTATATAGACCAGTCAATGCAGTTGCACAGCTTTTGAAGCACTTTCATTTGAATTGATAATTTATTAATTGTTTAATGAAAAGATGACTTTGTACCAGTAAATAATTTGGCTTATTACGCCGTTTTCATATAGCTATTCCAATTATTATTTCGTCTCTTCCCAAACCATTGGCGCAAGTTTATAAGCCTTGACATCCAGGATACATTCCTGCCTTGCCTTGGACACGCCCTTCTCTGCCAAATTCTTTTGCATGATAATATTTACATGCTGTTTTTAGATAACTTTGTAGTAAGGTAGACGGGCGGAAAAAAGGGCAATTTGCCTGTAAGTGGCAAACCAACCTTGGAAGATTAAAAGCTATGACCCCTGTGCCTATAGTTACACTGGCTCACTCACCGATCATATCATAAAAAAACAATGCTAAGTATTGCTCTTTGGCGGTTTATTATCTGATGAATTGGTGGTAACCCAGACTATTCTGGTATTTCCTTTAATAAGAATGGAATATTAATATAATAATTATTATTAATATTAGCTTTAGAGTTTTGAAAACACACATTGTGGCTCCATGAAGTATGTACATACACATCAACCGATCTATCTTATTAGGCAAATAATTAATTTGTGTGACAGGTAAGTCGAAATTAAATTTAAAGCTAGTTTCATAAGTTCAACTTATATATATATTATTAATATAGTAAGTCTATACATATTTATGTTTGTGTGGCCTAGTTTCATGTTTGAAAACATTAATTTTAACCAATCATTTTAGCTCTCGAATAAAACTTTAATGCACAAATATACATGAAGTATTTTTATGCCATTTGGTGTAGGAATTTCAAATTAAACATCACACAAAGTTAGTTTATGAAGTTTACAATTTTAATACTAATATATGTAGTTAAATTGTTAGGTTAACCGGAGCGTATACGAGAGATTTAATATGAAAAGTGATAGGATTATATGATGATAACAAAAATACTGGATTTAGAGATCACGGGTTCAAACTCGGGTTAGCTGTAATCACTGAATTTTTACGTGTGCTTCATCATCATCATTATATAGTATAAAACAAAGTTGCTTACCGCTATCTGTCTCTATGTATCTTTAAAATTACACAACGGAATTTGATGCTGTTTTTTTTAACATATGCACAATAAATAGTAAAGGAACACTGATAATTTTAGAAGTCATTAATTAATGATATCGTAATTAAAAAAATTCTGCAGTATATTTTGTCTATCGATCTATATTATATATATTATACATAAGGGTTTGTTAAATTTCTGTCGCATATACGAAACCCTCAACCAAAAGAAAAAAGGAAGTCTTAACCCTCAAAAGTATATTTACACATTGTATATCCTATATCCTGATATATATCCTATATTCTTTATTCAATTATAAAATTAAAATCGTTCGAACAAAAAGAAAATGGATTTTAAATTGAGTTTAATTTGAGATTGTTATTTTTATTATTACAGGTATTTTATGTTTACGATGTGTTTTATTTTTATTTGACTACAGCAAATGAAAAAAAAAATGTAATAAAATGTAAAGAAATATTTATTTGATTAATTTAACAATACCCAAAAGTAACTCGACGCAAAGTAAAAATAACTGAAATGGTAGAATCCAATTATTTTTTTGATGGCATTCGAAGTGCACTCCGAATATTTGTTAAGCATATGACAATCTACGTGGATCATCTGAAACCACGCTGGTTCGCTCTTACAGCTTCTCGTGTTGCAGTGCAAGGGATGCAAAAAATATATGACAATATTAATATAACACATAGAATATATATATAACTAGTAGTGGCTCGCGGCTTCGCTTGCT
Source organism: Vanessa cardui (assembly GCF_905220365.1). Taxonomy (NCBI): domain Eukaryota; kingdom Metazoa; phylum Arthropoda; class Insecta; order Lepidoptera; family Nymphalidae; genus Vanessa; species Vanessa cardui. The sequence continues at coordinate 5,779,855 of NC_061123.1, read as the reverse complement.
TTTTAAGATGATGGTTGTCAAACAAAGTAGGCTATGTCCTTTCCTAAACTTCAAGTTTGCTTCATACCAAATTTCATCGAATTCTGTTCAACGATATTGAAAGAGCGACAGACAAACAGTCAGATGGATTTACTTTCACATTTATAGTAATAATATAGATTATTATAGTTAGAATATAGTTGACAGATGAGGAGATAAAAAAAAGATTATTCAAATAAAATTTGTACATAGTCACAATGTATGCTTGTGTGTGTATGTTTATAAGTGTGTGTATATAATAGATGAAAGGTCGAACCACAATGCGTCAAAGGTAGGTTAGGTTAGTGATATTAATTACACGTCAATACCATACTTGCTATTCCACCCCGGTATACCGTTGCTCTTTCTATGGCACCCATACTTCGTTCATTGTCATTATTCAACGCGCTCTTGGACAATAACCCTTAGTGGGACCCTTTTATGAGAAGTGGTCTCTTGTAATATCGGAAATCTTGAAATATTCCGAGTGTTAATACAATATTATAATTTCATTTAATAAAAAAAAACATTGAAAATGGAATTGTGTATATATATGTATAATATATATTATCTCTATTCTCGAGAATAGAGATAATATATATCGACGACCTCCATGGTCGAGTGGTGTGTACACCGCATTTCATGAGTACGCCACTCTGAGGTCCCGGCCGAGTCGATGTAGATTATCATTAGTTTTCTATGTTGTCTTGGGTCTGGGTGTCTGTGGTACCGTCGTTACTTCTGATTTCCATAACACAAGTGCTTCAGCTACTTACATTGGGATCAGAGTAATGTATGTGATGTTGTCTCATATTTATAATTATATTTATATATTTATTGATGAAGGTTTGATTGGAGCTTATTTCACAATGTTGTTTCAAATTGGATTAACGAAATATTACAGATTTTGATCTTTTATTTAACAAGCAAGTTTTCATTTGTTTTGGTGATCTTCTGAAAACTATTTAGGTCTATTTGAAGTGGTGCTCACCGGGATTCGAATCCACGTTGAAGCATCGGTAAAGATTTAGAAGATTTCTATCCGCATTGCCAAACGAACTTATTTTGTTAAATGAAAATATCGATCATTTTTAAAATAAAAAATGTATAAATACAGAAAATATGAATTCATATTTTAAAAGCAAAGACGAAACGAATTGTTACTGTTATACAAATATTATATTCCGTTAAAGCGTTTTGAATTCTAAATATTCCTAAATTTCCTTTTAAAAGTGGAAAAGAGAATTGTGTTTAACTTAGTGTCGTTAAACGTTATCTCGAAGGCTCTGCATGTTGTTTTCCCTTCACCGAAGACTCCACAGATACTTATGCCTGCTTGCTGTAGATAAAGGATTCCACAATATTAAATACAGAATATTGCGAATTTACTCAACCATTTACATAAATGTGACGATTGGTTTATTGAAATCTTATTAAGGGAAAATCCATTTGCGATATTGTAACTGATCGTCACTTCAGTTTTAATTAAAATACTGTCGAAAGGATAACTCACTTCGATGACTAGAACATTGTTATATTTGTTTACTTTAAATGCTCTTTATTTATTGTTACAAATCGTTGCCTTCTGAAATACAATTTTCCTAGGATTTAATTTACACTAATAATATAAATGTAAAAGTAGCTCTGTCTGTCTGTCGCTCTTTTACTGCCAAACCACTGAACCGAATTGAACGAAATTTGGTACAAAACCAACCATCCACCAACCCGCATTGGAATTCCACCAACCCGCATTGGAACAGAGTGGTGGATTATGTTCCAAACCTTCTCCTCAAAAGGAGAGGAGGCCTTTAGCCCAGCAGTGGGAATTTACAGGTTGTTGTTTTTGGTACAAAATGCGAGCGAAGCTGCGCGCGACCACTAGTCATTTAAATTCCGATTAATTTTGCTCTTCGATACGAGGAGTGCTCTTAGTATAACTGTCGTATTGTTCAAAATTATACATATGTCGTTTGATTTCTCTTTTGACACGCCGACACGCAATGTGTGAACGAATTTATCCGGCTTTCAAAATCAACTTCAATGCAGCCTTTCTCACAGTACTTACTGAAGCGTTACAGACGATAGGAACTAAATAGAACGTTCACATACAATAGAAGTGATTGCTGCACCCGAAAGCAAATAGGTAGTAGACTAGGTCTGACCTAATTGAAATAGTTGGGTTATGAATTCATTTCGGACTAGATAGTGCTTCCGAATTCGGAAGTAGCTATCGATGTATTAAAATCAATCCAATATAACTGCGTACGAAAATTGCAAAAAAAAATATAACGTTGTTTGTTCGTTCTCTTGTAACCAATGCTGAATTTAAATTATTTCACATACAATGTTTAGAGCCGGTGCCGCTGCGGAAAAAGCTGAAGCAATAAAAAGAAATAAATATTCGTGTATTATATCTAATTACTTTTTTGTTCCATTTGCTGTCGAAACGCTGGCCCTTGGGGTAGTGGTGCAAAAAGCTTCATCAAAAGTATAACACCTCGCCTCATTGCCTCCACTGGTGACAGGAGGGCTGGTTCGTTTTTTGCCCAGAGGATTGGAATTGCGATTCAACGGGGAAATGCTGCTAGCATTCTTGCCACCATTCCACGCGGTCAATATTTATACAGTAACTAGTTTTATTTCATATTTGTATATATTTAAGCATTAAATGTTATTCATTCTTATGTTAATAAATTATAAATGTAATAAATGAAAAAAATAATCACATACCTTTTAAAACATTATAGTTCATGAAAGAAAGCAATGGAAAAGCCTATTATATAAAAAAAAAGAACGATAATATTTGTTCATTGCTTTTAACAACATTGGAAATTTTAAATAAGTATTTAAAAAGAAATCCATAAGTAATTTAAAGTAAAAACATTGAAAATAATTTGGGCCCCGCAAATGGAGTTCCTTTGTCAGGGGAAGGAAACGAGCCCCGCGAATGTTTGTCGGCGGTAAACAATGAGTCTGCAAATTGCGGCCGACAACTTCGTTTTGTTGATGCGAATCAAAACACTAACAAAATAGAGTCAGCAACAAAATCCTAATGTAAATTCCTAAGCACGTTTATACAGTAATTAACATTTACATGAACGAAATTCAACATTGTAATGTGCTTTTGAAACCCAAACGTTTTGTATTAATAATATTTTAATTACATTTAGAAATATATAATTTTAGTATTATTGTATGTGCTTTTATATTGTATTGTAAATAAAAAGTTTTTAAAAAATATTGTTTTACTCATCTTGATACTGAAAATTATTAAAATTAGCCCACTATGCAGTAATTTGGTGTAGATTTATTTGCGTATACACCGGTGGACTATATGTTTCATCTAATAGTCCGTTTGGCCGTTCGTTGGTCCGTTGGTCCGTTAAACTTGAAATATTATCAGTTCTCCGTAGGAATCTCTTCGGATTGTTTTTAATAAAGTGTGTATTATACGTACAGTTGCTATATACATATAGTATGTTTGTATAAATATTATTATATTCACAATAATACGTATCTGTTTGAAAGAAACGGTGACAAACATTCTATGGACACGAGAACGAAAGATCATCGAATAATATAATAATATAATATAATAATATAATATCTAGTTATAGACTTCACAAAGATTCTTCCTGACTTATAACCTACATGGATATGACACATAAAGGAAATGATACCTTAAAACGCTACTCCAAATTAGGGTCACTAGTCTGATACTGTTTTCTTTAATCTAATCTAACATACAACCTAAAACTTTCTAATTAGCAATAAATAAATCACTGAGTTTCATTAAGGGAGCTCTGTCAATAATACTGTAGATATAGTCTTTGAAAGGTATTGACGCACGAACACATGACGCACACACATAAAATTCACAACTACATATGTACGTAGTTGAAGCACCAAGAGCAGTAAAAATAATTTCAAGCCATTGCCTATGGAGTAAACAACATGTTTATTAAGTAAGAAATGACCCTTGAACGCCGTTAACGATGTTTGATGTCGATGCAAATAGGATGTTTTTCCTGAATTATTAACGCACTTATCCAAGTTATACACATTTAGTGAAAGCGCAATATAAATAAAAAACAAAAAGAACTAATTGCTTTTAATTTACTTTGCTTTGATTCATTATCATTCTACCCTTAATCCAATTTTACTTGGAATCGTCGAAGGATGTCTTCTTCTTCCATACTTCTCTATCTGACGTCTTCGTACAAGTAAGTCTTTCCAGCCATATCGTTGTTCACAAAATCCATCCATCGTTTTTTGCATTAATTTTGCTATGAGCCAGCCAATACAAGGACATATTATAGTGCACAAGGGAATGCACACACATTTTCCATCAATTCTATTTCTCCTACATATAGTAGGTAGTAAATAATAACAGGTTATATAAAAGCGACTGTCAGGTCTGTCATTAGCTTATGATTGAGGTTTCCGCCAGCTAAATATTGTAATTCGATCGGCAATTAAACGGCCATATAGTTCTGTCGATTACAGAGATTCAAAGCGTGATTTAATACTTAATTACTAGTTTATTTACTATTCATACTAAATGATGTCGTATCAAATTCAACGAATCTAATGAATTGTTTATAGGTTAATTACATAACTGAACGCATTGATAAATATTTTCGCAAATATGTTAGAAACTACTGAAATATAAATTAACAATTTTATCTAAAGTTCGTTTGTTGTGTATTGTAATTTTAGAAAGATGTGTATAAAACTATATGAATTAGCTCTAAATGACAATGACAACTAATCAAAGTAATTTATCATAAAAAAATGGCATTTTGATTACAAAATCATCAGTAATAGTCATCTGTCAAAGCTGCGGGTAAGTCTCGTCTTCCTGAGGCGAAGGTCTAAAGCTTATTTCACTAAACTGCTCCAATGTGGATTAATGGATACATATTTGATCCGACATGTACAAGCATTCTTACTTTTTTCCACCATTTTAATACATGTCAGTAAAATTTAACAAAGAACAAGGCTGGTCCACCTGTTTAAAGTCGCTCAGCGTGCTATGGAGAGGGCTACGCTTGGCATTTATCTGAGGGACCGCATCAGAAATGAGGTAATCCATCAAAGAAGCAAAATCATCGACACCGGATTAGTAAGCTGAAGTGGTAGGCTGGTCATATTCATCGTAGAACCGACAACCGTTGGGGAAAACGTGTTCTAGAGTGGAGACCGCGTCTCAGCAAACGTAGTGAAGGACTTCCTCAGACCAGGTGGTGTGACGATTTACGCAAGGCGGCAGGCAGGAGCTGGATGCGAGTAGCCGGAGAAAGTCCACAGTGGCGAGCACTTGGAGAGGCCTATGTCCAGCAGTGGACAAAAACGGGCTGCTGATGATGATGAAAATTTATCAAATATTGGTTTTGCCTAGAAATCTGTAAATACTAAGTCCAAGATCTTACATCTGCATTATAATCTTGCATTGAGTAATATGACTTATTTATTCATGTATTATATTGACTTTTAATTTTTTAAATTATCAGGTCAAGTTAAGGGATGTTTATTATAATTGTATAGGAACCATATAATAGCAGGCTTGCTGTACTCGCATATAGTTTTACCAATTAATGTAGTTACTGACTCTCTAGTTGTCAGGACTTGTCTCGTATTAGTTTAACTTTATACAATTTCCGCCGCGAGGAAATCCAATTAGCAATATCATCCGGTCACAAGCATAACGGGCACTGCGCCTCTAATACAGTTAACATACTACAAATTGATGTAAATTTACTTAATTCCATAAAATCCGAAGTGATTTTAATGGTGCGATAAATACACGTCATTTTTATAGCGTTTTAATTTTTTTGCAACGTGTCGTTCTTATACGGTGCATTTTACGGCGTGCAATGTAGTTTTTATAATTGAAAGTCTATTACGAAATAAAAGCAATCACTAATACCGAAATTTATAAATATAAAATATCTGGAACATTTTAAGAATATAACAAAACGATCGAATCTCTCGAAACTCATCACTAAACAGGTTAAGTCTGAACCCAATTGAATACAATGTAGTAGTTATCAATTATTTGATTTGTTTCCAAAAAATATTACCTACAACCAGAACTTTTTTACATACACATACACGTTACATACACATGTACGCGCGTTCAAGCACACGGCCTGTCATCAAGTCATAAACAGTTAGAATGAAGCCTCTTTGGTCCTCAAACCGTCGGAACTCAATACAATAATCCAAAACTTATATATTTTTTTATTTTGCAAAGTTGGAATTGTACATAAATAATTTAAGGTACAAATAACAATAGAATTTATCGCAATATAACCTTATACCATCATTTTATTACAAAATCTATGATAGATAGATAAGCATATTTTTTTTTATGTGATAGGTGGCAAACGAGCTGGAGGCTCACCTGATGGAAAGTCACTACCTACCTACGACTACCACCGTCAATGGACATCTGCCGCACCAGAGGGCTAGCAGGTGCGTTGCCGGCCTTTAAGGAAGGAGTAAAACTGGATAATACTGGAGTTAGGGGGCCATTACTTAAATGGTGTGAGAATTATCTTAATAATAGGTCTTATAAAGTCAAGATAGGGTCATCGTATAGTGAGAGTGTATGTGTTAGTGAGGGAACGGCTCAAGGATCTGTGTTAGGCCCCTTGCATTATCTTGCCTATGTAAATGATATAAGCCATATAGTACAAAAATGTGAAATTTACCAATTTGCTGACGATACTTGCTGTACATATATCTGAAATTCAGGCAGATTTTGAAAGAATTTGCATGTGGTCACACGATAATGGACTTATTCTAAATGCAGAAAAAACTAGCCTAATGCATGTCCGTTCTAGTCATAATATCACAGATATAATACCTCGGGTCATTGCCCACGATCATCACTGTTTACACACTCAATGTAATGACACTAAATGCTATTGTTCACCTCTAAAATTAGTTGAAGAACAAAAATATCTTGGCCTAATTGTAGATAATCGTTTTAACTGGAGTAAGCACGTTGATAAGGTATGCGATCAGTTACGTGTTTTTATGGCAAAACTATACATAATAAAGCATAAGGTACCCTTCCCCAAATTACTCATGATGTATAGGACCCTAGCAGAAAGTATCATATCCTACGGCCTGGGTAGTTATGGACGTACATTTAAAACTTACCTAGACCGAATATTTTAAATACAGCAAAGAATATTAAAAAATATAGTACCCCAAAAAATTCAAATTAAAATAAAAAACAAAATTTCTCTTTTCAAATATTGTAAAGTCTTACCAGTGTATGATCTAATTAAACTCGTTATACTCTCTAACAATTATTTTAATAATGAACTAAAAAATCCTTATATTCATAATATGACTACCTGAAATATAACCAATAAAAACTTAACCTTTCCAAGAACCAAAAATCTATACGGGAAAAAATCTCTTAACTATGTCCTACCTATGTTTCTAAATGAGTTACCAAAAAATATTAGAGAGAAAAATTACAGAAAAAAATATCAAAAATGTCCTAAAAAAATATTTTTATCAAAAATTATAATATACTATGTATGTATACATATGTGTATATATATATATATATATATATATATATATATATATATATATATATATATATATATATATATATTTATATATATGTATATATATGTGTATAAATATGTGTATGTATATATGTGTATGTGTATATGGTATGTATATAAATACAAAAAAAATATATAATTAAATGAGACATTTGGGAACAGCCTGTATTGTTTAGTTTTAATAAATAGTATATGCGAATACTTTTCTTAGCCAATACAAACCAGAAAATGGTTTAATGGCTTGTAAAATATATTAATGTGTATGTTTTATTATAAAAAGAAATTAATAAATAAATAAATAAATAAAAATAAGTACTCTCTTTTTTTGAAGGTTCCCATCGTATATTCTAAAATACCACCGGTAAGCTGGTTCCACAAAGTGGTTGTGAAAGTGTCTTAGAAATCGCGTGGATTTGAATTGTGGATTTTCGGATATCGACGAGAAGTCCGAAGGTGGAATTCAGCAGCCGGTATTAATACGAATAATTCTTCGGAACATTCCCGTGAAAAATTCTGTAGAAGATGCAGAGTGATCCAACATCTCTACGCAAAGCCAAAGGATCATGCAGATCGAGCTGCTCTACGTTAGATGCGGTCAAATGGAAGGAGCTGGTACTGGGAAGCCCCGCCCAGTGGTGAGAGCAGTACTCCGTGTGTATAGTTTTAGGCGATGGGCCGACGTAAATTCTGTCTCGCCTTTCTGAGCACATCGAGCTTTTTTGTAGCCAATTTGGCTCTGCCGTCCAATTGACCACATAACTGAACGTGACTTAAAATATCAACTCCAAGTGTTCCGATACTATCTGTGGCAGCTATCGTAGGACAAAAGGTGATTTTTCGCGGTTAACGCGCAAACTTGCGTCATATTAATGCTACATGAATTTTAAAGATTTTGAAGCCAATCGTTATGTGAGATAATCGATATTTTGGTAAACTGTAACTTCTTTTTATTCTGATAATTACCTGAACTACTTTTATTTATATAGTTTCGTTATACACGAGTAAAAAACTAAAAACTCTGAGACGTAATTCTGAAAATATCCCAACATTTGCTTTCACTGGTCATTTTACGGTCCGTTGCTAGTTGTAACTGTGACTAGAGCCATAATAAAACACCGCACAAACTTGCACAAATCGTAATCAACGTCGTCTTTTACCCGAGCGACGTTCTTCGCTACCTTTTTTTTTCACTTAACAAAAGTTTTATAATTTGAACACTGCAATTTGATGCCATAGTCAAGGATTATGTTTACGGATGTTTTCGTGCGGTTTTTATATAAAGAAAAATCTTGTTATTGGTAAATGAGAATTCTGTGAACTCAATTACACTGCTTTACATTTCTCATTATAAATAGTTCTATGAAAATAAATAATTATTTCCCTGTAACAGGATTCCCATTCTCGTAAAAATTGTTCAATAAACTCAATAATAACTTGGAATCAGCTGTTGAAGATATTTATGATGAATTATAAATATCACAGCCCGTGAAGCGTCTGTAGCATATTGACGCTTATACGCTTTTACGTGTTCCCTTAACAAAAATTATGATTCGCTTGCCAATATCCCAGGTATTAGGGATTCAGATCTTTGTCCTTAGAAACTATTATATGGACTTGACCTGCTACCCAGCGCATCGACAGAAACAATTACTAATGGATGGATACACTTAAAAAACTACTTAGTCGGCATTTACTACACATACGGTGTGTGTGTTTAACATAAGGTGTGTTTATTATATTATTACAAAACTAGTGGTGCCCCCGACCTTGAACGCGTTTCTATATATTATTGTAGCCTAAGTTACTCCTTATTATATTACTTATCTGCCATTGAAAGTCCCGTCAAAGTCGATCCAGTCGTTCCAGAAATTAGCCGGAACAAATAGACAGACAGACGGACAAAAATGGTAAAAAATGAAATTTTGTTATATGTACCGTGTACACATACATATGCATTGAGTAAAAAAGGGCTATTTTAATATGACAAACAGACACTCCAATTTTATTATATGTAATAGATGATAGGACAATACGCTTATCCCTTTCATTCATAAACTGTTAATCCAGAAATATGTCACGTTATTATCGCAATAATATTGAGTATTCTTACTTTAATATATATATTTACGTATTCTGTGTGTATCGAAAAAATACAAAAAAAAAGTTTATATTACTTGTGAAACGTGTTCGGTTTTACGTACACAGAAATAAGAACACGAGTTTCATATAAAATTCCTTTTAAAAATCATCGCACGAAAGTCTTTAGATATAAATATATTTCTTTTAATTTCACCGTGCGACGCTTCAGCATGACTGCCCATTACGAGATAATTAAAGCGCTCCTGTCCGCTCTCATTTGAAACAGGGTTCACCTTTCACTTAGAACGCTTATCTCTACTTCAAGATCTATAACTAACTATAGGAATGACGTTGGCAACATTGGCAAGCATTTTTGTATTACCAGACGCTATTTCTTCCTTGTGTAATAATTTGTTTATGATTTATTCATTGTTACTTCTATAGATCATGCTTACGCTCATAGTCGCTATCAGCGAATCTATTATCGCGAGATTAGTAAACAAATAATATACAAGTATAATTCAGGCATACCATTAAAGCATAGTCACTCTACTATTTCATAAACTGAATGATTTGCATACTGTTTATGAAAAGATATAGTGCTTTTTTTTAAATTAACAATGTAATATTTAAAAAAATATTTTATATACATAGGTACAATTCAACTTTTACATAAACAGCTAAGATTGTCATATTACCCAGTACGCATACATTTTTAATTTCATTACTTTAAAAATTACAAATTAATTAATGAAAGCTCTTGACCTATAAAGAAGCTTGCTTTCTGCCCAAATGATGAGTCTAAACTCAAGAGTAAGTTTCTTGTTAGTCCTCCTTGACAAAATTTACATTCTGAATCATATATATCTATAATTTGATATATCTAGAATTTGATAAAATTTGGTATGAAGCACTTTTTTGCCTAACTACTAGTATAAATATAAGGCTTTAATGTACTAAAATATACTTTTTTTTTTCAACTTGAATACCAAGTATGAAAGATTACGATAAATAATACAAGTGCCTTTAATATAACGAAATCAGTTCACATAACAATTATATTGTCGGCTATAAATAAAAACCAAATGGTTCCTTCATTTTCATGTGTGCGAAACGTTGGAAAGCCTTGGGTATACTCCGCATAATGAAGATTTGTGGTGGGTAATAAAATACTATTGTGCTTCCCATCTCTTTGTATCGCCACTCACAAAGCCGGACACAGGAAAGTCAGTGATTACGTTCTGTAGGAAAATTCCCGACATCCCATTAAAATAATTTATTAACTTTTCATATCAGAATTATTTAATTTATTTAAGTTGATTTTTATTTTTTATTATTCGATTCGACTTAAAGATGATTATATTACACATGAAGAGAAATCGATTTGTGTGTTTATGGTACGTTAAGGATTTTGAGTACTAGTATTATCCTATTTTAATTGGTGGTTACAAATCACTTATCATATATTCTACCGCTAATACAGTAATTAGTATTGTTGTTTTCCAGTTAAACGGGAGCCAGTGTAACTATAGGCACAAGGGAGATATCATCTTATCTCCCAAGGTTGGTCGCGTATTTGTGTAAAAAAAAGTAAAGTTACACCCTGTAAATTTTCCACTGCTAGGCTAATGGCCTCCTCTCCCATCAATGAGAGGACTTGGAACATATTCCACCACACTGCTACACAAATTAAGCACATATATATAGTGGTGCTTGCCTGGATTTTGACCCGAAATCATCTGTTAAGATGCACGCGTTCTAACCACTGGGTCATCTCGGCCCGTATTTGTGTAATGTTTATTATTTCTTACAACGCCAATCAGATGGCCCAATTGTCCGTCTATCCACCAACAACTTATAAAACTAAATTTCCAACAATGAGTTTTCTCAAGTTATTGAAGCTCGAAAAGAAAAACTTTACGACAATCTTATAGGATACATTTTTATGTCATGTTTATTTAGCAACCTACAGTGGTGCAGTGTATTGGAATATGCTCGAAACTCGAGTAATGAGACATTTAAGTATAGCTCCAGTTGTATGAAAAATACTGATATCGAAACTTCACCTCAAAAAACATTGAAAGTAAGTTACGCAAGTGATTGATTTCAAAGCCAATATTATAATCTTGTATGTAAACGAATAATTATGGAGTTACTTGGACTTATGTCTTAATTGGTACAAAAAGAAACAGTTTAATGGGTAATGTTAGTTTAATTTATGAATAGTCATATATTTTAAGAGTAACTACTGAGTTTCTTCCCGGTTCTTCTTTTTTTATCGAATAGATTGGCCGACGAGCATATGGGCACCTGATGGTAAGTGGTCACTATCACCCATAGTCAATGACGCTGTAAGAAATAGTAACTATTCCTTACACTGTGAATGCGCCACCAACCTGGGAACTAAGATGCTATACTGGCTCACTCACCCTTCAAACCAGAATACAACAATACTGCGTACTATTCTTTAGCGGTAGAATATCTGATGAGTGGGTGGTATCTATCCAGGCGGGCTTGCACAAAGCCCTACCACCAAGTAAAAAGTCTTCTCGGTAGTAAGAATCTTCACTTACTATAGTTTGTTAAATGACGATGCAAAAGTTAACATGTGAATAAAGTACATTTTGATTTTCAATAAAAATCAATATCGATATCCTGGCATTAAATTAATTATAAAAAATTAAAACACTTAACGCTTAATGAGTCGTCATTTGAAACTAACGTACATTTTTAATCACAAAGTACAACTTGATCAGCTTATCCGATTAATCGTAGTATAATCGCTTGTAACAACCTTAACAGTAACATATTAACATAATATAACATTTCAAAGCTATGTACTAATTGTATTAACGTTGTACGATAAATGTTAGTACGTCTCACTTTACTTGGTGGTAGGGCTTTGTGCAAGCCCGTCTGGGTACGTACCACCCACTCATAATTTATTCTACCGCCAAACAACAGTACTCTATATTGTTGTGTTCCGGTTTGAAGGGTGGGTGAGCCAGTGTAACTACAGGCACAAGGGACATAACATCTTAGTTCCCAAGGGTGGGTGGCACATTGACGATGTAAGGAATAGTTAATATTTCTTACAGCTTCATTGTCTATGTTGGTTATGGTGACCACTTACCATCAGGTGGCCACCTGTGGTAAGAGGTCACCATAACCCATATGCTCGTCCGCCAACCTATACCATAAAAAACGTCTATTTATAAAATATAAATTTGTTCCTTATAAGAAGCGTCGGTCTCGCGTTTTAATCTACATATAATTTTACCTCAGATATCTTAGTATATATCGTGTTTAAAACGTGTAGAAACAGCTAAATTATTAAAATTCTTGTCATTATAAGTTTTAATCAAAAATTCGTTAGAAACACATAAGCGACGCGTTCTCGGTGGTGTATTCGACAATTTCCTAACGAACTCTTTTTATCAACATATAACTGTGCCTACGAAGTTATTACTTGAAATTTTTGAGTTTGTAAACACCGGTTTTATGATTCGAGAACCCTACTGAAAAAGGTAATGGCATCAATGGATTTTCGGAAAAATCTTTCAAACAATATCATTAATATTTAACGAAACGACTGTTTTCTATAAAGAAATAATTCTTAACGTTTATAATCAATTAAGCCATCAAATATTATTGAATTTTTAAAAGCTTTAAATACACAGTTACCATTTTTATATTTTCCTTAGACGATGAGTTGGCAAAGATATTATCAGTATACTTGAAAAGCGTAAGGTATTAATCAGGAACCATTAGAAACGTGTACAAAAAAATCATTATTAGACTCGCCTTACGGAAAATACCCAAGAGAGAAAAAAAAATTATAAATATTAATTGACTTCCTTAAAAAAATCCTTAATATAACATGGTATACTGGTACATGGAAGCTCATATTTAGGAAACAATACGAAATTTGAGCTCCAGAGTACTTTATTCGTGTCTTAATTTAACAAAGACCTTACGGGATATGGCTTATACTTGCTTACCTGGTAAAACCACATGATATATTGCATATTTACAAAACTTGACCAAGTGATTAAAATATACACAAGCGGTAAGTAAGATTAACATTTCTAAATCTTCCGCGAAAACCACTTAACAATTCAGTAATTTTATCATTTTCAGTAATATTACAGTATGCTGTGTATTTATATTTAGCATAATTAACTCTTAATTATAAGTATATTGGGTAGTGATGATTTCTAACGGATCTCGCAATTCCTCAGGTCAGGTGCTTAATTGAAGGAGTCGGAGCTAATCATGAAAGTAAAAAATATGTTTGTATGTATGCGCATTATTTGGAGCAAAATAATTGATCAGATAATAATTATTAATTGATTAAATTATTACTAAAAATACATAAAATACCCGAGGCAAAAGTTTTATCCAACTCTGGTTAGAACTATTTACATCGAGGTTTTCAACGATACTGAAAATTGTGTTAATTGTTAAGAATTTTAGTTTTTTTTATCCTCAAATCTAAAAGTCGGAGGTAATGAAAAGACCTTACATACATTTTGTCGATAGACTTTTTTGCTCAGACCGACAAAAGTCTGTGCCAAGTTTGTTTCGTGTGAACCTATCATAATATGGATAGTAGACGTACTAAGTACACAGGGTGCCGCAAGTGTTAGTGGAGTGTGTGGGAGCTGAGGTAACGTCCTTACGAGGGCGCACCGCGCGATCAAAGGAATAGCGGCACTATCAAAAAGAATGCCGATACTGGCCGACGGTTTTATTATTTCTGTCCTTTTAAACATATAAAAGATGTAAATATATATAAGCTGTGATCGCCCAGTGTTTAGAACTGTGCAACATTAACCTATGATTGCTATTTAAAACCCAGGTTACAACTGAATTTTAATGTCAACTGTGGATGAAATATCGAGAAGATATGAACATCTATTTTCAATGGATTTCTGCCATATGTGTATCTACCAACCTCAAACTAACCTTCTACTGAACGGGAAAGGAGGCTCAGTAGTGGGACGTTATTTTAAATATATATTAATTATTATGATACATTTCTAAAACACTACCGTATAATATGATTATAAAAACATACACTTAAAACTGAGATTAAATGTTACATAAGTTTTCCTTACATAAAATTCATAAATTCTTAAGAGACTTTTCTTACATTTTCATTTTATTAAGACAATTATTACTTGACATGTCTGTATCAAGTATATTCGTTTACTTGAATAGAATATTTATAAACGCTGTAAGAAAATCCATTTGCCTCACGAAATTGTATTTGAATAGTAGATAAAATATACACGTGTTTTTTCTTTAAGCATCTCATTTTGTCGGTGAATCTTTTTAGCAGATAACTGACAAAGGCAGACACGTGACCTACGTTTCAATAATATATTACACGTCACTTGTGCGAGTAATTTTACGTTTTACGTTTGAACACGGGCTCGCTCGAACCTGAGTTTTAATTACAAGCGACGTCACAAGCAAATAGAGGTTCATAAAATGCTTTTCAAGTTGAAATATCACAGGGAAGTTATTGCAGAGCGGGTAAACAATTGAAACGCTGATGTCTCATGTATTCGTGTGAATGTGTTAGCTATAGGAGGGTTTGTGAATAATGGTATCTGAGCTCGCGGAGTTATTGCCGTGCATTCATTACACGCCGCAAACTCTCTCTCTGTATGATTGTGATCTCTTGTATTGAGCAATGAAAGAACGTAATATGGAATCGTTTTGTTCAATTTTGTTTGGTGTTCAGCCTTCGGTGTTACTAAATAAAGGAAAAGTTTGCTTGCAACTTTAATTTTATATGGGAATTTACACAGCAACAATTATAAATGATAACCAAACGTAGCAATAATCGAATAATATCCAGACGAGCCTGGGAATACAGAATCCTATGAAGTAGTAAGCAAAAAAAATATAACCATAGAAGCTAATTTAAAATTGGAATTCGGTAAATTCGACTATGATGCTGTCTGCAAATAAAAATATACAGTTTTATAAAAAGTAAAGTCAATGGAAATAATATAAAGAAACACCAGAGACTTCGACAATGCATCTGTGGAAATAAGTTTGCTGTAATAAAAAAATAATGTCAAAATTCTTTATTCAAATCAGGAACATAACACGAATAAAGTAAGTCAGAGAAAATATTATACGTTTGCTATAATTTTCTTCTATGTATAGAGTTATGTACTGTCGTGCACCATACGCGCTGAACCCGAGACTTTATTTACGTGATGAAAGACTCCATAAACTTTTTGGACATCCTTTTATTATTCGAGAAAAAAATATTTTCTATGACCCAGTTCAACTTTCATTTAAACTCGCGCTTGCACGAGCAGAGAGCAATTTTTTTTTAAGTTATGTTTTTCGGTCTTCGTTGAAAATAATAGTCATAGCGAAAGTGTCATGCAGTGTTTAATTAGAAGAAAAATACAATCGTGATAAAATTTTGCGGACAACTATGTATGATAATAAAATTTAATATACCTGAATAAAAGGCAGACAAATATAATTCAATTTTCTGTAGTCAATGTATACTAATATTATAAATGTGAAAGTAACTCTCTCTGTCTATCTACCGTTCTTTCACGACCAAACCAAAGAACTGAAAAAACTTGGTGTGAAGCAAATTTAAACTCGAAGGTAAGGGCATAGGCTACTTTTTCGCCTAACACATGGCAAGTAACCCCTAAAATCAGCGAAGCCGCGGGCAACAACTAGTTACGTATGAAATCAAAGCTCGTGTTAGATCAGTTATTTATAATATAGAAAATATTTAAGTTCTTTTCTTTTTATCTTATGCTCTGTCTCATATTTGGGAAACAGTGTTAAGCCACTGTGGAAAAGCGCTGCGCAACGTACAAAACTTCCAAATATTCTTCTAATTCCAAAGTCTTTGTCCCATTCACAGTCGAACAACGAACCCAAGGAGTAATAGGTTTTATAAATTGGACAGGAGGCTGATTCATTTTTTGTCCAGTGATTCAGAATTGCGTTTGAACATAGAAATAACTAGCAGTCTTGGCTCCATTCAAGTAGTTACGAAATATACAGTTACTATTTTTAATTTTTATTTGTTTATAATCAAGGCCTTAAAATGAATAATTTTATATTATTAAAAAGTGTCAGTTATTCTCATATGACGTTATATAGATGCTATTCTATAGTTATGATCATAATAAAAGCCTTTACTTAACAATAAATAATAACGTTAACGTACAGTGAATATAAATAGATGTTTTTCAACTTTTTGTGTATTTCATAACTTCCTCTTGATAAGTTGTCACAACTGCCTCTTGAATATGGAACTCCGCCTGGGAGTATAAGAAATATAAATCACCCGTCACACTATGAACCAAACAACGGAAATTAAGAAATTATGTCCCTATAATTATACATATCACATACTGGCACATCATTCAATCTGAAACACTTCCGGTAGTGATCCAATTAAGAAAAACGACGGATATCCTTAGTATAATACATTATGTATTCAATAACAGATACATTGAAATATATTACAGAACAAAATACAAGAAATTAAATAAATAATATACAAAGACCAAAGAATAAGATTTTTATTAAAAATACCGCGTGAATTAAAACAATAGAAAAATAAGTTTAAATAAACCGTACATAAAGCTAGAAACATACAGACACAAAAAGTCGCATACCGCCATCAGTTCCTATGTATGTTTAGATCTTTAAAATTACGCAACGCATTTTGATGCGGTTTTTTTTAATAGATAGAGTGCTTCGAGAGGAAGTTTTTCGTATATAATACATGAACAATATTAATAAACACTGAAAATAATTTAAGAATTGTCTAATGTAATGTCGTAAATAAACAAATTTTGTAGTATATTTAGTATCTGTATTGCACCCGTGCGTAGCCGGGGCGAGTCGCTAGTAAGCTTGTAACTTTCTTACCTGACGATTTGTCCCATTTCGCTCTTATATAAGACACATACTAGCTCTGTCCAAAATGTTGCATTTTTTTAATAGACATAGTTCTTATTAATCAACTTTATTGTTCAAAATGCAATATTGATTACGTCCCATACTAATATGTATGCCTCTTCTATTTTAAATAGATTTTAATTAAATCGAAAGCACTCAGAACCCGAGTCCCTACAGAATCAATTAAGCCCTGTAATTACGTACTTTGTTAAATGCTTTGACAGCTTCTGGATGAACGTCTAAGGTGCTACATCTAAGTATCGCTTCCGAGCCTCGCTGACTCCGTAGTGAAGTTAATTTGCGAAATGTACGCTGCTAATAGCATGTTACATGTTAAGTGTAGAGATAGCTCTTAGCTTAGACGTTTCATATGTAATGTGTTTCACCACGGAACAGAATATCACTGTCTCGTGTATCACACTTCAAAACATCGTATCGATTTTAAGAAGTCACATAAAGGTCTTGTAATACTTAATATCGATATTTACCTCACCAAATAAACTGGACTAAAATCACGATGACATTTTTTAACGATATTCCATTTCGCAATTTCAACGAATTCGAAATCGAATTCCTTTTCAAAAATATGTGAAGAGTTTATTGAAGGGATAGGGATTTTATCAAAGGGAGAGACAAATGAGATGAAGATAGTGTAGGGCAGAACAAATCCTATGGATACTGATTTTCGATAATGACTACGCCGATAATGATTAGCTCTTTGCTTTAGTAATCGTTGTGATAAACGGGGTCATTTATCCATAATGACTGATCGATATTCGATTTTTAAAAATTAAATTCTTACAAATACAGCCAAAGCGCTTGTAACAAAAGTTATACCATTTTAATAATATAATCATAAATCATATGGCTTAAAAAAATGACTATTTTTATTATTTTCCATTTATCAAATGTTCATCATATGATAACTCTAACTTTTTTCATTAATTGATAAAAGTATGGTAAAATTACTTCGTAATTAAAAAACGATTTTTAAAAAATATTATATAGAAATATTGAAACGATTTTGTCTTACTTTTTGTCATATTTTAATATTACTATAATGTATTTCTGTGTTAAAAACATAATGCTGAATAAATAATTTAAAATCAATCTTGTCTGGATAAACTCAGTTCGTGAAACGAAATTAATTAATGGATGCGATTTTACGGTCTCCAGGATTCACACGGATATTTGTGAGAGAAAATTGAAAATACAAAGGCATTTGTGGTGGATTCGAATTTTATTGAACGAACCATACGTTAAATATACAAACTTTTCGCTGACGGCGTTGTCTGTTAAAGTTATTTTCATATTTCATGACTTACCATTAACATTCTGCCAATAACTAATTTGATTTATTTAGAACACATTCCAAATTTAAAATGTAAAATTATTAATAGAATCAGTGGTCTGGTCAACCAACTCATTGGTTGGTTTTGTAAAAATGTAATATGATCAACTATCCGCTATTTGTCTTTCATAAAAAATGTATACATTTTGAAGCAAATTATAGTATTAATGTCTATTAAATTGTATTTCTTACAATTTTTATCATTATACGTTAGAGAGATGTAAATAAGAGTCCCTGTTGCGTCGTTTGGGAAGTTTCATCAAAAGTTGTACGATTTAGTTTTTGAATGTTCCCAGCGTTTATATGTTAGCCTATATGTATAAGCTACTATGAAAGCCAAATAGGTATTTAAAATATATTTTAATAAGTTGCTACGAAATAACACAATGATAATTATTCAAAATATCGTTATTTAGAGTTTAAAGCCACTTCGAAAATTGTATTCCTGCCTGTATTACTTTATGTAAATGAAATCGTTTAAGCTTTGTTCAATATATCTCTTGTAAAGAAGTAACAACATAGTGATATTATAGAACAGTCGGTTTTATTATTCGCATAATTAACATAAAAATAAAAGTATTGAAACGATATGTGTTAAAATATTAGGATGCTGACAACAAGAAGTCAAATCAGTTCCTATTTTTTTTATAATTATAGTACTTCGAATTTATAAAACGTCTTATGTGATAGTAATAAAATACGAATAATTAAATATTTTACTTTTATTTAAGTTTATGTATTAACTTTAATATTATTATAGAAAAAATGATGAATACGTGTTTTTAAAGACAAATTGAGAATGGTCCATAATATTAAATATATTTCAATACACAATTTAATTTTGAAGTAATATATTTATAACTTATTCATGCTTTATGACGATTTAAAATTTTAAAGTAGTATTTTCCGCGTGAACGAAGTTAATATTATACATTATATTAATTAATGCTATAATGTTGAGGATTATATAGATACTTACGAATGTAACCAATTGGAATAAAACGTGCTTCACCTTCTATCGTAGATTCCCTTCAGTTCACTTGAAGTATCTTAAGTTATCATCATCATCAGCGCACTGCTGTCCACTGCTGAACATAGGCCTCCCCCAGAGCGCGCCACGTTGCTCGATCCTCTGCGTCCCTCATCCAGCTTCTACCGGCGATTATATTAAGAAGTTAAAGGGATCTTAATGTAGTCTTACTTCAAGTGCATAACGCCAGTTTAGTAGTCGTATACCAAGAACAAAAAATGAATCAATCTAACAAGAACGGGCATTTGAACCGTTGATGATGAAGTTGTCCTGATTATCCGATTTCGGTCCCGCCGACCAATCCCAAGGAAGACTACCTAACTAACCTAACCACCTAGGACATATTCTATGCACAAGCGCACAAACACAGGTGCACTTTTTGACTCACTCTCACAATACGGTCGGCAAATCCAATACGCCTGGGAAGAGTTCAGATGTAACGAGTGCCTTTGAGAAAACATGTAAAACATGCAGAGTCCAGTCCTTTTTAGTCGAATGAAAAACGCTTTAATTAAAGTTATTAATTTTCGACTACGAATGTCTTGTTGACTTACTTGTCACGATCTTGTTCGTTGATAATGTCGAAATATCGAGCTACACCGAATAAAAATAAAAAAAACATGGTAAATATCAAGAAATTAATAACTTCAGTAATAAAAATAACCATGTTAATTTAAAATCTTAATCCTATAATTTTCTATCAGTCCGAACTGGGATTGTACCTAGGTATTGTAACCTTGAAATCTACAAACCAAATATAATTTTAATTGGTATAGCTATTAGTAAAACGTTTTAATTGTATATTGGTAGTATGTTTGGAGTGAATGAACGTCGTATCTGAATCTCAGTCGATCGCTACAAGGTCACGTAAGCTCTATATATCTATCTATCTTAGTTTGTGCTCACTGATTAAATATACGTAGTTATCTTTGTTTAATGTTATTAATTTATTGTTGATTAAATACTCATTAAGTAATTACATTGTACTAAATAAACTGATTTATTGTTCAAATTTTCTTATTCGTTTATTTCTATTTGTTAAAGATAAAGTTTCAATGAAATATAATTATACTTACAAAACAAAATAAGATGAGAACATTATTTTTTACTGTGGACATATTATATAGACACATTCATTAATATCAATTGGGAAATTATTGTATTACTGTACTCCACTTTTGATGCCAAACACTCTTATTTTGTCAGATAATCATTTCTATATCCGTGTAGTCTGCATATTTCTGACATCTAAGGTAAAGCCTCTGCTGGAAAAGTTGGACCTTATACCACGCTTCTCTAGTGTGGATTGGTGTAAAGTTCGCTAACACTGAGCACGAGATGAATTGTAAACACGAAGTAAGCTCATGTAAATTCAGTGCCCGGTTTGAACCGGCAGTCTTACAACAACTTATACGTAAATTCACTGTGCCATTTCATATCATAATATAGGACCTTTCTAAATTTAGATGAAATATTATGAGTATATATTAAATTTATATGGGATTTATAAATTGTCAAATTTTGTTCAGAATTAAATGAAATAATTAATTAATAACGAGGGGTGAAGTCGAATAGGGTCGCTGATATAATAAAATTATTATATGTCATCTAAATGTTCTAAATTGTATTTAAACATTTTCAGTATATAAATACTTTTTCGTGACAAGTAATAATTAATATCTGTCACATTTGAAGTTTAAATAAATAAGTTTGTTCTTAGTTTAATATTAGTTGGTAATAAATATTACATTTTATTGTGTGTTTAATAATATTAATATAATTAAAAAGTTTTTCTAGTTTCTTTGTTTCTTTTTCTATTTTACACCAAAACTATTTGATATGATTGATGAAAAACTTTTAAATTACTTTAGTTTATAGCTTCAAGAACATTGTTAGGCTTAAAAAATAAATAATAATTGAAGTTTAGATTACATTTCTTAAATTTATTAATCGTTTTATATAATATTAAAAAAATCTATGTAATGCGTGTTGTGTAAAGAATTTTCATAATACGGGTAAATAGATTAATTGCCAAATGTGTATATATATAAATATTGTTTAACTTTTATTATAATATATAAATCTTAAAAGAACAAGTGTCTACGTAGGCAGGAACGAAAAAACAACATCTCAAATCTTATTGTGGCGGCACAATGTCGGCGTAAGGCTTGGCAGAAAATTCTCGAAATGCTAATTTTCATCAGGTGGCCCATTTACCAGCGTAGCGTGCACAATAAAGTGCGAAATAAACATTATTAATGAAAACTTTTTTATACCAACCTTTCACCATATAAATATAGTATTATAGGTATGCAATAGAAGTGGGTTGAACACTACAGATTTGAGCATCACATTTAAAGGTGAATTAATAAAAAATCCTACTGAAAACTACACAATATCCTTTAACAATGAATTTGTTATGGGCCCATTAAATATTTTTCTGTTTCGTTTACATATACTGAAATCAACGCAAAAGTAATCATTAAGATCGCTTCATGATCAATATGTGGCCGATTTTTTTTTAGTTCGACATACTTCTATAAACAATATGAAAGAATTGGAAACGTCCTCCTTTGAACCCTGTAAAACAACTTGTAAAAAAAAGCAAACCATAAGTCTAGGCGTAGTAAATTAATTCATTAAATCTTAAAGATATAATGAACGTTTGTAATAAAGACGAGTTCTCTTCGAACAAAGGATTAAAACCGTCGACCAGTAAGGTTTTCTAATAATCTTAATGCACATTCAAGTTATTATAGTAATTAAAAAAGGAATAACAGAATGAAATGCGCAAGAAATCCTAATCGTTCCGCGCGTATAAAGCTTGGGCACAAATAATTTAATCTGTAGCCATTAACGATCTCAATTATGGAGTCACGAGTAGCAATTACCAGTTAATGGATTCTGTCGTGCCGTAAACCAATTATTAGTAGAATGAATTTCTTATATCATTTATCTTATATTGTTTTTTATCCATAATAGTTACAAGTATAAGATTTTAATTTCAACCCTTATAATAGCTGTTAATACTTTAGTACACGGCTTTTAAATAAACTTCAGTTATCAATCAAAATATTAGGTTGGGGAAAAAGTCTTTTCGCATATAGTATGTATGAACTTGTAATAAAATCTCTTTGGCTATACCATTTGTATCTGGCTAGTTTTGGTATCATTAAAAAGTTTTAATTTTAAAAAAGGCACTTCCAAATTCAAATTAGGAATTTGTGTGATTTTCATTTGTTTTTGTTGTTGTTAAAATGAGTGAATCTAAAGAAGAAATTCGATACATTTTAAAATTTTACTTTTTTTACATTTTAATTTTTTTTAAATTAAAAAATTTGTGATGTTTATGGACCTAATGCAGTATCTGTGAGAGTAGCGCAAGTTTGGTTTAAGCGTTTTCAAGCCGGATATTTTGATATCAAAGATGCATCTCGCTCTGGTCGCCCTGTTACGGACAAAATTGATGCCATTTTTGAAAAAGTGGAGCAAGATCGGCATATTAGTAGTTACGATGTAGCTGAAGAACTGGCAATTGACCACAAAACGGTTTTGACTCATTTGAATAAAGCTGGGTACACAAAAAAGCTCGATATATGGGTGCCTCATGAACTCACTGAAAGAAACCTAATGAACCGTGTACTCATTTGTGATTCTTTATTACGACGTAATGAAACCGAACCATTTTTGAAGAAGCTGATAACTGGTGATGAAAAGTGGATCACATACGACAAGAACGTGCGAAAAAGATCGTGGTCAAAGGCCGGTCAAGCTTCACAGACTGTGGCAAAACCCGGATTAACTCGCAACAAGGTAATGCTGTGTGTATGGTGGGATTGGAAGGGCATCATTCATTATGAGCTGTTACCGCCCGGCAGGACCATCGATTCAGAACTGTATTGCGAACAATTGATGAGATTGAAGCAAGAAATTGAGAGAAAGTGGCCAGAATTGATCAACAGAAGGGGTGTGGTTTTTCACCATGACAACGCTAGACCTCACACATCTTTAGCCACTCAACAAAAATTACGAGAGTTTATCTCTGCAGAATTCCTTAGGCAGTGTCAGGTTAACATCACGAGAGGACTGCCAAAACCACTTGTCGCAGTTTTTCGATCAGAAGCCCCAAAATTTTTACAGCAATGGGATCATGTCACTACCAACAAGATGGCAAAAAGTTATGGAACAAAATGGCACCTACATACTTTAGTCAAATGCAAATAAACTATAAAAAAAAACTTTTTGAATTTTCATATAAAATACGAAGAAACTTTTTCCCCAACCTATTATATACTGTTAACATATTTAAAGCTCAAGAGTTTGTTTGTCTGTTTATAAGCGCCCATCACACAATTTATTAATCTAATTTGAAAAAAAACTTTAAAGTTAAATAGCCCATTTATTAAGATAAGTAATACACTACAGTACAACGCGACTACTAAAGTCAAACAGTGACATTAGTCGATGAGCCAAGGTAGGCCTTTTTTTAAAAAAATATATATATTTTATGTAGGCGAACATACAATAGGCAACCTGATAGTAAACAGTTAGCACAGTTCAGAGACATAATCACAGCATAAAAAAATAGGTGCTAAGACGTTATGCCTCCTGTACCTGGTTACACTGGCTCACTTATTCCATTTAAACCAGAACATAATAAGAATATTTGATGAGTAGGTAATACCTAGTAACGTACACACTAAGTAACGTAATCGTTCTAATTTTAAATAATTTTCATTTATATTTTGTAATATCAGTTGACGAGAAGGTCGATAATCCAAATCTCAAGTAAGTATATTAAAATTGTAAACGATCTCAGAATATTCTGGTTCGTCGTCTGATTCAGTAAACACGGTTTCTACGACTACAAAACCTTAATTAAAGCAATTTCGAGAGAAGGCCTAATAAATGCGTGTTCAGATTACAGTAATTGGGGATTAAAGCCACCGAGGATTTTCCGCGACATCCCCCGCGATGTTCCGTGTCTACGGCTGATATTTATCGCGGACATTGGAAATTCAATTATGAAACCTTTCTTCCACCGCACCCCACCCGCCCTCTTATCTCCTTCTGACCCTTAAATCTTATTTCGTTACGTAATTTGCTCCACTCATCGCCTCTCCAGTCTTGTTACGCATGTGTTTCATTAATATTATAAACGAGAGCATTTGTTTTTGTGTCACTCGATGTGTACTAAATTTATATATTATATCCATACTAAATATATTGCTTGAGAACCATCGCTCAACGACACAGCTCAAACAATTGGTAGACTTGTTGACATATACCTAGTCTTTATTTTAACTCAAAATAATAAACTTCGAAATGGTTTTGTTACCAATTGTTATTTATATTTTATGAAGGTAGAACTGCAATTGTATCATGTAGCTTTCTTCGATCTTCGCCGACAAACTTAACAAATACTTCTAGAAGAGCTTCTAGAAGTATTTGTTCTAGAAGCTCTTCTAGAAGTATTTGTTCTAGAAGCTCTTCTAGAAGTATACATATTTTAAATGCGCGGTAAACCATGGATTATATTATTATTTTATTGTTCTTTCCCTTGAACATTTGGTCACTCATTAAATATTAAGTTTCAAACTCAAACTCAAATTATTTTATTAGATATAGAAGCACTTACACTTACTTAATACTTACTTATTGTTATTTAAATTAAACACTACCGGTTCGTAAAAGAAAATACCCTGATCCAAGAAAAACTGGCGAAAGAAATGCATCTGGTCTTGTTTTTCTTGTTTTTTTTTATTAATTTACATAAATTGAAATAGCCAGGTGGTGATCGTTTCATACCCGAGGTGTGTCAATCATTTAATTTGGCATCAGCAAAAGTTGTAGATAGTATCGATATAGTCGAGGTGCATACCGATGAAGTCTAAAGTACTATACAATAATTGAGCTTCAGTTTAACAAGAATAATCAATGTTCCTAAAACGGAGATAATAAAGCAAAGTAAGACATGTTCTTGAATAGATTCAGATTCGTCGGTCGTCATTTCTCGAGGATAAACTTAATTAAACAATCTCGCTAGACAAGGTCTTTTGGATACGAAAAGTTAAGAAAAACATCATTAAGAGAACGTTGAGTTGGAATAACGAAGAATATTTCAGCTTACGTTTTAATTTTTATAAGACGGAATAATCTTCGTCGTTATTTTAAAATTACGGCTTATAAATAATTAAGTTTTATTGGATTACATATTGAACTGTTGAAATAAAGATAAATGTAACTAGATAAGAAAATAAAAACAAAATACTTTGGATCATCTTAACACAAATACTAGTAGTCCTTACTAGTAATTTACTAGGTTTTTTTTTATATTAAGTATTGTATAAACAAAAAACATTTTTGTTTTTAGATTTCTAGCAAAAGGACAGAATAAGAATTGCCATTTTAGTTCATTTATCCTGATTGATATTCTTTGAAGCAAAATAATAAAACTGCATTGATTTTTTTCTCATACTCAACTACATAAAGTTTACAGGATGAATTTTAGTTTAAATGTATTAAAGATTTTTTGAAATAAAAACTAGTAGGAATATTGAAAACATTCATGAGCCCAATTTCAAATTAAAACCGCATGAAAATCTCTTTAAACTATTTCCCGGTAATACTGCTCGTTTATTTAATAATATAAAATTTACAACAAGTTTTATAGGTAACATAATTACTTATATATAAAATAAATTATTTTATATAGAAATATTTATAGGCAAATATATAAGTATTAACATATAACCTAAATATATATTTTTTTCATATTGCTTTTTATCATTAATCGATCCATTTATAATATCTAATTTGTTATCAAACAATAGAATTACTGAATTCTAGGAAAAAATTAAGACATTAAATATTCGCAGATACCAATAAATTTCAAGCCTCAATTGCGAAAAGTCTGCCAACGTTTTATGAGAACAGGTTTTATCAATGGGTGATATAGATTTATCTTATTATTTTTTTAATTAAGTGACGAGCAAATAGACCTCTTGATGGTAAGTGGTGACTATCGCAAATAGACTATGCCAATACGCAACCAACCTTGGGAGGTAAGTTGTTGTGTCCCTAGATGCAGTATATTTTATAGTACACGTGTGCTACTTACTCAGACAGTCTCTTAAAAAGCTCTGCCACCAAATACAATAAATAGAACACTTTAAATAAATATTTGTCTCATTATTGGTGAAAGATTAACAAGATGGAACTCCGGCCTGTTACAGACGTATATCAAGTATTGTAGATCCAGCAATTTCGAAGAAATGAGAAATGACATACATATTTTCCGTACGCTCTTCATTAAGAAAATAATTACGTAAAGTAATGATATATTTTTTCAAATAAAATACCGGTATTTTCTCAAGCACGTTGTTTACTTTATATTCTGCTGTAAAAATTTGGAATTAAGTTTTCTTAAATGCGCCCAAAATTTCCAACTAAAAAACATTACATTAGATATAAAAAAATTCGATTAATTCTAATAATAATAAACCGTGTGTATATAAATAACAAGTAATTCACCGAGATATAATACTCGTTCGCGATATCAACGTAAACATTGGCTGTCAGATATTGTTGATACACAGCAGTTTTTGAACGAAATGAAAAATGTATTCTTTTTAAAAAAATATGTTCACTACGCAAAATAAAACTGATATTAAATTGACAGATAAATTTTATCGCGAATCGTGAAATGGAACGCTCTATATTTTCATATTGATATTTGATATTCTTGAATAATTAAATTACAGTCCAGTAAACACGAAGTAACTCTTATCGAATACAAGAACATGGAATTCACGCTTGTCATTGTCAGATTGATGATTTCGAAATGCTCCTCGATCGGATATAATCATTACACAGTATAAAGTCGCGCCCCGCTGTCTGTCCCTATGTATACTCAGATCTTTAAGTACACAATGGATTTTGATGCTTTGATGCGGTTTCTTTTAATAGATAAAGCGATTCGAGAGGAAGTTGTTTTATTTTATACATGGACAACATAGTAAAGAAACACGAAAAAGTTTAATGTTATCTTAAATTTTCGCGATTATTACACATTTAAATAAAACTAGTTATAACGGATTTTAATAGCGTATATTAATTATTTTGGACATCCCGATGTTTCGAGCACTTTACAGCGTTCGTGGTCACGGTTAGACTAAGGTGGCATTTGTCTATTTGAAGAACAAAGGAAATATTGTTTGCAACTACCGCCAACGATTTCTCAATTGGTATCTTGAGTAACGTTCCGGTTGCACGCAGAAGGCACTGACTGTATCTTTAGGTCTTGCAGTCTGTTGGATTTGGGCTTATAAATTTTTAATAAGTGGATCCCAGGTGTTAGAAAGTCTCCAACCATCTTCTCTATTGAAGTTCGGATGTTTTTGAATTTCAATAGCCTCGCGTATCATTCTAGGAATGAATCTGTGTTCTTTAGCGAGGATCTGTAGTTTATCAAATCGGATAAAATGGTTAGGTTTATCCAGAGCATGTTCACAGACTGCAGACTTTGAAGAACGCCTATTTTTGACATCTCCTATATGTTCCTTGACCCTGGTACCGATACTTCTCTTTGTTTGGCCTATGTAAGATAAACCACACTCACATTCGAGTTTATATACTCCTGCAGTTTGTAAAGGAATATTACTCTTGATAGGTCTCAAGAACTGGCTCACTTTCTTATGAGGCTTGTAAACGGGGTAGCCATGGGTTCTCCAGTATCCATCGTGGTCGCTAGTTTTATTTAAACGAAAAAGTATGTTGTATATTTCGTCTCAGCGGGTCTATACTAAAATACTTTTAAACTTGACTAAAGGATTTATCCTTTAATAACAACTATGTCATTGAAAACAGTCCTTGACACCGGTTCTTAGTTGTTACATTATATAGTCTAAATTGCAAAAAATACTAAATGTATTTTGTTTTCCCTGCCAAATGTTAAAATAAATTCTCCCGCGGTTATTTTGAATAATGAATGACTTGACTTTGCTGAGTCGACGGTCTTTCTAGGGCTTACTTACCCTTGACTTCAAAATTCAGTGGGGCACCCACTTGTCTGCCCTGCAGGGAAACGAAGTAGTGCTATTTATGTAGTCTAAACAATTGAAAGTCACAGATGTAAATACTGCTAGACTAATTTATTTTTGTAATTTTCATACTCGTCATATGGAATATTTTTGTGGGGTAACAACGCAGACATTGAAATTGAATTTACTCTACGGAAGAACTCTTTGAACTACTCATACTTTATAATATTAGTTCTAGAACAACACTAAGCAAAAATGGTGTAAGTATTCATATTATATAATTAATACCGGAAAATATAATCAATTTAAAAACGTTAAAGGATGTTTTTTTTTTTCGACATTATCTGTTTTGGATTTTTTTGTCTGTATTTTTCGTTTACGCAACGATGGCTTATCCGAATTGGATGATTAAACGTACTAAGATATCTAAGTGATCGCATATATTTATTTAATATTATAAAATATAGTTTTCTTTTATATACATTAACTGTATAATATTTTATAATATTGTAGAATTGTATAGGGAACTTTTGTTTTTTTTTTTAAATTATATACTTGCAATTCAAGATCTTTTCATTACACTCAAAAAAATTCGATTAAAGAAATATATATATAAAATAATATTAACAAAGTCGTAACATAAAGTATTGATCATTCTAAAACAAAGTAAGAATTTATGAGCTGCAGGTGTGTTCGCTTACAGCGTCGTTGTGGCACGATTGCCCGACAATATGTTATTGGGCCTGTTGTTATTGAACCATTTGTCTGCAGCTGCAGCTGTCATTTGTTGGGTTCCGGTAGCAAGCTGACATTAATACATTTTATATTCTTACTACTCGTAACAATCGTTCGTATTACAGTTTGCGTCCGAATAATTTTATGTTCCACGAAAATGTAACCTGTAAACACGAAATAAAAAGCATTTAAAAAATGTATTTTTTGTTTATTTATTATTTGTTAGCGAACGAGGAAATGGACGATCTAATTGTAAATAATCTTTACTAGCCATATATACATTGACCACTGTCACCGTAAGGATTTTTAACCATTGAATAACTCGGGCTTTTAAGCCAGTAAGCTAGTGTAACCACAAAAAAGTAAAGTAACAGCCTGTAAATTTCCCACTGCTAGCCATATATTTTTTTTAGTCACATATTAAATGCTATATTTAAAATATACTGATTTAGCCCTTACATTTGATAGCCAATATTGCACATTCGAAAATTCTAAAGGACTTTATATGTACTCTGAAGTAAAGTAACAGCCTCTACATTTCCCACTGCTGTGGGATACATACATACATATAAGGCCTCCTCTTCCATTAAGGTGAGGGTTTTGTACATATCCCACCACGCTGTTCCAATGCGGGTTGGTGGAATACACATGTGGCAGAATTTCTTTGAAATTTGACACATGCAGGTTTCCTCACGACGTTTTCCTTCGCCGCCGATAACGAGATGAATTATAAACATAAATTAAGCACATGAATATTCAATGGTGATTGCCTGGGTTTCAACCCGTAATCATCAGTTAAGATGCACGCGTTCTAATCACTGGGCCTCGCCTCATCGCAGAGTCTCTATTAACTATTATTTATATTCTTATTCAATAATATTTTGTATAAAATATTATTGAAAAAAGAGTATACCCTTAATTAGCCGTTTTCACAAACCTATATAATATACATGATATTTCACAAAAAGTATTTATTAAAAATAAATCCTTTCACAAATTTATATGTATAATTCAGTGTAATTTGAATGCTGTTTAACACATAAATATTAATTTTAAATTATTTCTGTAAACACTACATAATAGAGCAAATTGCTTTCTGTATAAAGTATTGATAAAAAAATGATTTTATACACTCTTTCTGAGAAAAAAATGGATAAATGAATGGAAAAGATAATGAAAACCATGATGAATACACAATATTAAGATTTAAACTTCAAATTATCTCTTCAAAACTACATAGTTACCGGAATATTTATGTAATTATAAGTCTTGTTAGCGGAAAAATATTTTTAATTTAAAAATATAAGTAATTAATAATTATGAAACAAAATGAAATTGCCTTTCAACACTGAAACGCAGCCCCCAAGTAGGCATTCCGCACCGAGCGCTTACGGAGGCAGTCGTCTCTCTTCACCACCAGACTCAACATACACAAAGATTTTTCTACGTATTGGATGTCGGTACAGATATATAGTGCAACTAAGAAGTCTTGATCTGAAGTATTTACTTTAACTTAACTTTTTCAAAAGACGATACATTTTAACTAAATTACAAGAAAGAAGGTTCTTTATTCAAATGTATTTTTGTCATTGTTAATTAAAAACCTCACTTACCTTAATTAAAAATAAACCTTTGTGTTTAATTTATTGTTTTTATTTATGATCACCACTTACTAGCAATACAAATTAACCATTTCTTAAATCACCAATGCTCTACCTATTGGGACTAAGTTATTGTATTCCTTTTGCAAATACACTGGCTTACACCATTCAAACTTGAGCCCAACGATGCAACAGTAATACTGTTGTGTTCAAAGCCTACTATGAACCTTACTAAGAAATAAAATTAATAATACTAAAGTGTAATTAATTCACGCATATGAGTACCTAAGCAGACACCCATAGTGAGATCTAATGAATCCCATATTAGTAAAAGCATTTAGAATTACTGTAAGGAAATTCTAGAGTGGCAGCTGAAGTTACAAGTTGTCAGTGTTTACACTCCTGGGCCTCAGAACGCCTGCCTTGGGATACATGATTGGTTAGCCATATATTATGAGCAACATAGTCCAGGCTCATAACTGCAGAACTGTAGTAAATTTATTATAAAATTATATTTTCTAATTAATGTTTCTATCTTCTTTTAATAATATAAATAATAATAAATGAAGTCAATTAAAAATATTCTGCACATTTGAGACAAAAATAGCTAACTATGAATTATTTAAAAAATAACTTATTAACTTACTGTTAACTTTTTTGTTGTGATAATGTTACCTTATAACAAAATTAAGATTATTTAATATTTTCATGTATTAAATGGTTAACGTAAGATTAACTTACTAAGGCTTGCAGATAGTTAGCGGATATGTATTGTATCTTAACGTTTACAGACGCAGTTTATAAACTATTAGGTTTGTACCACACAGGTGATAAATGAATAGCCTTTAACATATTAGAGATCACCGGGTCACGTGTGTAATAGGCTTTGAAGTTCGTAGATATCGAAAAAAATACAGAAATAATATTTCCATACAATGTTATGCACTCAAAATGTGTTATAGTTTGACAATAACAAAATTACTAAAGGAACTGCAAATCTGTAAGAAAATAATCGAAACTAAAGTTCTTAAATAGAACTTTACTTTAGTTTCGATTATTTTAAATAGATGTCAGATGTTTCTCGTAATAACTGACAATTCAAATAACGAAAATTTTAAAATTTATAACAATAATTGGGTTAAAAATCATATAATTTTCGTTAATGTTGCCAGATTAAAATTAAGATTTTTAATTCATAATTTTATGAAGGTTCTTAGGAAATTTAATTAACTTCAGATTTACGAAGAGTCCGCTTTGTAAATTACAAACGGATCCGAAATATTTTTTCTCACAGTTGTAAGGTATATATGGCGGAAAACCTCTTCTTTAAAACAGATTTCCTTTTCATATGCTTATAAATTTTATTAACATTGATGATAAGAACTGTGGAACTATTAAATATATTTGATGTATGTAAATATATATAGTTAAAAAGTAATGCAAAAAATGAAATACTTATTTTTAATTAAATCAGGATCTCTATTCAGAATCATAAATTACACTTTATGACACAAACTCATTCAGCAATATTATGTAATACAATAAGCAGACTAAAAAAAAATATTTTGATGGATTCAGGCTTATATTGACTAACCATAATATTATATTTTAACATATAATAAATTGTATTTATATTAAACTAATATATATAGCAGCGTCGTGACCAAGGACTCACTTTTGTCAAAAAATATAAAATTAAATTATTGTGACTAATTAAATCTATAATTAAAAACGGTTATTATGAATAGAAGGAAAACACAGTATCGCAGCATAGCTTCACTACAGACAACATTCCTAACATCTAATTTGTGTGCAATAACACAGGTTTCCAAGATCCCGTCATTGTCATATTATCCAGAACTGCACCCAAGTGACGTCTGAGGCGGCAACGATTAGAAAATGGGATACTCCTACCGAGTGAAAGGGAATCCTTTGGTTAAGGCTGATCTAGAAATTATGTTTCAGGCTAAGTAAGAAAGGCCTTCCCTTTTATAATGATTTTTTATCTCTTTTAACAAGAGAACTTAGCAGTCTAAGTATTAATATTTATCACAATGGAAAAAAAAATAGTTCCTTCATAATTTCATAAACGTTTCTTATGTTAATTTTCGTCAATTAAGTTAATAGAAATTAAAAGAATAGTTGGCAACGACGATAAAAAATGTCGGACGTTAATTCTCGTTATACTGAACACCGACCTACTGCCCCATTACCAGCACAAATAACTTATTAACGACATAAACTCAATTAACGTCTATTTTCATGCCTTACCTCGTGGAAATTAATATGAATGAGTTTTCTTTATTTAATTTCCTTATTTTATTGCATTGAGTTGTCTTATTATTTGGAGATCGAGCTTCTTTAGGGTAGCTACCACTGACTCATCATATATTCTACCGCTAAACAGCAATACTGATCCCAATGACTCAGTCAGTTTTCTTCCTGGTTAATTGCTTTGTCCCTGTAATTAAAATTAATTATAAACACGAGGCACGTAAAATGTGTTGCTGTGTTACTTAAAAGCTGTCTGTCCCTTCGATATTGGTCACGCCATAGGTGATGGTAGTCACTTTCTACCATGTGAGACTCCGTATGCAACTAATTCTAAAAATAAATAATAACACCAATAAAAATGAATTCCTTCGATCACAATATTAGTTGGCGCATTATCGATGTAAGAAATAGTTTTCAAAAGGAGACCTGAACCATATTAAAAAAAAAAAAACATTAAGAAAGGAATCAATTTTACGAAATAGTCATGGCAAATTTTCAAGAAGTTGTATATCCTATTTAGTTTCATAAAATA
The DNA here is from genome assembly GCF_905220365.1 of Vanessa cardui. Lineage (NCBI taxonomy): Eukaryota > Metazoa > Arthropoda > Insecta > Lepidoptera > Nymphalidae > Vanessa > Vanessa cardui. The sequence goes on along the minus strand of NC_061123.1, from coordinate 5,745,640 downwards.
ATATTTTGAATCGATGTTTCCCTTAAATTTTATTAATATTTTAAAATTCTAAATGACTGCTCCATTCAAATAGAGAATATTTTTATGTTATTTTTGATCAATACTATATTCTTTTTTAACGAAAACTCTAACAAAAAATCCATATTTGATTACGCTGAAAGTCCTGACTGATATTACAAATTGATACCTTTACGCAGCCCCAACACATAACAGAGAGCGCGTATTCTGAATAGCAATTGTTTCGGTTTCTTAACGTCGGAATTCGATCTTCTATTTCGTCTCAGGTGAAATGTTATATTCGTAATGATTTGTCAATTGAATATTGCATGTATTAATAATATTATATATTAAGTATCGTTTTTGTTAAAGGAAATCTTTATGAAATATTACGTTACATTTCATTATAAGCTTCAATGATTGTTACATTTATTTCCTACTTCTTATAATGACTTTATAAGAAGATCGTTTATAAATCTTTAATATTAGTCATTAAACGAAAACTTTGACGTGATTACTAATTCTTGAAAAGCATAATTTCACTATCTATACATATAATAAATTGGAGTGTCGGGTTGTAATATTTAAATAGCCCTTTTTTATTCAATGCATTATATATTTATACACGTTACATATACCAAAATTTCATTTTTTACAATTTTTGTCTGTCTGTCTTTCTGTCTATTTGTTCTGGCTTATCTCTGGAACGGCTGGACCGATTTTGACGAGACTTTCACTGGCACATAACTGATATAATGGGGAGTTACTTTAGCTACAATAATATATATTTTTTGTTATATTCAAAGGCGTACAAGGTCGCGGGCACAGCTAGTCGTAAATAATCTCAGTATAAAATAATATTCAACCATAAATCGAAGGACAGAATATTATTTAAAACACCTTATTTTCGTAAGTGTAACTTTATAGCGTCGTTTCCGATATCTTAGCAAATATTACTGCGCGTGATGATGACCAGCTGTAAAAAAGTAATTTCGGGAAGGTGAGGTCGCTCGTAAACTGTTCGAGGTATAATATGTGGGTACAAGATAAAGCGATGAAAACACGTTTTTGCTGTTACTTTATATTTTTATTAATGATCGTTACTTGAATTATTAAAGTACTCGAAGTGACCAGAAATAGCCGACGATGTTTTGTTTTTAGACTATAATAGAACGAAAATTGTAAATAGAATTTGTAAAGAGAGACAAAAATGTATTCAAAACTTAATGTACTCAGCATATTAATAAAATGAAAATCATTCTTTAACTTTTTCAATTATAACTTTTAATGGCGCGTTTTTTTCCTAATTTTCTCATCGCAATAAAATATTTGATTTTGTGAATTTGTTTGCTAAATTAAGTAAAGTTTGGTGAAGTTCTTCGAATACACCTAAATGGCCTACGCTTGTGTCTTTTAGGGTCACGAATTGATATTCTCGGTAGTCGGAATAATTTATTATTACCTCTTAAATTAAAAAAGATCTTTCTTTTATTATAGAAAAATATTTCTAAAAGCAATTTTTTTTCATATATGTAATACAGAAGTCTAATTATTATTATTAATTTACAGTCAATTCCGATTCCACCGATTCAATAATTTAAAATATTTTTTTGCAAAGTACCACGCATATTGTGCAAATAAAAAAAAAAAAATATTTTGAGCTACTTACCTCTAAACCACCGCCCAGTTCGTTACATCGCCCAGCGCTGCCAACCTTAGGAACCAAGATGTTATGTCCCTTGTATCTGTCTTTATTGGCTTACCGCCTTTCAAACTGGAATCAATACTAAGTATTGCTCTTTAAAGCTGAAATATATGAAAATGGAAGCTGCCAATGTAGATTGGTTTGCAAAAAGTCCCATCAAATGAAACATCCGTGACAATTATTCAATGAATTTATAATGAACGAAAGCCAATAAATTAATATGAGGTTTTGTGATGAGGGACGATGCCATAAAGACCTCTTTCCGCCACGACATACGTGTCGGAGCACCCTAATGATGAACAGACGTTTCCCTGAATGTTTAACTAATTATTATTAACTATTTGTGAGAGATAAATGATTTGATGTTGTCATTGTTAATGCTGATCATGAGGCTCCTTTCAAATATTGTGTCAAGGTAAGAAAAAGAAAATTATAAATTTAATATAAAATAATGAGAACGCGGGACTCCGAAAGCAAAAAATAAATACGTTTTATACGCATTAAATATTAATAATACAACATAAAAATAAGGCATAATTAGTATTATTATAAAAAACTCCTTTTATAAATATGTCATTTGTTATTTTACATGTTTCTTATTTCATTTATTATAATGTGTTGCGTTATGTAAAGTTCCAGAAGTAGGATGAGGGACTACGAATGCAACAAATAATTTGCTCAACGCTCTAGGGCTTTGAGAAGCCACTTTGAATTCATATGCGAGTTAATTAGAGGAGAAATGTTAACATACAAGTTACATGTGTGATGTGTCGTTGTTTTAAGGTCTTTGTTACGGTTAACTTATGTTCTGTGCAGAATAAAATTCTACGGAAAACTATATCAGGTGTACTAACATTACGTAACTCGATATTCATAAAAAGTAATAGGTATAATAGGTTGATTATTATATTTGTAATAGTAAGTAATGAATATAAAAAACATATTTTTAAAATATATAAGCAATGGACGTCTAAAAGCTGCAAAGCAGTTTGGGGGTTACTTCCAAGCTTACTAGCTTTTAGCTGCTAAAATTCATGTATTCTAAACTTGTGAAATATTTTCTGACACACTCAGGGATAAAATAAACTATGACAATTCAGGGGAGTTCAGTGTTACCCGAGGCAACATTAAACACACAGAAACATCAAATTGATACAGTTCAATTAAACAATCTCGAAATGTCGTCAGCATTTCCAAAACTAAAACAAACCAACTAAGTGATTTTAACAAAAGTTTTCGAAGTAGATCTAGATTGCACTTAAATAAATTCAGAACGATTCCCCTGGGAACGAGAACGGACGCTATTGTGGGACGCCACATGAGTTGGCACATTGGCCCAGACTCATCCGAGGGTACAATGCTTAAGGCTAAAGCCACAGAGAAAAACCTCTGAAGCTAATAGACGATACAAACATTTATTTCTTGTTTTAAATGATATATTTGTAGCGCTAACAGTTGAAGTATGTGGACCTCGGAATAAAAATTATCCATATTCATTCCATATAATTCGGCTTATCTAGCGTCCACTGGTGTTAGAAAGGCTGGTTTATTCTTCGTCCCGAACACTGAGAGATATTGAGAATTTTTATTTATATTTGTTACTGTCAATAATTCCAAAATAAATTAAAATAGCATTCATCGAAATGAACCAATTATTATTTTACCATAATATCGCTACGTTACCAAAGTATCGTCATATCGTTACGCACCAAACCTATGTGTAATATTATAAGTATTAATTTTCAAAGTGGCACCTTTACATCTGTATTGGAAAGTTCTTTATATTTCCACACCTCGTAAATTCATAGTAGCAACCATAAATATCCCACTGATACCCTAAAGCTCTGAGGATTTTTTTCATCAAGCTGCTCCATGTTTCATGTGTGTAACACACACAAATGGAAGAATATCATTCCAACACATGCAAGTTTCCCATCGTTTCTCTTCCCCAAGGAAAGCAAGGAGTAAATAAGCCTGAGGTGCATTATAAACACAAAGGTATAAAACAAGCAATTCGTAAAATAAAATAACTCTAAAAATCTTACTAAGTTCCCATTGTACACAAGAAGCGTCATAAAATACAAATTCCAAACTAATTTTAATTTGAAGCTTAAGACAGCTAATTAGAATGTTTTACTAAGACACCTCGGAAAACTAAAGTATTTAAAAGTCATTAACTAGCGCTAAGAACCTATAAAAAGTTCTGTTAAATTAAAAATTGTCTAACATCTCCGTTCTGTAGTTTATTAGAAAAGTCAGTCGAGTGTGAGTCTTGCTCGAGCACGGTAGTTTCTGTTATAATATTAATTAAGAAATATTATCGGCACAAACCAAGCAATATTGAGAACAATATTATCAATGTCTGTTATTAATTTAGTTCGTTAAGATGTTATTGTTAAACTTGTTAAGAAATAATCGCAAGACCTCCCGAACATCGAGCGCTACCAAGAATTACCATACCGTGAGAAATAATCACACCATGCATTCCTTGAAGCTACCATCTGTTGCCAGCGTCGCTGCTTTGTTTCGCAAGACCTCCCGAACATCGAGCGCTACCAAGAATCACCATACCGTGGGGACCATTCAGTGATTTACCGATTTCGTATATAAATATGTAATTCAGACTACAGAACTTCACTTTTTGTTCTAACATCGAACAGACTGTCACGTATATTATAAATTAGAAATAATTGTTAAATTAAATTATTTAAATAAACGTATAAGTTAAATTCGTTCGGTTTCATTCTGCATCCTCAACGGCAGCCCTACGTAATTGGCGCAGTCGGTAGGATGCTCGCGGAACGTTTCGCGTAGAAGATTTCCGTAATCGCGTGAAGCCCCGCCGTAGCTTGTCTAGCTGCTGCATCCGTAGCATCCGAATCTACGAGTAGTGCTGCACGAGAGGTATCCAGACATCGATAACGCAGAGAGACCGAAACATGTTCATGTGAGTACACTAGATTCTTTTTAGTGGTTGCTCAATCCTAGCCTAACTAACCTGTGTGTTAATAAAATTTGCCAAGATTTTTCATTTAAGAAAATCGAAGGAACCTAGGATAGTTATTAGTAGTAGGCAAACTTTCGTAGATAATAGAAGAGATATTAGTTTAAGTAGTATAGAAGAACAAACGGAAATGTCTGAGTTAGACACCATTTATAAAGCCTTAAGGTTGGTACCCGAGTTCGACGGGAACCCAAATGTACTTACTAGATTTTTAAAATTATGTGATCAATTGGTAGGACAGTTTTGTAGTGATAGTAGTAGTGAATTAAGTAGGTGTGCTCTTCTCAACGGAATTCTTAACAAAGTAACAGGCTCTGCTGCTCGCTTAATTAATTCTAATGGGATTCCATCCGACTGGCAAGGCATTCGAACTGCTTTAGTGAACAACTTCGCGGACCAACGAGATGAGACCGCTCTAAATAACGATTTAGCTATTTTATCGCAAGGTTCAAAATCCGGGAACCCACCCCCTACGAACTACTTTAAATCTAAAGAAGTAAATTACAATAGTTTCATTGACAATTCTATATACGATGAATATGCCGATTATTACGATCCTTATTTAACAGAGCACCTATTGCAGGAATATATACTAGATCACCGTAAGCGAATGTTAAAGGTATACGAAATCATTAATGAAACCGCCCTTCAGCGTCGTACTGAAATAACCGAGAACATTAATAGAAATGGCATAAAAAATAAAACATATGCACCTGATCAACGAATCTATGTCAGAAATCCCCTAGCTAATAGACAGAAATTAGCTGCCCGCTATACGAACGATACGGTTGTAACAGATTTACCTATACATATTTATACAAAGAGAAAGAGAGGACCCGTACCCAAGTCGCGCCTGAAACGGGTACCTAATCTCCGGAAATTTAGATTATACGGACGCACTAAAGAACGAAAATGCCATTGCTATTCTACAAAAGAACGAAAATAACTTAGCCATTGAAATAAATCATCAAATAAGTTTAAGCAAGCAGTGGGCATCTCAGAGTTCAAATGTTACAGATAGGATAGTAGAAAACCAGAGGAAAATAGAGAACATTATTAAAACCATCTTAGATAATGATGTTAGGAAAGAAGAAGATGCAATTAAGTATTTTCATTTAGCCCAGCTACTTACAATACTAGGTGATGACATAGACAATTTGTCACAAGAGTTGTCAAAACTACAGAATCTATTGGCATTCATAAGAGCTAAAAGCATCCATTATTCCGTTCTCGATTACGACACTTATATAGTTATGTTAAATAAACTAAAAGGTTTATACAATTCAAATGTAGTGCTAGATATTAATTTTAGGGAATATTTAGATCTATTAAGATTAGGATATTATTATAAAGATAATGATATAATCTTGGTAATTAAGTTTCCAATCATGAATCCCAATAACTACATCCTTTACAAATTGTCCTTAGCCCCTAATAGTAATGATAAAATTATAATCCCTACCTATCCATACGTAGCAATTAACGAGAAAGATCTACTGTATATAGAGACAGAATGTCCGAAGTACAGTCACGGTCATCTTTGCGAGGACAACTTAAACCGACACTATGGAGAGCAAACGAGCTGCATTCAACATCTTATACTCCAGCAACATATCCATGAAACCTGTCGGGTTACTCCAGTAATCTTATCTTCTCAAGCCATGGAACAATTGGATGATCGTCACTATGTTCTGAGCTTTCCCAACTTAACGAAAGTTCATTTAACCTGTTCTCAAGATCAATACAAAAACCTTCTCGGAAGCTATCTAGCTGAAATACCTAAAGGGTGTGCTCTACAAACGTCCATCTTCACCATCACTAACCACCATGATCAAGTAAAAGGACAAGTTTTGAAAATGTTGAATATAGAATATAGTAATGAAGATCCATACAAAGCGACAGCGAAGAACATCTTGAAATTGAACAGTATAGATTTGACTCACTTACATTCAACCAATACCAGGATTGCCTCTCAAGAACCAGTGACTTTGGAATTGTCGAACTTAGACACGCTCTATCACACGACTATACCTGTCTACCTACTCATCGGTGCATCAGTACTCACTATTAGCATCGTCCTCATTCGTCGCAAATGTATGCATTTAAGAAATACCAACCAGAAGGACAATGAGGCAACCAGAACACAAGAAGTCCAGGACAGCCCCAGAGATCCTATGTCTCTATCAGCATTATTTTCGACAAAAGTCTCCAAATAGCTGCTGATCCTGCGGAGGGAGTTGTTAAGAAATAATCGCAAGACCTCCCGAACATCGAGCGCTACCAAGAATTACCATACCGTGAGAAATAATCACACCATGCATTCCTTGAAGCTACCATCTGTTGCCAGCGTCGCTGCTTTGTTTCGCAAGACCTCCCGAACATCGAGCGCTACCAAGAATCACCATACCGTGGGGACCATTCAGTGATTTACCGATTTCGTATATAAATATGTAATTCAGACTACAGAACTTCACTTTTTGTTCTAACATCGAACAGACTGTCACGTATATTATAAATTAGAAATAATTGTTAAATTAAATTATTTAAATAAACGTATAAGTTAAATTCGTTCGGTTTCATTCTGCATCCTCAACGGCAGCCCTACGTAATTAACTATTGTTAGGAAGAGAGAAGTTCTGTTTGTTTGTTTATTTGCAAAACAATTAGATACAGATGACAAAATAAATGTTTCTACAGGATATATCGGAATAGTATATGTTTTGTATTGGTGAAACTAACCTTGCATTACACTAGGATTTGGGATTGTTTTACACATCAAAATAGTGTTTACTAACCGTAATTAGGTGTGTACATTTAGGTTTTCTCTGTTTATGATCTTATGTACTTACCTACTGTGATTTAGATGATGCTTTTCAGAATTAATGTTTAAATTAATAATAAAAAATAAAAATTGTTTTATGTTAGTAATAATCCGCATGTTATATTTAAATAAAAATATCGATAGGATGACCAAAACCTTAAACAGGAAATCTCTGAAATTACAGCTACTTTGCTCAAAAAGATTTTTTTTTGTCTACTATATTTTTTCACTATCATTCAACGTATAATTTGCTCCATTGGCGTTTGTAGAGTGGTCATTCCGTGTCAAATCGACCAATAACTTGAATTGACCTCTTCAATTGTGATCTTAAATGGGAAGTTTTCTTTTATTACAAAACGGAGTTCGACCAGAGAAAAAAAATTGACTTTTCTTTTAAAAGTTATGGGAAGTATAATTCGAAATACATTTTTTTCAAACGATTATCAAATTATAATTATTTGCTATGATGAAAACAATGAGGTTATTTTAACTATTTATTTTGATATAATTAAAATTAATACTAGTAAATTTCAGCAATCGATTGATTTTACAGGGAATGATTCAGATATAAGTTGTAAACTTTGTTACAATGTTACTTTATATTTATAAGTTGGAAGTAGTATTCGTGCAATGCAAACAAATAAGACCACGAAGGTAGATTACCTTTGACTACGATGCTTATTCTAAATTGACCAATATAGTGACCAATATATATTTGATATATTTCGAGTAAATCTACTATTCAGCAGTCACAATTTTGTCCCAACTATAGAGATTGGATATGTGAGTTTTTGAAATATTCCGTAATAGTCATTTCCTTTCCTTTGAGTCGTTTCCATTACATTCGATATTTGAAAACACTGTTTTCGAAAAGTTTTACATTTTTTGCGAACACTTTGAACGGTATTGCTAAGTCTATATTCATTAATACTTCCAAACTCAACACTCCCGATTTTTTTAGTTGGTGCTGCACTTGTTTCATATTATACAACCATTAAATTATTTTTCTTAATAGAGGCCAAACAATTGAATTCAATAACTACACTAAATATTATAAACAAATAAGTAATATTAACTAATTTTAGTAGGTTATGTCCGGATTGACGCTAAACGAGTGTGTAGGTTAATTTAACCTCTTAACTAGGAAATACTCAGTCTAAGAACGGGCATTAATAGTAAACCAAAATATAGGATACTCATCAATAATATAGAAAATTATCTCATATAGATATTATTCTTCATTTATAAAAAGTTTAAAATATCTCTAAAATTATTTATAATGTGAGATGTCTGTTTAAGTAGATTAGTCCCAACAACGATGTTAATAACTTTAGTGCTATAACATTTTATTAACATAAGAATTAACAACATTAAATGCTTAAATATGTATATACAAATATGAACTAAAACTAGTTACTGTATAAATCTTGACCGCGTGGAATGGTGGCAAGAATGCTAGGAGCATTTCCCCGTTGAATCGCAATTCCGATTCTCTGGGCAAAAAACGAATATTATTTCTTTTTTTGGCTTCAGCTTTTTCCGCAGCGGCACCGGTTCTTAACATTGTTTCTGGGATATGAGATAGGGCCAACGTGTCAACACATGTAGTGTCCCACACAAGGGCCTGACCCCGTTCCCAGGGAACCAATATTAATCCATCAGGTCTCTTACCATAATCACGACTAATTCCACGAGGCTCAGTAAGAGCAGGAACGTCGATGGTGGCAAGAGCCCTTTTTATTATGTCATTAAGAGAACCGTGGCGGAAAAGCCTACCTGAACTCCTCTTGGGCTAGAGAGACCATGTAAACCTAAAGAGTCCACCTCCTTTCCACACCTTTGCTATAAAATGAAATATATTTTTCTGCTATCCGTAAAAAAATGCCGTTCAGATATTTTTGACATGTAATATCGGAGATATTACTGTAATAATAAAAACAAACGCATTTAAAAAGAATATGGTAAAACGCTTGGTTCGTTAGACAGTTTTGTTTCGATCACAACTATTTATAAATAATATCGTACACTGTAATTGTATTCGCTTAACTGATTGTTTTATATATTTATGTATGTAATATATATAAAAGTAAGTAATATATATGCAGGCGTACGGCACCTGAAGTTTCGTGGTCACCACAACCCATAGACAATGGCACCGTGTATACACACATACATGTATATATTTTTATTATGAATTGAATAATACACATTATTTTTGTTAAAATACACAAGTACACAGAATATTTTTTTGTTATTTGTTTAATTTTATAAACCTTATAATCCTAATCCTAAATTTAAAATAAAATTCAATTCACAAAAATCTCCTATTCACATTACATGAATGACCGACGTTTATTTATTTATTTTGAGCGTGAAAACATCTTATAGTATTTTTAAAGCCATACAAATGACGTTTTGAAATCTATTAAATTTTACCAAATCGAACACAATGGCAAAATATGAGTTGCTAAAACATACAATTCTAAAATGAATTCCTGTATAAGTATTCCTAACACTATCTAATATTTTGAAATTTTAATTAATATTTTTACCTACATGTCAGTTTTACTTATGATAACAACTAACGCCTAGAGCTCGTGATAAAAGCCTTTATAATATAATACACTTTGTCCCTTGTAATTATTATAGTCTAACAAACCCTTTGGACCCGAATACGCGAACCAAATGCAAAGTTTATACTGATATTTAGTAGTAATTACTATTAAGTAGACACCTGACTAACTAACTGAACTATACATGCTACAAAGGTAAGTCTGAATTTATTTCAAACCTTCGTTTAATTTTCTGATATGTCACTCATACTACTTTCGCATCCTGGCTTTAAGCGAGAACTTACGTGGAATGAATAAAATGCCCCATATTGGGGCTGGTTATGTAGTACGCTATCAGCTCTACTTATTTTACAGGGCAGAATATATATTGCTGTTTCCCGTTTAATGTTTAAAGAAATAATCTTAATCATACAAATCGTTATATAAATTATGTCCTTTATATATATTGTATTAATTTTATATATATACGTATATATACTTCATCCCTAAGGGGGTAAATCGGTGTTTAGCTACAGGTACAGCTAGTTGTATTATATAGATAGAGTAAGGTTTTCCATAGATCATCAATTTATAAGGACGAAAATACACATAATAATTTAGTTTTTTTCTTATGGGCCCGGAGCGCCTTCCCATGTGTGAACAAAATAAGTCATAAAATATTCGTCACAATCGAATCAATGGATTACGAACGCGTAGAAAACAAACATTCAAATTATTTTGCTTACATATATATTGTTATTAAGTTGTACCTCTTATTCAGACTTTTGATATGAAAAAGGCTATATTGTATACAAAGAACAGTATTTAAGCTGATATAATTAAATAATGACAAAAGCTAATCTAAAGATGTAAAATAAAATAAAAACTATTCAATTACTTTATTAATTAATAATTATTATTACTGGATTAATTTGATAACTACATGAGATTCTAATATACGTTATTATGAATATTAATTTAAATGAATTATCAAACTTTATATAATAAAGCTACTGATCTACCTTTTGGCTAGTACACCACGAATCTTAAATGGCAGAACATTTCTATTTACAAATCATCTCGTGTTCGACGGTAAACGAACTCGTAAAATCCGCGTGTTTAGAATAAAATGCAACACATGTATCCGTCAATTCACACTGTCGCTGCGTAATGTAAAAAGCTCTTATAATAATTTGCTGTGATATCTTTTTTTTCTTAATCTATCAACCCGCACTGGTCCAGCGTGGTGGAAAATAGTCCTAACGTTCTCCTCAATGTAAGAGGAGGCCTTAGCCCAGCAGTGGTAAATTTACTGATTGTTACTATGCTATACTCTACTTCTATCAGATGTCTATCAGATGATTATCATACAAATGCACCTGCTTCACTTATTAATTTATTTATTCAAAGCAGACATCCAAATGGGTCATCTAAACGCATCAATAGAGAGTATTGATGTGTGGAGGTAGAATAACTGATGAGTGGGTGATCCCACCCAGCCAGGTCGTAAAACACCTTTAGAAATTTCACACAATTATACGTAATAGTTACAGAACCTACACGATATTATAGTATGTAACTTGCATATCTGTTTCTATATAGTTATCTATCTATACAGTAATTCTATAAAATATAACCTTAATTTCATTCTTATAAATAAATCAATAAACATGTAAGTTCAACTCGTCTGAAGCTCCGATAATACTGTGTAGATTTTGTTTATTTTTTTGCCAACAGACAGATTTATATTTCATGAATATTATGTAAGATAAGATAAATAAAGCAAGGAGATATATTTTTATTCATAACTCTTTTAATACAAAATTGAAAAAATATGACCCACTGGCCTTTTGAAATAATATGATAATAAAAACTCTTCCTGGGTGCCCAGCTCATAAGATATAGGACACATCATTTGTTACCCCGACACCTGCCCGTCCTGTCACTGCGATATTCACACCGGATTACTTTGATGGGTACATTTTATACACTCAGCCTAAATTTTAACGCAATAACTAAAATAATGTTGGATTTATAACAGAGAAAACGTGACGCTGCAACGAAACGTGACAATATATAATCTAGTACTCAAAATAGTAGCTGAAAAATATATCGAATATACAGAGTATATCTTCATTGCGACAACTGAGTTGCGAATCGTTTAATTATGATTAATGACGCAGACTTAATAATATTATCCGTAAAGAGATTTTCTATTTAATTAACAAAAACTATTTTAGTTTGATCAATCCATTTCTTTAAAATGAACAATATAACAATCATTGGTATATTATAATTATAATATATTTCTTTAGTATAGTGGGTTGTTGTCCGTTGCCTTCACACACTGAGGCAAGTCAATAAAAAATATTCGAGATATCGTCAAATAATTCGTAGTGGCGAACCTAAGTTTGAAGACTGACAATGTTTGACACTTACATGCCTCGACTTTCACGTAGTAATTCAAATCAACAACAAAATTTTCAAAAGAATATTTTAGTGTACGTATAGTTCTGTGTGCATTATATATAAATTATAATGGTATAAATATTATTAAAATTATCTCAATGAAATAAATCTGTATTGATATCAACATTAATTTATTTAACTGTAGCACAGACATTGAAATCAGTTCCTTGTTAAATATTCAGATCAGATTTTACTATAAATAACTTTTTCAGGGGATTTATTTATAAGAAATGAAGCCTTCATAGATGTGGTTAAGATGATCAAAAGATTTTACTAGAATCATATTTATTTTTGTTACATGTGTTATATTTTCATTATATTTTGGAATACTGTTTTCCTGTCTGAAATCCACATGATGATACGTCCAGATGTTGGAAATGACCCAACGTAAAATTCATAACTTAAATTTTTGTGCTAGGATACAAATTACATTAGCTCGTGTACGTGCCAAAAGATCTTTCCTCTCTGAAAAATCGAAGACATGTTGCTGACATAACGTTATTACACGATACTTGTCTTAATTGTCTCAGGTGTCTTGAAGTAACTTTATTTATCCCTAGTATAATTCTACTAATTTGTTTATTATTCTGCGCAGTCACTCGAATTCAACGAAGAATTCAGTCACTTATCAATATAACACTGACGATTTCGATCCTTATTTCGAGTCTAGTTGGCCTTTTAAAAAAACAATAATAGATTTACTCGGTATTGCTTGGAAATAATAACATTTCCACATCCCACGCATGTATACGCTCGAACAGAGATGCGGACGCGCACATACACAATCCAATTTCCGCTAGTAATGACCATGCGCATTTCATTTCCGCTTTTTTAAAGCTATAAAGTTTTATTTTTACCTCTTTTGTTTATATTTGCATTATTAAAGTCTATAAACAATCCGTAATCTTTATAAGATATTTAGAGTATAGAAGTGTAAATTTTTGGATTGATCTAATATATATCAGCCTAAATAAATCGAAAATTCGGACCGATTGATAGCTTCACCCCAGTGATTACTTAGAAGATCAGCAGTGGACTGTTTTGGTCCCGTACTGACGATCATTATTTAGACTGTGTTCTTCTAGGTAATGGACAGTTGATTGTTTAAGATCCGTTCCATTACCTTAAAAAGTACTGACGTAATAGCTATTGTGCGATAACTTGCCGGGTCAGATCGATCCCCTTTTTTGAAAACACTGGCCCAGCTTACCTTTCCTTCAATCCAGCATACATTCTGTAAACAGACACCTTAACACTGGAGACAGCTCCGCTACTCACTTCTCCAGCCCAAGATCGCTTCTTACTATACCCAATGCATCGCAATAAATTCTACATTGAAGTAGCATGTGCATAGTGGAATAGGCTTCAAACTCTCTCTCCAAAAAATGGAGTTGAATCCTTTTGTCCTTTGATCAACAGATAGACTATTGCTCAAAGGACATTAGGCATTTATAGACTTTTACTTTAAATTTTTAAGATACGATACTTATGTAATATATGGAAAGTCATGGAAAATATAAAATAAAGGAATGGTTTTTAAGTTTCAAAATTACACATTTAATAAACATATAATGTAATGCCAAATAATTTTAAGCTGTGTTTTAATATTATGTTTTTATGATGGCGTAATTTCTATGGAACGATCACGACAAAGAATAAGCGTCAATCTCGAACATAAAGCAACGCGAATTTTAATAAACGTCAATCTCAGTATAATGTTATAGACATTTTAATATGCATCAATTTCGAGTACAAATTACCTATTTAGTTTTTTTTTCATATCACGTAATAGGCAAATGAGCATATTTTGATGATTTCCGCAGTAACCTGGCTCTTTGCCGAATTTGATTGTGTTTTCCCTAGTTTCGTGATTTCACAAGGAAATTAGCAAAACCATTAACTCTAAGTCCATATATCTTTTGCTCCATTTTTATTATATTGTCATACGAGTAAAAACTCTTTGCATTGTATTTTATTTTACTTATATTTTATTTTTAAATTTGCAACACAAATCATAGGAAACGTTTTCAACGAAAAATCACGAAAAGAACATTTTTATTTCTTAGAAATTTCTGTTCAATACACAATCAAAATACGAAATAATCGGTTCTAAGAACCAGCGATTTCTTGGAACCGATACGACGCGTACCCTTTACTATTCTTTGTTATTTGTTACTAGACTTTACCATAATTATGAGGCTTTTGTGAAAAGTTTTAAATGGCTGTGAAATACAAAACTATTACAATTTGTATAATTTAATTATTTTAGTCTTAAAAAAATATACATATACACTAGCTGACCCGACTAACGTTGTTTGGCCATATAAATTATTTCTAAGTAATTTCTAGTGTAGACAAAATAACTAAGTTATTGTAAGTGCGTAAGAATGTGATATATGCGTAAAATATGCATGGAGCGCTGTGTACGATGAGGGAATATAAAAATAACAAAGACTAAATATTATTTTTAAGTTGTTATAAATTATTCCTTAAAATTATTTATAGTTAATTAAGATAGTAACACGAACAGTAACAAACAATATCAATCTGTTAATGCTATAGCGTGTACAATATTTATTGTTAGCCCATTTTTAGCTAACACAAACAAATTGGATGGTTTACCCACTCGACAGCATGCCACGTATAATTGTCCATCTGAAAAAAACGGTTTCCTTAATTCTAAACCACAAATAGACATCGTTTGGCCTTGAGATTTGTTGATAGTGATTTCAAATGCCAATCTAATCGGAATCTGAATACGTTTAAATTGAATTGGCACATCTGTAGGTATAATGGGAATTCGTGGTATTAATATATTTTCCAGCAACTTTATTGGATGGACAGTAAACTAACAAAAAAGCTAAAGCTAAAGCTGCCACTAAATATTCAGAATAGCCCTGACTCAGTATGCAACATTAATATAATATAATATTAAGAAACAATCGTACATGTACATCTGGGATGACTGTTCTGGTACACAAATTGCTTGAGGCGTTGAACATGACATTGAAATTTATTAAAAACAATGACAAACTATTTGGCGACACTCTGTTGGACCTTTCAGGTGATTTTAGACAAACACCTCCAGTCGATCCAAGTTCCAAGATCAACGCTTGCTTGAAATCATCTTCATTGTGGCATAATGTTGAAAAAGTACAGCTAAAAGTAAATATGCGCGTTGAAATGCTTCAAGATCCAAATATTTTTCAAACAACTATTAGATATCGGCGACTGAAAAGCTGCTATAGATGAAAATGGATACGTAAAAATACCGACCGAATTCTGCACAATCGCTGATTGGCAAGATATTCTCATTGAACGAATATTTCCCGATGTACACACAGTACATATAACATGAGTGGCTTGCAGAAAGAGCAATTTTAGCAGAAAACTTGAAAGCATTATTTGTTGTCAATGTTACTACTACACTTGACGCATAAACAATAATGATGGCCGACAACTGTGTAGGGTGTGACAGAAGTCTTATTGTTTGAGAGAAACACCGAGATCAGCTTCTCATGCCGACTACTTGCTGTTTACTGGGTCAGAAGTGACGCCTGTAGACAACTGGCGGGGATAACTAATTAAATAACGATTGATCAGTTATCGACCGTGGATAAAACATGATTAATTTACTAAAATGGCTATTAAAAAATAGGGGTTGATGATAAAACGGTAAAAAATTAGGGTTGTACGTATTTTTAATGCGACATAATAAAAATAAAGAAATTAAAAGAATATCTAAAAATTTAAAAAAAACGTTAAGGGTGGACATTCCTTATCACTAAGGGTTATGAAAAATAGATGTTGGTCGATTCTTAAACCTACTCAATATACTCACAAAGTTTCATGAGAATCGGTCAAGTCGTTTCGGAGGAGTACAGGGACGAACATTGTGACATGAGAATTTTATATATAAGATTAATTTAAAATTATCAATGTAAATGTACAATGTTTTTAGACATTTTTACACAAGAACCGGCATGAAACACAGTAGTTACTCTATTTCAACTTTTAAAATACAAATTTATATAAATACAATTATACATATGTGTATGTGTATATTATAACAACAAGTAAATTAGCTCCACGCTTTTTATCACCTACATCTAATCTTGTATTGAATAATTTACTTTTTTATTCATGGAATTGATAAATTTAAAGTTAGATAAGGCCATTACAACTTAAATGTTGGGTTGGGCGAATACAGAGTTACTGCGGATGCACTTGTATTTACGCAAACACCCGTTCACTACAATATTTCACGCGCAGTTGGTTACTCTCCCTGGAGAGTAGCAGTCGTGGGCAAAATCGTTCTGTAGCATATCAATGTCGAAGAAGTTGTTAGACGAGAAGGGAAAGCTTTTATTTTATTATTATTATAGCCTATATCAGCCACTGGAACTTTGGAAGTAAATACAAGTATTTCAATGCAAGAGTGTAGTATGAGTGTCTTCATTTGCTTAAAATAATAACAATATTCAACTTTATGTAACCGAGAGACAATGCAATAATTGTATTCAATGGGCGCAATGACCTTTTCAAATCAAATTGTTACGAATTGCTTTCATAGTACGCCTTTTCATTTCAAATCAAAATCTCTTGTAATACTACTACTAAGTCTTTATATTTATACTATTTTTAGCTGTACCTACCTTCCTACTAATATTATAAATGGAAAAGTAATTGCCTGTGACCTCTTCACGCTTAAACTGCTCGCTCAGTCGAATTCGATTATATTTGCTATGCTATTTTGAGTTTTGAAAAACGATATTGATTAGTTACTATCACTGAAATCATCCCTTAAGAATATGAACAGAAGGTTATTAGTTTTGTTAGCTTACATAATGTTTGTACGTTTTAACCAAACAGGTTAATGTAGTATTATATTTGTAAATTGCACACGAATAAAACCGCGGGCTCATCTAGTAGTCGATAAAACAAAATATAATATTTAATGTACAAGAATATATAAAAAAATTCGCACAAAATAATGACGTATTCCATAAAATAATAGATCACGAGAAGTGGGAACGGAGAAGTGATTTCGAGATTTAAGCGATCACAATCACGGCGAGCGTTCTGGCGGGAAAAAGGTACATGGACGGCCATTTTTCACTTGTCACTCATAACTTGTGTTTCTATGGATTTTTCGTTTAGCCAACGTGCCATATAGAAAAAATGTACGTGAAGATTATACAGATCTTCAAATATCGATGTTTATAAAGATATGTTAATTTATTGAAGATTTTTAATTATTTATTTTTAAAAGCCCAATAAAGATGGTAACTTGGTCGCTACTGTTCCGCACATTAAAACATTAGCGTCGTAAGAAATATAATAATAAGAATTACAAGTTATCCAAACCCAAGTACAACAAAACTCTACACAAATTAAAACATCCAACAAGACAGTATCAGGAAAACGCATGAGGTGGACAAACGAATACAATGAAGCAATTATTAGAATATATTTCAAGGTAACACATTTAGAGACAAATAAGACTGCATATAGGACACGTTTACATGAAGAGTTTATAAACTTATACCCAGAGCTTGCACACCTTACTGAGCAGAGAATAGCGGATCAAAGAAGAGCCATAATAAATAACAAATATATAAAAGATGATAGACTAACTCTAATTAAACAACAAATAGCCGATGAATTACGTTTTATGCATATTCTAATAGAAGACACAGAAAACGAACAGTTTTAAGTAAGAGAACAAAGCAACATTACTAATATAGATGCATCCAATTCTACACTAATATCCAACTTAGAAATTAACTCGCAATCTAGAAATATACAAAACACTACATTTACAAGCACTAATTCCACTACAGCAACAACAGTCAATGATGAAAATACAGACGATAACGTTATCCATGATATGGGACGACTCAATAGTATTCCATCTATACTCGACACTACCTTAGAAGTAAACCTCGAAATAGAGAATACATTCTTTCGTGCAAAAGAACATTTTACTAGTACTGAGCCAACTAGCAGACAATACATCCCTAAACAAAAGACATCTAAAAAGTTTTGTTTTATTACAAAATACATAAATAATAGGATACTAACAGAATTTATTAACACTGATACTGATTTTGACACTCTACAAACAATAATTTACTCTGCGGCATGGACAGCAGCTAAATGTAATGGTGCCAGAATATCATTCTCAAACCAAAGCACCCATCAAAATAAATCATTTAGAAAACCTAGTTGGCAAAGAATATTAGAAAATAAGATAGCGAATTTACGAGCCCATATAGGTAGGTTAACACAATATATTAGGGGAAACAGAAACCGAAAGGTAACAACTGCGGTAGAACTCATTAAGACACAATATCAATCACATGCACAATATGAAAACACAAACACACAATTAGAACACTTCTTAGATACTTTAAAACAGAAACTCAATGCAACAGCAAGTAGACTCAAGAGGTATTTGACGTGTACAGCCCGTAAAGTACAGAACAATAAATTTGCTAACAACGAAAAACTATTCTATAGAAATTTAAAATCTACGTGTAAAGATAGTGACCAAAATCTAGAAATACCTCCATTAGAAACATTTCGTGAATACTGGGCTAACAGATGGGAAGACCCGGCACACCATAATGAGCATACAGACTGGGTTAATGAAACGACTACACACATTCCAGAGATGCAGTTTGAATTTATACCAATGGAGACATTCATAGAAGTAATAAAACGAACTCACAATTGGAAATCCGCAGGCTCAGACAACATTCATAACTACTGGTACAAGAAATTTACTAGCACAAACTCATACATACACAAGTATTTAAATATATTTATTCAATCACCACATTTACTACCCAAATACATAACACATGGAATCACATACTTAATACCTAAAGACAAATACAATACTACAAACCCAGATAAATACCGACCAATTACTTGCTTACAAACCATATTTAAAATCCTATCAGCTTGTATAAGTAAAGAAATCCATAAACACCTAACTAAATACAATATTTTAGCCGAACAGCAAAAGGGGTGCTGTAAAAATAGCCAAGGTTGTAAAGAGCAGCTTACTATTGATGCAATAATTTTAAATAGTGCCGCTAAATCAAAAACAGACATTCATACTATGTTCATAGATTATCAAAAAGCATTTGATTCAGTTCCGCATAGTTGGTTAATATATGTTTTAAAACTGTACAAAATAAACCCAACACTGATATCCTTTCTTCAAAATTCGATGCAACACTGGCAAACTGTGCTGAGAATAAAACAACCGTCTATGAAACCTTTAACTTCTGAACCGATCTGCATCAAACGGGGAATTTTTCAAGGGGACGCTTTGAGCCCCTTGTGGTTTTGTTTGGCCCTCAATCCTCTTTCACAATTACTCAATAAAGCCAATACCGGATTCACACTTTACAGCAATAACACCCAGTATACCTTATCACACCTCATGTACTTGGATGACATAAAACTTTATTCAACCGAAAAAAATACCTTGTTTGAGCTAGCGAAAATTACTGAACAGTTTTCTAAAGATATTCAAATGAAATTTGGTGTTGATAAGTGCAAAATTCTATCAATTGTGAAGGGAAAATTTAGTAACAACAGCTACCTACTTGAAACTGGTGAACACATTGAGCCAATGAATGAACACGATTCTTACAAATACCTTGGTTTTAAACAGTCTAGGCAAATTTTACAACCAACGACAAAACAAGAACTGCTCAAAAAATTCTCTAGTTGTCTAAATCTTGTATTAAAGACACATCTCAACTCTAAAAATACAATGAAAGCTATTAACACATATGCAATACCATTAATTACTTACTTTTTTGGAATAATACAATGGACAAAAAGCGACATACAGAAATTGCAGCGCTCAATAAACACGCATTTAACCAAAAATAGGAAACATCATCCAAAATCTTGTATTCAGAGGCTCACACTACCTCGCCAAGAAGGAGGAAGGTGATTAATAGACATACAAAATTTACACAATAAGCAGATTCTTTCTCTCAGAGCATATTTTCATGATAAATCCGAACACTCACCTCTACATAAACACGTAACAGAAATAGATAAAAAACTTACACCACTAAACCTACATGATAAATCCACTCAATTAAATGAAAACCGCACAAACATACAACAACAGATGTCAGCTTGGGCTGCAAAAACACTACATGGGAGGCACCTATCCGAGTTGAACCTACCCCACGTCGACAGAGATAAGTCGAACGAATGGCTCAAACGAGGTGATCTTTTTCCTGAGACTGAAGGTTTTATGCTCGCTATCCAAGACCAAATAATAGCAACTCGTAACTATAGGAAGTAGTACATCATGAAAGATCGTAATCAACCTACTGACTTGTGCCGACATTGTAACGCAGCCTCTGAAACTATTCAGCACATAACGGGGGCTTGCAGATCTCTCGCGCAAACCGATTATAAGCATAGACATGATCAAGTGGCCGCAATCATACACCAACATTTAGCATTCAAATATAAACTTATAGCAGAAATGAATCCATATTACAAATATAAGCCGCAAAGTGTATTAGACAACAGAAACTATAAAATCTATTGGGATAGAACAATAATAACTGACAAGACCATATATTATAATAGACCAGATATCACCGTTCACGACAAAACCAATAGAACTGTTTATTTGATTGACGTAGCTGTTCCTAATTCACACAACATACAAACCACAATCTCTGAAAAACTAAGTAAATATCAAGACCTTGCTATAGAAATTAAAACGCAATGGAAAGCACAAACAGTTCACATAGTCCCAATAGTCCTTTCATCAACAGGTATCGTACCGAAATCTCTAACAAAAAGTTTGACCACCTTACAAATGCCCGCATATATACTCCACATGCTCCAGAAAGCCGTAATTCTTAACACCTGCCGTATCACCCGAAAATTTATGTCATCTTCAACTTCATCGTCCACGTTTTTAATATAAACACTCCTTAACGCTTGGCTGCGCCCGCGTTTTAGGTTTAAACACCCTCGAAAGAGGAGAAACATTAAACGTGAAAAATAAATAATAATAATAATAAAAGCCTTTATTCGCTGACCAAAATACATATAAATAACTTATAACACTATTATAACTAATAACACTATAAGTTATGGTTACAAATAAATATAATTTATTTAAGACATATGTTAAATTCTACAGCAACCAGTTCGTTGGTCAGGTTGTCTTTCGACATAGGCCTCCCCTAGTTTTTTCCATTCGTGTCTGTCACGAGCAAGTCTTCTGCACCCTTTTGGTAGGTCATCCTCCCATCTTTAAGTTTGACGCCCCTTTTGTCTTTTCCCATCCCTATCCTAGGAACCATTCCATTACGTCTTTCGTCGTAAGAAATATTAACCATTAATTACATCGCCAATCCACCAAAATTAAATACAAGACCGGCCGTAAAAAGAGCTACTGAGTCTGACTTAGCACTATTAGTTAAAGAAAATATTGATTCGATAGATTTTTTGACAAAAAAAACCTCTTTGGAACGTACAAAGTTATATTTACAGCTTCATGATGGGTTACAGTAATTAAATTGTCGAAGTTTATTTTGAAAAAATAAATGTTTCGTCGTCGTAATTCTGTTGGGCTTTGTGTAACAACTAAGTCGGTACCCACGCACCCATTCACCAGCTATTCTACCGCCAAACTTATACACTTTGTATTGCTTCCGGATTAAGGGGTGAGTGAGCTTTAGAAATTTGGACGAGGGGAAATGCTTATTGCCCCAGTTAATCTGGCGCAATAAGTATTCGGCGCATTAACGGTCTAAAAAGAGGTTAATTTATTGTACAATGACATTGAAAATTTTTAACTAGGTGAACCATTTTTTTTTTACATTATATACCATTATTCATTTGATCTACAATATTCTTAACTAACAAAGTAAAACAACAAAAATTGTATAATATTCTTTATTTCTTAAACTGAAATAAGACAATCTTTGGTTTCGGTGGTAGCTTATATAAATTATATTTTGATTTTGGTTTTGACTTTGATTTTTTGTTATTTGATCTCCATACTATGAGGTGTAGGCCGCGTAATAATTTCCGTTTGTTAAAACATCCGAGATGCCTTAACAAAGTCAAACAAATTCCCTTTTTCGGATACCTTGAAAGAATACGGAAAGGTAATATGTATCCGCTTTTTTATTTATTGATAATATAATCGCGGCTAATGAGTGGTTCTCAATATTATAATATATTGCATTGATGTTTTATACAATATAGAGTTCGGTCTGATATATATTAGTTTATTTTTTACGTATACATGTTTTTTTTAAATGATTATTAAAGTTGTATATTTCATTGTTACTTCGATATAAAAACGTAATATTTTATTAAATAAACAATAAGTTTCGTTAATTCAGTATATAGAATATCTATAGCCAAAGGCCGTGGATGAATATGTAGCCTCGAAAAAAGGAAAATGGTAAAAATGATTGTCGTGAAGAAGTGTGCCACATTTACAAACATAAGAAGAAAATTTGTTGTGAAACCTCTAAACCTTTCTTAGAAAGATATGACAGTATATATTATTACATTAAACGAAACCGTAACATCTTCTTCAATTTTGATAAAAATTAAATTTAACTTAGGTTCCGTATATTGTAAATACTATTTGTAACAAACATATACAACGTGTTACAAATATTGTATCGAAAGCGTTTAACGATAACCTAAATGTAAATATTGGAATTATATTTTATATAACGGTATTCTGTAGCAATTTACAGGAAAATTGGACAAGACGCATTTCGTATTCGGATAACGTTCAGAAATATTCGCAGAAAAATTCTATCGTATCCACTTCTAATTCACACGGAGGACATATTTATACTTCCACGGAATACTAAAATTTTTATAAAAATAAAGAATATGTTTTTAAATTTGGAATATTAAACTATTAGTTATAAAAAACGTTACACTTTGTTTAGATAGAATGTCAATATCCAACCTGGTTTCCCGGCGTTACCCTCGAAATTTAATCAATAGAAAATAAGCATTTCTTAATTTAACGCGCTGTGAGTTCAGCACAGCTTAATTTGTTGTTGTAACTACTTCAATCAGATTTAATCCGTCATAATGGAATAATAAACAAAATTAATTTTGCGGTTTTTGTTTGTAATTAGTTCAATTACACCGCTCGGGAGGGTTCTAGTACTAAATTCAAATTTATTAACTAGATATTGAGCCTTACACTTGTAGTTAGGTAAAAACTGACAAGATTCGTTGGATGACACTCAGCGGGTTATGTAGTAGTATTTTCTTTACATAAGATTTTAAATTAACATGTTGTTTTTATTATTACAGTTATTAACTACGGGATATTTACCATGTTTTTTATTTTTATTCGGTGGATCTCGATATTTCGACATTACCTACGAATGTCTTGTTCACGACACTGTCTCGAATAGGAATAAAATATTCCGTAATTAATAACTGTAATATTTTCTATTACATCTACAATTTTTATTACAATAAAGAAATATCCGGGAGATGCTCGTTTCATTTCCAAAACAAGTTCATCATCTCAGAAATCATTAATTGTATAATAATTGTTAAATGCTCGTCGCATCCGAAATCAGTTAGGTGGCGAACATTCGTAATTATTAAGTATGGTTTCGTTAGAGACAAGTAGCTAACGTTTATTTACAACATATTACTATTATTTTTTATAATAGTTGCCTTTGTAATTGAATAACTTTACAGAAAATATACTGGAATATGAAAAAAGGACTCCCTTTTGTATACCTGATACTAACATTTGAATATAGAATGAATTATAAAAGATATATGAAAGAGCGATACCATTTCCGGTTCACTCAGAACATTCAAAGACGATTTGTGAATAAATATATACAGACTGGACATATTTTTGTCATATTACCTTCAGTTGCTGAACTGTTTATCACATGTAATAATATTATAAATGTATGTGTGTCCGTCTAGCTGTTGTGGTTTCACAGCTATGCCATTGATCCGATTTTGTTTTGTGTTATACTATATACTATGCCATACTTTTGAGTTGTGTTCTGCACACTGAACTTGCTTCCCAAAAATTTATATTTAAATATGCATTGTTATTAGAAAATAACTTAAATGTTAAAATAAGATAAACGATTAGACAAATGCTTCGCGGGTGAAACCGGAGGTTTAACCAGTATTATCTCATTTCATTCTAAATGGTCATTGGTCGATGGCAGTCTATGACGTAATCAACGAACAATAAGTATACAGCAAAAGTTAATATATTTAGTCTTATAATAAATACGATAACATTATATTTAGTTAAGTATGTTCGCTTAACTTACATACACATATATTAATATCAGGTCTACTCAAAAACCTTTAAAACAACCTAATAATAATAATATCCCCAAAAAGTATAAACAACAAAAATAATGTCTATCAACCATATATAAAACCGCTGATGATGATATATTCCTACCCTTTTGACCACAACAGCTAATCAAGGGAGACCAACCGACCACGCAGGGCCTATTTCGGTACAAATGTGCCTGAGAACATGGGCACTCTGTTCCTTAAATATCGAGTGGAAAGAAAGAAACAGTTAGTGCTCAGGACTAACGACTTTATATGCTTACCAAATCAATATAGCTGAATATATCGACTAATGCCTTTGTTTTTTTTCGTTAGCGATACCTTATATTTGTTACTTTAATATTTTATGAATGGGTAAACAAGTAATCTTTTCATAATTATCGAGGAAATAAGGTTTCAATTGAAACTTAAAAATGAAGTTTTAATGCTTTTTTCTTGTACTATAAGCTTTTTTTGTCCCACTACCTGACGATGGCCTCCTCTCGAGCTGCCCCTATTTCATTTCTGACATATGTGCAATGTGCAGGTTTCTTCACGTCTAGATTTATCCCCAATAATGCCCGATGTGTTTAGAGTATTCTTTTTTTACATTTTTCCCAAAAGTTTATCCATGTAACATGCTGTACATATATATAATATTTCTTAACATCTCGTAGTAATTTTCTAATGTAATCATGCATTATCGTTAAAAATGTTCAAATGTCTTCGATTAAGAGGAACAAATTAGAGCTAATTCTGAATTATTTTTATCCTTTTTTCTTTCGGTCTCCAAAAACAGCAAACGATTACTATCTCTAAAATGTTCATTGGTTTCGACCTTAAAGATGGATGTTGAAAAATAGAACATTCTATTAAATAGAAAAATAAATCGACTTTAATTTTATTTTAACAGCATTTACAGGTAATTTTTTAAAACAGAAAATGTTAAAGAAATGAAAATTCTTTGGTAGGATAACAGTTAAACTTCGGGTATTAATTAAATGCAACGTATCTATTTGTAACGTTTGATTGAAACGATTGCAGTTCGTTTTATTTTTAAAATATATGTCTAGACACATCTATGATCCATCGTGATTTATAAAACGTCTTGACGCAAAATAGATACATTCATGAATTACGTATTTTACTAAAAATATAATATTTATAAAGTCCAATATCAGCACACGAGCATAACACAAACATGGTTATGAATAAGTATGTTGGTTTTATACGGTCAAACTCATAAATCAGCGGGAGAAGGTGGTCATTACGACCGATTCGGATGAATAAAATATGTCTATACGTAGCACCATAAACATTATTTATTACGTACTACCAAAACAGCACTCGGCTACAATCACTGGGATTATTTTTGTACAGAATTGATATAATATATTGTCTAAATAAGCCGAGATGGCCCAGAGAATAGAAAATATGAATCAATAAAAAGTATACAGGAAAAAAAATACGAGTATCATGTCTTGAAAGTCCCACAAATGGGCTAAAGCCTAACCCCCGCTTTAAGTGAAACAATCAAATTTCCACCATAGAGTGTTCAAGCTTAATGTACATAAATCATCTCCAGCTAAGCCGTGCATGAAACTTAGACGTTTTAAATGAAGTTCTGACACATTTGTGTTCAACAACCTACGTTGAAGGAGTAAGGAAATAAACTCCAAGCTTCCTGATTAAGAAACATTATGCTCAGTTAGATATATGTAACTGCTATTATGGAAGTATATATAGTTGCGTTATTAGCATCTATGGGTCGTGTAATGTTATAATAATATTCCATGGGGTATTTTTATTATATTATCTTATTAGCTGTGCCTACGACCTCGTATGCGTTTGAATTTAACAAAAAAATATTATTGTAGCGTAAGTTACTTCTTATCAGTATTATCTGCCAGTTAAAGTCCCGTTAGAATCGGTCCAGCGGTATCAGTGATTAGCCGGAACAAACAGACAGACAAAAATTGAAAAAAATGATATATTGGTATATGTACCGTGTATACATACATACATACATATGCATTGAGTAAAAAGGGCTATTTTAATATTACAAACAGACACTCCAATTTTATTATATGTATAGATAATGAGAATCCTTGAGATAAGAAGTTGAAGACAAAACAACTCAGAAATAATCAAGTAGAGTCGCTAATGTTTATTAGAAAACTGCTATGTAATTAATGTATAGAGAAATGAGGAAGCAACTTTTAATTTAAAAAATATATACGCTCAAAATATAACTTCCAACGCTCACGAGGTGCTGTTATATTCTTGCAGAAATATAATATTCTATCATCGCATGTAACTCAAGGGAAAATCATAAGCAGAAATATCTGAAAATAGAAAATTTCCGATCCAAATCTAGGAGCGAGATATTTTGTTGCGACTCAACGAAACGAAATCCGTAGTTGCATCACGGAGCCTATATTGCTTTCTTTGTAGGCTTCCCGCTGGTAATAATGGATTTGGCAGC
Source organism: Vanessa cardui (assembly GCF_905220365.1). Classification (NCBI taxonomy): domain Eukaryota; kingdom Metazoa; phylum Arthropoda; class Insecta; order Lepidoptera; family Nymphalidae; genus Vanessa; species Vanessa cardui. The sequence goes on along the minus strand of NC_061123.1, from coordinate 5,718,241 downwards.
AACCAACGCGCCTAGACAAAATTAAATTGTAACAAATCAGAGCAAACCTAACACAAACAGTGAAGGAAAAAGCGTATTCATTTTACCTCTTCAAGGGTAACTTTGATATGAAATATTGCCTTGTTAGAAATATGCTTCTGATTTATTGATATTTTATTGCAATATATGTTTTAATCAACGCTAAGTAATTCACGGTATACCGAAGCAAATTGTACATCGACTATATTACATTTGAGAAAAAGTAACAATCGAGTTTCTGTTTAGTTCTTCTCGATATTATCTATATTCCGCGTCTTATATTTAACTTTCAATTGTTTAACATTCAAAAGTATTTATTAAAGAACTTAATTTTCTAAATAATACTTTAATTTCGTTTCCGCTCTCGACTTACTCGAGTATAATGGAGTATGAGTAGTACATTAAATCGTAAAACAAAAAAGTTACGTTTGCATTATAATTATTATTTTATATAAAATTGGTAACTTATATACAATATCCAAATAAAGTAATTAACCTTTTATTTAATAACCCTTTAAGAGTCGAGATGGCCCAGTGGAGAGTCGAGATGGCCCAGTGGTTAGAACACGTGCATCTTTACCGATGACTGAGGGGTAAAACCCAATCAAGCACTGCTGATTCATGTACTTAATTTGTCTTTATAATTCATCTCGTGCTCAGCGGTGAAGGAAAACATCGTGAGGAAACCTGCATGTGACAAATTTCATAGAAATTCTGCCACATGTGAATTCCACCAACCCGCATTGGAACATCGTGGTGGAATATCGAGCCATTACCGCCAAATTATCGTAAGCGACACTTTTGTCGAAAAATCGTTTTTTATTGATACTAATATTTTAAACCGTAACGGACCGATGCCTGTTGATAATTTCCTCAGAAAAAAAACCGTTACAAAGTTATAGCAAATGCTAAAATTATCGTGAATACATACATGTTTAAAGTCTTAACGTAAGCGACAATAGGCATTTTTATCTTATTTGACTAATGACCGATTTTTTTTAGCGCAAGCGACCTTACTTATTATCGCAACCGACATTAGTCCTTGATCGTAAGGCGCTTACTATAAAGAAACCTGTCGAGACATATTTATTTCCGCGAAAGTTATTAGGATGCAACTAACAGCGTTCCAAAGGGAACGATGTTATTTTTTAGGATTTTTAGGATTATTAGGATGCAACTAACATCAAAAAAATAGTTTCACTCATAATAACAAATAATCAAAAACAAAATCAAAATAGTTTATTCAAGTGGGCTTTTACAAGCACTTTTGAGTCGTAAAATTAACGTTTTAAATAGTGTTTTTTACTGTGTAGTATTTGAATTAATTGAGTTATAAGTGTACTGCAAATAAGAAGCTCAAACATTTATCAAATAAAAAAGCAATGTCGACTTCAGCAGCTAAGGTATGTATTGTATTTTAATTTTTTTAAATGAATGCAAAAAAAAATGTAATATGCATACAATTTATTGCCTGTAATATTGTGCTCCCATTTTAATTGTTGGTGTGTTAGATTAGTATTGTTTAAAAAAATAGTTAAGTTAGGCCATTCTCGTTGATACGAGAATGGCCTCTATTTTACCTAAGTTTAATTAAAGAAACAAAGAGTGGATGACAGAAAATTCCTTAACGATCTCTCAAAGACGGGTTCTTAATAGGTTAGTGAGCACACTTTTTTTACTACAACTTTGTCCGTCCGTTTATATGTTTTACATCATGCGATTCTTTTTAAGATATCCCCTATTTGTTACAGCTAATATCACCACTCCCCGCAGAAAAAAAGCTATCATGAAACTGCTTTTCCCGAGAACATACAGCAAGATGCAGAGGCTTTAGTTCTTGATCCATTCTTTCCAAACAGGCAGCAACAACGATATTAATATAGATCCTACACTAACTGTGACGACATCACGGTCTGATACCGTTTTGAATTCTGAGCCAAATACCAATCCACGTATAACAATAACTCTAAATAAACCTGTTGATTATAGTGATTCTGACACTGAAAATTCTTATACTTTAATGGATTTAGATAATAAAAATAAAATTGCACAAGTAGATATAATAAATTATGATCAAACTAATTTAGGGGATCCTGATTGCATTGATCAAATCAAATCAAAATAAACTTTATTCAAGTAGGCTTTTACAAGCACTTTTGAATCATCATTTTACAATTAAGTGAAGCTACCATCGGAAAGTAGATTCTTCCGACAAGAACTGGCAAGAAAATCAGTAGTTGCTCTTTTTTAAAATTTACAAAATACAAAGTCATGTTAGTCAAATACAATTATTTAAATTAATAAATCCTGCTTGGAAGTCAACAAGTATTAACTCCACGCTTTTTTATCATCTATAAAATCTTGTATCGAATAATACGCTTTTTCTAGTAATGTATTTCTTACAAACGATTTGAATTTACGAAACGGCAAAGTTAAAAATGTCTGCGGAATATTATTATAGTAACGAATACCTTGCCCCAAGAAGGATTTATTGACTTTGCGGAGTCGGAAGCTTGGCGTTATAAGCTTATCCTTACTCCTAGTGCACATACAATGATTATCACTGAAAGAGATCAATGTTATTGTGAATATACATAATATTGTTGTAAATATACTGTGACGCAACAGTGAGTATTCCTGATTTGTTAAAAACATCCCGAAGAGAGTCTCTTATTAATACAGCCTAGCACCAGTTCAATTTTGACCAAGAAAAACTAAACGGGAAGTCTTTGGATATCTACGACAATAATGCCTGCATTGATAGTGAATACTCATGGAAGCCCGCCTCATCGTCCAGTCATTCGGATGGACATGAGTCACCTCAAGAGACGAGTGTTGGTCAAAGAGGATACAGAAAAATAAAACTTTTACCGGAACGTCTTTTATCAAAAAAAAATCGCAAAGCTGCTGTAGGGAAATCTGTGCAACCTCATCCTTGTATGAATAAAAGATGTAGTAACTCATGTTCAAATAAATTTACTGAAGATGATCAGGCTAATATCCTTGAAAACTATTGGGGATTAGGTTGTGACAAAAGACACAAAGGTTTCCTACTGTCATGTGCTAAAGAGAGGCCGATTGGCAGAAAAAGAGCTAGTAGTAATGTTCGTAAAATATCATACGATAATTTTATAAACTGTAGTGGACAGCCTATTAAAATATGCCAACAACCTTTGCTTAAGACCCTAAACTTATCTCAAATGTCTTTAAGATGTGCTATCGAAAATGCCAATAATTTTCTGAATACCGCTTGGGAAAGCAAAAAAGCTCTTCATACTCATAATAAATCTGGTGAAGTAGAAGTCGCACAGTTAAAATATTTCATTGAGATGTTGCCTGCTGTTCCATCCCACTATTGTCGCAATAAGAGCACAAAAGTATAATTACCTCAAGAATTTCAAAACATATCGTTTCTATACACACTGTATGTTGTCACTTGAAAGAAAAGAATCTAGAATGATGATTCCATCAAGAATATTTAAGTATGAGGCATAATGAAACCATACGTGATGCTTTAGCTGAAACGGACGAAGTATGATGCAAATAATGGGAATTATAATGCTTTATTTAATTTTATATAAGTACGTTGTTATATGTATAATTTGCTTGATCTCATTATTCCAAATGATTAACATAAATATGTTTTTAATGATACAAAATTTATTTTGTTTAAAAACTATGATGGAACAGTACGTGGTGTTAAGGCGGACGAAGTAGATTCGTACCACAAGAAATACTTTATTTTATTTTATATACGTTGATTGATCTCATTATTTTAAATGTTTGATATTATGAATAAATATATTTTCAATTATATATGTGACTATTTCATTTAAAAACCTTTTAAAATGCTTATTTATTTACAGTTATACTTACTTGGAAATAGTCATTTTAATAGACATTTTTATCGTAAACGCCAAAATCACTATCGATTATGACAGCAAAAATAATGTAAGCGCCATAAATGGCATAAATACTTATAATTTTCGTTTTATTTTCAATTATATATTTAAACGTTTAAAAAATATTAAAATATCCGAAATTTTTATTTCCTAGCACGCTTCTGTATAAAAATATTTAAAAAAAATCGTCTCCTGTAAAATTTGGTTTTTGTCGGTTACGCTAAAATGGCGGTAAAGGCTCGATATGTTCCAAACCTTCTACTCAAAGGGAGAGGAGGCCTTTGGCCCAGCAGTGGGAATTTACAGGCTGTTGTTGTTGTTGTATACATCACCTACGTCTAACGGCTTACTCGAGTAAAGTGGAGGATAAGTAGTACATTAAATCGTAAAACAAAAAAGTTGTTTGCATTATAATTATTATTTTATATACACATAATTCATTAGGATGAAAATTGGTAACTTATATACAATATCCAAATAACGTTAATTAACCTTTAATTTATTCAAAAACTTGCATAACAATTTAATGTTACAAAACCGTCTTTAAACCTGAGATAAACCTTCGTTACGCAAACTCAACGTCCTCTTAAAAGCGTTTTCTTTTTTTTATCTTTTCGTGTACCAAAAAAAGTCTAGCGAGATTCATTTTAATTAAGTTTTCCACGAGAAATAACGACTTCAGGAAGTAAGACCTCCACGTACCAACCAATCTTAATTATTGTCATTAATTTTGTGTTAAATCTTAAGGACAACTTACTACAAACAGTTTTCTCATTTCCACTAAAACATAGACAAACAAAATAATTAATTAAAATATTATCATCACATTAAATGTTTTTTTAGTCCTGGCCCAGTGATTCGAACATGTGGATCTGACCCAAAATTCGAGAGTTCGAAATCGTTGGGGGTAGATGTAAATAATATTTCTTTTGTACTTCAAATATACAAATGTCACCTCAGTCTACCCGTGACCACGAACGCTGTAAAGTACTCGAAACGTCGGAATGATAAAAATAAAAAAAAAATTAATATACGCGATTTAAATCCGTTAAAACTAGTTTTATTTCAAGGTACCAATGATTTGTTTTTGGGCTAATTTGTGTAAGTAATTTATATTGATCTTATTGGTGAGAGAAACTCGACAGGACACATGCACGTCGAAAGAATGTTTGCTGCATGTATATTGAAACAACCATCTAACTAGTTTTGGGTATTGTGGAAAAATCTCAAAGAGGCAGAGGAGGCTTTAGTCATACGGTGGAACTTCAATATGCTATTTTACTACTTAATAATTTTTTGTAGCCTTAACATTATTACACAAATATAATTTGGTAATTTTTATACTGTATGTGATTTTCATCTTATTATTTCATATATATATATTTTAATCTTATTACGTTGAACGCAGTCTTACCGAAAGAGATTAAAGCAAAAATAACACATTTACAAAATATATTATTTTGATCGGAACACGTCAGATGAAAAAATAAAACAAAATTACAAACTTGTCAAAGTAATTAGTGTATTTTTTTAAGAGGCTTAATTGGTAGGTACATTGGAAACCATTAATGTAAATTAATTGCTTGAAATATATAATGTAGACTTAAGTCCTTAATACTCGTAATAAATGTTATTTAGTGATGTTTAATTAAATTTTGATATGTCAGTTTGAGTCATATATACACTTAATTATTTACGTAACATTAGTAATTGGTGGTAGGGCTTTGTGTAAATTCGCTTACCACCCACTCATCAGATATTCTACCGACATACAGCAATACCCAGTATTGCTGTTAACCATTTTGAAGGGTTAGTAAGTCAGTGTAGCAAAGCTACGAGGACATAACATCTTAGTTACCAAGGTCTGTATCAAATTAATGCTTAAAATTCTTAAAGAGAGAACAGCCCACCCCCTACATCCCACACCATACACCGTGTTCACAAAATTGTTGCAGGATATCCGATAACGCAATATCCTGGGTATCAAAACCTAAGGCGTGGCTCTCTTTATGAGTTGAGTATAGTATGACACAACTTAGATGTAGCATCAGTAAAATTCGTAAAACCGATTACTTCCGATTTATACAACCAATAGGAATAGCTCTCTATCGCGCTATTCATCGCTATAGATTCCCGCGTCAGTAATATTGCAGATGCAACTTCTAAGTTGTGTCGTACTATACTAGCACTACGATTTGTATCTCACCCACGCTAAAATATTGTGTAGGCATTGCATTAGCTTCGTATTCATATTAATAAATTACTAAATACTCAATTCGTGTCGATCCAAATAAAACCTATGAAAAGCATGCATTAGCGGGTTCTGCCAAACAGATTATTTTACGTCAAAAGAAAGTTTATAAGCTTAAAGCACACTTATCAGTCTAATCGGTTAAAAAAACAAATAATCCGGTTTGTAAAATTGATACGACTACGTGATCTTGCGATTTTAATGGCATATTACAAGTTGATTTAAATAAAAACGTTGTTTAGCGGGCTTGTAAAACGTGGAATGACTTAATATGATATTCATTGATTGTTTTTTTCTCGGTCAAACATTTATGTGTCAACCTATATTACGAACATCCTCCGAATTTATTATTTATTTTTTATCCGAAATTATCCATGAAAAAATCTTTTTTTGGCATCGGACTGATAAGTATAAGTAACCTAAGGGAACCTTCGGCTTATTTCCCCAGATCTTTTATTTTTTTGTGGTGCAATCTACGCCCCCCCCCCCCCCCCTTTTCCGCCAAATAAATCAAAGCGAGACGAAACATTTTGCCCTGTTTGTCGGTAACACCCAATCAAGGTCAATGATACTCTCCTTTTGAACGCTAAATGCAATCTTCTTTTCATGTATTTGACAAACAGTAGAAGAAACAATAATAATAAATATTATGTACTCAAATTGTCAAATATGTTATATATTATTATCAATAAAATTTTCTACGTATAATATATTCAATCGTAATTACAACTGAACGATTGGTAAGACTGTGTAAGCTGGTAAAAGCAAACAGTTAATCAGATATTCCAAATAATATATCGATCAATAGCCCCCAAGGAGCAAGTCGTTTAAAACAATCGAGAACGTTTACCAAAGTTACGATTTCGTTTAAATTGAACTCAAGACGGCCGCCGCACAAATTGGTTTCATTAATTTTGTTATTGCCAAATATTGACTGTTATGTAATAAGATATATTCATACAAATATTTTTTTTCATTCTTGATTATATACATATTAGTTTTATTATGTAAACAACCTTTCAGATTTAATCTGTTCAAAGTAAAAAAAAAAAACAAAAAGTCGAAACTCTTACACTAAAAATTTAATAAAGTTTAGTCCAGTAATGATTGCCGTAAATATTGTGTAATATTAGCAAGATTTCTTTTATTACTGCAACCAGTTTGGTTATCAAATACTCCCTATAAATATTGGGCTAAAACCTCGGTTTTTGGCAAGAGGATTGTTTCATGTTTCTTCTGCCACGCTGCACCAATAAGGGTTGGTTACACTTGACAGATTTACGCGACAAAAGCAAGTTTCGATGTTTTCCTTCAAAATGAGGTAAATTGAAATGAGATTAATTATATATTATTTCACCGGAAATATATTAATCCATGGAATTGGATACAATTCCTAGAAATAATATATTATTCCGGCTTATTCAGGATATGTGGAACATAACTTTTCAAAAAATATTTTATACGCATATTTCCTGTAAAATAACTGTTTAATTCTGAAATATTATTAAGAAATGTATGGTCCTGTCGATCTTACCGCCTGATATGAAACATGATACACATATCGTATCGCTGAACGCGCTGTGCGTTTCGAAACCTTGATGATGCTTATATTTAAGCTGTATAAAATTTTTGTTTTCCCACTGTTACTTATAATTAAGAAGAAAACATGTCCAATTGCTATTTAAAAGATTTTGGGGTGAAAGGGGTCCTACCACCACCTTCGGGACCCAAGTCAACCTCACCTGCTAGCGGTACACCCTGCTGATCAACGGGCGAGGCTCTGACGCAGTCTTTCTTTTTTCCCCAGTGGCAATCTGAGAGAATGGGCAGCAGCGTTCTCTCAAATGGTCGAAGATTCGACGTCACGCTGCGGTCATTTACCCGCTTGCCCAACGTGGTGACTATGGGCATTTCCCCCCTAATAGAATAAGGCACAATAGGAAATGGCCTTTTTTACAATGTTTGATAAAAGTGACTTACTTTTTTATTACTTTAATCAGTTAAGTCTCAAATATCTTAATATTTATGTATTGACAATGAATACTTATACAAATGGTTTTTGATAACAAAAATATTTAGAGAATAGAATATTTAGAGAGTTTTATATTAGTTTATAATGTAATAATAAATATATAAATAATATTTACTAAGCATTTATTTTATACTAATATTTGTAATATTAAATTAAATTGGATTTTCTGAGAGGTAAATTGGCGATCCGCTGAATGAGCAAGTCTTTGTTTAAACAAAGAAATTAAGATCGCGGTTTCGAATCGGGCGAATGAAATGAAATTCGATGCTAAATCTGTAGTAAAATAATTCAAATCCAGATCACAAGTAACCGAATGTATCAAAACGATCTAAGATTTATATACATAGAGATATAACAGTTTGATGGCATAGTAAAATAAATAGAGTTAACCAAAATGAAGCTACTTAATTCAAAGCATATATTTGATTGTAAATTATATGATTTGTTTGTTTAGTCGGGACAAGTAAATAGAGTAATCGTAAAATCTTAGGTAAACGAGTGATGGTTGAAACTCTATGACAACGCAAAGTGCTGCATGACATCGTATAATATCTATATCACGAACATATCTTGTCAACACTTTATTATATGTAATTATAAATATGCGACATGTGTTAAATGAAAATAATATATACATTTAGTGTATTTAGTTTATGAATACAAGTATATTACGACACAACTTAGATGTAGCATCGGCTAAATTCGTAAAACCGATCACATCCGAATTGAGTACGCCATCCCAAATTATCAATATTTATTTCTTGTATGAATATGATCTTTACACAAATATATAACTTGTAATATCATATGACCTAATGTATTCGTTAATTTGACGCGTCGATTAACATGCACTTGCTTTCTCTGACGCGTGAAACTAGCTATAGCGACGAATAGCGTCGAATGGCGCGATAGGGAGCTGTTTCTATTGGTTGTGTAAATCGGCAGTAATCGGGTTTTTTTTCTTCCATTGCATTTTCCGATGCTACATGTAATTTGTGTCGTACTATATGTACGTACTTATCCAATGATTTGAAACGCCTGAACTAGGCGAAGACTATCTCAGACGCTATGTAGGTACTTCGCAAAAACACAAGTCGAGTCAACAAATAATTCACGAACAAAAACAGCAACATCGAAATTTTGAACGATTTCTTTAACTACGCACTCACACACACATTTGCACTTTCTATTTATGTATTAATTCCCTCCCTTAATCCGACAGGAAGGTTCTGGCGTAGGACAAACAGCTTCTTATGCTATCTAAAAGAGTGCACAACTTTCCATCTTCCAAATTCCTTGCTCTTACTGAGAATTTGGCGATAAGAAAGCCCCAATTAATTTTCGGGCTTTCCTAGAATTTCAAAACAGGACCTGCAGCCTTTTATATACTAGGCAGGCAGCACGACCAAGGCGAGGCAGGCTACTAAACTACCAAAACCTTTTGAATAATAGAAAAAGGACGAAACAACACATCCGTTGAGATTAGATTGAACATGAAAAACCGTTTTTAGTAGAATACGAAACGAAATTTTACGAATACTTGAAACGTTTTAAATATAAAAGAATTGATGCAGTTCTTAACATCAAAACTCAATTTCAAAACTCAACGTTTTCCTTCAGATATCCTCCTCTCTCTCGAATGGTCGCGCAGAGTTGCGTCATAATCAAATAATTCAATTCAATATAATTTACTTTCTAAGCTCACTAACAAGAGTATGCCAACTAATTTCCTTAATTAATTTTCAGTAGACCTTTCAAAACAATTCAAATAATAATAATCCTTTGCTTCTGAGATAGGCCGAGTCACAGTATTGCGGCTGTGATAATAATGACTTGACCTCGTTAAGGAGATCCTATGAATTCTATTAATATAAAACCTTGTAAATTATTATTTCAAGCAATCTCAAACCTTTTTAAGATGTCACATTCAAGGACGGTTTCGTATTTCAAGTAAAAATTTAATCGCGAATTAAATAAACATGATTTCCTTAACAAAATTTAAATATTGTAAAAAATACCAGGACCGCATATCAAAAGGAGATGTTTTTTGAGGAACACAGGAAGCAGATCTTATTTTCCATATGACTATATAGACCTATGAGTACCAAGTTAAATTAATTCAACTTGGTACTCATAGGTCTACGTAGGTCACGCGTAGTTATTCTTCATGCTCAATTAAGAAATACTAGGGCTACACATAACATAACATAACATTGCATGCATCTTCGTTCGTTCCTATAATGATTAATATTATATATAACCCAGAAAAGAAGCGAGTCACATCGTATGCCTCCCAACAATGACTTTATATCACAAAAGCCAATACATAATTAATAAGCTATAGTAAAATCTGCGAACAGAGCATTTACTTTTTTTATTAAGCAAAAGTCGCAGGCAAAGCTAGTTGTAATTTTAAGATGAGAAATAATTCTGCTTCTCTTCTTCTTTAATTATTAACCAACTTCGAAGAAGGGGGAATCAATTCGACTGTTTTATTTATCTCAATAATTATATGCTTCGGTGTTTTACAGGCAGTGAAGTAAGAGACATCAACTTGTATCGCGTGTTGGAATCATTTATATATTTTTCGCAATAAACAAATCACTACAAATAAATAAAATAGAGCGTTTTTTTAATCACAAATTCAGAAAATTATATTCAATGTAAAGAGAACGGCCGGATCGAAATGCAGATTCTTCCATGAAAATCTGGTAAGAATAAGAAGAATAGTAGTTACTCTTTGCCAATAATTAAATAAGATATACAACATTTACATACATGTATTAATTTATTTACTTTCATGCATATTATTATTTATTTGTATATAAATAAGTACATACATCTATAAAAGTCTCTTTTAATTAAATTACATTTAAAACGCCGTAATCATTTGACTTAAACAATACTAAAACAATAGCTATGGTATCTTAAATTAAGTCTACAAAATTTTATTTCGCAATTAAATTTGAATACTTTAAACGTGTCTAACAAACATTGATTCAATTTTATCGGGATCGTAAAATCACGTATGCTGGAGTTACGACCGATGAAATAGACATACCAAATATACATATGGATATACGTACCGTAGTGCTGTAACGAAATCACTGATTGGTTTTGGATTAAAAAAAAATACAAAGCTTTCGATTAATCAAATTCTCGATTAAAAAACACGCGAGAATATTCCGTTGTTCTGATTGTTCATAACGTGCGTAAACAGTTCTACTTTTCAGAGATAAAATTTACCGTACCGTAGCGGTCTTTGCAGGTATTAAAAGTTTGGTCATAGGGTGGCGGGAAGTGACTTTGATTCCGCTACTTGGAAGAAGCTGTAGACAATATCGTCATCTTTTCTAAACCACGATTATTTATTATTTATTATAATATATATAATTAATCATTATGGAAGCATTACTAATTATTGATTATATTGATTGCCAAATTAAACGCTATTATTCGTAGAACAATAAATAACCTGACGAAAAGAATCGGTGAAGAAAACACAGTGATTAAATAAAAATTATACTAATATGTATGGATAATTATTAATTACATACATTATTTATCAATTTATATGCTTTTAAACAATACGTAACAGTTGTGTTCCTAACCATTATTTCCGCGGTTACTTAAAAAACGATCTGTTTGGCTAGCAGAACTTTGTGCGAGGCGTAATTCTAAAGTTGCCGTTTACTTCCGAAGGCTACTAATAATGGATGGTCGGGTTAATTTATGAGATAACAGATGCCAGCGTTTGTATATAACTAAATAAATAAACTATATGTTCAAACAGTCTTGTCGTTTATTATATACAGCAACCGTTGTTGTTTAAAGTAAATAAATGACAGCTAAATATGAATCTATTGATATGCAAAGGGAATTTAATGATTTAGAAATCCTCAAACATCACAGAAGAGGGTCAATGACCTTGAGTTTGAATCAAATTTTAGTGTTTTATTTTTATCTTCCCAGGATTATTAATCCTCTGTTTATCTGTTTTTCAGTCATATCTTGTGTCTGCAATAAACTCTACCTGTGAGTTTGTTACTTCTGAGTGCTCTCAAGTGGATCTCGCTCTCTAAGTTTGGAGTCAACGAGATTCGGCCTTGACCGCTTTCATTACGTAAATTTGAGATCGCGGCCTACGTCGCCAGATTAAGCTAAAAAAATATTTTACCCTTACATCAATGACAAGATTTAAATTATTTATCATTCTTTGATACCGTTTTTGAAATTAAAATAGTCATAATCTTATGATTGGTTCAAAATAAATTGTGGTAGTGATTAAAATTAAAAAAAATGATTCAATAAATTTTGCTTGAACTGCAACATATAAAAGAGATAATCCCGATCCGTAGATAACGAATTACATTTTATGTGGAACATCTCTTGGTGTGCCTTGGGGACTGACTTATGCCGTGACGTCACGCGGTTCTTATACCGTCACGCCCGGTCTCCGGCACTGCAAGCTATTACTGAGTGATTGTTGAGTGATTATTGAGTGTTAACTCACACAAGTAAATCAACGCAATGACAATATGAATTTCAATAACTACATAATTTTATTTTTTTTATGTTTTTAAAATTATATTTTAATACAAGTAAGCGGCTTTAAATCACATTTACAGTTTTATATCTAGCTAATTGTAAATATATTTTACTGTAGTTGCCTACGCCTACGGCGTATGCTGGGCGGTGTCCCTATCCGCGGCACAGTTGAGTGGTACTCACTCCAAAGTGGATGAAACAATAGGAACATCAGTCATTTACTGAAACAATATGTACAACTGTTTTGTTTAAAATTATGCCTAGATTCTGAACATATTTTAGTCTAATAATACACATTCAAATAAACATTATTATTAAAATTCAACAAATAGCACTTAACACAACAACGGAAAGACATTTCGTGATTACTTTAGTCGGGAGTCAACGAGACGTGAAAACGGTCTTTAGACATGGCTCCTTCGACATTTACCCAGAACCTGTCAAACAACGTAAGTTATTACGGTGTTAAATTGATTTCCTAGTAGCTCAGAATCTACGTGGCTTCGATTCAATTACAGGTTCCGTGGAGTAACACATACTGGGTTCGCCGTCTCTGTCACTGAGCAGCGCTCTACGGGCTAACACATTGACACATAGAAAACGGAACGCTATTTATATAACATACTAATTCATATAATAACGACACAATGTAAAATAAAATAGGTAGAAGTAAAAAGATTTAATTTTAATTTCCATAAAAAGGTAACAGTTTCATGTATATAATTATATACACTTTTCTAAATGAAATATTGTTATTAATCTAAGGGTTTTATAATGTTTTTAAGTTATTAATTTAATTAAGCTTAAGTACATCGCCACAACAAACATAACTTAGTCGTTAAAAAAACTAATATACATTCTCGATATGTTTGAAAAATGTTGATAGTAAATACCATTTTTATTACGTACCGATAGATTTACACTTGTGTACTATCAACTGCCTAAAGGGCCTTGCCGAGAAGACGCATTTGCACTATTTATTAAACAAACACAGATTATAATAGCCAAGATACAAAGACATCGAAAAAATATTTCACGCATTAGTTGTGCGCATTAGAAAATAGGCTTCTTCGACGTCTTCAGAAGTTAAGAAAGTTTTCAGTCGTATTACACTAATCTAACCTAACAAAGAGACACATTTGTCGACATTCCAAACTATTCATTACAATTAACAATGAAACCTTTCAGTCAAAATAGTGATTACTATTTAATAGGCTGATTGTGGTTATATAAGCTTTAATTATATCGAAAATTTATAGTTGTTATTATTACTTTTCCCTATAATAAAGTGGGAAATATAAAGTATAGTAAATTGTAGTAAAATCAAAATACATTATTTATTTTCCGTAAAGATTATAATGATGTTTGTACAATACAATACATAAATTACACCAGCAGTTTACATGATTAATGAATTTCATATTTTTTAAGCATTAACGTATAATAAATTTTCGTGACTAATAGCCAAGACTGCGGTTTTGCTTTAATTTGTTGTATACATGCCTCTTTCGCACAGTTTACCAATTTGGTTGACGACTGTAATAGCTTCTCTACACTTAAGCCATAGAATGAAGTTACAAAGCAAATAATCTTCCTCGAGATAGATTATATGTACCGAAAATCTAATTGATGTAGTAAATAATTGTACAAAATTGTTTTGTGAAACATTAAATTTCATCATCATCATCATTTCAGCCTTGAAACGTCCACTGCTGGACATAGGCCTCCCCCAAAGATCGCCACAACGCCCGGTCTTGTGCAGCCCGCAACCAGCGTCTTCCCGCGACCTTCACCAGGTCGTCGGACCACCTCGTGGGGGCCTACCCACGCTGCGTCTTCCAGTCCGTGGTCGCCACTCGAGAACTCGTCAGCTCCATCGGCCGTCAGTTCTTCGAGCAATGTGCCCCGCCCACTGCCACTTAAGTGTGGCAATTCTTCGGGCTATGTCGGTGACCTTGTTTCTTCTGCAGATCTCCTCAACATTACATTTATAACATAATTATTTAAAAAAAGAACATAAAAATACTTCAAGATTAATCAGTGATTTAATTTTTTATGTAATAAAATATTCGACATCATTTATTAAAATACAATAAGACAAAGTATCAAAATACAATTATAAAATAAGTAACGAAGTCTTTATAATGTATTACATTCCTATTAATAAATTAAATTCATTGAAATATATCGAATATATCTCAAAGACGAACATTTATTTTTATATTAAAAAACAGTTACGTTTTAATTAATTATGAAGTAGAATATTTTTGAAAGCATTTTATTTCATACACAGACACTTGAATTGATTGATATCGTCGATAATTGGTAGCCTTTTCATTAACTCGTATTTAATTTATATAATAAATAAATAAATATAAATAAATATGAGACAACATCACATACATTACTCTGATCCCAATGTAAGTAGCTGAAGCACTTGTGTTATGGAAATCAGAAGTAACGACGGTACCACAAACACCCAGACCCAAGACAACATAGAAAACTAATGGTAATCTACATCGACTCGGCCGGGAATCGAACCCGGGACCTCAGAGTGGAGTACCCATGAAAACCGGTGTACACACCACTCGACCACGGAGGTCGTCATCGTATATATCGTCGTATAATAGATAATCTGCTAGGTTTTTAAAACGGTACTATAACGGATTAATTTAAATAACAGTGCATAATTATCCCATTGTTGAACTATGGTCGATTTCCAAAAAAGACTAGAGATGTGTTACGTAGATCCTCAAGACTGTTTCATTGTGGAATGGTGGACACATTGGTTCCACATTTTATTTCCTTTGCTGGAGATGAATTAAAAAACAAATGAAGCAAATAAAAACCCAGTGCTTATCTGCGCTTGTTATCCTTGATTAAAATTCATCACGCAATTCCTTCTCGGTATCCTGTTTATAAATATATTACATTAGATACAATAAAGATTGAGCTTATGCATACTGCCCCGACTTTAATAACATTTGTATTGCACTTAAATTGAACTATAAATTCAAATTTCTCCTATATTGCGAACTTTTATTACAGCTTTGAATAGTCGTTTAACGCTCAACGGCGTTAAGAATCCTAAGGGTGTTATATGTTACGAGTGCGTTCATGTGATGCAATATCACCACGAGCTCACGTCATGGTGCTTTCTTACCCAGTTTCCGGATGAATACTTTTTCTAATAAAGTCAAAAAAAAATTTATCAGAAAAACAGAAACATTGAACACTCATATTTATTCTCAAATAAAGAAAATACCGCTGAATTAAAAGAGAAAGTACCCTGACCTGAGATCGTAGAATGAACTTCAAACAAAAAACCAGGAAAGGATCGTTTCATTCCCAAGTTGTTCTACCATTTTCAAACCTCTAATTTCAAGAATAGCTAATTAATTTAATCGATAATGCTGTATATTGCATTGATAAATATTCAAAATATATAACCAACTATTATAAACGAAGATTTGGAACAGCGTATTTAGAGAAGATTTTGTGCAGAAAACGTTTCTTATATTTCACTAACATAATCCAACGAATTTAAAAAAAGATAATGCGTGTACTACAGTTTCGCGTGCTCTCTCAATATGGGCGATGAATTTTTCACAGTATGGAACGGCGTGATCACTCTGCTGTTGTCTAGGAGAGCTCAATTGAGCTTCTCGTGAAGAAGCGGCAGATGTGTATTTACGATCCGCCATCTGTATTGGGTGGTGTCATCAGAGGGATCTAAGAGGATAAGAATCCCTTAAAACCCAAGATCTCAGGATGAGCTTATCTTTAAATTTACTCTGCTTGGAATAGAAATGGTGATGAAATTAACGTGATAAACGACGACAAATGTTATACGAGATACGATTTTAGCGATAAGGTAAAGCCAAATTAGCATCTAAAAAGCATGGTGTGCTCAGCACGCAGGCGGCAAGACAGTAATTCACGCCTGAATATTTACAATTTGCAAATTTAGTTTCATTTGAATTACAGCTCTCACCTTTGTGTGTTAGCTGTCCAGTATCAGCTTTTCCATTTGAGCGTATTTGAATCAGAGCGGTACAAATTATTGAAGTATAAGCCCTTTCCGACCTGCTTGATCCTTTGAATTTTCTGTAGAGATGTTGGAGCAATCTACATTATCTACTGTGTTTTTCGCGGAATCGAAACGCGGCGCCCAAAAGTGGAATTATAAAATTCACCTTCGGACGCCGCGTCATAATTCAAAGTTTTATCCATTACAACCTGGATATCCAAGAATCTATAACAACGCTATTTCTGCCTCGCACATCCATTTTGTGGAACAAACTTTTTTGGCAATTTTTCTGAACCTATATGACGTGAGAACTTTCGAGACAAGAGCCTACACACTCCTTGAAGGCTGACAACGTACCTACAAGCCCCCCCCCCCCCAAATGGAGATGTCCATGGACGATTACCCTTCCATCAGATAAAGCTTCTGCTCGTTTGCCACCTATATTATAATATATATGTATATACTAGAGACTATTTGGTAACTAATACAATATTTCAAAACCTTTTCTTTTATTTCAATTCACTAACATACATAACAGTTTATACAAACATTAATGCATCACAATGAAATGTATCAGTATTTCATAATCACCACAAATAATAATAATTGTACGGTATTTATTAAAGCCCCTCTCATGAGTTCCGTAAGCGGAAACAAAACCGGTATTTTTGTAAATTTATGAGTAGCGATGATAATTTGTCGTGATATAAAAATGTATTGCGTATTTTATATTTGCAAAATGTTGGTAGGAAAACATACAAATTTAACTTCGTACCCATTATTTTGTCGATTACTGGATCATGAAATTCACGCACGTCAATTCCTACTTTTATAATAATGTCTTGTATGAAACCATCTTACTAAAACAAGTTAAAATAAATTAAGTTATACCTATATCATAGTTGTTGTATAAATAAATGTGAGACAACATCACATAGGCACATTACTCTGCTCCCAATGTAACCAGCTAAAGCTATGTATTATATAAAATCAAAAGTAACGACGGTACCACAAACAACCAGACCTAATACAACATAGAAAACTAATGATAATATTTAACATCGATTCGGCCGGGAATCGAACCCGGGACCTCGGAGTCGCAAACCCATGAAAACCGGTGTTCGCCACTCGACTATGGGGGTCGTCAGATAATAATTAGTAGTTTCTAGTAGGCAACACATAAAAAAACGTTTTCTTAGTCTATTTGTATCCTTTGAAAATGTATCCTATACAAATTTAGTTCGTCTTTAGTATGCGTCAACAAAGCTAAATTATCGGCCACAAATTGCAGACTAATAGTTTGCCGCTGACAAACATTCGCGGGGTTTGTTTCCTTCCGTTCTCAAAGCAACTGCATTTGTGTGAACCAAATCAATTTATTCCTTACAGTACATTGTTATTTTCTACTCACTAACATGACATTAAAATTAATACTATTTTATCACAGGTACATCTCAAAAAGTAAAGTAACAGCCTGTAAATTTCCAACTGCTGGGCTAAGGCCTCCTCTTCCATTAAAGAGAGGGTTTGGAACATATTCCACCACGCTGTTTCAATGCGGGTTGGTGGAATATACATGCAGGTTTCCTCACGATGTTTTCCTTCACCGCCGCGAATGAGATGAATTATAAACACAAATTAAGCACATGAATTTTCAGTGGCGCTTGCCTAGGCTTGAACCCGTAATCATCGGTTAAGATGCACGCGTTCTATCCGCTGGGCCATTTCGCCTCAAACATCTAAAAACAAGCATTAAAATCGGTATATCGAAAATACTTTGCACTATACTGAAAATGCCATTTTTTTTTCTTTTGTTCCATTTTCAAAACAGTTTAATTATATGTATAGTTCGACATTGAACACTTTAATACAATATGTCTTGAAATATTTTTGGGTTTACCCTGCGTGTAATTAAAATAAAAATCTTATTCATTTAAAAATATAAAATTCAGATAACGCATGAGAAAGTATATAAAACGAAAAAGACGCTTAAGCGTTGATGATGCTCAAAGCTGAACAAATCTAGTCTCACGTTGAAGGTGAGGACATCAAAGGCGCTATCAAAATGTCGTCGGTGCAAAATATAACCAGGCGAAAAGTCGTCTCTAGTTATTGAATGCCGACACTTATTAAAATATACTTAAAGGATATATCTAAAGGGTTATTATTTATTTAACAGACTCTGGTAAATGTATGCGGTGTACCTCATTTTATGTACAGCTGAATATGTTTCGAATGATAAATATTATTTTGCCAATGTTTTCCTCGACGTCTGTACACACGCTCTGTAAAAACAAATAACGCAATTGGAAAATTCTTGTCTCTACCCAGACTCCCTTGGTCTTGGCTTATTTATAATGTAAATATTTAGACAAAACCGGCTTTATGTGAGCTCTTCTGAGTCGATATAAGTCACGCATTTTGCTGCTAAATGATAAATTCCGGTTTGATCATGAGTAAGCCCGTGTAATTACAAACAAGGCCGTATCCTAGATCCCTTGTTCAGCGAGGCATTGATAATGTAATTAATGGTTTACAGTGCCAATTACTATAATATTTGCATTTTGTTAAGTAAAAGGAATAAAAAATAACAAAACAATTTGTATTAATTTCACGAACTAAGTTTTGTAATATTAAGTAGATTTTGTGTTAAAATATTTTTCCATAATTCAGAAAAAATATTTCAAATGGTAAAAATTGCTAAATAGCAGTAATAACCTCGTCTAGTTATATAACTTCATTATTTTATTAAAATTTTTAATCTGTTATTGGTAATACAATAAAATAATTTATCAAAACATTATTATTGTATTAATAAAGATTGTTAGAATTGTACGCGATAATCTTTGTTTAATACTCTGTGATCCTTTATCGACACGAAGCAGGCTAAAGTATCAGTGAAGGCGTCTCAGTGAAGGGTTGGAAACAACATAAATACTCTTGGAGTAATAGGGGTTATAGCTAGCCCATTTAGGGTTAAACACAGCTAGCAATTAGGGTTAAACACATTAAAATGTCTTCTTCAAATTATACTCACTGAGGTATTAAATTATAAGACAATGTGTAAATATATCTGGGGCTCTGATATGCTTTGACTACATTAGTGCGAACAACTCTTACAAGGAATTCACTTTAGTTTTCTTAAGTTATTGATAGATATGTATACCGTTATTTATTATTTACTTCACTTTTACTATTGAATAAATTTGTATAATATCTGTTGTGAGGACGGTTTACAGTACGAAAGTAAAATATAGTAATTATTGGATATTTCTTATGTTATACGTAATCGAACGGGAAAATTAATTTTCGTGACATAAATTTTAAACGAAAAAAGAACTCCAGGGCCGCACTAATAAAAAAAAATTGTTTTTTTTTTTTTATCGCAAAACAGCCTAAATATGTTGCCTGTTATTTTATGACAACTTAATTAAGTTCCCGAAGTACAGACGACTCGCCGAAACTAGTTACTGAGTACTGGTAATTAAACTTATATAAACTTATACGAAGTTGTGATAGGATTTCTGAACAAAATGTTTTAATAAACTATTTAGTTCTATCGATAAATGTTATAATCATTATATATGAAATATTGAGAAATTCAAACTCGATGTCATGTAGATATCTACATCTACGTTCGTATATCTTGCTCGTCATTATTATTGAACTGCGGAATGAAAAGCTCGGAATCACAAAGACTATGTAATTACTATGTTTAAGGTTCGAACTCGAACGCATACAGATATGCCGCGGAAGAATTCGCGACGTGAATCGAACTCAATTGCATAGTGTGTTTGAACGCGATAGTACAAGAAATCACCAGACCATTTTGAAAAGTAATTTGATAAAGAATTTAATTTATCAATAAAGTGTTGTAGGTTGTGTCATTTTATAACATTCAAAATATTATATTAGACCTCACTATTTTTCATATTATATAATACACATATTTTATTTACTTCCTGATAGCAACGCCAACTACAGTATCCAATCACCCAGACTTAATTACACATAAAAAACATCGAAATCTGTCCTATCGTTTAGCGGTTTATTTACTAGTAATTGTATATGTATATACAAAAGATTTATATTCATAAAAATATTTTTACTAAAAACACTATTATTACAGTATTTTAAAATGAGCTTTGTTTACATAGATAACAATTTGATTTTAAATTAATGTCATTATATTAATTATTAGAATATTCAAAAATTGTTGTAATTTTTAAACTCATATTTATGTTAAATTTAACTTAACTTTATTTATCTAATTTCAGCTAAAATAGGTCCGTTAAAATTTATTTTAGCGTGTTTTAATAGTACATAATATCTTAGTTCCCAAGGTTGATAGCGCATTTATAATATTTCATATCATTTAAGTTTATTTATCAGTGTTAATATGTTTTACAGCGCCATTATCTATGGACGCTGATGACCACTTACCATCAAGTGTATATAATATTTGCATACATAAAGTATTATAAGTATCTTCATTCATATTCGTCTTGTAGATAACGTCTGGAGCAACGTTCTTTTACTGCTTCACTTATCAATATATAAAGTATCATCTTCCAATCTCTACGGTGTAAATTTCTTAATACCTTATAGTATTAAATACTTAGATTACTCGTGCTATTAAAATTATATTAAATTTACAGCATACACATGTTAATTATCACATATTTAGCTATCAGCAAATATGTACACGCGGAACATAAATTCATTTAATAAGCGTTGCCATTCTGTTATTCATATTATTTGTCAAGGGACCCTGCAGTTATAAATAGTCACATATAACTAACGTACAGGCAATATCGAGTCAATAACACGAGAAAATTCTCAAGAGAGCGCCGGTTTATTAACGCGAGCGCTCATATCGTACTCCCAAATGCAAATATCACTCGAAAATTGGCAAATACGTTTATACGATGAACTGATTAATTGCCAGTAACAAGTGAACTGAACATTAAAATGTTTTTTATATATAAACTCTTCGGTAACTTAATTTAATTATTGGCGCATGTAAAAATTTGAACACTGAAAAGTATAGTGTTCTTAAATTAAAATGTTCATATTATTCAATTTACCCATTCTATTTAATACGTTTAACTCCCAGAGGTCTCACTTTAGTACGTAGGTAAGTAATCGTGTATTGGAATATACACAACATCATAAATACATGGGAAACTTGTGACGTAAACTTAATATGTAATAACGAGATCCACGACTGTCATCGTCAACAAAAAGTAGCGAAATAATTAAGAATAACGAAATAAAAAAGAGGGGTAAAACGGGTTTTGGGAGTTTATGTTTTACAAATTTTGCGCGGGTAAAGCCGCAGGTTTAGCTAGTATGACTATAAATTCGAAAGATTTTTGTTTTAATATCTATTACTCACTAACACAATAACGGGTAAAGGAATTACAGCATGAAAGAAAATATATTATAGTTTTTTCATAAAGAATACTATAATGTATTCAACACATTGCCGGGATAGCAGTTTGTTATAAAACAAACAATAAAGGTTTGTTTCATAATATACCTTCGCCTGAGAAAGTAAAAGAAAAAAAGTTAATAGTGATGTGTAATAAACACAAAGAAACTAGCTTTAAGTTAAACGAAACAGTACCGCGGGAGATTTCATAATATTATTTTTCAAGTGGCAGATTATGTAACACGACGGCAGCGGTAAGCCTCAGAGATACAATTTTATTCCGACCAAGTCTCGTTGCGCTGGTCTCTAACGATTGCCGGAACTATGCTCTGTTGAATTTTTTATCTCGACGCCTGATTGTTGCTACAATTTCTAACGCCAGCTGAAGTTAAAACCACTTCAAACACATCAAAGTAATACGCTAGTACACAACTACAGGTACTGCGAATATTTATGTACGAATATAAAAAGGATTAAGTAAATACTGTACAAAAATATATAACATAACGCTTTTACTTTGTAAATTTCACATTTATTACAGTTTTTTTTACTATTTCGTTTACAAATAGATACGATTTATCATAATACATAATAATACGAAAATACCTAAAATTGAAATAAGGAATATTATGAATGAAATAGTGTCTAAATCATCTTTATATATTTTAAGGACTTAAATCATAAACTGAAAAATCTATGACATATATCACTATTCATTTCGAATAGCTTGGCAGATTGACAAATAGCCCATCTGATAATAAGTGGTCACCGCCGAACACAGCGATTGGCACAAAATATTAGTCAACCATCCTTTACAACGTCGATGTAAGTCAAAAACCAATATTGGAAACTAAAATGTTATATTCCTTGTGTTTATTTACACTGTAATGACATTATATTCATAATTTCTTATATGAACAAAATAATTTTATATGAGCATGATTCGATATGGATGGATCTTGTATGCGATGGTGGAACACTACCTGATACGTGATGCAAACTGGAGATTTCATAATGTCTACATACATATAATAAAATTTGTGTGTCTATTTTTAATATTAAAATAACCACATATGTACACACGGTCTATTTGTTCCGGCTAGTGTCTGAAACGGCTGGACTGATTTTGACGGGACTTTCACTGGCAGATAGCTGATGTAATAAGGAGTAACTAAGGCTACAACAATAACTTCTTTATAAAATTCAAATGCACTAGAAGTCACGGGCACCGCAAGTACGACATAAATCTACATACATAGTAGAATGATTGAATTTTGTCACGTAAAATAAACTCAGTGTCTTCTCGGGACATTAGCGAGTTGTACTGTAAGTGAAGCGATTGAGAAGTGATGTCCCGATTTAGGCCACGGCAACCGCACTGAGCTCCGTCACAATTTACGTCACAATTGACACGGATCTTTTATAGCATATCGTTATATACATTTTATAATATAGCCTGAATAAAGTATTAATAAGCAAAAATAAAATAAAATAATAGGTAAAAATAAAATAATAAAATGACCCCCCATATACAGATTTCATCTGCTCACGTCACACCTCTGTATTTGGGTTACAGGAATTGATATGTATACCAAATTTCAACTTAATCGGTCTAATAGATTCGGAGATAATTGACTGTAAGCGACGGACGGACAGACACACGAGTGATCCTATAAGGGTTCAGTTTTTGTATTAAGACGTACGGAACCCTAAAAACGTGATAACTCAATGTTTTAATTATGGAGTATGCATATGGAGGTTAAAATTATTGAAAAAAGTCACCCCTTTCACCTCCTAACGGATATACGTCGAGTTACCAATAAGCCTGTATATGGAGTGCAAATGATATTAGTGATTTCAATTCTCTGAGTATTTCTGGCATAATCACTAGGCTTGTGGCGATAATTACGGTATTATCTATTTCAGACGGCGTTGAGGAGGATGACTACCGGATGGCCTCACTTCTTCCCAGGGTTCAATATATACGGTAGCGGTGTTTTGTCATATATACACTTTATTTAAGCCCTGGATATGTACTTCATCTATACCCAGTTACAATTCATAAAAAGGCATTTGTCTTTGCACTTTAAACATAAAAAACCTTTAATGATATCCAGAAGTAATTAAAACCTAAAAGTAATAATAATTAACTAAACTGATCACCGAACTATAAAATATAAATGTATTTTAATTAACATAGAATGAAATAAATACATACCCAAACTTATAACATCAAAATAAAAATAAATAATATCAAATATTTTAACCACCATTTGAAATCAGTGCCTCACGTATAAACACATTTAATGTGCTGTAAGTGATTATATTAATAAAATATCGTTTGCCGTGGAATATCATCATCGTCGTTGTCATTCGTATGGTGAACCATGAGGAGAGAAGAAAAATAACTTGTAAGTTATGACCTTTGATTAAACATCATGATTTTTGATCATCTTTCTTGACAAATAAAATTGTTCCTCAACCTTTGCTGTTTAACTGGAGCTATTGAACTGGAATTAATATTTTACTTGAAAATTAAATACGAATTATCTTCAGAACGTCTCTGACAAATCACAAAGCTTTAAAGCGAGATTAAATTAATTACACACGAACAGTTCGTAAAGAAGATATATTAAATCACGCGGACCACAGCCCGTGGTACAGCGGAGTGCTCCAGACTTGTGACAGCAAGTTTGTCGGCCGCTGTTTGCACTGAGACCACGTTTCAGCTCCATTGAAAACTTAATTATGACTGTCCCATCCCTCGCTAACTCTAACCTAACTCGACATCACATTGTTGTTACAAGGTTTTCTTAATGTCATTAAGTGCCTATTAAATGGAGTGTTACTTTGCCCTCTCTTAGCTAAATATGTGAACCGACGCTACATACATACATATTCCCCACGAGTATTTGTTTATTTTGGAACCCGAACAAATAATTTTGCTAAGCTGTTACGAGTTAAGAAAGATTATGTTTACTGTAATAATGCATATGACAAACATTTTATAGCATCTAGATTCATTAATTTAGATTTGTACTACAATTGAAATATCTTTCACCGCATATATTTTCACTTGTTAAACAATTTTATGGAGGTGTAACTCTCTGCCGCAATAGTAGATTTATTTGGCTTGATTCAAAGTATCTGAGTTATAAAAGTTTCTAGTTGTTTCTGTATATTATTATTGATAGTATACGGCTCCGAGAAATATACAGAAGTCATGAGAGGTCAAATTATTTTGAATAAGTTTAAAACCTTCATGGTGAAATACCTAGTTTGAATAATTACTAGACAACAACAACAACAGCAGCAGCCTGTAAATTCCCACTGCTGGGCTAAAGGCCTCCTCTCCCTTGAGGAGAAGGTTTGGATCATATTCCACCACGCTGTTCCAATGCGGATTGGTGGAAGTTCCAATGCGGGTGGAAATTTTGAAATGAAATGTGAGGTGGAAATGAAAAACATAAATTACTAGACAATCTATAAGAAACTATTACGTTTTATGAATATGTTTTATTAATATTTGTCTTATAGTTCACAGATGACATAGTTATATTTGTACGTTGATTATTTACTATGATACAATTTACTCAGAATGTGCTTGCGGATTCACTTAGTTGAGTATATAGAATTTTTGCTGCTCGGATTCAAAACAAGAGTATAAACTACGCTATTCTCTTTTATATTCAAAATTACAAATATCTGTATAATTTATATTTATCTTTAATAAAACTCTTTGTTAATGTAGATTTTTTATTTATTCTTAAATAAGGTTTTTCAAAAATTACATGGAACAAAATTAGCATTATTAAAAAAAAGATAGCTTTCGTTTCGGTACCTACTTAAGATAAAATAATAATATGATTAAAAAACATAAACTCTGTACAGAAAACAAATAAGTTCTTAAAAAAATAATTAAAGGCTAAATTAATCATTAGTTGTTAACGACTAACACTGATGTTATCAAATTATCTTGTAGTTAATATGAAACAAAATTCTCTATTATAAATTCTCGTCGCACAACGAAACAAGAGTGTAACAAGTATCGTTAGGGCAAGTAACATGGTGTCTAAGTGAGATAAATTACTGTGTTAATTAATGGCTGAGTCGACGGTTCGCTCGCTGCTGTCCCAAATTTACCCTAACAGAATATCCTCAACTGTACACTTTCAACCTGTAACCTACGTTCAGTACTTAGAAACGCTCGGAATAAGACGAATTACATGTGTAATAATGGCACTTTAGCTTTCTCAAATTATATACTTTTTAATAGGGTAAACTAATACTTTGAAATCAAATAAAATTTTGTTAATAGGTTCAGCAAAATAACAGTTAAATACGATCAATCCCTACTATTAACGTGTACCTTCTAAACTTCTTCTTCAATCTAGAGGCTCGTTTAAAGCCATATCTCGAGGTCTTTGGTCCAAATTTCGGTTGGTTTTTCTACCCAAAAATTCAAGGTAGTAAGTGAAAAGTTGGCACTGTTTACTACCATAAATTAGTCAGTAAAACCCTCGCTTCTGTGATTTGCGCATTAAAATGCCTTACTTTAGTATTATTAAAATGAGGAATTGCAGATAGCACTGTTGTAGTGATTGCACACATACATACTTTTGCTCAAAAGTATCTCGTGCGCAGTTACTAGATTCATTTGAGTTGATAATGGGCGTCGTGTGAAATCGGTCAGTCGGTTAACTACACGGGAACTGAGATTGATTATCGACAACTCAAATGTTACAGAATAGGATTGCATGAGTGACTCTATATTGCTATACTTTATTTTGAAGAGTTAACCATATAGTTACATCTTTGTCATCAAGCCTGAAAAACGTCGGAGGAGTAACTTATATTTGACAGAGAGACAAAGAGATATACAATGTGACCAGGTATCGCACCTACAGTTAACATCTTCAGTTAAAATCTACGTTGTCTAACCAACGAGCCATCTCAGCTCAAGAATATAGACGCTTCTAAGAATTTTTCATCGATATTATTTCTTGTCTGCAATTTCTTCTTCTAACTAATTAGGTATCCTAAATTACCTGGAATTTCATATATCCGAGCATATAAATATTATTTTTACCATGTATTTTTATTCTTAGTAAATTTTATTTAGAACATTTCAATGTAATGAAAAATAATTCATTTTAGTACCAAATTATAAAGTATTACATATGTTTTGTGTAGATATTTGTTATTTTATTGAAAAGTTTGATATTTATATTATAGTAAAGTTTATTGTAGTTGTATTAAGAATTGAATTCAATAAATTTATTCAAAAAAAAGACAACGGTACGAATCACGGCCGCATGGAATGGTGACAAGAATGCTAGCAGCGTTTTCCCGTTGAATTGCGATTTCGATTGTTTGGGCGAAAAACGAACCTTGTTCTGTCACCAGACGGGAATAAGCCTTATTGCAGTGAATATTTTATTATTTTTAAAAAAAATTACTCTTCAAAAGTCCAAAGGATGTAACTGTAAGTTAAAAAGACAAAAATTGAACTATAACACATATAATAATAAATCTGAAATCCCCTTGTAATCATTTACGCACCATTATTTGTTTTGCAAAGCATTTAAACTTTTTAATTTAATAATTAATTGGAGTTAGTGGATTTTTCCTCGCTGTTTTGTTTTATACAAAAATAATAAGTCTATTCTTGTATTATATTGAATTGAAATATCGTTACATTATTATTGGATATTTCCAATTAATTAATAATTAGTAATTGTTATTAACGCTATTGGTATTATCAAATAGATAATTATTCTGCAACGGAGAATTCGTGATAGGTTTTTTTTCATTTCGCTTTTGTACAAATTTTAATAAGCCTTCTCTCGAACCGTAGCATTTTTTACGATATTTACAAAATATTGGGGCTCAAGGTAAAAAGACAAGCATCGGGTGTGGTGCGATCTATTCTACTACTCACACATTCAAACCTCTTCTGATATTTTTCGAGACTCACTTTGACATTAAACATTAACAAAAAAAAATTAAAAATTTCTTACTTGACGGACGATTCATACCACAATCTTTATAATATTTGAATTAAATTAATTAAGTTAGTCATTAAAAAATATGTCATGAAAATATATATAACATTTGTAGCATAGGTTTATACGTGATGGTGTGTGGTCTCCGCTGCCAAATTTTATCTTTTCTTACATGACCAATGCGCCCCTTTTTTTTCGCTGGAAAAACGCATGACGCGCTTCCCCCGCTTGATGAAAAGTGGGGGGGTGATTCCCCGGAGCCGTGGACGCCGAGTACGCCCAGGCACGACAGGTTTACCCACTAAAAAACCAGCGGTACCCTCTCCGTCTTTCGGTGGACGCCACCTAGCGGGGTTTCCCGGGGTACGGGTAACCCCTCGGTCGTCTTCTGCTGAGCGAGCCAGCGGCGGCATCATTTTCCCGTTCCCGCTGACCGATGCGCCCCATACGTAAGGAACCAAAATGTTATATATTTTATGCCTGTTACACTAGTTCACTGACGTTTTAAACCGGTACACATCAATTCAAAATATTACTGCTTCGCGGTAGAATATAGGTATATGTCAAACAGTGTGAGTTGGTGGACCTACCCAGACGGGGTTTGCCCAAAGCCCAAGTAAGAGAAGCTTCTCACGTTAATAGATCACAAAAACACAATATATGCACGCTTTATGTCCGTCATTATAACTCCACTAGCAAATTAGAAAATGTTCGTCAGTATTAAGTCAGTAATTGATAGCATTAAACCCAACAGCCGGCTAACTTTGATTCATTTAGACGTAATCCGGCGTCCTCCCCTCACTATCTTATTAGCCGACCAATTTGTTTAGGGATCACGGCAATACTTATGCGGGCTGTGATTGGCAGCTTTTAATTGGAATTATTGGCAGAGCCGAGGTGGCTTAGGAATTAAAATGCGTAAATGGTGAAAGAAAATTACGAGTTCAAGACCGAGCAGGCTTGCATTTGTATTGTATTTTGATGTTTGCGCATAATTAACTTAAATTATATGTTAGAACCTGTTGCATAATTGCCAGAATTTATTCCATCAGCTCACATTGGATTAAAGTCCATCATTCAAACCCTTTTTTTTTGTTATGGGGGTATGTGGGACTCCCCGGTGCCCTGGACGCCGAGTGCGCCTTGGTACACCGGAAAACCCACTAAAGAACCAGCTTAACATATCGCATTGGCTTTTGCTTACTACCTTGACCTCCAACACCTAGAGGGATTCCCGGGGTAACCTTCAAACCCTCCAACTCTCAAAACTCAAACTCAATCCAAACTTCTGACCCTCTATTCAAGAAATGGAGCTTCATACAGGCAAATATATTTACTAAGAAACCTTGGTAATAAATAAAAACTTCACGAACAGGCGAAAATGTGGTTAGAACAGTTACCAAAGTCTTTAATTACAAAATACAACGTAACCACAACAAACGCAATGCGGTATAAATAACCATGTAAACGGAAACATTTTGAAAAACATTATTGTTTTAATTCAAAGAAAAAAAAATAAGTGACGTGTATTTTTCATAACTTTTCTTGTATAATTACGAGTAAATACATAATGAATCCAAGCCGATTACAAGTAAGAGCACTATAATACCGTTTCTCAGTACGCCAATTGCTATGGTTCGTAAAATTAAGGGTATTTATTGGGTAAACAAATCGGTAACCAACCGTAACGCAACCAAAACGATTTTCTATAATAATTGCAGAGTTCACGCCGTAAATACCATTTTTCGGTCATTTTAGTAGTCGATTACTACTAGTAAAGATTTTATATAATAAACCATTCACGAATTAAATGGCAATGTGGCTACAATAAATAAAACGTAAATATATTGTATTACATAAAGTTATTTATGCTAATGTTATAAAGTAATATACTTAATGATGAGATAGATATAAGTTGTACTCGTATATTTTTTAAGTGTGGTTATAATTATCACACTCTTTTCTTCAGAATTGTCAGTAAAACTAAGATCTCTTTCGTAGAGTGCAGTCAAGTACAGAATATCACATCGAAATGCTGTACATGTTTTAAGACTGCCAACTTATAAGCTCAAGATTCATACTATCACACTAAGAATATATTGATAGATAAACTCAATAACTTGAGCTAACCTTACTATATCAAATAAATAAATAGCATTTGAATTAAGCTGCGTTTTTAAATATCTGTATAGTTAAGATATCGAGCGATATTCTAATCGACCTCTACAAATCTACAACTGCATCCAAAAGACCACGACATCCTTCCTATTTGAGAAAGTCAATAAAAAGATAGATACCTATGTTTTTTTAACTGATACTTCATTTCATTTGAACTATCAAAAAAAAGCGTACTCCTTCCTTAAAGGCCGGCAACGCATCTGCAAGCCCCCCGGTGTTGCAGATGTCCACGGGCGGCGGTGATCACTTTCCATCAGGTGAGCCTGCTCGTTTGCCCCCTTTAACATAAAAAAACTGATACACTTTGTTGTGTAATTTGCACATTATATAGTTTTAGTTAAATACATAAAGGTGTTTGTAATTAATCTTGTGATTTCATATAATATTATAAAATATCAACAGTCATATATTCACAGATGTGTGTGAGCGTGGGTTTATTAATAATTTCGTGAAGATCTACGACAAACTCCATCGAAACCTATCCAATATTATAATTCATTAAAAAATAATGAATTATGTATTTTCAATGAGTTGCCGTGCATAGTATAGTTATTAGTATATAATAATAATAATATTTGTTTAGTTTTATTTATTTATAACCTTACTTCACTTCGCTCGGGCGAAGGCGATTTTTCATCAAGTATTTTAATGTTCCCGATTATAAAAAATATAGTTCGAATTCTAGATACAGTTTGCAGACAGACTGAAGATACAGTCAGCAGACTTCCGGAAGCGATATCGAAAATATCTCTGCGAAGGTATGAACAAGAAAGATACCTGTTGTCCATTCCAATGACAAAAGAAAACATTCAAAACATACCGTATTTTTCAATATCACAAGTGTTTTGTTGATAATTCTGCTATATGATTAACTACAAACAGTTCTTGATTAATATATCTTCATTTGTAATGCAACAATATTTCACTTAACTACAAAAATCCACTTTAATTTCACTTATAAAGTAACGAAAACAGTTTTGTCGACATTCAAGACGCCATTTTTCGATGACGAACATTTAAAATAAAGGCCTCAACTAAGGATGTCGCTAAACGAATGTAGACTGAATGAATTTTTACAGATAAAAAATATATTATTTTAGTTTTAAGATTCATTGTAGATATTTTTTTAATTTATATTTATTTAATTGGTTGTAATATATGATATGAATTTTTTATTAGAAACGTAAAAATTTACCTAACGATAGACAAAAAAAATATTTTTATACAGTAAGGTTTTTACATAAAAATCATATTTTTACCAAAAATGTTAAAAGAATTATTTTACTTAAAAACAATCTCTTATCTCGAAATGTAGATCAGGTTTGTGCATAGCAATTTTATAGTTTTGAAAATAATACAATGGTAAGAAAGACATTCGTCTCTCATCTTTCGTATCATATCTCTCGGATGCTTATTCGGAAATCTCTGAAGTTTTTTATTACGACCTGGCTTTGTTTAAACGGAAAATTCCTTTTAAAATTAAAAAAATATATCGTTCTTTAGCTTTCATTACCCATTCATTCAATTATTTTCACCTCACTAGTCGAACGCAAATGACATATCAATTCAAGGTCTAAGTTGTTTATTTACCTTTTCTCCTCTTCCCATTGGAATAGACTATACTTAAATCAAGACCTCCGAGAACGACAATGTAATATATCACATTTTGTTAACATATTCACATTTTCTATTAAGTGTACTATGGTAATAAATCACTTCTTACTTATTACAAAAGTATTTTATTGCCTATAAACGTAAAATAATAATCCCCATAGATAATAATGTTAAACATACTTATTACAAGTACAATTATATACAAATACTTCATTCGAAATCCGTTTGATATAAAATATTTGGGTTAATCCCTTAACAGATTGACTGGCTAATTGGATAAGAGGATGATCTGCATGTAGGCAGATTGTATCTAAATCAAAATAGCTTGGAAGCAATATTTAAACTAATTTTTGATAAATAATTACGGCGTTATTTTATTTATTAATGTTAAATATTAAGGGAGTGTATCAAACGAATCAAAGGGGAAATCGAATCGTAATAATCAAAAGCTGACATTTGTACCAGACATACCTTATTATATTTGAATATAGACAACGCCCAAAATACAAATCTAAATATATTTTATTCAAGTAGGCTTTACAGACTACTTGACTTTGCTCGTCATTTTAAAGAACGAGATGAAACGGCAAGATAGTCAGTAGTCATAAATATTCATATATTATTCTGATAAAGCAACTGTGTAGATCACAAGACTACACCACCTGAACGACAATTTTAATATATAAATTATTTTTTATCGCCATGGCGCCACTACAAATACTGAACCTGGTGGTAAGTAAAATATAACAGCCACTTATGCGCAGCCTGAAGTTACACTATATATTTGACAAACTTTGGTTGGGTATATAAGGCTTGCAAATGAAATATATTAGTAATTAGAATTTTACTTAAAATAAATATATTCCTATTAAAATCATTAAAAAATATATCAAGAATATAATCCCTTTAAGCGGATAGAATTTTCATAATAATAGGCTTAGAGGATCTCAGGATTTTTATTTTGATCAAAATACGATAAACTCCGTTTAAACAGACCTAAACAAACATAATTTAGGGGTTTAAATTCGCAGAAAATTCATATTTCGAATTTATAAAATTGCCGTTTATTCATTCGTAAAGTTGGCAACATTGCTTAGCTTTAAGGTGATAATGTAAATATGGCGATGATCAATAAACCGTATATTTATAATATTAATAATTGCCGTTGACTTAACATGTATTTTTGAAGAATGTTACCATGTTGAGAAAGTGTCAAATTTGCGAGACATTTATACAAGATTTATACCTTGAAAAAAAATATGGGCCTCAAGAACAAAACTTCAGATTTTCATTTTTTTTTACGTAATAGGTAGGCAAATGGAAAACCTGATAGTAAGTGGTCACATTTATAAACATTAAGAAATCAAAGCATTACCTCGATAAAATCCGCAATTTTCTAATAAGATTCCAGTTTTCCAAATTTGCAACAATATTATCGCTAATGATATTTTTTATCTCACCATCAAAATAAAACAAGTTTTTCGCATTAACATCAATACTCTTAGCATATTGTAAGCCAGATCGTTTTTAACAAATCCACAATACGCACTTTTTGTGTCATGTCAATAAAACACCTGGCGCTAATTGGGCACTAGTGCCTATAGAAATAGGCTCTTAAAGAAATTTTAATCATGCCTTATCACCATTGGGAATTAAGATATTACGTCCTTCCTGCATTTAATTATAGTACGACACAACTTACATGTCGCATCGGCAAAATTCGTAAAACCGATCACATCCGAATTGAGTACACGATCCCAAATTATCAATATTTATTTCTCCTGCGAATGTGATCTTTGCTTGTAATATCACATGACCTAATATATTTGTCAATTTGACGCGTCGATTTAGATGCACTTGCTATCTCTGACGCGTGAATCTATAGCGACGAATAGCGTCGAATGGCGCGATAGGGAGCTACTTCTATTGGTTGCGTAAATCGGCTGTAATCGGTTTTCTTTCCATTCCATTGCATTTTCCGATATACATCTAAGTTGTGTCGTACTATACCTTTGAACAAAACAAAAATACTATATACATATAGACAGATAGGCAGATATATCAAATTCAACGATAAAGGTACAAGGTAATATTTTCACTTTGGCACATCGTTATTCGGGACTTATGACTGATAATATCAATTTGGAAACTCACATTTACTATGTACAAAGAATAATCTCCGCAACGAGGACGTACTTACATAAATAAAAGAGGTTACATAACGATACATACAATACAGTACGAATGATCTTTTGTAAATATCAAATATAAGTATGTAAATATTATGTTACACGTGACATGTGAGAACTGAACACTTCAAGAATAATCCTGTTACGAAGGTTTCCTCCTTTTTACTTTTTTCTGTATAGATAGGATGACGCGTAATTGGGTAGCTCGGTAAAAGGAGGTCACAACCGCCATACGACGCGCCACCCACATTAAGGCCTTATGTTCCTGGTGCCTGTAATGTCACCACCGTCAATAGCAATGCGCCACCGACTTTGAGACCTTAGATGTTCCTTGTAATTACACTTGCTCACTTATCCTTGAAACCAGAACACAGCTTTACAATGTATTGCTATATGGTGGTAGAATTTCTACTACGTCGGTCTTATGTATGTTACTTAGTATGAAATTTATTTAAGTAGAACCAATACATACAACAACAACAAAAACAGCCTGTAAATTTCTCACTTCTGGGCTAAGGCCTCCTCTTTCTTTATCGAGATGGTTTGGAACATTTTTCACCACGCTGATCCTATGTTGGTTGGTGGAATACCCATGCGGCAGAATTTCTATGAAGTTAGACACATATAGGTTTCCTCACCATGTTTTCTTTCACCACTGAGCTCGAGATGAATTATAAAAACAAATTAAGCACATGTATGTTCAATGGCCTGTATTCTTGCCTGGGTTTGAACCCACAATCAATATTTCTACCAATATTACCCCTGAGCCATTTCGGCTCTTAATCGGCATAAACAATAACAAAGAAAAAACTTTTACTATTTTTATGTAGTAGGTACATTGTCTACAAATCGTTATTGAAGTACCAACTCTATTTTATATTTCCTAGTACACAATTCGTAAGAGGTAAACGTTACATATTGAATTCAAATAGAAGGAATATCGGGGTTTCCAAGAATCGATATCGTATTACGATAACCTAATAAGTTGATTTTTGCATTCTTATAATAAAGAGCAAAGGACGGACCGAAAACTTTCCCCAAGGAAAAAGATTATTGGCTTTCAGAACTCGGTAATTTCATGCATGAAAATATATATTTTTTTATATAATATATGAGTCAAGATCGCCCAGTGGTAAGAACGCGCCTTATCTTAACCGATGATTGCGGGTTCAAACCCAGGCAAGCACAGCTGATTCATGTGCTTAATTTGTCTTTATAATTCATCTCGTGCTCAGCGGTGAAGGAAAACATCGTGAGGAAAACTGCATGTGACAAATTTCATAGAAATTCTGCTACAAGCCGCATTGGAACAGCGTGGTGGAATATGTTCCAAACCTTCTCCTCAATGGGAGAGGTGGCCTTTAGCCCAGCAGTGGGAATTTACAGGCTGTTGTTGTTGTTGTTGTTTATATAATATAATGAGAATATATTCTACGTTGTATTTTTGTTAAAGCGTAAAAATAAATATTGATTAAATTGAAAACTGTTAAACGAAATACACGACGTTCTCGTAGCATCTGAGTAATTGAATTCTAAGGGACGAGTTTGAACCGTCAGCGCCGGGAGCGTCCTTTCGCTACTAATAACCGGGAAGCGGATGACGAAACGCCAGTTATGGTATGTTTTATGACCACCGGCATGTAAATTGTAAGCCCTTTTGGTACCGCACATTTATCACAACATTGAAGAGAAAATAATATGAATGGGTGCATAATAAATATGAAGAAATGAAAATCTTTTTCGTTACTGCAGCGTAAGGCCATTTGCAGATTAAGTAACAAGCTTATGTTAAAAATTCTGACTATTACAGGATGCTCAGTAAATAGGAAATATCTAAATTAATTATTATTGTAAAATTCTTGCTGATAGGGCTTTGTGCAAGCCCGTTTGGGTAGGTACCACCCACTCATCAGTTATTCTACCGCCAAATAACAGTACTCAGCATTGTTGTGTTCCGGTCTGAAGGGTGAGTAAGCCAGTGTAACTACAGGCACAAGGGCCATAACATCTTAGTTCCCAAGGTTGGTGGCACATTGACGATGTAAGGAATGGTTAATATTTCTTACAGCGTCGTTGTCTATGAAATGAAACAAAAACATATATATAAGAAATAAGAAGAAAAACGTCATATTTTCGTTTCTAATTTATTTATTTTATTTACTAATTAATAAAGTCTAAAATGACTGACGGATTTAAGAGTTGAAAATATGGAATTCGATGTTCAAAATTCCTTTAATGAGTTGAAGACAGCGCTGACATGGCATTTGAAAGTTCATCAATCAACAGAATTGAATCGAGAATGGAAGTCAAACCGACTACGTAATACGAAACATGAAAATCGATGTTATGCTTCTGGCCACTGGACTGGTATTACCGACATCACTACATATTATAAAAGAAAGTCCCACGGCCGTGTTCGTCTGTCTGTGTATGTTCGTAATAAACTCCAAAACTACTGAACAGATTTTCATTCGGCTTCCACTAATAAACAGATGGATTCATAAGGAAGGACTATGTGTATAATCTATTAAGATTTTTGTGTAAATAAGTTGAAATAAAACGACAATTGTAAAACATGTCGGAAAGAAGCAAAAAAATATAAATAAAGGTAAAATATTTAAAAAAAAAACTTATGTCGGCCCGTGCGAAGCCGGGACGGGCCGCTAGTAATATTATATTAATATAACAACAACGTATACGTGAGAGGCATACTATAAAGGGAAGGTAAAGAAAGACTTCCAAAATAGGGTACAATAGTATAATAGAACTATACACCTTGCCGTCATACGAGTCATATAAACCCAAAGAGCACCAATATGATTCATAACGAAAATATTAGCAGATATAAGATGTCGCTTAATACATTATTTTAAATAAAAACGTCCCTTTAAAAAACATCCAGAAACAAAAAACAACAAAGTAGTTGGTTATATTTATATGAGGGACCTATCTAAACCTATATATTACATTTATTTTATAGCTTCAGTACAAGAATCAACTAGACTAAACGCCCAATTATAAAATAAACCGTGTTTTTAATTAATATGAGAAAATAAATTAAACCTTACCTTCTTGTGATAATAGTCAACTTTTTAATTTGTAATCACCATTTCATAAACACACACCTTACAACGTGACGTGGGAAAGAAACCCTTTCAAATCAAAGTTTTTTTTTAAATCGATCCAAACGTAACACAATAATAATATTCGATAAATTCCGTTTCATCTCATTCTTTTAAAGTCGGTTAAAACTGATAGATATTATAAATTTTAACAAAACAACCCATCGTGGTAGAATCTTCGGTCCGGTCTTGGGAAACTAATATTGAATTAAATCCTATAACATCATCTAAAAACCTTAAGTAGGCTTATAAAGAATATTCGAAATTTTATTTTGAATGATTAATGTTTTTCGGTTATGATGAGTGGATGGAACCCAGACAGGCCCGCACAACGCCCTAGCAAGATCTTAAAGTGCTTATTAAAGCCTACATTCAAGTATGGTTTTTATTACGTTTTATGTGGTGACCCTACTTGATGTGTTTTTAAATAATCGAATCAAATCAAAAGTAAAAAGTAAAGTAACAGCCTGTAAATTTCCCACTGCTGGGCTTATGGCCTCCTCTCCCATTAAGGAGAGGGCTTGGAACATATTCCACCACGCTGTTCCAATGCGGGTTGGTGGAATGCACATGTGGCAGAATTTCAATAAAATTAGACACATGCAGGTTTCCTCACGATGTTTTCCTTCACCGCCGAGCACGAGATGAATTATAAACAAGAATTAAGCACAAATATATAGTGGTGCTTGCCTGGGTTTAAACCCGAAATCATCGGTTAAAATGCACGTGTTCTAACCACTGGGCCATCTCGGCTCTTTCATCAAATCAAATCAAAATATAAATCACAGTGGTCTTTTACAAGCAATTTTGAATCGTCATTTTTTTTAAACTGAAACCTTAAAAAATTGTAAGTGAAGCTACCACCGTTTCGTCAACCGAGAAGAAACGGCAAGAATCACAGTAGTTACTGTTTTCCGACAAACATAATATAAAGTTATATTTGTTAAATACAAGTACTGCCTTACTTATGTTTATTAGTATTTGAAAATATATTTAAATAAAAAATATTTTATAATAATTTTACTCATTATAAAACCGACTAACAATAATTTGAGCAAGTAACGCTATTCGGGGTCTAAATGTTTTTTCTTTCGTTATTTATTAAGATGGGTTAAAAATAAACTGAGAATAGAAAGCAAAATCTATTCTCTATTCATAAAACGACGACCTCCGTGGTCGAGTGGTAAGTACACCGGCTTTCATGGGTACTCCACTTCGAGGACAACCCGGGACGGGTTCGATTCCCAGCCGAGTCGATGTAGATTATCATTAGTTTTCTCTCGTCTTAGGTCTGGGTGTTTGTGGTACCGTCGTTACTTCTGATCTTCCATAACACAAGTGCTTTAGCTACTTACATTGGAATCACAGTAATGTATGTGATGGTGTCTCATATTTATTTATTTATTTATAAAAAATAAAGAATTGCACAGGAGACAGAGATAATTCTATTAACATTAAGAATGTGAAAGTTTGTATGTTTGCTATTCAATCACGGAACCAATACTGGAAGGAAATCTGGAATAGAGACAGCTTGATTAAACACGTTGGACGCCGCTAAGACATGAAGTTAGTACACGAAATCAATAGCTTACAAATAACACGTTACATAAAGTTATTGAAACTGCGTCACAATCGTAAGTATACTGAATCGTTTGTCTGTGTGCGTAATATTAATTATCGAATGGTTAATTATTTACAGATATTATATGTAGGCTTTTGCTATTAAATACTTAATGTTAACCCTTTTAATTATGCGGATCGCGCCGCAAGCCGCCCGTCAGCGTACATCTGCCTCATCACAGTCTCGTTATCATATGACGCGATAATTATATTAATTAAAATTTCGATCGCTTTTAACTCAGCACTTAATATTGCTTGCGATATGTTTTTTTCTTCTTTTTATTATAATTGGTTTATAGTTGGTAGCTGTAATACAAGTAACGCTGTCCATATGTGCGCGTAAATAAATAGTTTCGGACTTCATGTTTGCGGGTAAACACAGGGGTAGTATCGTTTCGATGTCAATAATATCAATTTATATAAGAATATAAAGACAGTGGTCCAGTGGATGGATAACATACAATTTTTGAATGTTTCTAAAAGTAAAATAAAAAGTGAAAAACATGAGTGAAACGAATAAAACTCTTGCATTACTCACAATAAAGTTTTCAATGACATTGATTTGTTTTTGCTAACATTTCATAACTTTGAAAGTACACTTAGAAATTTGAAGAAATTACTTTAGTGTTTTATGTTACTAACTCTTTATCAATTTATCTTATTTGTCAGATTCATTATACTTTTATTTATTTTTTATGGTATTGCTAATTATATTTTTAATGCTTTATAAAAATTGTTAAAGTTGCGTTATTACATATATCGTTATAGTCTAGGCCTTCTGCTTCTGTTATTCTGATAATATATCGAGACTTGGTTGGTTTTTGTATGTTTTAATCATTTATTTCATGATAGTTGTTTGTCTTTTACAAAAATAAAAAAAAAATCTGTATCAAAGGACAGTATTTATTTAATTTAGGACTTGTAAAGATAGAACGTAATTGAATAAAATATAAAACAAACAACATTAGTGTCGGGCGATTGGTAATTTACGGCGCACATAAAGCGGGCCGTGATTTGCTTAGCGATCGCTTCGATTTTCCTTTATGTCGAGCAATTATCGTCAATTTTCTCGAAGGTTGATTTTGTTATAATAATAAAATTTCATTCTCAGATAAAAACAACATTTTATTTTCCTATACTAAATTTATAAGAGGCAAATACTTTACTAAAGTAAGGGGAATAAACGACATATTTTTGGTTATATCTTCTTTTAGAATTTGTTACGTATTTAACACTAGTAGTTTGCTGCGCTTGTGTTTTAAGGTGTTGGTTGACATGTGTCAGGCAATAAAGTAACCTTTGTCCTTTCTTAGAGTTGAGGATTGCTTCACACCTTTCTTCAAATTCACAAATTTCATCAAATTCGGTTCAGTAGTTTCGTCGCGAAACAGCGACAGACAGACAGAGTGACAGATTTACTTTCACATTTATAATATAAATATAGATATATCAACAAATGTAAACATTATCAATGTCTATTTATATTTTAGTTACTTAGTAAATACTAAAATGATTATTTATCTAAATAGATAAAAAATAATTCTTTTGATTTAATTAATATAATTACACTATGTAATTCAACCGTCGGAAAACAGTCTCTAATGTGCCGATTTTATCACTTCCTTATCTTGCGATTTTATAAAAAAAAATCAACAAGGTTAATCAAGTTCTAGTGAGCAATTCATCGACTCAAAATACATATCGTGTATGTTTTTTATAGTAAATGCCGCACCACTGAAATATGTAATACATAAATTGTACACCTCTTTTTCTTTCGTCTAACTAACTAACTAACCCAAATGGTACCTAGAAGAGACCGCTGTTGTAGCGGTGAGATCGCTTTTCGTGCATTTTTTTTTGATTGGTTAATAAAGAGTACTTTAATTTAATTTGATCTTGAAAATATACCGAGTTATTTTATTGGCTTTGGGCAACCGTTGTCTTCATACCTTGTATCAATTCAGATATAAATATAAATACAAGTAGTATTTCAAATAATAACATCTTTAATTGACACTAAAATCGAGGTTGTTTTTGTCACAGTAATAAAACTACAATGATGTAGTTTAATGATCTTAAGCGCTCTTATTATTTGATCATAAAACTTTAAATGTCCGTGGAACGATCTATTAAATTATAAATTGTTCATGACAATATATTTTATAACGATAATATTCTTGAAATAATACATATACCGTCACGTTGGAAGAAAGGAAATTGATATGACTTTATGTTCTTTGAATCTATTGTCTGTAAATAATTTAAAACTATTGACTTAATAGTTTGTCTAATTGACCAATTAAATAATTATACAAGTAAGCAATTGCGACAGATTCCAAGAACAAATTTCCGAAATAAAGATGTAATTTGACGACCTCCATGGTCGAGTGGTGTGTACACCGGTTTTCATGGGTACGCCACTCTCAGGTCCCGGGTTCGATTCCCGGCCGAGTCGATGTAGATTACCATTAGTTTTCTATGTTGTCTTGGGTCTGGGTGTTTGTGGTACCGTCGTTACTTCTGATTTCCATAACACAAGTGCTTCAGCTACTTACATTGGGATCAGAGTAATGTATGTGATGTTGTCTCATGTAATATAAGAGATAAATGAAAACGATTAATGAATCAATTATAATAGAAAAATATTATTATTGTAAATGGAATTCGGTGTTTTATATGGAAAATCTAAGAAATAGATCGTTATATGTTGACTACAGACCATAAAAATAAATATATTATGATTCATCCACAGCATTTTATGTACAAATCGACTGAGATCGACGAGATAGAGTCTCGTCAACAATCAACTTTATTATAGTTCGACTGATTATATTGTTGCAAAATAATTTCCGACAATAGCAAAAATTCTATTCTATGAGAAGTTACCTCTTACATTACTTTGTACAATGTTGAAATCTGACTTAAATCCCATTCCAATGGAAGTAGGAATAAAGGATTTTTTATGGTATAGGTTGGCGGACACGGGCCACCTGATGATAAGTGGTCACAATCACCCATAGACAATGACGCTGTAAGAAATATTAACTATTCCTTACATCGTCAATTTGCCACCAACCTTGGGAACTAAGATATTATGTCTCTTGTGCCTGTAGTTACACTGGGTCACTCACTCTTCAAACCGGAGCACAACAATACTGAGTACTGTTGTTTGGCGGTAGAATAACTGATGAGTGGGTGATAACCACCTAGACGCGCTTGCACAAAGCCCTACCACCAAGCAACCTCATACATTACTCTGTACAATTTTGAAAACTGACTTAAATCCCGTTCTAGTAGAAGTAGGAATAAAGATAACGAAGACCTTTACGTATTCCATGCGATTTGTTAATAAATCGGCTACATTGTACACTACTAAAATGATATGATTCATATATCTTTATAAGATTTTTAAATTAACATGGTTATTTTTATTATTAAAGCTATTAATTTCGGAATATTTACCATGTTTTTTATTTTTGTTCGGCGAGTCTCGTGAGCAAGACATTCGTAGACAATGTCGAAATATCGAGCTCCACCGAACAAAAATAAAAAACATGGTAAATATCCTGAAATTAATAACTTTAATGTATCTTTATTTATAATACAATAATATCACGCCTTACTACTTATTTGTACTATAATTTTTCAAAATTCCGATAACAGTTTCGTCGCCGTTAAAAATGCCATTTTTGCAAATCCATAGTGAATAGCAGAGATCAATCAATCTCTCGACCAATTAC
Source organism: Vanessa cardui (assembly GCF_905220365.1). Classification (NCBI taxonomy): domain Eukaryota; kingdom Metazoa; phylum Arthropoda; class Insecta; order Lepidoptera; family Nymphalidae; genus Vanessa; species Vanessa cardui. Next base: position 5,675,558 of record NC_061123.1, on the reverse strand, counting down.
ATCTCGACAATTTGCTGTCAATTGTTGTTTATTTGGTTTTCTTTTCTTATGGTTGGTATTGATTGAACTTTAATACGCTACGCTCTTTATCTATCTTTTAAGTATTATAGTTATTCTTTATGGTCAATATATTTTTCGCATTTCTGGTTTTTACTTATAAAGATACAGTTTGTTTATCTTACATTTTTTTCATCTGATTAGTTTGTCAAATTAGACCAGCTTGAAGACTGGCTTCCCACGAGGATGATGACCCCGATTTTATTTTACTTTACTTTTACTTTACTTATAAAGAAACCAACTCCCCTATGCAATTGTTGTGTTAACAATAACAAAACAGTGATTATTTTTTATTATTTTTTTTTGTCATATATTAGATGCAATATTTAAAATATAACTGATTTAGCCCTTACATTTGAGAGCCAATATTGCACATTCGAAAAATCTAAACGACTTTTATATGTACTCTAGAGAACTGTATTTAATTTAATTTGAAATCGTAATCCTTTAGGCTTCGCTGTATTTGGTTAAAAGAGGATAATGATTGATGGAAACAAAAATTTAAAAATGTGAGCGTTAATTTCGTGGTCATAAATTTTTAGTGAAGCGTGTTCATAGGGGTGAAAGAGAGATATGGCCACGTTCTTTTATTTAAACAGACATTGTTCAGCGGCCTTTCAAAACGTACGAATGGATTTCATGCGGGTGGCTGATAAAAATACTTCCGCCGGAGTTGACATAGAATGCTTCTCTCGAGGCTTTTTAACGATGCTTCTTTTTTATTACTATGAAATCGTTTGAAGGAAACAATTTAGTGTAAATATATACTCAAGTAAGAAGATGTTCGTAATGCAACAAATTATAGGTGCTTTTTATTTTGGCAGGTTCAACAGTGCAAATGTTAATATTTTTTTTATTAATTGTTTTTATTTAATATTAACGTTGAAATTTTCGATGTATGTTAAGAAAATCTATTAAAAAATCAATGCCAGTATAAAAAACCACAATATGATATGTCAATGATATTTCGTAAACATTAAAATTCTATTTCAAAATATTAGTTAGTTTTCTAAATATTGTTACTATACAGTAAAATTAACAGCACTTATAATTATAGAACTACTCATTTTTAATTAATTTGTTTGAATAAAAGAAATAAGAAATTAGAAAACACAGCGCAAACATCTATTAAGCTATGTTGAAAATCAATTAAGTAAACTTCGAGATACAGAAACCAAACCTTGCGAAGTTTCCTCCGTTGAACACGAGCGTTCTATTTTTTAAGTATAATTGAATCGTTTTGTTGGTTTTGGACAAACTCCTGGACGCAATCATTACGAAATTTAAAATTACCTATTATTTCCTTTGAAACTTACCACAGAATAACTTATTATTTAACTAATAATAAAAGTTATTATTTCTTATTTTGATATACAAATATGAATTAAAAATAGTTACTGTAGAAATCTTGATCGCGTGGTGTAGTGGCAAGAATGCAAGCAGCAAGTCCCCATTGAATCGCAATTCCGGTCCTCCTTCCAGCCCTTCTGTCATCAGTGGAGGCAATAAGGTGAGGTGTTATACTTTTAATGAAGCTCTTTGTATTACTACTTCAAGGGGCAAGCGCTTCAACAACAAATGTGACAAAAAAGTAATTCGATTAATCACAGATGGAGGAAATACAACAGCCTCACGATAAATGAAGGGACTAGAATTGGTGACAATCAACAATTCATAAGAAATAAAATGTGCGACGACAATTTTACAATAGCACGATAGAGTATCCCATGCAGTGGAACTTGCAATATGGCGACCATAATCGTAAAACGCGTCGTCGTGATTCTGATTAAAGCCTAAAAATGGCGATCCGAGAGATGGTCCGATTAAAACAGACTGGCCGAATTCACCAGCTAAAGAATTTAAAATCTTACGAAACCAAATAAAACCTCTTTAATGATTATTAATATATCGTATGAAACAATTATAAAAAATACGAAGTATAAATTGTGTTGTAATAAATATATACAGATACAATGAAGAATAACAAATACAAATTAAAGATAAGACACACAAAGGCGCGGACGACATGCCTGTTAAGAAAGGGAACAGTAAAAACATATACATTTAAACTCAGTAATTCGCAAAGATTCTCGTTTTGAGGAGATTTTTCGGGAGCTTGCTTCACAAATCTGCCCCAATATCGTTTGTTAGTATCAATTTGTGCTGGAACTTCATCGAACACATGCAGGTTTCCTCACGATATTTTCCTTTACCCCTAAGCGATAAATACAGAATGATTTATACGATAGCATTTAATGAATAAATATTGCTTTTTCTTGCGAGCCCACTTGAATAAAGTTTATTTTATTTCGATTGCTTTCCACACCCTCAAGCAGCGACGTTAATTGCTATGGAATAAAATATTTTAATTGCGTTAACGAATAATCACTTGAATTTCGTTTACGTAACTGCTAGTTATTTTAAGAGAAATCATTTTCAAGGTGGATGAAGTATCATTTACGTCTACCAAATAAGTTTCAGTAAATGAAATATCGTTGAGTATCCCAAAACAAAATAAACCAAATTCTGTTATTTAAAATATAGAAGAATCCATTGATTGTCAAATTAAAAAACAACCAGTTCGGAAAGAAAAATCCCTGACTGACGATCTCGTTTTTCTTTATGTCATGTTATTTATAACAGGTAAGCAGACTGACAAATGGCTCACCACATTAGTCGTCTCTACCATAGAATTTGACAATATAACAATTTCTACATTGCCAGTGGGGCACATACCTTTGAAACTAATATTATGTCGCATGTGCCTATATAATTACATTGACTCACTCAAACCGGAACCCATTATTACTAAGCAGTGCTTTTAACGGTACAATAAGTGGTGAGTGGGTGTTATACTGGGTTATGGTGGTGGGTGTTTTGTACATTTAACAATTAAAACGACATAATTTTTTTCTCATAAATGTACATGCCCCTTAGAATATTAAAAGTGTGAATATTCAAAAGGTTTGTACGAAACATAATAAGAAATAACGCTTATATTTTAAATCCAGTCATATCTTTGTGGCGCAGTCCGTCTATAGAGACGCTGACGAGGGTCTTACCTTTGTCAACTATGCTAACTGATGAAAGAATTTACTACAGCAATAAATATTAAATAGTTCGCAATTCATATTCAGATTTTACTATTTTTTTTATTCATAATTGGTAGGCATAAAGGCATAATTGGTAGGTAAAAGGACCTAATGCTAAGTAATCACCATAACGAAACATTGGAACTAAGATTTGTGGATATACGTGTTTACTGATGACCTGATTCACATTCAAATGAGTAGGGGTTCTTGCTAAAAAAAACTATAGATTTTATAAATTAGTATGTTCTAACTTTCTTTTCTTTATAGTCTTAATATTTCTTTTTCGAAATTATAAGTATAGCCGCATGAAGCAAGAAATAAAAGGCTTTGTTATTATTATTTATTTATTTTACTGATGACAATGAACTTAACAGTGATTACAATAAAAGATAGAGATAGTTAGATAATGATATAACCACAATAGTTAATTAATGTACCATGTATATATGCATTACACGTTGCTTCGTAAAAGAAAGGCTTTTAAAAATAGATCTAGAACCGTTCAGCGCCACCTATTAGCATAGATAGTAGTTTACACTATACGGAATGTTAACTAACGTACATGTCCCGCTGCCTGAATACAAGAATCACGTAAATTTGTGATTTTTAGGATTACCTCTTCTATGTCAACAATTTTTATTATGTACTAGCTGTGCCCGCAAAATTGTAAGCATTTGAATTGAATAAGAAAAAATATTATTGTAGCCTAAGTTACTCCTTATTATATCAGTTACCTGCCAATGAAAGTCCCGTCAAAAGACAGACAAAAATTGTAAAAAACGTTATTTTGGTATATGTATCGTATATACATACATATACATTGAGTAAAAGGAGTATTCTTATATTACAAACAGACACTCCAATTTTATTATATGTATAGAATAAAAAAACAACTTTTAATATGTCTATGTTAACTTTCATCAAGTGCTGACGTCGTATATACCGATATGTTTGAAGACGAAAGTTTTCAAGCAATGCGTCTTACTTGTCATGATGACATACGGTGCCGAAACGTGTACCAAGAGTCTAGTCCACAAATCTTAGGTACACACAAATATTGCTTTGAAAATGAAAGTTAGATAGAAAAACATATTTGTTCATTTCGACAAACTTTTATATATTATTAAATATATAATTAAACTGTTTTTATTTTATATTTAAAAGTATATGTATAAATTTTGCAAAAAAATAGCATTATTATAAACACAGACTCACTATTCCCTCTCACTCCCAATGATCAGGAAAATAATTAATATGTACGAATAACGGCTTTACTTGGTTTTTGAGGATTAGGGGTGACACTACTAACTTCAATTCTGAACTGCTTCTGAAAATTTATCAACGGCAAAACGAAAAAAACTCTTGATTGGCCCATCCTTGAACCAAGTACCTTAGGATCTGCCCTAGACCAAAGATGGAATCAAATAGAACATATTACGTAACTAAACTTTTCTTTCGATTTACTATAATGCTGCTTTCTTATAAATAAAATATTCCCGTATTGTAAAGGAATTAAGCAAATTTTTCAACTAGATCCTTAAATCACTTCAAATAGCTGAATGCACTCATGCCGTTTTAATATTCAGCCAAAACTTGCACATAAAATAGAGTTATAATGCTCTGTCTGTTTGCTCTCCGTACTGTTATATTATGCACTTAGCAGCGGAACTTATACAGCAGCACGTAAGTTGTGTTCGCTTAAATCTTGAGAACCATATCCCGTCACCACTGCATGAAATATGTGTTCCAGACATGTGCAGCAATTTGTTACATGACTACGTAAAACGCGGACGTGGGCTAAATTGTAATGTACTTACTGGAAATTAAGGTATTAATAACTTGCTAAGTAATTTTATAATGTTTATTTTCATTTATTACATTCGAAAACTTTTCTATTGGCATGTTGTGCTTGCATTTTTTAACTTGTCGTTGTTGTTAGAGTCGAGATGGCCCAGTGGTTAGAACCCGTGCATCTTAACCGATGATTGCGGGTTCAAACCCAGGAAAGCACCTCTGATTCGTGTGCTTAATTTGTCTTTATAATTCATCTCGTGCTCGGCGGTGAAGGAAAACATCGTGAGGAAACCTGTATGTGACAAATTTCATAGAAGTTTTGCCACAGGTGTATTCCACCAATCCGCATTGGAACAGCGTGGTGGAATATGTTCCAAACCTTCTCCTCAAAGGGAGAGGAGGCCTTTAGCTCAGCAGTGGGAATTTATTGGCTGTTGTTGCTGTTGTTGTTGTTGTTATGAAAATATTTATGGTATAGGAAGGCGGATGGACGCATTGACCACCTGATGATAAGGGGTGAACACTTCGCATGTATTTCATATATTAGCGATGTAAGAAACATTCCTTATATTATCTTTTACATTTGTTACACTGGCTGATCCTTAAAAAACAACATGCAAGTAAACCTCTTTAGAGGTAGAATATCCGATGAATGGGAAACCTACTTATACGGGCTTGCACACATCCCCTACCACCAATAAAGTTTTAATATATTCTTAATTCAAGTGGTTAATAAAATTTAATTTTGGTAAAAGATCAACAACTATTTATAACTTTTCTAATATTAACACTATTTACAAAAGCGTTTAATTGGCATAACGGTTTTTCGGTCAAATGTCAATGGCGAATGACATTTAAATTGGTGTTGCCAAGCTAAAATCTAAAATGTTATGCCTCTGATACTTGTAATTAAACTTCAAAGCACAAACCAAACTAAACTGCTCTTATATTTTAGTACTGCATTTTTAATTAGCATTCATAATGCAACGTGCGTAACGTATATAAGTATTTAATTAACATATTAATTAATTTGAATTCAAACGATTAATATAATTGATGAATTGGAAAAATTAACAGGTTTATTTTAAAATGTATTTTATCATAATTTAACGTATTACCGAAAATAGACCAACGAGGTAATTATCGTTAATAATCAATATTCATTTGTGATTATTATTAATTACGAACAATTATCATTTGGGTTTTTGTTTTAATTAAATTTTCAATATACGTCCCGACTATATTTATACAAATATCATTAAAAGGTACGATCAATTTAAACAAGTTGGTATGGATCTCAATTTTTTTTATATAGTTTCAGCACGATTATATTTATTGAGATATAGTATACTCTGAAACAAAAATCTCTCCCTCCGGTGTTTTACGCAAAAGGTGCCGAAAGTATATTTTTTACCAGCGGCTTCACCCGCATAACAATCGTGGGTTTCAGTTACAAAAAAGAACCTATGCCCTTCCTTGGGGTTTATACTCACTTGCGTTTTAAGGGTTGATCATCAGATGTTAGTTATAAAAATTATAACATAGCTATATTATTATTATAAAACAAAATTGCAAATAGCTGCTCTGTAATTCTAAAAAAAAGTAATACCAATAAAATGTGATACTTAAATAAATTCCTGAAAAAATATAAGCAACATGTTATAAAAACATCAACAACAACAACAACAGCCTGTAAATTCCCACTGCTGGGCTAAAGACCTCCTCTCCCTTTGAGGAGAAGGTTTGGAACATATTCCACGACGCTGTTCCAATGCGGGTTGGTGGAATACACATGTGGCAGAATTTCTATGAAATTTATCACATGCAGGTTTCCTCACGATGTTTTCCTTCACCGCTGAGCATGAGATGAATTATAAAGACAAATTAAGCACATGAATCAGCGGTGCTTGCCTGGGCTTGAACTCGCAATCATCAGTTAAGATGCACGCGTTCTAACCACTGGGCCATGTCGACTCTAAAATTAAGACTGAAAAAAAGTCTAAAAAGTAAATAAAAACATCGATAATGATATATTACAAAAACTTTATTTTATTCATGCAAAATTGAAACGACAGTTAAAGTATATTATTAAAAAAAGGTAAAGAAATAAAATTACTTTTATCGTAAATTTGCGCCTATTGACACTTAAAAAGTATTAAGTAATTGAGATTTGGCACGTATCCATGCGACATCACGAATGAAACGGAATTCTTTGTTAGTTAACGAACTGTAGTAATGTTCTGATCTCCGACCCTTGCAGTTTTCCTATTTTAGGTGCAGCTGTTCAATTACCCGTTAGTATTCGAATTCTATCCAAACTAGGTGTCCTAAATCAAACTGCATTCAAGTTTAAAATACAATTACGTGTACCTTGAAAAGATAAAGAGAGGACTTCTTTAGTTAGTCTCATTTTTGTCACTTTTGAGAGAATTTTGTCACATAGTATCAATGATATATAAATTTAAAATAGTCACTAGTAATTTTTGTGATTCGGAATTAATCTGTAATTTGAACAATGTGCGAAGCATTAGAGTTACTGTTTCTCTAAAATAATGTTACGTAATCAACTTATCAGTAAACTAGCGATCCGATCCGTCTTCACACGGGTGCAATGCTCATACAAAATATAGTAGAGAATGTCAAAATTATCAATATTTCTTTCCTACATTGTCCTCTTATTATATACAGAACCCTTCCTCTCGAATCACTGTCTATTAAAAAAACCTTATTAAATTAAAAAAAAGCTTCAAAACCCGTTGTGTAATATTAAAGATCTAAGCATACATACACATAGGGACAAACAGCTGTAAGCGACTTTATTTATGCTATGTAATGATGAATACAATTTGTAACGAAAATCAAATAATTATTCACGCCATTTATAATATAAATTTGTGTCAAGTGTGCCTTATTGCTTTTGTTTTTTGGTCAAATCTTGCAAGCTGATTAAGAACCACTTCTGTTCCTACGGAGTTGAAAGTTTGTATGATGGTTCAGTAAAATATAAAGTTATTAATCGGGAAAGTTCAAAATATCTGCGGAATTTAATAACAGAATCGAATACCTAGCCTCGTACAGCATGTATCGACTTTGCGGAGCCGAAAATATTGTTATATTTTATATTAAAATACCGATCGTAGGCCAAAGATAACGGGTGTCAATCAGTGAGAATCACAGTTTTCATGCTTGTTTATAATTCATACTTTGATTGACATACTTGCAACATGCTTAGAATATACCGCAGGAGATATGTTTTCCCAGCAGTATAGACGATTACTAACTGTTACTTATTTATTCACTGTACATTAAGATTCAATATTTTTGTTATGGTTATTTACGAATCATGAATGTTTCTTTCACAGTTTTTTTTAACGATTATAGCGCAAGCCTGGATCATTCACGTAAGTTTTAAAAATAATTGTACTAAGTTACAACTACTGAATAACAAACAAATAAAATATTAATGTATATATTTATTTATACTAATATTTTAAGTACGCAAGTAACTATCTGTTAAGATAAAATTTGTTATGTACATAGTTTGCATCCCGAGGAAGACTTGGCCAATTTTTTCTATTCAACTCTTCGAGGGGTTTGGTATGTATCTCTATATCTATCTCTATGAGAGACAAAACGTAAGATGCATTATAAAAACTAGATACAAGACTTTATGCAATGTAGAAATAATCATATAAAAATCTTTATTTGACGAATGATGTATAAATATCTTTAGAACAAAAAAACACTGACTAAGGTAACTTTAAAAAAAAATCGAAATTAATAATAGTTTGTTTGGCTTACGAAAGCAATTTTAAATGGAGATATTTCGAAATACCCTTCCGTTACATTGACAAATGGACAATTTATTTACCTACTGCCTTTCACTGGCGAATAAGCCTTTAATCTTATGTGACGTTCGGTTCCAAGTCACGCATTTATTCGACTACGAATCCCGAATACGTACGTATTTACGTCTCTGGAAGTATGCAAAGATACACACAGTCTCTAATTCAATTCGTTTCAGGAAATAACAACATGTTCCTCCCATGTACGAGCTTTGATATATAAAACTACCACTACCCAGAGTAGCTTCGCTTAATCCAACAAACGTTACACATGACGAGTTAGTCATATCACAAAGGTATATATGACGTTGTCTTAGTGACCAAAAAGATTAACCCACTAATTGGGTAATATCCAAAACTGAAGCGCAACGATCCTCTTAAAACGGAAACTTTTGATTGGTCATTTCACTTTAATACACAATAATAGTGAAGTTAAGTTTCTTGATAGTAAGGCTTCCTACAAGCGCGTCTTTGGTTCATCAGCGAAACTTAGTTCTTTTTTATGTTGGATATGAAGGATACTTGAGACATATAAATAGAGAGCATAAGGTACAAGCATATGGCGCAATATCTTTGTTATCAAGGTTAGTGGCGCATTGGCAATTTAAGGAATGGTTAATATTTCTTAAAGCACTATTGTCTATAGATGGTGACCACATACGATCAGGTGACCCCTTTTCTTTGTTTTACGAGGAGGAAAGGCATTTACGCCTCCCGCCCGGCCGGGGGACCGGGACGGGTATGTGTGACTCAACCGGGGCCATAAGGGCCCCGTGCCAGGGCTGAAGGCCCTGTCCTACCCACTAAAACCATCCTCGGGTTTCCACCGTGCCGCCGAGTGGTGAGGCAACGGGATCGCCCAGGGCATGCAACCGCGACCCCACCAGCGGCAGCCGCCGTAAGGCGGCTGAATGACTGACGTGGAAAGCGCGCCTAGTGCGCGCCTTCATCCTCATCCTCCACGCGGTCATGTGTCGAACTCCCCCGAGTCCGCCACTGGAGGCTGGACGTCAACGAAGCTGACGCCCTGCGGCGGAAAAGATGGCAGGCTCCGCCGCTGACCGCCGGTGTAAATCACCTGGGAGGCTCTAGTAGCGAGCCCTCCCACTCCCTCCTAGCCAACGAGGTCACTCACATGGTCCGCCCTCACGCCGACCAGGAACGTACCAGGAGCAGCCAAGCGGCATCCCTCCCGCCAGTCTTAGCCGTGGCCGACGAGCAAGCTCAAGCCGGCCCCTTTGCCCAGGGTGCACCACGAGGAGGTGTCTGACATGCTCCCCATCAGGTGACCCCTTGGCCCAATTGATTACAATCCATGAATGAATCGGAATGTTTTGGGGTTAATTTATTAATGAATAGGTGATTATACACTCGCAGTTATATCACCCAATATTCATTTATATACATATTAGGTTGGGGAAAAAGTCTTTTCGCATATAGTATGTATGAACTTGTAATAAAATCTCTTTGGCTATACCATTTGTATCTGGCTGGTTTTGGTATCATTAAAAAGTTTTAATTTTAAAGAAGGCACTTCCAAATTCAAATTAGAAATTTGTGTGATTTTCATTTGTTTTTGTTGTTGTTAAAATGAGTGAATCTAAAGAAATTCGATACATTTTAAAATTTTACTATAAAAAAAGTAAAAATGCAACTCAAGCCGCGAAAAAAATTTGTGATGTTTATAGACCTAATGCAGTATCTGTGAGAGTAGCGCAAGTTTGGTTTAAGCGTTTTCAAGCCGGAAATTTTGATATCAAAGATGCATCCTCGCTCTAGTCGCCCTGTTACGGACAAAATTGATGCCATTTTTGAAAAATTGGAGCAAGATCGGCATATTAGTAGTTACGATATAGCTGAAGAACTGGCAATTGACCACAAAACGGTTTTGACTCATTTGAATAAAGCTGGGTACACAAAAAAGCTCGATATATGGGTGCCTCATGAACTCACTGAAAGAAACCTAATGAACCGTGTACACATTTGTGATTCTTTATTACGACGTAATGAAACCGAACCATTTTTGAAGAAGCTGATAACTGGTGATGAAAAGTGGATCACATACGCCAAGAACGTGCGAAAAAGATCGTGGTCAAAGGCCGTTCAAGCTTCACAGACTGTGGCAAAACCCGGATTAACTCGCAACAAGGTAATGCTGTGTGTATGGTGGGATTGGAAGGGTATCATTCATTATGAGCTGTTACCGCCCGGCAGGACCATCGATTCATAACTGTATTGCGAACAATTGATGAGATTGAAGTAAGAAATTGAGAGAAAGCGGCCAGAATTGATCAACAGAAGGGGTGTGGTTTTTCACCATGACAACGCTAGACCTCACACATCTTTAGCCACTCAACAAAAATTACGAGAGTTTGGCTGGGAGGTATTAATGCATCCGCCATATAGTCCTGACCTTGCACTTTCAGATTTTTATGTGTTGCGGTCTCTGCAGAATTCCTTAGGCAGTGTCAGGTTAACATCACGAGAGGACTGCCAAAACCACTTGTCGCATTTTTCGATCAGAAGCCCCAAAATTTTTACAGCAATGGGATCATGTCACTACCAACAAGATGGCAAAAAGTTATGGAACAAAATGGCACCTACATACTTTAGTCAAATGTAAATAAACTATAAAAAAAACTTTTTGAATTTTCATATAAAATACAAAGAAACTTTTTCCCCAACCTATATATATATTATATATCATACTCGGTATTCGTATATATAGCAAGCGTGTTAGATTATACAATTTAGTAATAAAGAAAACAATTTGAACATAATCGATTCAGCAAGTAAGACATTTGCTATAATTTTATACGGGGCTTATTTAGATTTGAATTACGAATTGTAATAGACAGAGTATATCTGTCAGTGAAAAGAACTGAATAGTTACAACGATTTCTCATTATAATAATTTTATTTCAAATTAAAGAAAAAACACATATTTAAAGCAAAACTATCTCGTGATCGGAGTATCTTTTCGATGTGACCCTTATCGAGAAAAACGGACAAGAAATTATTAATTGCTTTTGTCATTTATTTGGCCACCTGATAATGGTGACCACTTTTATAGTATATAATATATTATGAGTGGGTGGTATCAACCCAGATGGATTGCCGAAGCCCTACCACCAAGTTCTTTTGTTTACCATTTAAATTACAATTGCCTTAAATATAGCTTCATGTTTGAAGACAAATAACAAAGGTAATTCGTAATATCAACATTTGAATACAATCCCAAGATACAACAAATAAATTGATTACATGTCTTTGATTTCTCTTTACTAGGTCTAGTACCCCAGATTACAACAATAAAGGGCATATACAACCTCACCCCTTTAACATTACGTTGTTTGTTTTAGAGATACTAAATAATATATATTTTACTACATATATTACACGCAACAGCGTTGATACTCAAATCGAATTACGTCTTATAACATTAGTGTGCTGTCGCTACGATTTTTGAAGTAAGCAACATTAGAAAAAAAAGAAAACTATGGCGGGATATTTTAGGCTCTCTGCAAAATACGCTGGAACCGGGAATATTGTTATAACTTTATCTTTCATTAATCTTCTTTTGATTTCAATTCATTTTCAATTCATTGCTTAACTTTTTAAAGAAGAATTTGATTAATTAATTTCAAGTGTTATCCATCAACAATTAATTAACAAAAACTTTAGCTTACAAGTATTATATATTATAAAAGTATATATTTGATAAAAGTCTGAATTTGCTAAAACACAGAAATGATTACGAGTGCCTATAGTGACATCTTCATATTGTAACAAAATATTTTCACGTTCCATTTTATATTTTTGCCAGAAGGAGGCGACAACATTTAGCCGCTCTTTTGTTTCCAAACGACAGCAAATAAAGAACTCACAGGTCTCATCCAATAAGAACAAACGCAGCCCCAGACAGGTGACGAGTAATGGCTATAACAAATGGTAAATACTCTTCACTTGTGTATCGCATCAATTACAGGCTCGAGGCACCTATATTATTTATGCGAGTTATTTATGTATACCTCAGAACCAAATTACATAACACGAAATAACTGTAACGTCTTTTTTTTTCATTCATATTTGATCCCTCTTTATCACGCAACATATATCTAACTATGGCATGTATCAGGCAAAAAAGGAGCCTATTTCCTTTCTTGAAGATCAAATTTTATACCAAATTTTCTTCAAATTCGGTTCAGGGGAACAATATTTTGACAAGAGAACTTACCACTAGCATGCCGTAAATTTTGTCTGTATTCTTAAAATATAATTTTATTGAGCATTTTGAAATAATAACATTTATAACCTAAAATAAACAGACTTTATCCAAATTAAGTCAACAGAATCAACCAACTTAGTGTATCCGATCTATCCGATTAGAATGTTTGTGAATGTTTCGTCAACATGTCATATGTTTAAGCTTGAAACCGTTTCAATAACAGAAACCTGATACTAAAACGAACTCTTTATCGTTTTTCCAAATAGAACGATATGTATTACAATTAGCTAATCAATTACTTTTTTTACTAAAAAAATTACTGGACAATATTAAATTATTAAAATAAACATAAAACCGACCCGAGTTCAAACATATAGTTATGTTCGAACTTGGGTTTTGAAATAAAACATTTTTGGAAATTCTTTGTCAAATTAATGAAAAATAAAAAACATTAATTTTTTGGACTTCGATGACGATCTAATATAAATGTTTTTCTTCTCTTTTTTATAAACGTTTGGTATACGTCAAATAATAACACATGAAACTGATTATGAGAGAATAAAGATCAATTGACCAAATCGGTAGCCGTATTCGAATTTTTCACTAAAAGTGACATTGTGTTCCGTAGGAACTTTAGTGGGAAGAAATTCGAAACTCATCGCAAAACTTGAGAGTGAACTGTCAGAATTTAATATGCGACATTGACACTAATAATTATATTAGGATCTCACGTCTCAAAATGACATATCACCGTAAGTCGGTTGTTAATATTTCACGAGTGAGTTACGATGTGAATACTTACAGAATCGCTCTGCTGTTATGCTCATGACATTCCTGAAGTTACGTTACAAGTAAACTGTTATTCAAGAAACAAAATCTTCATTACTGTTGTATTTCTTTTTTATCGAACACAAGGATAAAATAATAAAATAAACATATATTTTCCTTGTTAACATTTTGTGAGCACACTTTGTATCGTTATTGTTTTCCTGGAAGAATTAAGCGCTTCAACAAAAACAAATATAAATATTCCTTATATTCTGACACGTGTTATGTCAAAATATAATGTTGGCAATGGCTGTCAAGGTCACCAACTGCACAGATAATATATGTATATCGTTCAAGTGTATCCGCAAATATTTTCTCTTTACTCTCACATACTCGTAGTCTGATCAGACGGATAAGGGGACAAGAGAGAAATGTCACGCTAGACCAGCTGGTTTTACGAGCTTCCTGAGTCACGTGACTATAATACTATAAACTTATCTCGAATACTTAGAATATCTATAAAAAAAAAAACAGTAGCTATAGAAGATTTTAAATTAACATGGTTATTTTTATTACTAAAGTTATTAATTTCGGGATATTTACCATATTTTTTTATTTTTATTCGGTGGAGCTCGATATTTCGACATCATCTACGAATGTCTTGCTCACGAGACTCAAGTCTTATTAATAACTTTAGTAATAAACAGTAGCTATAAATAATTCTACCTGGAATTGTAATTATCATCTGAGTCTGCGGCCTTATAAATTAGGTATAACATAAATTTACGTGTTAAATACCCGATAATCATATGTAAGGTAAATAAAATAATATTAAAATTTGTAATATAATATGATATAATACACGTGATGATAACGATTAAGAACGTTGAAAAAAAAATGTAAAAAAATATTTTTGTGTCAAATACTATACCAACGGTAAGAGCCTAGTGTAAGAGTTAGGATTTAGTGCTTGAAAACGCACCAGAACCAAATAACGTGGTTTCAATACCAAGCACCGGAACTTAAGGGTGCTTGATTTGTTTTTACAATTTATGACACGCGATGAACAAAAAAATTTTGAGACGAGATGAGCATATTTCGTATGAAATTCGGAAACATATGTACTAATAATAGCTATAGTAGTATGGTGTTCCATACCTTCATCTCAACATTAACAAATTTTTAGTATAACTAGTGATTTATGTACATTTCTTATTTTTTATTTATATTTTATATCAACATAAACGGAATTATACTCAGTAGCCGCGCTAAGTAATTAATTGTAAGATCTTTTAAGTATGTAAAAATATTTAATGTTCATGGTTTTTTATTTATTGTTCAAGCAATTATTCAGTCTCTGTACCAATCGTCATACAGACATAATACAAACATTTTTAACAACTTGATAAAGCATATTTTTCATTACAGTAATGTCTTTTTCTTTGTCTGTACTTTTTATCTTTTTTTTCTTCCTGGCAACATTTATTATTCTCTGATAGAAATATTTTAAGGTAACAAGAAAGACTTATAAAATCTTATATATTAAAAATGTAAGCCGATTTTTGTCCCAGTGTTTATGGGGCAAAAGCTGCACATAAAATCGGTTATGGTATAACTTTGAAGAGCTCAAACCGTAATGTGCAGAAAATTAAAGAGGATCCTTGATTGGAATTTACGAATTTTTTACGAAATTTAACAAAGAATTTTAATTATGAATTTTGCAGAGAGTAAAAATGGTACTGGCCTGTTAGAGAGCGGTACTATGGGTGTATATAAAAAAAATAAAAAACGGAAATAAAATTTACAATATTGGTATCGACAAAAAATCTAAATCAAATTAAAACCTGTCATAGGTTGAAATTCTTATAAAATTTTGTCAAAAACGTGAAACGCACCCACTAGTTTTGTTAATTAACGTTTTACAATATTATCCTTGATATAAATAAGTAAATGTCAAACATATACAAAAGTCGTATACCCTAAGTCAATTACAGAATCTGCTATCTTGTTTCTTAATTACGTTTTAAGTTTAAAAGCAACTGATTGGTCAGGATTAAAACCGCACATGTGGGTGTTCATTCGGAACATCCCAGCAAAGGGAACATCTGAGTAACTGAGCCCCAATTACAAAGTTTAAACGAAATACAACTAACGCTTTTCTAGAACTTTCGAACCCGATTTGATATATTTACTTAAGCGATGATCGCCTTCACTTTGCTGGATTAGTATTTTATTTTTATAATTAATCGGATATGTATCGTTCAAATTAGCGGTTAACGCAAAGGCTTAAACGAATATGCAAATATTTCCTGTAAGGTTACTTAATATATTTAAATACTAGCTTTACCCGCCCGTTTCGCTGGTCATTAGTCGTAGAAAAAAAAATTAATTTTTCATTTTGTAATTAGTTATTATCAACAATGTACAAATAATAAAGAAACATTAGAGATCTAATCATTTTCTTATAAAAAAAATTTAATATTCGTCATCTATTTTATCTTCTCCAATGATATTCTCGATAAGATAGGCTGCAGACTGGTAATAACACCCATAAACTTATACGATGTTATATAGGTACGATAAAATTTTTAATTAAATTTCTAAAGTCTGTAAAAGCTTGCATCAAACCAACACGTCTTCTTTTACCGGTTCTATCGAATATCGATGTTATTACATCTACAACCTTGTCAATACTTGCGAACGTACATCAAAGCATCCTGAGCATATTCGTGCATATGTCTTGGACTTCCACTGTACGAAGATCTTTGTCCAATATCAGCAGATACTATATCATTCGATATTGTATCTCGTAAATAAATGTACTCTTTGGCTCAGAGTTTTGATTGGTTGTATCGAATGTAGTTTAATCGTTCGTTCTCGACCATACCGTACATGTCAACAATGAATTGTTAAAATAGTTGACGACACTTCAGAATATGGTTAGATTGATTATCTCTAAATATTATACGCAAAAAAATCCATACAACTAACTCATCGATGTCACAAAGCCTGCCGTGAGAATATTTTGATACAGTCCGAGATGGTATCCATCTTCTGCTCGCATAAACATAATTGGATAACCGTAATAATTGTCTTACGATTTATGTGTTTCAGCGACACCTTGTTTTTGTGTCGCTTAATGATAACAATACCTCGTTTTGTAATTTTTGTACCGACAACTACAGCTGAGAATTCAGGAGCTACGGCAGCATTAAAATGCCTTTAATTCTTTGCATTCAATGGCATTCTATCTGCATTAATAATGACTTTGAATCATTTGTTGTTTCACCTTCTAGAGTAGTTTTAAAATCTTTAACTAAACATTTATTTTCATAAAGCATAATCCTAAATTTAGCGTTGTTTTCGATTCATTGTAATGCTGAACATGCATCGAAGATCAATCTTTTTCTACGTTGTCCATGGAATAAATGTTCAGAAATTGGGGATTTTATTTAGTTCCTGGAAGAAGTGAACCAATCATATGATACACTTTAAACGTAGACGCGAAATTATTGTATTGTACAATATTTGTTGCTTCAAATGATGTCATTTCAAAGCAAGAATTGTAATTTCTAATATGCTTAAGGAAATATTCAGACTCCTCAGTAGTTCCCGTAACGTAGATAAGAAGAAGTTCTGGTGGTTCAACCAGTAGTGGTAAATACATTTTGCCAGTGGAGTAGCACTATACCAGCAGTTTATTTTAAACATCATAGCGTGACAATATGGGCATACTATATTCATTGAACCAATGATCACATCGGGATTTATTGAGATTGGTTCTAGTTCTTGACTTAATCTATTTTAATCGTTGATCATCCAGTCGTTGGGCTCGCTCGTCAGGTTTTTCAGTATCTCTTGATGAAGATGCTTGTTCGAAGATCTGGATCTTGATCATTACGTTGACTAACTGCTATGGCAACTCTCAAAGTAGAAATTCGGATTCTATTTGTTTCTAAACGTATTTCTTGTTGATGTGTTGTTTCCGTAGCTCTTTTGCATAACGCTGCGCATATATAAATTTTATTTGATTCAATGATGATCAATAATTTTCATTTTATTTTTCATACTTTATACTTTTCGGTTGATCGGCGTAGAAATGCATCGTGATACTCGTAAGGGCCATCTGTTGGTTATTTTTAATGATACGGATGAAATAATCACTTTCTCCGTGATTAAATACTTTTACATACTCATTTTCATGACAATCGGTTGAACGGTGTAGATATATTTATATCGCAGCGCTACCTGGTGGTGAGTTACATCAATGGGGATAGCATAATCTCTTTATTCATTTAATCTTAATGATCGATCAAATAGTTTCTGAGTTTATCGATACACATACATCCTATCATTTGCGCAAGCACATGTTTTTCCTGTATACCAATTTTTATAAAGATGCACGGTGCATCTGTTCTCGAGTTATAGCAGAACATACAGACGAACAAAAATGTCAAAAATGGTAAAAATTATGTCAGTCAATCATAAAAAGAATACTAATGACGAATTACGACAAAAATAAGTGTACAGACAGACTCTAGAGATTTATATAGTAGTATAGATTTAGTATTCACGTGCGATAGCTTTATTATTAGCGTATTTCATGTATAACTTTGGTGTTTCTATTCCGATTTATATGCTTCTTTTTTATGGAATAGTTAATACTGTTAACTTTTTTATTTGGGATGATTGAGATTGTTATAAACGCAGGAATAGACAAATATAATCAGAAAGCTTCGAACTACTAAGCTATTGGGAGTGACATGTTATTGTGAGTCAACCATAAAAGATAGACAAAAGCTGTCATGGGACATTTTTTATATAATTTTAAGGAGAACATTTCCGTAATATACAATTTCTAAGTAGCTTTAACCATTAAGGTTGTACATGCGACGGAAGCTTCTAATATGGAGTAACTTCTCCCGTTTTTCCGACATTTCTCTTGCTCTGCTCCTATTGACTGTAGCGTGATGAAGAGTATACTATAACCAGCTCAGGAGTATGAAAAGTAATTGTACCAAGTTTCGTTAAAATCCGTCGAGTAGTTTTTGTTTCTATAACGGTTATATGGACAGACAGACAGACCGACAAAAATTTTACTGATTGCATTTTTGCCATCAGTATCGACCCCTTTTCAACCTCTGATAGTTATTTTGGAAAAATATTTCATGTACAGAATTGACCTGCCTACAGATTTATTATAAGTATAGATATCTAATGTTTCAGTGTCATACATCTTTTACTCAAGTGTCAACGGGCAGGACAGAAGAAAGCTAGATTCGTGATGGGCGGTTAAAGGATATAATTATATACAATAAGCGGATAAATAATATAGGTATCGATTGATAAATTAATATAATGACATAAATTATGTTTTTATTACACAAGGATAATATTAATTTGGTAGTAAAGCTGTGTGTGGGTTGGTACCACTCTCTCATCAAATATTCTACAGCCAAACATTAGTACACAATATTAGCGTGTTCCGGTTTAAAGAGTGAATAAGTCAATATAATGACAAACACAAGGGACATAACAATTTCCAAGGTTGGTGTCTGTATTGCGATGTAAGGAATGATTAATATTTCTTACTGCACCATTGTTCATGGGCGGTGTTGACCACTTATAAGCAGGTGGCCCAATTTATCGTCCGCTTACCTAAAAATAATTGCCATAACCAAAAAAAGACATTGAGTTTTTATCGGAATCAAAATCAAGGAATCTATTTGATGTTGATTATATTTCACTTTCATTATAAATAATTTAGAAAATTTAAATATATTTTCTTAAGAATAAAATATTTTTTCAACAAATAATGTTATATATATTTACTTCATTATTATATATATTGAAATGTTTTGATTGTAATACGAAATAATATGTAGAAACCGCGTTACATTATCCAAAGAGAAAGGTTAATATAAAGTTATCGGCTTTACTATGTTCAAGCGTTCAGCAAACTGCGGTTCCACGCTGCGAACTTTGATGTAAGCTCCAACCTCTTATTGGAACTACCACAAAGAGATCAGAATCTTTAAAGGCTTCCAGTTTTTTATTAAAATAGAGAATTTTTTTACAACTTTATTACAACTACGATCTGACCTCCAAATTACTTTTCCACGTAATTTGTGTTTGACATGAAATCCTTTCGTGAGTAAGTTTTATTTTATTTATATTTGTGCCTAATTTAAACTAAAACGAATTTAATTTTTTATTTATTTAAGCGTAATATTTCACTAGTCTTATACAAGCACTGCTTTCAACTAATTGAATTTACTACATCTGATCACTACCTTCATTTAAAATACTAACAGACTTTAGGATATATCTTCTCTTATGAATAACACTAGAGAAGCGTTTAAACCTTATCAAGTCTTATTGCAGAGAACAAATTATGAGGCTTTGATAAGACTTTGTGCGAATTCGAGGCGTCATCTTAACGTTTTGGTGGGAAATACGTATGTAATAAAACTACTAACACAACATTAATTTATATCACTACATTAATCTTCCAATCGATACATATATTATTTATCCACTTATTGTATATAATTATATCCTTTTACTGCCAAAATCTACCGCCTTTTGTTTCTCTAGTGCCAGGCAGTACCAGCTCAGCTTATATTTAAAAAATCATGACACGTAGATCTTACGTATTAAGCTGGATTGAGATAATAATAATGTTGTTGAGTGTAGATAGATCAGCGTACCAAACCTGATTATAAATGTTGAATTGATGTTATACATACATACATTAGTAGCTATGAAATAATAACTGTTTGACATTGAAAATTTTGGAACTTAAATTTTACGAAACAGTTTTTACTTTATTTTGTCTTTCGTCAATCCCGATGACCCCAATACCTTTGACCACTTATAATGATGCAGAGAAATACAATTTTTTCTCCGGCACTTATATATGCCGGAGAAAAAATTGTCTAAAAAAAAATTTGATGTATTAAAATAACCCACATTATAAGCAGATCAAATAGCTCAGGTAGCTGAGCTATAATCATACCCTGAACAACATTCTAAAAGGTTTACATAACGATAGGCAGTTAAGTGAGATAAAATACTCGAATTCGTTAATCACAATGAAAAAAATACTTTTACTGTTTAACGAACTGTATTAATGCGTTTATTCCTATCCCATCCACCTTTTATGTGTCGAAAGTATAACTGTTCAATTATCTCGTTACATTTCCAACATCAGGACTGAATACCCCAGGTTTGTTTTATTCTTTCAAATGAAATTAAGTGAGTGATCTTGTTAGATGAGTATATCTGCAGCAGGAACAGTCATGATTTATATTTCTCTCAATCTGTAAATCCTCCTGTTAGTTTTATTAATTACAATATGTTTAACACATTTATTAAACTATTGTACATATAATTTTAAATTATATATAGGGAAGATAATGTTTTATTTAAAACAATATCGTATATAATTAACTGAGTCTATTTAATAATTTAAGGTCCGTGTAAACAATAAATAAAACCTATTACTCAACACAAGATGATACTAACTATGAAAGGTGTAGATTTTAATTTATTTATACTTTATTGACATATACATATATATATATTTTACAGTGGTAGTGCCACGCTGTATACCTTCGGGTTACAGCCGAATGGGCCGGCACCCCCGGGGAAGTACCACTCTCTTACTTAAAATCGGCGTAAAGTGGTGGCTATGCTACCGCGTTTCGTCCGGTAAGTGAGAGTTCCGGAGGCCCAATCCCCCTCCCCCCCAAAACTTGATGGTTGTGCAGAATTTGGTTAAATTACCCCAGGAGGGTACCATCAGCGACAGCGGTGGAGAATCCCTCTCTGGGCATCCATGCTCAGGACATACACCACCTGAGCAGGGATGCCCAGGCTGCCCTCCGAATTCTGGGGGGGGCAATTTTGCGCTCGCCACTGTTCGTTCTCTGTTCTCCTGCCGATACGACTTTTCTCTCGTACCCTGGGTACAAATTGGAACATTCTTTTTTACCACGAGCTGGGGTATGCGTTTACGTCAGAGATGATATCTGTTCTCGACTCCTCGGCAGCCTTGAAGGACAGGACCTATCGATTATCTGGTTGCGTGTAGACTGCGATGACCATCCGCGAATCTATGCGTGCCTTTATAGGTCCCATAGCGGTAATGCCGATACCGACCGACTGGTTGAGCACGTCCATATGGCTACAGATTCCGTGCTGCAGCAGATTCCATCCGCAGAGATCATTATTCTGGGTGACTTTAATGCTCACCACGCAGAAAGGCTCGGCTCACGCACCACCGATCATGTGGGTAGATCTGTTCTGGACTTCGCTCTAGCATATGATCTGACACAACTGGTCAACTCGCCAACGCGAATACCGGATGTGGAGGATCATTCACCTTCCCTGTTGGACCTTCTGCTGACTTCGCATCCGGATGGCTATCAGGTTATCGTCGATCCCCCTCTGGGCTCGTCTGACCACTGTCTCGTCCGGAGTACAGTGCCGGTTGTGCGGTATTCACGGCCTCGCTTCGTTGGGTGCCGCCGAGTATGGCACTACAAGTCAGCAGATTGGGATGGGATGCGGTCTTTTTTTGCATCGTACCCATGGCAGATTCAGCAGAGAATCCGGAAATCCGGCGAGAAACACGCCGGATGATCCGAACGCTGCTGCTGACTCTGTTGCCGACGTGGTGCTTCAGGGTATGGAACTATTCATTCCTTACTCTGCAGTACCCATCGGTGGCAAGTCCCAGCCTTGGTTTGGTCGCTTCTGCAAAACGGCATCACGCCGAAAGTGGGAACGCTATCAAACCTGGGCTAATGCATCTGCGTCTCGTGATGTAAATACCAGCGCATTCAAAAAGGAATATAACTCTGCCTCTAGGTCCCTCAAAAACGTGATTGCTAGGGCGAAGACGGAGTACATTGGCAGAATTGGCGTGAGACTGGTGCGTCTCCCTTCAGGAACACGAGCGTTCTGGTCTCTCGCTAAGGCTGTCTTAGGGAATTTCTGTCAGCCCTCTTTTCCATCTCTGCACAGGGACAGTGAGTCATTGGCCCATACCGCGAAGGAGAAAGCTGATCTTTTAGGCTCTCTCTTCGCGTCGAACTCGACTCTGGATGACCAAGGAAAATCTTCACCAACAATTCCGCGGTGCGATACCACGATGCCGGAGGTTAAATTCCGGCAAAGTGCAGTTCGTAAAGCACTTCTTTCCTTGGACATTCATAAGTCGAGCGGACCCGATGGTACCCTCCAATCGTGCTACGGACATGTGCTCCCGAGTTGGCACCGGTCTTAACGCGTCTTTTCCGGCTATCCTACACATTAGGCGTCGTCCCGAATTCCTGGAAGACAGCTTTGGTGCATCCGATCCCTAAAAAAGGCAACCGCTCAGACCCGTCCAATTATAGGCCTATAGCCATCACCTCCTTGCTCTCCAAGATAATGGAGTCCCTTATTAACTGCCAGCTCCTGCGGTACCTAGAGGAGAATCAGCTGATTAGTGACCACCAGTGCGGTTTCCGTCGGGGTCGCTCAGCCGGTGATCTTCTAGTTTACCTTACTCACAGGTGGGCTGAAGCAGTTGAGAGCAAGATGGAGGCATTAGCAGCCAGTTTGGACATAGCGAAGGCCTTCGATCGCGTATGGCACAAAGCGCTTCTCTCGAAGCTTCCTTCCTATGGGCTTCCCGGGCAATTATGCAATTGGATTACCAACTTTTTGGCAGATCGGAGCATCAAAGTCGTTGTCGACGGTGCATGCTCTGACTTAAAATTCGTCAATGCTGGTGTTCCACAAGGCTGCGTTCCATCACCCACTCTGTTTCTTCTGCATATCAATGATTTGTTGCAAATCGGGAACATTCATTGCTATGCAGATGACAGTACCGTTGACACCTTATACACCGGCCGAGCTAATATTTCTCGGGAAAACGTCGAAGAGAACCGGAACAAACTTGTGTCTGAAATGGAGTCTTCATTAAACGAAGTCTCGAATTGGGGCCGGCTAAATCTAGTCCATTTCAACCCCAAAAAGACGCAAGTTTGCGCGTTAACCGCCAAAAAAACACCATTTGTCGTATCTCCACGATTTGAGAACATTCCGATAGCCGCTACAGGTAGTATCGAAATACTTGGCGTTGATATTTCGAGCCTCGTTCAGTTCCGCGGTCAATTGGAAGGCAAAGCCAAATTGGCTTCAAAAAAGCTGGGCGTGCTCAGCAAGGCGAGACAGTATTTCACGTCGGCCCATCGCCTAAAACTATACAAGGCGCAAATTCGGCCTCACATGGAGTACTGCTCTCACCTCTGGGCGGGTGCTCCCCAGTACCAGCTCCTTCCATTTGACCGCATCCAACGTAGAGCGGCTCGAGTTATCGACGATCAAGCCCTTTCCGATCTCCTTGATCCTTTGGCTTTGTGTAGAGATGTCGGATCACTCTGCATCTTCTACCGAATTTTTCACGGGGAATGTTCCGAGGAATTGTTCGGATTAATACCGGCTGCTGAATTTCACCTTCGGACATCTCGCCAAAATTCTAAGTTTCACCCGCACCACCTTGATGTCCGAAAATCCGCAACAGCAGATTTCTCAGACATTTTCTGCCTCTCAAAACCACTTTGTGGAACCTGCTTTCGCCGGCGGTTTTTCCGAACCGATACGACATGGGAACCTTCAAGAAAAGAGCGTACTCCTTTTTGAAAGGTCGGCAACGCACCTGCAAGCCCCCTGGTGTTGCAGATGTCCATGGGCGGTGGTAGTCACTTTCCATCAGGTGAGCCTTGTAAATACTTTGGAATCATTTTGCGAATCTTTTGTACCATAAATTATTATTAATTCAACTTACTTATGTAATTATCATCAAGTATAAAAACACACATCGTTATATAAATTTTTTATAATTTAATTTATTTAAACCAATAAATAAAAATAGGGTAATTTAATGCTATAAATATATTCTCTCTCTCTTCTCTTATTCTTATACTATCACATAGAGTCGGGAAAAACGACGTTAAAAACATGACCGTTTGAAGTCACACCAATAAATGTTTCACATAAAGGTACATAAAATATACATACATTTATATAAATATAATCAATGGCTTGTAACAAAATATCACAAAATAAATAGGTACAAATCAAAATTAAAAATAACTATAAAAATCATGACCAAGCGGAATTTTAGCAAGAATGCAAGCAGCATTTCTCTGTTGGATCGCAATTCCGATTCTCTCGGTGAAAAATTAACCAAGTCTCCTGCGACTAGTAAAGGCATTACTGACGGAAATCGTAAACTGTTAAAACCAGGAGATTTTTATTAATAATTTGTTCGAAATTAAGGTGTTACGGCGGTACCAATATTAAATTTTGAAAAAGAAACAAATATTTTTGTGTTTTATTTCCCTTTTATTATATAACGCCAAACCTCACTTTTAATGGCATTTCACTGATACAAGACGGGTGTATTTATAATAATAGTTGATATTTTATTATAATGTGTCTTTCATATTATAATTTATTAATTTATTTAATCGTTAACTGTTGATATTCTTAAGCCTACATTAAATGTTGTGTTGTCGATAACTTAAGATTTTTTTGAAAAATAACCTACAGACTGTCTGATACGATGATTTTATTAAAAAAAATTGGTTTAAATAAAAATTCTATTATAGAATATAATACACATATTATATGTAACTGTTGAAAGAGATGTTACAATACACTGGCGTTTTCGGGTGCAACACGATTTTGAGATACCAGAAATGATTTACTTTTCGTTATCCTTCTGATCTTGATTCGTAGAGGGAAACAATTAAAAATTGTTCCTAACTCTTAGTGGGCCGGGATTATCGGAGCGTGGTTGAAACTGACGAACTTTAAACTACCCTTCCATTAGACGCGAAGTTTATATGATAATAAATCCTACAATTTTATTAAGCCCATAATCGCATTGGGGACCAATTACTGTCAGTTGTAATGGACTTGTATTAAATTGACGTAATGGATAAATAAAAGGGGGCAAAACAAACTATTTATCTATCTTTACAGATAAATAAATAAACTATTTTTTTTTAATCTGAAAAACCGATAAACCAATATTCATGAAACTGTGCCATACCAGAAGATGTGCCGCATTTCGGAGAAGGTTTTAGTAAATAATAATAGAGTATATATAATATAAAGATGCGCTTCGTAATTTACCCCCGCTTTGCAACCACTTGTTACGTTAGTAGAGTTTTTCATACTCTTGTTTAAAATTAAAATCGGTCAAGTACGAGTCAGACACTAAGACAAAAAGTAAGAAGATCAAAAATTCCTTCAGAGATACATTACAGAGAGGTGTCTTGGGGCACTCGGTTGGAACGGACTTGCTTTCGCTATATTTTATGTATTGAATTACACACACACACACACACACACACAATAAGATCAATTAACAACAACATAACTTTAGACAATTAATTTTATAACATTATTAATACAATGATTACTACTCTTTATGTTATGATTTCAGTCAGTACAAAGTATTGTAAGTCACGTACAGATCTACATTCCATTACTACTTATTATATACATTAGTAACATAGTTTTGTTCTAACCACTCGGTCATCTTAGCTCTAAAAGAATCAATACAACAACTATACGAATTTAATTAAATGTCAAATACATCACTCACCTTATATCAACGTTTTTTTTTTTAAATATCATTTTAAGAACTGAGTCAATAGGATGACTATGTCGTTCTCGTAGGGCTCCCTTATATAATACAAAACTAAACTATGACTAACTTGCAACTAATTAATTCTACGATTCAAATTATCCTTACCGATTATTACTATTACTTACCAATAATAAATATTACTGCAGTGAACTGTTTTGTAAATGTATATTGAGTTATGCAAATTCCATTTCGCAATTAGCAAGTTGAATTATAATCATTACATAAAATTTAGTTATATAAAACACGTGGAAGCACATTGTTTTTAAGTGTCTGGATAATTTAAATATTCAGATTACAGCGTGCATGTATCGGATACAGTTCTACGATGTTAATCCACCAACAACAACTAATAATACAATATTATACATGCGAAAGTGAGTCTGTCTATCTCTTTCTTTTCACGGCGAAACAACTGAACTAAATTCGATGAAATATGTATATATGAAACAAGCTTGAACTCCAAGGAAGGTAAATGTAGCATATATTTTTATGCTTAACACCTGACGACCACAAAACGCGGGTGAAATCGTGCCAGTTAACTAGTATTGTATATACAATCGTTATTAAGGTTAATCATTAGCAGCAATAAATAATTATCATTCTCTTTTTTAAATTAATTTATAAAGGTAGAATTGCACTGCGATAATTATGGCTTATAATTGTCGCAGTGCAAACTGCAAATTTTCCTGAAATAACTCCTTACACCAACAAAACGTTGCAAATTATGGGATCTTAGAAATTATGTAACTCACTTATCTTATAAAATATAATAAAATACTGAAGAATATTTGGATAATGATTAATGAATAGATTGAGGTATCCAACCAGAAGAGGCTGTATAAAGTTCTACCCTACCGCCGCTTAAAATCTCAAAGACAAATTAAATTCGAAGATATTAATGATTTATACCCCAATGATCGCTTTTATTACAAATACCCCGTCATGTGTAATAAAGTCCCAATTACAGAATTTAAACAGACTTCAACCAATTCAGTAAAATTTTCTTGATTCGAGGCTTTTTAATTGCTACAACGAAAACAAAGGAAATGCCGCAAGTGAAGTACAACGCTTTGACGTGCAAAATAATAACAGAAAATGTAAAATATAATGTACATTTGTTTATGAAATGCGAATATTTTCCACGTCTGCATATAGTATAAATTGCGTTTCCTTTGAGTAGGGTAGAGTAGCCTACAGCGAGACGCGACACTTTTCGAGAAACTTTATGAGAGAAAAGAAAATTGAATAAAGCTATTCAGTCCTCAGCGACGAGAGTCACGACTTCATACGAGACTGCCTCATAACAATTAAAACAAGTTTGTCATTATAGTGATAATTGAAACCACACGAGACAATTATTCCTTTACTGCATACAAACTTGAATATTTTTTAAACGTTTTTAGTAATAGTTGTATTAATAAGACAATTTCTGTCTTAGATAAACAACAGCCTGTAAATTTCCCACGGCTGGACTGAGGCTTCCTCTGCCTTTGAAGAGAAGGTTTGAAACATATTCCACCACGCTGTTCCAATACGGGTTGGTGGAATACACATGTGGCGGTATTTTTAAAATCAGGCACCTGCATGTTTCCTCACAATGTTCTAACCACTGGGCCACCTCGGGTCTTCTTATTTTGTCTTGAATCCCGGGTGTCTTTTTCACATAATTTGCCTGCAAAACGTTCAAAATCCAGAAAATAAGGAAACAGGGTAATGAGGTATTTTTAATGTGATCAAATGCAATAGCCGTCCTCAACATATGTAAAGAAAGTATGTGCTAGGCACCGTCCTCCTTAAAGCGGTCCGTATATAATCTTATGTTTTATGATTATGATGTCTAAGAAGATTGTACAAATGTTTTAGATACGTGCTAAACGAAAAGTTCAGACCACACAAATATGTGAAATCGAAGGTATCTCTTCTAACAGAGAGTATAACAAAAACTTAAAATTAGTAATTAATAATTAATTTTCCTTCAGGATATGTATGTATATTTTGAAATTATCATGTGTACAGATAATGGTCACAACTGCAAATAAACAGTTGCACTGTAAGAAATATTAAATCAATCTTGGGAACTAAAATGTTATATTCTATGTGCCTGTAGATACACTGGTTCACTCACGCCTTAAAAAAGAACACAACAATAGGAGTATTGTCAATTTCAATAGGCTTGATAGAAGAATCTTCACAGAAGTAATACATATTTACTCACCTTATCTTAAACACCAATAATGATTGCCAAATAAAACAGTATTGCGAAAATATAACCTCTTTTATATATTTGATAAGTACGAACAATCTGTTTGTATACATAAATATATATAGCATTTCATAATTATAATTACGAGACCATTATTTTTCCCTACATTTTGTAACGCAACGCACATTCTGCAGAGTTTTACGACCACCCCTCTCCCCCTCAGTATAACCTTTTACGACTGGCCATCATCACTTGCGGCAATATTTGCTAAGATATTAGAAAAACACCATTTAATAAAGGAAGAAAAACCTTTGTGCAAGTATGTGCTTTATTTTTAGCATGCTTTAAACAATGAAGTCAACATTGACAATATATAGCAAGAGTTTTGTCTTAAACGTTAGTACTCAAGATAACGAACAATTTTGTAACTATTCTATTTTTTATAATATATGTGATTTTCTCACAATAATTATATTTTCGTGTTCTTTTGTTGTCAATACAAAACCTTTGTTTATATTTTTATTTATTTATATATTTAGTTAATTTATTTTATTCTACATCAGATATTAGAGCAACAAAAATTTCGAAAAAACAATAAAACTTTTAAAAATAGACTTCAAGAAATCAATAATAAGGAGTTTAAGCGGTAGTCAAAAAGCAATACTAGTATTGTTGTGTTCCGGTTTGAAGGGCGGGTGAGTCACTTACACTGGCAATATTGTCAGTAGGCGCAAGGCACGTAACATCTTAACACCAACGACTGTCATACATCACTTACAGCACCAGTGTGTATGAGTGACCCACCTAACATTAAACTATTTTTAAACAAGTTTGTTTTTTTATTAAATAACCAAGCTTGCCATCTTATAAATAAAACGAAATACTCCCAACCAATTATCTAATAAGTACAGCTAATATAAAGTTAGTAGGTATCTAATTATCGGGCATCCAACACTGCGGTTGTTCTCGTCTGCAAAGTTTGATGTTTGATTCCAATCTTCAATTACATCTCACCAGGAACGTAGGTAGGAACAAGAAATACTTTTTTTTATAAATTAACAGTCAGCGCCGAGATATTTTTAATCAATGAGAGATTAAAAAATATTGCCAATAATTTAAAACTGAAATTTATAGATTAGATATAGATCGTGTTGTCAAGGAACAAACCTAAGAAATATATAAATCTAGTAGTCGGTAAAAACTCTTTTATATTTATCTAAAAATCACCCAGATGATCATAAAAGTGATATAAATATTTCATAAAAATTGGTCAAGCCATTTCGTCGAAGATTACAAACGCACGCATACCAAAATTTTATACACGCACGTTATGCAAGCATTTCTGTAATTTATATATGATTAATGTCTTGTCTTGTCTTTGTTCAACAATCTTCTCTAATATCGTAAATGCAAACGAAAATCTATATCGAAATCTGTTTTCAAAAACAACATCAAAAGTCAAACAGTATCCTACGAGATCGATATACGTGTCGAAACTAAATTTATAACTTGGTTCATTATACCGTTATCTTGCACTGCGAAGTTTGGAAGATAAGATAAACTAAAATATATTCAGAAATGAGCACCTGGGTAATAAAATAACTCACGGGATGACATGCTTTTAGTTACTCATTATTTATTTGTCGATTTTACAATTTATTTGAGGAACCTTTTCATTGTAATTTACCGCAATGAAATGCTTTTATTAAACTCAATTAAGGATTGTGTACTTTCCCTGGGACATTTAAATTTAGTTGGATTATGGTTTCAGTAGTTTAAAAATCTTAATCATTACATAGTATAAAACAAAGTCCCCTACCACTGTCTGTCGCTATGTATGCTTAGATCTTTAAAGTTTAACAACGGAATTTAATGTTTTTTTTAACAGATGCATTGATTAAAAAGGAAGGTTTATATGTACGATACATGTACAATATATTAGAGAAACACTGATAATAATTTTAGTACTTTTAAAGTGACGTCATAATTTTTTTTTTTGCGAATTAATTGCACCGTGTTTAGCAGTGCTGTACCTGTGCCTCAGTCGGAGTCGCAGTTACAATCACAGTTGCGTAGTACGTACAGCTATATGTAGTCTTAATTTCAGTTACAGTAGTAGTCGAAGTCGCATAAAAAAGCGATACATGACTTATATCAATAAATATTTTTTTAAAAGTTATTTACTTAAAATTAACTAGTACTAATGTATAGCTCCCTGCTTACTACAACGCGCAAGATTTTAATAATAATATCTTGAAAAACTCTAACAAAATTATATACATAGTATGTTTCCAGATTGATATTATATAAATATGATTAAAAAAAACTGGTTATTTATATTAATCAAATAATATGAAATGTTTTCAGCAAAAAATAGGGTAGTCATGTTATTAAAATATATCTACTACTTATTAAAAACTTTTGTAATAATCTGTAAAAGTCAGTCCGTTTTCTGTTACGAAAAATGAACAGAGCACATATGCATTCCGTTGTTTCCAAAGTAGAACAATATATTTAATGGACTAGATAGTTGTTACAGACGTGTTTCCACATCGTACTGGCTACTGGTTTCTTATGTCTCATGCCAACTATTGAAACGTTGTGCTGTATACGACTTATGTTAAACGAAACTCAGTACTTTAATTCAATTTGTAAATTGTGAAATGATTTGTGAGCTAAATAACAACTGTCGAAAGATATATCAATATGCATATAATTTATTTAACAAAAATTTAAAAATATTCCTCTCAAATACAGTTACCTTGCTGGGAAATGTAA
Source organism: Vanessa cardui (assembly GCF_905220365.1). Classification (NCBI taxonomy): domain Eukaryota; kingdom Metazoa; phylum Arthropoda; class Insecta; order Lepidoptera; family Nymphalidae; genus Vanessa; species Vanessa cardui. Next base: position 5,644,078 of record NC_061123.1, on the reverse strand, counting down.
ATTATAAATTAAGTCCTAATAAAAATATTAAAAGTAGTATAGTTTTACTTGGTGGTAAGGTTTTGTGCAAGCCCACCTGGGTAGGTACCACCCACTCATCAGATATTCAACTGCTAAACAACAGTACGCTGCGTTGTTGTGTTCCGGTTTGAAGGGTGAGTGAGCCAGTGTAACTACAGGCACAAGGCACAAGGGAAGGTTGGTGGCGCATTGACGATGTAAGGAATAGTTAATATTTCTTACAGTGTCATTGTCTATGGGTGATGGTGACCACTTACCATCAGGTGGCCCATACGTCCGCCAACCTATTCCATAAAAAAATCAACATATATAGGTATATTTTTAGTGCTACCGTATTGTGTCAAACAACGTAGCTGTACTTATCAATTACTGTAATTAATTACTTTCCAAAGAGCACTAAGAACATTATCACATTGAAAAGTAATTAATCACGACAGATAAAAAATAAAAACTTAACAGAGCATCTGAACGTTTGCCAAAAACAAAGAAAAGATCAGTAAGTTTTTACCCGTACGGTATAAGCAGATTAAATCCATAAATTGCGGATACACTTTATAACGATTAGGAATACAGTCAAATTTAAATTCTTTCGTAAATTTTAATGCAGTAGTTAAAAAAATACGGTAAAATACCTTATATTTATTGTTAAATGATTTCTAACTAAAGCACATGTGCTATGGATAACCCAAGACAACATAGAAAACTAATGAATTTTCTACATCGACTCGGCCAGGAATCGAACCTGGGACCTTGAAGTAGCGTACCCATGAAAACTGGTATATACACTACTCGACCTCGGGGGTCGTCAAAATAAAATAAATTTCAATGTACATTAATACAATGTATTGTACATTTATTGTAATAATATAATATATAACATAATAACTTATAAGGAATAATGTAACAATGAAAACAAAAGAACGCAAGCTCAGCTAAATGCATTGTCGTAAGTATATATAAAAGAGCGCTGATTTTCAATCTGCTCCTTACTCGTGAACAAAATAAAACGACTGCGTTTAAAAGAAACACGTTTTTCGTAAAAGAAAAAAAATACTGTTATTTAATTTTGATTCATTTTATTTATTTACGAAACCGATAAAATTAACTGTCAAAATGTTATATAAAAATTTAAGCTATATTATATTTGTATAAAAAAAGTACTACAATCGTATCTAACACTGAGTTAGTTACGACAAAATGGCTGCCAATTCAACTCTAAATTAACGTTGGAAAATCGAATACAAATTTATCGTATTGTTTTTTTAAGTGAGAATTTTTCCTGCACTATCATTGAATACCAAACCTCCGCAAGTACTAAATCTTTGCTCGAGTACCTATTCGCAGCCAGTACTATAAAAAGTAAAAAGCAAGGATATTATTCCATTATCGAAAGCATGTGGCGAGTAACCAAACACTAAATCGTACATCGCAGTTTGTTGAAAAATAAAGAAAACACGTAATGTAGGGAAGTGGCGAAGTGCATAGAAAACATCGGTTGGAGCTCATGCACGTTCCACTGCGGCAGTTTATTCCACATTATTTCTTGGTCCTCGGTTATTATTCCAACGGTGCCTCGAACACCGCCAGGGGGAATACAAATTCTATACATTTCCAGACGAAAACGCTCGCCAGTCGTCTCAAAAGTTACTGATACATATTTTCCACTGGAAATTTGTGGTTACAAATCTCTAATGGTTCTGTTTACTAGTTTCAAATTTTATACATATTTCATTTATAGACGGAAAACGACCAGAAGGAATTTATCATGGGATATAAATCAAAAATCAGATTCCAATTAAAATATATTTATAGTAAATTTGGATATATTAAATAAAAATTTAAAAAAAAAAATTTGGATATATTATATAACATTTATTCTATTCACCTTTTACGTACATTAAATAAAATAATTCATTCAAATATACATCACTATTTTAAGGTTAGTAAAACACCTAACAAAATGAACCGGGTGGTATAAATAATTAAACGATGACTGGCCCACTTACTGCCCCTAACGAATAACTTTTTCACCCTTCATAATGTTGCTGAAAATTTAATATAAAGGCGAAGTTGGCAATAGGAATTAATAAATAACGCTAATGGCACCTCCACACACTCATTGCAAATTGACCACGTCATTCATACAAGTATAATATAAGAAAGATAACGTCTATGCGTTCTTTACTTTACAAATCTAAGGTTGTATATATTATATTTTTTGTACTTTTACACTTCATAGACAATGGTATCAGATTTCTTTACAAATACAAGTAAACCAATAAAGGATCTGAATAAATTAAGTACATATATAATTAAATTCTGTAGCCTGATGTTAAAATAGCTTAAGTAGACTTTTGAGGCGAAATATAAACGACATTTTGTAATTTGCTATATCTTTAAAAACATGTATTTTAATTGTTTTAATGTTGATTACTACAAGTAAGAGTAATTGATATTAGCCACCAAAGATATGTATAATTACCTATGCAAAAAAAGGTAACTATTGAGTTTTCTCAATGTACATATATACAAAATTTAAACTTCTAAAAATAAGATTCCAAAATGCTCACAAAAACCAACTTGAATAAAGTATATGCCTTACGTTTTATATTAATTTATATTTTTGTAAAGGAGACTGCATTAAAAAATTTATTGATATCCATAAAAACATACTCTATGCCAGGTAACGTAGTATTGATGAAGGATATAAATTAATTATACACAAATGTTGTAAATAAACGCCTTATCGACGTTGATGAAGATGTGGAGGTGACCTTAACTCATGGGTTCACGTCCCCTAGGGCGAATGGTTTCTCCGCTCCGGTCTTGAGGTAGTAAATTCCGTCTTTCCTGAAACGAAACAATACACTTTGATCTCAAACATTGAGCTATTGTGCCTCGCTCGGGTTCTTTGTATTATTAAAGTTGATGATAGATTCGCCTTGTGAAACTTGTATTAGTTTCAAAAGCATTTTTTTTTATACTGGCCATTGTTATAATCTCGATAATTTGATACATAATTTTTTTTATAAATTTTATAGATAAAAATAAATTCTACTTTTAAAACGAGATGTTATTTTGTAATGCCTACCGAAAATTTACATAAAACATTTTTTCTTATTTTTCTACAAAACACGTTGCATCTTGTGTTATATATTTTTTGTACTAAGCTTTTGTCACCGCGCAATCCAATGTATTTAAGGTTTCTTTGCTATTTAATCCTGCACCATTGAATACACGAAAACTCACTCATCTTTTGACTGAGATTCATGTGTTCTATCCTTAATACAGAGCGCAAGGGCGCATCTATGTATATGAGTTAATCGACAAATTGAAACCATCAATTAATAATTTCTATATTCAGGCATATTTATAATTTATCAAAAAAAATACTTTTTTAATTGTATTTAAATTACCCATAATGTATGTCAAATCCACCCATAATCAACTTCTCGCCGGTGCCCTTACAGTATCCTTGATAGTAGAGTTCGTCGTAGTCTACACACCGAACTGCGGTGAAGGGCACGGCCGAAATGATAGACTCTGCGAAGTACATGTGGGCCCGGTTGTGAGCACAGAGGCCTGAAACATCAAATAAAATTTAAGTAACATGTTCCCTTGAAGAAACCTCGAAACAAAGAAGTCCTCATATTTCAATAAATAATAATTACAACATTAAGTCATTTTTTAAAAATATATATATATATATATATATATATATATATATATATATATATATATATATATATATATATGTATATATATATATATATATATATATATATATTCATACATAAGTTTACAGATAAGTTTATAAATAAAACGAGTTAGATATTTTTTTGTCAAAAACAAAGACTCATTTTTTTTGTTTCAACAAAAAGTCTACAATTTTTAGTTTTATAACATAAATGAAAAGGCTGCCAGCGTTTTTACCTCCATTCTGCGTGGACATAATTTGTACATTTTTTTAGTAAGCTCTCTTTTTCATTGAAATTATTTTAAAGAATAAAAAATTCATAGAGACATTTCTGAATAAATGGTAATTTCATAGTAACTTTATCTCAAAGAGATTTATTCGTGAAGTAAATATAAGCTTTTACATTCATCAATAAATTACCTCTATAATCGAAGCCGCATCCTGGCTGGCGAGTGCCGCCGTTGGGATAAAAATCAATGTGCCCCAAGGGCGAAGCAAAGCCGAGATAACCCCCACAAGTGTGAATGACTTCAACGTGCCGTGCATCGTGTTTGTCCAGACGTGCATCTTTATTCCCCAAGGTAAACAACGGCAACGCTGGGTCCAAACCTACAATAGAAAAGAACTTTACTCGAATTCAGCCAAATTGCTTATGACATTATGACGTACAAATGTTAAATATTAAGTTTATCTTTCTAATATTATATTAACTGTGGATAATCGTCTATGTTTCTATTTCCTGCATAATAATAATTATCTCTAGCATAGATTACAAAAAGTTAAACTCGTTGGCTACATTTCAAAACGGTTCCGCTTTTACGTTAATGGTACTGTGCCAGAAATCTTCAAATATAAACAACAACTATATAAAGTTTCGATACAATCGGATGAATTGTGCGGGAACGTATGCGACACAAACGAACATTTATTATGAAAAAGTCATGATTTGTACACAAAACATTTTTAAATTTCGAATTCGAATTATATTGATGAAAATTTAAATTTTATTTTCAAGATTTCTGGTACTTGAATTTTACCTAAAAACATTGACCTACTACTATTATTACTTTTACCTCCCTAACAATTGAACCCATTTTTTATGTCGGTAGGCTGACTAGCGGTTATCCAAAGACCACCACCAACTTGGGAACTTAGATGTTATATCCCTTGTGCCTTTATTTTCACTATCTCACCTTTGGAAACGACAGAAAATAATACAAGGCATTGCTGTTTTGCGGTAGAATATATGCTGATTGTGTGTACCCAGATAAACTTGCTTAAAGCCCTACCCCCAAGTAAATATAAAAAAAACTTAATATAAATTGATACTCTCATGGAATTACATAGCAAAATTTTAATGAGATTAATGAAGTTATTATTTCTCACTTATTTTCTCGCTTATTTAGTCAGTGTTTCATATTTAAATGAGAGTAGCCCTATAAAACATTTACTTAATTCGCACCTCACTTTATTATTTAACAAGTTAATTCATTGTTAACTGAGCTTCCCTAACTCGCAATATATGGCTGAGGCTTAACTCTTGGATAAACAAAAAGGTCTCACATAAATTAACTGCTTAGGTATAGTTTAAAGCCTCTGGTCATTATATTAAATCTATAAACCCTATGCCAACCTTTCTCGCGTGTATATATTGAAATATTCATCAATTCTCCGGCTATAGTCGGACAAAGGCGTACGAACCGCTAAGTAATGACAGAGGTACCGTGCGTTACTTTTCTATGACGATTCAGCTACTCTTTTGAATATTTTCTCATTCATACCACACGTACTTGTGTTTCTTTATTTTTAAAATGGAAATGCAAGATGAGAATCTTAATAGTAACGAAAAAAAAGTTATTTTCTTTATTCAAGGCGAAACGTGAAAGGCTTGTAGGTTTGTATTATATACACCGGACGCTATTTTGCTTGTTCCAAATGTTTTATTAAAATTGCAATTTTAGTAGAAATATTTTTAAAAATTTGTATTATAGTTGTCTTAACCACTCGACCGGTCATGAATAACTTTTGCATACTCGTTGTCAGAAGTACGAAAGAGGATACACTTAACTATATAACTTTAAAATACTTAAAAAAATAGTATTTCGTTATGTTATATTGTAAATAAAATTTTCATAGACATTACATGAAATTCATTAGACTTCGTCCAAAATAAAATATTTTAATGTTGTTAATTAATTTATCGATGAAATCGCCCTAACGTTTGCCTAAATACGTAATGAGATCACACATTATAAAAAGAAGAAAACTGATATTACCTGTTATAGTATCAATAGGTCCTTGTTTGACATAAGCTCCAGCTATTCCAACAACATGAGCGCCTAGGCTGTGACCAATGAGATGCACATCGTCCATTGAAACTCCTTCGCCAATCAAAAAGTTGAGGAACTCTGTGAGAAGCCTCCCAACCATGGCGACATTGTAGCTGGCCCAGATATAGTTCACATTGGCAGGTTTTCCCCAATCCACGACGATTATATTCAAATCGCTTACATTAAGGTATGCTGCAAGAAATGTCTCAAGTTTAATTATTTATTATTATAGATGCAATGAAGAAAAAAAGTGTATTTAAAATTATCCTTTTAAATTACTATGCCTCTTGGCTGATTCGAAAAACTAAAACAAATATTATTTTTATTATTGTTTCTGCGGATTTTAATTTACCTATTTACCCCTATATATTTTAGTGTTATCACTATTTTTCGCGTTAAATGCTATTTACGATAATAAATACACTACATCCAATTAAATTAAGCTATCATTTAAAAATACTCTATGAAAAACCTAAAATTAAACTGAACTTATAAAATTCCAAGCAAACGTCAGAAGCAATACATCAATCGCTATGTTAATTGTGAAAGTCAGCTTGCAATGCACAGCTTACGACTATATTTATATCGTAAGTAACCGTCTGTAAATGTTTAAGTCTTGGGCGAAAGCCTCATCTCAAACCTTTAGTCCTGTTAAAGTGAAAGTATGGAGCTCATTCAGTAAAATTGTATCCAATTCATTAAGTTTATCCAAAGATGGTTGGTTATGATCCACACATCTGCCCAAATTTAAAAAACGTACAGTTTTCTACGCGATTTTTTACCAAAAATATAAATTAACCACCTGATACCTGCCTGCCGTTTGTCAGGGTTGGAACCAACAATTTTCGGTTAAATTTCACCTGTACATTACCTACACCTGTGCCCTTACTTCTTTGTAACTATTTATATATAATGCTATTAATATTTATTCAATGAAAATTGCAACAAAATTTCTCATATTTTTTCCGTGAAATACCACCACGCTGTAAAGATCGTAATGACGAGAAGCAATTTACATTAAAGATATAAAAGCCGACCGACAGTACAGCACTTTGCGACCTTCCGTCGCTTAGTTCTGTTTCCTGAAACAGCTCCGGTTTCAGAGCGAAATGTGTATCGAGTTCACATTAAGTAATCTACGAAACTTGCTGTATTTTTTAACTCAATACGAAATAAGGTCAAAATAGTAAACTACTCTTCGGTTTAAGTAACAAGCTACGTATTCAATTACGAAATACTTTTAAATATACCTACTACTGAGAGGAAGAGAGAACAGATGCATTGGGTACTCATTCATTTTAATCAATATATATTTGCTTCTATTTAAGATACGACTATATGCAAACATTTTTACATTATCATAGGGACAAGATTGACATAATAAATGTCACGTACAGAGAGATTTTACAGCTGCATTTATTTGTATCCATGAATTCATATAATGAGCGTATTAGACCTTAGAATAATTCTATTATTAGCCTTATGCCATTTAGTAATTTATCAAGTTTTAGCATGATTATGCCATGATAATTGGCTCATTAGCTACCCCGATATGAGAGAAGGTACAATTCGAAATAATCGTTTCCGCTTGCTATAGTAATAGTATTTGAGTACTATTGTTATTAAAAAGAACCAATAAAGAATCCAACAATATTCATTGTGTTTTCAACGTACAATAGATGAATTAATGAGACGAGCATTGAAAGTACTATAAGTGGATAATTATGAAGTAAACTAAATTATTTTGAAATTAGAATACGTCTTTGACTTATCGATGGATTTTTTTCAAAAAACTTTATGAACAAATGACCCACCTAATTTTAAGTGGCATACAGACTATTGTCCTATTTAGGAGGCAAATTTTAATTTCCAATTGATTGAAACACTCATTTGATTGGTTTGAGGTAAATTCTGACACAAAAAATTAATTTCTACCAAGTGCAAAACCGAACTTGACTTTTTTCATAACATCAAATAAAACAAAAATCAAAGAAAGTGAATAATAATACTTTCCAAAGTTAACAGTACCTTCTTTAATAGATTCTGGCATAGGTCCGTCCCCGTGGTTGAGCCAGCCGTGAGCTAAAACTTTCACCTTGTTATTGAAGTCAAAGTTGGAGCTGCGCAGGTTGGACGAATCGTTAGTTTTGAGAACTTGGTACATGAAGGGGTTCCGCCTGCAATATATATATTAGATAAGGGACAAAAGCTTAACTTCATTTTAATTATCAAACACTTCCAGGAACAGTATACTCGTACTTGACAGTACAAAATAACTAAACAATTGCTGTGCCAGGCGTTTACTGTCCTAGAAAGTATTACCTAACTACGAACTAGTTATATGATATTATTTATATTTTATAAGTTTATTCATTGCGACGTGGGATTAGTAGTTTATAGAATTTGCTAAACAAACAAACTCTTCTTATCTTTTAATATTAGTGTTGAATTTAACTTTGTCTTATACGTTATAGTCATATGACAATTTATAGCAATGTCTATATATCTGCTTTACTTCCGTAAAAGAACATCTGTAAGACTAAACTATGAACAAATTTCAAGGAATTTTGTAATCGGATTAACTAAGTAATATTACTGAGACATTTGACACACTGATTTGAAATCACAATTAAAACTTAAATCTGCCTCTATATTGTTTTTAATCAATTAGTAAAGAACAGATAAACAGAGGGGCGAGTCTGCCACCAGATGATAGAAAGATGTAAGGAATATTATTAACTCAGGGGTTGGACGTCGTGACGACACCGGGGTAACCATCAAGGTCGTTGGTCTGCACCTAAACTTCAACTTGATAGATTATGAGTGATATCCCCTGTCTATGCGTACTTGCACAATGTACACTGTAAAATGTCATGTGTAGTTGGCTGACCTCTTTTGAGAGAGACCACTTTAGCCAAAATCGATCTGGATGACACCATTGTAATCATCATCACATATGAGAAAAAATAACATCTAAGACCTTAATGTCCGCTAGCATTGATGGGATAAGGCGTACTTTATACTTGAAGCAATGCCAAATCTCAGACCTAAATTAATTTAAATAAGTCTGAAGATAACCTTGTAAATAGTCGGAATTCAACATCGCTCTCATCAAAGCTCCACGAAAATCGTGTCTCGCCTAGTGGTGGCACGGGCGCATGACTTTGAACGCTGGCCAACCACACTGGATCATAAGGCTTCGGTGCATCCCATTTTATGGCTTTCACTGCTAGTACTGAAAAAAAAAATAGTAGGTAAGATATTTTCATCCACAATTCTGTCATATAAAATTATAGATTATGATTGTACTGATCCCTGAAAATAAGAACGTACAGGCATATAAAAATCATTAAACGGCAAATAAACGAAAAAATGCACCAAAATATAACGACATTTTCTTTCAATTATGTTCAACAACAAACGAAATTTGGTATATTGTGAGCACCAGCACCAAAGTTTGTTCAAAATCGTACCTCAGACAGTTGGAGTGAACTGGATAAATTCATTTACGTTATTTGACCCAAGCAAACAAACAGAGGAAGTTAAATAAAGGCTTGTATAAGGAAAGTTTATCAATGTAAATTATCAGCTACTCGGCAAAAGTTTGCCGTATAAGCCTGCTGTATATCCTATACACTGTATATAGTAAAAGAATACCATAGGGTAGGAGATAATTAAACTCTTGAATAGTCACTGGTGCTTGCCTAATGCCTAAATGTAAAGCATTCTGAAGTGCTACGAAGTCACGAGTTTAACGTTCAATATCACGTGAACCATTGAGATCAAATATTTAAAAATTATATATTTGAAACATGTGAATAGTTTTCCTTAATATAGTAGTATCTACCTAGTAACAGCCTGTAAATTTCCCACTGCTGGGCTAATGGCCTCCTCTCCCATTAAGGAGAAGGCTTGGAACAGCGTGGTGGAAACCACGCTGTTCCAATGCGGGTTAGTGGAATGCTCATGTGGCAGAATTTCGATGAAATTAGACACATGCAGGTTTCCTCACGATGTTTCACCGCCAAGTACGAGATGAATTATAAACACAAATTAAGCACATATATATATATAGTGGTGCTTGCCTGGGCTTGAACCCGAAATCATCGGTTAAGATGCACGTGTTCTAACCACTGGGTCATCTCAGCTCGATAGACAATAAAAAAAAATTGTCTAAAATAAAGTTATGCTCTCCTAGTGTCTGTATCTCCTGAACTTTTTATCTGCAACAGATTTTGATACAGTTTTCAAAAAAAGAAAGGACTATAAACGAGAAAGGTTCTCATCGTAAATATTTTCTACATAACCGAAACGGTGCCTAATTTAAAACCTATTCGCTCGGCTATACAATTAGTATTTGATTTTAATTACGTTGATACAATTTAATATAAATTCCAATTCTCTTTAACACTATAATATAATATTTGAATTAATATCCTAAGATATTATTCCCTTTCCAAATTATTAGCTAAGAAAAAATACTCCCTTTGAAACGAATCGTCGAATAACGAATGTAAATAATTAAATTTTGACCTCGACCGTTAAAATTAACCAAATTTAAAAAAATGATACAATATGTTTTACATATACAATTATTATACTTATTTTATTAAATAAGATTCCAAGGAATCTTATTTTTATTCCAAAGGTGGGAGCCGAACTATTATTGATTTTATAAGAAACTGCTACAAAGCCTTAAATTCCAAACAAAAACGGAAAGCTTACTTAACTATTTACGACAAGAATATTTAGTCAAATGATGCATGAAATTTTGGACCCCATAATTTTAATAGTTTTAATTACCATTTCAAAACTGCCCTAAACTATATGTGGAGTTCAATAACCTCTAATTTTTCCATATTTACAGTTTCATTTTCGTCATACAAACTTTGTGATGGGTAGCATGTATTTTATGATAACAATTATTAACAAGATATACATTGGTGGTTGGGCTTTGTGCAAGCCTATCTAGTTAGGTACCACTCACATAGTGTACCTGACTCTACCGACAAATAAAAACTGAACTTAGTATTGTTGTGTTGCGGTTTGAATGGTGAGTGAGCCAGTGTAACTACAGGCACAAGGGACATAACATCTTAGTTCCCAAGGTTGATGGCTTGATTTTAAATGTTTATTATATTAATCAATTACTTAACTTTAATTTAAAAAAATTATTAAAATTTCAATTTTAATTAATTTTCTTCCTTTAGGAGGATTCCCCCCATTTTAGGATTCTTCCTTAAATGAATAATTATTTATTATTTAATAATTTATTTATTACCTCATTTATCTTACATAAATTAATATTACTAACAGTCTATGGGTTGCTTTGACCACTTACCATCAAGTGGCCCATGTGCTTGTCCGCAAACCTATACCATAAACAAAAAAAATAGAACAGTTCAGAATGAATAAGGACGTAAAAGGTCCAACATGATAGATATAACCAATTATGTAAACACAATGTATGCTTTTGATGTCAGACACGTCAATCAGCTTTGTAAAACGGTAATCGTGCGCCACGTCGTAATATCGACATGTTCAATAACAAGCTACTATAATTACTTTTACAGCATTGGCATAAGCCAATCTGCTGTAAGGTTCTTAAAACAAAGACTTGCTGTTCACAGGTATATTTCATTAAAAGATGCCAATCCATAGAGTGCTCGTGAGCTCATGAGGACAGTGTATATCTTGAAACACACACTAAAATATCACGTATCTTGTGTGTACAATAAAATTATACTCATTCATTCTCCCTTTGAGGAGAAGGTTTGGAACATATTCCACCACGCTGTTCCAATGCGGGTTGGTGGAATACACATGTGGCAGAATTTCTATGAAATTTGTCACATGCAGGTTTCCTCACGATGTTTTCCTTCACCGCTGAGCACGAGATGAATTATAAAGACAAATTAAGCACATGAATCAGCGGTGCTTGCCGGGGTTTGAACCCGCAATCATCGGTTAAGATGCACGCGTTCTAACCACTGGGCCATCTCGACTGGCCTCGACTGGAAATAACGTATGAACTGAGAAGTTATTTCAGTATTCTCTGAAAGTCTTCTCGTTCTGTTAAATGGAAACTTAAATAAAACAAATCCAACACGAAGCTCGATCAGCTTAAAACACGCGAACTCTAGAATGGAATTCCCTAAGTTTCACCGTCGGAACATAAGTGTTCTATGTTTAACATTACTTATCAGTCAAACAAAGTACCTACTTTGCAAAACAGTAAAATTATCGTTATACTCACATACACATTTCGTTTACACTATTTATTATGATAAATGAAACGCAAACTGTCTGTACTTATACTATAAATGTGAAAGTAACTCTGTCTCATCTCTTGCTGTTTCGCGACGAAATATGGTATGAAAAAGCTTGAATTCCAATACGGACATAGATTACTTTTTGTGCCTTAAACCAGACGTCTAAACACTCAAAGACGAGCGGAGTCCCGAACTAGTATGAAATGTTCGTTGGCAAGCGTTATAATCCTTGCCTATTCCTACTTGGACTATATATACATTTTAATTAAGTCAATTATTATCCGCATGTGATTTCAAAATTTTTGGGACAGTATGACGATGATGAGTTGGATCAGTTCTGATAAAAATCATACATAGTTTGAGGACAAAGTCATAAATATTTTTTAAGTTTTTAATAAGAAAGTAAACCCATAAATATACAACCTTCTTTGAATAGTTTTTAGCTAAATTTATTGACTGCTACAGTGCAAGTCTATTGGTAATGTGATACGCTACTTTAACCCGAATTTCCTTTTAATATAGTTGCCATTAAAGTCAATTTCGTATATCAAGTTTTATCATTCCACGATATTGTTTTGCGGTGGGTTTACGTGCTTTTCAAAGAGAAGTATAAATTGCCAAGTTTTAAACGCCGGCCTGCTATAGAAATTTTCTTGACAAACCGTAAAACTTTTTATTGAGCTGATCAGGCATTGGTACCCGGAACCTCATCTGCTACCTTATAAGCCCTCTAGGCCAACAAGGCAATCGTGTAATGTTTATTTAAATGACAAATCAAATAGATTTAATTTATGTATAACACATTGTCAAAATTAGGAACTCGCGTCGGAAATGGCAATCAAAGATTTGTATCTGCAAATTAACATTCACAGATGATGCACATGTCCATAATGTATATAGTTTCTCTATTTTTGAAAGTGTATGAAAGTTATTGTAATTAACTTACATGAACTAAATTATTATCCAATTATTTACAACGTGTACTTGTATCACGTTTAATAATACCATGATTAAAAATTGCGTTATTTAATAATTATTATTTTTTAATAAATCTATTTTAAAAAATATTGTTATATATTATTAGCAAATTTTCTGTGTCCGTGTACAACTAGTGGAAGATCATGAAACTATGTTATTGAAAGGCGATCTGTAGAATTATTCAGTAAGAATAAATTCGAAAAACATGAATGAAAATGGCGAATGAATCATCTATCACAAGTGAGATGTGAGATTTCGTTTCACACATCTCACTTGTGAATTTCTACAGAATCTGACTGTTAAGGATCATTTTTGTTAATAAAAGTCCGACTATTTATTTTTAATCTATATTAATGCTTTAAATGTGAAAGTAACTCTGTCTGTCTGTCCGAACCGCTGAACCGAATTTGATGAAATTTGGTATAAAGCATATTTGAACTCCAAGAAAGGGTATAGACTACTTTTTTTTCCTAACACATGACAACCAACACTCTAAAACGCAAGTGAAGCCGCGGGCGACAACTAGTATCAATTTATTTTATATAAAACAAGTTAATGAATGTATATTTAATTTTATTTAGATTTAATGACATTACTTACTTCAATTATTCAAATATTCTGCATAATACTGAAAATAACGCACGTGATATTTTGTATTTTTATTGCCAATATAGATAAGAGAATAATAAAAAATAAATATAAGTATTTGGCCCAAATAACTGACAATTATTTAACCACTTAAAAGGGAAACACTTGCTTTATTTTATTTCTAATAATATACGTATATTCGTTAATTGAACTTCTTAAATTAATATTTCAACGGATTTATTAGAAAAATGTATGTAACATGGAACATGTTTAACAATTTTCTTATCATATTTATTTCCTTTAAATATTTTTCATTTAAAAAATAAAAGCAATAAGATCACCTTAATACAGACATTGAACTGCATAGACGAGAGTTTACTCTTCCAAATTCCTAACTCTGGGTTACTGGGTATTTCTTGAAAGAAAATCGTATCTACTTTTACCGGCGGTGGCCCGCGGCATGAATGAAAGCAAGCTACTTAACAAACGACGCAGCTTATCCAACATTATAGTTGTTATTTTTTTTTATATAATAATTCTATCTATACACATTACATACATGCTACTTTTATATTTGTGCCCTTAAATATATTTATCTTCGTGAGCACTTCCGAACAAAAGATAAATGTAACGAAGCCTATATAGCCTATAGCCTACACCCTTCTGCGTTCGTTTTGTCAAATAAAGTAGTGAGCTAATTAATATGTGGTAAATAACATTTTAAGCCGTGTTAATCTCAAACTAACTTCTTTTTGAATTTTACTAATTAACATATTTTTATATCGGTGAATCAACGGGTAAGCAATAAAATGGACTTACAACTACTATATACCCAATATTACTCTAGTTTTAATTCACATTTTATATTAATAAAAAAATAATCTTTTCAGTCAAATCTAAGTAAATCCTTTGACCGCCTTAACACGTGTTAACCACGACGAGTAATACACACGTCACACTTAACACGGTCAAGGTAGAATTTAATCAATTAAGTTTAGATATTATCCTAAGATAGAGTAACTAAATATTGCACCCGTTTTAGCCACCCGCCCAAATTTACTGGATTTAATTATTTGAATAGAATTAAGATTAGACATTGTCAACAGTAAAGAAAAAAATAATTTGGTAAAAATCGACGTTGATATTAATTTGATGATCATTCAAATATAATTTTATTGTAAATATAAAATTAGTCATTTCTGACATTTTGCAATCGAACACTGCGATGAGTTCGCTTTTATAGGATAACTCTACTTAAAATAAAATATAGCCGAAAAAATTATTTTTTTTTAAAATCAGCAAGAAATTTACAAATTTAAGAAGATACACACCATATAATGAAATTTTATCAATGAAATATAATGTAAATTTCACAGACCTGTACAAAATAGGAACAACAAACGAATCATTCCAGCTACGTTCTCGAATCACAAACATTTGTCACAAAAGGGGCAAAATAAACTTTGCAAGCATTGAACGAAATTTTTTGAACGAAACTTTAAACGGGTTGTAACATTCATTTTGAAGCTAAATCTAATTGGTAGACCGACGGCGAGTACTCCAACATTTTCACTGACAGTGCGAAGCAAAGATAGAATTTAAATTTGTATAGCGGTATATCGAGGAGCATTAGGATTCATAGAACGACCTCGTGCCTCTACCATTGATCATATTAATCAAATGTTCCCATTATTTAAAATGAGTGAAGGGTTTCGCATAACTTTAAACTACGTTTTTGACAAAATATACTCGTACTCGTCTTGATAAGTGTACACTTCAAAAATGAAATCTAATGCAGACTATGCTCAATTAATTACTATACTCCTTTAGTAACAGTATCAACCATCTAATAATTTATATTCGTGTAATCGATTATTTTCATAATTTGATCCTGTTTTCTTTATGTAAATAGGTAAGCACATTACATTGGCTTAATGGTAGAGTGCAATTGAAATAATGAATAATAATACTGACGAGTTTAAATACCTATTTAGATAAGATAATTTCATAAAACATGGTACATCAATACATTTTTCTTGTATCGTATTTTTTTTTGCGTACAACTCGTGCAGAACCAAATATATTAATCCCTTTTTTAATATTGTTTTTTTTTTTATATGCCTGTAAAGATTAACTTTTTCGTGATGTATTCCGACGACGAACTCATTTGATTTTTCAAATTACTTATATGGTATGATTATCTCCTCAGTTTTTTCCTGTTCTTTCCTGTGTAATGTGTGTTTTATATTAATGGTCCTTAAGACACTTAAGTCTTACGCGTATTTCTTAAAAAAAGCCGAAATATCCCAGTGGTTAAAATTTCGATACCTGGAACGATTACGGGTTCAAAGCAGTACCAGTACTTGAAAAAATTGTCGTGTGCTTAATTTGTGTTTATAATTCAACAAAGCTGGCGTATGTATGGCGCGATTTTAAGACATATTCTGCCTTACATGACCACTCTGTGGAACTAGCTTTCGCCGGCGGTTTTTCCGAACCGATATGTCTTGGAAACCTTCAAGAAAAGTGCGTTTTATTACTTAAAGGCCGGCAATGCATCTGCAAGCGTCCGGTGTTTCAGATGTCCATGGACGATAGTAATCACGTTCCAACACCACACTCCTTTACCAAGTAAAACATTAAAAAAAAAAAAATTAAATCAATATGGAATAGAAAGTAAATCTTTTTAAAGGGAGAGCAAGATTTAGCCCAACAGTTAGCCATTCACGGGCTGCTGTTTTACTTCAATTTAAATAAAAAATATTGCCTATATTCCGCCTTCTACGATTAAACTTTATTAATACAATTCTTATCAAGTACTCCATGTCTTTACCACTTAGAACGATATACATATGTAGCATATAAAACAATATTTTGTATTTCACTCGGAAAACCAAATTACGGTTACGCTAATTTGGTACATTAAAGTATTTTTAAAGGTTAACATTAGTATAGTCAATGGCGCATAATACATCTTGATATTTCAAGACCTGGATCTGCGATGAGTTTTGAGTTTATTCTACTGAATCGTTCTACTTACAAACAATACTTAATTAATATTGGAAAATAATTAAATGTCTTACCAACCATTGAATATAAAATAAATATAAAATAAAATCAACATGTTAAATTAAAATACTGATCACGTTCTAATCAGTGAAATGTGTTCCAAGTAATATATATTATGCACAATTCCACCATAGAAACAACTGAAACAACTACTTAATGATAATCAAATAATAGGTAATACTTATCGAAGCAGAGCACTTAAATACCAATTGCATACTTTTATAAATAATTCTGATATACCTACCTACCTGTGAGCGTGTTTCAGATACTTATTGACACTATAAAAATTATGGAACAATCTTCCCATACCGACTTCACACGTTTAGATAAAGATCCATGTAAAAAATATCTACTAAAACTATCTACTAAAATTATAAGAAAAATGACAAGAAAACCTTATGTCCGTAAAAACAATTAGAAAGTAATTTACGATAATTAATTTATAAAATTTGCGTTATTACTAGTTTTGGGCCTATGTACCGTCTATTTCAATCACGAGAGCCAAATAAACAACATTTGACGTCAAATTGATATCATCGGTCGATGGCTTAAATAATCCATGATATTTATGATGGATACCACAAAATTGCAAAACATATTTCATCCAATTGAATTTAGTAGTTTTGTCGTAAAAAAGCAATAGACAAATGGACAGACGCACCAACGGACATACGGACAGATAGATAAACGGACAGACAGAGTTAGTTCCGCATTTAAAATGTACTACTATAATGTATTCTATTAGTACAGATAAGAAGTCAGATTGCATATTGTTGAATTATAATCAGAAATTGGTATATTAATCACGACCTTACTTATACTGACAAGTATACTTATGTTAGTTTGCTTAATATATTTGAGCTATTAACAACTCGAGTGTACGACATAGGTACAATTAGGTTTTAACTAACTTTATTCCTTCTTCGACTGAAATAGGCTTCAGTAACTAAGGCAATTATCATCACAGTTTGCTTATTGCCGTTTCATACTATCAAATGACGTAAGTAGGTGTATAAAGTATTTATTTTCCAAAAATGTGGCAAAAATTAACAAAAATACTATAAACAATCCGTTCCGTTTTACCTTATTTATTTATATCATTGAATAAAATGAGCATAAACTAGAAAATAAAATATAACTGATAACCCTATACTATTTCTACCGCAGTGACGTGATAGAGTCGTATCTCGTAGCCTTCTTGACTACAACGGTTTATATTCAAAAAAAATAATGTAGGTAATATCCTTAATCTTGTCTTATTTTAATTTTGATAAATAATTATCATTAATTTATCCTTATCTGTAATTTTCGTTTGACTTTGAAGTTTCCTTCAGCGCCTTGAAATGTGTGACAACTTGCCAATTGCCATTGACAGAATATAACAACTTAAAACTAAACTAATAGCTGAATGCTAAACAAAAACTAATAAAGACGATATTCAAGTAAGCTGTATCCAGATCCACTGAAAAAATGGCTTTGGTTGAAAATAAAAAAATTCTTGAATTCTTAGAGTTAGTAGGCCGTCTAAAGGTAAACTCACACATTTTATTTAACTCACCATATGAAAGAATAAATCGTGTTTTTCTTAATCATAATGTATATATTGTAGCACGAGAAAAGAACAGGTTGGGTACTGTGTAACATAAATGACTGCGAATCCATAGCGGGCCATATGTACCGCATGGGTTTAATGACATTTTTACTCACTGAAGAAAACAATCCAACCAAACTAGACCGATTTAAATGTTTACAAATTGGTAAGCGAAATTAATGAATCGTTATATACATGCCATAAATAAAAGTATTGCTATTTTATTTGTATCTTACAATACTGTTGCCTTTCATAGCTCTAGTGCATGATCTGGCTGAAAGTATTGTGGGAGATATAACACCACATTGTGGAGTATCTCCAGAGGAGAAGCACAGGAGAGAGGATGAGGCAATGAAAACTATTGCAGAACTCACAGGTATAGCTGGTGATAGAATGTATGAACTTTATAAGGTAAGTTATTTAGAAATGCATTTTTCATCTATAATAATATTAGAAATACTACAGTAACTCTTTTTCTATATATATCTGACAGTTACTCTTTGAAGGTCAAATTATTAAACTGAATTTAATAAAAAAATATATTAAATGTTATACATTGGAAATCAAGTATTATATCCATTTGTTTAAAAATAAAAACAAAGAAATAGTTAAAATATTATGTTAACATTCAAAAAGTAGATCTTAGTTTTAAAAGAATTCTTGTAGGTTAGGTACAATTAAGTAACTGCAATGTCAATGCATATTAAAAATTATTTTTAAATCTGATTTTAAATCACAATAAATATGTACACAATGTAACTGTGTTGATTAAAGACAATAATTGGTTAAGGGTTTTTTTTAAATTAATTTTAAATTCTCTTATTCAGACAAATTATTGTGTGCACCGTTGCTCGTTTTTCATGTGTCATTGTTACTTATTGCAGGAGTATGAGAATCAAAGCTCACCCGAGGCCAAATTTACTAAGGATTTAGACCGCTATGATATGATCCTTCAAGCTTTTGAATATGAGAAGAGAGAAAATGCACCTAAAAAATTGGAAGAATTCTTTAAAGCAACATATGGAAAGTTTGACCATCCTTTTATTCAGGACTTGGCTAAAGAACTTTATAAGCAAAGAGAGGAATTCGAAAAGAAGGCTCTTGTGAATGGCAATGTATAAGAAATAATTGTTTCACAACAAATTTTCTCTACATTACAAATACTGCCATAGGGGTCCTATATTTCTAGATATTTAAAGCCTGTTTCAATATTGAGTTATTTTAAGAACAAACATATTTTCTACCTCTATTTTTTAATTAAATTTAAGTCAATATTATGTTAAAATAATAGTATTTTTTATGTTTTGACAGGGCTGGTACCCCAATTGAGTTAAGAGTTTATTATAATTACCAGTTTTTTAAGCTACACTGTGAAATTACCCTGTAATTTACAAGTGAACTCTGAAAGAAGTTGTAACATGTTTGATACAGAGTAATATCAAAGATATTAGTGTTTATTACTAGAGCATATTCATTTAATATTGAATATTCTCACTGTATTATTTTTGATTTATTGCTTGTGGTATGATATGCATAGTTGCAGTAGTGTTGAATGTATCACAATAGTATGATATAAAAATAATACTTTATAAATTTAAAGTTAACATGTATATGATTTTGTAATTATTCTTATGATTATATAATTACCATAACTATTTCAATATCTAGGTAGGATACCAAAAAGTCATTGTTATTGTGTAATGAGCATGACAGTATTTATGTGATACACCGGACCCTAGGTTACAATATGTATATTCAGTATAAGTTTTGCAATATTATTAAGTTACTATGTTTGCAATGATTTATATATATTATATATTTTTGAGAAGATTGGCAAATGATCTAAAGTGAAGGATTGTGATTGAAATATGATTTTGATGATGATTTTGTTATCTTTTTTTAGAATAGTACAACTTCCATGAACATGTAAATCTGATAATTGTAATGTATGAGTATTCAATGAGTATATTTTGTTCAAAATTTCGTCACTGGAGATATATCTCAATTTGTAATTGCTTGATAATGTCATTTGATATTAATAAAACCTGTTTTTTAAACCGAAAATACAGTATTTTACTTATCACCAATGAAAACCTTCAATTGAATTTACTTAAATCATTTTTACATATACACATTCATTTCTGAAAACAACTCAAAAATTAATGGATAAATGAATCGCCTCATTATTAAGCACTATTACTTTACGTGATTTTGTAATTTATCAAATTTTGTATTCCTTTTAATTATGTCAAACTTCCCAACTATGATTCAAATGTGATTAAGACCACTATGTTAGCATTGTTAAGCACCTGGCATTATATTGAGCTCATGATGGTACAGATGATTGAAAAGAAAAGTGTGCATAATGAAAATTCTGTCAATTTACTGAAAAATTGCAACTTTCATTGAAAGCAAATAATTACAATGATGTTAATGACTTAACTATTGTATTTACATTTTATAAAGTAGTATTAAGATATTTTTCTAGTAAATCTTAATTGATCGAAAACAATCCAATGTCATTTATAACATGACAAGCACTCGGTTATTATAATTAAAGAATAATACATACTTACTAATATTATTATATTTATAATTAGTAACAAATATATTAGATTACTAAGACGTTGACTGGCAGTATATGTTAATAGGATCTTTATCACACCATTAGTTAAATACAGAAAAACAAATTAAATTATTTTTCTTTTAATATAACTGCAATTTCTTACATCAAACAAGTTAATTATTTAACTAAAACAATATTTAGACTTTATAGAATTTATTATTTTTTTGTAAAATTGGGTAGTTGAATAGTATACATACAATTACTCTATTCAGTCAAATTAAGACCTCATAAATGCTAAAGATATTTGAAATTACATTGGTATTTTATAATCATCATAATGATTCAATCAAAGAACCAGATATTATTTTATATACCTTACACAAACATTTAACAACAAAGAAAAAATCTATATATAAATTGGATATATCAGGCAACAGGTGAACTTGCTGTTTTATATGCAGATCTTTATCAGAATTCCAACTATTTATCTTCCAGCGTGAGAACTGAATTGTAACAAACTTATTGTTCATGATATTCAGCAGTCAATGAATATTATCATTAATTAACAGCCTGTTTTGGCTTCATTCCCGTTTGTTCTTCTTTTTTTCTTTGTTTCTCTCTCATTAATTCGGCATCCCTAAAAGATTCATACAAATTGAAAAATAGGTTATTCTTTTAAATATGGAAACAGTCAAATTTTCTAGTATAAAATCATAAATAAAACACATTATCTACACATTACATATCAAATATAGTATAGCTATTATATGTGACTAAATTATTTTACTTTATTTGATTTCCTAATAACCATGAAATGTATAAAATATGTTTTGGGTGGGAAACTACCAATAAACATGAAGTATTATAATTGTTGTTCCTGTTGATTACCTGTGTTTTCTTTCAGAAAGAGACATGCCAGTCTTTTCACTAGCTGTCTTTTTTTTCTGCATTTCTTGTTGTTTCTTCTGGTTTTTTGCACGAGCTAAATCTCTCTGATTTCCACCTTGAAATTAAAAAATCAAGGTCGTCATTAAAAAAATCGTAACAAGTTACGTTTCATTTACATATTGTTTAAAAATACTTAAATACGTATAAAAATAGTTAAATTTTTCTTATTGTTATCAACAAAGGGAAGGATCAATTTATGTAATGAAGCGTCATTTTGACTCATTCAAAATGTCATGCATCTTCACAATAAACATCCAGAACATTCTATTGAATGCACATCAAAATTTAAGATGATTAAAAAACACGTTTTATGCTTTAAAGTATGATAGGATTCTAAAAACACACATAACATTACACTGTTTAGGTTGACAAATTATAATGAACTTACGGGTCATCGTGGCGTTTTTATGGGGTATTAGTATTGTTACTATAAATACTGAATGTAAAGGACGGACGATACGCTAGTCCGGCCGAAACCTAGGACAACGCACCGCCCTTCTTTTCTCCAATATGAAAGAAAATTTCGAAGCAACTAAAAGATAATATTAGCTTTTGAGTTCAAAGCTTCAAAAGTTCAAACTTCTAACCAGCTGGCCATATTGCCATATGGCATAAACATTGATACTATAATTTACTCTTTCTTTATATATGCAAAGGTATAAATGAAAACAGCCAAGTTTTAAGGTAAGTATACATTATTGTACCGGTATTGAAAAACGGTACTAAATAATAAAATCTTAATAATACATTCGTCATGTACTTTACTTACACGTTGTTAAGTCATTAAATAAAATCCATTATTTAAAAGAAGTTAATCTTTGTAATAAAACGATTATTTATTTAGTTCTCAAAAAAAATATTAAAATTTTCATAATTTTAGACAATCTCATATTGAAACTAATAACTTCCTACAAATTTTCATTTAATTAGTACTATTTAAAAATATTTTTTTTTCTAACATTCGATTTAGACAGGTTCACAAATGTTGTTTTATAATCTATAGACGTGACTTTTTGAAGGTACATAGACTAGACTAGACTACAGTCTACAATACAGCCACTTCTAGATGTACTAGCATCTGTCAAAGTGTCAAAATGTCGGTCAATGCACAAGTGCATTTCAGTAAAAATGAAAATAATAAAAAGAGTGATAAAACCCTGAAACCTTTATTTCCCAAACAAGCAGAATGTTCATATGTTTCCTGTTACTGGCAAGTATAATTTTACATTAAAAATCTTCAAACAATATGGATATTGATAATTAATGTTTGCTTTGTTTCTGTTTTGCTGCACTGCAGTGAAGAAAACGTGTGGAAACTATGTTCAGATGTGTCCATAAGGATTCCAATAGAGCTGGACAGATGCTTCGTTGTATTTATTTCGAACCCTTGTCGTACTGTGCCTTTGTGGAAACAAAGGGCT
Source organism: Vanessa cardui (assembly GCF_905220365.1). Taxonomy (NCBI): domain Eukaryota; kingdom Metazoa; phylum Arthropoda; class Insecta; order Lepidoptera; family Nymphalidae; genus Vanessa; species Vanessa cardui. Next base: position 5,620,597 of record NC_061123.1, on the reverse strand, counting down.
GGGCGTGAGGACGATCGCCTCGTTATTTGGGTGTGTACTGAAACATGACAATGTATCTTTGTTTATGTGTTTAAATGCGACATTTTTTTAAAGAGCCGTTTAAAAAAATAGCAATAATAGTTTAATTAAATCTTGCTTATATTTAACAAACAAATTATAAATTATAATCTATATTTTTTTTAGGATTATCATGTCATATTTCTTTATTCTGTGGATTGTAAAACATGTTTAGTTTATGATTTGGATTCCGAACTTCCATTTCCAACATTCTTCCACAAATATGTGACTGAAACATTTCGCACAGATCAAGTCTTGAAGTCTGATTTTCACAGGTAAATGAAAATAAATAAATAATCAGCAGAGAATCTATGGGAAAGTTTTGAAAGCTCATTACTAAAATTATTTTAGATTCTTCCGTGTAGTTCCTGCTAAACAATTCATACAACATTTCGCCTCTGATAGACGTCATATGAAGAGGCCTGATGGTTCGTGGATCAAGCCACCACCTCCTTATCCTGCCATCTGTACTTCAAGTAAGTAAAATAATATATCCATATTATTATGGAGGAGTAATAATAAACATAATCTAATAATAAACAGATTTACATAATTGAATGCTGTATTATGAACTTATATTCAGTCACATATGCAATCTCCTCTGTTTAATTATTATTATTTTGCATTAGTATGAGTGAGTGATGCTCAAGATTACCAGATATACTTTGTATGTATGAAAAACTATGTCATAGCATAGCATTTGTGTATTCATGTAAGCTCCTCCCATTGAAATAAATTAAAAATTAGTTTTTTTAATACGCACACTCTCACACACATATATATATGTACTTCAAATAATAATGGAGAAAAATTGACCAAATCTTATTATTTCAGCTTCAACTCATAACTTAGATGAGTACATTAATATGGATTCAGACTCCGGCCCTGGTGAAGTATTTAATCTGACTGATTTTGTACAGCGTTTCTATAAAATAGAGAAGTAGTACAAAAACGAATGATAGATAGACAAATTATAATTTTAAGTTAATTTATTACCATGACCTAGTTTGTTTCGGTTTATGGTCTGAGTTGATTATGTTTTAATAATCTTTTGTTACATTTTTATTGTTTTGTTCTATTTAAATTGAAGCTATTTTTACAGGGTTCCAAATGAGTTATGTTTTGATTAAATATACAAAAACAATTAACAAGACCGTTACAGTTGGTGTATAATTGAAATTTATAATCAATTTTGTATTTTAAAGTGCCTAGGTGCTTAACAAAGTCCCAAGTATTATTATAGAATAGTCTAAAACATTTACCTAAGCAAAGATACTTACATTTTTCATACAATGTAGGGATAATAAAATATTGAACAAGCCTATTAGTTTTGAGGGTGATGAATATATTTCAATGTTGCATGGAACCCTTCTAGTTTAAGTCCCAACTTGCATTTAACTTTTTTTTAAATTTTTATATAAGTTTCATATTTTAAGCTTGAGTGATAAAGAAATACTGTTAAATATATTATTGGTTACATAATATTATACATGAGTAACTTTAACTTTTTGAATGCTTCAAGTATTTACTATTATATTAGCACTTCTTCTTACCTTCTTGAATGAGTGATACTGCACAAACAAAATATTTAAATACTTACTATCTAGAAAAAATATTATTTATACTCTATAGTTGTTTATTTTGTTATTTAAAAAAAATGATAATATTAATAAGCTAGTATAATTAAGGTTATTACATCCATGATCGCAGTAAATGCAGCACTCATTTTATTAAAAAAAAATAGATATTTCATTAATTGAAATTTTATAATATAAGTATTTTTCCATTAAAATTACAATTTGTGCCATTAAAAAATAATCTACAATAAGAATTTTTTAAGTGATTGCAAAAGGAAATACAGGATGTTATTCTTAAATTTTGTAATGACTCTTTAAATATATTTATATGTTTTTCTCATAAATTTGCATAAGAAATATAATCTCACAGTATCTTTCTTATTTCCTAAAAGTATTAAAAAAGCGAAAACTGGTTAGCTTATATTTTAAGCTTAAATCAGCAGATTATAATTTGAATTAATAAGTGCTTACGAAATTTAAGGATATGATTGTTGGCATATTTTTACAAACATAAAACCTGGATAAGTATCCTTTAATTTTTAATTGTCTTGAAAAAATATTTTATATATATTTTCCATTAAATAAAGTTAATAATTCCAATAAGTTTAATTTGGTGTCATTGGAATGGAGCTTTAAATGGTAGGGTTATTAACCTATAAGTGTGATTTTGAATAATAAAGTAATTAGGATATTATTATATTTTCAAATTGCTTTTTGGATAACAATAATTTTAATATCTTTATACATAATTGTAACTTCAAGTACTGTAAACGTATCGCGTTGACGGAATAGAGAGTTATGAATCTATTATACAAATGACAAAAGTTTATTAATATGATTTAAAGTTTTCTTATTTTCACTTGTGGTCGTGTTTATCAAATAGGAACAAGCTACCTCCTTCATTAAATTATATCAAGTAGGTATGAAGTGATGTAATTCAAACATAATGTTGTCTTAAATTTTCGCGATTATTACTTTATTTAATTCAAACATGTTCCAAAATCAAATTGCTGAACCAAAGTCTTCTCTTAGCAATAAGTTTTAGTACTGTATTAGGTATAATGTATAATTTATTATGCACGATAACCTATTTTACGTTGTTAAATTTCGACACGCAACACAGCTAATTGGCTTCAGGACTGATTAAAAAAAATTGTAACGTGTCCGATATAAATTAAGTGTAGCCTGCACGCTACGTAACTTCATTATTTAGTTTATTATTACAGGAAATTAGTAATTTTGCTCCATAATTAAATAACAAAATGGACGACAAAAGCAAAACGAACATTTTTAAAAGGAAAGGTACCTACAAATAAATTTAAAAAATATATAGGTATATTTAATACAGGTATTTAAAGCTTAATAACTATTTTCCATAAAATTCAAGATTCCTATCGGTTTTTGTGAACGCGACCACAAGGCACGAAATTGTTTTTGCATTTAAGTATGAAATTTAGCAAAAATTTTAAAATGAAATGTAATTTATTTTCTTTATAACTGGATATTTATATTGGAGATAAATATGTCTGTTCTGCGGCGATAGGTTAGTATATCTTTACGATATATCGTTTTGACATTTGACAGTTTTGTAGAGGTAAGGAGGAGTATCTCATATGGGTTCTAAATTCAAAAACAGGTAAATCGAAATGTATAAAGGATATCCATAATGCCGAAATGCCGAATGCCCGAAAAGCGCTACTGTACCTTAAGGGTATATATTATCTGAAATTAATTTATACCTATATGGATTTATAAATTTGATTAAAAGAAGCGTTTGTAAAAAGTGACAGATTACGAGTCTTAGGACAGTCCTTCATATTTAACCCTCAAGCTCAACTTTTTATACACAAAGATACCTTTACCTACCTTACCTGTACACATAGTTTTACCGATGTTGTTACCCACCACTTGTTTTTAATAACATCTTACATTGAGTGATAAAAATACATTTAAGTAATTTTATTGTAGATTATATTATATCGTCGCGAGGTAGCTTTTGTATGTTGTTAAATCTATTTAAAAGTTTTTTATCAACTTTTATACACTCTTTTATCCTTCCCTAAGCACCCTTAGTGTTGTAAGTATTGATAATATACGTATTTAATCATCGTAATTTTTATTATTAAACACCGTTGTGTGTTGTGTGTTTAATTGTTCAATGTTATAATTTAAAAATATATAATATTGTATACATTTTTTAATATTTAATATATTCAACAATGCATCTTTATTGTAGATAATAGTTATTTTGGATATATTGAATTTTATTATGAATTCGCGTTTCTATAATTATAATAAGTCTAAGTAAATAATTATAATGTATTTAAATACAAAGAAATAATAATTAATACCAAAAGAGCACCAAATACTATCCAATTGTTTAAAATTAATTAAAACAAATATATTATAATATGTTTATACTTTCTGCAGGGTTTTGTGTCTGTGTTCAAATCTAGTCAATATTTAAGTAACAATTCGCAAAATATCTTTATTAAATACTTAACGAACTAAAAGTGCTTGGTAGTTTGTAATATAGCAATGGTCGCTATGAATTATTACCTTCATGCTAAATTCTATGATTCCAAACTATATAAGCAACCTAAGCCTTTTCTTCCTCTACTTTACTATTAAGTAATTTACTCAAGTGATCGTAGTTATATTTCATCGAGGCGTAGCTGGAGATTTTATGGGACCAAACAATAAAATAATTGAAAACACAGTTTTTAAACGATTAGTTAAATGTCGGGGCTGTGTTTGTCCCACTGGTTACGCCTTATTCTCTTTTAACTATTTCTAATACTTACGTAAAACTTTTCAATCGATATCTTCCTTCCAAGCCTTTAATTAAATTCTCGAGTTTGACTGAACAGCCTATAAATGATAATAATTGTATTGCTTGTGCTTTCAATGTAACAATGTGTTTTTTTGTTAAATTTAAGAATTCGAGCTAAAATAAAACGTCACACGCATGTATTTGTTTTATTTTATAACATCTCACCGAAATATTAGTTAATGTCTGGTATCAAATATTTGAGTAAATATTTTGATTTTGAGTCATACAAGCGCACTAGTATATTATTATCTAAATTCTAAAAATTAAAAGTAAGTACTTAATTTTTAGTCTCTATATCGCGTGAATGAGTGCCAGTAGTACACACACCAAATTTTAAAGCCAAATTGGCTTCAAAAAAGCTCGGTAAGCTCAGCAAGCCGAGACAGTATTAGAAGATCGATAGATGGCGCAAATTCGGCCTCACGTGGAGTACTGCTCTCACCTCTGGGCGGGTGCTCCCCAGTACCAGCTCCTTCCATTTGAACGCATCCAACGTAGAGAGGCTCGAGTTATCGACGAATTTTTCACGGGAATATTCCGAGGAATTGTTCGGTTTAATCCCGGCTGAATTTCACCTTCGGACATCTCGTCAAAATTCTAAGTTTCACCCGCACCACCTTAATGTCCGAAAATCCACAACAGCGCGATTTCTTAGACATTTTCTGCCACGCACACTTTGTGGAACCAGCTTTCGCCAGCGGTTTTTTCGAACCGATACGACATGGGAATCTTCAAGAAAAGAGCGTACTCCTTTCTTAAAGGCCGGCAACACACCTGCAAGACCCCCGGTGTTGCAGATGTCCATGGGCGGTGGTAGTCACTTTCCATCAGGTGAACCTCCTGCTCATTTGCCACCTATGTCATAAAAAAAAACACAACTGTTGCTTTTATCAATATGACGGATTAAAAAAGGGTTTTAAAATTTTATTTTATAGCATAGAAACGTACTTATATAATTCGATAAGAATTATTTTTGTGGCTCTTTTATTGGGAAAATTAACGTTTAAAGTATTTTTTCAAACAGTAGCATGCTCGTTCCTATCGCGACAAAATTTTTACTCAACTTTTTATTTACGTGCATTCAATAAAATTTATCAGTTACTGCTAAAGAGAATTCGAGCAATTATGTTTTAGTACCTAATGACGATATTTTTCATTCATTAATGTATTTGAATGTCAGTACTAAAACAACAAACATGCTTTGCATCAATAATTTATTTTGACTACTATTATACTATTTCATAATAATCAACTATTTTGTAAGTATTTCAGCTCCATCTTCAGTAATTAGGATAGTGTGTTCTGCTTGAGCTGCTCTTGCACCGTCCTCAGTGGTGACAGTCCACCCATCCTCTAATAGCACCGTTTTTTCGTTTCCATGAGACAAAACAGGTTCAATAGTGAAGGTCATTCCTGGCTTCATCAATCCTGGATATCGGTTTTCTGTAAAATTATAATTGGATTATTTTGACGTCCTTGATTTCATTCAAAATAATTTTGTATAACATATCGATTTATTTACGTGTATGATAGATATCGGGTGGACCATGAAAATATTTTCCAATTCCATGTCCAACGAAGGCTGGTAGAACAGTGAGCTTATGCCTTTTTGCGATCCTATATATTCTGAAGCCGATGTCGCAAAATGGTACGTCCGGACCGCATATGCTTATAGCCTGTCGAATATACAATAAATAAATAAAATTACAGATTCCATTTCTTCTCCTATCATAAGCCATTTTTCCCATATCATCATTCGCACAATATCCGACTTTACTTTGCTCTTCCTCTCTCCATTACACTCATCAACATTCGTAATCATTTACTTTGTTATCATGCTTTGTTAATACTCTTTAGTGCAACGAAGTGAAATATAATATTACTTTTAAATTTTCCTTAGACGGAAGCAACTTAAAAATTCACTAGAAAATATAATTATTGCATAAATATTCAGAACGTATGCATGCACATAAAACTAAATAAATCCTAGTAGTTTTAAGCTAATATTACTTAACAATGAGAAAAAGAATATTTTGTTATTGCAAATTCGAATTTGCATTAATTATAAAATGAAATTAAAGACAATTTACATTTGCAAGGAAACATTTTATAACGTGGTTGTTAGTTATACTTAACACGCTAGCAAACGCCATTGATTTGAACAACACTTTTGCGAAACAAGGTTATAGTACGACACAACTTAGATGTAGCATCGGAATATTCAATAATACCGATTACTGCCGATTTATACAACCAACAGAAATAGCTCCTTATCGCGCCATTCGACGCTATTCGTTGCTATAGATTCTCGCATCAGTTCCCCGAGAAAGTAAGTGCATGTAAATCGACGTGTCAAATTGACGAATAGATTAGGTCATATGATATTACAAGTTACGTTGGTGTAAAGATCATATTCACATAAGAAATAAATATTAATAATTTGGGATGGCGTACTTAATTCGGATGTGATCGGTTTTACGAATTTTGCCGATGCTACATCTAAGTTGTGTCGTGCTATACCAAAGTTGGCCTGTTAAAATGACCTGGATAAAGCTTTAATTTAATTCGCGTTATACGCTATATTACTAGCTTATGGCACACATCACATTTAACTTTTAAGATTTTTTCACAGGAACTGTTGATTATATCTGAAGATATTTCGATTATGGTTAAATTTATATAATAGAACATAAATGATTATGATGTCACAATAATAAATTATCGATATATGATACATCCAAGTTCTTTTAATTTCTATTGTTTTCTATACAAACAATTTCTTTTCTAAATATATATTATACTCGTCTATGGAAAATTCGACTTAAACAATTCGTCTAAAAGAATTTAACTGAAAACAATTCGACTAAAAACAAATCGACTAGAAACATTACTCATTCCCCATTACACTTCAGTCTTGCGACTCTGCAGTCTTCATCGATCTTATTGAAAATAAAAAAAAACCTTCTGTCTTCCCCACACCGGCCTCGCTATGGCCCACACACCGTCTGAGATGAGCCAAACCCGCCCAAAGATGTCCCACACACCATCCGAGATGCCCCGCACCCCACTATGTCCAATACCCGAGATCGAGAATCGATCGTTGATCGCGTTTTAGAAGAATTGTAAAATTTTATATAAAGTTACGTATCCCGAGTAAGTCTCTGTTCATCACATATTCATTTAACTGCTTGGGTCACAAGCCGATGTCGAAAATATTGGGATTAGGTGGTGGACCTACGAGTTTCTTGGTGAAGTGATCGCGTCCGTTTCGTCAGTTTCCATTGGTTCGACGTCCTCGTTCGTTGACTCTGGGTCCAGCAGAGAGCGGAAATTCATAAAAAGGAGGGTGAAGGGAGAGAGGGAGGATGAACGAATGATCATGCATATTTCAACCTGATGATTAGTCCATATACCGAATTCCAGCCAGATATCTCAAAAATCGTGGATACATCTACACAACAGGAATAGGCTATTTGACAATGCGAAAAAAAAATTGTGAATTATAATTGTAATCAGTGTATATTATTAGTATAAAAATGGTTATTTACTAACGAAAGTTGAAAATAATACTAAATTTATTCAAAAATCCATAAACAAGAATGCATTTTTTCAAACGTTTGTCACGTGACACAAAAGGCTCCTGATTAGCAGGGCTTATGATGAAGTCACTTTCTTGTAAACTTTGCTTTTCTACTATATGTACCACAGATTAAAATAAAGGAAAGTGACGTCACCGACCCCATTGCAGCGCCATATTGTCCAAATAGCGTTTTTGCGCGGTATTTAAATATGGAATTTTTAATATATTTTTCGGCAAATATGTAAGAGAAATAAAAACACAACTTTTACTGGGTTCCTTAACTTCTACTAAATAATATAAAATGGATTTTAAAAACCAGTCAAATAGCCTATTTTATAAACAGTTAATCGGATGAAAGCTTTTAGAGTAAGTAAAAGAGACACTCGTGTTACACTTTTGTTCTTTTCAGCTAAATTGTTTTAGTCGAATCGATTTAGATGAATTATCCGCAAATAAAATACATAGAATGCTGTCCACTTTTGCCAATATTGACAAGTTGAAATTGCCAAGAACACTTCCATAGTGAGATTTGGCATTGCAAAAGATGAAATATGCTAAATTTCAAGTCAATCGGATATGTAGTTTCGGAGATATCTTGACGAGTATTTACATAAATTGCTTATCTATTTTTTGAAAATTTCCGATTTCCGAAGACCAAGGGGTCATATAAAATACACAACCGATTGCATTAGATTCAAAGAATTGCTTCTTTGATAATAAAACAATAGATAGAAATAAATTTTAGATTCATGTATTCCATCCTTACACCTAACCCTCCATGCACCACGTGGGGTTTAATAAACCCCAGCGAATCAAAAATCGTCGTATCTTTTTAAACGACCGCGCGAATTTCACGTAACCTCGTGTAGTTGGAGTTGCGATGTTGCCAGACCGCATAGTAACAGTGATTTAGTAATAGCGTCTCAGGAATAGCGGACGGTCGCCCTCAAAGTGTGGTAGGGTGTCACAAACCCCACGTAGTTCGGGACGTCGTCTAAAAGGTAAGCAGTATGACATGCAAAATATACCTTTTTATACATAAATATTTATTGTTTTGTTTTTTTATTAATAATGGCATCGAAGCAGGGAAAACTAACAATAGGCGGAAGTTTCTTCGTGATTTGGGAATGGCTTTGATTGAAGAGCACCTGAGAAACCGTAAAGATAATCCTCGAATTCCAAAGGAGGAAAGCATACATGTTTTACTCGCTGGAACAATTGTAAAACCACCAAAAAAAATGCCAAGACGTGTAACAAGATGTTCGAAATGCGATAGGTAAAAAGATCGAAGGACTAAGTACGGTTGCGAGCGATGCAAAGTACCTATATGCATAGAGAAAAAATGTGCAGATTTTAACCAACTGGAATCTCAGGAAGAGTAATTATATTTAGATATTTTTATTTTATTTTTGTTACTGGTCTTATCAGGCCCTGAAATAAAGGGCAATAAGAAGTTATTACTTAAGATATTTTTTATAAGACTAAGCCAAAGAAGATGGTCTCCTCTTAATTCGTAAAAAAGTACTATTTTTGTTAAAATGCCTAAAGATATTAAAAATATTTATATATGTAACAATTTTCATTTTATTTTTGTCTCTTAATAGTCCAGAAACAATATTAATACATACAAAATAAACTTTAAAAAGTTATTTCCTATAAAAATATATAATTATATTGGGGTATAGGAAACCCCACATAGTGCAGGATGCAACTTTTATCCACATGGTATACGGAGGGTTAATTCTTTTATTAACTCAAGCATTATTTATATCCATTTTTATTTCACGAATCCATAACAAATATCATCCATTTTTAATTTAGACCAACTATATAGTATATAAGTCAATAATAAAGTTATATACATTATTTTATTATAGCTAAAAGTTTTAAAATATCAAAGGTCTAAATTAATAATGCACTTAGCATGAGACACTGGCAATTACAATGACTCGTGTGAACCAACCTGATTTAAACAATCTTCTGTAGCATGCACAAGTTGTAGACCAAGATCATCAACATCACCAACGAGAAATGTCTTAGAACAATCACCATGATATCCTTTAAAAAACACCTAGAAGATAAAATAATATTATAATTTTAATCATAAACATATTGTGTTCATATGTTTACAACTGGCTAATCTGGATGACAACTTGTAAGTTTGAGACATAAATTCCATAAATCAAATAATTAGATAAGTTTTAATATAATGATGAATAATATTTAATATTTAATATAGTTAGAGGTGAGATGGCTCAGTGGTTAGAATGTGTGCATCTTAACCGGTGTTTGCGGGTGCAAACCCAGGCTAGCACCGCTATATATATGTGCTTAATTTGTGCTTATAATTCATCTCGGGCTCGGCAGTGAAGAAAACATCGTGAGGAAACCTAAATCTGTCTAATTTCATCAAAATTCTGCCACATGTGCATTACAATAACCCTTATTGAAACCGGTGTTGTGGAATATTTTCCAAACCATCTCCTTAATGGAAGATGAGGCCTTATCCCAGCAGTGGGGAAATTTACAGACTGTTACTTTACTTTACTAATATAGTGATAGGGTTGCAATTAAACTGAATAACAATGTATACAGAAGTTTTTTACTAAAAAAATCTTCAGTGTCATTTTATATGACAACTGTATTAACTTACAGTTATATCAACATTAACTATATCTCCATTTTGTAATGGCCGAAGATCAGGAATACCATGAACTGCAACATTGTTCACGGATGTACAAACACTTTTTGGAAATCCCTTATAATGTAATGGAGAAGGGTATGCCCCAGCTTCTAAACTTAATGTGTGCACTAATTCATCAATGTCATCCGTTGTTACACCAGGCTGTAACATTTAAAATAATTATTATTAAACTATGAAATACATACATTTCATTTCGTATATTTGATATTCCAAATCAATTAAAAATGTACTGATTTCAGTCCATGCATAAGCACAATAATCAAATAAAAGATTTGTATTGGACGTTCAAGCTTTTTGCATCCCCTTTTAACATGACAGGCCTGTTTGATCTTAAAAATGCCGCTTCATTTCCCAAGCAAACTGGACTACAAAAGATGCTGCTTACTGGGTTTTATATGCTCTTTAGTTTTTTTAATTTAAAAGAGGTTTTTGTTTAACTTTCAAACACTAGAGTATGTAGTAGCAATTTATAATCAGAATAATAACACACATATATTATAAATTTTTCAATTTGTTCAACACATTATTACTACTATGATTGTAGTATTACACTCAATATAAAGAATAAAGCCTTAATTGTACATTACTAGAGAAGAAACTAGAAATTATTTTAAGGTGAAAGAATAAAATTGTCACCTGAACAAATGGTTGTAATATTTTTAATATATTTGCTGCAACATTGCAACTTTGTCTCATTCCTTTTATTTGTTCTTCATTTTTGATTTCAGGTTTTTTACTAGTGTTTAATAATTTTCCTAATATATAGTCAGGCTTTTCAATATGTTCAGGAACTATCCTACTGGGTGTTGTTTCTGCTGGATGAACTTTGTCATATACACCAAAACGTCTTCTGTAATTAATAAATAATTCATATTTATATAAATATAAGGGTATATAAATTCCTTATTTTACGTTTTAGAAGTGTTTTTTTATGTTTTAAAATAAAATGGAAATAAAACTTACAATAATTGCTTTTGAAGGCGGGGACTTAATGCTTTAGGAATTCTCATTTCTTCTTTTTCGTGTTTATTAAAATTTACTTTTCAATTTTAGGAATATGTCAGACAGTTACTAGTTTCAAGATAATTTAAATTTCATTAAAAAATCTTACATATTTGCCCTCCAAAACCGTCCTACTGAACGAAATGCTTCACGCGACAGTTCCATCGTTCTATGTCTTTACAAAGTGTAAAATCCTATTATATCATTGGGTTTATATACATATTTTTATTATTTTTTCGATACAGTAAATTTCTAATTTCAATATGCAACTTCGGAATTTTGAAAAGTCCAAAAGGCTATTTTTGGTTTGTATGATGACATTTCTGACATTTGTGTTTTGACAATTAATTCATTTTTGACCAATGTCAATAATTAACCATTAAATTTTACGGATACTTTTAAAGTCAAATTTTTAAATTTTATTTTAAAAGAAAAAACATAATTGCTACTTTTTGCTGAATATGTGTAGTACTTCATAAATAGCATATATCAAAAAGATTTATATTCCTTAACTTCATAATTTACGAGGCTCCTTTATCGTTCTGCAAATATAAGTAATAATTATGATATTACTGATGTTTGCCTCTAATTGAAGGTTCTCAAGCAAACGTACCAACTACCAGTTACTTCAATATCAACGCTTGCTACAAAACCTTCAGCTTCAGCCAAAACTGTTGCCCAGTTTTTTTATGCTGAACGGTAGTTATTTTAAACAAGACACAACCGCTTAGAAAAAATATCATTAATAAATAATAGGTAAATTAATTTAAAAATAAAGAGAGTTTGGTACAAATTTATTTGGTTTAAACATCTCCAAATGTTTTTTTGATCTGTACTCGACTAAGGAATAAAAATGAAACAATGGCAACATTCTGTCGCATCGAGCTTAGTTAGCCGATGTTTTGTTTATATTTTCAGTATCATTTGTGGAAAATACAGTGATTTAGTAAATAGGTAGAATAATTCATAAGGAGTTTTATAAAGATAATTTTTTTATTCCAATATGTCTCAAAGTGAGTACTGTTTTTATTACATATTTCATCTATATAATTATTACTTGATTACTGGTGTTTAATCTAATCAAAAATTTTGATTAAGATTCTGAAAAACCACTATCAACTCAAGATGTTGTTGATCCTACGGGTCCTGCAGCACGTAAAGGCGTACTTACATCATTCAGGACGGGGAAAATTATGGAGATACCCGAAAAAGATATCGTGAGTATAACCTAATAAAATTAAAAAAAAAATGCTGAATATGAACTTTAACCCAGCTTTAACACCTGCAGTTAGGAAGATGCAGATTTGTTGGAGAATTCGAAAAATTAAATCGCATTGGCGAAGGCACATATGGCATTGTTTGTAAGTATTGAATTACTTATGTGTACATGTTGATTTTTGATTGAATACTAGGTTGGTTTTATCCCATTATTTCGTTTTAATAGATAGAGCAAAAGACAAATTAAATGGGAACATAGTAGCATTAAAAAAAGTCAGAATGGATGTTGAAAAAGATGGATTACCATTGAGTGGTCTCCGTGAAATTCAAGTATTAATGGCTTGCAGACATGAAAATGTTGTTCAACTTAAGGAAGTTCTCGTTGGTAGATCACTGGAGAGGTAAATATTAATATAATAAGAAAATTCAAAATATTTTGCAATATAATGAGTAGTCATATCCAATATTTTATTGACATAGCACTTAGTCACTAACATCATACAAAAAATGAACTGATCCTGAACATAATATTATACCAAGAAATCAATAATATTTCCAAGAGCACAGCTATGTCGTATATTGTATATTTCTTCTATAAAATACCAACATATAATTAAGGCCTTATTATTATTATTATCCAAGATAATTAAATTAAACAATTGCTGAAATGAATATTTGATAGGTTATTTGTTATAGGGTTTCAAAATGTTTTTCAGGTTTTTTTTACTTATAATAAAATGTAATGGCACTTTGGTTTGTTATATATATTTTCAGTTTCTCACACTATCTGTAGAATAAATTTAAAGTTATTTTTGAAAAATAAATATATCAAAGTGCAAACCCAAGGATGTTATTTTATTTAATAATTAATTCTTCAGATATTCATTATAAATATATCTGACAATTTCTTTTTTCATTTTACAGCATATTCTTATCGATGGAGTATTGTGAACAAGATTTAGCATCTTTACTTGACAATATGGCTGCACCTTTCACCGAGTCACAAGTCAAGTGCTTGATGTTACAAGTATTAAAAGGATTGAAATATCTTCACTCAAATTTCATTGTCCATCGGGATCTTAAAGTTTCTAATTTGCTGCTCACTGATAAAGGGTGTGTTAAAATAGGTGAGATTGATCTTTTGAATTTTAGGTATTTTAAGAACAATGGTTCAGTGGTTTGTGTAGTTATGTTGAGTAAAGATTGCAGGCTTATAACTGAGCATCTAGTCTAATCGTCAAAAAAAAATATTTAGAAAACAATATTTTAGCAAAGGAATGTATTATTATTATATTTAGCTTACTAAGCTTAGTAGCTAGAGTTATTGGTATGCATTGAGATTGTAATTATTTATATTTAATTTCAGCTGACTTTGGCTTAGCCCGTTGGTTAGGTGCCCCTGCCCGTAGTGCTACCCCAAGGGTTGTTACTCTGTGGTATAGAGCACCTGAATTACTCCTACAATCACCAAGACAGACTCCAGCTCTTGATATGTGGGCAGCAGGATGCATTCTTGGTGAACTATTAGCTAATAAGCCTTTGCTTCCTGGCAGGACTGAAATTGAACAGCTTGAACTAATTGTTGATTTGTTAGGTAAGTAATTTTTTATATTTTAAACAAATTCAAACAAGATTTCTTTAAAATTCTCTCTTTGATTGATGGAATCATTTTGTAATAAGTCAATGCTGAATTAATAGTTTATTTTAGAGTACTGCATTCTCTTTGAATAGTTCTAGTTTGTAATTTTGTCGTAGTAGTTATAGTAAGGCTTAATAAGCATATATAAGTTATAAGCATATTTTGGTTGGCATTAATTATATTAAGTTGTCTTGGCCCATAGACAATAATGCTGTACGAAATGTGGACCATTAGTAACATTGGTATTGTCAACTAAATTACGTCATATCTCTTTTAGTTTTTTTATTCCTATTTTATTTTTATTCTCAATAATATTTAAAAAATAATACTTACTTGCAGGCACACCATCTGATGCAATCTGGCCAGAATTCAGTTCATTACCAGCGTTACAAAACTTTACTCTCAAACAACAACCATACAATAACTTAAAACAAAAGTTCCCCTGGTTGTCTGCGGCTGGTTTACGTCTCTTAAATTTCTTATTCATGTATGATCCCAATAAGCGAGCTACAGCGGAAGAGTGCCTCCAGAGTTCATATTTTAAGGAACAACCCTTGCGTAAGTTATAGTATATTTTTTGTTATGTGAAATATTTAGAAAATGTAGTTATCCACAAGATTTTTTTTGACATTATTTTTTGTTTATAATATAATCAATTAAGAATGCCTGTATGCTTGATTACTTCCTTTCATTCTGATACAACAGGAAGCACAAAAATATTGTTACTTTATGTTAAGTATAATAGATAATTTAGCTTTCAGTGTTAAATTTGGAATGGTTTTTTTTTTTTATTTTGCATGTTAATTAGATTTTTATTTTGCTGTATTAACACTCCTCGTATAATAATCTTATTGTAATTCTAGCATGTGATCCGAAGTTAATGCCTAGCTTCCCGCAGCACAGAAACATGAAAGGGCAGCAAAAAAGCTCCTCCAATCAGCTGAACATACCGCTATCTAACTTGAACACTGGAGCTAACGACCAGACAAACAACTTGCCGGCTATCTCAGACTTGTTGGGATCCCTCGTCAAGAAACGAAGAATAGAATGAACTTAAGTTATAAAGTATATAATTCCAAATATATTAAATGATAAAATAATAAGAAAGTCTTTAATTTTTATAACATTTTACTGTTTTTGATATCATTTTGTTTATAAGATACTGTTTGTTTTTTGTTTTTTTTTTTAATCTGTCGAATCGTTATCGTCTGCAGACAATCCCATTGCTTGTCGAAATTTTTGATACTTTTGTAGAGAAAGCGTGTCATTGCTCCTGCCTTTTACTTTTTCTTTCTAAAAATAGTTATTAATTTAAAAATTGCAAATCAAAGTATTTTTTTATTAATATCAAAGCGCGCTTACGATTTCTTTTTCTTGCTTTTCTATGTTTTTCAATGTGCGTACACACTGTGAGCAGAGTATTACATCTTCCATATGATTAACAGTTTTCTTTCGATGATGATGTTTCAACCTGTGGTCAATAGAATATATTACAAAATCACACTAAAATATAAAAATAATGTAATAAAACATGACTGTCCACATTTATCAGTTATATATAGTACCTATTGTCCATATATGGAAGAGACAAATAAATTGTCAGGAAAAGAGAAGTTTACAATTTTCAATGGATTATAAGGATTTAAAAATACACACTGAAAGAAGTAATTGAATCGCTTCGAAATCGTTATCGAAAACTTTACGCGTGAACAAGTTTCACGAACTGAAGTTGGATTGGATTGGAATCTCAGGGACGTTTGTGCATCATATTCCTCTATGTTAACTCGAAAGCGTTCCTAAAAATGTCTTCAACGCATACGATAATACCTATATATTAATGAATCTTCGTTTTATTATTAAATTATTAATAAAAAAGTTAAAAGAATAAAATACAAGTTTCATTAGCTGTTTGAATTTTTCTTAATCTGTGTGGGACCTCTGACGGACGGACGTGACGGTTGCGGGGCTTTAGCCCCGATGCGCTTAATTCAACCTTCCTTATAGGCAGTAATTGTAAAAGACTATTTATGTTATTGTAATATAATATACTAATATTTGTACCAATATTTAATGTTATTTTCGACCACACATCACCGAGTTCTAAAAAGAGGTTATCAATTCGTCAGTATTTTTTTTATCTCATAACTTATTACTGGGTGGAACGATTTTGGCAATTTTTATTTTCTATGAAAAAATTCTATGCAACCACGAAACAATATTTTATACCAGTGCGTTTAACCGGAATTTTTTTTTTTTTTGTAGAATATATAAATAAGCTGACCGATAGATTTTGATGAATTAAAGCTTGAGAAATACCTTTAAATCTTTGTTATATCTAAAAATTGTGAGCTAATTCATTAATAGTGAAGTCATCAGTATACTTACAATTTTCCACAATAATCGCACTGAAATTTGTCCGTTCGGTGCGTTATTATATGCCACCCTAATTCCTGGTAAGTCGGATAGCGATCGGAACAACGTGGGCAGGCAATCTTGCCTTCCGATCTGCCCCCATTGCTTTGGTGTTCAATCAACTGTTGCGATGTCTGGAAATTTTGATGGCAGCTGTTACACCTAAAATATTAGTTGTCTTTCTTAGGTTGTAACGAATAAATATTATAATAAAATAACAGCATGTTTATTTAAAATAATACTTTTCACAG
This sequence comes from Vanessa cardui, assembly GCF_905220365.1. Classification (NCBI taxonomy): domain Eukaryota; kingdom Metazoa; phylum Arthropoda; class Insecta; order Lepidoptera; family Nymphalidae; genus Vanessa; species Vanessa cardui. The sequence goes on along the minus strand of NC_061123.1, from coordinate 5,603,324 downwards.
GACTTAATATAGACAAAAACCCATAAACCTGAACGAACTTACGGTACCTACTAATACAAAGATATTGAATAAATATAAAAAGAGAATCATCAAAATTGCGTATTAAGTATTGCTTTGAAGCTAATGTAGGTAATAGCGAAAATGAGTCTTACTTAAAAATGTTTGGCTGTAAATGATAAGCCATATGTTCAATAATCTTTTTTGGATAGAAGTAGTGAAATTTTTTGTCACAGCACGTTAAGTATCCCGGAACCCCGTGCCTTTCTTTATAATGCTTCATTAGAGATCGAAAGTGAAATCCTATCTCGTGGCAAATGCAGCATTCCATTTTATAAAATAAAGTTATTTGCTTGTCTAATTCGGCGCCTTGCTTTGCTGGACGACCGTCTATTAATATAACATTGTCCAATACTTCGTTTGAAAAGTCATTAGTTTCAACATTGTTTTTATTTTTGTCTATCGCTGGCGTTGGCTTTGGTTCGATGGGGGATGCACTTTTAAGAAGTAACCTATCAACGCTTTCAGTCTTTGAAAACTCTTCTAAGGGCATTGCTTCCAAGAATTTTAAATCAGCAGGCGATTTTCTTTTTTGTTGTTTTTTGTTTCCTTTTGCGTCTCCTTGTTGAAATTCTGTCGGTGGAGATTTCGGAGGCGGTGAAACCGGCTCCTTTCCTATTTTTGATTTTGCATGGACTGTCTTGTGTTCAGACAGAGAAGAGGTGATTGGATGCAGCTTTCTATCAGCCAAATTTGGGTTTTCTTTGTTCATATTGTTAATATCTTTTATACTGTGAAAATTTAAAAACTTTTGCGTTCTTTCTACGTTGACGGCATACAAATGCAAAGCTCCAACTTGCTGAAGACATTCATGACAGATGGCTTTCGGAAGATTATCATCAGTTCGTATCTGGAAATGATAATAAAATGTTCATTGATTGTTTGACGTAAAATAGTGTACTCAATATATGGAACTAGTACACAAACTAACAACAATATCAAACAGTCTCTTTATTTTTCTCTTCATTTCTGAGCTGAGTGGCTTTAATTGGGTGACATCGTTACATAAACACAAGCGACACGATAGTTCACGAACAATGGTTTTTTCATAAGACGCAAAGTCATTCATACTGATAATTTGAATTACAAAAGGCTATACTATAAAAAGTGCTATTGCTTAAATATCCATAACAATTTGGTTTGCTACTGCTGTATTTGGTACAAAAGAATATAAAAACTTCCTAGGGAAGAACGGACACCATCCAAACGACATTTGTAACTTTTTTGTAAAATTAGTATCAACTGGCCAGCATTTTATATTTTGAAGAAATTATAATATTGAAAATATTTTCAACGCTTGTAGGTACTCATCTGAAAGTTGTGTATATTTTTGTTGAAATAAATATTATAATATATTATTGGTTATTACAACATCGGTTGCTATAAAAATAAAATAAAAAAACATTTTAATAACATTAAGTGGATAACATTTAATAATTAATATGATTACTTATTGTTGAATATAAATAACATTTTTAATATTATCTTATTTATACAATTATCATGTTTGGTTTTCAATAATTTGCCCGAAGTTTTCATAACGTTGCCTCATTGTAGTCACAAATCAAGAGCTCCTCGCCATCTTGATCGTCAACTGAACAGAACAGAACAGTAATACAACAGGACCTAGAGAAGTTTGTTTGAACAAATGTACATTGCGAAGTTTCATAAAATAGTAACCGAAGTTATCAAATTAAGTAGGAACTAGGTAGTCACGGTATTGTGTGAAAGGCAACGTGTGGTGCTGTGTGAAAAAAAAGTAAGAAACTAGGTATCCAGTTTGCGAAGCCTCGACGACGGACGTAATTCTACGTAAACGGTTCAAACAAGAAATCTCTTTGCAATAGATCATCCAAAACAATGTTTGTACATAAAAATCTTAAAGCTATTGCAATGCTTAAAGTTACAAAGATTTGTCATTGTCGTATGCAAGCCAAATTAAAGATATTATGCAATCACGACTGATACATTTTTAAAAGGCTAAGCTAGGAACTACCTTGGTGTAATCTCTTAAAACGTCAAGCGTGACCTTGGCTGGCTGTTTAATTATGTAACCCTTCTATATTACGGTGTAATGATCTGAGCAATAACTTGGAATAACCATAAAGTTGTTCAAAGGTTGATTGATGTATTGAGAATTAATGATGCTTATCTCAAAGTTCAATAAGTTTAGGTATACCTTCAATAGGACGAACCATATTATCAAATGAACATAATTTACCTACTATGTAAGTTAAGTCAAAAAGGTAATGTCTTTCAGTGATATCTAGAAAAAAGGCCACTATACGCCAAAAAACATTAATGTTACTGGGACCTTGACAGGAAAGCTCAATAAATTTTAATTAGTCCTTGAGATCTACAGCGTTACAAGGTGGTCGTTTGGCAGACGAGACTATAAGATTGGCTGCTATGTAAACGAGTGCTGTAAGAACTATGTTGTTGTTTTCACTATTTTTTAGTACAGATTTTACAAGTTACATGACTTCTTAACAACAACAATAACAGCCTGTAAATTCCCACTACTGGGCTAAAGGCCTCCTCTCCCTTTGAGGAGAAGGTTTGGAACATATTCCACCACGCTGTTCCAATGCGGGTTGGTGGAATTCACATGTGGCAGAATTTCTATGAATTTGTCACATGCAGGTTTCCTCACGATGTTTTCTTTCACCGCTGAGCACGAGATGAATTATAAAGACAAATTAAGCACATGATCAGCGGTGCTTGCCTGGGTTTGAACCTGCAATCATCGGTTAAGATGCACGCGTTCTAACCACTGGGCCTCCTCCTCCTAACTCCTCTTCTCGATAACTTCAATTCAAAATATTAGTGTTATTAATCGCTGATTCATGTGCTTAATTTGTCTTTATAATTCATCTCGTGCTCAGCGGTGAAGGAAAACATCGTGAGGAAACCTGCATGTGACAAATTTCATAGAAATTCTGCCACATGTGTATTCCACATATGTGTAGTCAAAAATCAAAATCAAAATCAAAATAAACTTTATTCAAGTAGGCTTTTATAAGCACTTTTGAATCGTCATTTTACAATTAAGTGAAGCTACCACCGGTTCGGAAAGTAGATTCTACCGAGAAGAACCGGCAAGAAACTCAGTAGTTACTCTTTTTTAACATTTAAAAAATACAACGTCATGTTAATTAAATACAATTATTTTAATTAATGTATCCTGCTTGGAAGTCAACAGGTATTAACTCCACGCTTTTTTATCATCTACAAAATCTTGTATCGAATAGTATGCTTTTACTACCAATGTATTTTTAACAAACGATTTGAATTTACTAAACGGCAAAGTTAAAAATTTCTGCGGAATTTTATTATAGAAACGGATACCTTGCCCCAAGAAGGATCTATTGACTTTGCGGAGTCGGAAACTTGGCGTTATAAGTTTATCCTTACTTCTAGTGCATATACAATGATTATCACTGATTTTATCAAAGTGATCAATGTTACTGTGAATATACATGATATTGTTGTAAATATATTGCGACGCAACAGTAAGTATTCCTACTCTGTTAAAAACATCCCGAAGAGAGTCTCTAGCTCCAAGATTATAAATAAACCGAATTGCTCTCTTTTGTAAAATAAAGACAGATTCAATATCTGCAGCGTTACCCCAAAGTAATATGCCATATGACATAATACTGTGAAAATAACCAAAATAAACTAAACGAGCGGTATCAATATCAGTTAGTTGTCTAACTTTTCTAACCGAGTATGTTGCGGAGCTGAGTCTTCCTGTTAGGGATGATAAATGAGAAGTCCACTGAAGTCTGGAATCCAATTCTATTCCTAAAAACACCGTAGTATCAGCTACTTCAAGACGGTCACCATTTAAAGATATATTATAATTTTGCTTGCTAACATTAGGTAGGGTAAAAACTACACATTTTGTTTTTTGAGCATTCAAAACTAAATTATTTACTGTAAACCAATTGTGTATCTGTGATAATGCACCGTTCACATCGTCATAGTCATTTTTTTTCCTGTCAACCTTAAAAATCAGCGAAGTATCGTCAGCAAACAACACTATATCACAAATACCCTTAACATAGAAAGGAAGATCATTTATATATACTAGGAATAGAAAGGGACCCAAAATTGAACCTTGTGGAACTCCCATTTTTAACGTAGATCCAGAAGACTTTATTCCATTAATGAAAACTTGCTGGATTCTTTGACTTAAATATGAAGCGATGAGATCAAGAGCTTTACCTTTAACACCGTAATATTTGAGCTTATAAGGAATACGTTTCGTGTTCTACACAATCGAATGCTTTAGATAAATCACAGAATACTCCAATAGCGTTCTGTGATTTCTCCCAAGCATCGTAAATATGTTTGAGAAGCGCAATTCCCGCATTAGTTGTCGAGCGACCTCTTCTAAAACCGAATTGCTCACCATGAAAAATAGCATTTGTACCGAAATGGACGAGAAGTTGATTTAAAATATTTTTTTCGAAAATTTTACTTAAGGATGGGAGTATTGAAATAGGCCTGTAATTACCGGGATCGCTTCTGTTTCCAGTTTTAAAAAGTGGTAAAACTTTACTACATTTTAACAAGTTAGGAAATGAACCCGTGTCCAAACTCTTGTTAAAAATTACTGCTATATACGGAGCAATATCGTATATGATGTTATTAAAAAATTTTACCGAAATGCCCCATATGTCGTTAGTTTTTTTAATATTTATAGTTTTAAATACTTTTATGACATCTATTGCAGAAACCGTTTCAAATGAAAAATCAATAACGCATTTAGAAACACTATTCTTAATAACCTAGCTGCATTTGATGTAGATGATTTTAAATGAAATGTTATTTTATGGGGTACTTTATCAAAAAATGATTCAAATAAATTAGCAACCTCTAATTCAGAACTCGTGTATCTACTACCTGTGTTCAATTCTATTGGTATAGTGGTCCGTGTATTCCAGAAACCACTACTTTAAAGAAAAAATATAAATAAGTATTCTCCTTTTTAGGGTTCCGTAGTCTACTAGGAACCCTTACAGTTTCGTCATGTCTGCCCATCTGTCTGTCCGTCTGTCTGTCCTGGCTCGTTCTCCGCCGTTTCAGCACCGATTGCCACGAAAATTGGTGAAGAGTTGTATGCTGATAATCCAAAGTTTTTTTTTAATTATCGAAAAATAATTATTTTTTACCCCCCCTCCCATACAGCGTATCGTTAAAAAGGTATCTTTAAATACAACAGAAATTGCCTTGAAACCATGTGGATCAAACCCCTGGGGGGTTATACTAACACAATTCTCGAGATATACTAACACAAAGTTAAAATTAGACCCCCCCCTTAACTTTTGAAATACTATTACAATGATTCTTAAAAAAAATGCTGTATACCTCCTAATAATTACTTTCAACGAAAACTATAGCGGACTCAGTATCATACATAGTTATTTTTATACAATTCGACCAACTTATGACGTGCAGTTGTCCTATATATAATAGAGATTGCTAAATTTCTATCTTATTGCCCATCTTATATGGCTACGGAACCCTTTCATGTGCGTGTCCGACACGCTCTTGGCCGTTTTTTTACTTTATACATTTTATTATGTACACAATATCGTTTAGGTACACCCTTGTACATTTTTTCTTTCATAATCTGTAATGGGTTTTTCCTGATATTTATCTTTCATTAGATATCTGTTCCTTTGTGTCTAATTAATAATTATAAAAGGTTCGCTTTATACAGTTATAATTTTGAAATGAATAGCGTTTTATTAAGAAAGTTGTATATAGTTTTATTAACGTAGAATTTTAAATAAGTTACTTAATGTTATTTTTTATGGTTTAGTTTAGGTAAAAAAAAAAACAAAATAATTCCCAAAAACCGATCACTATTTCGAAAGGAGTAACTAACAAAACTTTCAGAACGGTAATTAAAAAAAAAACAATGACAAATATGGAACCGTTGAAATAGTATCGGTTTTGAAGCACGGGGTAATTGATTGGTTTCACACGTGGATGCCTTCTTCACTAGAGAGAACACGCTTCCGTCTACAGTTGCCGCACTAATACTTCCATTGTAATGGATTTAATATAAGGTACCTAAGCAATGTGATATTTTAGAGAGCTACTCAAAAAGTAATTGTATATGCGTTATGTCAATCAGAAAATTATGTAAGTATAAAACGCACAAGGTTCAATAAGAAATAATAAATGGAATTCGTATAGAGGTATTCCCTAATTTACGATGAAAAAGAGTTCATATGCATGGCAGTATAAATGAAATACATAAATAAATGTTTCATACAAATACTTAAACTTTTGAAAGGTTCTTTGAACGATTTTCACGGTTATTTTGCTTGAAACTTGACCTTCGCTTGAACGACTAGTCGATGCATGTACGAATGTGCTCAAGGCTCTACAAAATCGAGCACTCCTATCACCGCTTTAAATATGACATTTTAAAAGGAATTTGATGGATTTTTATATTTTCTGCTAAACTTAACTCAAAGGTTGCACGATTTGAGCGATATTTAGCGCGCTCTAAAGAACGTAACCTTTTATTTATTGAGCTCCACTCAAACGTACAAGCCGCCATATTCGCTCTGTCAAACAACCTTTTGCTCTCCGTTACATATCTGCGTAATCTTTGAGGCTGTCAGTTAATAAACGCGACTGATATTTCAATTGTTCAACTGTAACTAAAGAAACATTATTTAATTTACTTTTCATTTTAGGAGATTTCATATTTCATACCAGTCTTGTATTCTTCATGGACTGAATAATCTTGATGTTATATTATAAAATAATCCGTAGCTTTTTGTTTAATACTCATAGATGCGTATCAGTTTCCTTGGACAGCATACTGATTTATCAGCACCATGACTTCCACGTAACTCAGATAATTGTCATGAACGCCGTTTACGTAGCAGCCAACATGTTGATGACTAAGCGCTACGATTAACCCATTCAGCATAAAAAGCGAATGAGTGAAATGACGCTGCTTTCCTAGTAATTTACATGGAACCTTCTTTATCAATTTTACTAACCCACGGCTTAAATCAGTAGTAATAGATGCGCAAATATAAATTTACAATCGCCTAAGATATCGAGTATTAGTTGTGTGTATATCGATACCTCCAAAGTCGTATGACAAAATTTGATTTTTCAGCGATTTTTAACTTTCATCTTTGCATTGCTCAGTTACCAAATACAATTTGTGATTAATTTTAGTACACATTACAGATTGTATGTTAGAGAGTATAATACAGCTTTTATATTGAATTAAGAATTCATATTTTAGTGAAAATTGGTAAAAAATAAAACCTTACGACTATAATCGTGTTGTCACAAAACCTATTCAATACTAAACGATGCATATAATCTTAAGTTATAGCAACGGCGTATAATCCACAAACGTCGACCACGCATAAAGTCGAAACTTCTGTATTGCGACGTTTTGCGTCGGTCATATGTAGCAATTTTTGTTCTTTTTACATTATACGAAGTCGGAACTTGACCATAGTTTAATTGTACGCTTTAAGTTGCTTGCTCGCTTTAAGATTAAATATGAGAAGACTATTATCGAGTTAAAATCTCGTTATTTAATGAAAATATAGTTTATACGTATGTGTTGTATTTATATTTTAATACATTATAGTATCACAATCTCATTTTTGCTAAAAATCGTGTTACGACCTAAAGCGTAGGTGTCGATATAATGTAAATATGATAACAACAAATTCCACTAATTTTCCGCTCTTATTCCAGCCCGAATTATGAGTTTATTATTTTGTTAATTGTGGACTGAAACCAGTAAATTATTCAATAAAGTAAATTCAATAGTCAAAGTTGTAGAGAAAAGCCACCCGTTCATTTAAAAAAAATCAGAATATTTGTTTTATTTAGGCATTCGATAGATACGAAAGAAACTACAAGATATTATGTATATCTTCATTAGTAAACTAAAATCTACATACGAGGGCAAAATCTACCCTTAAAATGAAATTACGCTGTTCAAAAACGTCGATTTCTTGCAAATAACGATACTGCAATTTCGCCGGTGAATTATGTAATCGCAGGTAATCGCAGTACCATGTCGGCAGTCTCCATGTGCAGTTAATCGGTAAGTGGGCTGTTTGCTCGCGTCGTCGACCGCACGACAGCCCTAATTGGTTTCTATTCCCACCCGCTATAGACCGCTTACCGCTTACCACGACCGCATTTAATACACCAATTACAACCAAAGAAACGCTGCAATGGATATCGACGAATTAAAAAAACCTTTAAAATTAATTAGTTTCGGATTTTATTCAGTTCAATAAACTCGTATCAAGCTCGTGGTTTCGCCATCAGATTATGATATTTACGAAAATATCGATATATACGAATAGGTAAATCATTAATCCTTAAATCTTGTTAGGAACTCGTTATGCTCGCCCGTACGAACGTTTTTAATTCTCTTTATCGAAAAATCCTTTCATTAATGAAAAAAATAGATTTCAATTTTTAATATAGGATATGATGGGATAGGAGATGAACATGCCTAAAGGTAAGTGTTTGTATGCTTCAGTTTTAATCATATCTTTTATCGTCGAATTCGCTTATTGATTCTCTTTTAGTATACTAGCGATGTACCCGGCTTCGCATGGGTACAATTCTGAAACTAAATATACCTGCTACAGAGTGTTTATATACAACGTTCACAGCTTTTTGTCATTAGCCTATACAAACCGCTACGTCCTGCACTTCAAATCTGTAGGTGATATCGTCGAAAATATTTAATGAAATTACGTGCTGTCAAAGACCATATAGATCTACATATATTAAATGCATAATATATTTAAGGACAAGGATTATTGCAACATAGCCATTATTTCTCGTAACAAAAAAATAGTTATTGTGGGTTATCCCTAAGAGATAGAATATATAGATATATAAATAAATATATTATGCATGTGTTATAGTTACTCTTGAATCACTCTGTCTATTAAAAAAAAATCGCATCAAAATCCGTTGCGTGTTTGTAAGTTCTAAGCACTTTACTCGGTGGTATGGCTTTATGCAAGCCCGTCTGGGTGGGTACCACCCATTCATCAGTTATTATGCCGCCAAACAACAGTACTCAGTATTCTTGTTATTGTACTCGGTATGAAGGGTGAGTGAGCCAGTGTTACTACAGGCACAAGGGATATAACATCTTAATTCCCAAGGTTGGTGGCGCATTGACGATGTAAGGAAAAGTTAATATTTCTTACAGCGTCATTTTGTGACGGTGACCACTTACCATCAGGTGGCCCTTATTTTCGTCCGCCAGCCTATTCCATTAAAAAAGCATACGCAGTAATATTTAATAATAATTTTAAAGTAAAGCCAAGTACCGCTATATAACTATATATGCTAAATTTGTGTTTAAAATTCATCTCGTGCTCGGCGGTGAAGGAAAATCTCGTGAGGAAACCTGCATGGGTCTAATTTCATCGAAATTCTGCCTCATGTGCATTCTACCAAACCGCATTGGAACAGCGTGCTGGAATATGTTCCAAACCCTCTCCTCAAAGGGAGTGGAGGCCTTAGCCCAGAATTAGAAATTATAGATAGTAATTATTTTACCTACTATTTTAAATTATATTTACTCGTAATTATGATACTTATTATTTTTAATTACTGTCAAAGTATTACTAAATAAACAACCGCAAATAACTAAAATAAACTTTTTTCCTCTTAATATCTTCGAACCGATATAACTCCTGGCCACCACTACGTACTAAATTTAAATAAAGTTCTATGTTGATTCAAAACACTAAGGTATAAAGTCCGTACAAACAATTTTTCTCTGCTACAAATAATTCCTACAAAATTTCTTCTTTAAAACATTGATAGGAAATATTTTTTAATTTAATTTTAAGTGCTCATATACTGTAGTATACAATAACATATCTATGTTTTTTTCCTATCCGTGGCAAAAATAGTTCAGTGCCCTCTTTAGTTATAAAGAAAAAAAAATTAATTAAAAAAAACCACTCACAAAACAAATATATAGGGCAGAAATCCTCGTGAGAGTGTATGTATGAGAGTAATAAACTTTTCAATAAGTTTCCACTCTTTATTACTGATTACCTTCTAAATTCCACGTGCACATTTATTTTTGTTCGGTGGAGCTCGATATTTCGACATTATCTACGAATGTCTTGTCCACGATACCGTAAACTGACTGTTCAAAAAAATAAAAATAAAAAACATGGTAAATATCCCGAAATTAATAACCTTAATAATATTGACGATTGACATTTGAAGGGAGCCCACATATTTTATCTCACTTTAAAAAGGAGGAGGTTATTTATTTGACTCATATATTTTTGATAAGAAAATGAGTTGTGACTTAAAATCTATTGGCAACCCACCAAGGCCCAAAACCCCCAACTTGGGGGTAATAAGGTTTCGTAGGCGGTGACGTCAAATGGTTCGCTTCTACTCCTCTGCACTCTTTATACCTTTGCGTGTGTCTGTGACGTACTATATATTTTGTTGCTTTATATAATAGGAAAAGGAATCGAGATGGCCCAGTGGTTAGAACGCGTGCATCTTAACCGATGATTGCGGGTTCAAACCCAGGCAAGCACCGCTGCTTAATTTGTCTTTATAATTCATCTCGTGCTCAGCGGTGAAGGAAAACATCGTGAGGAAACCTGCATGTGACAAGTTTCATAGAAATTCTGCCACATGTGTATTCCACCAACTCGTATTGGAACAACGTGGTGGAATATGTTCCAAACCTTCTCCTCAAAGGGAGAGGAGGCCTTTAGCCCAGCAGTGGGAATTTACAGGCTGTTGTTGTTGTATGTAATAGGAAACATATAACACCCCATTTTATGAATAATTATATTCAGCAATTTCGATGACTATATCCCTTATCATTCAATGAAAGTAATCGTGTTTAATTAAATATTTTGAAATTACTTTAAATTTAAACATTGTTCCGAAAATTGCAAAGCGTAAATGTTTAAAAAGTATAAGACTAAAAATGAACTAACGCTATAACTTATTTTCCTATTTTTAAAGATACAAATAGGCGCTTTGACGTATACGATAAATGTATTTTCTGTGTCAGACTTTAATGTCATTTTGAAGAGCTAGAACTTCAAATCGTACTTACATACTTTAAGTACGATCTGAAGTTCTAGCTCTTTCTTTTAGTTTTCTTGTATCTGTAATAGTTTTCGCTTGGAAAGCGTCCCGGATGACATTTTTTTTTATATGATCTAAGTAAGCAAAACAATAAACACAACTATACAACCTACTTAATCTATATATTTAAATTCATTCATTAGTTTCATATTATCAATGGAAACACCAGATGTAGCTCGAAAAAAAAAACTGAAAAAAGATCAAACGAAAGAATCCTAATAATAACTACGATAAAACAATTAATTTTTTTCTAAAAAAAGTATATCTAAATCTAGTAAAAATTAAATATAATAATAGTTTCAGATGTCATACAAAGTGTATCTACATGCATTCAAACTTCTGAAGTTGGGTTCTGATTCATTTTTATGCACCTGTTAAAAACTATACACGATAGTAAACTAAAACAATTAATTTTTTTTAATCGGATTATGTATTCCCCAAAAAATAAATTGATTTAAAAAACTTACCTGAAAGGTTGCTATAAATATAAACATCATTTTTAAAACCAATTACTGTAAATAGAGTGTCATTAAAATTTATACAAAGAAATATATAATCACCAGTTTTGGGGTTGGTTGTTATGTGTTTAGCACAAAAGTAGCCTATGTACTTTCTTGGATTTCAAGTTTGCTTCACACCAAATTTCATCAAATTCGGTTCAGCGGTTTGGTCGTGAAAGAGCGCCAGAAATTATACAGACAGAGTTACTTTCACATTTATAATATTACCCAATATAGATTAACACTTACAGTTGAATCGTGAAACTTCTTCACTATGAAATCGGTTAAAAATTATAAATAACAAATTTACAACAATTAATGATGAATTTATATACCTATCTCTGAATAAAATTTCAGAGGCCGCCCTTAGATTTGCGGCTTCGCGTCCGTACCGTGCAGCAGTATGGGGGCTGCTACGCTGACAGCCGCGCGTTTTGAACACTCATGCTAAATTACGCACCGTTAAACATATTTTACGAACGCTATAAATAATTTATTACTGAAATAATTGTTGCAGTATAATTTTTTGCTATTAGTTTAAGGCGATGTGATAAAATCAATCGTGGGATACATGTATTTTTTTTATTTAAATACTATTTAACTGATTTTAAATATGAACAACGAATTGATATTATACATAATTTTGTTTAGAAGTTTAAACTAGATTTGTGCAATATAATGGATTTTATTTTAAGTAGGAGTGTGACTGCTTAGACGGAGTAAAAATGTTGTTTGTGCTTTGTGTAAAAAAAATGCGATACTTCGTTTTCGCGGTTTTCTGGATAGCATTATTTTGGAAAGGTAAGACTTTTTATTTTACATAATTAAATACCAATTAAAAAAACATTATCTGTACTAGGTTTTGTTTAACTGTTTGTAACTACGAGCATTGTAGTTTATGTATATAATTTAGGTACCTATATATTTTCTTTTGTATTTTTACAATCAGAATTTTCTTGATCTTGGCAAATTACTACTAATATTATTTAACAGTATATAGTCATATTAATAATATGTATCTTTGTGACTATATATCGAAGAACATCGAAGTTATATTATGAAATAAAAAATGTAAATCCTTTAAATCGATTTATATTTCACCGTAAACTATTTAATACTTTATCATTGAATTCTATCAACATTCCTGAGTCTACCCTCTTCAAGTTAACATCATTTATTCTGTACTTAGTATCTCCCTTAATCCTTTTGAAATAATAACAAAGTATTGATTATTTAATTAATGTAAACTCCATTACAGCTTATTAAACATATATAAACACTTGTATTTGATTTTCTGATTATATTTATATCAATATATTTTTGATTTCATATTCATTAGAAAACCTACAAAACCACTAACACATTACATATAATTAAAAAAAAAGTATTAAAACCAAGTGTTGTTTTAACAGCATTATCAATAGCCAGTATTTGACAATGTTGCGAAATCGATGTCACAAATGAAAATATTATTTTTTAGTAGTAATAGAAAACTGTTAAGAATCTTTTCATTTAACGGTGTGAATTGGTCAACTCGTAAGTTAATATAGAGATCTATTTATATTACCTTGGTATCGAAAAGAAGGATGCCATTTTATAGTTGGTACCTATGGTGATGTTACGAGGGCAATTTCGTGGTTCATTTCAACTGAGCTGTATCAGTCCTGATCGTGAGGTAATATTCAGCTCATAATAAAAATAAAATCGCTTTTGAAATCCAAACACAATGTTAAATGCGATATAAATCGCGAAAATTAAAGCGGTGCTATTATTTTAAACCATTTTTGTTAAATTTTACTCAGTAAAAGTAGAGCAAGGCTTCATCTTTTGATGTAAAGTGTTGGAACTTATTTTACCAGACTGCTCCAATACGAAATTAGTTCGAGATAATTATACAATTATTTGCTACATGATAGTAGCTACAGTAGTCACAACCAATGACATAAAAATGTACGGGTTTTATGAAATCACCTGTACAACAATGATATCGGCATAAACTCGTTTGAGCTTACGTACACCCTGCGTTGGGTTCAATAATTGTAAAATTACACCACACCCATTTACTTATCGGCCTCTATATAATCAAGACAAATCTGAAATTGATTGCTCCCATTCAGGTTACGCGTCAAGTTTGAATAAATAATTACACGAACGAAAATTCTTTTGAAAGTGTAACAAACACCCTTAAATGCAATCATTCACATTTATGATATTAGTAAGAATAAATTAACGGCTTTCGACTTGAATACCAAGTCAATGATAAAAGAAATACTGATTAACAAAACAAAGTAAGGATCGTGCTGTTGTGTTGAACTATATCGCGTTAAGGTATGTAAATCAAATCAAATCAAATCAATTTTATTCAAGTAAACTTCACAATTAAGCGTTTTTGAATCGTCAAAAATTAAATACTACCACCGTTTCGGAAACTCGCATAGTTGCTCTTTTTAAATAAACAGATTTACAATGCTGTTGTAAATGTGCAATTTACAGTAATTAGTGTCCTATGGAACCCGAGCCTAACTCCAGGCGTTTCTTTCTAAAAAGTACTTTTTTAATGAATAATAAGATTCATTTATTAATTTAGTCTTAATAATCTTTTTAAATTTTGAGAATGGAAAATAAGATTATATTTTCCGGTATTTTATTATATATGCGTATACCATTGCCTAAAAACCTTCTATTTACCTTATGCAAACGGAAACTGGGAGTTACGAGTTTATTCTTATTTCTTGTAGTATGTATATCAGCATTGATGGAATATTTTTTTATATTCTTTTGTATAAACATTATAGTATCATAAATATATTGTGAAGCAGCCGTTAATACACCAATTACTTTAAATTTCTCGCGTAATGATGTCCTAGAGCTAATATTGTAAATAGATCTGATATCTCTTTTCTGTAGAATAAAAACAACTTCAATGTCTGCTGCATTACCCTATAACAACATTCCAAATGACATAAGACTGTAAAATTACTAAAATAAACTAGTCTAGCAGTACTTATGTCCGTGAGTTTTCTAATTATTTTTATTGCATAAATGGCACTACTTAGTTTCCTTGCTAGGGCATACAAATGGGTGCCCCACTGCTGTTTGGAGTCAAGGGCTATCCCTTAAAAGACCGTTGACTCAACAAACTCAAGCCTTTCATGTTTCAAAGTAATTGCAGACGGATTTGATTTGACATTTGGCTATGTAAACAAAACACATTTAGTCTTTTTGAACTTTATTACTAAATTATTTATGTCAAACCAACCAAGAACCCGCGACAGAGCACTGCTTACAACGTCATAGTTGTTTATTTTTCTGTCAAGTTTAAAAATAAGTGATGTAATCATCTGCAAACAGTACAATATCGCAAGTATTTTTAAAAAAATAAGGTAAATCATTTATATATATTAAGATCAAGAGAGGTCCCAAAATTGAACCCTGAGGTACACCCATTTGCGCCACAGCGCCATTTGATTTTGCACCATTAATCACAACCTTCAAAACTCTTTCATTAAGGTAGGAGGAAATTAATTTCAATGCAGTGCCCCTGATACCATTATATTCAAGCTTTTCTAGAAAAATATCATGCCTAACGCAATCGAAAGCTTTTGATAAGTCACAGAAAACTCCAATAGCGTTTTGTGACTTTTCCCACGCATCATAAATGTGCTCAACAAATGCTACACCCGCATCAGTAGTCGAGCGACCTTTAGTGAAACCGAACTGTTGAGGATGTAATAGCTTATTCGAGTTAAAGTATAATAGCAGTTGATTAAGCATGACTTTCTCAAAAATTTTACTCAATACTGGCAAAATGTACGTATAAGTAATGTTTAATTGTGGTAATGTGTATCGAGGAAAATATAGGTGATCACGATGACAATTACGTACATACTATTCGTTGTAAGTCGTTAGAGAATATTTAACTGTGTAGAAAATATTGTACTTCAGAATTCAATGCAAAAACCAAAATACTATAATACGATGTAATGGAAATTCTAAATGACAAAACAAAATTCAGTTTTGATAATTTTTGGACTGATCTTTTGGTCCGATTAGGGTTTGAACCTAGGAATTCGGGATTTTTATCAACTAGCGACTAGGCCAACGAGGCGGTGGAATACCAAGTTGTAAGTGCTAGAAGTTTATCTTAACTTGTAGTTAAAATAGCCTACGTTTTATTTTTTGTGCAACATCAACCCATGAACTGTATACTAGCAATTGTGAGTGAAATTTGTTTGTCGTTTTTTGCTATTTTCGGCACTTCGGTTATGAAATATGTTTTTACTTTAAGGATTATATATAGCCAACGTCCATACCATGTTGAATACACCGGTTCTCGTCCGATCACCGAAGTCAAGCAACATCGGGCGCGTTTAGTACTTGGATGGGTGACCGCCTGGGAACACCGCGTGTCGTTGGTTTTTTGCAAAATTTTTTTTATAGGATTGATTTTACGTCAGTCATGACCCATAGCAATTATAGGTGAGAATTGGATATTGTTTTTACTTTAAGGATTGCTTATAGCCAACGTGCAAAGCAAACTTACAACCCTTTTTTGAAATATTATATACATTTTCATGTCTGAAGACCATATTAATAAGTTATAAGATACAATGACAATGATAAATACTAATCGTTAAGAAAAACTTCCTCATCGCGTATGTTTCAGAA
This sequence comes from Vanessa cardui, assembly GCF_905220365.1. Lineage (NCBI taxonomy): Eukaryota > Metazoa > Arthropoda > Insecta > Lepidoptera > Nymphalidae > Vanessa > Vanessa cardui. The sequence continues at coordinate 5,586,927 of NC_061123.1, read as the reverse complement.
CTGACTCTGTCTGTGAGGTATGACAAATGAGAGTAAAAATAAGTGTGGTATAATTTATAATCAATATCTATATTGCTTAAAATTACGAGGAAGTTTGTTTTTATAAACAATGGAAATGTTAAATATAATGTGGATGAATGGATAACACTTTATTTTATTTAATACACAATACAGGTAGGTGGACTGACAAATGGGCCAGATGAGGATAAAAAGTGGTAGCCACCGCCTAAAAGCATTGACAAAATATTAAATATCCTTTACTTTCATGCGCTAATTCTAGCCAAAACCTCTTCTCTTGTGCCAATAGTTAATCTGGCTCACAGAACTTTTTAGCTGTAGAATAATATGCCATCTATCCAGACGAGTTTCCAAATGCAGAGCACAGATTTTTATTGTTAAATACCCTAGTAAGACTACAAACATTACGCCCTAGACTAAAATTATATAAAAAAACTAATTAAAAGTAATTATGAGATATTATATCTACTATACATATAAAATAACATGTTCGGGACATGTTATCTGTCTTACTGTTAGGATCATGAAAATTGGTGAGTAGGTTCGTTTTATTGGGTGACACCCACTAAGGATTATTCAAATTCTACCTTTAAGAGGGTGAAAATGGTAAGTGCTAAAGTGGTAATAGGGGTTGACATTTCGTTTTTAGGTTAGTCTAGACATCCGTCATTTTTGAAGAAGTAACTGTATTTTCGTGCTACAGATTAAAAATAAGTAGATACATATTAAGGTAATATTCAACTTCCACAAATTTCACAGACTTGCGTCAGAATAAGATTCAATTAAGCAAGTCGAAATCACCTATATCCTTCATATGTCTTCCCAAAGTGGACTTGGTAATAAAGATTAATTAAGAAAAAAACTACAAGAAAATTTATGTTTATTAATTTATTTATAATGAAATTTCGTTAATCTGTCAAGAATATTAATGAACTACAAAAAAATATATAATAGTGATGTAAAACATTGCTATGAAAAATTTAACTTTTTATTAATTATTTATTGTACTTCAATAAACAAAACATTTACATAGGTATAAAATAACTGAAATATGACTTACCACTTACCACATTATGTGTTTTCGGTTTATCAAGTCCACGGCACTTATAAATCTTCAGAACTTAAATAAATCATTCGAATATCATTTTATATCAAAAAATATGTTGACTTATCATAAAAAAATGTAGAGAATCTTATAATAATTTTTAGATTTCAGTATAATTACTTTCATTATGAGACACTTGTGCTTAATGAGATTTAATTAATATTTCTGTCAAGAATTCTTACGGAAATTAATATAAGAAATTTTGCTTCTGCAAATTTTGATTAGTAGATTACAGTTTCACCCTTTAGCGTATTTTTTATTTCTTTATTCTTCCTGATTTATTCCTGGTACATTTTTGCAATTTATTGCAAAAATGTATACTTTATAATAATTATAATTTATATATAAATGTAAACTCCTTTTAAGGAGTTCTTCGTGTTTACTTGATATACATAAATCTGTTTACTGACTTGCAGAGCGCAACCACACCCATAGATATAGAAATATAAAAGGAGTTTCGATATAACGTAGGTTAGTTAGTTAAGTTTAAGGAAAAAAAAACAATCAAAATTTTCAATTTAGAATCACTAAAATTATGCAGTTTCTTTAGTTTAGATTTGACATCGTGGAACTAAAACCGCGCTGTTAGGTACTAAAATGTAAAAAGAGGCGGAGCAAGTTCTACAAGAAAGTGCAAATCGTATTGTACCTAACATGTTAACAATGCTGATCGTCTCAAGCACATGATTGTTATAAAACTGTAAATATGGCTGTTCAATGATTTTTTTTTTTTTAATTTTCGATTTCAGTTCGAATTGCTCTGTTAATCGTAATAAAATACGCGAGGGACCTAAAATGGGGATATTAATTAAATGAATTAAAAATGTTTGGAATTCCTTGTCCGTCTTCGTCTTTTACGAACCTTTTTGTGTACTGTTTATTTTTGGATTTATATTTTTCCTTAAATTTGTATAATTAATAAACTGTAAAAAATCGTTATTGCTATTTTCAATAAAAATAACTAACATTAGAATGAAAGCAGCTTAAAGGCTTTCGCACCTAGACTACTAGTAACTTCAATTTTTAATTGGATGGAAAAATTATAGTGAATATGCCACTTTAAGGTGTAACTACAGCCTCTAAGGACACAACACCCATATTTCGAGTTTCGGACTATCTTATAATTAAATAAATGAATTATCCTCTTCTACTAAACTTGAATGTCACTTCATCACACATTTTTGTTTCGTGCAAGTTTAAATATACATATACAAAACATGCTGACTTTTTTACGAGGTGCCCTTTTACGCGCACAATTACAAATTCAATTGAACAGGTAATTGAACGAAAGACCTTCATTAAAATCCACGTTTTAAGCCTCTCGGCTCTAATTCCACCATGGCGTTTACAAATTTGGTTCGAATATTAAAACATTAATTGACATTTACTCGATGAAGTAATTTTACTATGACTAAAGAATTATTAGTAATTTTTGGTAGTAAAAAAGGACACTGAATGTTATGCAAAAATTATTTTAGATTAATAATTCTCTTGAAACAATTTTGTTTTGAAGTAACAACTAGGAACGTTAGGCTAGCTGTATAATGTAACTTTTAATGAATGTCATGCGTATCCAACATAGCGAATTTGGAATCTTCCGGTAATCTTGATTATCCTTTCACTATATTATAATTTCTTTATCGGACTACTAGGCGCAGACAAAAGTTTCATCCATTCATTGTTGACATACCCAAAAGTCGAACTAAACGTTTTGTCAGCTCGTTTTTGACAAGAGTCGCTAAGATTTGGAACGATCTGCCAGCGTCTATTTTTTCCTGATAAGTTGAACTCCGGAGCCTTTAAGAGTAGAGTGAGTGGTTTCTTTTGGATGGGCGTGTACCACCTTCGTCTTCATTTACACTTTCCATCAGGTGAGATGGAAGACAAACGCCTATTCCATATAAATATGTAAAATCTATACAAATCTATGTAACTATCTATTTACTCTCCAGATAAGATATAATGAAATAACATAACATTTATTGTAATAGTACAATATAGGCTGTGAAATACTAATAGGAGTAAAGTGCTCCAATAAGTACTTGAATTAATAAACAATTATCAATAATTGAATATAACGAATAAAAATGTTTGGTTTACTTTTTTATTCGTTATATTCAATTTTTTTAAAATGGTTTAAGTTAAAGATCAAATTATTAAAAATCCTTTTTTTCTATCATTTGCAATAAAATTAGACGAATGACCGGGCTTATAGAGTATTTTATAGAATATTACCAATAGTAGTAGCATATTAATAGTACGAAATACAGAACACATGTTGCCTTAAAATTAAGAAAACGATACATATCAAGTGAAACTTCAAAATCAATTAGAATCTTCAGAATATCAATAGTCGTATTTTTAAATCAATCTGATATGGATATAGGAATCGGAGTTCAAAGTGTAGTATGTATGTATGTAGTATGTATGTGTAGTATGTAATGTAGTAAAGTGTGCCATATTAATTATTACATTATATAAGTCAAGTCAATAGAACACGTGCGATCTTAACCGAGGATTGAGGGTTAAAATCCACTCTTGCTAAACCGATGTTTATTATTTCATAATCAGCTGTTAAAGTAACTTGTATAAGTCGGATGAGGATACCCCCACCGAGGTAAAAAAGCCTCTAAAGTTCGCTTTAAGAGGAAAGATTTTTAATATCTTCCATGTTAGCGTTTAGAACGATTAATAGAAGTTCTTTTAGTTGACTTTTGCTTACTGGGCGATCAGAAGTACAAGAGGTCTTTTACATTTCTTTATATGAATGGAAAATTTAAAATAAATGCAATTAAATGTAAATCGTAACAATGTTGAGATTAAACACAATCATTTTAAAAGTTTTCGTTATAATTTCCATAAACGGTTCGGTCACGTTAATTTCAGAAAGTGCTCTTCTATGTTCTCGATCGTTCCTACAATACCAGAAATTGCTAGTACTTAGTCTGATTTGAACGACTCAGTTTTTTTTGTACGAAATGTACTTACGACACTAACAATAATACTAAAAGTGTATTTCTTTACATAAATCGAATTAAAACCTACGCCTAGCTCGAAATGAACAAAATACAACGCAACTTGTACAATTCGTCTTGTAACAGGCACAAACTAATATGAATTCTCCAAACATGTGGCAACAAGGATTTTAATCAAGTATGTTATTTCATAGAGCCGAGATGGCCCAGAATTTCTATGAGATTTGCCATATGCAGGTTTCCTCACGATGTTTTCCTTCACCGCTGAGCACGAGATGAATTATAAAACAAACTAAGCACATGAATCAGCGGTGCTTGCCTGGGTTTGAACCCGCAATCATCGGTTAAGATGCACGCGTTCTAACCACTGGGCCATCGCGACTCTCTTCTTCTCTCTCTCGACATCTTTTCGACTCTCGACTTCTCTCTAGATAATAAAATAGTATAGGAGATCCTTCGAGATGAGGGTAAAAAGATGGCTAATCGGTATAAACCCGAAGTCATGAGCGGCGTGATTCACTTTTGTCTTGAAGCGATCGTGTCGTGCGGAAGTTTCCTTTGCTCGTATCGTAATTGAGATTAATGAGGTTTTCTTTTGATTTATTTTTTGTATTTACAATAAATATTATTTGTATTATTAAATTTTTTGAGTTTTACTTCGTTCTATATCTTATTTGTTATAGGTATATAGGTATATGTATAACTAGCTTTTAACCACGGATTTATCGGCAGTTATTTCAGTTTGAAATAAAATAAAATGTTATTGCTATATAATCGCTTCAACAGATTCAGATGTTATCTATTACAAACAAACAAATCTTTATTCATAGCAGGTGGATCTCTCGCGAAACTACGCGTTAATTTAAAAGATTTTTTAGGAATTACAAAACCTTTGACAAGTTTTGTTTTGATTTAATTTAATTGTAAACTGCAAATAAGTCATCTACATTTGGCGCCAAAATGATAAAACCTCTTTGAAATGTTTTTTTTTTTTTTTTTTTATTAAACAGTACACTTTGTTCAGTTAAAATTGGAGCATATTTAAATTTTCTTTACGTTTTCATTTATTTTCTTATATAGCCGTAGTACCGCTCCCTAACCTGTAACTTTTTTCCGCTCTCTAAAATTAATTCTTTGTTTCATCGTAACAATTTAGTAAATTGCAAAGTAGAATACTCTTCCATTTTCCGCACATCTACGTCTGAAGCTCTATAAAACTAATCTAAAATCTAAGCTCATCGTCACAGTGGAAAAAAATCAGCTTACGCTATTAAGATATTATTATATGACTATGTAAGAGTGTCTGATAAAATATTATTTATTAGATTTAACAGCATTAAATGCTTAAATATATATTTACAAATATGAACTAAAACTAGTTACTGTATAAATCTTGACCGCGTGGAAGGGTGGCAAGAATGCTAGCAGCATTTCCCCGTTGAATCGCAATTCCGATCCTCTGGGTAAAAAACGAACCAGCCCTCCTGTCACCAGTGGAGGCAATGAGGCGAGGTGTTATACTTTTGATGAAGCTTTTTGCACCACTACTCCAAGGGCCAAGCGTTTCGACATGTAAGAGTTGGTCCAAATGGTCCACATTGGATGGAGGTTGATTTCCAAAGATTTATAAGTACACCGCCACACCATCTATAGAACATATATCTGACTTCAAAAACATAGAACCCCCGTTTTACCACTTTAGGGATAGAGTTTCGCGAAATCCGTTTTTGTGGCTGTATACACTCTATAAGTAGTATACCCGCCAAATTTCAAGTTTTTAGATGTTATAGATTATTTGATTCCGTGATTAATTAGTGAATGACATTTCGCTTATATATGTGTATGTATATATAGATAGATTGGTAAAAGGAAAACGAAAAAACTGACGATGTTACTGCGGTCATTCTCAACGGAGAATAGCCTAACTGTTCAGAACGATCGGAGCGGCTTGAGTCGCAAAACCAAAGCCAATGGCTTCCGAACCATGACTTTTAATACTGACAACTCTCAAAGTTAGAGTTGCCACTGAGAATAATTTATTAACCCAATAACTTTTTACTCGGAATTCGAACTCAGTACTTCGGTAGTAATCTCAAGTTTAAAGCAAGGAACTGAACCATGTCGAAATTGCTAGTTTTGCAACAAATTGATAAATATATATTGATAATGATAAAATATTTAAGAATTCTCATATATTACAAAAACATTGTACGATATCCGTATGAAATAACATCACATATCACATCAACATCCTGTAAATTCCCACTGCTGGGCTAAAGACCTCCTCTCCCTTTGAGGAGAAAATTTGGAACATATTCCACCACGCTGTTCGAATGCGGGTTGGTGGAATACACATGTGGCAGAGATGGCCCAGAATTTACAGACTGTTGTTGTTGTTGTTTCTAGAGAGAAGTAGAGAAATTAATTTAGTTCCACAGTCGAATTTGGTACGAAAATGTTATCACGTAGTGGTCATTGGTCACGCAGAAATAGACACGGTACCTTCATTACATAGGGTTACTTTGGGTGTCGAAAACTCCTTTCAGATTTATATGAAAAAATATTACGTGTTAGTTTTTTATTTCTTTTCAAATGATCAAATTCGAACTTTAATGTAACTTTAATGGTGATACTGCATATACCTACTACAGAATTTCTTTAGTTACGACATTACATTAGAAACTTCTAAAATAATCAGTATTTTTTTACTATATTGTCCATGTATTGTATACAAAAATCTTTCTCTGGAATCACTCTATCTATATAAAAAAAACCGAATCAAAATCCATTGCGTAATTTTAAAGATCTAAGCATACATAGGGACAGACAGCATAAACAACTTTGCTTTACACTACGTAATGATGATGTGCAATGGGATTGATATGAAGTTTAATACGTAATAAATAATATGTTCTTCGTAAATTTACAGCACAATTTTAACAATTATAAAACATACTAGGTAGATACTTGAAATATTGTCACCCATTCATAAGATAAACGCGTCTGTGTTATGTACGTTACGGTTTCATTTTTCATTTCCTTGATCAGATATTAATTAATTTTGCTCTGACGGTGTCCATGTGGATCGGATACAGAGATTTTAAACCGATACGTCAAAAGCACACCTCTCGAGGTAACTCTCGATTTGAGTGTAAATGTTATTACAGAAAAAAGTAAATATTTTTATTCGATCGAATCCTTAAGAAATATAATAATATAATAATGACGACCTCCGTGGTCGAGTAATATGTACACTGGTTTTCATGGGCACGCCACTCTGAAGTCCCGGGTTCGATTCCCAACCGAGTCGATCTAGAACACTAGTTTTCTTTGTTTTCTTGGGTCTGGGTGTTTTTGGTACTGTCGTTAATTCTGATTTTCAATAACACAAGTGCATCAATTTATGACATAGCATTTAATACTGACATGTAAAACTATTTCTTATTTTAATTATGGTTGAGCTGTCATTAGAAAACAATTGGACGATAGCGTGGCATTGTAACAAATGATAGAGAGATTGGAGCATCATTGTTTAACGATAATAATATTTTGGCCATCCCTAATACTACTACTAATAGAACTACTGCAATTACACTATTTAAATTGGGATCAGAGTAATGTATGTGATGTTGTTCAATATATATATATAGAATACCTATTTATTTATTCATGAACTATGCGTTATTTGTTTTATAAATACTTTAAAGGATTTTATTTTCTGTACAGGTTGTTGGTGTTGTGACGAAGAGTACAATCTTATCAGACACCTGATGGACAAATATGACGCCTCAGTGCGGCCCGTGGAGAACTCTTCTCACCCACTTCTGGTGACCTTCGGCGTTTCGCTGCATCATATCATTGATGTTGTAAGTGCTCTTCGGTTTATATAATCAATGACTTGATCTACCTAAGAATGATATCCAGCTTATTTAGAGTTAAAATTATTTATGCCAGATACATATTTGGTTCACAACTTAAGGGTAATTTTGTACTATTTATTATATGTTACTCATGAACTTATCTACACTTCAAAAACTATACAATGGAATAAATTCTTCATTGATGCATATTTGGTGATAGTTTTCCCTGATTTTAATGTTCGTTAGGTATTTGAGCGCATTGACTGTTATTATTTAGGCTATGTTATATCTACTCTCATTGTATATATGTAACAAATATCCAATAAGTTGTGTTTGCACATACGATAGGCTATATAAGCTATATAGACATCATATGTTAGAGCAAAGACACACACACCACATTGGTAATAAACACTCAGCAATTCATCCATTTTTATAACACATATAAAAATATTGAAAATCAATTAAAAGGATTTCTAAAAAATATGATTTATTAACACATCCAATCTATTTCAAATATATTTTTACGCTTTATGTAAAAAACTGTTTTACGATTAACATGATTGAACTTTAATAGAAACCTTCAATAATATTATTTTATTTGATATAAAAATATTACACTTATTAATAGTAATAGCCCATGCCCCACTACTGAGTTAAGGACTATTCTATTTTGAGAAGATTCTAAGCTGACACCATCATTGCTCAAATGCAGATTAGTGGATGTAGCACGTGGCAGATTTACATTCGCCACCTGCGAGTTTCTTCAAGATTTCATGAGCACAAATTGAGCATATGTAATTTGAACAGTTTTTGCCCAAGATATACACGATCATAATTAAAAAACCCTCTAAAAAAGCATTTAGTGCGCGAAAAGATGTTCAATCATTCATGTGTAAAATAGAGATTCAATAGAATATGGAATAGAAATATATAACGAGAGAGTCATATAATGTAAGTATAATAATGCTCCGGACAAAAGTCATAGCATATAAAGGGGATCGTTACTTATATGAACTCCTGAATAACGTCAGAGATCACGAGGGATTCAATTAACGGATTTGGAACGGATGCTCGAAGGTAGAATGCGATTGTAGTAAAAAATATTTAATTTTATAACATATTGATACCAAGAAATTAATTCGCTATGTATAATTTCGTTCCATGACTGAATTATTATTATAGAAGACGTAGATTTATGTAATTATGGAAGTACAGAGTTTATATTTTACTATAATTTGTGTCGAATTGTTCATTTACATCACTTGAAAACTTCATCTATATAGACAAGGTTGTAAAATACGCGCACTCTTATGTGAAAGGTATGGTAGCCGGATCTACATATACATAAGACAGGCCTGCTTTGCTCCAAAAAACTGTATCTAGGTAACTGGTACTCGTGACTAATTTCTGATCGGAAAAATTAGGTCGTGCAGGTATTGTGGGAATTATTTTTTCCTGGATGAAAGACATCCAAAAATACCTCTTTATCTTTTTATTTTTAGATTTATTTTGTTTGTAGGCACTGGCAGTTCACAGTAAGATAAAGTTCAAATCAAATATTTGTTACAACGAATTTATTTGAAAGGATTTTCGAGTGGACCCACAAAGGGTTTTCTCATTACAATTAAACTCCACTCCTACGTAATTCATAAGAAACGGCTTAACCTAAGATAATTAGAAGGACAAATAAATTCATTAATAAAACACTCGATCTATTTTTAGTTTTCATTACTGTGTGTATACGGAATATAGAATATTATGTCACATAGTAGAATCATTAAATGCTTAATGGTATACAAATATGCACTAAAACTAGTTACTGTATAAATCTTGACCGAGGGGAATGGTGGCAAGAATGCTAGCAGCATTTCCCCGTTGAATCGCAATTCCGATCCTCTGGGCAAAAAACGAACCAGCTCTTCTGTCACCAGTGGAGGCAATGAGGCGAGGTGTTATACTTTTGATGAAGCTTTTTGCACCAATACTCCAAGGGCCAAGCGTTTCGACAGCAAAAGGAACAAAAAAGTAATTTTATATAAGACACAAATATTTACATATATGAGACGGGGCCAACGAGTCAAAGCATGTAGCGTCCCACACAAGGGTCCATCCTCATTCCCAGGGAACCAATGTTAGTCCATCAGGTCTTTTACCATCATCTACCATTATCTAAAAGTGAACCAAGATTTTTGGAGGGCAATGAATCAACCAGTGGTTTTGTTTTGTAACTTCTTTAGGGACATCATCATTAGGTCACTTTACCTTCCAGATCTCTATCGTCTCAATAACATTCATGATTTTGATTTCAAAATTTCTGAACAACGGCCTGAAATGCTATGTACAGAAGTAAGAAAGGCCGGGAGGGCAACACTTGAAATTTTTATCACGCCGATGCCACCAAAAGGAATGGGAAGTGTAACTTGAGTCCAAGAGATAAATTTAGAATTTTTTCTAAAGCTTTTTTTAGGGTGGCATCGATTTGATTGGTAAGACTAGGAAGTAGAATCATGTCTCACTGGAGCCGAAATGCTCTTGTCATTTATACTCATCGTCAGATAGGAGGGCAAATCGACGGGACGCAGAAAGGTCAGACGCAGGATCAAAGGCTTTACAAACACAGGAGTTTAATACTCTCGTTTCTCGAAACTCCATGACAATCAACCCGCAAACTCCATACTTCTGAGGATTTTGCGATTAAAAAGTCAATAGATTTTGCGATGTTTTGCGAGTAGTTTTCTATAAACATTTAAATATAACGATTTTTTCAGTTTAAGTTTTAATAATTATGAACTATATGTATATACTACATGCTGCTCACAAATCATATTATTACAATATTTTTAATATTGATAAATAATAATTATTAATAATAATATTATTAATAATTATTATTTATCGACACATAACTTGTATAAAGAAATTTGTAACAAATATTTAGATTTTTGGGAATTATTCATCGTACATTATACAGTAAAGTCAGAATTATGACTATTTTTTGGAGGTTAAAAAGCTAGAAGTAATGTATACAATGTACCAGTAATTATAAATATTACAACAGCAGTAAAGAGATTTTACTGTAATGTTATTTTTTCTACTGTACTGGAGTATCCCAGTAGGTGTAGGGTTGAATTCAGAATTAGTTAGGGAAAGCTGGAATCCGTTTTAATCCTTTAAGTATAGGTCTCGAATAAACTTACTAAGTTTCATCTCTTGCTAGGTGCGACTGAACATGACATTACATAATACTACCTAAAAATAATGTTAATATTTCCTTCACTATATGTAAAATTTGATGAAATTTAATATTAATTCATAATAAATGTCACATCAATACGAGTACATTTGATACACTCAAAGCTCTCCATTGCTTCAAGTTGCAAAAAGGTTATCTAAAAAATTTACTCATTTCAGCTGAGAATATTAACAAAATAAGAGACTTAACAAAAAAATCAGACCTCAATAGAATAAAACAATAATATAGCAGCTTTAACGATTTGAATTTTTGTTATCTATACATAAAATAAAATTGGAGTGTCTGTTTGTAATATTAAAATAGCCCTTTTTTACTCATTGCATTGCATGAAATAACATTTTTTACAATTTTTGTGTGTCTATCTGTCTGTCTGTTTGTTTTGGCTAATCTCTGGAACGGCTGGACAATTTGACGATTTTGACGGGACTTTCACTGGCAGATAACTGACATAATAAGGAGTAACTTAGGCTACAACCTAAGTTACTCCTTAAACGTGTGCGGGGTCTCAGGCTCAGCTAGTTTATTTTATATTTAAATAATTCATTCGCCTCTCAAATCGGGTCTTTACGAAATTTAAATAATCCTTTAATGGAAGATAATAAAAATTATTACATCTCCGTTTCTATACGAGTTATATATATATATATAAACATCAAAATTGAGAGAAACTTCTCATGAACCTTAGGCTGTACAGTACCAGGAGACTTCACGTCCGTTTGATTTATTATACCTTCTTGAATAAGAAAAGGTATTGGCAGATTTTGGTCACCGAGTAAAAATATAGAATATATATTTTTTTTATATATTTTATAGAATTACTAACTACCTTCCCCGACATTACACGAGTACAACTATACACAACTTTTTAATTGAACAACCAATATACTTTATTTCTTTTTGATTGTAATTATGTATTTATTATACAACTACAAATTGTGTTGTATTGTTGTACGAGTATGTTGCGTACTTTAAAAATTCTAAGCGTAAAAAGCAACGGAAAGCGATTTTTTTTATTATGTAGAGAAGCTTAGATCGCTTACATATATCTGAAAAATATTATTCAATGTACGTAGTATTATTTATTTCCATTTATTCAATGTAGTTTTTAAAATATTTTACTAAAAGCTCGGCGAGAGCGTAGAATTTTTGAAAACAATATTTAAATGGTCTACCTGTGAAAAATCCAAGTAATCTCCCATTTTAGATGCACATCTTTTATAATATTTTTAAAGCGCTGTCCATTGAAAACATAAATATTTTTCTACATTTTTAGGTTTACAATGTGTAATTCATAAAAATAAAATTTAAATCGTGAATAACTTTAAAACTCCGCAAGATTCCTTGACGATATTCTTTTTATCCGAAAAATTGTAAGCATTTATTTCAAAACAGTCATGAACATAATAATTCTATCGTATAACTTAATCATAAAATTGAGATTGTAATAAAAAAAAGTCCTTAAAAGTTATAACCAAATACGTGTTTAGAATATTTATTATTATTATTCAAATCCAAGGACTAACTTGAGGCGCAAATTAAAAGTTTCATTTTTGCCTTTATTGATATTCTATAAAAGAATCGTAATAGCGGTATACATGAAAGGTATGTTAATTTAATCAATATTATCTATATTAAAATAACATAAACGTGACAGTAACTCTGTCTGTCTGTCTGTCGCTTTTTCACGATCAAACCGCTGAACGAATTTGATGAAATTTGGTATAAAGTTGAACTCCAAGAAAGAACACGACTCACTAAAACTATTTTTAAAAAATTACAATTAAAAATTTGATTCAAGTAGACTGTTACAAGTACGATCTGTTATTAGACGTCCATTTTACGGGACTATATTGAACGTTAATCTAACATTGGTTCGAAGCGTAGATTCTGTCACGAACATTTAAGTAACTATTCAATATATATTATGTATGTATTTATAGAATTGTCCTTATCGTATCAAACTTTATAAACAACCTAATATTTCTTTCTATTTTTGCATCAGCTTGCATTATGAACGGTCCCATAGACATATCGAAGTCAAAAATCTTTATTCAAAATAGTAGTGATTACACTTTATTATTGATAGTCAAAAAAATCTACCACCGGTTTGGAATTTAACACCTCAGACCTGAGAAGAACCGGCGAAAGAAACTCAGCGGGATCAATTCTTTTTTATTGTTTTTTCAAAGTTTCCATGTGAAATATTTTGTGTAATTATAATAAAATCGAACGAAAAAGAAAAGCTTTATAAGTATTCAATAAAACGTGATGATTTTTAATCTCTGACATTTATTAAAATTTTAAACATACATATATAAACTACAATAAGAATACGAGAGCGTTATTCGACAAATGAATGCCGTTTGCGTACCTCTACCGCTACCTAGGTTCTTAGACAAAATTAAGTAATAGCTTTCTACTCTGATTAATAGCTTACCGTTTTGCATGTCAAAACTCCTAGAAGGGAACACTTTTCATATTTTTAAATATGACGTCTACATTATGCTGCTATACTGCGTTCTATAGATATATAAGTCAGTAGCGCCAGATGTGAGTTCTAAGCGAAAATAGTGCTTACTTAGTGCTTGAAAAACTCGATGGTGCTTGCACGAATTTGAACCGTGACCTTCGTTCGTGACCTACATTTTATCTCGCCTTTTTTAGGGCTCAAAAATTATGAGGATCATCAATCTTCCTCACAGCTACGGGGATGCAGTATAAAAAGTAATCTTTGTATAATTATATCAAGCGAATCTTGTTTCGTGGTTCATTTATTCCTTAGCGTCTCATCTTTCAATTTAAGTTAGACTGTTGCCCGTTTTAAATAACACGATTTAAAATAACAATTATTATTGTTTTTTTTAATTATAAATTTGATCCGATTTTCATCGTTTAAAAAGTATTTATTAGATATTTTTACCTACGAGTGATGGATTGTTGTTAGAGACAATGGTCGTAACTTATCGGATTCTTAGTTTGCCCACCATATACAAGTATAAGGAGTGGTCAAATAAGGTATAGTAGATTTATCGCTATAAAACAATATAATTATACAATAGTAGTTACTTATATTAAAGGCCGACAACGCACCTGCAAGATGCTCCCGGTGTTGCAGATGTCCATGGGCGGTGGTGATCACTTTCCATTAATTCCTGCTCGTTTGCCCACTATAACATAAAAAATATGTATATAAATATATTATATGTGTTGTATAGTATACATTACTAATAATATAAATTATATAATACAATAATTTATTGCTGATGTAGTTCGTATATTAAATGATATAAGGTTCTATGCTATACACATTTACGTATTGTGGATTGAGAACGTATACTAAGAACTGAAATAGTAATGATGAATGGAAACTAATCCCTTTGTGAGATTGCATTTCACTGTTAAATTTATTAAATTATTTAAAACACCTCATTGACGAAAACAATTGTGTTTGGAACAAAAGACCGGCTTAATGCTGGAAGGCATTCTGTACCATTCAACGTTTAGGCATAATAGAAATACATTAATGCGGTACTCCAATTCTTAAGACATTAATTAAAAAATATATCCAACACTAATTTCGTTAAATTTTTTGATCACATATTTTCTCGTAAATTTCACGATAAAATATAATGATCTAATTAAGATCCCAGGTTACCCGTACGTTTAACATAATTACGATTATTTCAGTGGTTTAGTCGTGATAAGGTAACAAGAGACAGGTAAATATTACTTTCTCATATATATTATATACATATATTATGTTATACCATTACAGATATTGTTATATGAGCTACAACCCATCTCAATAAAGGTCATTTCGGATAAATTTGCTTTTCCAAAAATACAAGCTTTCAGCTTTATATAGGTAATGAAGGAATAGTTTACTTGGCGGTAAGCTTTTGGGTAATCCCGTCTGGGTTGGTACCACCCATTCAACATATATTGTACCGCCCAGCTGTAATTACAATACTTAATATTGTTGTGTTACGGTTTGAAGGCTCAGTGAGCTGTTGTTACTCCAGGGATAAAGGACAAATAATCTTAGTTCCAAATGCCCATTTTGATATATTGGCAAACTCCAATTCTTACTAAATTTATAATAATGTAAGTATACTATTTGACACCAAATTTAATTTAAAAAAAGGTTTTATAATTTTGCCGCGAAGATGAGTGACTTGCAGTTTACAACGAAATGCAAAACAAAAACTTTCATAGGATACGAAATTCCTAAAACGTATAAAAAGCGCGAAGGTTTTTCGGGAGACACTAGTATATGTATACATATACATATAATATCGTATCATTTGACGACCTCCGTGGTCGAGTGGTGTGTACACCGGCTTTTATGGGTACGCCACTCCGAGGTCCCGGGTTCGATTCTCGGCTGAGTCGATTTAGATTACCATTAGTTTTCTATGTTGTCTTGGGTCTGGGTGTTTGTGTGCTTTAGCTACTTACATTGGGATCAGAGTAATGTATGTGATGTTGTCTCATATTTATTTATTATTTATAGAGAATGGGCATAATGAAGGATATACAAATTACAATTAATTTAATACAAATGAGACATGTTTATTACATTTCTATTTAAACTAGTTTCCGCCTAAAGTAATTTATGTGTGATTTCAGTATACATCTATATACCTGTGCCAAATTGTATTCATATTTGTTCAGTCGTTTTGGCTTGATAAATACATCCAAACATCCTATTTATAATATTTATACAGCTTAGTAAATTATAGTGATGATTTTCATAGACAATTAAGTTAATATTTTAAATTGAGGTGTTCTTTTCGGATTTCGTTTATTTATTTTTCTTCACTTCACTTTCTACCGCTGTGTTAAAGCGAATAAAACAAATCATATTTGTCTTAGTCGTATGATTTGATTACATAGACGTTTCTTTAATACACATGATATCTTATAATGAAGACAGCTTGTGTGATTTCGAGGGAAATTATAAATTTCCGCCCACCGTCTCTCCTAATATGATCAAATTTGATCGGAAAAAGCAATTTCAATGTATTTCTGTCTAAGAAATTCAAAGGCAACATGTACAGCTGCTTGAATTCACACATTTTGTACAATATTTGGCTTTGTGTTATTTTTTTTATAAGTACCTACTGTTTATTCATAATATGTAACACAATACAAACTGTGCGAATTCTTTTTTTAAATGCTATGAATGAAAAAAAATAGATATAGAAAACGGAAAAAATTAGATTTGTTTTATTATAGAATAAATTAGCCAGTTCTGAATGTAGCTGAAAAAAAATAAATGTACAAGAACACCTTGACTTAATAATTTATTTTACTTCATACCTTATTTCAAAAATATAAAATACCTACATTAATTATTTACAATAAACAAAAGTCTTTAGTTAAAAAGTGTATTGCGTTCATTAATACTTTTACCGATACAATCATTAGTAGCTGTACATTAATATTTTTGAAATTGTTTTAAACGTTTCTAAAAATGTTAATATTCGACGGCTGGGTTAAAACCATCAATAGTTATTTCCATCAGGTTGCTACAATTTGTATTGAACTTGTATAAATAAGATTTGGCACATGTAGGTTTTATGACGTAGTTTTATCGATACACCGAACAATTCTTAATCAATTTAAATCCTCAATCTCCAGTTCTGATTTAGGCATTCTAACCACTAGGCTGTCCGGGCTCTAATTGTAGTTAATTATATTCATAATTCCGTTTAATTTATGATATTCTGAAGAGGAAACAGTGAGTGACAATATCGTTGTGTAGATATTGTTCTGTCACACTGAAAATTTAACGAGACATCAAGGACACGAATCTTCAGTGAAACTTTATTAAATTTGATTTGAAGCAACTGAATCGAATCAAAACCTATATAATAGTCTATAATATATTATCTAATATAGTCTGTGGTAAACTATATGTTAATTTATTAATAGTTTTAGTTGTCAACATTTTCTTTGGTTACTATCGCCTTTGTATCTAATGGTTAAATGAAACGATTATTACACATTGAAATAAAACTAGTTATAACGGATTTGAAATTCGCGTATACTCTGCGTCTACCCTTGACCACGAACGCTGTAAAGTGCTCGAAACGTCGGGATGTCAAAAATAATTAATATACGCGATTCAAATCCGTTATAACTAGTTTTATTTAAATGAAACGAGTTGCTTAATAATATAAAGTGCTTGGTATAAAGACTTTGTACAGCACGTTTAGATATTCTACCGCAATACTTAGTAGTCTTGTGTTGCTGTTTGAATAGATAGGACATCAGAAATCCCAAAGTTGGTGGCCCATTGGCAATGCAAGACATGGTTGACATATATACAAAGCCAGTATCGATAGGCAGGGGTGACCAGTTATCCTCAGGGATACCATTTGTCCGTAGTCAGGTATGAATATAAAAAAGAAACATATTATTAATGTAAATTAAACAATTGTTCGAAAATATCAACAAAGGATACTCGTACAAATAGAATAGTTAGAAACTAAGAATCGTTGAAAGTTTCTGCCCACGAGTACATTCATATAAAGAAGACTTCTCATTATGAAAAAAAGCAGAAAACTCAAACTTTAAATGCTTTTGATAAATTATTATGTAAAATAAAAAAATACTTTATACTTATAAAATAACTTTATTAACATAAGAATTAACATCATTAAATGCTTAAATATATATATACAAATATGAACTAAAACTAGTCACTTTATACTTGGATTTTTAAATTAATATTTTAAATTATATGTGTTTGTACTCTGTGGAATATAAATCGTTTTAAACTTTAAAAAAAAATTCAACTGTTTTTATGAAACACAAAATAATATACACGACGAAAGTATTACAAAACAACTTCGTTTCAAAACCCGTTTAAATACGAAATTATTTACCGTGCTAGCAAATACGGGCGCAGTATATTGTAATTTGTGTTTGAAATTTAATAAAAGCACTTAGACCAAATTAATATTCATCATATAACTAATATAAAAAAAATAATATCATTACAGTACCTCATACGTCTTCGTAATGAGATCAAATTAAGAAACCACGAACACAATAGAGGCTTAAAAGCAACAATAGGAGCATGCATATAAGTTTCCTTTCTACTTGTATCGATCTTATATACACAATGGGAATTATAAATGTATTTCTTTTTGTCAACATTCGCGGATTTTCACTGCGAATGTTAATCTTAGGGAGTAATTCCCATTTGTTATCTTTGTGGATAAAACAACACAGGACGATTTTAATTGATACTCTACGATTTAATTAATGTATTGTATCAACAATATATTGTCCAATATATTATAATTTTGGACTGAATAGACTCTAGGCTCTAGTTAAATGAGTTCCGATTCTTAGATGAGAAAAGGCTTTGGGTTTCGTCTCGGAAAACGAGTGAGTTACTACGCCACCCTCAAATTAGCCTCTTGATCAAACTTAGGTAAGATACACTAACTTTCTGATTAAGTTTTTGTCGGGCGTGTCTACCTTCGTAAGCTCCTGTACTAGATAGCGTCAATTTAGACAGGGTTTCGTTCGCTGTGAATGTGACGCGTACTCTGAAGGTGTAAGACGTGTCAGGATTCACGCCCTATGTCAAGGTCATCAACAACAATTCAACAACAACAGCCTGTAAATTCCCACTGCTGGGCTAAAGGCCTCCTCTCCTTTTGAGGAGAAGGTTTGGAACATATTCCACCACGCTGTTCCAATCCGGTTTGGTGAAATACACATGTGGCAGAATTTCTATGAAATTTGTCACATGCAAGTTTCCTCACGATGTTTTCCTTTACCGCTGAGCAAGAGATGAATTATAAAGACAAATTACGCACATGAATCAGCGGTGCTTGCCAGGGTTCGAACCCACAATCATCGGTTAAGATGCACGCGTTCTAACCACTGGGCCATCTCGACTCATAATTATAGCTCACGGGTGTCAATATTGATAAGGTATATGATATGTTTAAAATACTATATTTTAGTTCGTTCTTTCGTTTGTAAGGATTGCCGTGGAATGGGAGCAAAAGAAAGATGCTTCTTTTAATCTGCTCCAACAACACACTCTTCTCCTCCTATAAAAGCAAATCTAAGATAGAGGCGAGGGTGTTCTCAATAGCATGAAGCAACCTCAAGAAATTGTAGGCCGTCTTGCCTCAAGTATTGGGACATCACAGTGACATGTGTTAATCTGTGCCATAATTATGACGAAGAGGGAACAGCTTGCTTTTAATGTATTGTGTGGCAATCGGCCAGGAGCCAAACATGACCCCTAAAGCCTCCTCCCTCCCCCAATTTAAACATTTTTTAATATATTAAAATTTAAACATTTTTTAATATATTAAATTTTTTTTAAATTTTATTAGAAAATTAAATGCGTTTTCGAAGAAAATAACCAGTCATTATAAATTATTATTACTTTGATAATTATTTTGACCGTTTTGATACAAACCTCTTAACATACATAAGTATGAGAGAATAAGTATAGCGTTTACGGGTAGTTTGAATTGACACTGTAAATAAATAAATGTGATGAATTTATCTTATTTTTATACAATTACACTAGTGGCGTGGACCCAAGTCGTTATTCACAATTAACCCGAGTTTTCCTCGTTCGTTTGCAGTGCGCAAACAAAGACATGTTTATATTTTTAAGGATACGCGACCAAAATTAATTAATTATTTTTTTTATGATCGTGGAACTACAACACTACTATTCTCGCTGATATATTTATAATATAAAACTATTTTAAATGAGCCAACTGATGATAAGTGGTTACCACTGCCCTTAGATATTAGTGCAGTAGGAAATATTAAACATACCTTACATCACCAATAAATCACCAATTTGGGGAGCCAAGATGTTACGACCGGAACACAATAATTGTGTGTATTGCTGGTGCATGGTATACAGTTGGCAATTTACGAAAAAATTAAATTTTGCAAAGTTGAAACTGGTTCTACAACAGTTTCCCAGAAAGCGTTCAAAATGCTTCTATGACGAAATTTAAAAAAAAGTTAACCACTGGGCCATCTCAGCTGAAGTCAGCTCAGTCGTATATATAAGGTTTTGTGTAACTTTGTTATCAGAAAACGTCCAATAATAAACGGAAATTAAATAATAAGAAAGCTTACTCATATCCAATATTTATCGTTATTTATGAACGTACGTGTTATTTCTAAGATTTGAGATGAACCATTAATGTAACATAACCATTATTGTAATATATATTTTGGTAAATTTTTTTTATATAAGATTTTAAATTAACATGGTAATTTTTATTATTGAAGTTATCCATTTCGGGATATTTACCATGTTTCTTATTTTTGTTCGGTGGAGCTCGATATTTCGACATTATCTACGAATGTCTTGTTCACGAGTCTCGTGAACGATGAATAACTTTAATAATTATTTTTAGCCTCAACT
The DNA here is from genome assembly GCF_905220365.1 of Vanessa cardui. Lineage (NCBI taxonomy): Eukaryota > Metazoa > Arthropoda > Insecta > Lepidoptera > Nymphalidae > Vanessa > Vanessa cardui. The sequence continues at coordinate 5,566,283 of NC_061123.1, read as the reverse complement.
ATATATTTTTTAAATAATAATTGATAATAATATTATAAATGTATATGTTTGAAATGAAGCTCATAATTAAGACGTTGTTTTCGGTTTCAAAAAGGTAATTGACAGCTCATTATGGGAAGTAACTTTAAACTGCTAATTAAATTAATTTTAGCCACACGAGCGCAGTTGCGGAGCGTTGTTTGCGCGGTACAATTTTGTGAAATGCGAGTCATTTTAGAGGAGTATTTCATCACGAGAGGAATTCTAGTTCGGTACACCTAAATTAAAATTATCGTGCATACGGTACCCTCACTTCATGCTACAACGTAAATCGAATTATTATTAGACCGTTGAAATCTTATTTTTTTTATTAAAAATAATTAAAAACCGTTTCTTTTTTGCTGTTTATAAATTTGGCTGAGGAATTTATGATGTCAAGGGAAAATAATATATAATATAGAAAAAAATCATACCGTACTCATAAACATAATAAATAATCAATCTATTTAAAAAAAAGTACTATTATGGCATGTTAATAAAAGGATATAATTATTATATCAACATTTACATAGTATACAAAACTATACAACAAGTGCTTACTTAACAAGTAACATGTCAAGCCGCCCAAAGCAAAACTTGTTCAACTTCACGTCGTTATGTCCTTACTTGAACTATGTCTTGTTAATTTCATTAGAAATATTTAACACAAGTCATTTTTTATGATTCAATTATAAACGATATCAAATATTTTACATGAAATTGTACCAATATTGATAACAATTGATAACAATCAATTGTTTGGTCGTCTTGTGTGTTACTTTAGAATTTAATTAAGAGTGATTGTACTGACATTTCAGAAGGGAGTCAATGTTATATGAAATGGGAGTATGGAAGTTTATATATCTACCTCAAGAAAGGTATTCGTATATAGTATACGCCACGCACGCACAGCGGCTTAAGTCATCGTCATACCGTTTGCCGTCAAGGGATACGTCTTATCCCCAAAAAGAACCACTTGATGTTAAATATTAGTAATTATGAAAAGGCCCGAAACTACGAGCCATATTTTTTCCCGTAAATTTCATGATTAATATGCGCATCCTTTTCTAGGGCTTTCTCAAAAGTCAAATTTATTACGATCATCTCAGTGGCTTTGTTTAAAAATATTAATCGCGATTATAATATAAGCATAAATTACTGTACATTATTTAGAAAGGCTGAGTATTAAATTGCCTTAAAAAAATTAAAAATGGTTAATTTCACTAAGTCATTATAGCCAAGAATTATATTATATATAGGGCAAGAAGTAGGCTATCTAAAACCTTATATTTTATATAGACCTCACCTGTGACCTGGCTCTTTCATCCTTCAAACTAAAACGTGATATTTGCTAGTAGAAAAACTAAAAAGTGGTAAAAGTCTTTCAATATTTTTCAACTGTGAATTAAATGCGACAAAAAAATATAATATTAACAGAATTGTATTTATACGAAATATTTTATCAAACTTTATATAGGTTTACATTTTATATTAGGTTTCTTACGATCGTTGTGAGAGAATTTCAGGTACAATATTGAGCAGTGTGACAGAAGGTGCTATATGTGTATATACGAATATATATCAGATTTTATTGTCAATTTGACTGACTCGTTACAAGAAAAAGTTGGGAACGAAAATATTTTTTATTCCACAGGAGGAAAAGGACCAGCTGCTGACGACAAATTGCTGGATTACACAAATTTGGACAGACCATCACCTGCGGTGGAACATCAGTGATTTTGACGGAATAAGTGTCATAAGAATACCGTACGAGAGAGTATGGAAACCAGATATTATATTATACAACAAGTAAGTACCAGAAATATTAACAAAAAATACAATTAGCATTTACTAGGATATCAAATCCTATGTACATAAAGTGAGATTGTTTTATCTGTTTTTTCAGATATCAAGTTTTTAGATCTCAATATAGTTCGCACACAGGAGTCTAAAAATAAATGAATTTTTCCATAACATTTTGTTTTGACATACATAGACACAATATACACACACATACATATACAAATTTAGAATATTATTATATTTTGACCCACTTCAAATAATAATTATAATTATTAGCTATTTTATAATAATCAATAAACTCTTGCACTAGTTATTGCTGTGTTGTGTTGTTGTATTGATTTGAACATATATGTTTTATATTATAATTGTATAAAATTACATTTTAGTGCAGATCCAAACTATCGCTCAGCTGTTATAAACACTAACGTAATAGTAAAGTACACGGGCGAGGTGACATGGCTCAGTCACGGGATATATGTATCTGTATGTGACATCAACGTTGAACAATTCCCGTTCGATATTCAACTCTGTACAATGAAGTGGGCCTCTTGGACTTACGACGGATTTCAGGTAAGCCAAATAGCTTTATATACATAATTCATGAATAATATTGATTGTCAATTTTTACAAGTTTACATAGCTTTCCAAAGCAAGGACTTATTCTTGACCATTGTTCCATATTTCAAAAAAAATCAAAATCAAAGTATACTTTATTCAAGTGGGCTTTTACAAGCACTTTTGAATCGTCATTTAACAATTAAGTGAAGCTACCACCGGTTCGGAAAGTAGATTCTACCGAGAAGAACCGGCAAGAAACTCAGTAGTTACTCTTTTTCAACATTTAAAAAAATACAGTCATGTTAGTTAATTTTTAAGTTAATACAATTATTAAATTAATATATCCTGCCTGGAAGTCAATAGGTATTAATTCCACGCTTTTTTATCATCTACAAAATCTTGTATCGAATAATACGCCTTTTTCACCAATGTATTTTTTATGAACGATTTGAATTTACGAGACGGCAAAGTTAAAAATGTCTGTGGAATTTTATTATAGAAATGGATACCTTGCCCCAAGAAAGATTTATTGACTTTGCGGAGTCGGAAACTTGGCGTTATAAGCTTATCCTTACTTCTAGTGCATATACAATGTTTATCACTGATTTTATCAAAGTTATAAATGTTACTGTGAATATACATGATATTGTTGTAAATATATTGCGACGCAACAGTGAGTATTCCTACTCTGTTAAAAACATCCCGAAGAGAGTCTCTAGCTCCAAGATTATAAATAAACCGAATTGCTCTCTTTTGTAAAATAAAGACAGATTCAATGTCTGCAGCGTTACCCCAAAGTAATATGCCATATGACATAATACTGTGAAAATAACCAAAATAAACTAAACGAGCGGTATCAATATCAGTTAGTTGTCTAACTTTTCTAACCGCGTATGCTGCGGAGCTGAGTCTCCCTGTTAGGGAAGACAAATGGGGACTCCACTGAAGTCTGGAATCCAATTCTATTCCCAAGAACACGGTAGTATCGGCTACATCAAGCGGGCCACCGCTTAAAGATAAGATTCTAATTTGTATTCAGGGCCAAAAAGCGTGAAGCTTTATAAACTTGCGGTATTATAGTCATTCGATCAACTAGATTATAAAGGACTAAGTTTCCATGTTTCTAGTATAAACTGTAAACGAATGCTATGCATACATACTAAAACTATTTTTAAAATTTCGATAAAATTCACTGAGGAAATATATGCTATTGACATCATTTGTATTATTAATATTAATATATCAAATCAAATCAAAATAAACTTTATTCAAGAAGGCTTTTACAAGCACTTTTGAATCGTCATTTTACAATTAAGTGAAGCTACTACCTCGTTCGGAAAATAGATTCTACCGAGAAGAATCGGCAAGAAGCTCAGTAGTTACTCTTTTAACATTTAAAAAATACAAAATCAGGTTAATTGAACACAATTATTAATTTAATATAATTAATATTAATACAAATATAATATAAAAAATGTTATCGATACGTATAACGTAGATATCGTACGCGAACAATCACGTGGATGTTGATCATGGAGATTTTATGGACATTGTGATTACAGTTTCGATATCCGCAGGTAAAGCAGCTCATGCGAAGATACGCAGCACCACATTGACTAATCGATAGTGTGGTGCTATTTAATGTGTATACAATTGTTTGATGTAAACACGCGAGTTCATTACTCAATACGAGCGCCCCAATTTTAGCACCAAATTGAACCCTTTCAGGAATCAAATAATATTACCTACCTGTTTGTAAATTCGATATATTAAAACCATTCGATCCTTTTCGAAAACTGGCATAACATATATTTTTTTCACATTGTCGTCAAAAATGTCATATCATTCGATATTCAAATCGAGTTTAAAAAGTAATATGAAATGACGAACTTGGAATTTGAGAAATTTCATTTGATTTACCATAACAATGTTCTGATCGATTTTTACCGACGGCAGTTAATCTTAGAGATATCTCAGGTATGATATGAGGTCCACAAGTGAACTTGCATACATTTTGGGATGCCTTAGGATGAGATAGGCGGTATATATTATCTCTCTGCCCGAGGCATGGGAATACCAAGTTCCATATTAATATTGAGAACTTTTTGACGAAATAGCCATTTTTATATTTGTCTGTCTTAGCATTTGTTTACAAGACCTCAAATAACCACAAAAATAACCCAACAGGTTGATTAGTCATAAATGTACCAAGGATTTTTATGTTTTCAGTAAATTTAATAGTATATATAACTAATTCATGAACTACTTTATAAATATGTTAAGCCTGAACTAAGGCTTCCCATGGGTTGTTGAAATATTTATTTTGAGATCCAGAGATAATCTCATACTTATTCAGAAAGGTACCTATTGAACTTTTAATGGAAATTATTTCCGTAAAAGTTATTCATGATGGTTTACGTAGTAAAATTAATATTGTTGCCAAATTTTCAGGTTTCAAGTCTTGTAGTTTCCGAGATTTCATTTCATGACCCTCATAATAATACCTCGTTCCCCCGTCAAAATTTCATGTACGTCAAATCCTTTCTTATTGGCACAATGAAAATACCTGCCAAATTTCTTGATAGTAATCCTGGGGTAATATTTATTATTGTTATTAATTTATGTAGCATGAATATTATATACAATGTGTTTCAATTTCGTGTAGTATGTAAAATCGAATAAAAGTTTAGTTATTTTACGCTTGTGAACGACGAAAATAGTGTGTTCATTAATAATTACGTGGGAATATAAAATGAGAGCAGCCTTCCTCATTGAACCATGTTTCTCATTCTTGATGAAAAATTAATCAACAAACTTTTGTTATATTAACTAGAAGCAATATGCAGAATGTTAAACGATTTTTTTGTATTGCTAATGGCATAAAGATGTCTCGGAATAAGAGAGTACACTAGTATTTGAGTTGATGCCACTTCAACTTTTTCGTCCGCGCCATTAAAAGATGTTCTATTGGGGATATCATTACTGTTTGTTACATAAATATATTTGTATTTTCCATTGAGATTTTCATAAAAATTCCGTCATGTCAGGTCGTGCACATCACTCGACATTATAGGTTAGGTATACAAGCTGTGTCCGCCGCCATTTGAATTTCACAAAATATTATACTATAAGTTATCTGTATTAGGCTGTTTTTGTGATATTAAGTCGTTGGTGGAAGACACTTTGACGTGACGGTGGAATGGTGGTTTGAGCACTTCAGCGTGAGTTTATTAATATTTTAAATACAATTAAACAATAAAAGTAGCCTAACATAATCCTTATTACATCAGATATCTGCCCGTGTAAGTCCTGTCAAAATTGGTCCAGCTGTTTGAGAGATTAGCCGGAACAAACAAATAGTCAGACAAAAAAATATTTTGTCTGTCTGCTTGTAAATGTTACCTTGGTATATGTGCCGTGTATGGATGTCCATATGCATTTAGTACAAAGCAGTTATTTTAATATTACAAACTGACACTCAAATTTTATTATATGCATAGATTTTCAACACACAAGACTTATGCCATAATAACAAAACACATTTCCGACAACTTACGTATAAAACTTTTATTTCTAAATATAGCGAACAATAAAATGCGAGTGGACAGTAATACGATTCAAATAGAATATAAAATGTCATCCGTATATGAATTAACGTGCCATTGTGTTTGCGTTTTATTTTAAATTAAAAAAATTAAATCGCACCCTCATTTGTTTCTGTGCGGTATTTCCTAATGCTCACTCTCTGTAACATATTCATCGCGAGTGAACACAATATAGTTCCACATTCGCCACGGTCTGTGCGGAATTGAAAACGATTGCATGGACGTACAACTTGTATTCATTTATTTTATTGTTACAAACGCAGTATATGTCAACTTAACGCGTTATGTAAATAAGACTGCTATTATACTGGCGAACATAAAACGTTAAAAAATTCAATGAAATATAGGCCTCATTTTACGTTTTTTCAACTTGTTGCTGAATAAATCTAGGGAGTAAATTTGAAGTTGCAACGGAACACTCAAGTTTGTTATATAATAATTTTTAAACGGAAAAATCTTTACATTAAAATCGTTTTGGAAATAAATGAACAATCCATTGTAATCGTAGTTTTTAAAAAGCAACAAATTATAGTTAACGAAAAAGGTAGTTCATTTAAAATATTAATGGACGGGAAGTATGCTTGATGGATTTTACTCTCCGTAGAAATACTGTAAAACAATACCCAGCTTTTATGCGATCATCATTTACAGGTAAATTGAATTTATGATGAAAAAACTGTTTAAAATAAAGTACATACTTACAAAATATTATTAAACCACACTTAACCATTGATTTACAAAGTAAAAGTAAAGTAAAGTAACAGCCTGGAAATTTCCCACTGCTGAGATAAGGCCTCCTCTTCCATTAAGGAGAGGGTTTGGAACATATTCCACCACGCTGTTCCAATGCGGCAGAATTTCGATGAAATTAGACACATGCAGGTTTTCTCACGATGTTTTCCTTCACCGCCAAGCACGAGATGAATTATAAACACAAATTAAGCACATATATATAGCGGTGCTTGCCTGGGTTTGAACCCGCAATCATCGGTTAAGGTGCACGAGTTCTACCCACTGGACCATCTCAGCTTGATTTACAAATGAATTATTATATAAGTTCTGTAGTATATTTCTATTCGTAACTGTTTTATAAATATATACAATATGCAGTATATTCCAGGTAGTCGAGAGGGATGAATGGAGAGATTAAAACACGTGCATCTTAAACCAAAGATTGCAGGTTGAATGTTTCAGCTAGTACCTCTGAATTTACATGTGCTTTATTTGTGTTTATTATTCACATCACGCTCTACGGTGAAGGAAAACATAATTAGAACTTGCATGTATTGAAAAATATTCCACAACGGAAATTGGAATAGCGATGTGGGAAAACTCGTACCATCTCCTAAAATTTAAATGGGATGTACAGGTTTACTTTCTTAAAAGAAGTAGCTATCTCTTATATCGTAGGTTGCCAGCTGCATTTAAATAAATGAAAATGTTTTTAGTCCATATTTTAAAATAAATAGTTTTCATATCTTCTTGTTTCTAACTTAAAAATGACCCTATAAAGTATAATCATAATGTTTTCTAGTTAAGCAACTGTCTTTAGGTCATTGTCATGAGTCTAATATCGAGTCTGTATTTCTAATTTAAGTTGTGACGAATTTCTTTAGGCACGCTTATTGCCCATTCATAAATCATATGCTCAGCTGAAGCTCAAGACACGATATATTAAAAATCTTTTTGCTCACCTCTATTCCTTCATATCTGTTAGACTCACCATTACGAGTGTCCGATGCCTTCGGTTTAAGCTAAACATATGTTGTCATTGGCGTCAGTCACTCTAAATTGTTATAACAGAGTGCGTAAATTAAATAATTACGTGTACCTAATCAATTATTATATGATTTATTTATAAATATTTCCTATTTAAAAATCATTAGACTGTGACACTTCTTCAGCTGCTCGAAAAATTACTACGTAATTTATTTAATATCTTTGTTCTTATCTCACAATAATCTTGTATTTATAAAAATGTATATAATCTAAAACATATTACAAAATCCGTCAGAGATGACCAGTTCAGTCATAAATCAAATTTTAAGGTATATACTACATACTAAAATATGTTTTTCCTTCATATACGGACGTTTCTACGTCCTCTAGTAGGCTCTAGAGAGGTTTAGCTAACAAAGTTATTAATAGGCGTATTTCAAAAATTGAATTCAACTATTCATTGTTATTTACAATAAAACTTAAATTTCTAACGTTTAATTCAAAACGTCGACTGTTATTCTTAAAGTACAATTTAGAACGTTTTTGCAAATTAATTATTCACTATACTATGTAGTGTTATTCGTGTTTCTTAATTAACGACATGAGGTTCCGTATATACTTTTTATGATCTACAAATAAATATCTAGGACGTTCGCCGGCTTGTTTACAGGTCTACCACGACACACACACGCTTACTACGCAACGAGTTTCAGTAGTGGTAAACTCAATACGATGTCCGACGAATGTATTGTTTGCACAAGTGTGAAATGGACACACTGGACGTATTTCGAAAGTTCCATACCCCATATTGATTTTGGGGTTTTCTATTTGGATTTTCCTGGTTGCATTTCAAAGTAATCCATCTTTAACCTGAATAAGTGTGGGCACCTCATTTGACCGATACTGGGAAACTTTTTACGGTCGAGCAATTATGTTCTCAAATTAAAGGCAGTCTGACAAACCATTCCTGTGCAAAGATGGTTAGAATCTGCATTGATGTTATTAAACCAGTACCATTGCTGAAAACTCCAAATTACAGTTGCTTCTATTCCTTCAACATAATATTTCTTCGAGACTTTAATAACATTCACCAATAAAGATGGAACGCAAAAAATGGAACATAAGAGAATTATACATATTTCTAAACAAGCCTGTACACTATTCCGTTCGCTTGGCCGTTGAATATTGAAATACCCTTTTTTCATAAAAACCCTTTCTGTATCTGTACTACTTTTTATACATACAACTATCCTCTTTCATTACGTTTAATCAGAATATATGTATGTATATTTATAAATATATATGTGTGTATATTTATATTAGTTTTCTTTTTATGGAAAAGATGAGTCAATAAATTAAATCGCCTTGCAACCTAACGGCGCATTTGTCTTCAGCGCTATAATTGAGTACGACATAAACGAAGCCAGTAATGCTAAGCGTCTTCCTTTGTATAATAAAAAAGATCTTAGCAGAGTTGATTCCGAATATCTACTTACAAGTAGATAGTTTTTATTGATAAACTAGCTGTGCCCGCGACCTTGTACGCCTTTGAATATAACAAAAAAATGTATCCTATGTTACTCCCTATTATATCAGTTATCTGCCAGTGAAATTCCCGTCAAAATCGGTCGAGCCGTTCCAGAGATTAGCCGGAACAAACAGACAGACGGACCGACAAAAATTGTAAAAAATGTTATTTTGATAAATGTATCGTATCTAAAATAAATATGCATTGAGTAATAGAGGGCGATTTTAATATAAGAAACAGACACTCCAATTTTATTATATGAATAGATAAAATCTAAGATTTGTGTTTTCATTACTGTTTATTTTTAATGACGAATGAATTCGAATGATCGTTCATTCGAATTCATTCATCATCTTCAATGTTCACGCGTTATGAATATCGTGTACTTTAGATGTAATTCGTTATTTCGGTTCAGTTACTGTGTGAGTTGAAGTCCTCAGTAATTTAAATACCAGTGTTACATAATGATACCTAATAGCATTACATTTAAAACAAAGCATTGCGTCCTAAGCATAAAATAATTTTAACAGGTTTAATTTTAGATGCGTATAAATTTTCTTAAACAATAGTGTCTAACTTATTATTCATTAATTCAGAGTAATAATAATTAATAGTAGTAAGTAGTAATAAGGAATAGTAATTCTGTTTTAATAAAAAAACTGCTATACAGTTTTTTTACCAATATAACGCAGTAAATTATAGTCAAATTAGCAAAAAAATATCCCAACTGCTGCGTTAATTAATTACGGCACTTTTAATAAGAGTGCACTCTCTCAACAGTAACATCTTTGAGAATATTCACTTAAAGCTCTTTTGAAAAATTCGTTAATTAACAAAACGTGTTGTATTCATTTTATCATTTAAAATGATTTAAAATTAAGTTCCACCATACCAAGAGAATGCATTCTTCTTTTTTATCAATGAATCTATGCTAGTAACGTCTGTTGTTAAGTGTATTTTACCGCCATTATTTGAATATGCACCTGTGACATATAATCTTACTTTATTTCTCTCCTTCGTATAATATAAACCTACTTACTTGGTGGTAGGATTTTCTGAAAGCCAGTCTGGCTAGGTACTACGCTTTGATCAGATATTCTACCGCCAAACAACAGTACTCAGTATTGTTGTGTTCCGCTTTGAAGGGTGAGTGAGCCAGTGTAACTGCAGGTACAACAGACATAACATCTTAGTTCCCAAGGTTCGTGGCGCATTCGCGATGTAAGGAATAGTTAATATTTAATATAGTACTTTATTGCAAAATAATGACAAAACATCTACAGCAAAACGACCGTATAGTGTGTAATTCTATGTATAGGAATATAGGAGGGATGATACAATTGTTATAATAAAATCGTAATAGTATCGTGTAGAAGGATTGGACTCAAACGGTTGATTCAGTTGACGTCGATAAACGTGATATTTTCGGACGCCAGGAACTAGCAAGATTGTTTGTAACAACAATTTATTTTTAAAATCTTAAAATCCTCGACTTGGACGCTATCGATCTAAGCCGATTTATATTCGCGCTTGACTAGCAACTTTTATTTCCTTTTCAATACAGACGCTATAGAAACTTGTCGATCGGAATCATGTTTTGCACAAAATGAATTCACAATATTACGTTATCCTTCTGTTCTGTTCAAATTGATTTCGAATTCGACATTTCATATCTAAATAAATGTTTATTGAAACTCTGGAAAGGGACTTATTGACTTGAAATTGCAATTCCTGGGTGCTTAAAATCTATATACTATGGGAGCGCAATGAAAGAATTTCCTTTTGAAATCTGAATTCATTTAAAACACTCGACACTCGATTGCTTTGTGAAAAATTTAGTAGAGAAAGTTGTATGCGCTGGAATTAAATCCGGTTAAAATCAAATGCTGATTCATGCGTAGAAATATTTAAACGAGCTACGTTTCTATAATTCTTCAATTAGTAGGTATTTATGTATAATGAATTTTAATAATATTTATTTATTTACTTACCTTTTAAATCCACTGCGACAACTTCATTGCGATCACTCTGAGTTATTGCCGATAATATTGCTAAAATACACGTAGTATGTACATACGCTTATATTAAGAGTATTTTACAGGAGTGGATATAAAATGGTTATAATATCTTTATTAAATTGAATTCGAACTTTGTTTAACAGTTGGACCTAAAGAAACAATTTGACGAGGGTGACACGACGAACTATCAAACGAATGGTGAGTTCGATCTCGTGAGCTTCGAAGCGATCAAACACAACCAGTACTACTCGTGCTGCGTGGAGCCCTACCCAGACATAACTTACATCATCAAATTACAAAGACGCCCCATGTTTTACGTATTCAATCTGATCCTACCGTGTCTTCTCATCAACGGTATCGGTAAGTGTTTTGTATTGTTTCATTTTGAAATATCATTTTCATTTTATTCAACATATCTCTACTGACCTGTGCCTTCCGATCCATTTTTGTGAATGATTTATGTGTATAGCAATGTAAGCGATTCAAATTTATGTGGTCGTTAGGAGTATTGAATTCAAAATACTTGTCAACTGCAACTGTTTGAAATACAAAACGTATTTAAATTGAATCGATGTGGAAGAATAAAAGTAAACTGCGATTTAATACAACTGGATATCAATGTATATATTTCTCAGTGTTATTTACGCAAGAGATTGACGAGTGGCTGGATAACGTAAACCATAAACGAAGATAGCAAATTTAGACCTAATTTTCATGTGACTGGTAATTTGTTTCTATTAAATTTTATATTTTGTGGTGTATGAAAATATCACAAATTCGTAAGACCGATTCTTACATAGGAGAAAGTGAGTCGGATTCTGATTCTGCCACCAGTGTATCAACAAATCCAAACTAAACCAATATGGTGGATTAAACTCCAAACGATGACCTCATTGGTGACCTCATGACAGGAGGAATCCCAGCCGTGGGACGTTTACCGACTCTCACTTTACATTTTACTTTACGTTTATGATTGATGCGAATTCAAATAATTTTACAATCATTAGTCAAATTAATGTAAATTTAAGTACCCGACCAACAATTTATCATGACGAGGTATTTTCAAACATTATATGAAATAATTTATCTCTCACTCGTCTAAGATACGCTCTTCCAAGTTTTTAAGTTGCAGCGAGCTACGAACTTTACTGCCTTCGAACTTGATGTCCTTGAAAATTTTAAATAGAATCTTAGACACGATAACTTTTAAAGAATATTTATACATTGAACGTATTAGATGTTACATTTCTACAAGAAAATAACACTTCGAATTGTTGTATTCAAGTTTGAAAGGTAACTGAGCCAGTTTAGCTATAGGCACAAGGGACATAACATCTTAGTTCCCAAGGTTGATGGCACATTGACGATGTAAGGAATAGTTAATATTTTTTAAAGCGTCATTGTCTATGGGTGATGGTGACCACATACCATCAGGTGGCCCATATCCTCGTTCGCTAACCTATACCATAAAGAAAAAAGAAAAAGGTAAAGGACATAACAGTTGATTTCCCGAGTTTGGTGGCGCATTGACGTATGTGATTGTTACTATTTCAGTGCAGTGACCTATACGATATAAAAAGCTTTGGTTTCCGTTTGTTATTGATAGTTATTTCGGATAGAATTTTCATCCGCAGCTCGTTAAAAGTGTGTCATTGTTGTTTCGAAAATAGTTTTTAATTCAGTGAGATTCTAAATAAAATATCATAGGTTCTGCTTTGAAAATAAATTTACAAGTTAAATTTAGACTTATACAAGTATATTTACCTATATTATATATAAATAAATATAATAAATTGTAAAGTGCAATTGGAATGAATTAATTTTAAATCTGTTTCGATATTGTTTTATAATCATTTCGAAATTACTTAAAAATAAACACTTTGATTTGTTACGTTATATTAATTATTGTTACTTTTAAGTAAAATCAATTAACTAAGATATCTTGAGTTTGGTTATAATTTCAAGATATATTCAATTATGTCGTAACATAAATTAGCTCGTCTTGGGGTTTCGAAACGAACGTTAGCAAAACTATTATAGCGAAACTTTGTCTATGGAAATCTCAGTGTACGTCACATGACTTAATAAAATAATAAAAGACAAATGATTTCCTTTTAATAAAGTTATAAAGAAAAATGTTATATTTAAAATTAGTTTATTAAAGAGTGGCATAAAAAATATACTACATCATAAGAGAATCGCTTATGGCTTGTGTTAGTTTTGTAACGAGAATAAATTTGATTTTATATCGTTGTACTTATTAAAAGACATGTTATACTCGCATGATTGTCTTATAGAGAAAAAAAATGTATGGTAAAATTTAAAGATTTTTCGCGAAGTCGCATATACCTTGGCTCTATTTTTAGACTTTTCACTACAATCAGTTAGCTGGTTTCTGATATCTTTTTAAAGACATATTCTTCGACAGAAGAATGTCTCACTTTAGGTATAGACCGCTAAAACGTACAATGCAGTACGCTGCTCGGTGGATGAACGAAAGGCTGATTTTCATTCGACCAATAGTTGTTACTTACGTCACGATGTTTTCATTCCCATACATATTATGAATTAAGTTCAACCTGAATTATATAGTCATAGAAACAGTGGAGAATTTTTTGTTTTCATATGTAATATATGCGATCTGAGAGTTGAAAACATGCGTTCTTTACACTAGGAAAACTTAGCTAATAGTATTACAATCGTAAAGAACATCGACGTAGTTTTATATTATTAGTAAAACTTTAAATTGAAACCATGAACGATGTTTGTCGTTGTTACTCAGAAAATACTTAGCGTAAATCTGTTTGAAATTGATTTCAATTTACACTGATATTTCCGACGGTTTACTGCGAATAATATTGCCGGGGGAGGTCTTATTTATCTACGGGAATGTTTTCGTTAATTATTCTAAGGTAATGGAAAGATGAAACTAAGGTTTCATTATGAAATTTATAAATTACTTTACGGAAATGAAAATATGTTTTATAATTCATCGTTTGTTATAGATGGATATTTATTTCGGTATACCTACTGTGACAGCGATGTATTACTAAATAGGGTTTACATTATATTAATTATTTTAGCGTTGCTGGTGTTCTACGTGCCATCGGAGTCCGGTGAGAAGGTGACTCTGGGTATAAGTGCGTTACTATCAATGACGGTTTTCTTAATGACGATTCGTGATACACTTCCACCCACCGAAAAGACGCCTCTCATAAGTAAGTTTTGTCTATATATTAATATAGTTATATATATGTACTTATGACACCGATAAAATTGAGGGTCGCTCATTTGTTTCAGAAGTTTTATTATATAGATCATTTTTTTGGAAAAACTTGTATTACTACCTAATGTCATATGTGTTTAAGGATCAATTTAGATCTTTTTATCTGTTAATAATTTCATATTACCTAACAAAATAAGGAATATAAATAAATTGCGTAACAATTTTCAAATAATAAGTGGAAAATCCAAGAAAATAACAACCCAAACACAAGACTTTGTAATTTACTGTAGAGGTTATAACGAGCTAATACTATCTCATTAATAAATGAGCGTACCTCGATAGAAACAGAAAATAATTATGTCATTCCTCTCGTCCCTTACAAGAGGCACTTGTAATGACAATTCGATTCGATTTGTTTTGTCTCTAAACACTTGATTTATTACAGGTTTGTATTATGGAGTGAGTACGTGCCTGGTTTCCTTCTCAGCGTCCCTGTCGGTCGTGACACTCAATATATCTTACAGGCAAGTTCTATTTTTCTAATTAACTCATTCAATCTTATGTCTTCGGGCTGTAATTATGTAATTAAAAGAAAATAACGTTTATTCTTGTCGCTACAATAGTCTTTTATTAACAGTGAAGCGGTACTATCTGTTATCATTGTATTATACACAAAAACCTTTTCCGAAACGTACTACGTATTCTAGTATATGTTTCATGTATGTTGAGTTTAATGTTTCTTCAATTAAGCAAGCAAGCATTAAAGAAAACTTCTACTTTAATTATGTAGATAATAGTTCCTTAATTCTCATTACGACTCGGTACATCATTTAAATTTAAAATTCTATTGCCACGGCTAAATTGCTAAAGTTTCGGAGTTAAAGTGAGACGTTAACTGAGAAGTTAACTTTATCGAAACTTTAATTGATATCAATTAGTTTCATATCGAATAATTGTGAGCGTCTAGTGTTATTACCGTTACATTAAACTATGTGTCAACCGCGCCTTCGTTCACGTTCAAGGGGATAGTCAGCATCTGCTGACTAACCTTTTTTGGAGGAGGAGGAGGCATTTACGCCTCCCGCCCGGCCGGGGGCCCGGGACGGGTATGTGTGACACAACCGGGGCCTGAGAGCCGGGGCCCCGTGCCAGGGCAGAAGGCCCTGTCCTACCCACTAAAACCTCCTCGGGTTTCCACCGGACCGCGTAGTGGTACTACGGGAACCTGCGGCGAACGGCGTAAGACGGTCAAATATTTGAATGCACGCCTAAGGGCGCGCCTGCCTCCTTTGCCTCCGTCTTGTTAAAGTGACTCGACCGGACCTCCTCGATGGATTCCCCCGAGTCCGCCACTGGAGGCTGGGCGCCAAAAGCTGGCGCCCCGGGCGGGAAACATGACTGGCTCCGCAGCCAACCACCGGTGTACCTCCACACCTGAAACGGTGGACCACCACTCTTTCAACGCTCATAACGAGCCCTCCGCTATATATATATATAATTTGTACAACTATTTACACGCTCAAAACGAGCCCTCCGCTGTATGTGTATTTACAATTTTATAAACTATTTACACCTATATACACGTGTAACGAAAAGTTGAGAAGCAAACTAGACGTTACAACGTAACTCCCTTATTTGCCACGAAGCCGCTCACACAGTCCACTCCGTCGAGGTTCGGAAAAGTACTAGGAGCGACCCCTGCGGCCTTCCTCCGCGTCAGTCTTAGCCGTGGCCGACGAGCAAACTCAAGCCGGCCTCGTTGCCCAGGGTGCGCAACGAGGAAGCGACTGACATGCACCCCATCTGCTGACTAATATAACCTAACCTAACGTAACACCTGTTAGGTATAAAAAATTAAAACTATATTCTTTTTCGAGGGCTTAGTTTGCTTCACAAATGCTATCAAAATCTTTATTGCTTGGTGATTTGTCCGTGAAAACGTAACAGTGATAGTGTAGAAAATTTTACAAAATTCATCTCTAAATGGTAATCCTCTCTGAAATGAATCGAGGGACTAAAGTTTGTATGGATGTGCATTATTTCTGATGTTAGAAATATGGAAATTGGTTAAGTCTGATTAAAGTACGTAAACAGTTATATGTCAGTTACTTTGTTTTAGCGATTAAGTAAAATTTATGGGAAGTTTTCGTAAATTTAAAACAACATAATAAGTAAGTAAATACTATTTTAAATCACTGCAGCTATATTTTGTTAGTCCTTGGTTGTGTTACAAAAATAGTGTATAAATAGTGTACCGGGGGCAAAATTAGGGAATAGAAACTTTGGGTAAATCATTAAAGAAGGTTTTATTGTGAATTTCACATATAACAACTGATGAATACATTTAGAAGTTACTAGCTTTTGTTAATATTAATTGTATGACACTATCCCATACACAGTTCCTTCGCTTATAAGTACGCCAATAAAGCTGATATATTGTGTTCATTTCTCGGAGCGTCTTCCGAGAGCTATCTATTCAATCTTCTATACTGTTATAATACATATGATTGTGCATTAATGGCATGTTATAAAGATGGGCCGGTAAATAATAATAATTATAGTAATCATCATCTAAGAATGATGAGGTACTTCAATTCGAATGTGTGAGAATCAATACCTAATATAACTTTATTACTGTTGGCTATTTTTTGTAATTGTACACCATAATATTTTTTCTTTTTGAAGTGGAAATTTCTTCAGCTGCGTTGGGCAATTTTTAGTAGAGGAAAACTTATAGACTCTCTCTCTCTCTCTCTTATAGTTGGTCTGTAAGAGAGGTCTACTCTCTGCTCATGAAAGGCGCATGCGCAGGCCGTATTCTATGCGCGTGCTTAATAACAGTATTTCTTTGTAAAATTAAGTAATGTGTAAAGTTTACGTATTATTTAAATTGTTTTTTTTTTTTTAAATAGGTCCCGACTTTCATTCCATTAAATAAATTATTTTATGAAAAAGACTATAATTTTATAGCATTTGATTTTATTAGCAGAAATTTACGAAAAAATGCGGATTTTGGGTTATAAGAATAAAAACCATTTAAACATGCATATAGAAGATGCTCGAAGTGTCAATAAATGTGCGAATCATATTCGACTCATTTTGATAATTTTAAAATATACATTAGGAAATTTCCAATTTTAATAATAAAAGTTCTAAGCCCTCACTTCTATCGGCAGTCCCTATAACTGCCAATATATATATTTTTTTATAATTAATGTCTCTTAGACTACACGACACCCGGAGTTCATAATTCTCGTATCGGGAAATTACTAAAACTTTAATTAAAATTGTCAAAGCTAAAGGCCTCGATCACGAGACCGTCTGATGCCACCATTGCTAGTTAGATGTACACGTAGTATTCACTCGAAATATTTTAATACTAAATTAAAACAGTTAATAAATTAAACAGCTATTCTGATTTCATGTTTTTTGATAAAGTGAATTGTGAAGTGGGTGACAAGAATTTCGACATTTTGATAACTTTTTGCGTTCAATCCATAATCAACACTTTCAGTGAGGAGCGAGGTCTCATACGCCCCGTATGTGCCTTGCGGTGCGGCTAAAAAACATAGATTTCTCTGTCATACGGAGATCGTAACTTCTATTTGATATATTGTAGGAAAGTGATAAATATATTTTTATGATGCCTATTGACAACAAAATGGTATGGCGTACCTACTTTAATACTCTGTCTCTTTGGCCACGTATCGCAATGAAGAAATAAAATTCAATCACATGCCATCATATCGAGTATTCGTTTATTAAACGTTACGGGTCTAATAAAAGTATTATGATAGTTTTCATACGAGGTCTTAAAAGCCCCGTAATTCGAAAATGGATAAAATAAAAAACGATGCCGCTGCCTGTTAAAGGAACTTAAAATGTGGCGCTTAAATTGATTAATAATGAAAATTAATTTTTTTTTTTAAGACGAATATCAATCTTTTTAAAATATTATCTTTCATAGATTATACTTATTTATTATGTGGATATGAGGAAGTGTTTAGAGATAACGAGCGTTTTTTTCGTAGAGGAGTGAGAGGGCAGCCTGTACCGGCCCTGGTGCGCGAGCTCGTGCTGCAGCGGCTTGCGCGCATGCTCTGCATCTACTTCGATACTGATGCACAGAAGGTAATTTATACACATAATTTAACAACATACGAAAACTACGCACACATACAACGAAATACTTACTATTCTTTATTACTTTTATGAAATACTGACTACTGCACGACTTTTTTGATTACTTTACTACACCACATATTACTAACTATTTATTGTTTCAACTCAATTGGATGACAAACGAATCAAACAACGAAAAATTTGATTGTTTTTTTATAAGAAACCTTCGTATCTCTTATAAAATATCTTAGCTAAACTTATAAAGTATACATGCACTTAATTATCAAAATCACGTTGGAAAACGTTATTAATGTTTATAGGAATTAATAATTAGTTATTAGAGTGGGCAATATAAGTAACAATTGGATATTAAGCTAGGCGTAGTTCTCTATAAATGTACGCGGTAGAACGGACTTACAAAGGTAACAAAGGCTTGTTTTCATTTTGAAGTGTTTCGAAACGTCGACCCCTGCTTATACCGTCTATCCGTACTCTCGTCGCTGGTGAAGTCGTTAATTAGTTTTTATTTTCTGTAACGTGATATTTAGTATTAAATAACGCGATCGTTACAAATTACTGCAAATAATTCAATCCTTAATTTTAATTTATGTCTGTTTACTATAGGAAATAATATTATATTACATTATACGCGTAATGCAGAGAGTTGAGAAATAAATGTTATCATATACATGTAAAACCAAAATATATATTTTTTATTTTACTATTATTACTTCTACTATGATTAAGAATAAAATGCTTAATCGATCAGTTATATCATTTTATTACACCGTAAAAGGCCGGTTTTAACAGGTTGTAGAGCTAGGACTATGCGCAAGTAAGCTTGTAGTGCTACGCAAAGATAGATTCCGCTGGTCACACATATCGCTCAGCTCTCTTCATGTGGAGAGGGCGATCTATTAAAAGGGTTTTCACATAGGAAAAAGGACCAAATATGAGGTTACCATTCATTAATAATATATTATACCTCATTGAAAGTATGAGTTGCGGTTTTTTCGAGTACCGGTGTGTATGTATGAATGACTTTACCATTTGCTAGACTATTCACTACTTTATATTCATATATTAAAAATAAAATCAGATCGATGAATTACAAAAAACACTGTTACACCTTATATATTTTTCTAACTCTTATGTTTTATTCGTAAACGAAGTGTTCCTTATAAGTATTATAAGTGAATATTTAAAAAATATTTCATTGTAACTTGTTGATGGGGCTTTATGCAAGGAATTTTACCAACAATGCTTAGTTGCTAATACCAGTGTAACTACAGGCATGAAATCTTAGTTCCCCAGCTAGTTCATGCTTTTACAATGTAAGGAATGGTTAATATTTCTTACAGCGCCAATGTCTGTGGGCGTTGATGACCACTTCCTATTACGTAGCCAGTTTGGCTATATAGTAAATTCGAAATACCCCTTATTGTTTTTAGACAAAAATAATTCGATGTCACTAGATAACTTTATGGAAAATTCATTGTGTCATATCTTTGAAATAAATTTGCACCTATATCTTAGTGTCAACTTGCATATTTTATATGAAATGAAATGTACAATAGTATAGCATACAAGTGTTTTTATATGCATCTTTATATATAAAATTATATTTATGTCCGGTTGAGTTACTGGAGCAGTATTTCTGCTTCAACGAGCAACGGCTAGAGTTCAGTTCAGTTCAAGATATTTTCTTGCTTTAAATATATTTCTAAGATATATACATACACAAAATTATATAATACGTGCAAACAATCAATGGTCTCCCTTGAAAGTCAGGTATTAAGCTGTCAGTGTTATATACATATTTTAAAGGAAAACAGCAATCCTTCGTATTTTCGAGTTCCGATTTGAAGGATCAGTGTAGCAACGGGGACATTGGACATAATAGCAAAGCTCTCAAGGGTTGTTGTTAATAGATGCCACCACCAACCACAAAGCGGCAATTTCCACTTCAAAAAAAAATTGATTTACTATTGAACAAGAACATATTGGAATACGTGTGACTTTCGTGATATTCGATCACAACACATTAAAGAAAACTTATGACGCGTATTCAGTGCTCGCTGAATAAACGTACCCATGGCATAATGAGGTGCCATGGTTTTTAATATCGATAAAAATAATTTACACTGTTACTTAAATTATAAACTCAAAAGCTTTTAATAACGATGTCAGACGTACATCACTTCAAGAGTCTGGTTAGGAGTTGTTAATATTTTATTGATTTTCATAAAATTATTAGTCGATTCTTCAATTCAATTTTCCTTTTCATCCCCTTTCATATTTTAGAACCGCTGTGTCTTAGTTAAAAAAAAGTTTTTCTTGTAAAGGCAACTACAACAACTCGCAAGAGGACTGTTTTTAATACTTTACTATAAACATTGAATTAACATGCAAATTACAACAAAGGTTCGATTTTCAAAATAAATAACTGTCACGAAATATATTCGGTCACGTGCACGTGCAAAAGGTGCCGAAGTTAATTTTATTTATTCCATCGATTAGTCGTCGTCCTTATTCTAATCACGACTTCGATAGTGTTAGGCCTTTTAGATGTTAATATTATGAGCCAAAACTACGTAACGAATTGCTCGATCGATAACGTTGTGGTCGTCTTGGGAAATGTCAAATTTGTATTGGAACCTTTCGGGGACTGAATTTTCGATTCAAATTGCGGTTTATCTGGTAACTGTAGCGAATCTGAAACGTTTATAAATTATGTGTTCAAGTTATACAATTAATACATAGGCGTTTTTTACTTAGACACGTTGACTACTGTGAACCATATCGGAATTATTCATTAATTTATGTAGATATATACGTATCTGTTTAATGGGTGAATTTCAACAGGTCCAATAAAATCTTCATTTCCGTGGATTTTTTATTCTGCAACTTTAGAACAAGAAAAAATAGTGTTTATTCAAGTTTTTGATAATATATGTATTCTTGCTTAATATCTAGCAGATAGCTTAAAAAACTAACTAGATATACAAGATTAAAAATTTCGTGCCACGGCGATGAAACATGGATGCACGGCAATGAAACATGTGTCCACGGCAATGAAAGAACTGTGCCACGGGAATGATAGAATCAATCCACGGTAATGAAAAAATCCAATAACACATGATATTTTTATATGTATTTAATACTTACCTGGGATGGACACATCCATGTCTCTGAGAGGGAAAGGCATACACATATACATGCACTCTTTTTACCCTCTTCTCAATAATCTTCTTGCATAGGAGTAAAATTAAACAAAATTTTAATAGAATCAAAGCAACACAATCATTTATTTTAAGTTCTTACACAAAAAAAATTAACAGAACAGAAATTATCAAATAAAAATAAACTTTTCTAAAGTATGCAATAGGTATTGCTAACAATATATACTTAACACAACATAATTTTACAATTCGCGAATAAACAATTATTTATTATGATTAAATCAAGTCTGGACAAATCGTAGGGCCTACCTAGTCACAGCCTTATTATCAACATAATATTTTTTACCTTTTCTCTATTAAATCTTATATTTAATACAGACTTACAGTATTGGATTCAACAAGATTACACTCTTTGTCTACGGTTCGTTTTTAGATATGATAGGTATGTGTAGTGTAGCAAGAAAGATAAACCATACAAAAGGGTGTGAACTTGGTATGTTCATCGTTTTCCAATAAAGAAATCATATTATAGAATACAATCAGCCTTTCTAATTAACACTTACATCTAATTAACACCAACAGTATAGCACTGTTAACAGGAATATCAGCCTTTCAAATTCACTCTTCTCATTATTATTATCTATACTTCAATATTAACTTAGATCACAAAGATATATTTTTGCACTTCACAAATCAAAATAGCCTATTCATCTTCTTTATTTAAATACTCCTCTCGTAAAACAGGGTCGCTTCTTAATTTTTCACGTCGCTTTTGTTCGGCCAATCTTCTTCTTTCCTTTCTCTCCTCTTCCAATAGTTTCGGTTTAGGCATCTTGGTTTTCTAAAAATAAGCAACCCATTATTATGTTTATAATTAGACTCTAATATATGTGTGTGTGACTATAAGTTTGTGCGTGTGTGTGTGACTATAAGTTTGTGCGTGTGTGAGTGTGTGCGCGATTGTGTGTGCGTATGTTTGAGTGTATATTGTGTCCAAATGTATATAATTTCGTAAGGTTAACGTGGAGATATATTTTTGTAGTTGAATGTATACTACAGATTGTTTCTTTCCTTAACCATACCGTGGCGATGAAAACATAAGTCACGGAAATGAAACAACTGCTCATGGCAATGAAACTAAATTCTTTTAAAAGGCATGGCAATGAAATTTCGTTTCATCACCGTGTTTTTGTTTCATTTCCATAGCAAATTTTGGCCATGGAAACCATGGCAATGAGAGCACGGCGATGAAAATCAAGGCAAAAACATCAAGTAGCCAAAAATCTATTAATTATTCAGAGTAATTAACACGTCACAAATAAACATAAGACAAATGGCATTCTATCGAATGCCTAATCAAGAGGACAAACTTATTCAAATAGAAGTTAGGTCTATCCACGGCGATGATAGAAAAAATGTCCAGTAACATAAAAATCGAATACTTACCTTTATGGCGCGAAAACGTAGGCACGTATGCACGTGCTTCCACGTGGAGCACCGAGCGAAACTATCATGCAACGTTTAGCGCACAGGTGTGGGGGACGCAAGTCCTTAGATAAAACAATATTCTTAAATATATTTAGGACACGGCGATGAAAGGTAGTTCTAGGACAAATGTATTTTTATTAACCATTCTTTGTATTGTTGTAATATATGAATAAATGTATTCCGTAACAATACTTTAACTGTTCACGTATCAATTAAAACTTGGTTTTAATATAAATAACCAATAGATTTTTATCAATGACGTATAATACACATCGAGGTAATGTGTGGACAAACACGGCAATGAAAGATTTCGAGATGTAACTTTTTTTTTGGAGCTTCTATTAATCCTATTTAACTTCATATTTAGTGCTACACATAGATTACTATATCACCTAACCAGAAAAAAATGTTAGAACATTATAACCATGTTTTATAGTACCGATTTCATTGATGCCACGTAATTTTTGTTCCTGGGAAATTCACCCTAATATAAGATTTTAAATGAACATGGTTATTTTATTATTCTAATTAATTAATACGGTGGTTCAACATCCACCCGCAAACTTCAGTCTCGTGAACAAGACATTCGTAGGTAGATAATGTCGAAATATCGAGGTCCACCAACTAAAAATAAAAAACATGGTTCTTAAATAACTGTATCCATTTTTAGTTTAATGCTATGGTATTTTTACTGAAAATAATGTGGATTGAAAATTAATTATCTTCCGAGTGCAAAAATAGATTATGAATTATTGTCAAGTTTTAATTTCCATAAGAAAATAATTGTGGATAAAAATAGCCGATCACCACTATTGATGTATTTTATATATAGAACACTAATTTGATAGCCAAGTTTCCATTCAGTTAAAGCATAATTAAAATAAAATACAAATTTCCATAGCTGGGCGGAGGTTGGAGGCTTTTGCTCGTTAAGTAGGCTTAGAGCTTTTTCAACTACGGTGCTCCAATGCGGGTTAGTGATACGCATGTGAAAGAGTTCCATTCGACATGCAGGTTTTCTCGAGTTCATTTCTTTCACCACAGAACATAAAATAAATATAACTTACAAATGAACATATGAAAAGTAGCCTCTAATTGAATACTCTACTATCTACTACAATTCACATGGTCTAATTAGTGATCTTTTCCGACTTTTGTTTGATTATTATACTTCAAAATAATTTACTAATTACCAAAATTTCCTTTGGTGAAGAGGATTCTTATTTTGTTAATATATAGATATTTAATATTTTTATTGAGCCTAATTTCTGATTTATTTTTATCATAAATATTTATCCAAATATCAATAATATATTAAATTTATCCGTCTGGGCAAAATCATTAATCATATTATTGCAATTAAGATATTATAAATAAGTATATAATTTAGCGACCTTTACCGTCTCAACAACTTTCTTTCAAATACGCTTATTCAAATATATTGTAGAAAAGAAGTAATTTAAATGCTATGTGCAATTTTATTGAAACGATCATTATTTGTAAGCTTATCTTCTTAGATTATATATCTGCTTAGATTCTAAATTGGAGAAGCATCATGGATAATTAGAATCTTTTACAAAAATGTTATGAACTAAAACGTACTAGTAAGTATAATGTGTTGCTGTATCTAAGACCACTCGTCGTCCACTAGTTCCTTTTTATTTTATATTATGTATTTAACTTATTATGGGTGCAAGCACCGCTCAATTTTCATTTGTTTAATTTATGCTTATAAGTTATTTCGTGCTCGATGGTGTAGAAAAATTTCGTCAAGAAACCTTTGTCTTATAATAAAACTCTGCTACTATTCACCTACCCGTATTGGAGCAGCGTGTTGGAAGAAGCTGCAAACCTCCTTGGAAGGAAATGTAGCCTTAGCTCCGTAGCGGAATATTTACAGGCTGTTAACTTATAAACGAGATCATAAGCTGATGACAACTGGTTATTTCATAGTGTTTTGTTAAAATTTATAATATGTAAATGAGTTTTCGAATTTCGTTTTCAGATAAATTAAATATTCACTTGTAAAGTTTTGATACTGATTGGGTAATCTAAAACGTAGTCCTAAACTTCGGAGTAAAGTCAAAGTTTGATAAGAATTTTTTTGCCCAATTTTGCAATTCGTTTTTCTCAAAGTTTCATCACTTATTAAGTTAAGCATTCTTCAGAGACGAGTTTTTCATTAAAATTCAGTTATCACACACATAAAGCTCTGTTGTTTGTTCGTTCCGCTAAATACACGTATATATAACATACATACACATAATAAAATTGGAGTGTCTTTTTGTAATAATAAAATAGCCTTTTTACTCAATGCATGTATACACGGTACATATCAAAATGACATTTTTTTAATTTTTTTGTGTCTGTCTGTCTGTTTGTTCCGGCTAATCTCTATAACAGCTGGACCGATTTTGATGGGACTTTCACTGGCAGATGACTGATATAATAAGGAGTAACTTAGGTTACAATATTTTTTTTTGTTAAATTCAAACGCGTACAAGGTCGCAGCACAGCTAGTTTTTATTATAAATCAAAGATGAGTTGTTGTGGTAATAACTGCAAATTGTGGATAGAGTATTGGTTCCCATACAAAATGGATTACAGCTTCTAAAATACATTCTATAAATATGTTGCTCAACAGTGCGGTCAGAAGCGAACGCTGAAAAGATTGAAAACGTTGCAAAATTTCACTAGTAAAAAATAAACCTTGATATCGGTACTGAAAGATACCGTGAATTTTGCTCCGAGTAAGTTATTGAATGGTCTACTTAATGGCTGAATGAAAAGTTAATTCCAAAAAATTAAAATATGCCGATTACAACTCTACGGTTTTTTAATTTCATATATATTTTTAAATAATAGTACTCTTATTATATTTGATTCGATAGTATTCAATTTTAAAAAAGTATTTTTATTTTTATTTGTACTTCTCTATAAAAATCTTCTTTATTATAAATTAAACAACAATGACTATATGCTGGTCGAATAATATTACAGTCTTTCAGAGTCAAACATGTTATCGTATCGTCTTATGGAAGATCTGACTTTTTTTCACTTTTCAACCCCTGTTTCTTTGGGAGAATTGTTTACTTTCATGGTCTGAACAATTTATTTATATTTGCAACGACAAAGGTTTAATAAGACTATTTTTAAAGAGAAACAATATTAAGCAATTGGAAAAAATCTTTATTAGCTTGTGTAACTACAGGCACAAGGGACATAACATCTTAGTTCCCAAGGTTGGTGGCACATTGACGATGTAAGGAATAGTTAATATTTCTTACAGCGTCATCGTCTATGGATTATGGTGACCACTTACCATCAGGTGGCTCATTTGCTCGTCCGCCAATCAATAACATTAAAAAATATATTAATACCAGGGCGACAGCGGTGCCGTGACGGTAACAGCGGGCGTTCAGGTAAATCCACGTACGGGTTCACGCTTGAAAGCGGAGGTGCAACGTGACGGGCCGCCTCCAGCTTCGCCACGCTTTGCTCGGCAAAACCACAACCATCTCAGTGAGTAACTAATTAATTATGTTCAACCTAGGTTATATTTATACGATTAAAATTATGTAGTTCCAGCAATAAGAGAGCACTTTTAAACTGTCTCATAGGGACATCGTGAAATTATCGAAGTTATTCATGCGATTAAAATTACATATATGAATGTGACTTTTATGTTTTTTTATCTTCATTTATAAAAGGTAAAAAAGTAAAAAAAGAACTACAACGCTGCTAAAATGTACGACGTACGTAAATGTACTATGATTATATCACTGGGTTTGGTAAATGGAAAACATATGTTATATTAAAATATAGTTGTACTTGTGACCTAAATTAATTATTAAAATAATCTCCATCCTTTATACTTATATTCGATTTGAAAAAAATGAGGAATCAGAGATATAATAATTATGAGTTGTTTGTAATTCTCAAAGTAAACCACGGTCTATCTATTTATAAATGGAAAGCGCAACAGTTTGTTTTTTTGAATGGACCTTTTTGCCGTTTTGATTTAAATATTTAACAAGTACCAAGTAGCGACTTAGCTCTTGTTAAGTTTAAAAGGTAGAATATCTGCGTTTTAGACCTATCACTTATATATTCTTTCTAAACGTATGCGACAATACATATGTAATTTTATTAGTGTGCTTCTATTAAACAGATTCCCTAGTTCTTTCAAATGAAAATTACGTAATATCTTAGTTCAGCCTCTACATAGAACTAAGTACTAAGATGAACCTCCTACAAATCTCAAGTCAATATGTATTTTATAGTTTAGGCTCCTGGTACTTTAATACTAAGAGATAATTTCTAGCAGACCGGGGTACGGCGAGCGCGGTTGGCGTGGGTGCGGGTGTCGGCGTGGGTGAAGCGGTCGTGTCCGTGTGCACGAACGCGTGTACCCGGTGTGCGTGCTGCGGTTGCACGCTGCGAGACGCGGCCGCTCGGCACGAGCAACGCGTCGCTGCCAACGAGCGACTCGAGCGCGCAAACCTCGAGTGGAAACAGGTGGTGTATATTCATCTGCTATTCTTCATCTTCATATTTAGAACATAACCTTTTTTTTAAAATAGGTAACACTACAATCAATAACACTACAATCGCTTGATATACTTAAAAAGTTAATTCGACTAGCTCCTCCCTAACGTTAAAACCCGGACAACGGGTTATTAGTTAGCTTCCTGGGACATTTTTCCTGGGACTATTCCACCAACCCGCATTGGAACAGCGTGGTGGAATATGTTCCAAACCTTCTCCTCAAAGGGAGAGGAGGCCTTTAGTCCAGCAGTGGGAATTTACAGGCTGTTGTTGTTGTTGTTCCTGGGACTGAACCAATAAAAATATTAAGTTATTCGTTCAAAAAATGTTCAGTAGTCAAAGGCTTAATTTAGTGAGTTGATACTTAGCTCGCAAATCATGGAATGTACGCACGTGTTCGACCTTAAGAAATGGAACGGTAGATTCAATAGATGATAATTTAATGTACATATTCCTTGTCCGGTATGATGAAACTCTTTTAAATAAGTTGCTTTTATAATTATAGTTATCCGCTTTATTTTACTTCTTCCAATTACAATCGTATTTGTTACCGATCTTAATTTAGCGAAGTTCCAATCCAATAACAATCCAACAGCAGGAGCTAACTTGATATTTTCTATTTCCCTCCATCGTTCCCCTCCATCGTCGTGGTATTTTCTAAAACCTTCCACGCTGAGGCTATAAAGCTTCGGAATTTACTCCCTTTGACGTACAAAAAGCGATCAGTAGAAGTCATTAAAGTATAAGGTTAAAAGACTTTTTTCTTACGCTGCAACGTACATAACAATCTCTTTGTTCACTATTTCTTAACTCATTTATTTTTTTCCTTTGAGTTGAATCAATTCTTTTGTTTTTTTCTTGTAATAACAAATACCTATTGGTTCGTTTTGGAAGAAATATAGCTAAATTATGTGCGTTATATGTTCCTTTACTGTTGATATATTTTCATTGTTTGTTTTTTTCTATTATATATTATTATATTATACTACATATTCTTTATTGAAATCAAATTTCATTGGAAGATACGGTTTTCTCTGCGATTGGATATTTGATAGACAATAAATTTTGAGAAAATTGTCGTTTGTTTTTTATTTCAAGGGACTGATTTCTTAATAGAACAGATTTAAGATAAACCAATAACAATGCTAAATACATTAAAAAGTTACAAGCATTTCAATACTTTACAACAAGCAAAATAGAGGTTAACAAGATATTTCCCAGGAAACTAGCATCGCTCAACAAAAATAAAAATGAAACGTCGTAAACTCGTATATCAATGTCGTTCCGTGACCATTCATAGCGAAGATATCACCCCATTAATTTGGGGATATAATATTTTTATTATTTCAATCAGTAACAATAAAAATATTGTACCTTATAGTAATGATAAAATTACGACCTCCGTGGTCGAGTTGTGTCTACACCGGTTTTCATAGGTACACCACTGAAGTCCCGGGTTCGATTCCCGGCCGAGTGGATGTAGAAAAAGTTCGTTAGTATTCTATATTATCTTTGGTCTGGGTGTTTGTGGTACCATCGTTACTTCTACGTCGATCGATTTTCCATAACACAAATGTTTTAGGTTATTACACTGGGATCAGAGTAATGTATGTGATGTTGTCCAATATTTATTTAAATAAAGTATCCGATGTCACTAAATGAACTCCATGTTGTATTGTCAGATCCTTGGTTTGAATCATACGTCAGCATTCATACTCCTGTAGTTGAAAAACATGAGAGGCATAGTACAGCTCTAGGAAAATAACAATAAAAAATCTTTAATTTTGTGTTTTTTATTTAAACTTAGGTTGCTGTAGTAGCAGACAGAGCATTGCTTGCAGTTTTCGTGCTGGTCACCACAATAGCGACGGCGGCCATCCTTCTGCCTCAAATCAACAACCTCCACGTCGGTAACACGCCCTTAAAACCTCCTACTTAGATTTTTACTCATAAGCATTATCATTAAAATGTCAACGAATTACAGTTTCATTCATTATCATAGTAAGGAGATTGTTTATTGTTTT
The DNA here is from genome assembly GCF_905220365.1 of Vanessa cardui. Classification (NCBI taxonomy): domain Eukaryota; kingdom Metazoa; phylum Arthropoda; class Insecta; order Lepidoptera; family Nymphalidae; genus Vanessa; species Vanessa cardui. The sequence goes on along the minus strand of NC_061123.1, from coordinate 5,536,444 downwards.
TTTTTGTTATTATTATTTACTCATGTAAATATTTTTAGACTTACAAATTAAGTACGTGTTAAAAAATTTAATTGCTCACCTCCAATGGCAAAAATCTATAAGGTTTCAATAGATGTATCTCAAGGGACTTTATATTATTTTCGGGCACAAATTATTTTTGTATATTAGACAAATACAATAATACAATGCCCTCGTTTTATCTCAAAAGAATAATTACTGTTTACTTAATATAAAATTTAACGCCAAAGTAAATAATGTGCCAAAGACGTTAGTTCATTAATTTTTAAGATATGATCCAGCTCCTGGTGTAATTTTATTATTTATAACAATTATTTCCTACTACGTGGCCAATAAGTCAGTGAAATGCCATTAATTAAATATCCAAGGGAGATGTTCTGTAAAAAACAAATTCGAAACAATCGCAGATCACGATCGTGCAATGTCAAAATGTGATATGCGACATATGCTACGATAGCATAATTATATATACAAACATACATCTAGGATAAACACATAAAATAGCAATGTAAGTCATTTTTCAACATTTCTCGGGTGAGTAATGATGCGATGTCTTATAGAACGGCACTGCTATTCGAAATACTCTTGATATTAGATAGATACGAATTTAAGTGTATTCCATAAAATATATTTCATAAGTGAAAATTGATATTATATTTACATATGTTCATTTAAATTAATGAATCCCCTTTATTCCAACGTTCGACAAAGCATGGTATATTTACTTTCGAAATATCGATAGGAGATAGTTCGTGTTTTCTCCATATGTGACCAAAATATGTTTGTTATACAAAACTGTCAACTTTCTTGTAATTATTCTAAGGTAATTTCAAGCTAGATGCGTTAAGAGTAATGTTTTATATTAAATTTGTGTTATTTTATGTTAGTTTATTAGACATAGCTGATGTTATTTGTCGTTTGTTATTTGAGATAATGACAAAAGTATTGAGTGTGTGGCAACCTTTTTTATAACGTAGTTTGGTGGATGGATATATGGTGGTAAGCTGTGTGATGGTAAGTGAACACTGTCGTCGAAAGTAATTTGAATCAATCCTTATATCGCAATGAAGAATCAAATTTGGTATCAAAGATAACCCTTGTGCCTGTAGTTACACTCAGAATCATTCAACTTCAAACCGAAACACGACAGTACTAAGGATGGATAGATGGAGGATACCTACTTAGTTGTGCTTGTCTCAAAGCAATACCTCTAATTATTTAGTCGTAGTAAGACTACCTCTATCTTTGAGGAACAGGTATGAAAAATTTACTTTACTTTAAGTAAAGTACTACTACTTGAAGCACTGTTTAAAATATGTCTATCTCACTATAACCGAATAAATAAATAAAGAGAGCCAAATAATATTTTAAGTTTAGAACGACTAATCTATGCCTCAGTTCTTGTCTGGTTTCGACATTTTAAAGTTAATATTCGGGAATCATTTTTAAAGGTTTGGAAACTTGTCTCCTTCAGATGTTGAAAATACAAAACAAAGCTCGGTTATTTTCACTTAATTTACAATGAAATCTTAATCGGAATGGTAAAAAAGACATTACGTATTTAATGTAGTAATATAGAACCCACCTTTATGATAGAGAGGTGTAATAAAGAATGCACGGAAGTGGGCAGATCGTATCTAAAAACGCACAGGCTTCAACGCCACAACAAAATTATAAATTTAAGTTACATGGCGATACAAACGGCTGCACTTGGATAAGTGGACTTAATATTAACGAGGTAGTACTTGAAATAACTGCGTCAATTTTAAACTTGTAAAATATATTTACTTAGACGATAATAACAAATTTTCCAATATTACTACGAACATTTTGTTAACAATAATATATCAATAATGTATCATTGGCGCAGCTGGGTTCTTGCTTGGGATTGGTGCAGCTATCTCTATGTTCAGTACATACTGCTGCACTATTCAAAGCAAATCATATTGTAATATAATTAAAAAAGGTAATCCCATAGTCAATCCCAGTGTAAAGCTAAGTCCGCACGATCATGATTCTTAGTTTATTCCTATTTGGTTGTATTGCATACTTATGTATATTTTTTATTTATACATCATTAGACATAACATTAAATATGTTCTATTAAATCAGTAACCACACACATTAGCATATAATATATAACTGTTAATGCTTAAAATATACAATAAATATAAATGTATTTATTGCTCAAAGTTGTTGCTAAATGTTAAAATAAATGTAAATAAATATTGTTTCCTGATGCGCTAGTCAATGCATTGTACAAAGTAAAAATAAAAGTTGTGCTAATAATTAAAAAAAACATATTGTTTCATTAAGTTCCCTCTACGATAAATTACTTAAGTATTTTATTATTACTCAAAATATTTTGCTTTACTGTAAAATAGTCCTGATCGTAAATAGGCAACATTATCCATAAATGTTGCCTCTATAAGAAATAGATACGAGTGCCATCAACCTTGTTTACTTTTATGTATGTACCCTTGAATATGTTTCTGAGTAGAATATATATTTTTTAAAAACAGTAACATAAATCACGTGATAATAAAGTCGTATGATTCTTTTCTAATTGCGAGTAAGAATAATATTTGTCTTCTCTGTCGACAAAAGCCGAAGTAACCTGTGTCCTCTCGGCACAAATAAAAGCTAGAAAAAAAAATAGTAAAAAGAAACAATACTTAGTGCTAAAAACTACAATTAGATCTTGTTCCTACGACAAAATTGATACTATATATAATAATAATAAAAATAAGATACACAATTACTAAAAAAAGTTTGTTTAAAACAGTGAATAGATAGCAATAATTAATTTATTCTGTTGCGGAGTTCTCTGCAAAAAATCAATAAAGAGACTTGTGGTCAATATCTGGTCGTACAAAAACCATGACAGGCGGGCTTTGAATGTTCAAAAAGCGAATGCTGAATTCAGGCTGTTAGGGCTTAAAAAGAATTCATTTTTTTCGCTTTGTTTAAAAAGTTTCTAACCTATAAGCCGGTTTCATATGTCATATCAGAGCTCGTGATGTTTTTATTGAACATTCTCAGACAAAAAGAGAACGTTATAAATATTTAATATGTGACGATAATTCCTGTGGTTCTTGTACTATTATTTGACGATTCTTTCAGACCTTGTCATGTCTTATTTTTATTTGTACGAAATATATGTATGTTCCTCATAATGAATACAAACGATTTTTTTATGTTTGCCTCCAATGATAAAATTTTGGCGAGATGACGTGCAAAAGTCCTGTCCCAAAAATAAACACATGTTTTGTTTGTATATTTGTCTTTTAATATTAACGTTTTAAGCTGACCCTTTCATGACCCGTGGAAAGTCGGTAAGAGTAGCTAGTTTCCTATAAATCTATTGATATTAATAATTTCTAAAGGTTATCTGTATGTAGGTCAAAATTCTAAAACCATGTTCGTTATATTCGTTATATGTTACACCGATATATGTATATCGGCTACACTTGTATCACTTCAAACGTTGCGCTGCTCAAATCTTGTAGTTCGATCATTTACAACTGTATGTATAAGAAGTATATGTGCATAATTTATGATATAACAATACTGTATCTTGTCATTACGTGGAGTAGTAGTAGCTAATATTGGACTTCAATATAATATAATGTTTTTTAATTAACACTATAAAGGCTGGTTGGTAAATCTGATTTAATGGTAAAGTATCGTCTATGCTCCGTCCGTAGATACCTTACCATCAGTAGACTGTCATAGTACCGCAAAACAGGATCTAAGCTGTTATTATGATTGCAATTGTGTTTGTTGGCTCTTTAGTTACACACACATACACAGCTTAACTAGAAATATAATTACAGATAATAGTATTATTATGTTATTTATATTAAGTTCAATAAAGAATGAAAAAAAAAAACGTGATGAGCTTCTTGTTCATCTCATGGTTTGCAGTGAAATGAAACACCGTGGGGAAATTTGTTTCGGTTGAAATGACTCATGTATTCACCGAACGGCAGCAACAAAATTCAAAACATTGGTAAATATAAATAAAAATGCATGAATGCCATATTGATTGGCTAGTTTTTTGCCCTCTAATTTGATAAAATTGTTAATGATAAATTTTGAAACAAATACATATTAAATTATCATTCCCTATAATGCTTTATTAAATTTAGGACTGTTAAATCATTATTATAAACATGAAAATAATTCAAGTAAGTTCGCATTTTTCCGACAGTTTTACTTCAGCTGAGACAAAACAGAAGTTTAATTTTTATTCAAAAATATAATTATACCCGCCTGCGACAAACGTTTATGGCAGAAAACTTAAATGTTCTAAAAGACGAGTAATCGCCGTCCTTCTTAAAGCTTTATAACGTTTAAGGCAACGTTTGACACCACAGCGACCTCGAACTGTCGCCTTCTGGGCCCTCACTTGTGAACATCTTGAATAGAATAATCATACTTATATTATGACTTGAAAATACCACCCCGGCTTCACACGTATGCAATACTGATACTAAATATACAACAGAATTTGTTTATTACGTCGTCACATTAGAAAATTCTAAAATTATCAGTGTTTCTTTACTATATTTTCCATGTATTATACTTATACAAAGACCTTCCTCTCGAATCGCTCTATTAAAAAAACCGCATCAAAAGCCGTTGCGTAATTTTAAAGATCTATGCATACATAGGGACAGACAGCGGTAAACCAGCGGTGTTTTTCCCTAATTCACTTTTAATCTTAATAATACTCGGCATGACAGCTTTGCTATAGCTTATAATATGAAGGACATTTCCAAGCTAATTACGGTTCTCGTATGTTGCATATTGTATGATATAATCAAGCTATGATGTCCATTTATTTGGAAAAGTAAACATATAAAAGAATATTTAGTGGTATTTGAAGATTCATATCAAAATAATGACATATTCGGATTGATGACCTTAAAAAGAGCTTTAAAAGAGGAACGAGAAAATTTAAATGCTGAAAAACATAGATCCTAATTTATATTTTCCAAAAAAAAATGTATTTACTTATTCATGCTAGCAGTCACAGTTAGTTAGCGATTTACATAAGACGCATTTGGTAACGAAGAACGCAAAAAATTCGTCGTGCGTTAACACTATTTTTTTCTTTCGAAATTTAAATTTGTTGTATCTTGTCTTTCTATTATTTGAGTTTCGACTGTGTTTGTTTCGAGACACACACACATTTATATTTCATAACACATTTTATACAATTCTGTTTCCAACTTCTTTATTTTTGTGGGCCAATTGTCTTCCTTAAACCTTTTAAAACTACAATTTGTACTGGTTAGGTTGGTCGGTAAAGGCGTTTTAAAAGATTTTTAAAGTGCCGCTTTTGGCGCAATGAGAGTAAAGAAAAGTTTAATTTGTGTGTAACGTTTGAGTAAAACGAAAAGGTTTTGTTGTTTTTACATACATATACTAAGTTGCACGTGCTTTGTTGTTCATTGATGAAAATATTGCCTTATTTATCAACCCTTTATGTAATATTCATATTCCACGTTGCGCATATATTTATGTCACAAGCAGTTTCCGAAGTGGATGATATCACACCTCATTAACCGGCGGGGATATTGTCAGTCGTTAATACGTCCGAGACCGGCAACCTGCCTTCAACTCTTAATTTTGTAACGAGTTGGAAATTTGACATGTTTTAAAAAAAAATAGGTAGATATATCATTATATATCACACACATCGTTATATAAATGTATGTGATGTTGAAAATACAATTCCTAATTTTACTGACAACTGATTCTATTAATTTAAGAAAAATATTCGAACTTACCTGTTAATTTCCACCAATTACTATCTATTAATAATTTAAAAACGTCTTAATACAAAACCGTTTTAGTAAGTTTCGTATTTACATATATGTGAACTATAAGTAAGATTTTGAAGGATCGTTACTGATTACGATTGTGACTTACGTAAGAGTACAATAACAAATCGTTAAAACTACGGAATTATGGATCAAAATTGGAATGTAAGGGTAAATGTATCAAAAACATAGACTCTAGTGTTTAAAATAGTAAATAGGCTCGAGTCAAACATAAGATGTCACTTGAGACGGAGGATTTGAAGGATTTTAAGCACAATGTTGCATGTCTTTTATTACATGAGGGATCGCTCTCTGTGACTTGAATGAATGTTCAACGCTGCACGCGTATTGTTCGAATATACTCCACGAGTATGACTTAAATTATTTTATTTTTCAAACAAAAAGGTTTGATATGTTTTTTTTTTGACTTAAAAATGATATCAAAAAAATCTTTATAATCTGTATCAACCTTAACATTACATATATTTAAAAAAAAAAAAACAATTCATAGATTATTTAACGAAATGTCCATAGTACGTACAGAATGTACGTCTAAATCACACACATTAGTTGTTTTAATTGTGGAAGCAGAATAATTTTCTATTCTATTCAACTAACGAAGTTTTATTTTAGTTTCAACTACCACTTGGAAGCGCATCAAACTTATTATTAATATTTGCTCAGCATTTATTCTGGTGAGCTAAAGTAAGTTAGTAAGTATCTTACATAATAAATATCACTGTATATTAAATATCATTAACTCAAAATTGTTAACCAATGCGATTGTTATTGGATTTTTTTAAATGTGACTTAAGTCTTATTATAATTATAAGTCTTATTATAAAATATATTATATATTTAGAATCTTAAGTCGAAATTCGATTATAATATATCTATATGTAAAGTCTGAGTATAGCAAAAATGGAAGGTCCTTTTATCATAAAATCATTTTGTATCAGTTAGTGAAGCGACCAGGAAAGAGGTTAGAAGCGGAGTGCGGTGAAATAACTAGAGACTAGTGGAGTTAACAGCCTTCAAAATATATTTAAACTGTGAACTTGTTAGAGGTAACAGTCGTTTGAGAAAAGAAAATGCACGAAATAAAATATAAAAATTTACCTTGTTCCTTATGCAAAGAATTTTGTTATTTTACAATGAAAAACAGTGAGTACGTTATAGAGTACGTAATTCCTCACATCGAAACGTTTAGTCTGATTCCTAATTCAATATCATTTATATGCAGATTGATCATAAGCGCACAGTGGTGTCAACATATGTCCATGCAAATTCAGAAAATTAATTTCGCAGAATGGCTAACATCCATTTTAATAGAATGACTTAATAACATGAATTATGCCAATCGACAAAACCTGGCATGGAAAATATAATCACTTGGTGGTTGTGCTTAACCACTCATTATTAATTAACAGCTTTAATTAATTTCGTTTTTGAATTCTAATTGAAGGTTGAGTGAGCTTCTTTTATTATCACCACTTAGAACTCAATTGTTTAAGAACGATGGTGAACACTTAGCACCACTGGTCCTATTGTTATTTTAAACTAAGAGAAATAAAAATACAAAGGACTGTGGTATTTCAGCGTAATATTTTGAAGTTTATTATAGAACTATTATTAAGTATGTTGAATATATACTTATTGTTGCTTTATTACTTTCGAGATTCGTCTTGTGAGAATACCGTAATGTTTACACTCGATACCAGAATGGCTTAGGTAGCGGATAGTGACGTATAAATTTTAACCTTTACGCTTATTTTGCAATACTAGAATAATTTAAAAAAAAAACCATTGTGTTATGTTTAACATTATCTAAGGAAGCAGTATTTCATATTATATGCTTATTCAAATAAAACCGCTATCGTGAATATTTTTATGGTAATCTAACTGTAACTTAGCTAAACGTTTTTTTTTGGTTACATACAATGTGGTCTATTAACATAATTTATTTCGGGTTCTGATCGAAAGTCCCAAAAGCACTTAGAATAAATATTTATCCAAATAGTTGAGTAGTACTTTTTCATTGCGGATTAATATTATTATTGAAATTCTATAAAGTGCTACTTTACGTCTTTGATAAAAATAAATTAACCTTATATTATGTTTTGGAACTTCGAACTTGTTTTACTTAAGAATACAAATTAATGTTTATATGTTTGTTCATTACACGTTCTTAAACTATTTATCCAATCATGAGGTGAGGTCAGGTGTCCTACTACTGCTAAGGCCTCCTCTCCCTTTGAGGAGAAGGTTTGGAAAATATTCCCCACGCTTCTCTACTGTGAGTTGGCGGATTCACATATAGCGGAATTATATACACAAATTAAGCACATTCAAATCCAGTAGTTCTTGCCAACCATCAGTTAAGATTTACGTGCTCTAATAACCCGGTTGTAACTTATAATTTATATTGAAATGAAAAACAAACATTACCTTACATTAGCATGGCAAGAAGAGATTGTGTTGGTTAGATTCTGTACCTTTTGCGATGAGCCTTAACATTGAATGGTTAAGGAAATAAATGAGAACACATAAACATCGGCCGAGCAAGGAAACGCGAAACTTAACCAACATAGAGCCTGTAAAGTAGTAATGGCCTTAGATTCCAAAAATATTGCGAAAGAATAAACCACAACACGTGATTATACTATAATAAATTTAGATTATTTAATATTCACAATCACCAGTTCACCTCGGTGTTGTTTAAACCATAATTTTGAGGAAGTTGTCGTATAAAATATGATTGACATTTTAACTTTATATTTATAACTAGCCTGTCTTGTATTTATCAGCTACCAAGACGAATTTTCCACTAGGAAATAAAAACAAATTAAAATTAAAATTCTTACAACTATATTAATTTTAGAATACTACTGTACTGATTATTATAATACAAAACAATGAGTAAAAACAGTGATATAAAGTATTAAAATAATTTTAAACTAATTAATTAAAAAAATTGAACATTTAAATTTGATAAAAAAAAACACGATTATTGGCACAAAATTGTTGTATTTTAATTTATCTTAATCTATACATAAATAAATAGTTTTAGTTACAAAATAAAACAAAAAAAAATGTAATCTAATCTAAAAATCCAATCAAAACAGGAATTTAAAGTTTAAGTAACACAACGGAATCGTGAAGGGCAACCAACACACACAGACAAAAAGTAAGTAGATTTTATTGAGGAAAGATGTGGCACTAGCACGGGCTCGCAAATACTGATCATACCTATGTATTATATGTGGAGGTAACCTCGAAACCGCAGTTCCACGATAGCGTATACCAGGCAGTTGTAATATTGCGTCACGGGGAAAAAGTATAATTATTACGAGCGCCCAAAATAATATAATATAAAAATAATATAATAAAATAACTCTTGACCAAATTGTTTAAGGACGAACAATATAATTTCGCTTCCGTATATGCCAATAATTAAAATACATAGATATAAATAATAATATAAAAAACATCCTCCGTGGCATATCTCGTGTTATACTTCCGGGATCCTTTCGGGGTATCTACCGGGAATGTAGTCCGGGTTATTAGGATTGTATTCCCATATTAAATACTCCGGTTCGTTGAGATACAGCGGCGGAATCTCCTCGCTCGGTTCTGTTTCTTGCCCTACAAGCTTCTTGTTACGTTCTAACAGCTCGTCCACCTTGGCTTGTGTTTCTTCTGATATATCTAGAAATACAAACGATGTATTAGTTTTAAGTTATTAAAAAAAAACGTAATTTGAAAGCTATAATATTGGTTAATTGTTATTATAATTAAAGTAAAAAAATCCCTGCCTAGTCCAAATCCTTTTAAATAATATTTAATAAAATTGACGTATTTTGTTTAAGTTTTTAAAACATTTACCATTTTTTTATGTAAATAGTTGTAGCTACATCACAGAATCAGATCTTTTTATTTTATTTATATATTCGAAAGGGTCTTCGTTTCAACGGAAAGTTAGCTTTTTTTTATCTACCTTTATATTTATATATAAGATTTATATATATTAAACAAAAACGTACAAGATTTCCTCTGTGACTACAGCTGTATTCTGAAATATAAGCAATAAATATTTTTTTATGTGCCAATTAATAAGCGATACTAATCACCTATAATATCATCGACTGTTATTCACAGATTGTCCAAAAATAATTCACCACACTTTGATCAGCATTTCAGAAACTAAAGACTATGTTTTAATAACATACATTAGTTAGAGACTTCGCTGGAAGTCACAGCACACATAACCGTGGACTTATAATTACTTTTTAAGCACTATTTTACATATTCATAGTTACCTCGAATATCTCCATACATTCCGATCCGATAGTAGCTCTACATATGAAATAGCGCATATAATGGGACGTGATAGAATATGTTTTATAAAATTGTCGTTATACTATTTTATTTAATTATAGTCTAGTGTCTATACTAAAATTATAAGGGGCAAGTATTCAAAAGTGATTATATACGTCTACATACTTGTATGATACTTTGATTTTGATATAGCTAACTAATATAATTACGACTTTTGAGTGTAACTAATATCGAAGTTTTCTGACGAACGCAATTAACTACATATAATATATATACCTTTAAGAGAGCTCTGGTCAATAAATATTTGAGTGCGACAAAATTAAATTGGGATAGTTAAGTTTTAAGTGTTCAATGTTGTTTACAGCTATAAATATATATCACCTTGTAGAAAAGTAAAGTAAGGTAGCCTGTAAATTTCCCACTGCTGAGATAAGGCCTCCTCTTCCATTAAGGAGAGGGTTTGGAACATATTCCTCCACGCGTTCCAATGCGGGTAGGTGGAATGCACATGTGGCAGAATTTCGATGAAATTAGACACATGCAACTTTCCTCATGATGTTTTTCTTCACCGATGAACACGAGATGAATTATAAACACAAATTAATCACATATACATAGTGGTGCTTGCATGGGTTTGAACCCGCAATCATCTGTTAAGATACACGCGTTCTACCCACACTATTCACAGCTCTTGTATCATCTTGAATGTTCAAATATTATTATAAAGCGTTTAGTTACAATTCGATGGTGTAACTTAAAATAAATAAAGTGTAAGTTTGGGCGAAATTTTGAAAACATTGATTAATTTAGTTTTTTTTAAATATTAACACAATATCAAATGTTAGAAGAATATACATACATAGAAAACTAAAACGCTTAAATGTAGGTATACAATTGATTTCATTGCAATTCTAAAATCATTTGTTCAACACATACGTGTACTACGCAAGTCGACTCTCAATACTCTTTTATTTTGTTCTAAAGCTTGAATAAGAGTCTTCTCCGCTTCGCCGGATAAGTTATTGGCAGCCATGTCTAATCTCGTCAGACCACGGTTAAGACTTAGCAAACCTGCCATCTGGAAGGGTAAACTTATTGAAATTTTAGTACATGACTGGCATTAAAATTAAGTTATAAATTATATATTCATCTTGCTAAATTATTCCTTTATAACAAACATTAAAAATAACCATAATACGTTTTGAAAATAAAAATATTGAAATAAACGATATACTTTTTAGTTATTTCATTAATTGATAGGTATATAATATCAACTGAATTATATAGCTATATCTAATATTTCTAAGTAAAATTGAAACTTATTCCACCACGTTGGTCCAAAAGGAGTAGATGGATTCACAAGTGGTAGAATTTCATATAAATAAGACAAGCAGGTTTCCTCGGGCTGTTGTCTTTCACCGCCGAAAAAGTGATGAATAAAAAAAACAAGAGATACTTTTAATTACAGTCATAGCTTCTTATATCCACATAGCTGACATAAAGCTGAGTGATAACTAAAAATTTTCCATATATATTAATATATGTATATATACCTTTTCCGCTGATGCTCCGTGAAAACCACAAGAGTTAACAATCAATGTTTGAGGTTTTTCCTTGCATCTCACAAAAGCTGCGGCAAATATTGTCGCACATTCCAACGACATTGGATTCAAACTGAAATCTTCAAGCAAATAAAATTATTGTTATGAATATGAAACTATAACTTATATGTCGATAAAATTGTCAGAGGATACCCAGGAGCTCTATCGGCGCAGCTGGTTTCATTTGTAAAGCATAAGCGATGCCTTGAACACCGACCTCCTTGAATCTATTGTTTGCGATTCGTATTCTTTTCACATTTTTATGAATGAAAATAAAACCCCCCAATGCTTTCATCCCATAATCACCAATTTTACAATGATTAAAATCCAATTCCTCGATAGATTCTCTTTTCACGAGGTTTTGTAAAATTAATTTTACTTTCGAACAGTCTAAATTGCTTCTATTTATTCTAAATATTCTCAGATGCTGTAAATATTCGAGGCCTCTACACAAGGATTCACAGTCCGCTAATGAAAATTCGAAATATCTCATCAAGTAGCCGTCTTGCAGGTTATTAATACCAAATATGAGGGAAATTTCGTTCAAATTATACAACCTCACTAATACTGGTTCTAGCGGTATGTGATCGTATACTTTTGGTACACTATATATACATGCATCCTCTACAGCATCTTCACTTAGGACAGGAGGAGTAGGCTGGCGTACCATTTGCAACTGATTAAGGCCCAATTCAAAAATATATGGGCTGACCTATAAATAAAATATAATTGAACATTCTAGCAGCAGAGTAAAATAAAAATATATAAATAGTCCACCGCCGAGCGAAAATTTCTCTCTGATTGAAAAATATTGTAGCTTTTTCCACATCGCTTTTTTAATGCGAGTTGGTGGGTAAACATGTGGCAGACTATAATTATATGCATTTAGGATTCCTTATGATGTCTTTGACAACAACAAATGAAACACAAATTAAGGACATAAAAATTCAGTGGTATTTGACCGAATTTGAACCCCCGTATTCAGTTAAGCGTGCTACTGTCATTGGGACACTAGTTCGGCATCCTAACAGTATTGAGTATTATTATTATTTTACCAGTTTTGCGAGCTCGATTGCATCTTCTTCAATAAATATATCGGGCTTTACATTTTCCAAGTAATCCTGGAGACATGCCGATAAAAATTTCCCTTTCCAATATGTAACGCCCATTTCTTTCCGCGACGGAAACTTTGAGTAAAACGATCTCTTCCAATATTGTTCGTCCTATTGATAACATTTAATTTAAATTTCGAATACTTTATGATACGGTTTTATATAAAACTGTCTTCATAGGTACCAGAAACTAGGTTCTGTTTCCGTTTAAAGGTCAAGGTTCAAAATCAGTGTAATTGGAGACACAGGGGCCTTAACATAACATCTTAGTTCCCAAATGCGCAGCTCTTTTGCAAATATTTGTATTTAAGCTGCTCACTTATTATAAATTTATAAAATAACGGTACAAATGTATCGACACCACTGTAGTAAAAATAATCAACAAATTCTAGTAAATAAAATAATACTATAAAAATACTAACCTAACCTAACCTATATTCGCGCATTCGTAGATAATTTATTTTTTACTGTGGTGGCGTTGATACGTCAGTACCAAAAAAACTATCACTGTAAGTTTATAAATAACCTTAATATATGGTACGCTGAACTTTAGAGGTATATCAGCGGGGTATAGATCCATGAGCATATCTATGTCTTTTTGTAATATTTTTCGAAGCGGATTGATTCTGTGAAATATTCTAGATAGCGCTAATGCAGCGAAATATGTAAGAGGCGCTGGAGTCAATTCATCATCCCACTCGAAGTCTTCAGCATTGATTTTGCGAGAAGCCTCTCCAGGGGAAGCCTTCATCAATTCCGATGTGCTGTACGCTTTCCGCGTGTTTGATGATACTACATATGGAATTTTCATTTTTGTAATTATTTTATCTTTATTTACATGTAAATTCCTTCTGAAACGCTTATTGTAAAATAATGACTAATCAAAACGTCATTAATAGCTTTTTTAATCATAGTGATAAAAAAGTATCATTCTGTTTAAACATGCGTACTCAATTATATTATTGGCTTTTCTTAAAGTAATGCTATAAAATCGTTTGTTTATTTTATAGTTTAATCAGGATCGTATCCATTATGTTAAATATCTTGTTTTATCAATACAATGAAATTATAATCATCTTTTTTGAGCTATTTAACTGATTTAAATGATAACATTTCTTTTTTGCGAAAAATAATTTAATTATACAAAATAAGAATAATTCGGAAGATAACGGATTACATTAAAATCAAGCAAATCATTATCCTTTGTATTTAAAACTTTTTAATGAACGTAATATAAAAGTTTACGTGCAATTCACGATATTTTATACTTTTAGAGCAAGTTAGGGCAAATATGCCGAAGAAGTTAGCGGACTCAGAAATTAAATTAAAAACCCAAGGGCTCTTCATATTACACTAATTATAACATTAAGTTTACTACTTCTCAAAATCTATTAATCAATTCTCAGGTAAGGATGTTGTATAATTAAATTGCCAATCAATTAATTACATAATATATTATAATAAAACGTATTACTTTATACATTATTATTTAAAGAGCAAAAAAAGCATTTTTTAATTAATTTATTTTTTTTAGTTAATATCTTAAACGATTTTTTTTTGTAAAATATTTTAAAATTGCCGAGAAACAGCTTGGGTAAAGTATATTTTAAAAATATTTTATTGTTATAATAATTATTGAAAAATCATTTATTACCTTGAACAAAATAAATAGATAAAAAACGTGACGTAGCCAAAAATTGACGTATTTTTGGCTACGTCACTGAAATGTCAATCGTGGTTTTTTAAGAAATAGAATCATAATATTATTCTTGTCAACAAACTTTGTTTGAAACCAGTGAGTGTTTTATAAATAGCGCCATTAAAACACTTCAGTCTGCGAGTTTTTGTGTAGAGGCGTAAGTAACAGTTTCTCTATGGTAAACGCGCTTCGTCTATTTCCGTGAGTGTTCGAGAGAGATCGGATCAAAACAATGCTCGGTCGCTTTGCCGGCCACGGCCAGTGACTGTTTAGTTTGATCATAATATTATTTTGTCAGTGCACGAGCGCCGGCGCGTCTCTCTTAGCAAAACTTGCTAGAAATTAATTATAATTAAATTAATATAATACATATTCGTTACGTCGTTGGATATACCTCACTAAACATGGATACTCCTAATAAGTCTGAAACAAAGAACCAAACAGGATCGCAGATTGCGAGCTACAATCCATGGAATTTGTTATTTAATTCAAGACGACGTACAGAAAGTGAAAACAGCAGTTCATCGACAGGCAGTTATCAAACAAGTAAGTGCTTTATTGATTCCATAATCGTATCAAATTGAACGATTAAATAATAACCTAAAAGTACGTTGTGATTTATATAAAACAACTATCTGTTCTTGAACAAATACCAAAAACGAACGTACTCAAACACTTGACCTTATAAGTGATTGGTAACTTGTTTTGATAATATGAAATGTTAAGATAACTTTTATTCTTAAGACCTTTTTAATCATACTTGTACAATTATAACGCGTATAAATTTAATAATTATAGTTATTAAAGAAGAAAAGGAAATACCTATACTAATTTGACTACGAATAAATCTCCCTAATTTAGTAGTCGTATAATTATAGTAATTTAATGTTAGTGTCCATAATAAGTTAAATTTTTAGATATTATTATTGATATGTAATATGAGTCATTATATAAATATTTTCATTTATTTAACGCGTAACGAACGTGACCGACGCCAGGTCCGTCGTTTCTCAGGTCTGAGGTCAAAGTTTTCGACTACCGAAACAGATAAATAGAACGTTTATGAATTACTCAACGAATACATAACTGAGAGAATTTAAATGTGTAAAATCTATACACATTATAATGGAATATCTGTTTGGAATATTAAAATAACCATTTTTTAAATGTAAATGCATACATATACACGGTACATATACCAAAATAACAGTTATTACAATTTTTGTATGTTTGTCTGGTCTGCCTGTTTGTTCCGGCTAATCTCTGGAACGGCTGGACCAATTTTAACTGGACTTTCACTGACTACTTTTATTTTAGAATAATATAATTGTCAAATAATACATTCACGCTGCTTTGTGCAAATACTCCCCCGTAACACGCATTTTACCATTCCACAGTCACGACTGGTGTCATTGAGTCGTTGGTGGGAACCAACGACTCAATGCCACAAAAGCTGCCTAAAACAGAATAAATAAATTATAATAAAATCTGCAAACCGAACAATAACTTTTTTGTTAAATTCGAATGCACTCGAAGTCACGGGCAGAGCTAGTAAAAAACGTAGTTGGTTGAATATTCATAAAGAAAAGTCAATGAACTAAATAAAAACTTGTATAGTAGTTGTGTTTATAATTTTTTCAAATGCATTTTATCTTTTTTTCCCCAGATACTCAATTTGGATCGTTCCAGAGACAGACGAGCAAAAATAACGAGGAATATTTGTGGATGATGTAAGTTTCCAAAATTGATATATGTGCGTCGGTGCGTTTCCATTTATAACCTGAATTAAACTCGGCACACATTAATAGAGGCATAAACGCATTCTAATAATCAACAATTACATTTACAATTCAATAAAACAAAGTCCTATTCAAAAGTGTAATTACGTTATATCTATATGTCCGATGTGAAGCCCGATTTACTCAAAACTCTATGTGTAAGATAAGTGTTTGATATGAAAATCTTATACTATGATAGTTAGTTTTAGGATAGACATTAGGTTATTATTGTTATAGCTGAGTACATAAACAAACTCAGCGAAAAAAGCGCTTTTTTATTACTCAGATGTTAGCTACATCAATTACACACAATTCATATGACCTAATTAGATCAATAATGTCTAGATAAATTAGTATAAGCCCAAGTCTATTTTCAACCGACTTCCAAAAGGAGGAGGTTATCAATTCGTCTGTATTTTTTTTTTTTTTTTTATGTTTGTTACCTCATAACTTTTCACTGGGTAGACCGATTTTGATAATTTTTTTTTGTTTGAAAGGTAGTGCCTCCCGTGGGGTCCCATTTTTTAAAAAAAAAATTCCGATGATGGTATCCATTCCAAGCCAAGCCAATAAAACCCTACAGTATATCTATCAAAAAACAATACGAGAATACTTTAACAAATATGTTTTTTACAAATTACCTTTTACACAATAATATACTGGATCAATCAAGGGGCTCGTATCGCTTCTTTCTTTTGATTGTTGGGGCAAGGGCACCGTGGCTGACACCGGCTCCAAATATACCAATAACTATAACTACATGATATAATCGTTAATCGACTTTTAAGTAGTCTAATATTTTTCATTTCATTTAACTTAGGAAGACTCTAAAAAATATGTTGAATACGCAATTATTTTTATTACTTTTTCGTGCATATTCATTTGTTTTAAAATAGTGTTTTGTTTGAAGTCGGTTTTTCTTTTTGTTAAAATTTTTATTTATATATATTAATAGCATCTATTATTGAATTAAAAAGTCAAGCTGAAACGTTACTTAAATAACACGTGTAAAAACTATATACACACGTTTAATATATCACTTCTTCGCTTATATTTACTATTGTATAATTCATACAATTATTAGACATATCTATATATGTTACTTCGCACACATACAAAGCGTAAATAAATAAACATTGCGAGTACAAAGATTAATACGCAACGGTTCTAATCAGTTTGTTTACAAAATATCCAAACATTGATAAGTTGTGCTGAGCTCATATTCCAGCATATACCGCGCTCAATATTGAATTCTACCTGCGAAGTAAATAAAACCTACCCATTTTTTTAATTAAAATTCTACATCAGGGATAGATGACATGGGCTCTATCATAACAATGTATCGACCCTATTTTTTATATATCTATTCGTATGATAACAAAATTCCAAAAAAAACATTATTGTCTGTTTTTCTGTTCGTTCCGGCTAATTTCTGAAACGGGTGGACCGATTTTGACAAAACTTTCACTGGCTGTTAGCTGATGTAATAAGGCGTAACTTAGTCAACAATAATATATTTTTTGTTAAATTTAATCGCACACAAATCGCGGTCTCAGCTAGTGTCATAATATGACTAACACGCCAGTATTTGTTACTAATGATGCGTTAAATATGTAACATTATACTTGTAACATAACATCACATGTTGTCAGTTTTAACATATACTATTACATATCCCTTTTATATTATACACATAAACCTATTATTTACTTAACTTTTAGTTTGAATTTTTGATTGGCACCTTTTTATCACCATAGCTTCATATTGTAATATTAATACTATTATAAATAAATAATAATAAAGGGGCCGTGATAGTCTGATATATGAGCTTCTTTTGTGGCCGACTCGAAACATTGATCTATTTACGATAAAAGCGTCGCTGTTGTATTATGCAATACATAAAAAAAATCGTTCAATTTCATAATTTATTACATCTAATCTAATATTTCATTTATTTTACATTGAATATTATTAAATAATGTCACGAGATTTACAAGTATTATTTACATCATCTTCAGTATCAATTAATATGTTTAATAAACTCTTCCGCTTAAAACCATTAAACGTAACCAGAGGCTGTTTTATGAACCTTTCATTAGTCCAAGTTCCATAATTTAGATAATGAATCATTAAAAGTTTAAAATTCGAATCGATGTTAATATGAACTGAACAAGTTTTACTTAATTTCTTGAATATGGCTCAAGGAATGTTTTTAAGACAGTCGATTGCAAAAGACGAGCTTATTAGCAATAATGGTAGAGCAAGAAGGTCAACCACTAGTGACGGAGTCGCAGCCGCTGTTAATGCAGCTGTCTCACGTTTGTATTGTAATTTAAACGTGAGAAAAAGAGATGGACGCAAGCGGCTGGCCCTCGCCTCGCTCGTGTCGAAACCTTCGGTTGCATGCGCCCGCGCCGATCCGTTCGCCACCACGCAGTACTCAGTTAGACTACACTTGAATAAACTATGTTATTGTGCTATCAGTTGAAAGTGACAGTGTTATTGGGAATTGAGCACGTGCTACGCTTAGTGTACTACAATTAAACGAAGTCCATTTCGTACACATACGATTCGGTTAGCAATTTTATGTTTTTATCTCCTATTATATTACCCTTTATTGTTCTTGAATTAAAAATGTGCAACGTGTGTGTTACGAAATGTATAAATATATAAATTAATGCAATCTACATATTTGCCTACATGTAAACAAACAGATGCTTTAATGTTAATTCTAATAATAACAATGTAATGCGGGCAACATTAAATTTGCATTTAAGATGAGATACAAAACGTTAAACGAATAAAATAATACTTAAAATATTAATTCGAATTTATTTATCTGTAAAATTTCAAAGAATTACTTGTCTCCAGTAAAGGCCAGACAGGGCATAATAAGAAAATAATGATGTCCATTTTATTAAGGAAAACAGTAAAAAAGAATAATATTTGAGACGTAATATTTTTTTGCGTTTGTTTTGTATTTACGTCATATTGATTAGTTCACGATGTGTTAGAAGTGTCACGTTTGCAAATGGTCTTAGAAAGAATTATATCGTATATTAATTGTAGCGTACGTTTATATAAAATATGCTAAACAATGTTGTACGGCTTTTGACATCATTCTAAAATTTCGAATGACAAAGATTCCGAATTTTTGGCAACTTTATTTTTTCTACAGAAATGACCCAGATTTCATTATAAAAATGCTTTTAATATTTTTTAATTTTGACGAGAGTGTTGTAGTAAAAGAACCACGTCATACTAAACACAACAATAAAATCAAGAAAAAACTAAATTAAATATTACTTGATGACATATATTTTTACAAAATGTAATTGTTATGGTCTATAATTATTATTTTAAAATGGAAACTTAACATGTTAAAATTGTTCTCTGCGTCTTAACTCTCTTCGGAATTCAGATTCCGTCCCATCAGATTGTATTAGTAAAACCATCGGGATTTTACCTGTAATTGCGCACTTGTGCTTTATAATATTCCTTGTGCAATTGGTTAGGACTCCCTTGAGAATGCCAGCTATGGTCAAGAGCATTTTTCAAGTATAGTATAATGTTCAGTCAATATAAATGATTACAAGGCAACCGTGCTCTAACTATGGTACAATACGTGCATTTATTTGGCGTATTACCTGCTGTCGAATAGTAATACCTAATATATTCCGTGTTCCAGCTTAAAGGATCATAGAGAACGTTTAATTACAACCCCAAGGGATATAGCCGCTTTGTCGCACAAATTATACCTAAATAATAAGCACGGCTAATATCAATATTTGGCAACAGGTGGCCCGATGCTCGCTTCCAGTCTATAAATAGTAAAACGGGCATGTTTAAAATAAATTATTACTAGAATACGGCACAATACAAGTACGATTTTAAATTGTCACTACGCGCTAACTATATAACGTAATTAAAAGAACTCTAGTAATTGAGCACTGGCTTGAAATAAGAATTTTGTGAACAATATTTTTCTAATATTCATCGACATTTATGAATTTCAATACCAGGGAATATTTATTCTTCGTTAAGACCGTGTAGATAACGTTATTCTTACACGGTGACATAATGATGCGTTATTAGTGTAATGAGCTCATTGAACTTAGATTCACGAAAAGGGGTATCATCATGTCAAATATTGATAAATATACATCTCAAATTTTATGTTAATAAATGATGAATTTATGTATTTAGATATTATGTCGAAATAGTATCGTACCACAAAGGAACTAAAATTAACGAGACAACTTTATTATTGTTTAGTGTGTGATGGATACGCTTGATATTCGCTTAATTTCATACCTCCTACGTGCTGTTCTTGTTGCTGTGCGTGGATTAAGTGGCTAAGAGTTGGCCACAATTTGTGTCTACGTGCTCTGCTTTGCTAAGATGGCCCAGTTGTTAGAACGCGTGCACCTTAAGCGATGATTGCAAGTTCAAGCCCAGGCAAG
Source organism: Vanessa cardui (assembly GCF_905220365.1). Taxonomy (NCBI): domain Eukaryota; kingdom Metazoa; phylum Arthropoda; class Insecta; order Lepidoptera; family Nymphalidae; genus Vanessa; species Vanessa cardui. Next base: position 5,515,604 of record NC_061123.1, on the reverse strand, counting down.
CACCACAATATATGTGCTTACTTTGTGTTTACAATTCATCTCGTGCTCGGTGGTGAAGGAAAACATCCTGAGGAAACCTGCATGTGTCTAATTTCATCAAAATTCTGCCACATGTGCATTCCACCAACCCGCATTGGAACAGCTTGGTGAAATATGTTCCAAATACTCTCCTTAATGGAAAAGGAGTCCTTATCTCAGCAATGGGAAATGTACAGGCTGTTACTTTTACTTTTTTTACTTTTTAGCCGTCATAATATAAATAGGTAGTTAATATCTTTTACTAGTTTGCTTGTCAACGGATTTCCTTTTGTAAATTTGGACCTATTGACGACCTTACTATATAGATATTAAGAATAAAAAAATGAATTAAAGAACAAAATAATATATTCGAAGTATGGAATTTAAAATATATTTGTATATGTTTTCTATAATGATTAATCAGAGTGTGATTTATTATTTGTTTATGGTTGAATTGCGATCACTGAGCGAACACCAGTTGAGATAATTATTCCAATTTTGTCAATGTGTCGTTACAAAAGTATTGATAAGATTAATTTTACATAACAGACATAACAATACAGAGAAGTCGTAAACCATTATCATATTAATAACGACTAGCATTCATATTATACCGCATGTTTTTTTGGGAGTAGGTACTTCTACAACCACAACAACAACAGCCTGTAATTTCCCACTGCTGGGCTAAAGGCCTCCTCTCCCTTTTTCAGGAGAAGGTTTGGAACATATTCCACCACGCTGTTCCAATGCGGTTTGGTGGAATACACATGTGGCAGAATTTCTGTGAAATTTGTCACATGCAGGTTTCCTCACGATGTTTTCCTTCACCGCTGAGCACGAGATGAATTATAAAGACAAATTAAGCACATGAATCAGTGGTGCTTGCCTGGGTTCAAACTCGCAATCATCGGTTAAGATGCACGCGTTCTAACCACTAGGCCATCTCGACTCTCACTTCACTTCTTCGTAAATATTAATAAATATTTTTATATTCAATATATTTTATGTGTAAATAAGGCAGTTCGCTTTACGGACACATGCTTATAAATCTCTTATAATAAAATACGCCGTAGCAGTGTAATTTTCTTAGAGTCGTCAGTTTGCCAAGTCCGTTTATATCCATATATAGTGGAAATGTTTGTATATGTTAATAATATATATATACGAATACGAGGAATAGTTTATTGTTTATTAAGTAAACCTACTTAATAAACAATAAACTACGCACGCCTAAATCATTCGGTCATTATCAACCCACTGGACATGTAAGGGATGCCTGACGGTAAGCTATTGTATGAACTATAATTAAAGCGCTCAATTATTTTAATCCATTAACAAAAAAAATGAGGAAAATTAAAAAAATGTGTTTGAAAAATTCCCGGTATATAAGGTCAACAGTTACATATTCCATAACAATGTACAATAAATGAGTTATCTAACGCTAAAAGACGCTTAGAATTGGGCTAGTAGGTCCCGAGATTAGTACACCCAAAAATACAAGCATTAAGGATCGTATTACAATAAACACACACATTTTATTTATTGTTATAATATTGATACTGATTATTTTTTAAGACAATACGTTTCTTTTTGTATATTATTATAATTTATTTCTGCCAAACGTTTACTTTATTGAGAAAAAATTAACATATCTATTCACTTTGGTAAAAAGTATTTTTTATCTTAATGCGGTAGTATTTTTGTATGAATATTGGTATATTTATTAAACATAATTAGCGAATAGCGAATAGTGTATCCCAAAAAGCATAATAACAAAAAATATACTAATCTTGTTATAATACATTATTTCATTAAAAATGTTCATCAAAATATGTGTACTAAGCTTCTAACACGTGCGTGGGTGGGTGTATTGTGTTTCTAGTATGATATACATAATCGAATATTATATTTGAATATAATTTGTGCTACGATGTTGGCACTAATTAAAAATGTAATATGAGTCTAGTTATACTAATTTAGTCTTGGAAGAGACATATCGAATAATTTATACTAAAAGGGCGGCTTATATATTATGAATGTGTAAATCGCTGTAACCTCTTCACGCTTAAACCGCTTAAGCGATTTAGATCAATTTTGGAGATAGTTTGAGTACCGGGGAAGGACTTCTTTTAACTCACCCTTCGAGGGTTTAAAATAGGGTCGGCTTTACCCACGCGAAGATAAAAAAAATATCGCGGGTGAATCCGCAATTTCAGGTAGTAAGATTATATTTTTGACTCGAAATATTTAAAGTCTTATCTTAAGTTTTAGAGCTTGAAATTACAAACGACCATTACAGATGACTGTAGTTTAAAGTCTTAAATAAACAGTATTTGTGACAAAAGTGCAGCTGTGCGATTCTATAAGAATTAACTTCGAATCTCACTCGTGAATGACAAAAGTCTCACGATGATACGCCATTTTGATACCTGTATAAATTTTATTTAATAGTGAATACCATATTGACATTTGTGAGTTTCGAGTTTCTTCTTACAGAATAACGCTGCTGCGTAAAAGAAATGGTTTCAATAAATAATAATACTTTGGATTTATAAACAACGAACAGGAAATGATGGGATTATTAAAAATAATAAAACTCTTGAATATGGAATTATTTTCGATGATAACAAATTGCGAGTTCTACCTCACGTAATGCATCAGTTATTATGATATCTTGTATTTATAAATGTTTTATATTACTTTATCGGGAAAATTGTAAATAAAAATAAACTGGTTTATACCAGTGATATCTGAATAGTCGAACAATCTTTTCAAACCAGCTTAAGCTTAACTCAAAATTTATTTCGACTGTATTGTTTTAAGAGCATATCTTATCTACACCCCTACCCAAATATAAACAAACATTTTGTAAATATTTTAAATACAGAGACTTTTCGACCTTTACAATTTTATAACATCTTTTAGAGTCGGAGTCAATATCACTACAATTGATAAGACATTACAGATAGCGCCTTATTTCTTTCGTAATGGTTATTATAAGATTATTTAAAAAGTTGTAAGTAATAAAGGTAATACTTCTCTTGCTAGATTCAATTGGATATTTGGTCAGTAATAATTAACATATATGTATCAACCATTGATAGATTGATTTTTGATTGATTGTTGATATGATAATTATGTCAGTTAAATATACAATTTAAGATTTTATATGTCAGTAATAAAAAACAGAAACATAATATACTTTATTTAAATAAACGTCGTATACGCACTCTTAATTGGTTTAGAGTCTATTGAATTGAACGCTACTGGTTTTGATGTAGACTCTACCAACGAGAGTAAGACTACGTACTATTTGCTTATAATGGAATACATTATAATATCATTTGGAGTAAGTTACGAATCGGTGATACTTACACAGACGAGCTTACAAAACACCCTGTAACTAGATATAAATCAACGTTCAGAGAATTATGTTGAAATAAATAGAATGTTGTCAATAGTACCTTTATTGTAATCTTCTACGATTTCATGTGTCTTAAAAGTATTTTCGAGTGTCATCTTTTAATTTTTTTAATAATACAATTTAATCTCTTATTTTCAGATGGCGTTCATAGTCACTCGCCCGTCGACAATGATACCTAATTATTGTTGTTAGTTTTTATATTCAACATGAAAATTTGGGTCACAAGGGTGAAGACAGCACGAGTATGATGGAACAAGTTGCATTCCTACCGACCTGGTTCCTGGTTGCCTGGCTGGGGACCTGCATACTGTTCAGTCCTTTCGCAATATTTTTCGTATTGTGCCTTCCACAATTCCCCCTTCTAGTCTTAAGAAGGCTCTGCTATATACCTTTCGAGTATATTTGAGGATGCCCATTAATTAATATGTTTTTTAGTGTAGTCTGTAAATAGTGTATAATATTTGTAAGTAATAATTATGAATAAATACTTAAGTGAACAATTTCTATCATTTGTTTTCTTTACATTTTTTTTGTGATCGATAGAGATTTAATTATGATTGAAATTTGAGTAAATATGCAAAACTGCTCGGAGAATCATTACACATCAAAATCAGTAAATGAGATTTATTGACACTGAATATATATTATTATAATTTAAATTACGAATTTATTGTTACTATTAAGCACTTTTTTATACATTACAGCAGGTTCTAGACGACAAAAGAAATTACAAGAAAATTTAACATTTGAAAGGCACGCTGATTGGGAATTGTTCTTCAAGAGATTTCTCCCAGTACGCCCAAAAAAGAAAAATAAAATTACTTAACAAATACATAACAGGCAAAATCAAATCAAAATCAGTAAATGAGATTTATTGACACTGAATATATATTATTATAATTTAAATTACGAATTTATTGTTACTATTAAGCACTTTTTTATACATTACAGCAGGTTCTCGACGACAAAAGAAATTACAAGAAAATTTAACATTTAATAAAAGGCGCGCTGATTGGGAACTGTTCTTTAAGAGATTACTCCCAGTAGGCCCAAAAGGGAAAAATAAATTTACTTAAAAAATAAATAACAGGAAAATGCAAACAATATTATGATTTCGCACAATTTCGGCTTATAGGAATAGGTAGATTACAGATGAGTTCATGTTAATGGTTGGTATTTTCAAGGTTTTTTATTAATTAAACGAAATGCTGCATAGCATAGATCAGGTCACTAGGACGAAATTGCATCATGATTATTCAAAAACCCACATTGTAACAAATAACACGATCTTTTGTGTCACTATCTGGAGGTCGATTATATTTTAAAACTGAATGATCTTCAAATATAGAACACTATCACGTCGCTTCTCGTTGGGGTACACAAGAAATATATTTTTAACAATGGAATAAATATTGGAAATGTCGATATTGTATTCCATCATACAAACAGCATTGTCAAACTATAAAAGGGTTTTGGTGACGTTATAGAAGCTGACGTTTTAGTGATTATAGGTTTTACCTTTCAATATGATTTGAGGAGTGATTGCAAACAATTGTGTTTTCTTTTAAATCAGTAATGACGACAAAAGAAATCTGTTTTAAAATAGTTTTTCGCTAAACCAAGATTATGATACTTATGACCTTATAGGTTTTTATACATATTAATTGAATTGATCTTAATACAAAGAGTATTTTAAATGAAATTATCAAAGTATTCCGTAAACTGAGTTAGCAGAAGCTGAATTCCAAAAGCTCTCGACGTGACGACGAAAGTTTAAAAGATTATTATTAAGCGTTCGTGTCAAAAGCATGAACCTGGGGAAATGGATAATGTTTGCGGGTTCTACTCCCTTTATAAGATTAGTACCGATTCCGTTGTTCACAGTCCGTAAACAAAAAGTAATTGAAAGGAATATGTTTCGAAATTTGAATAATTCTATCCAATTAAGGTCTTGAGTTGATGTTAAAATGTTGCCAACATTAAAAAAAAATTAATATATTGTTGCTGACTAAATCAAATAGTTTGTTTAATTTGCACATGCAATTGTAACACCAACGTGTGTTAAAATGTTGCTATTTCCAAATTATTAAATTTAACTTAATATAGTACCAGAAATGTTAATGAAAGGGCCTTATTATAAGTCTCTAACATACAATCTGTGTTACAAAATTATTCACAAACAGTATATGGTGGCTGAGCAAAGCTAAGATGAAAATTAAAAATCGTTCTTCTGAAAAATCACAAATTTTGTCATATAATATTATTATTGTGTTGATTTTACCGTGGAAGATTTTACTTGGTGGTAAGGCTTTGTGCAAGCCCGTCTGGGTAGGTAACACCCACTCTTCATTTATTCTACCGCCAAATAACAGTACTCAGTATTGTTGTGTCCCGGTCTGAAGGGCGAATGAGCCAGTGTAACTACAGGCACAGGGGACATAACATCTTAGTTCTCAAGGTAGGTGGCACATTGACGATGTAAGGAATAGTTAATATTTCTTACAGCGTCATTGTCTATGGGCGATGGTGACCACTTATCATCAGGTGGCCCATATGCTCGTCCGCCAACCTATACCATAAATAAAAAAAAAGATCATGCAGTTTATTATCCTATTAATGTCAACGCGTCTTATTACATGTAATTTAACTTTATTTTTCCTCTAATTAGTTTTTGTTACAACCGCCTCTAAGATCGTATTCATAGACGCTTAATGTATGCTTTAATCCGTAAATGCTCGACGTATTAAGAACGATCCTATCTGACTTGATACGTTTCCAGAGCGAATAAAACTGGTGCTCTATATTCCAACAAAGGGAATTATATATTACTTCAATTTCTCGTTGTATATTGTCTTGAAAAAAACATACTTTGAATGACAAATAAATCGTAGAAAAGTTTATATCACAGTGTCATTTATAACAGTTCTGAAACTTACTCTTCCGCAGCAACTTTATATATTCCTACCAAGTCACTAAAATGTCGGGATCAGCTTTTGTTGGCCTGGAATCAAAAGTCATTTGATTTTTCAGAATAGTTGTTTCTAACATGCATTTGACATTATTTGAAATAACATTATAAATGTACATTACAAATGTATTAATGTAGACGCTTATAAAGTCCTACGCCTTTAAACTTTAATACACTAAATAATATACATTATTTGATGGAAAGATATTTTACGTATATAATTGACTAAAAGATAGCATGGGTATATACAGAAACTAAAAGCTTTAACGTTCTTAACAGCTATAAGAAAAAAGTCTTAAAAGACTGTCCGTAGACTTTGGTAAAACAACGTAAAATTAACAGATTTAGAACCGTTTTGATCTGTCAAATTTAAAAATATTTCTTTTTAAACACATTTTTTTTTTCATATTAACGAGTCAACTTTGTTTGGTTTCATTAAAACATTTGTAAGCTTTTGTAATTGGAAACTCCATTGTTACCTTTTTTTAATATTCCGAACCTCGTATAAATTGACTTTCGTCAAATTTATAATTTCGTATACGAATTCTAACTTTGAATACTAAAATGACTAACTTCTATTGCATTATTTACGGACATTTACATTTTGTTATTATGGCATAAAAAGCATGTATTAATTTATATGATATCTTGTTAGTACAATAAGCAACGGAAAGTTTTCATAAAGTGCGTTCCACTAGTCAATTTAATATATCACTCGACCTTTTGTGTACGCGACCTAATAGAACTTTGGAACTAAGATTGCAAGGCCGTACACTTCAATTAATAGATAATAGTGGTGTTTCTCTCGTACGCGTTCTTTAACTGAATTACTGGGACACTAATAAAAATATTGCTATTTCTTTCTAACGTGGTAAATTAAAAAAGGATAGCTATACTTTTTGTCCTATTAAATAGAGTCATTTTTTTTTCTTGGAGGTCTTAAAGAAATAGTAAATACTTAGTATTTACTTCGTTGTTTCGTTGTTTAAGGATTAATAAGATTACAAACTAGTAATAATTTTATGGGCAAGGTAATCAAATTGTCATGGACTAAAATTATATTGATGGAAAAAGGTCGTTTATATAAACATAGTTAGATATAAACACATAGGTATAAAACGTATAAAACGAACATTTACCTGGTAAACGGTGCATACTTAATAAACATTCGTCAAAATATTTTTCCGTTAACGGATTACGTCTTGCTGCCTTGAAATTATTTTTAAGTTATAATAAATTCGATTGCGATAAAGACTCTGTTTGCTAACTCACTGTATCGTACATAAACATTGTTTATTATCATTAATATTAAAATAGGAAGCTAGATATACTAATGGGTCATCTGATAGCAAATTTAGTTTGTACGTCCGTCTCTTACGAATTCAATAAATTCATTCTATGGCTCATTTTAATGAGCCACTGTTATTACAGGCAAAATGTATATAAGATATTCGTTTCCAAAATTGCACCAACAAATAACATTAACAGCAGCGTATTTTGCGCTGTAATATATCATATTCCAATGGCATATATTAATTTAAGATTTATTTATTGTTGTTTGTATTTGATGTACCAATTGCTCTGTTATATTATGTACTATAAATCGTTCTTGATAATTATATGTTTATTGAAAATATTAACAAAGAATGACCTAAACGAATTGTTATTACAAGTTCCATAATAAATACCAATTTTGAGAGCATAATTCAAGGTCAAAATTGTTAATTTATCTTAACTCCTCCTCCCATTGAAAAGGGCGAATGACTAATCGACGTTGAAAATGACATTCACCATAAATTAAATTTAATATTCGAAGATTATTGAGAATATCGAACAGTTTATAAATAAATATTAAGCGAAAATATACCGATATATAATACTATTAAGCGAATCATAAGATACATTATATGTACATCGTGTATAAAACAAATACAAAGGATTTTTATGCATTTTTTAAACTGAAAAGACTAAAGTTTTAATGAAGTATGTACACGTTCATCACAGTCGATAAACTGAATAGATCGCATAAGAATTTTTCTAAGAGTATATCAATTAGAGGAAAAACTGCAAAGAGCTGGAGGCTGTTTACGGTCGCGTTTTATATTCGTGTCGAGGTAGTCTAGAATTTATGTGCATTGTGAATACTTATTTAGTGCGGAAAAATAGTGAAAAATTGCATTCGTAAAACAAGATACAACAGAGTGCAACATTGTATTGTATATACAGAATATATTGTTTGACATTTGTCAAACGTCATCTTTTTCAAACACGTTATTAGCTCAAAAAAGATAGTTAATCATAGTTACACAAATATTTAGTTTTGTTGTTCTAATGGATTGCATATAATTCTGGTAATCACGAGTAGGGATAATATTTGCAGCTGGAATCAGCTACCTAACTAAAATGTGTTGCCTTAGCCCTTAATATAGGCAGTAGTTAGTAGTAACAGCCCGTAATTTTCCCACTGCTGGGCTAAGGCCTCCTCTCCTATTAAGGAGAGGGTTTTTGGAACAAATATTCACCACGCTGTTCCAAAGCGGGTTGGTGAAATACACATATGGCAGAATTTTGATGTAATTAGACACATGCAAATTTCCTTACGATGTTTTCCTTCACCGTAGAGCACGAGATGAATTATAAACACAATATATAGTGCTGCTAGCCTGGGAAGACTACCCGAAATCATCGGTAAGATGCACGCGTTCTAACCACTGGGCAATCTCAGCTCTATATAGACTATAAATAAAAATATTAGATAATATTTAATTGAAATTTATACATAGATTTATAGATAGATAGATAGATTTAAATTGAAGTCATATATATAGCATATTTTTGAATACATAAAAATAAATAAAGAATCAGTAAAGTGATATAGGCACGTGCAGATACGTGTTTGGACCTCTACAATAATGATTGCTCAAAGTAAATTTTGCAATTTTTGTTCAATTCGACCGGTATATATATATATATATATATATATATATATATATATATATATATATATATATATATATATATATATATATATATATATATATATATATATATTGGTTCTGTTCTCCGTTTACTTCGCCATTTATGAACCGATTTTGATGATTTTTTTTTTGTTAGAAAGAAGATACTCCGGGAATGGTACCATGATGAGGGTATCAGAGTCTGATTATATGGTCCTGGAGAAATCGAGGGGAACCCTCAAATTTTATAGGCACATGTACCGTGTTTTACATATTTTCTGAAGTTATATTGGCATTTGCTTCTGGCAATCATAATATTATACTGCTGAGTTGATGATAGAAGGTGTAAGTCCTCAATTACTAGGATTTAGGAAATAGTTCTTTCAACATTGATTAATGGATTTATACTCCTCTTCGTAGCTTTTATGAAGAGAAGTACAGGTTCACTAAACATTTCTTTTGTTATGTTATTGTTTGGTATATCATGCTCCAGAAGTGGTCCCATATAAGATTTATTGAAATAGGTTCAGCGCTTTTTGAATAAATCAACAAATAACCATTTGTTACATAAGGACTTTTAATTTCTATTTTATGAAAGTAACACTAAAAAGAGTGAAATAAAATATTTTTTTTTTAAAATTACACGATCGATGAAATCAGCCGATCGTATGTAAATATTTCTACATTTTGTTATTCACTCAAAATCGTCCGATTTCAATACATGTATAAATCAAATTATTTTATTACTTTTTTAGTGACCACTTTGAAGTCGGTGTTATTTTAAAAAAATATATTTTATGGCAGCTTCAGTTACAAAATATTAATGTTTTTCTTATCGTTTTGTTCCTTAAGTAGGATGTTCAAAAGGTCCCTTTTATAAAACTTGCAGCTCTTTGATTATTGTTTTTATTTTAAAGGAGCTTAGAAATGTATTTTCCAGTTCGTCATTTTAAAAAGATTCGAATACAAAGTCTCTAGAAACTCTTAAGACGCAAGTGAACAATCTGTGTCTCAAGACTTCAGACGAGATTGAAATAATGGTGAACATTAGTAAGGTACCTATATAAAACAATTTGGGCATCACGGATTACATGGCGGATGTATAACCTGAAATTGATGGTTTTATAAAGAAAATCGGTTTTGTACATATGGAGTAAATAAAATGCATTCAAAATCAAAATAAACTTTATTCACGTAGGCTTTTACAAGCACTTTTTAATCGTCATTAATTACCACCGGTTCGGAAAATAGATTCAACATGTTGTCCTTTAAAAAGTGATTACACAAAACGAATGCTCTTAAAATCAAGAGGGTGTTTGTTATCTACTTGGTGGTAGGGCTTAGTGCAAGCTCGCCTGGGTAGGTACCAGCCACTCATCAGTTATTCTACCGCCAAATAACAGTACTCAGTATTGTTGTGTTCCGGTTTTAAGGGTGAGTGAGCCAGTGTATCTACAGGCACAAGGGACATAACATCTTAGTTCCCAAGGTTAGTGGCACATTGACGATATAAGGAATAGTTAATATTTCTTACAGCGTCATTGTCTATGGGTGATGGTGACCACTTTCCATCAGGTGGCCCATATGCTCGTCCGCCAAACTATACCATATATATAGGTCGTTATTTTTTATATATGATCTTCCTGAAATTATTGGTGAAAGAATATTAAATGAAGAGACAAAAGCCAAGCAGTTCAGAAAAAATTAAATCACAAAATGTAATATCGATATTGCTCGAGTGCAATATTAATGTAAGAAAAAATGTTACGATGACTCGTGTAATTTACAACCCAGGAAAATAGAACAATTGATACTTTATTTATACAGTTATAAATAGACTAGACAATACACGCAGTGATTAAGCAGTTCACTTGACCTCATATCGTCTTCAAATGTCGAATCAACATCAAAATGTATCTACTTTAGTCAAGTAGGGTTTTCCAAGCACTTTTAATTTGTCATTTTACAGAATCGTATTAAGTAAAGCAACCACCTGTTGGAATGTGTATTCCTACGAGAATAACTGTCAACAAACTTAGTATATAGTTACTCTTTTGCAACATTTGAGATACTTTATGTTTGTTAAATTTGTATATTATTTTTTATTATATATACTCCTACTTAAAAGTCAACAAGTATAAGCCCCACGTTTTGATATCTATATATTATGTTTTTGTTTTTATGATTTATTATTTCAAATGAATACTGCACACTTTTTGTATTACAGTCATTGGCTTTTACTTATAGATTGAATTTGATTAATTTCTTATATGTCACATCCTAAAAGATTAATTTAGAAAATATGACAAATATATTAGTAATAAATTATATTATACAAAGGTACTTTCTGAAACAATTAGGTGAAATAAGCTCAAGAGCTCAGCATTATCCCAGGTATGAAATAGGCTGTTAATTTTACACGTCAATAATCTAAAGCGAGTGAAACAACGAACTATACCCCTTACTATTATATAATAATACTTGCTAAACCTACGGCTTTACCACAGTGAAATTTACAGAAACCAAATTTCCAGCCCCCATTTTACCCTCTAACGGATGGAGTTTGATAAAATCCATAATTGGAGATTGTGAACAGCCTGTAAGGTACCTCCTAGGCAAATTACAAGTTTTGTAGGTGTCATAGTTTCTGAGATTTTATAATTAATAAGTGAGTGTAACTTCGATTTTATTTGTACAGATTATGTACTGATTTTTTTCCAAATTACGACGACGCAACTTACTGTATGCTTTTTATGTATATAACTTTATATTTTAACGTTTCACTTTTTATCAAAAACGTCTCATTAATTAATATAGATAGATAAATATATATTAAACTAAGTTGAAAAATAATCCACTAAATAATCGGAGAAACAAATAGCCCTGTATAATTACTAAAGTTTGACTTTTTGAATTTTCGTATGCGATTAAGCATATTACCATAACACAGTTTTACATAACGTCGAAACGATAAACAAAGAATTAGCCTTTATTAATATTAATAAGATTATAAAATGATAAGATATTAATTATGTCTCTTTGATTCAGGGGCACGCTTCACGGTTTATTTTCTTTGTTTTAAGTCGTCGGTAATGGCGCTTTTAATCTATAAATAGCTTAAAGAATTAAACGTAACAAGAATGGATGATTGGTTTTTTATCTCTATTGAGTTTATCACCATAATAAACGATACAGCTAGTGGTAAATATGGTAAATTCAAGGGGTTTTATCGTTTTATGATATTAGGAGTTAGCGAAAATTATTACGTCGTCAGGGCACATTATCGCGAAGGCGTTTTACGCAATATTTTCGTATTTCAATAAACACACCTATTATATTCCACTTGCTTTCTTTAATAATGTCGATGATAGATATTTTGTAATTATAATAAAATAACTTTACATTTAAAATATTATATATAAATAAATATTTTATATTATATATCCAGTGTGGAGCAGTGGTTAGAAGCATTATTATTACGAGTATTGACCAAAGTTTTTATTGTTAGGCGGATTAAGCTTTAAATATTATTCTGTAAAATCTGGGAGACTTTAACACAATAGCAAAAACAGGCTGGGCTGAGCTGGGCATTTATGACCTACTCAGCCCAGCCTATTTATTTTGAGTAAAAAAATATTACATATTAAAAAAAAACACATGACATTCGTTTTTCTATTTGATTGTCCTCAGTGTTAACCAATTCTAATTAAATTTAATTTTGAAAACCCTTTTTATGTTATAGCAATAAAAAGTTGGTGCAAATAATCCCGCCTATCTAAAATGAGAACCAGCCAATTCAGACCTTAGACCACAATATATTATCCTAAATTATAAGGACAAGTTATATTTGATGTAGTTATAAATAAATTTCAGGACTGGCCATTAAACTTGGCACCCATTTAGATTTTACTCCTTTTTTCGTTGAAGTTAAGAATCAAGGCCTATCATAATATTGAACTTGGCTCTCATTTCAGATTCATGTTTTTGAAGGGATTAGTTAATTACCATAGATTATTTACTTAAAATAAATATACTAAAATGAAGAGACTTATAAAGACAATAGATATTACCTTTTTTTTTTAAATATATAAGCTTTCATATACCCTGAGCTACTAATCGCTTAAAGTAGCAGCCTGTAAATTTCCCACTGCTGGGATAAGGCCTCCTCTTTCATTAAGGAGAGGGTTTGGAACATATTAGGGTTTGGAACTAATCGCTTAGTTCCACTAAATTACAATCTGAACTATCTACAAGGCGCATACAAATTTAATTTCCAGTGCTTAATATTACATTGCGTATCTTGTTAAGCGTCTGCTGGACAAGATTGAAGCCTACCTACATATACCGCATACTGTTTTGTAGTAGGCGTATGTGTAGGCCAAATATTATCTTATATTGTGAACATTATGTATGGATGGTTAACCTTGCTTTTGAAGTGTTTGCTTTTGAACTTAGATAATACAGTATCGTCATAGGCTATTTTTGTACATCTTCCAGGTAAAGGCTAACGCTTTGTACAAGTATTTTTTATTCTATTTATTTGCCGTAAAGACACTTTAGTTAAAGAACTTTTTAGTTTACCTTTTAATTGTCATTGTATGGTTCAGTTACATTACCAAAATTAAAAATATTTGTTATTAAAATATCGGTCATGAACTATCAACGAATATTGAAATGATTATTTCTTATGGGTGTGTATTGGGATTTGTTTTTGGATTGGATTGGGGATAAATTGCTTCGTTAACGTAATGCGTAAAGTTTGACCTTAAAAATTTAATTTGCGAGAATTCGTAATGTCATTTATATAGCCAAGTCGTATTAATTATCAATAACTAATCAAAACATCCATAAATAGATTCTGATGATTTTCAAACGGTAAAGCGAAACCTATTACTAAGTCTTGGTTTTATCTCTTAATCCTGATAATTAGACACTTGAAATTTCTACAGAAGATTTTTGAAATCGTTTACAAAAAAAAAAAAACAAAAAAAATATATTAAATATTTAAAAGGGTTCCTCATCAACGGTCATGTATTTTTAGAACGGAATCCTTCTTGCGTGGATCCATTTCGCAATTAGCAGGTGTTTTTAAGTTATACACCCTCAAACCGCTGTCAAAAAAAAATTAAAAGCAATAAGAGATAAGCTTGACATATACAATTTTTTTGATAATCCTAAAATTGTGACAATTTATCGTGACAGATGTATACGTGTTTCCCGCAATATTGGACTACAATCAAGTTCTATGGTATATATAAAGTATATAGGTATATATATCTGCTTGAATACGTCGAGAATCTCTTGACCGACTTTTGTTTAATCTTAGGTACAGATAGCCTATTGTATAAAATGCACATTGGACTAAAATTTACATCAACTGTATAAGTGAACTACAGTTTAACTTAGAACGACTAGACCGAATAATTGTCTAAGTATTATTTACTAAATATATTTCTTTTTCAGCTAATAACTTGACTGCAGAAAGATGGCATTTGAGAAATGTATATGAAAATCAATGAAACTACACTTTTATGAAAATATAGATAATTTTAATTACTCGAAAAGATGGAAGTATCTTACCGATATACTCACCCCATGTAACTAGGGATATCTAGAGAGCTGGAGTTTTCGAGATGAATCTTCGAACAAAACGAAAAAGCGAATAATGCCACTGAGATGAGCTCGATGATACTTGCCTTATGAACGGCGAAGCTCTCTGTCATTAGAAAATCGTCTATATATATAATAAAACTTCAATAGTTGCGTATGTATGTATGTTTTATAGAAAAATATAGTAACCACAGTACTTACATTAATTTTAAGCACGTATCGACTGACAAACACCATCTGCAATTTTCTAAAGAAAATAACTAATAAATACTATAACATAGTACACATAAAATCTTACGTGTAATTGTAGTTTAAGCATTGGCTATATAAGGAATACGTAATATAGTATCAATGTCTGTCTGTAGCTTTTCTGAAAAACAAACACAATACTTACCGCTAAGAGTGAATTCATCAGAAAGTAATATTCGTTCGAGAAATCGTCTATCAGCATAACTCGGTTTTCAATACATAAGTTCTTCTTAGATCTGGTATTTTCTTTAACAAACTCATGGTAATATTACTTGGATAAGCCAATAAGTAAGTGTAATGTTAATTTACAGAATAATGAAATTTGAATTTCAATATACTTACTTGTCTGTTTTTATACAAATCAAACAAGGTTAGGTTATATAAGACGGCAGTGGCGGATTTACCAATAAACCAAGTAGGCTGGAGCCTAGGGCGGCAGATTTAGAGGGGCGGCAAATTTAGTCAAATTTGTTATTATGTTACAGAAATTGAAAAAAAAAAACTTATAAATTATGTTTACACATTACGTCCGTAATCCGTATGCTCGTCACTACATAGCGGGTTGGAAAAATAATCTAATAACTGACAGAAATATCACCTAGTTTTTAATCATACTAATAAAGGGTAAAACCGATGTAATGAGGATGATAGAACACAAATCATAAATTTGGCAAAAAAAAGTAGGAACGGAAGAAATTGAATAGCCTACTAGCCTACTAGCGGCAGATTTGTAAATCCGCCTCTGTAAGACGGACTCGACTTGTTTAGCTGAAATAAAGATTTCGTCTTGACTTCTTTTTTTAATCAATGACATAAAATCATTCGCTAACGCTGTACTAATGTTGAACAAAACCAATTTGTATTTACTATTGTGTGTGTCAAAGTATAACTAGCGTCCTGTATTTTTTGATTAGTGTATCTAAATTATTTCATTAATTAAAGTGACGAAGCAAATTCCAAACTATAAGAGTCAATATTTATCTCCTTAAAACATGTAATTAGTGAAGATTAAAATTTGTGATAATTAAATTAATATTTAGTGATAGTAATTTATACCTTGTTTTAAGAAATAAAAAATGTCTACTTTGTCTATTTATTCTTATTCGAATCTAATCTAATTTTTGTATAAAATTAGTAAAAAAAGTTTGTACAAAAAGTTTTAAATAAAATTTGTAGAAAATTTCATGCTCTCCAACTTTAATTGAAACATTTTTTTCGTATCTCCAAAAATGATTGAGTTACTTTACAAAAACAAAAAAAATGTTTTTTCTTTTTACTTAAATATATCGGAAAATATCAACAATAGGGGGAAAAGTTTGGTTTAAAAAAGGTGGGAAATTTTGTTCTCTACAAAAAAGATTTCTTCAGTTTTTTACGTAAAACTTACCGTTTCCGAGATATATGCGAAAAAACTCGCGGTTTCGGACGACAGAAACTCGGTTTTAAACTTGGGGGGCACCCTCCGACATAATCCAATCGAAAAATCACGTAGAAGGATTTTATGTAGAGCGGACCGATTTTTGGTGCTAAAATTCCTGGAATAAGTGTTATTATCACTGGATAAATTTAAGCACAAGTGCATCTCTATACATAAGTACATAAATCTTATACTCAGTAACATATTTATCCAAGTTACTTGAGATAGTTGATTGAGGTGCTGAGGTGGCCTTGGTTAGAACGCGTGCATCTTAACCGATGATTTCGGAATCAAACCCAGGCAAGCACCTGTCTAATTTGCATGTGTCTAATTTCATCAAAATTCTGCCACATGTGTATTCCATCAACCCGCATTGGAACAACGTGGTGAAAAATGTTCCAAACCCTCTCCTTAATGGAAGAGGAGGCTTTAGCCCAGCTGTGGGAAAATATGTACACAGGCTTTTACTTTACTACTCTCTCTTGAGACTGGCGACTAAAACTGTGTCCTTGCACAATCAAAAGCCATTAAAGTAAGAATAGAAATGAAATGTATATATACAAATATATGGATTGTCTAGCTAGATTATTATATATACGATTATTTTATTAATTATCTATGGGAGCATCTTAATTTCATTGGTTAAAGGGTATCCATTCTCATAATAATAATTCTATTACTCAGATATGAGAAAAGTTAAAAAATCACAATGATATTCTAATAAACAGATATGTTATATCCATACTAAACAACAGAAAAAAGTGTGCCGCGCCGGGGACCGTTTATTTTAGTTTATTTTTGCATTTCGTTAAAAGTAAAAAGGATAGAAGGATAGAAAGGATAGAAGCTTGATAAAAACAAGGGTTAACTAAATGTTTTAATTACGCAAAACGTATTACTACGTAATTATGATGTGCTGATAACGTATTACTAAGTAAAACAACTAAAGGCAAACGTCCCAATTAGGACGTTTTCTAGTCTTCACTTTTTGCGCGTTAATAACATATCTGTTTACTACAACATCATTGAAAAATCATAACTGATGAAATAATATAAGGAATAACTTTCTTCTATTAACTTGTATTCTCCAGAGTCGCTCGGTTGGTACATCCGTAATATTAAAACTATTCTAGCAGGTACTACGTGTTATCGTATCGAACTATCGATATCCCCACTGGACATAGTTGAGTCAATTACAAAAAATAAACCAGTTCAATGTAGGAAATAATTGCATGCCTTATTTATCAAACAGGTTAAATTTATTCAAGATAATTAATTATATTATTTGTCATACTGTACTAACCAGGTCGAAGTTTTTTTTTCGACATCTTGCTAAGAGATTTCTCATTATTTTTTGCTTAAGATCAAATTTTACCCCTGGCATGCCGGGAAACCCAGGTATACGATTATACAGCTTGAAGAGTCCTCTATATAAAATGTTGTCAAATCACTTGATAAGATATTAGTTAAGTAGCTTACTAGTTTGAGGGTATACAACTAGATGGCGCTCTCACCAATTTTATCAAAAAATTTGAAATAATTAAGACTTTCGTTAATAATGAGAAATACGTACACAATTGTTTGTAAGTTTATTGCTAAAAAGAATGTTTTCCCATAGCGACCCGGATGACAATAAATATATACATTACTCATAGCAAAATGTATGACATATATCACAGTAATGACACCAATATGGGTGATTACTGCATCTTCTAGGTATATATCTAGAGGACTTATACCAAAATTCGAAACTCGTCTATATCCAGAGTGATGCAAAAAACAGGTTTTAGCAGGCGCTAGCCAAGTCTCAGTATTTTAGGGAGAAAAACCGGGACCGTTTCTAGCTTCTTTTCAAAAAAAAGACAGTAAATATGTCAGTAATTATTAGAAAATAGATTATTTACGTATTCTAACATAAAATCTATTTTAGCATCATCAATGAAGTAACAAAAGAATCTTTTTTTTAGATTTTTTGTAAAAATCTGACTAGTTAAATAGACATACGAAAAGTTTTTGCGGTTGTTTTTTTTAAATAAATGAAACCTGTGTCATAACTGGACAAGTACTATTCGTGGAACTCAAATAAATCGTCCTACTTGACAAATAAAAACATGTAGGTATATTGTACCTATATGTTTGATCGGAAATGATTCTATCAGAGGAACCATTCCCGCCGAAGATTGGCATCAGGCTGAAACAAAGAAATATTACGCAGACAAGAAAATATATACAATAACTTATTACTGAATAAAAAATTATTTTAGTCTAACGAATTAATTGTAAAAACGTACATAAATTATAGCAACTTACAAAAACAAATGTGTACCGCTTAGTTTTATTTGGAATGGTATAAAAATAACTCAAAACTAGATCATAATAATGTTCACGGTCATTATTTCTACAAAAAAATGGGTAAAGCGATGCATTTTTATGATATCGTTTAATTTATGCGATAACATAATTATAACATATACAATTAAAAATGAATAATCACAACGCTATGTGCTCTATTATAAAAATAACTATCATTGCGTATTAATGACATTCAACTGTTAATTAACTATACTCAGGGTGAGAAATGTCGAATGATTATATTTGTACCTTCACCAACGCTTTATTAACGATATCTCTAGAATAATAGATTTTATGTAATTGGCTTGATTATGATTCAATAGTTAACTGTCCAGTCACTAACGGCTTTATAAGTAGATCTATTTACTTACGAAGGCGCGCTCCTCCATAAAGTGTCTATGAGTGAGGCTCGTAAATACTTATTCGATGTCTTAGTGTGCATCTGACGACAAATGTAACAATAACGAAAGCAAAAAATAATAATACGTCATGCACTTGGTGGAAGTTATTTGATACAAGTTCGTCTGAGTATGTACCTACCAAATACTCATCATAACATCAGTCCACCACCAGACAGTAATACTGTATTGTTGAGGTCCGGTTTGGAGGACGAGTGAGCTAGTGTAATTAGAGCCACAAGGGACATAACACTTTAGTTATCATGAGTGATGGCGTATTGGTTTTATATGAAATGGTGAAAATATCTTACAGCACCATATGGGCAGTGGTGACAAATAGCCATAAGATGGCCTATTTACTTGAACGACAAGTTAACGTTAGTTGTCAGCCGAGAAAATGGATTCTCACATATAAATCTTGTTAAGGACCTTAATTTGACGAACAATACTACTACTAAAATGATAAAAAAAATTTGATTAACTAAACACACGCTAAAAATCATTTACCTACTAGTAAAGCATGTCTTTTTTTTCTATTTGTCTTTAATCCGTAACGTAACGTAAATTTGAAATACACATAACGATGAATAATCCATTTTCAATTAGGTTAAACTTGGGCCTTGAAGTTTGTTAATTTCGATCACCTGTCTAAATTAGGAGCTATACCTAAAAGCTTATCACTTAAGTAGGACAAAGCACAAAGCTGCATTCGCCCACAAGGACACGAGAACAGAAATAAAATCACAAGAAGAGGCGACACGTCCAACGTGTTATATGATAGAACTGATTACACTATAGAAAATATATCCTGCAAAGATAGTTTATTATTAATATTCAGAAAATATTGTTACTTTACTAAACAATTATATTCTATCCGAAACCAAAGTAATAAATTGTATAATCTTAAATATATGTAATCGTATAATATAATACTTTATATCGTTTATAGTTATTTTATTCCAATACTATTTTTTAAGATTACTAAATATTCGTCCTTGTCTGAAATAGCAACTCAATAAAATTTAAACAAAACATATGAATACACTGGGTTATACGTAACAAAAAGACTGAAATGTATCCAGAGCCTATTGCTAACATACTTACATTACAATACCATAACAGTATCAAAGGTGTTGCTGATGAGGTAATAAGGTTCACAGTCTTTAATACACCAAGCCATCAGAGACATGCAATTCGTCCAATGTTGTGATGCAGAACATAATACGATAAAAATTAAAACAATTGTAAGTAATAAAAGTTGCGGGAATTGGTGACGGAAATCAATTCTTCGAATACAAAGGAAACATTCGAACAATCGCTTCCAGCCTCCGTCAGTTCATTGATGGCGAGCGCTGTGCGCAGGCGCAACCACCACGCTGCCACTCCACAACCACTCGCCGAAGCGCGCGCAACATGGCGGCCCAACAGTGTCTGCCTGTGAGTTATAAACAGATTCATTCATTATCATACTAATTGCTTCGTTCTTTATATCATTAATGACATATCTTGCCGCTGTTGTACTTTAAAGTTATACAATCTAATTCAAGTGTCCCACTAAATGTTTGTATAATAAACGTTCATTAACAAGTCTCATACATATTATTGATGAATAAAGTAAGTCATCTCATGATTGAGTATATTAGCAACACGTTAAATGTGATGTAACGTGTGAGTTGCATAATGAAACATATTCTTAAGGCAATAAATAATATGTTTGAAGGTTTAACGAAAACTGTATTCAAATATAAATATATGTTTATGTTTACACTTTGTCCTTTTCTGTCCGTACTTCCGTATTTTTTATATCTATATCAAATCTGCGACCAAGTTTTTTCTTTTTCCTCTTATATGATATGTATGTGTTGTACAATATCTGGTAACATTGTTTTTGTTGATTTGAAATTGAAACTTTATTTTAAATGGTCTTATAATTACTCAACATATATTACTCAAAATATATTTTGTAATACAATTCATGGGACTAAAGGATTAGACGAATAAATAGTCTTTAAGATAAAGATGGGATTGGCTTATCTGTACCATAGATCTACGAATCACATAGAATCTCTAAACAGATGATTTATGACAACATAAAAAAATGTCTAACCTAGATAATATTTTAGGTATCTATTTTTTTTGCTTAGTCGCTTTGAATTTATCACAAGCTTTTAACAAACATAACATTTTATGCACAAATGAATACTTTTATCATTGAGATCGAGAATGTTTAAAAAAATTCACTTTTATTGGTTTCGGGTTCTGGTTTAAAAATTGAGATGAATGATTTGAGTGAGACAATCAAACTGGTGAAGCTAAAAAAAGCTTATAAATTCTAATTTGTAAAAACGATATGATGGACTTTCTTCCAAAAAACCATGTCATATCTACTTATATTTATGATATTAATAAGATTCTAATTTTTAATATAATTTATAATGTACACGTAAAAACGGTCAAACATTCATTAAGTATTTTTGATTAGGAAATTTAAAAAATTGGTCGTACAAAGTTCAATAAAAGTTGAATTTCAACCGCACCCATATTTATCTTTAATTTAGATTATAACTTAATAAACACACGTGTGGCAGTGTTCATGGGACATTTGAAACCAAACCTTATTACTGAGATTATAGGAATTTTCTAAAAGCAAATCATCAAGCCGTAATTGTAAATCATTGTACTGCCTATATAATAATTGAGAGCCTTCAAATCGAATTAAAAATAAAAATCGTCGTCCTAGATTTATCAAAATATTGAGTTTATATAATACAAGTTAAGGAAAAAATATAATTTACTATATCTATTATAAATATTTGTTACGTCTTAACGTTTAAGCCGCTGATCCGATTTAGATTAAATTTGCCATGGACATAGTTTGAATCCCGAGGAACACAGACTACTTTTTTATTCTTTTAAATATTACACAGCCCTTGAAGAGGAGAGTTTATAAGCTAATTTTGCGGAGGCAAAGTGTCAAATAAATAAAGAATCATGTCATATATAACATCATCATCATCAATAAATAATCAATCAATCATCATAATGTCATATATATAATAAATGTAAAAATAAATTATCTTTTTAGCGTAAATAAAAGGGCCCAATTGTTTGTCATAAATTAATACATAATATTAACATCAGAAGAAAGCTTCAAACTTACTATAATTTAGAGAACTCCTTTAGACTTACTTACTTCATATGTGTATGTATATCTTAAATAAAAACAAATAATACTCTGTCCTATTTCATGCTGAAAATGATCGCATAATTTATCCATTTTGCTTAATTAGAGATGGAAACGAATATTCTATAATCATAAAATTTTTTTTATTCTTAGTATGTCATATACTATTGATTATATAATATATTAATTGTCAGCACGGCTTTATGTACGCAAATACCATAATTTTGCGAAACAGCATCACCTGTGTACTCAAACATTGCGTAATGAACTTATTTGATTTTCTAGTATTGTTGAAGTTCAACTATTTATAACTAAGGTCATTCACATTTTTTTTCAAGCGTAAAAAGTAAAGAAGGCACAAACAATTATACTATATATTAAACTATAAATAATTGTATTGTTACCTTTTTTTATTAATATAGTAATTGTACTTGAGCAGAGTAAATAAAAAGTAGCCTTTATATGTTTAATTCATACTTAAGCCGACAACAGTCGCTCAGTAAAGAGCAATGACAAGCCCTTAGTGTTCAAGAATCTGTACCTATATAGAGTACTTTCATCATTTATACAGAGGCCACAGCTGGGTCATCGAACCTCGTGTCTCTATTCAGAATGCGCAATGATGCACAGGCTTCGTAAACATTACGACATCTACATTTTGCGTGCACTTTTCGAGAATTGTTTGATTGTTGAATGCATGCCGTTCTCGTATTCATTTTTAAGATAAGTTTTATAATGCATTATGTTAGCGTTACTTAACTAAGATCCCAAGGGCATTTTCTTTATTTAAAAAAAAAGATAGACACCGTAAATAGATAAACGTCAAACACAAAAGACTTATCCAAACACAACATTTGAGTCAAATCGTTAAAGTCGTTTCATATGTGTTAAATAACTTTATATACAAGAATGGCTTATTTTATATTAAATCATACTATATTAGATAAATAAAACTGCTCTGAAGAGCTATACCACTAAGTTGTAACACACTTTTATCCATAAAAGTAGCTTACCCACGTTAGCTGAGTCATTTCGGCTCTCTAAAAACAAATGAATTCGCGAATGCTTTGTTTTAACTGAGCATTTTGTACGTTGAAATAAATAAAATCACCTTCAGAGTTCTTTGTTATAGAGTGTATGATTTATATCTTAATTTGACCTCAATGACTGCTCGCGTTCCATTTCTTAGACCTTGTTGTAGGTGTGTCCGCACGGCCACGACACTAGACAAATGTGGTGGCATTGTGCGCACGCGCCGATTTCCGGATCGAAACCGGACGCGGCTTGCTCGCGCTGTCCGTCAATTTCACGATAGTATCCAGTAAATATAAGTTTCTTGTTACGTTGTTTTTGACCATGAACTTAAAGACACAAAGGTTCATGTGTGTACATATGTTAATTCTTTTAAGAGTCAATAAATTACATAAATAATACAGTACACTACTCGACTACTATAATTTATTAATAAATAAGCAAAATATTGAAAAAATGTCTATATCGATAAAAATTACCATCACCACCATCATCATATCAGCTGTAAGACGTCCACTGTTGAACATAGGTATCTTCCAATGACTTTTACCTTGACCGGTGAGTAGTAGAAACGTTATAGAGATTAATAATCATAAAATAATAAATATGCAGTTTTACACTATTTTAATCTGCCTTGTAAGAATATTAATATACGTAGGAATAAAAATATAAACATTAAATGCAATTAAGGTACAACATTCTATACGATGACTCATTTCATATTGCAACTAACAGGAAAAGTAAGAATTTGCTTACTTTACAGTATATCGGTATTCAAATCGTAAATAAAACTATATAAAAAATACTTCAAAGTTGAAATGAATCTATAGAGAATATACTGCGTTAAAACTTATGTGATACTATCAAAAACATGTGCCATTCTATGACCTAGTGTTTAATATTTCGAAACAGCAGTTATACAGGTGTTCTTTATAAATACCTGCAATTGGAAGCGAAGGATTGTCGTATGGTGCTTATTTTTAATGCCTATATACGTGGTTTTTTTACGATTGAGCAAACCATTGCGTTAGAATTCGGCAATGACCTAAAGCAGCCCAAACGGCACTCGTATTTAACATCGAAATTATAATCATTCAAATCGTTTACTGTTGCAAAGATAATTGTTTATCATTAATATTTGTTTTTAAAGATAGGTCCTGTTTTTCAATACGAACAACGAGCGCTTATTAAAATAATTATTTCGTTGGCCAGAATATAGAGTGCAATCAGATACTTTAATATAATAGCTATTCTGTTATTTGTACTGCACGACAAAGATAGGTATGAATATAGACAACAAACAACAACAACAACAACAACAGCCTGTAAATTCCCACTGCTGGGCTAAAGGCCTCCTCTCCCTTTGAGGAGAAGGTTGGAACATATTCCACCACGCTGTTCCAATGCGGGTTGGTGGAATACACATGTGACAGAATTTCTATGAAATTTGTCACATGCAGGTTTCCTCACGATGTTTTCCTTCACCGCTGAGCACGAGATGAATTATAAAGACAAATTAAGCACATGAATCAGCGGTGCTTGCCTGGGTTTGAACCCGCAATCATCGGTTAAGATGCACGCGTTCTAACCACTGGGCCATTTCGACTCTACGTGTAAATATATTACTAATATATTACTCTACACTACACATACTATATCACTGCTAGCTGCACCTGCGGCTTTACTTGCGCAAAATTTTCTTAATCTCTATCGCACAAACTATCAATCACGTTATACCCACCCGAGGTCTCCACTCGCTCAAGAATATATACGGACATATTAAGCTTTCTGATTCTTGAGTATAGGAACTCAAACTATCTACATACCAAATTTCATCAAAATGGATTCAGCGGTTTTAGCGTGAATATATAACAGACAGAGAAACTTTCGCATTTATGTGTTAGTATAAATTATATGTACATAGATATATACATAGATAGATAACATCGGTTACATACCACTTTAATACGTATCAAAAGGACTATAAAAACATTAATAAAAAATGTGTCTCATTATTTTTTCTGTGACTATGTTATTCCATTTGTTATTTGAACCTGACTATATTATACTGGTGTGGTTACAATTTAAACGATACAAAAACTATCATTGCAAAGGACTACATTTGGCAAAATAATGACTAAAAATATGACGGAATAAGGCCCAGACAAGCTCCGTGCAGCACCAATCCGCATTAAATCAGATTGAAATAACCCTTAAGATTGTTAAATAGGACTTACTTAGGAGTTGGATTTACTCTTCTAGTTTTATAGCAAGGATTCTTGCAAAAATCACGTTATTTATACCGCTTATTCTGCGTAAGTGAACTAAAGAATGAATATAAAATCAGTGAACCAAACTCCGTCTAATTTGTTCCACTCGCTTTGTAGCCATTCTAGCGTCAACATTCATTGAAAATTGTATAAAAGTAAGCTAGTACGTTGAAAAATATATTAAATATTTAATGCATATTATTATAGTATTATATTTATATACATTTATGGGTACTATCAGGTCTTTATTATTGTGAATTTGTACCCCGTAATAAATTTTAAGATTTTATATAAATACTAATTACAATACAATAAATATAAATACGAATAGTCTTAGGAGCCAAATGATAAGTACATATATTAGCCCAATATAGGTACTTACGTTTTCTAACCAAATGAAATATCCTGCAATTTTCCTACAGCTTTTCGTTTTAATTACAAAAGTTGAGTCATATTTATATATTCACTATAAATTATAAAGGGGTTAAATTATTTTGTTTGTATGGAGTCTCTGGAATATATGGTCTAATTCTTATAATTATCACCTCTAAAAAGCTACATTATTCCTGAATGCACTCGTGAGTCTCTTAACTCGTAACGTTAATACAGTATGTCGTTTATTTTGATAAGGAAATGATGTATAAATCAAACTTATGGATAAATTTTTCGCATATCTTTAAATATTTATAGTTGCAAATCTGTATATATATGGAGACCTATCAACTTTGTACACAAAGTTTAAGAGATTCAGTCATAGTTTTGACAGCGTTCTTTTGAATCGTACGGACCGACAATTTCCAACTACATAACAAAATAAGTACCTACTACAGTAATACAAAATATAAAGTATCTCGAATGTCAGTGTTATTAATATAAAACTATTATATTTATAGAGTATTATAGTTCTATTGAAATTGATTTAGTAGTTTTGTGTGTATTCGAACAGTGTGCATATGTACCTAAAAATATATATGCAAGAAAGTTCTGAGCAATTACGACATATTATATGATATATTCGACTCATAGCGTATGTAACGGCCATGCACTCATTTTCTTATCCCTTCACTTAAAATTGGTACGCTAGTAGCCTTAGTTCAAATAACACCTACCTACGTATGTGGTTTTGTCAGTACATATGAAACAAATTATCCGAATGTGTCTATGGTTACCTACAATTAGTTAATAGTTTCATACTATGCAAGTACTAAAGCGCTAGTAAATGAATATTCATTTAAACTTAAATAATAACTACAACCTCCGTGGTCGAGTGGTGTGTACACCGGTTTACATGGGTATGCCACTCCGAGGTCCTGGGTTCGATTCCCGGCCGAGTCGATATAGATTAATCATTAGTTTTCTATGGGTGTTCGTTACTTCTGATTTTCCATAACACAAGTGCTTTAACTACTGTGTGATGTCATTTTTATTTATGTAATTGTACGATAATTTTAGAATATTATTTTCATAAAAAAAAAACAAGGACCTACCCGTGCTTAGCTGGGTTCTTTCGCAAATTTTCCTATACTTCATGGAATTTCATACGCCAAAATAATCAATACTAATTAATGAAAAATAGGGGGGAATTCAGACACGTGAAAGATTATAAGAAACCAAACATAATGTTTTAATTAAAAGTCTTTGGTAAGCGAGTATTTATAAACTTTATATAATCTATAACAGAAATATTTAAATGTAAGCATTTATTTCCCAAACGAAACGAATGTTCTCGTATCTCTATTTTAATAAAGTTTGTAATCTTTTCCCACAGTATGTATACATATTATTCGTTCTTCGATTAGTTACGAATTTACGCTCAAATAAAATAGTTCGAACTTGACTGCGTGACAAATCAGAAGAACCGCCGTAATTACATTAAAAAAAAACTTAGTAAAAAGTTTTATACTTTAATATGAAACGGCTTATTGTCATTAGAATTACATTTTGTTACAAACCATTCTGTTAAAGATGAATCAATTTAAATTTTATATGATTTATTTGTTTATTAAATTTATTTATAATTGGAATTAGAACATCAAATGCACGCATGTGTACAGTCGCATATTAAAATGGATGAATATACAAAATGCCGTCGCATAAAATAGTACAAAACCTTCTCATAACGCACTGCATCCTCTGATATGAGTATCTTGTTTGTATATCGTTTTAGTAGTTTTAACAACTATGGGCAATGCACCGGCTTCAAATATAACAATAATACTTTAAGATAGTCTAATATTTTTGATTTCATTTTACTTTAAAAAATATTTTGAATACGTAATTATTTTTTTACTTTTTAGTGCATATTTATTTGTTTTGAAATAGTGTTTTATTTGAAGTCGATTTTACTTGTTGTTAAAATTTTATTAGTTATTTTACAGTTTTATTTATTAAGTTATATGGCCCTTCAAAATTTCAGCTAGGGAAGTGAATCTTGTGAGTAGGGTCGAGGTTTTCTAGCTTCAGGAGCTGGCGATTTGAATTACTTACCTGCTATTTTCAAAGCTTCGGTTAGAAAGCCCCTAGATGCCCGGAGCCCTGATGCATTGAACCATCTGGCCTTACGATGGCTGCGAAACTGATAACAAATAAACTTCCCGTCCATTAATACGGATCATTATAAAAATATCGTTTCTAAAAATAAGTTAAAACAAAAATATGTGCAACACTAAAAGATCCGTTATCGCTTATTTCCTCTAGACAACCTTAAAGTTAAGACATTTATATAAATAATATCTCAAAATAATATAATACAAATATAAATTAGCTGTTCATTGTCTGATATATATACTCATATATACTTGATATGCATGAGTATTTTGAACCCAAGGCTTTTGGTTTTTCATTATTATTTACAATTCATATGTAGGTAGACTAACAAATGTACCACCTGATGGTATGTGGTCAACACCGCCCATTGACACCAATTCACATAGCACCAATGTGCCCCCAACATTGAACGCCAAAAATTTATTGCCCCTGTGTCTGTAAACTAGGACATATTAATACTGAGTATCGCTATTAAACGGTTACATATAAATTTGCGAGATTTTTTAAAATCCATTAGTACATATTTCATTACATGGTATAAAATATAGTCGCTTACTGCAATCTCTCCATATGTATGCTTAACATATTAAACATATTTTAAAATTAACGCAACGGATTTTCATACCGTTTTTTTTAATAGATAGAGCGATTCGAGAGAAAAGTTTTTGTATATGGACATGGACATATGCAC
Organism: Vanessa cardui; assembly: GCF_905220365.1. Lineage (NCBI taxonomy): Eukaryota > Metazoa > Arthropoda > Insecta > Lepidoptera > Nymphalidae > Vanessa > Vanessa cardui. The sequence continues at coordinate 5,486,487 of NC_061123.1, read as the reverse complement.
AATATAGTAAAGAAACATTAATATAACAAACAATTTTAGAAGTTCCTAATGTGATGTCGTAAATAAACAAATTCTGTAGTATAATATTTAGTATCAGCATTGCAACCGCGCAAAGCCGGGACAACAACTACCATTTAATAATTTAACACAACGACGAACAATATATCATCATTGTAATTAAAAAATGTGTTAATGCTGTTTTTTTTGTTTTAACAGTTAAACTTGATTTAATCAGAAAATTCCAAGTCTTAATATTAAAATTATATGTACTTATATACTATCGTTATACAATTCTGCGAGTAATAAATACCTTACCTAATATATGCTTATTATAATGCAATGTTCAAGGCAAACGCTAATTGAACTCATTACAATTGACATTATACTTAAACTGGTTTCCTTAACGAAAGGAAACAGACGATTAAAAGAACCGACTTGGAATGGATTTTTTCAAAACAAAAACTAAAATCATACATTTGCATACAAGATACAACAGTCTATATTTTATAAGCAGTAATTAGCATGCTTGCTCTGTGAATTAATTAAAAAAAAACTAAGCTTTTTAAGCTGCATACACTCCGTCGAGAGTTATAACTTATAACTTAAATACAGTTAATGAAGGTGTTATTTCTATTTTTTTCAGATTCTATGCGTTATCCTTGTCGTGGCGTTAGCCGAGCCGACTCCAGGCAGGATTCCAAAGGTGTATAACGCCCTTATCACGTCAAACCAGAACTTAGAGCCGAGCAAAGCCTTCCCATTGTACCAGCCCGTTTTACACAACACGTTCCCGTTTCCTCTCCAAACGGTCGTCTATGGAGACTTGCCTTTAGCAAACGTAAGTATTAAGAAATAGGTTTGGGTGCGACCCTGTTTGCTCAGGCTATTAACGTTGCATGTAGCTAAGTTGTTATTTAAGTAGAGTTATTTTTCACTTCTATTTCTCGACATCATATAAAAATGACTAATTAATATTTCTTTTTATTTCAAACTTTTTATTTATCTTTGATGTAATCTTGTAACACTTGTTTTATATTTTATTTTACAGGGTTTTCTTCCCGTCCCTGCATCGGTTCCCAAAGATACTAATGTCAAATCTGGACAAGTACCGCCATCCACACCCGAGGCTCCAGTAGTCGCAGAAGCTTCAGAGCAACCTACTCAAGCACCTGAACCGAGTAGTCCTGCCCCAGAAGAAGATAAAGCCACACAAGCGCCACCCTTAGCTCCGAAAACCGAATCACCTGTACCTCTTAACGAGTTCGGCTTGCCACCACAAGTTCTTCCCCTTGGACGTCTTAACCCAGCTTATCAATTTACTCATCTGCCTACTTACCCATATGCATACCCTGGTCTTAGATTCTATGATCCTTACGATCCTTTTGGATTCCATACCTACGCTAACTGGCCATTATATCAACCATTGACAAATTTTATAGGGCAGCCACTGATACCTGCATTAAAAGCTGAATCTCCCGTGGTTTCTTCACCAGCTGGCGACAAATCTTCTTCAACTCCTCCACCCGAACCAAGCGATCTTAACGTTCTCAACTATTCGAATAAAGATCCTGCTATACCTAATGTTCCACCACCTCCATTACCTCAGGGTGGTTTGAAAGCAGATACTGAATAAAATTTAAATGTAAAAGAAATTTTCATTCAATCAAATGTCAACAATCAAATGAAATCTCGACATTAATTCTTGTCTATTATGTTTAAGAAGTATTGTATATAAGTTATATTGTACGCTCATTCTGTAATGTTAAGATTAACACCTTGAAAACAAAACATATTATTAATGTAGTGATCATAATTATGCAATGTACTTACTTTGTGTAAAAATAAAGTTCCTTAAATTTAAGTTTTACTCACGCCACATTATCTAACATTATTGTACAATTTCACGAAAAATAAAAACGTCTATATTTTTTGGAATTTTGTCACTTGCTACATACAAAATATTTTGGCCATTAATTTATGTAAATCAACCAAAACTTGAAGTTGAATAAAATTGGAAATAATATTTTTAAGTTATTTCATAATAAACAGAAAAGCTATCTGCGTAACCGAAAAACTGTACAGAAATATTCTAAAGTAATTTCACAATTGAGTATTGTTAATAATATTGAACCTATCTCTGTACACAATGACAGTTACAAATAGGTAATGTCCGTTGCGTAATATTACATATTTATATTAAGTAAAACTAAAAGCACTGATCAATTCTCATACATAGATAAGGTTAAATCCTTTTTGTTTACCCACATAAGTATAAACGTACTTTATTGGGATGGCGTTGAATCAATGAATATGGCTTTAGAGATATCGTATCGAAAGTGTTTTCCTGTGTGGGATGGATGATACTAATGTTAATAAACTGATTACAGTTGTCACGGCTTATACAGGTTGATTTAATGTTTATTATGTCGTAGTTTTTGTGTGAAACAATAATAAAACGCAGATTCATTTGAGTTGTCGTAACGGTACTAATTCAGCGATGAGCCAACAAGGACCTATGCTAATGATAAGCAAGAATCTAGGAATATACATAATGATAAGTAGGAACAACATCCTGTACCAATCTCACGACGATGATAGTGAGGGTTTAAGTGCATTTACTTTTGGGCAGACACTTATGAACTGTTGATAAGTGAAAAAATTTAGTAAGACTTCAATTTGACTTGTAGTTAATAATAAAAAAAATCATGATACCAATATATATGATCAAGAATCAACTAGGATGACAACAGAAACAAACCTGCTTTCCAAAGAAGCAAACTCCTTATGAAAAAAGTAATATAAAAAACCTACTTGTCTTTGACAAAATTCAAAGCCACGTTACTAAAATTATTAATAATAAATTTTTCGCTTGAAAAAGTCACATCGCAAGTTACTTATACTCTTGTAAATGAATAAAACGCCATGTATATTGTATACATAAACATTCAGTATATGACTGAAAGCCTGGCAATAAAACTCAGATTGTTTTTTTGCGGGATTGAACACTGTGGTTTTATTATTTTGGAATCAATCAAGTATAAATAATTTATTCCATTAACATTAAATGTAATCCCGCGACATGTTTAGTGTAATCTTTAGTTTTAATTTATGTTTACTGTTCCATTTCGGATTACAGGTAAAAAATTAAATATTATCTGTTATAGATATTTCTATATGTTAGATATTCATTAGAAATTCTTAAATTACGATAAAGGTTTAAAATAACTATCAATTTTTTTTTAATACTCTATTTTATAATAATCGGTTATGTTTGGTTTCACACATTCTTAATTCAAATATTATTTAATAAATTTTTGTAGATCTGTCCAGAAGAGATAACTGATACTGGAATAAGTGTCAAATGGGAAAGAAGTGTACCAGCGAATAACGTTATATCAGATCCTCTTTGCTATGATAATGACCGCCTAATAACAAGAAATTGTGTCGATTCGAAATGGGAACCACCCGCAACGACTCTTAATCCATGTTTGCAGGTTGTTAAGTATTACAATCTGTCATCTTGTCCACCAGGTTTCGATAAAATATCAAAAAACAATAATGACTACTGCTACCAAATCAAGCAATCGTCCGCGTGGGATTATCCATGTTTAAAAAGTGGCGGTGCTTCTGTTATCACAGACTTGAGCGATGAAGATGCAACTTCGTTATTGAGTTCTCTTAATGCTAAAAACATTTCACGTTATTTTTGGTTACCCGCCAAACGAGCAAAATTTTTTGGTCCTGTCCAGTGGTATATCCCAGGACCGAAATGGGGACATTCTGTCGAAACTAACAATATTTTGAAAATTCAAACATCTATATTGAAAAATTGCTTATTACTTGATACCGAACAAGGAATTTTAGTGACAGAAACATGTACGGAGAGTTATCATAATTTATGCTTTTATATAAATAATATTCATTATCCAGCAAAATGTCCCGAAAATTATCATTCCGTGAGGTATATGCCCGATGAAGGAGTTTGCCTTGGAATAGAACAATCCTCAAAAGATCTAACTTTTGATGATTTCATACAAAACCAAATATGTACAACACCTATGGGCAGTCAAGACAGTAACGACTTAACAAGGTTCATATTTAAGAAAATAGCCGAAATAAATAATTTACCTAATAGTGTGTGGTGTTGGTTTGCTTCGACTAATTTAAGCCAAGAGGATAACAGTACAAAAATATTATATCCTCAAAATTATGTTTCAATAAATAATATTGGCACTTTAAGTTTAATTAATGCTAGCTCATTAATTTCTCTTCCTTGTATGGCCTGCCAAACAGAAGTTATCTATGAAAAAACAGAATTAATATTTGAATACAATGATGAAAAAAAAGTAATGTACCTTACAATATATTTTCCTTCTGGTCTTTGGAAATACGATCAATATGATCGTGGCATTCAGTGTTTTTCGGATGCAAAGGGATTTGTAAAAGTAATCGATATCGATGACATGCCTTTTATTGAAGTTCAGTCTACTCGATATAACGCGATAGGTGAGACTGTTGATATTGACAAAATTGTTTATGCAATTCATCTTATCACAGATAGAGCGGCGCAGTACTGGTGTGAGGGGCACACAAAAGATTTCTCTTTGATTAAAACAGACAAACTGGTTGTCAATCCTCAAGGCGATGAAGTTCACGTTTTCTCACTCGTCATAAAGGTTTATGTTTCAACCGTTGATATCCAAAATATGCTAGATACAGTTAAATATAACTTGTGCTCGAATATAACAAATATTTTCGGAGCTAATAAAGTTCTGCTAATGGAATATCTTGAATACTCTTCAAATTATTTGATGGTATTGTTACATATGGATGTAACTATAAATAATATATACAACGATAACTCACGCAATATCCAAAGAACCTTCAGAACTATATACAGTATTGCTCAGAATGAACTACCGAAGTATAATTATATCTTAGTAAATATTTCAAGTTCTATGTACTGCTTACCAACGACATCTGTTGATAATTCCATTAAACTCAAATGGGAATTGACAGCGATCGGACACATAGCGGCTCCAAAACAATTTTGCTTGCAAGAAAATGGATTACCCGTAAAAAGGCTTTGCGCCGGTTCCTATCTACTGGGAAGCTATTGGGATGACGTGGAAGGAGTTTGCAATAAAAACTACCAACCGTCTGATACGACCACTTTTTTGTACAAATTTGTTAAGGGACAAGTTCCCGAAAATGACACTTCGCGCTTTCTCACTGACGGTCTTGGTTTTGTTTTAGGAGATGTTAATATTATTATTCCAGCAGATATTTATTATTTATCAATGTCCTTACAACACGTTCTACATATTGCTCAAGAAAATCAAACTTCTGTAGATATGGGAAATATTGAAAATATAGCGTGGGTTATGGATAGACTCATGGACCTCGATAATAATTACTTGCGATTAGCTCAAACGCTTAACTCGACAAATGTTATTTTAGATTCTGTTAATAATATTATTGAAATGTTGACTCAGAGAAGTTCATATGTGGCTGATAGTCTCGTATCTAGAAATCAAAATGAGTTCGATGAATACTATCAACTTGCAGTTCAACCACAATTCGTATTACAAATTTCTTATCCGTGGATAAATAACATAAGTGGTTTAGCAGTTATTAAAAAATCAGCAAATAATAAATTCACTGATATGGAAATCAAACCTTTATTTAAAAATACCAGCTTGGAAGATATCTTATCATTTGAAAATCTAGAAATAGCTACTTGGCTACCGGACAAATTACTTAACACCTTAAAATTAAGTAAAAATGAAACTAATAACGAAACAGAATTCAATAATGAAGACGTGCATGTAATAATAAGTGTTTTTCACAATGACGCAATATTTCAGGAAATAAACATTAACAACTATAAAGTCAATAGTCGTATAATAGGAGTTTCGATACCCGGTTTTGTATCAAATTTGGAAAAACCAATGCCCTTAATATATAAAAGTTTAATGCCAGCCGTTCAAGAAAGGCTTTGTGGTTATTGGGATTTTCAGAAAAATGTAGCCAGTAAAGTTCCAGGGTTTTGGTCTAATAGAGGATGCTATTTACAGAAGTGGAAAAATGAATTATCTTTTTGTGAATGCTATCATTTAACACATTTTGGTCAATTACTGGATATCAGACGAGGCAAAGACTCGAATAACACTGATGATATGGAAGTCCATGACAAACCACTCAATATAATTTCCTTGGTAGGTAGTTTTCTATCATTACTGGGTATAACGGGTATCTGGGTCACGGCGACAGTGTTCCACACTTGGCGAAAAAAAGCTGGAACGAAGGTTCTGTTGCATCTTTCAGCGTCTATTGCATTGCCCCTTTTATTTATGATTGTATTCAATTTAGACAATAGTATATTTGAAGATTTTAATGAAGCATCAAAAATATCCGATCGATCAAAAATTTTATGCATTGCTTTAGGAGCCTTATTGCATTATTCTGTTTTGGCAAGTTTTATGTGGATGTTAATAACTGCAGTCCTACAATTTATAAGATATGTGAGAGTTTTGGGTGTATATAGGCCCTCTAGATTCATGATTAAATTCACTCTGATTGGATGGGGTATTCCGCTTATACCTGTAGTAATTGTATTAGTACTGGATAAAGATAACTATATACCAAAATTAGTAACGGCTAGGGATTATAAGTTCTCTATTTGTTATCCTAGCGGATTTTATTTAATCGTCAGTGTAATCGTGCCCATCTGCATTGTGTTGTTGATAAATGTCACGTTATTTATTTTGGTCATTTATGCTATTTCTAAAGGTCCTGACGGTAAAATTAGAACGGCAGATATTGATCTTATCGGTGCACAATTACGATTATCAATATTTTTATTCTTCTTATTAGGCCTTACCTGGGTTTTTGGCATTATTTCATTTTCACATAACGTAATTTGGTCGTATCTTTTCTGCTTAACTTCAACGATGCAGGGCTTCGTCCTGTTTGTTTATTTCGTCGTATGTGACGCTCAAACGCGAAATTTATGGGTGACGCTAATGAAACCGCAATTTCGATCACATTCGTCAAGGGAAAGTATTACCAGCATCAGCAGTGGAGATTAAAACTTTCATAGAATTATAAATATGATATGATATGTTTCATTTGAAACAAACAAACGATTGTAAATAAATATTTCTTAAGAAATCAATTAATTTTATTATTTGTAAAATACGCGGATCTAAGTTATAAATATATAATTAATTTTGCTTTGATAAATGATAATTGTATAAAGGAAATTTCCTTTATACACGATAGGTTTCGTAATAATTTAAGTATTTTTTTTAATTTAATTATTATACAATGAATATATGTATTTCTTTGTATCAAATACCTTATATTATATTAATTACTTTAAAGAATAGCTGTATCGTGTGAAATAAAAATATAAATACTTAGAAAATAAGAAAATGTTTAGATATAATTGAATTTAAAAAAATATATTGTACTTTATTTATGACACCATTGAATGAATATATTATATGCACAAGACAGCAATCAAAACGCTTATAATTAAGTAAATAAAAACCATAATCACTTTGGTTTAAAATAGTTTAATATTTTTAAAATTATTTCATAAACTATAAAATAAATAATAGAATAACTATTTAACTGTAATCTTAGTTCATAGATTAATAAATGTTGTTTTGTCAACATTAAGAATGGTTTTATTTTTTAAATAAAGAAGGAATTAATTCCCTTTGAATACCATACATCTCTTGTGTAATTCTACTCCGTTTTTTAAATTACATAATAAGTATTGTGTCACATTCTCTTAATGGTAAACAGATAATGTTTACAAATAACTTCTACATGGTCAAAGAAAAAAATCAAACTACATTAGTACGCAAGATGATCATCTTGAAAACAATCGGCATAGTTTGTGCGTATATTCAATTATAATTGTATAATTTTTTTTTAAATGTTTAATGGCATAATTTTAATTTGTTATTAGTTTTTTTACGAATAGCAACGTGCATGTTGAGAGACTTTGCTACATGTCACGACGACTTCAATTTGAAGCCCCCAGACGGAGTCCTGAAAGAACACACATTCACTTGGCTCGGCTTTGTGCAATATATACACGGTAAGGTTACACAAAGTGGAAACTTATTCATCTATGCATTATGCGTAAAAAGCATTTAATTAGGTAAAAAAATAATCATTTAAAACTTAAAAGTTAACGAAATATATTGGCTTAGTAAGAGTAAAATTTAAAATGGAATTAACTATAGGTATGAGGATTGTTGATAATATTCATTGATTTTTATGCAGAGCAAAACTGAAACTTTATTGTAAATTAACTTCTGTATAACGCATATAAAGAGCAGGTTAAATTATTTTTGATTCTTCTCAAACATACTTTTTGAAACGGTGTTTACATCATCATCACTCGTGTGACCCTATCCAATTTATTTTGAGTTATATAATGTTTTTTACTTTCAGTCTAAATTGACAATTATTATATACTTTAACAATATTATTTCAGTTACAACAGGATTGCCGCATCACAGCAAAGCGCCTCGCGTCGTCCTCATACACAAACAGTTTTCCGTCGGCACGGCTACAGATATGCTGCATTTGCCAAAAAACTATAAGCTGTAATACATTCATTATATATTAATTAATTTCGGATACACTAAACACCATTAAATTATATAACAGTAACTTAGCTATTAAATCTAGTGAACACAGTAGTCTAGAGTTCCTGGAAGGGTTAAAACCTAATCCAACCAAGAACATTAAATGTAAAAAAATGCCAAACCTCTCGCTGCAGTCTTTCCATCGTAAAAAGTTTTGAGATCTCATACAAGCCAAGTCCTTTTCAAATTATTTTGTGGTTATAAATCAACATTCAGTAATTGTATCAATAATTTTCTTTATATTATAATTATAGTGACTTAACTCTTAGCTTTGTCCACTTAGAAGATATAGGGAGGGGGGGGGGCTAAACAGCCACGAATCGCTTCGAGAAAAGATGGTACGGCCGTGCCCGTTTTACTCGAGACTTGGCTGAGGCACTGCCGCGCCCCCAGATTAAATAAATTACTTAATTTAAATGTATGAATATATTAGCGAGTTCAAAATCTCTAACTACGTAAATCATGAGTATAACCAAAGCTTTGTAAGTTGTTACATTTTATAGAGGCAATGTCATATTTGGCGACTATGAAAGAGACGAGGAGGATTGTGGCTTGACTCGCTCACAGACCAAATTGGGCGTCAAGTGTCCTCGTGCATACTTTGAAATGCCTCTTATTGAGATCAGACCACATCCTGAATATTCAAGGTAAGCCAATACACAAATAATTAATAAAATTAATACAGTATTTAACTTAGGAATTGTTTCTTAAAAAAAAGCTTTAATTATTCTCAATAGATTATAAAATATATTTTTAAATTAGCATAATTTCTTATCGAGATTATCAATTTTCAGGTTCGGTGTAGGTAATAGTTTGGCGTTGGTGAAATTTCTTCGCCCCGTTAAATCCTGTAAGATAATATGTTATATTTTCGTACTTACAGCCCTTACTTAAAATAATAAATCTAACACAATTAAAAAACATCAGATAAAATTCGACCGGTTTTTGGACCTTGATACTTGAAATGTCCACTAAAATTATTTACAACATTGAACAATTATGTTAAACTCCATATTAATTACTTATACAAGAATTATTGATTTGTGATTATGCCTTTGTTTATACCTGTAACCAATTGCAGATTACATGGTTCCAATTTGTTTGCCAAACTTAACTGAACGTGAAAAGAAGCGAAAGAATAAGGTTGTTTTTATGGTTGATTATCTAAGCCGTGAGTATGAAAAATACACATATAACTGGCTACAATAAATATGAAATTCTAATGTATTCATTTGATCTTAAGCCGTACCGAAAGACTTCGACTCCGAGAGAATGGCCAAAAAGTCACTAAAATTGTACACCCATAAAGACTGCCGAAGACATCGGATGCGCTCCGTAAGTTTAATTTTTATTTTTAAAAATATTTGTGCATTTTTATTCATTTCAAATAACGCATAATATAACGTATAATTAAAAAGGTTAATTATTTTATAACATCTCATATCCTTTAATAGCAATTAGGAAGCGAAGGTGTTACGCACGTACTATGCAGTTCTGGTTGTGGCATTCGTCCTGGTGCTCCCATTGTCAGTCATGCTATCGAAGGAACTTTCCAACTCATAGGCATAGCCGCTGGTAGCGCTCCGTGCGCTCGTAGATCTATGCGCAAAAGACTCAATCGAGAACCACCTCTCTACATCGATGTATATCCTTACGTGTCATGGATCATCAATTATATCTCTGCACATGTTCTACCACGACCATATCCAGAAAACTTCATGTTGATGGAAGGAGGCACGAGTAAGTATAGAAGACATTCCAATATCGATCTGTTACTAAAGCAAGACAACATATATATTTTTTTAATATATTTCTGTCTTTGTCTGCTGCAACAGATCGACTGGATAAGATAAACTTTAAAGAATATATTAATAAATGTTTGAATTCCTGTACTCCTTAGTACTCCTAGTTTTAAGTTATTTTTATCTCGTTGTAACATTTTCACATTGGTTATTAATTAGAAGGATTGTAAAGTATTCGTGTGGATGAATAGTAGGTAATTTTGATTCATTATTTGTCCAAAGTTTTTTTTTTTTAATTTTAAACACAAAAACTATCAAGCTTGTATTCAAGGTATTACCTAACATTTCTATTTTCCTTAAGAATCCATTGTGAAACGTGTATTAAATGGGACGAGTTCAGGACCGAACGACTTCTACATCAGTAACCGGTTATGACTATTGTTCAACTCTTGATGGTAAATAAAGATACACAATTACAGGGACAAGTAAATAAGGAAAATATAAGTTGATATGACAAAAACAATAATTTGATTCACGAATTTATTATCCATTTGAAACAAATATCGAAATACTTATATAATTCTAGTAGTGCCTGACTTCGTTCGTGTTTTAGGGTGTTAGTTGTCATGTATAAGGCAAAAAAATAGCCCATATCCTTTCTTGGACTTCAAATTTGTTCCATACCAAATTTCATTAAATTCGGTTCAGCGGTTTTGTCGTGAAAGAGCGACAGGCAGATAGAGTTACTCTCACATTTATAATGTTAATATATATTCTGATAATTTGTTGAAACGTGGGCGAAGCTGCGTTTAAAAGATAGCTTATAAAAATATGTTTCAATATCAATATATTTGAATAAATAATTATACAAAATTTCTTTAATTTCAAGGTATAGGTATACATCGTGAATATTTGAGAGCAAGACGAAAACAGAAGTCTGGATGGCGAGCCCGCACATTTGTGACTGGAGACTATTGCTTTAAGAGTTTGAAAAAGCAAAGTAGAACGGCATTTTTCTATTCGGAGAAATTCGAAGTAAACGCTGATCCTCCGGGCAAAATGAATATAATGATCAAGGTAAATAAAATGATGTTAAAATAATTTATCGGAAAAAATATTATGTACCCAAAATCGAATGTGTTCAGTGTAATCCTAAAGATAATTTTAAATGCTCAAGTGTTTGTTCACTGCGCTTAAACGACTCGAAAAGGACATTTGTCATCTAACACGTGGCAGACCCCCTCCCCCCCAACGGTCGAAGGTGTGGGTGATGTCTAGTTACAGTATAAAGTATTTCATTGTGTTCCAGATATCCGCCGGAATCGATTGCACAATTGTGTGCGCTCGTTTGCTTCTTCCCAATCGGTTAAGCCTGCCGGTTATAGAAGGGGTTGGAGGGTACAATATATCAATAACATTTGATACCATGTGGTTTCCATATACATTTTACTTTTCACTGGGACTGAACGGTAAGAATACAACTGAAAGAGATTTCTATAAATGGATCGACGAAAGAAAGGAAGGATTCTGGTAAACGATTTTTAACGCGAAATAAATTGTTATTATTCAGTTTTGTTTTATTTACACTGTATAGTAAAGTAAAGTAAAGTAACAGCCTGTAAATTTCCCACTGCTGAGATAAGGCCTCCTCTTCCATTAAGGAGAGAGATTGGAACATATTCCACCACGCTGTTCCAATGCGAGTTGGTGGAATGCACATGTGACAGAATTTCGATGAAATTAGACACATGCAGGTTTCCCCACGATGTTTTCCTTCACCGCCGAGCACGAGATAAATTATAAACACAATTAAGCACATATATATAGTGGTGCTTGCCTGGGTTTGAACCCGCAATCATCGGTTAAGATGCACGCGTTCTAACCACTGGGCCATCTCAGCTCACTGGGCCATCTCAGCTCACTGTATAATAAACTTAAAATACCTTATACATTGATGACCTTTTTGTTTGCGACACACTTTTCCAATTAAAAAGTAGCCTGTCCTTTCTCAGGCTTAAGACTATTTGTGTGCCAAATTTCATCTAAATCGAACTAGTTGTTCTGCCATGAAAACAAGACAGACAGAAAGACAGAGCTACTTTCACATTTATAATATTAGTATGGATACTAATAATTTCTCCTAATTAAGTTTTTCGTGTGAATTACATTAAATTGCTGAACCGTTCGTATCGAACGGGCTATAAGAAGAGTTTGTCTTAAAATTTAATTGGCTAGCAGTATTATATAGCCTAGTCGGTAAACACCTTACGATTCTAATAAGCTTAAATATAGCGAGTAAGTAGCAGTAAAATGACATGATACAGTTTATACATTATACAGTCACACTTTACAGCTATTTTTTTTTATATTTTTTAAGATAAAATTGTTTCTGGATCAAAAGTGCAAATAATACCATATTTTATTTTAAAATTACTATTGTCAACTCTTTTAAGTCTTTTCTCTGAACTAGCTTATTTAACTACTTTCATTTTTTGTTATCATTTTGTCAGTGAAACCTAACCTTCTTCTAAGCGTAGTGCGTATGAATCACTATTGATCGAAGATATATTATAAGAGATACGAAAATCTGCCTACTCAAGAGTGTTGGGCTTCATTCAACTGTCACACGATTCATTTATTTGAATTACCTTGACTTTTAGAAGATTGCTTAAAAAGTAGACCATGTTATATGTTCTTCCACATACCATTAAGTGTAATTTATCATAATTAAATTTACTATTTACAAAATATACTGAAACCAAATATTAGGTGAAATTCCTTACACCTCCGATATGCTAAAGTAAGTTGTTATGTTTATTGAACACAAACTACTAAGTACCAACCAACTAAGTAACCTTACGTAAGGTAACTAAGTATTGCGCTAGAGTATATTCAATTGAGTAATTTTAATAAATAATATTTATTGTAAATGATTGGAATTTAAAGGAAGCATGGAATGAAAAAGATATTTATAAAAGAAATATTTTAATATACGACAGTTAACATGCCAAGTTTAACAAGCACGAATGTAAAAAAATAGGAAATTGAACTATGCTATCTTATTTTAAATTACGCAGAATCCACAGTTACCGAGTCGTCGTCGACGAGACCCTTATCTGTGTTATCAGCAGCGGGAAAACTAGAAGCTGGCGAGGACTCCTGAGGAGACGAAGGATTCTGTTGGAATCCTGATTGTTGAGGGGGAAAATTGAATCCTGGTTGAATAAATTGTGGGATTTGTGGATAAAATGGAAATTGTTGAGAGGACGGTATCTGCGGAAACTGTGGCATATTTTTTGAGTCTAAGGAAGCTTGTGAAAAGTTAGGTGGTGACTGCGGTTGGGATGGTTGTTGCTGATTAGACGATGAATCTGCTGATTCAATCACGGCTGTATCTTCATCACCAGCGGGTTGTTCTGTTGGTAGTCCCGGGTTTTGTGCTGGTGGTCGAATAGGAGCAACCGGAGCACCGGGATTGAAAGCTCCGATAGGAGAAATAGGGGAAACAGGAGCAATAGGTGCAGCAGGAAACAAAGAAGGATAAAGAATGCCGTTAGGATAGTATGAAGCACTAACGACGGGCTGATAGTGTGGCAGGGAAATTTGATAGCTCAGTTGGGGCTGATAGCCGATTGGTGCTGACGGAATCTATAAACAAAGTAATTACATATGAAACTTAAACTTGATCAACAAAAAATCTAATATCACCAATTTCAGTTTAACTTACCGCATTTATATACTGACTCGTAGAATATCCGAAGCCTTGTATTTGGGGTGGTATAATAGTCTTCACTTCACTTCGCGTGAGTGGTATTGCACCAGGCCACGCTACTGCATTGCCAGCCGACGTACTGGCAACCGCACACATTAACAGCACAATAACCTGCATAAAATACCTCACAATTAAACGCAATTTTGAAACAGGATAATAAACTTGTATTTAAAATCAAGTAATAAAAATGATTTTATATATTTTGACATATTTAAGTCGTATATTTAAAGCGTTATGTCGTACCTTCATCTCGGAGACACTAGACTTTAGAGTACCGATATGTCTGTACTCGTTTTAATCCGCAGACGATTCTTTTATACCTGTTCGAGATCACCCACTTACAATCGCGGACAGAAAGAAACTAGATATGACTCCAACTTTGTATTCAACGTTCGCACCTTGCACAATTGTAATGTACATGTAAATACTCTACAATAATAGCCAAATCAAGATACAAACTAAATTATTTTGGCAATGATCGACGCAGTTAATGCAATTTTAATTTCATATGCAAACATAACGAGCTGAGATGGCCCAGTGGTTAGAACGCGTGCATCTTAACCGATGATTGCGGGTTCAAACCCAGGCGAGCACCGCTGATTCATGTGCTTAATTTGTCTTTATAATTCATCTCGTGCTCAGCGGTGAAGGAAAACATCGTGAGGAAACCTGCATGTGACAAATTTCATATAAATTCTGCCACATGTGTATTCCACCAACCCGCATTGGAACAGCGTGGTGGAATATGTTCCAAACCTTCTCCTCAAAGGGAGAGGAGGCCTTTAGCCCAGCAGTGGGAATTTACAGGCTGTTACTTTTTACTTTTACTTTTTGATGCAAACATAAACATGTCAATCTTTGAAAATATGAGGCGGACTAATGTGTAAATACATCAAATATTGAAATTATCACATCGCGATTATTTAATAAATAAGGCTTCTAGTAAATTTATTTATTGAAAAATACGTTTATGAAAGAGCAAAAAAAGTATAGTAGGCTCGTTCGACATCCTCAATAACCGGGGCCTCTAGCTAGGATCTAGGATAGTTTCCAGTAGAACTAGTATATACTACTTTAGAAACGACTAGTCGTTATAAGATGAAAATAGTTGATCTATGTCATTTATTTTAAAGCTATTTAAATGTAAAAATAATACAATAAATAATATTATTCTGAATGTTTCTGTGCGTCCTCTCCGACATCTGGAATGAAGAACTCGACGACTTTTTGTTTGTACAACATAACAAAGATCTTAGGGATGTTGTGGTGTAGAGGGTGAGCCCCGCCGACGTACGCGCTGTCCCAAGAGTTCTTAAACATTTGAAGAAACAGCCGAAGCAATTTTATCTGTGGCATTTTAGACGCTTCAGCGAATCTGCCTTTAACAGAATAATTTAGTATTAATGATGACGTATACCTTATTCCATTAGATACAATATTAATAATATTATTATATTTAAAAAATGCTGACTGGCATATATTTTATACCTGCACCACTTTGTCTTTTTACTCGAGTCCTTGAAATATTCGCTGATAATTTACTTCGCATATTAATTGCGTCAGATTCCGTTACTTTAGTGATAACTTGTTCCAAACTATCAGTTTTATTTTCTTCCTGAAATTTCATTAAAATATTTTATACTTGATAAAGTAATATATATAATACATTGAGGTGAGCTAGTTTAGTATTGTGTGTCTGTCAGTGTGAATATCAAGAGTTCAAGTCCGATCAAAAACAAATGAGGAAACCATTCTAAAAGAGCGTGATGGAAAAGTTTGCCGCTAGATATTCTGTTACATATTAATATATGTATTAAATAACGTATTGCTTTTTCCAATTATAAGAGGAGTAGTCAATTAACAATGACCTTGAATTAACAGGTTATCATTGGTCCAATCCAGAATATCAAATATCAGATGAATTCCTGAAAAAATGGCGTTTTGAAAGGCGGAAATTTGTTGGTACGAGTACTTAAGTGGATATATGTAAGCAAGCCGTGTTGCGTTGTATTGTAAAAATATAATTTAATCTAGAACTCGCATCAAGAACTCGAAATCGCATAAAACATGTCAATCTAAGGTTCGTTTAGCTCTTCTCCTTGTTTCGATAAGAATAGGCTACATAGTGAAGTAAGTCAAAAGTCTGTCAGTGGACATTATAGTAACTTATTTTATAGTTGTATGGAACTTATTCGTTTATATACGGGAACGTTTATTAACATTAAAGTTATAGACAACGCTTCTAGATGAAAATGTCAAATCAATATTTTTAAGTGTTACAATAGTTTATCTTTTTGTATGTATATTACGATTTGCAGCAGCAGCGACTTTGTTGATGTAGTATTGATAAAGTTTTATAAAACTTGTTGCATTTATTCGCCTGCTTCGGATATGACTCCAGTAAACTAGCATTGGATATGATTCCAGTAAACAAAAACATAATCCTACTATATAAAGAAATCTATTCACGATCAATAAATAGAAGCTGAATTTTTGTGAGTTTCGTTAGGTATATTGTTTCGTAGGTGAGTTCATGAAAATTATAGACAGAAAAAATACTTATCATCAGAGATCATTCAATTAACACTATAATGCATACAAAAGTATATAGATTACATTAATGCATACGTACGTTAGAAACACCGTGCTTAACGCTCGAGGGTTCCCAGCCCTAGAACAATTTATACCTTAATCAAATGTTGGCACGCACGTCTATTTTGTTTATATTATGGCAAGCTGTACTTAGCGATATTCATATCGCTCAATTTGGATTATACATGAGATTTATGAATGCTATTTACTTGCTATTGTTACGTGTATATAGGACCAAACCATTAAACTGCAAGCCTTGTAAATTTTAAGAGAAATCTGTTTTACAGTACGATTGATATGAACCGAAAAAAAATATCATATCTGTTAACATAAAGTCGAAGGCCACTTTTCTTCAATTCTTAAATTATATAAATAATTCTTTCTGAAGTTTCTTATTTTTATTGAATAAAGAAATATGATTGGGAATTGATTTGATTTTTAAGATCGTAGTTTTACATAAATATATTAATGATTACTTTAATCAATATCAATAAGACATCATACCGTTTGTACATTAATATCACTTGTAAGCTCCATCGTAGGTTTGCCAGTAATTGGAATTGACAATGCTACCCTGCAACACCAGGCACTGCAGAGCAAAAAGTTAATATATAACAACATATTTATAAAACGACGGTCTGAACTGTACTGCTTTACTACGACACAAAATACTATCAATAAAATGTTTAATCAAACAAGATATACTTATAAAAATATTTAGTAAACAATATAATACTACTGTTATTTATTTCAAATGAAATGTGCCGGAGTAAATAATCAAAACAATGCCTCGTCGGCATGCGTGTTCCTTCTAGTACATAATGCATCATTATATTACTCGGTTACCATATTTTATGAAAAAAATATTGTTGCAATATTTCGTTGCTATCCAAGTGATAAAATAAAATGAACGTATTTGGTATAAAATGCTACTGCAATATACCGTCGTACTTGTCTTATATGATTTTACAGTTGAGATATACCCGATTGTTTATAAAAATATTGACACCAACTACTAGCTGCCTTAAAAGTTAATGGATATCTTCTATCTTTTTCTTTTAAATATCAACGACAGAGAGAAAGATAAATTGGTGTGTTGCCAATAGAATGTTATTGACCTTTTCTGTGAATCAATTCTCAGAAGCCTGTACTTCTAACTTCTTCCTGTGTCGTAAGTTAGCACAAACCTTTGCTCCTGCGCTCGGTCTATCCCCGAATTAAATATAATGTAATGAAATAAAAGAAAAAATAATAAAAGAAATAAAAGAACTAAAGAATATTAGAATACTATACCAAAGTGCATATGTAATACTTTAGCATAGTAATAAATACTTATTAAAACTCATCTTAATTTTTACCCCATCATTTTTTTTTTTATTTCAAGATGTTAATTTGACTAAGTCTGCGATAACCAATCAGAGGCACTGACCAATCGACTTTGTCATAGTCGAGTCGTGGTCGATATCATCAGACACTCTGGTTCAAAGCATTGAACGAAGGCACAAGTCGTAAATAGTATGTTACACATAACGACAGTTATTGCAGTGTTTAATTCGACTGATCTAAGATCACTTACGATAGGTATGATAGATAATAATAAAAAGGTTTCTTCGCGTTTTTATAACTATTTATTTTCTCTTAACTTTTTGAATTTTTATTTTATGCTAAAATAAATCTATATGAAATTTTCATGTATAGAATTCATTTTTTAATTAATGAATGGATTATACTTTATTGTACGCTACAACCAAAAATATACAAAGACACAGAGGAAAAGGAAAGTAAAACAAAATTAATAAAAATGTCGATTGAAAGTGCTGTACCAAACGCGGACTTATGGCTAATTAGCCATCTCTTCCAGACAACCCAATCATGTACGATAATAATAAACACATTTTCTTTATTTGAAAAATATTATTCCCAAGGTGTACAATTGACTAAAAAGTCATTAGTGTCGTATTATTCTTTAGCAAAACAAATCATTTAGCATTGGCAGAATTTAGTAATTAGACAAGGGAACATTAGATTTCCTAAGGAAATCCTGTAGATAAATACCTAGTCAATAAAACGATAGCATTGTCACCCTATCACACGCAAGGCTGCTCTAGATCTCATTAGATACAGATCACCGACTGACATTTGCTTCCAGTGCCTCCGAGCCTCACTCTTGACATTTCTACTGCGTTAAACTTGTTCGGTAGTCGTTAAAATTGCAAATCCATTAAGTTTTTAAGTGTTTGTACAGTTCATTACATAAATGTGCTGAAAATATATATTTTTTATATGTAGTGTAGGTTAACTATTTGTTAAATCAATGTATAATGAATCGAAGAAAGCGTAAAAAATAGTATAAAAATAACTAAAAAGTACCTTTTTTCTTAATTAAATACTTTCTTGGGAATTTTCTAATTACTTAAAATTATTGTGCATTTTGTCAAAAATAGTAAAAATGTTTGAATAAAATCATCGAGTATTTATCATTTTGCACTGGTATTTTTTTTTCAACTTAAAATGGGGTCACAAAAGAAGCATCCAAAGTATATAAAGGATTTTCGAAATCGGCTCATAAATGACGGACTTTTAAATGTTGAATATTTGTAATAATTATTGCATTGGCAAAGTTTATAATCTTAATAAAATAGATTAATAGTATTCTCTGTATGGATTTCGGATGTACATAAAAACTGAATTAAGCAACTGGCCATTAGCAATTAAAAACTATTTGTCAGTTATTTGCGATGACATTTAAAAATGCAGATTAAAAATATCAAATATTTGATACAATTTGGTAAAGAAAAATCATATGAATATTATGATCAATAACTTAAAAAACAGATTTAATTTCTGTGATGAATGAGAAATGCCAGGTATGTTGATACATATAACAAGTGTATGTTTAAATTAAATATTTTGTTGACGCTTGCGATATATTAAACGATACCTATGAATTATAAAAGTTGAAGTAGGTACTTTAAAACAACTCTCAAACAAAAACATTGCCCGTTTGCTGTTTTGCGCATATTTATTATTATTTTGATGGTATATTTACATTTTGTATAGAATATTATCCGTTAATCCCAATAATTCCAAATTCCAATGGTACTAGTAATAAACGACATAATTTCTAACACTATCTATTTTTGTGTTATTTTCCTTTATTCATATTAATTATAATTTTCTAGGACTTTGTGACGAAAGTCGATTCGTCGGCTCAGGCACAGGAAATCAAAAAGCCGAAAAAAAAATGTAAGCGACTTACATTTAATTGTACTTTATAATATTGTTAAGCAAAGACTCTTAGTTATCTTTTGTAGATATTTATATTATATTAAAACAATAACAACTTTCTTTCAGAATGATTTTTTGTTTACATTTCATCCAATTTTATACTCAAAGTTTATTCAAAATCGACTTACTGCACAGTTCCTTAAAACGTGAGAAATTTACCATCGCGTTTGTAATAAGTATTTGTGTTAATTTGCCATATTATATTAAGTTTATAGGCGTATATCTATATCCCTGAATGTATCCTTTACTCTCGATGAATGTATGAAGTAAGGGATATAAAATATATAAAGTTAGTAAATCGATATTAGCAGTTGAAAGGTCGCCAAATAATCCCTACCGACTATTGTTACCAAAAGATGACTTTTTGGTAACAATAGTTTATAATATTCCAGATAAATATTTATTTATTATTATAAAATATTCACGATGTCAAATTATCTACCAATACCTTGTTATTTAAATATATTTTGTTTCAGACATATTCTGTTCATTACGCTAGACAGAAAAATAATTTAAAAGTTTTTTGCTTTTTTTAATTACAATTTTGACATACCTAATAAATGGATTTAAATTACATAAACAAATTGATTCGTTTACAATTTGAAATGAAAAATAAGTCGTATGGTTTTGAAAATACAGTTCAATTTACAATTTAATTCACAAAAGAGTATTTAATCCCGAGCATAGTCGAGGTGGCACGATAGATTTTATCTGACGTAACGCGCCCGCCCCCGCACTATACGATTTTCAGTTCGCTGCAAGTAGTCGGCCGAGGGCCGCCGCGGGGTACAGAGCTCGAGTGTACAACATTATTCACATTTGTTTATTTACAATCTGTCACAATCAATTACCGAGAAAAGGACAACACAAAGCAACGCACTCACGCACGTACGTCCCACGGTTGTTTCGTAAATAAATTTAGGCAGAACGTCTTGCTATTCATTCACAAATCAACCGTTCACACTAGATGTTTGTATGTGTTGGCCTATAGACTACATTCATGACAATGTTAATTTATTTTATAGACAACGTTAAAGTTTAGTTTTAGTCTTACATATCAGACAAACACACAAATAACAAAAGTGCATCCTTATGTATCGACTCGACTCCTAACTGCAAGTAACGTTTTCATGACAGAATTCGATTAACTTTCAACGTCAATTTAAAACACAAGCTTTTTTTTAATTTTTTCAAAGTCATTATTATGAACACAATTAAAACACCATTCGTAATAACTAAGCTTAATACATGTACCATATATATACACATATTCACTGGCTATGAAAACATATAAAAAAATATATCTGTGCTATAAGCAATTATTTATACTTGGTTTAAATGATGTAGTTCTTTTCATTAGTATGTTTGTCAGAATTTTGACTTTTGTCCAGCGTACCGCATGGCTGATGACGCGGCGTCAGAATGCTTGTTCGAGCGACTTCGCTTGTACCAACAGCGTTCGCCCGACTCCGCAGAAGTGGCACGCGCCATCACTGCGCGCATCAACTCCCGCCTCTCCTCTCATGGTAAGCACGGAACTCTAAGTAAAGTTTTGTTTATTATACTGTCAAAAACAGATTCAATCTCAGAATGCTTATACAGAGAATGTTGTTGCTTTTGGTGCTTTGCATGATTACATTTTATAAAACAATAGAAAAAGATTTACTAAGTGTAAAAAAATTGTTTTTTACATACACATACATATAAGTACTTAACTATACTATCGAAATCACGAGATCAAACATTAAGTATACGTAAATTATAAAGAATTTTCATTCGAGTGAGTATTCATTTCTATGACGAATACTTATCCATCATTGTTGGAACGGTTTACAAATGAACTAACTTGACACTTTTGTTTCTTTTTTTATTTGAGACGTGTCATTTTAAATGCAAGATGCACAATACACGAAAAATGTAATTCCACCTATTGTAATTCCACAATATTCCGAATATTAAATTTAGAGACAAGATAGGTAAGTCACTCTGCTAATTTGCTCATCGAATGAAATAAATATACAGTGAAGAAATCAATTGATATTCTCAAGTGAAACTAAGTCACGGCTACCGCTATTGAAATAAAAAGAAAGGTTTTTTTTTAATAAAAGGAACGCATTATATTAGCCAATATGCAATTTTGTCAACCCATTGTAAAAAAATATCATCTAAGGGTAGATGTATAAATTTATAAGCTTTTATTTTACTTTTTGGTATTTGTATTTGCGAATAATACAGTCGAATATATTATCAGTTCCACTTAACCGATTAAATGGAAATATATAAATATTTACTGTTGCCTTTGAATATGGAATCTCAAGAAGTTGTTAAAAATGAATAATATATAAGAATTTACCTTCTATCATTATTTTTGGCTATCAATCACAGATCATATAGATTTATAATATTCACTGATTACAATAATTTACAATTTATTTTTCGCATTGTCAAATAGCCTATTGGTTATCATTTAAAGGCGCTAAAAACTCGGAAGCCCTTTGTGTGCTCAAAGCGAACAGTTCTTAAAAAATATTTGTGTAACAGTTATTTATTGGAATATATCACAAAACTCATATTAACAATAAAAGTATGTGCATTGCTTACATTTAAAAAAAACGGTAATCGTTTTTAACACAAAAGCAAATATCAAAGAGTGTAATAAATTTCCTTTACAAATAATTATAAATCAATCCGAGAAGAATAACAAAAGAATAACTTTATCCAACATGTATTACTTATCTGTTATTGGATTAGACTCTAATAAATCTTGAAAAATTGTTTTAATATAAACGAAAGAAATAAAATTATATGACCTCGCCACACCGTCGCTGATTAAAATACTGCGACTTATGTACTTGACGCTTGAAAACAAATTAACAAGCATTTCTCATACGTTCGTTTTGAATGTAGAATTAATTACTAGTCCTAAACTTCCTCTAGTTTATCAGACTTACAATATTGTCAGATAAAAACGACATCGATAATTTGGAATTGCCAAATCTAATTTTCAAAATATTAAGACTGGCACCTAAATATCAATACTTTTTCTTGCCCGCGGCTTCGCTCGCCTTTTATGGGTCGGTTGTGTTAGGCAAAAACCATAGCCTATATATATCCTTCCTTGAAGTTCCTTGAAGTTCAAGTTCGCTTCACACCAAATTTCATTTAATTTTAAATTCGGTTCATTGGTTGCGTCATTAAAGAGCGAAAGACAGATAGACATACAGAGTTACTTCACATTTATAATAATAATATAGATTTAAATTAATATTTGTAATATATTATGTTGCTTGAATTAAAGATGCTATTAAAACTCGATCGGAAGTTACAACTCGTTAAATCCAGTTACGAGTTATTTGTGTCGGTCGTCGTCATTAGCTAAACATAACACCCTACAGCGGGAAATGTTTAGAAATCAAAGAAGAAAGGAATAGAAGATGTTTAAAAAACTACACGGCCTTCGCATTGTTACCGTGAAATTGACTTTATATCTATTACGGTTCTATAATGCGTTTGCATAAATAGATACAATTTTCAATATTCCTCTACTAAGAAAATTCGATAAGCACGCACGAGCACGTAATATCAATGCGACTTACATTAAATTGTATACTTTATGAGGGGTCACAGCGGCATCCGCCTTTCCTAGTATAAATTTCATACATTATCTGTGTTCACGATTCTAAATTTAATTCGAAAACAGCAAGTTCGATTTTCAAACTACTTTTTTCTATTAAATATGTCAAGTTTTACGACTAGACAAAATAATTGTGAGATGTATAATCGCTTTAATTCTTTTTTCTTTTGGCGCGTACTGTTAAATGCAAATGTTCTGCTAACAACACGTATTAATATAAACGGAAGATTAATCAGTAACAAATTTTAACGATTTGGCTGACATGTATGTATACAATGCAATACGGTCTAAGACAACGTGTTATGATTAATGCATATTCTCATTACACATGTTTATTACCTGAGAAGCGACGTGCGTTCATATTATTCGTTCATTGGCACAAAACATGACGTTGCGTTCGTCGGTTTCTCTCACTATGAGACGAAGTTCTTCCAATAGTGTTAATTGAGCTATGAGCATGGAAACTAAACACTAATAGTACATTTGCGTTCTTTAAAAACAGATAATACGTGCCAGATTTCTTGCTTGCTCGTGTAGGTTGAACATGATAGGAAGCTCTTACGTATAGCACGTATATTAAATTATATTTTATAATCGTCGTTAAAACTTTAGTCTCATATACTCATATAATAATCATAGCCATGTCAGTAATATGATTACAGTAATAAAACATTACTAAAATTATAATTGAAATAAACTTTTAAATCAAAGTAAATAAAATACTTGTCTGTTTTATCGGCTAAACTGCACATGCTATTCACATATGTTTGGCAGTGTCTCCTTAATTTATCATGTTGGGTATTTATTGTTTTTATGACTATAAACGGGATTTTGTGACTAAAAAAACAGTCTTACCTCTAGGAGAGCAGGAGACTATGTCCCCCCTTCACCCCATTGAGAGACTGTGTCATAGAGATCGCGTAGTCCATAACTGACCTGCGCCCCGATTTACTTTAATTTTTTTTTTATTTATTTATTCGTTTAGCATGATACAAAATAGCAACAAATTATTATAGTACAGCATAAGTTTGCCTTAATATTTCATATTAAGGCGTATATCTCATTTAAAAATATCGATCAGAATATTATTTTTAAATAAGTAAAAGGAAAGCACTCGATATTACATCCCAATCTACTATACATGAGAACGGATGGTTCAAGCTTGCAAACACACGTTAAAGCAAATAATTGCACCTGCGTACCTGCGATTACGATTAAACCATAATAAACGATAGCTTCCTTTGGCATCCGATAGCGAGCAATAGACGTATCAGGAGCATTTACTTATAATGCACATAAGTGCGTCCACAACGATTCAGCTAAAGTGATCGATACTAATAGATGTTACTCAAAGCTTACTCGACTTTGAACAAGAAGTTCGTAAAGAAATTGTCTTGAAGTAATGTGACGGAATGAATTACAAAGTTTATCCATTATCCAGATTCCTCTCCGTTCCTCAGTAGTGAGAACATTTACGAGCGATACGTTTGACTACAATTGTTATTTCAGTTGTTCGGTTGGATTGAATAACTTTTATTGCAATAATAGTTTATGCTTTCGTCTCTGTATTCCTTTTTTATATGGCAGACGAGCTAATGGATCGCCTTTGTGTGGCGATAAGTGGTCACTACTTCTCAAAGAGATTGACACTGTATGAAATACTACAAAATCCTTACATCAGACGTATACACCTTGTGAACTGACATGTTTTTTTTGTGTCTGTAGATACACTGCCTCACTCGCCCTTTAAACCGGAACACAACAATACTTAGTATTGCTGTTTGACGGAAGATAATCTAATGAGTGGGTGATTCCTACTTAGACGGGTTTGCAGAGAACGTTACCACCAATAATTCTTGTGTAGAACACTATAAGTTTAAGTGTTTTGAACAACATCGTATTAAGTATTTTAGACGAGGAACAATGTTACATAAACTGACACAAGTACTGTTAACGTAAATTATTCTCTATTGATATAGTCATAGAATATGTTCCAAACCTTCTCCTCAAAGAGAGAGGAGGCCTTGAGCCCAGCAGTGGGAATTTACAGGCTGTTGTTGTTGTTGTTATTGATATAGTCATGCTGTATCTGTATTCTATAGTAATATTAAAAAGCAGAAGAGTTGGTTTGCTTGTTTGGGTGAACGCGTGTATCTCTGTTATTTTAGGTCCGATTTGAAAAGTTAGATATGTATCAGATAGTCCCCTTATTTAAAAAATAGTATATTATATTATATTATATTATATTATATTATATTATATTATATTATATTATATTATATTATATTATATTATATTATATTATATTATATTATATTATATTATATTATATTATATTATATTATATTATATTATATTATATTATATTATATTATATTAATTATTGCATAACTGTAGGAATATTGTTCCTTTTGGAAGCTCTAGTTGCGTGATATGCTTAAAAGGTTAAAATTTCACAAAAACCACCGGGACGAGCTAGTAACCTATATACATTATATTACTATTACCTTTAATTATAAGTTAAACTACAATTAGCTTTTCGGTTTACCCGTAATATCTTCAGCTTTATAAAGAATTATTATCTAATAGCTATTATCAAACCTAACAATCATAATAAAGTTGAACTACTGAACGTTCAGCAGAAGTTTTCGCGTGATCAGCAACAGTTTAGAAGTTTGAATGGGCTGAAAAACACTCTGAATTCTTTTTTGCTTAAGCGAATAGCTCTATCAAAGTTCCCTAACTATTGTTTGACTCGATTACGGTATCATTACTAAATAGTAATTGTAGTGTAACTTGGTAACAGGCACAAAATAGACAGAATGCCTAATAAGTCTAATTTATATTAGAGAAATGCTAAATAATGAGTCCATTACAAAAATAAGAATAACTAAATGTTTATAATATTATATTTCTCTGAAAATAAAAAGCTAGTATTTAACTATTGCTGGACATAATATTTTAAGCTTCGCTTGAACTCTTTAATCAAATCTGTGAACCCGTTTGAATTTATTTATTTGTCATATGGTAACTTTCTTATTTTAGACATATATATATATATATATATAGCCTACGATATGATTTTCGGAACCAGAATGTTTAGTATATGAGTCTTGAACTATAATATATACATTTAAAACTTTAATTATGATTTTGCCCAAGTTAAATCGACTATTTTAAAAGAAATAATAAAATTGTATTACGTACCATTAAGTGAAACCTAATCGCAAGTATTCGTAATGAGCCAATTTCCGTTAGGTTTCAATTAATGGTAACACTGGGTGCTGGTGGTACGGAAGAAATTAGCCCAAACGTGCCAGTTTTTTATATCTGAAAAATCTTTCATTCAAAAAAGTCCTTAATATCTCAAGCTATGTTTATTGAATTGAATACCGGAACAATTTTTTTAAAAGGTGTTTTAGGAGGTGAATGAATGAAGAATAATTAAGGAACAACATTTCATGGCTTAAATTTTTTAAATAATCTAATGTTACGAGAGTAATCTTAGCCTTCAATACGGTGTTATGACATTTGATTCTATATCATAATTTATATCACATTATTATTGCATATTAATATAGCAGTAGCTATTGCATTTACTTTATTATATACAATTATTATTCTATTTACAATTTGTAAAACTGTAATTAATATTATTTTATATGGCATATCATTTAATACTGGCATGTAACACTATTTCTTATTTTAAATATGATAGAGCTGTCATTATAAAACAATGGGACGATAGCGGGGTATTCTAACAAAATATAAAGACATTGAATCATCATTGTAAAACGATAATATTGTTTTGACCATCCCGAACTACTGAAATTACACTATATAAGGAATGAACGTGGGAACGATATGAACTTAAATTGCATCTGAATTACATGATTGCCGTTTGCTTTTAAACTCGGAGAGTAGTGTCTCGTGTTGTTACCTCATAGAAATGAATGAATACTAATTATGCACACAACTAGATAATCCTTTTAAAAAAATATTAAAGATACATGCAATTTTAAATAAATAAATAAATATGAGACAACATCACATACATTACTCTGATTCCAATGTAAGTAGCTGAAGCACTTGTGTTATGGAAATCAGAAGTAACGACGTTACCACAAACATCGAGACCCAATCGAACCCGGGACCTCAGACCGGCGTACCCATGAAAACCGGTGTACACACCACTCGACCATGGAGGTCGTCAACCTTACCTAGTACTTATTATTTGGATAGTATGGTCCTGTCAAAATTATCAATTTTTTTCAGTGTTTGATCTAACTGATATGTATATTAATTTGAGAAGAGATCTTTGTCTCGTATTTTATCCGAAATAACTTGATTATTATTTTTCGTATCAAATCAAAAATTCCATAACAGCTATGTGATTTTTAAATAGCATGATAATTATCTTAGTCCTATCAGTGCGTAAAAAAATAGTATAAACGAAACAAAAGTTCCATCGATTAGATTTATGTCTGCATGAAAATCATTTTTAATACGTCGACCATTGTTTCTAATTAATTGAATGCGACCTCTTTTGTTTATAGAGTCGAGATGGCCCAGTGGTTAGAACGCGTGTATCTTAACCGATGAATGCGGAATCAAACTCAGGCAAGCACCGCTGATTCGTGTGCTTAATTTGTCTTTATAATTCATCTCGTGCTCAGCGGTGAAGGAAACATCGAGAGGAAACCTGCATGTGACAAGTTTCATAGAAATTCTGCCACGTGTGTATTCCACCAACCCGCATTGGAACAGCGTGGTGGAATATGTTCCAAACCTTCTCCTCAAAAGGGGAGAGGAGGCCAAAGATGTATAGAAAAGTTTGGTGTGTCCGTTCTTTTTTTTTAAATGGGCATCTATCACTTATACCGCGTGGTGAAGCTTGTTTCGATGTAGGTTTTATTAGTATTTAATAAATAGCATCCGTCTAGCGATGGATTTATTGTAAAAAAATACGATTTCACAATAGTGTGTACACCTTTTTTCATGGGTACCCAACTTCGAGGTCCCGGGTTCGATTACCAGCCGAGTCGATGTAGAAACAGTTCATTAGTCTTCTATTTTGTCTTGGTTCTGGGTGTTTCTTGTACCGTCGTCACTTCTGATTTTCGATAACACAAGTGCTTTATCTACTTACATTGAGATCAGAGTAATGTACGTGATGTTATGCAATATTTATTTGTTGTTTAGTTATACCACTCTTCTTATTTATAATACAAAGTCACGAATGTTACTCGACGCCGTTTTTATATAACGTTTCTTATCGTATAAATTTGAAAGCGTTTAACATCCGCTATACAGTATCCGACGAAGTGTCACTGCAGCAGTATCGCGTGTCCAACGGCGATAGCATCCGGCTACCACCCTCGGAGCCCTCACGAAGTGTTACCATTAATTTATACTTTATCGGAAATCCCTCATTATTACTCACATTACAATAAGTGCCGTCTGTGCCAGGGTGCGGCCACCCCCTTGCTGTCGATACTTACTAACATCGATATATATGTATATGAACTGTATAGAGTTTAAAATTATAATGATTTAACCAGATAAATATCCTATAACAACTATCCTTTCTTTGTTTTGACTAATGAGCGTTATTATAAAAATTAACTTGGTGGTAGGATTTTGTTTTACCACTCGCTCATTATATATAATACCACCAAAGATTATCCATAAAAATAGTTCGGGTCATAATATCTTCTTATTTCTTTAAGTGTTCATTTCGATAAACGATGGTAACCACTTACCGTCGGGTGACTCATTCCAATCTCGCTTACGTATTTGTCGTACCTGTAACACTTCATTTATTTATAGATAACAATCTGTTATATCTATACTAATCATATTGTTAAAGCTGAAACTAAACGTTGTACGCATGTTATGCCAATAAATTACAAGTCTTGGCTCGGACTTGCGCTGTCAATCACTAGTTTATAAGGTGAAGCAGGTAATTAAAGGTAGAAGCAAACTCACTTTTATTTTTTCGTACACGTCGTAAGCTTTTGACGTTTTTATTTTGTGTTTATTTTAAAGAGAGAGAATATTAAGCTTAACGCATTCGATAATCTTTGAAAAAAATAATTTGATCAAAAGTAAATTCGAGATTAGTCTGTTGAATGAAATCAACATTTTTATTGGATCCAAAATTAACTCTTAAGTGAGTAGTTTAGTGAGTAGTCGGAAGTAGAAAGTAGTTTTCCACTCGAGAAAGACTACCAATATTGCATATTACATATAATCATAATAAATAATATAGTAATAATAGGAAATGAAGTACGCATTTAATACCGAAAAAATATATTTTCTATACATTAATATGAACTATGATTCATTCATACTTTTAGCAGTTATATGAGCGTTTGTTTAACGAATTAACACGTGTAACCACTTAAAAAAGTGTTCTCTAAAAATCACGATTACAGTTTAAAAAAAGTTATTGGTAATTGTAGTTAGATTTAATCGACACACCCTCTATATACAAATATAAACAAACGAGTCTGTAAAAAACATTATATCAGAATATTTACGTACTAAAATTCACTTTTTCTTTTAATTGTCGTTCCGTTGTTGCGACGCGCGTTGAACGCCCAGTCTGGTTTCACCTCTACGTTCTATTTATATACGGAACATAGATCAAGACTTGCCTTGACATTGGTTTAAAAGACGACCCGGAAAGTCTTCCGTTACGCTATCAATAACACCGTGACCTACAGATTTTATAGGCGATATAATATAGTAAGCTACTAAATATTTCTAACCTCTCAAAATATATCTGTATCAATCAATAACAATTATGTTAAAAACCAATAATGCACGGTAAACATTCAATTAATTTAATAAACAAAAAGTAACAATTTATTCGATGGACATTTTTATTAAAATACCTTTTTAATCAACTAAAGTATGTGAACAATTTTAGCTCAATGATTTTGTGGAACCTGTTTAAAATTCAAATTTATGATTTAATTGAAGGTCAATGAAGCTTGTCGAAAATAATAATTAAACTTAAATTTCACACTTAATAAATAGTTTAGTTTCATTTCAATAGGTGTAACGATTATTTTATATCAGCTGATAAATATCAGCATGACAGTAGTGCGATGTTTAGATACCTACTACACACAACACAAAGTGCTAAAAATGTTCTTGGAAAAAATACATACTATCACTAATTACACGTTATAAACGAGATTGTTGCTGGGAAATATGTGTTATTTATAAAAAATATTTTAGACTAGACCGACGTACGTTTAACAACTTCACAGCTGTTTGCTGGCAGACGTATTATATAAATGATTTGTCGTTTTATGGAACATATGGGCTTTGTTTTTCAAAATAACATTTTATTTGCAACATCATGAGTGGTGATGTAGTCATTAGTATATAATCCAATACATGTTCTGGAGACAGTAGACTGACTAAAGATCAGTTGACGAGTAACTTCCCGACCATGTTGCAATAAAATAACGACGTGAGCGCCTTGTTATACCGCACTGCCTTTTTTCTATCATCTAATTGCGTATTTGCCATTAGCCTGTCTTGCCCTTATGGTATCTCTTAAATACTTAACTACTATATAGTTTAGCTAAAAGTATGTGACATCCCTGGCTCTAATGTTCATCCTGAGTGTCTCTTATGTAGTGTTGCCCAAATTTAGTCTTGGTCTTGCAGTCTTGGTCTTGTTCTTGCGTTTTTGCAAGACCAAGACCAAGAACAAGACCGCATATTTTTAGCAAGACCAAGACCAAGACTGACCGTGCAAGACTTGAGCAAGAACAAGACATAGCCTGCAAGAGTCTTGCGTCTTGCAGTTAGGACTTAGCGCTATTTCACGGAGTAGTTAGGTGTAACAGTTCGGTGTATAGGTACGCTTAGGAATTCTATGAGACGCAAAAAACTGTATCAAAGAATATGAAAAACTGGACCTATGCGCATTACGACTAATACCATAAACATACCTACATAGCGAATAAAAAAATATCCATTAAAATCAAACTGAGTGCATGCATAGTTATGTTTTAATCATCGGCACTTTGATAATACGGCATCAAAGGTTTTGTACTTACTTCTCAAAGAAATTTGCCGTTTTTCGGAAGTACATGGTTATGATACACGCGCCGGCGGCTTTTTTTGAAATCATATACAACAATCGTTGCCGCAGCGCCGAAATCACGACATTTGACTCTATTTTATCGCCGCCAGAGGGCGTAGGTATACTTATGCAAAATAATTTAGAATTTTAAGAGTACCTACAGGTGTTCCAAAGAATAAATAAGTTATGGAGTGCTTAGAATGAAAATAATAAATTATAATGATCACGCAAGTAGTATTATGATTATGATAAAATGGTAAGGATAGGTAGTAGATGTCATAATAATTTATTCTAGTAAGTATATACTATAATATTGATTATATGATTTTAAACTAATTACTTAGGTACTATTATTGTTCATTAAGTCATTATATTTCTTAAGTTTTTAAACGACATATAGGTCAGTTGATATTTCAAATTTCTTATCAAATCTTCAGTAATTTATTAATCTGCTTGATATTTACTATGGCTATGTTAATTCAAGCTCACAATGTTCCAATTCTACGTTTTTCTAAGATTTAAAATAAACTTTAATAAATAGTAATAGACTAATAGGTAATTGCAAGACTTGCATGACTCTTGCTGCAAGACCAAGACCAAGACCAAGACTGGGAGTGCAAGACCAAGACCAAGACCAAGACCAGGTGTATTGGCGCAAGACCAAGACCAAGACTGGCTAAGTCTCGTCTTGTTCTTGCATTTGGGCAACACTACTCTTATGAGATCACAATTCATTTGTAGTTACTTCCGTTTACATTATGTCACTTGCTGGTTAACCAGAAACAGTAACTATATTACGAATAGTCTGAGAGTCAAACAATGACGTCTGAGTATGTCAGGAAGGTTACCTGTACGTGAATTATATAATATCTAAGCTTATACTTTCAACGATTTACTATACTGTCACAATATATATTTCATTGATCCATCATAGAGGTAAATCTGCTGAGTACACTTACCGAAGGTAGTCTAGTTTTACCAGTAACTTAAATACAAGTAGAACAATTGCGGGTTCAAATCGCACTGAATTTCAAATGTTCTTTTTGTGTTTGTACCTTTTGCTTAACATAAGGAAACCTGATACGTTTTGGATGAAATCTTGACTGAGCCCCTGTGGAGCAGTGTGCTAACATAAATTCCAAAACTTCTCCTTATACGGAGAGGACGCTCCCCGTGAAAGATACGACTGAATCGCAATAATATTTTTGTTTACGAATTGTAGCGACCAGTAGAACGTGCAAACGTCGCGTATTATAATCCTGATCTGCAATAATGATAAAAATAATACGATAAAGTACTTGTTTATGTTATCTTTGGCAACACATCCCGGCTGATATTAAGATGGTTGTTTGGAGAGATCAACGCAAATGGACGGTGGCAGCAATTCGTCAAGCGTATAAAATTTATTACTATTAATAATAATGTAGTATATTACTGTATGTCCTTAAATATCATAGAATTAATTATTCTACGAGTTCGCGTCTCTTTTCCTGGATATTTAATAGAATACTACTTTAAAAAAAAAACAAAGTTTTTTTAAATATGTTCCAAATTTAAATTTTTCTTTTTGTTTTGTCTAATAACTATATATTGCAGAATGTTTTTAACTGGTAACTCATTCAACGATACAAACACTTGAGCTTCATAATATAGATAAAGATTTGTATATTGATTTTGTTCGCTATTGTACTCATATGTACTCTTCGTGTTAACTTAATTGTACAGGATCACGAGACTAATTACACCTTCACACAATCTACTGTTTTATAGCGATCTTTTAAATAAGAATAGATGATCTGTTTGAGATATATAAAATACTTCCTCACTGTTTGACCGACCACCATAAAGTTTGGTATTAAGAAGGTTTTATACTATTTATATTGTTGTAACTCACCGTTAGACGACACCGAGCAATATCAGCTTGTAGGTCGTTCAACGGATTGTGTTACAGTGTTACCACAAAACACAGTATCTAAAGATACAAAGTGAATGAGTTCCGCGTACGAAGTTACATAATATGACATTCAAATAATTAAATTAAGTCTTAAAAATACTAAGAAACACAACAGGAAGAAACACTGTATCTCATAAAATATAATTTAGTTTCAAACCAAAACACTTACTTTTGTCACCGGCTATCTATACATACAGCGATTTGTCATAACAAACCGGCGAAAGAGCTTGGCTCAAATGCAAACCTTTATTTTATATGTTAAATATAATATGAAAATGAACAAACATAAAATTCAAACCTTCTCGATAGGTACCACTCAAAGCATATTCTACCGTTCTACTATTATAAAAATGGTAAATGAGCCAATGTACTGCAGGCATAAGGGACAACATTTTAGCTCTTATCATCGATGGTACGTTGGCGCTGGAAGGGTAATGTTTCTCACAGGGCCAATGTCCATGGATGGTAGTGACCACCTACCATCAAATGGACCATTTGACAGATTGCCTACCTTCTTCCAACTAAATAAAAATTGAATTATGATACACCCTACAACCATCCAACGCAATAACAAACGGACTTTATAGCCAAGCAGAACAATGTCTCAAATTTAAGAAGAATACGTCGATCGTGACTTAAAAAGTGTTATGAAAATAATTGAGACAATAAAAACCGTGTGTGCAATGCTTAAATATTAATGAGGCCTCAGCCGGCACCGCAGTGACGTCGATGGACGCGTGCCGCCGTGGCTCAGTGCCAACAATTCCTAGACGCTAGTTTTTGTCATCACTGACCCACTCACTTACTCTTTGCCTTTATTAGTTGATATTCTAGACCTTGATTTAATTTATGGCTTCTGCCATCTTTTTGTTTCTATATAAAAGCTTATGTTTACGGACGATGATCAAATTAAAAAAAAGATCAACATAAACCACGTGATTACTACCCAATAACTCTTAACTGAAGGAAGTTTTTATGGCTTTTACAAAATCATTAAGAATCCACAACACTCTAATTCCATGAAACAATATACTTAAGTAATAAGAAAGAAGTAATAGTAATCATTTTGCCGTTCGCAAATAAAATACTATGATAGCAACACAAGTCAAAAGCAACCAGTTTGTATGAGAATCTCGATAAAGCCAAGAATGAACATATGTTTTTATATTAAATGGTCTTGAGGTATTTAATAACATTAAACGGAATTACACTATTAAATATTACATTACATGATTAATCGCACATAATTTATATTAGATAAAAATCAAACTTGGCTATCACATTTACAATGCAATTTCACTTCATCAACGTCAGAATAATTACATCTAAAACGATATTTTAGAAATTACTCTTCATTACAGTAGGCTGTTTACAAGTAATTTGGCTTTAGCTTTGAATAGAACGAAGCTCTTTGACTTACTGATATGATATAGTAGCAATAACGAATATCTATACGTGGGGTAAGACTATAAATTTGTTTTAAAATACCACTTGTAGGCCTTCAGACCTTGCGGTACGCGGGTGTTGACACAAAAGTAATCTTACGGAAGCCATATTCTTGGCTGGACACGCCCCGAGGCCGTCTTCTACACGCACATATATTTTTGTTTCAATTAATTACGTTTGTGCTGAAATATTGTCTTTGTTGTGAATACTTTATGTATGGTTACAGATAAACACATACGTCAAAACACCCTTGAAAAACTCTGGAGTAAACAATCAGGGGCTATTCAAATGTTAGTGACAATACTGGAGGTGCGTATTATTGATATTATATTACCTTTATCTATAATAATATGCCTGTATCTGTATAAAGTTAATGGGGTAATGAATAAAAAACAATGTCTTGTCTTTTTGTTTCAAATCTCATATCAATGACAGATGATTAGAAAAAACAGAGCTTAACTAAACAGTGTCGCACGTTATATTGACAAAATAAATTGCGCCTTTTTGGCACAAATAAAAGCCACAAAAAAAAGAAAAACTAAACAGTGAGTAATGGCGAATATTAATACAAGCGTAATTTGTTTACTTTCAGAACTCAAGAGATACAGCTACATTGACATACGTTACATCGGTTCTAAGAGAAGCACTATGTTTAAAACAAGGAAAAGGAAAAAAGTGTTCAGGTAATAATAAAACATATTTTGATAACGAAAATAATTTATTGAAAATGTATTTAATAAAAATTAAACCATATAATAATTAGTAGCAAATGAAACACAAGGAGTTAAGAAAAAGGAAACAATTAAAACAGGCAAAGAGAATAAAGATCCCATCTTTAAAAAGGGTATGTCAAAGTGTGGCGCTTAGCATATTGCTGGATAATACACACTTGCTTCCTTCAACCAAACAAATTTTATAAGCCTCGCTGTAATCTAAACGCTCCAACAACAAAATAATACGATGTGATTGATACCATTGACACAGTTATCGCATTATTATCTATGCACGTTTATTGTAATTACTTTACTTTAGTAATTATTGGGCTATGAATGCTCACATAATAACGCATTCAACTGTTATATTTTGAATTGACAGACTAATCAGCATGGAGTCTATTAATATTTGTATATCTATAACAATTGTTTCGTATGTATTTAAATGGAAATTAAAATATATGTTTTCAGCAAATAACATAGCCCGGCAGCAATGTTCACAGCATTTCATTTCAATGAACGGTACGCAAGTTGTAATCCGTTCATTACTCGCAATTCATAGCAAACGCGACAGCAATGTGAGCACTGAATTGATGCTACAAGATCTCGTTTGGATCGTTGCAGCCCTCGCCCCTAAAGGTAAAACTTACCTGTATTCATTTTTAGTACGCAACTCTTTTAAAGTAATATACGATTGTATCCATATTATTTTCTATTTGTGTGTATATACATACATATAAGTATAATCCATATAGTCATCGTATAAATTCACCCTTGCGAGCGATCAGGGTTCCCTCACCACAACAAAGAACAGACTTACTTGTTAGTTTGGTGAGTAACCACTGGTTGGAAATGTTATAAGTGTGCGAAGTGATTTAAATCTCTCATAACACTAGTTTATCGACAAATTTGTTAACTTACATCAGATGGGTCTTTTGCTTGTTAACTAAATAAATTCACAATATTTTTAAAAATGTATGGAGTACATATTGTCTAAAATTTAATTTTTTATTTTTTCAGATCCGAAATTCGCAATGAAAGTTAGAATGTTGGGATGTGTGAGGACAATGCATCTCATATTAAAGGGTCACTTTAGCGATAACAAGTTAATATTTCCTCTTCTTGTTATAATGAAACAACTCGCAAAAAATGGTAAATCATATTCTTCTTCTTTATCACAATACTTTTATATTTGTCTCGTTTATTTGAAAGCGTTTTATTGTAGCTGTTACAACGTCAATTTTAATACGAGACGGAGTTATCGCTACCTACGAGAGGGTCTTAGTAAGTCTTGGCTTCATACCGACCGCCCGACTTCGGCTCTGTCTCGACGCTATCGATTACTTCAGTAAAAACAGTTAAGATATCCTCCTTATTTTACTTAAGTTCGGTAGTTTATGGAGAATGTAGATACGTTTAAAATAATACATCATAAGTCAAAGAATGAGAAATGTCACGATGAAATTACTTAGGGTATTGAAAGAAAGCACCTAATTTGAGCACTAGTATATTTCCTAATTAAAGTTTTATAGAGGATGATTAATTGAAAAATGTTGAGATCTCTTCTTTCAAATGCCAAATTCATTTTGACAGCGATATATCAGTATTTAATTAATCACTCAATGAACAATATTTATTTGTAATTGAGTCGTAGTTGTTTATATTTATCTCGGCATGTTTGCAAGTGTCCATCCGTTTACACGTGCGTAACTCATACAGAGGTATGCTGCATGCAGATAGTGAAGACTGGCCTATGTAGCGTTCTCCTCAGGGTGTTTGACCGCTGGGACCGCTACGAGGGTCGCATGAGACTGAAGATTTGTGCACACATCCTGCAAACTTTGCAACATCTTTGTAATATAAGTACGTAATGAAATATATACACAATAATTAATGAAATAACTGTTTGTTAGATATTAAACAGGTACCACAATAAGAAAAACATTAACAGATCTATTTTCAAATAATAAACAATATTCTATAATTTCGTTACCATATTTAAAGGTACATTTTAAATACTTTTAATATTTTATGTGGCATATATTCAGTTGTAGAAAACTTTAAACGAAACAACTTTATAATCATAATTATAACAATAATTTAGAAGCTGGACGTCGAGCTCTTTGTACAAAGAAGCACGTGCAAATACTGCACAGATTCTGCTCGCAATGTCCCGACGAAATAGAGTTTGATGGGCTCCTGGCCAGAGTCTGCTCCGTCATTACCCTTTGTCTCAAGCATCAAGCTCTACCAGTCCCAGTTTCCAGTCCCGCATCGTTTAACCTCAACCCTATATTAAAAGGTATAAAATCTACAATATCTAATAGTCTCTTAACATCAATTTCATAACTTAAAATTTAGAACATTTATATTGTAGGTACAAATACAATGTGGCCATGTCACGAAGATGAAGATGATGGTGCAAATTCAGATTCGAAAACAATAAATTCCGATCTAGATGATGATGGCCCTGATAGTGACAACGACGGGGGTGATGAGTATCTTGACATTGAGCTGGAAGATAATGAGTTGAAATCTAATGAAGATGTAGAAAAACCTCACATAAAAAATGGAGAGAGTTTACAAAGCACTTTATGGTTTAATCCTAATGAGAGAGATATAGAAGACTTAAAAAAGTTTGTATAATTTTTCTATATAAATTTAATTCATTTTAATTTACTAAAGTTTACTTTAATTTGATTGCAGATATTGTATTTATTTTAAAGAATTCGGTTCTTATAATAAGCAAATTAGAGCGGTTAAAAGTCGCTCTAACTCTCGAGGATCGATTCTAGAAGATATATTTGTGACACAATGTGGCAGTGCTCGAAGTAACCCGTCACCTTCGAGTTTTTCTCTAGCTGCAGCTGCGGGGAACACGGAACACGACAGCACCTTCGGTTCATCACACACTTTTTCATTCCTGCGTGGATATCATAAGATACATGACAGTCCCTGTAAGTATTAAATAGTAAAATTGACGTAAAAATACATTGGTTGTGACAAAAATCAATAAATTTGCTTTCGTTGTCCATTACAGCAATAACAACATGCTCATCTCTAAAGATTCACAAAGATATATCAAGATATAGCTCATTCGCATCCGTGTATTCAACTATATCATCAAGAGTTAAAAGCATAATACCATTCATAAAAGTCGCTTATCCAGATATGACAGGAGGCCAGGGAACTAACCAACCTGAGCCTCTAAATAAAATGGAAAGAACTGCATGCAGGTGAGTTTTTGTAATTCATAATGCAACCCCAAAACTCAAGTCAATTTCTCCTTTTTAAAGTTACATTGACATTAAAGGAACAAGTTACTGGCGTGCGTGGAAAGAGCTATAAATCCAGAATCATATATGAATGAAGTTGTGTACGACTTAGATGCTCTTTGTGCTTCTGGCATGACTACTGATGCTTCGTTACAGAAAAGGTGATTTACTATTGCATAATAACACTTCAAGTTTTTTTTTAATATTTACTGACCGCAAAAAACATACAGGTGGACGACCAATATGACCAGTGACAATTTATTTTTGATTAACACTGATGAACAAGAAATTACGAAACTTAACAATTTCTCGTCACGGTTAAGTTTCGAATCAAGATTTGAATCGGGTAATCTAAGAAAAGCAATTCAGGTAAGTGCCCATGCTTCAGTTGAATTAACGCTATGAAAAATTTACTGTAATCTTTTTGGACATCAGTATGTTTAAGTTTATATAAATATCTATTTAAATTATCTAGTATTTTTGTACTTAAGGTGGGTCCTAGAGAATACGAACTAATTCTGATGCCAGATGTAAATTCAACGAAACGTCACCAATGGTTCTACTTCGAAGTTCGGAACATGCAACAGGGCCGTCCATACACCTTCAATATCGTCAATTGTGAGAAATCAGATAGTCAATTCAATTTCGGAATGAAACCTGTTATGTATTCGGTAAAGGAAGCTGTTCTTGGAAGACCAGGTATACTTATGATCACAATGACGTAGAAATGAAATTTTATAACTGGAAAAAATAATCAATTTGGTTTTTCATACTTCGTCCTAGGTTGGGTGAGGTCTGGGTCAGACATCTGCTATTATCGCAACAGCTACCATTACACTAACCAGAAGAACAACAAATGCTACCTGACGGTCACATTCAACTTAGAGTTCCCTCACACTAACGATGTCTGCTATCTCGCGTACCATTTTCCTTTTACATATTCAATGATGATGGTAAATAAGATTTTTTTAACTTTTCTTACTATGCTTATAAATATATAGACTTAAACTGTTTGACTTTATCAACGCCTAATGTTTCTATATACACCTAGAGTTATTATTAATTAAAGTTTAATGATACTTTTAAATAATGAGGAAGTTATAAAGTAATTATTTCAAATATATTTTAGACAAAAATTTGGCAATGGACGACTCAACTGCCTCCTGGATCATATCTCCGCACTGAGCCGCTCTGCTATTCGCTCAATAACAACGAAGTTCCTTTGTTAACAATATCGGCCGAGGATTCACCGTCTAATCCTTTAGTGGTTTGTATTTCTATGAATATAATTAATACTTTGCTCGTGTAAATAAGTTCATCACTCAGAAAAATATAGTAATATGGTACCAGTCATTTATTGTACTTGATCCATTCCTACTATTATTTGCCTCATATTTTATATAGGTTATCGTAAATAAAAACTTATAGAATAATGGTACGACAGGATAGAGAGATAGTCTTCCTGACAGCACGCGTACATCCCGGCGAGAGCAACGCCTCATGGGTGATGGACGGGACCTTGGGGTTCCTGCTGGCAGCCTCGCCATCAGCTGCCGCGTTGCGAGCTAAATACATCTTTAAGATCGTGCCTATGCTTAATGTGGAGGGAGTTATCAATGGATGGTAAGTAAAATTAATTTCTTTATTAGATAATTTCCGCTTTACTTCAGTAGTTCAAATTAAAAATCCATCTCATATTAATCAAATCTATCGTAAATTGTCGATAAGGTGAATAAAAAAACAAAACAGACATGTTAATATTAAATTTATTAACGTCACTACATCACTATCCTTTAAATTCTTGAGTTTCAACTTATAATACTTAACTAGGTACGTCACATAATATAAACACTATCTTAAAAAACTTAACCGAAGGATATGTCCAAAATGTTTAAATCAAAAATTTACTTAACAATTATTTTTACGGTTTTTGTGTTAATACGAGAGATCGGACAAATCAACTATAATTACCTCGGCGAAGTCTAGGTACCTATTCATTTCGTAGAATACTCGTTGTAATATTTGAAGATGTAGGCAAGTCGTATATTACGAGTCGCCACCACCTTCAGTTTCATAGATTATTGCCCAAAAGATACCCTAAATATCCCAACACTCGTCTTCAAGCGTATACAAAAAGACTTCAATACATAAATCTCATTTACATTAAAATAATAAACATTGTCGAAGCGATATCACCCTCATAAGCAAGCATTAACTTTACATACAAAATGCTTTGAAATATCAAATAATACTTTTGGTAGTGCGTAAACCTAAACTTTTTTTATAATAACGGTTCGTAATGCTGATGTCACCGTCGAGTCAGACGCTAGTAGGCGGGGGGTGCCAGCATACCACTGGCGTGGACGGAGTGCTCGGTGGCGTCCGGCTCGGCAGTAGAAGGCATTTCGTCGACAGCAGGAGCGTCGCGGGCCTCATGTGTAAGATAAGCAGCTGGATCGTCGCCCACCATGCCCTCATCAGCCTCGTAAGGACCTTGAGTCACTTCTTCCTTTTGCTCCTGCTCGGGTTCCTTTGAGTGAGCGTCAGCCGCTCGTGAGTAATGCGAATCAATTTGTGGTGGAGACTTTAACAATGCACCGGACTTAAGATGAGGGGACTGGAGACCGTCGAGAGAAGATGGTCGTAGCTTGCCGATGAGGTCGTTTAGAGTAAAATGAGTTGGGAGATGCTCGGAGCGCGGCGGCGGCGGCGACGACGATGTCAGTGGGTGCGCCGTCGTCGTAGTCGTCATCGACAGCGGCTTTCTGCCAGACCAAACAAAAACGGACCCTCGTATTAGAGAGTCAATCTAAATAGCTGCTACTCATAGTCGAGTTCGAGCGAGATACTTTTATCGAGACGACTATTCGAGCTTCAAAATGTTTATTAATAACATCAAACAAAGAATTGTTATGTCACAAGAGATACCAAGCAAAGCCCCCTTCACCCACCCACCAAATAATTTCGTTAATTTTGAAAAGTTTTTAATAATGTTATTCATAGTTGATCAGTATAGAAAATAGTGCCGATTCTGCTGGGTGTAGGGCTCTTGTTTGGTGGTTGGGTTGGCGCAGAGACCTTATCCCGCGGGCCCGCGCGCTTCGATCACTATCGAAACAAACGTTTAAATTATCTAGCTAATTCAAACCACTTTTAAACATTAAGAGCTACAGACCCACTACTACACACTCTTAACTAAAATGTCGTCAAAGGGACATGTTTGTTAAAGGTGAAATATTTAAAGCTGTGCATAAACGAGAACAAGAATTATACAGCGCGCGGCTATTCGGGGAGCGGGCCTCCGGAGACGGTTGGCATCTCACCTGTCATTACCCCTGCGCCGAGGACACTGGGATGGAGCCGTAGTTGTAGTAGTAGCAGCGTGTTTGTTCACAAATAAAGTCCTTGATCTCTCCGCAATGTTGAGGCTCCCAGTGGAAGGATGGTGCTTTTAGGGCAACACAGCCGTTGGTCATCACGTGCTCGGTTCTGGAAAACAAACTATTTCTAATATAACCATTGTTTGTATAATAATAATCACTCTTAATTTTTCATACCAAATACATAAGTCTATAAGTATACTCCAGTTACATCGATATATAATAATATTAACACCATATATTGCGTATTCTACGTACCCATGCCTTGCGGTGCGCTGAGGAGCTGTGCTGCCTTGAGGCATATCCAGAGGGTCCATGCTGTCGTCCGTGTGCTGACTGGGAGGGTCCATTGCCATGCGTCGCATATAGTTAAATGTTGCATTGAAGGGTAGTCCCGTGCTCATCCATAAGTACATGTCAGTGCCGAGGTTGTTACCGGAGGTCCAGAAGTCGTACTTATTATAGCCTAGAAACAAAACAAAAATATATGACTATTGAATCTCTAATACTTGAAAGATACATTTGACTTCTTAGTAGAAAAGAAATATTAAAGAATAGTAAAATATTTTCATTATAAAAATTTGGCTTGGTCAAATTTGGCTTGCTTTCCATATTAATATATGTAAATATTCTCCCTAATAAATGATTTCCTCACCTGCATTTGTAAGGTATGTTGTAATTGAATCAGCCTTTTCTTTCGTCTCAAATGATGCTAGTTGTAATCCCAACGATCTGAAAATTATGTAATTTGTTAATTTGATATTTATAATTTTATAAAGCAGTTGGTTTATTTTTGAAATATTGAAGATCAAAATTAAATCTCAATTTTTATCAAGGAATATAAATGAATTTACTTTAAAAATATATATTTTTAAATAGATGTCATTGACCATAAGAAACTAGATCCTGATTGCTGCTAGTACTTGGTTTTAAAACATTCATAAACTCGCTTAGCCGGATCAGTAAATACAATTTTAGCCCGAT
The DNA here is from genome assembly GCF_905220365.1 of Vanessa cardui. Taxonomy (NCBI): domain Eukaryota; kingdom Metazoa; phylum Arthropoda; class Insecta; order Lepidoptera; family Nymphalidae; genus Vanessa; species Vanessa cardui. The sequence goes on along the minus strand of NC_061123.1, from coordinate 5,442,931 downwards.
CGGCTAATAGTATCCTATAAGGACCATAAGCTTACAAAGAACTACATCGTGAAGCCAGTTTATCGAGCTGGAGTTTATCCGCTAAGCACTCGTTTTGGCCTTGCCACGACGAGTCCACATTCCACACGCACTCTAGGACTCTTAAGAGAATAAAAACCTCAGCGAAGTCCCGTAGTTATCGGCTCCCGTATTTAGTTACAACATTCTTATAACTATCACGTCTTACGAGATTTAAAATGCTGATATCCACTTCCTTTACTATTTTAATACTACATTTTGTTAAGATATTAAATGTTAATGACCTGAATAAAAGTTTGGAATTTGTTAATATTAAAAGACACCAGCAAATTAACTTTGGTTCCTGCATAACTCCTTACTTGTGAAGTAAAAGAGTGTTCGTGTTTTAAAGAAGTGTCATTGTAATAATAATTAATTCAGGTTACTTTTCCATAAATTATACCGCTTTCATTTCAAGGTAACGAATGTTTAACTATCGAATTCCTCGCACGCAAAAAGTGCTTGCGCCGAATTAAAAAGTCATAAATTGTACTCGTCTTGAATTAATTATACAGCATTGTGAAGCAATTGTTTTTCCCATTGGGGTATCTTCGACACATCGACATATTTTACCACCATAACTGTATTGTAGTTTTTTGTATCAGCCTCATAAACATTCAAATATGTACCGGGAACCGCCCCTTGCAATGTTTCTTGAAACTGTCTTCTACTTGACGTATTTATGCATAATGTGTTGGCCCTTTTTATTCACCGCTTTTATATATATTTAAATTCAAAATAATTATAAAATTATATATAAGATTTAATGCTTTATATATTTTGTTTAATGGAAGAGTTCAAGCATGATTCTGTTTTTACCGTTAGCCCATTTTTCCTGTGACGAAATTATCCGACGAATCGCGTCATGCAGTTTGCGTTAGCTACGCTGTGGAGACGCTCACCTCGCATGACACTTTGTCACGCTACCTGTAGCCGCGTCGCGCTTATCATAGCCAGGAGCCAATTTATACCATAATTTCCTGTATGTAATACTCCTGACATGCCCTTAATCGATTTCCCACTTTAGGCATAATTTCGTAACATATTTCTTGTACAAGACATTAAAGTATTGTACATTAATTTGTACATCATGAATTTCAATGCCTTTTTTTCTATTTGAGCTCAGATAGGTAAAATGTCTCTTCGTACTATAAAAGTTCTCAAATATTTAACGGTGGCAAAACTACAACTGAAGAATAACTTATAAGAAAGTTTAAGAAGTGTTAAATTTTATTTAAATGTTCCCGTAGTATAAATATTCTTACAATTGGTACTGTAAATATATAGGTCGTGACAAAGGCGCAATAGAAGGACATCGTGACCGAGCATCGAGGCGACTGACCTTTTAGTCGTTTAAGCGTGCGCTTGGTAAAATCGAGACCGCAAATGTCTATTAAATCTATTCTTCCCATATTCCTAATGGGCAACCCGAAATGAGAAAAGATCATATTTAATGATAAATTGCTGCTAGGCAATTATAGAATAAAGACGAGTGCAATTTTATGAACTGTAATTATACTCTTGAAGTTTATGCTCCAAGCAATCCGGGAACCGTGGGAGACGTAACACAATAAAACCTCAATCCTTTTGTCCACATTTCGCAGTGGGAATAGCTCGCGGAAGTAGTTCGCCGAGGTAACGATATTGTTCTCGGTTTTCCCAGAACTACTAACGGTAATGCAAATGTCCATACGCTTCCTGGTTGTACTCGTGAGCCTTCGAAGCGCACCTAGGCCTGCTTGTTAACGCCCAGAGGAACGTCGTTATAGCAGGACAAGGGTAAAGATAAGCCGGATAAGCATTCAGAGTCACGATATAACTATTATGTCTATCGAACGCGCCGGGAGAAATATGATACGACTGTGGTTAAGCTATGGAGGTGTGTCATTGTTAAGTACCTCGATGGTCGATTCGATACGCAGTACTCTAGTCTTAGCAATGTAAAGTGGCCTCACCTGCAATACTGATAAGCCAGAAAATAGTTCAGCTCGGGGCTGTACGGGTTCATCCTCGATATAAAGTATTGTACGCCATCGAGTTGTATCGTAGTTATCCTCTGAGCTGTAACAAAGCAAAAAGTAGATTACAATTTATGGTCGAGAAATATTACACAAATTAAATATAATTTTTCTTATAAAGCTTTTATATTTATCACACGAACACTTTTAGATTTACTTGCGCACAAAATAAATGTTATCTAATACAATAAAAAAATTTACAATAATATAAAAGCAATAGGGCTTGAATATAAATAAATATGATATTCTATATTTGTTATATTACTAATTTTTTTGTAGATACTCTGGATAATTTGTTCAACAAAGTCTATGATATGCTTGATATTTTTTGCTTGCTATTGTAATGTAAAATTAATAAACGAAATGTCTGCTAGTTTTTGTCTCATATTATATTACGATAACATTTTTTACTTCATTTAAAATCGGTGAGAACAAAAACGTTAAAATAATACGTCGTATAATTATACAGGTCGGCACGCTCTGCGGTCGGGCAACACTTCCGATATTATGTAATTAAATTCATTGATTACCTCCTGTTGTGGCTTACCGGGATTTATTCATGTCGCAATAAATCTAAGCGTTTAATACAGGACCTTAAGTTTTATTCTATCTTATTGCAATCAAATACGTTTCTCTATAATATTTAAATATTTTATAGAAAGATGCGTCGTGTAGCGATTAAATTTCATACCACAAAGAAATATATCACTGTATTTTTGATACTTGATTACAGTCATATAATTATTTTTAAATTTTTTTAATGTGCTTCATTTGTTTTTACAATTATATTGGTCAGTAAAGGAAATAATTGCGAGGAAAACTGCTTTGAAGTGATTAGTTGAAATTCTGTGACATGTGTATATGACACTAACTCCCAGTGCAAGATAGTTTTGGAATAAGAATCATCCGTAACAACTGAGTTAGTTATCTTTGACTAGCTGTGGGCTATTTCATAACGACAAATAACGAAACGACTCAAGTTGTACCATTCCTTGTATACGACACTGACTAACTCAAAAGGTATAATTCTGTATCGTTAAGTATAATTTATTACGTCTTTATTTTGATTTAAAGCTTCCATACCGATAATATATTTAATGGTAGTCCTATTTCCTGTGCCTGTCAATGAGTAAACGGATGAGCGAGGACTATAATCCACATCCTTTTCATTTGCAAATTACTTTAAGCGACATTTAGCATAAGAGGATATTATTTTCTCAAATATAAAACCTACTTTATTTTTTACCTCAATACTAGTCACTCAATTGATTTTTAAAAATATAATTTTTTTATTCGGAATTAATAATTGTTAATTTTGGGATGTTTTTTCGCCGGTTTTCTAGTCTTAAGTGTTCATTTCGAAATCGGTCGTAATTGTCACTACAATTAATAAGCAAGAGTAAGGTTTTTTCTATATCGGATAAATATTTTAACTTTAAATTAAAATTACCAATAAGAATAACATTTAATGGAAAATGATAATAGGAATGGTGATTACAAAATGTTAAGTGACGTATTATTTTCTAATTTCTGCATGTTTTTGTCGAGGCGTGTTCGCGTATAATACTTAAGCTGTCAATTACAGAGTTAATGGAATTGGTTATCGTATCAGCCAGGTTTTACTCGTCTCGTCTTCCCGTCTCCTTGGAATCCATGCATAATGCAACCTCATGCATATACAATGTCGCGCATTTCTCGACATATTCTTTTTGTCTCCATACAACAACTTCTCTGACGTAATGTTTTCTTTTATTGCAGTTAAATATTTTCGAGACGTCTGTTTCTTTGAACAGTGCAGTGTTAAGGAACCTGTTCGCGTTATGAAACTCCTTGTAGATTTTGAGTGTACAAAAAGTATGAAATTAAAATATTTCTCGTTATTCGTTTTCGAATAATTATTTTTTTTTAGTAATGATGTTTACTTATTGGGTAGACGTATATTATACAACCCATAACTGTAAATAAATCTTCATTGTTTAACAAATTCCTACTACAGGCTTTTAAATACATAATATCTTTTTATTATACAAATAAATATTGGAAATGAATAAAATCAATGATACTATTTGCGGATGAAATTGACTGAAGTCATTATTATTATTTATTTTCAAGACAGAAAACAAATAAAATGCCGAGAAACGCAAACACAAACAAACATGAACGCCCATTTGTATCCGTCTAAAGATATTTTAATTCTAAGGAACTTTGGGCTTAGAATTCAGGGCCCTAAATATCGTACATTAAGTACTAAATATTAAATCACTTCCTGATTGTACATGAATTGATTGTACATTTATTCAGATAAGATCATGAATATAATTTTATTTTGAACACGAAATTCAAATTCCATATTCGAATCTGATGGATGCATTTTACAAACAGTGCGTTGAATGATACTAGTTTTGACGTATGAAGATAGCATGAGACAAAAAGGCGGGTCACGTCGTAGATGTCGCTCAATGCATACAGATGTGTCGCCGACACCCCCGACACGTACTCGCGCCACCAACCAGGATGCGACATTCAATATTGTATAAAACTCTTTTATAATACAGCATATATTAAACGTTATTTTTTTTTTATTTCCAAGCCTATACAATTATTATTAATATTATAAATGTGAAACTCTGTATGTGTATCTGTCGCTCTTTCGCGATCAAACCGCTATATCAAATTTGATGAAATTTGGTATGAAGCAAACTTGAACTCCAAGAAAGAACATAGAGTACAGTTTTTTGCCTAACACATGACAACCAACTCAATAAAACGCGAGCGAAGCCGTGGGCGACTACTAGTGTTACATGAGTCCGTCAAAAGACAATTTTAAATCTTGTAAAAGACGGTTAGGCTTAAATGATACCTATCATTTACATATTCGGCAACAAGACAACGTTACCGGGTGAGTGCCCCGAGCCGCGTAGATTTCCGCCTGCTCATCCAGCGCCGCACACCGGACGCGCTTCTAACGGCCCCTTGTCCAAAACTATGGAACACTTCGCGAATGACGCATCACAATATATATCGTTTGATAGCAGACTATTTCAAATAAATAGCCTAACCATTCAAAGCAAACTTTATGCAGTGCGAATAGTGAATCATTATTTTTTAGCTTGAAATTGTATGTGCCCTATATGTTAAGGCTCTGATACCTTTAAGGGGTCAACTTAACAGTTTTATGTAAGATTTTGTGGAAGGAGTTATAATATTATGAAATTAGTTATATTATGAACATGAATACAGTAAAATGATCATTTTCTTATATCTAGAAGTATTCCTCTAGCAATATAATTGAAACTTTTATTAAATAATTTAAGTTATTTCTATTTCTGAGTTAGCTGAGTAAGTAAATGTATACGCCTATCTTTAATAATACAGCTTTATATTTTAAACGCTCTAATCTCAGAAATTACCATTTTAATTTAAATACTACTTTTAGCATTAGACAGACCAGTTATTACGGCTAATTGACTTCAAGCTGCATCCCTAAGGGAGTACTAATCATATACTTCAACTAATAAGGTAAAAAAACGGTAAAGAAGGTATTAATACATCAAATTTAACGCGGATAATACGAATCACATTGAATTGCATTGAACTAATCGAATATACTTGTTTCAAGAAGGCTTTTACGAGGCACTTTTGAGTCTTCATTTAACAAGATAAATTTAATTTTATAATTACATTCCGAAGTTTATGTTTCGAATGAGAGGGTTAATTACATGAATTAAATTACTCATTACAAGGGCTAATATAATATTCAATAAAAAAAAGATTCATAAGAGATCGGATCCTAAGTTCCGGTGTGGGTGGGTACATAAATTTTATAGCGCACAATATTCGTGTTTTATTCCTGAATGAATGGGAGGAAGTTGTAGTTATTATTACGTGGTACTTAAGATTCCGTCACGAGACAGTTTGTTAACGAATACTAATAACATAGTACCTGGTTTTATGTCGTTTAATTTAACAAAAACAATCGACGGTGTATGAATAAATCAATTGTTGATTGGTCACGAAAAAAGTGCGACTCGATATAAAAACGTTATGTCTGGATTTTATGAATACTAAGATCGATTTTTTACTCATTTAAATTGATGTAAATTATACTCTGACGCCGTGATGGATCGGTGGTTAGAAGACATGAATCTTAACCGATGATTATGAGTTAAAACCCTGGCCAGTACAATAGATTTTATACTTCATCTGGATCTCATTAATGAAGGAACACATCACGAAGAAACCTAACTGTATTACATACATGCGAGAAGAAACCTTAGCTCATCATCATTTACAGTCAGCCATAATTTACTTTAAATAATACGGTATCGTTTATACATTACTTGCATTCACTGTTGATTTATTACGAATTCATAATATCCTCATCCATAAAAGAGTAAAACATTTGATAAAAATATCCCGAGAATCAATTCAAATAGTTTACAAAAAGCGAGGTGCTTATGCAAACTTGTCTGCGATATTTATACATAGTTCAGTAACAGCGGGGATGTTATGGAATTTGCATGATATTTACATTATTCTAGTGAAATAAAAGGATAGATTTATATGCTTATTCACAAGTGTCTATAATACTGTCTATAATAGGCCGTTACGCAGCACGGCATCCACTTATGGAAAACATTGCGCAAATATCCCTTATAAGAAATTTTATCGTCGACAATTGCACGATTTTCTGTTCATTCAATTACTTATTTACTTTTTTTTATTTCGCGCTTTTCTTTGCAAATATATGAAAATACCAAATACATCTATTTTTTTTTTAATTGTATTGATTCGGTTGGGCAATATTTCGATTTCGTATAATATGATCTCGTGTCCATTTTCTTATTGATTATTTCTTATTTTCCTTATACGAAGGAGACTTTGATAGGAAACTTGTATGTGTCAAATGAAATTCTGCCATATGTAACGCAAAAACCTTGTAATCAAGAGGAAAGTTAGGCTTCTGTTATAACATTTATTGGCATTATTTAAATACCATCATGGCATATTACAATGGTAAATGTGATTTTGATTTTTATATTAAAATACAGTAAATAAATTAGTTTATCGGCAGCAATTTATGTCATAATAAATAAATAAAATCTTATTTCGTTATTACTTGATACGATTTGCACCTCAAACTATATGACTGCTGCAATCATGGCTCAGTGATTACGCAAGGGCCATAAAATAGACTCATTTGGATTATCATAATTAGGATATTTTTAAAAGTACAAGCTGAGTATTGTATACTTTACGTTCGCTGTAAATGATCGTGCTGTAAAGATATTTCTGCCTGATTTTATCAGCTTTACTTCGCCGTTTTCTGATATTAGATAAACATGGACTTATTTATTTCGATAAATAATTGTATTTTATTATTACATTCGAAGTGTTCATGTATTTTTTTTCTTCAGATTCGAATTTAAATTTATAACTAGTTACCTATCTGAATAGAACGCTTTAAATAAAAAAAAGTGTAGGAAGAAACAGGCTTTTTTGAATAGATTGCAAGTGAATTGTGATTCAGAGGTATACGACCGGTCATTGTAAGGAACATAGTCTCTAAAAATAGTATTCCTAGCCGTAGTATTCTTCTAAAGCACTACGGGTGGTATTTATTTTTATGATGTTCCAAGCGAGCGTACATACCGCATGTCTTTCTTAAATATCAGAGAAATAATCAATCTGACAAACAGACGATCTATAAAAGTAGTATTTTTTATACATTAAACTGTGATATTTATTAATTTTTAACTCGTTTTATAGTGAACAATAAAATAAATCCATAACGACCGCACTTACAATGTTAAATACTACGTGTAATAAGTTAGCGCCAGGATGTATGGAGACCGTCGTGCCTCGGGCGAGCGGCGCTTAAGCATGTGTGCGATTGTGCACTGCATTACATGATTGCATAACGCAAACCAGTCGCTCGTATCGGTCGCAATAACTCGCCCTCCCCGAGCAAATTACGTTGCCGCCGAGTGCAAGGGCAAGGTAGGCCCCATTTCACGGCCGTAACCACGCTTCCCGTCCTTTCGCTTACTTTAACGTAATGTTACGATAAACAAGATTGATATGACTTCATAATTTAATTTACTAAATTATATACCTAAGGATAACTTTTCAGCTACCAAGAAAAAGACAGAGAACTAAGTTGAACGAAACTGGTTCAGACTCAAAGTAATGATTCGAGCGACCGCAAATTATTGCTTAATGTACCGTAAAAAAAATTGCAATTTAAAGTTCTATCAAATTTCGTTGATTAACCCCGCCGTGGGAACATCGATCGGATCGTTCGCGGTTGGATAACGATCGCAACACAAAAAAGGGATCAAGATAATGAAGAACAAACGAGCAGTATACAACCCAAGGACGAGCTGCGATCCCGCGCCGCACTCGTCCCTGTGCTGGAATGCACCAACCTGACTATTTTTAGTCATCAAACCCGATACCGGCCTGGACTTGTTCAACCAGCCAAACAGTTGTTCACGGTCGGTTATGCCCATACAAAATTCAACGTTTTACAAAATCTAATTATTTTTGGTAACCAAAAAGTTCCACAAAGGTGTTAAATTTTATCGCTATTCTTGCTTTTATAGCTTCAATATAAATAAGTATTTTAAAGCTATACTCGAGATAGAATGTAACTTGTTCTAACACGCAACTTGTCCTTGTCCCTAAAACTCTTTATATGCACAAAAAAACGTCGAACATCCCGTAATTTGATATAATCACCGCCTCTTGCGGACCCAGTTAAAAATTTAGGGACAAAAAAGTATTGAAGTATCACAATAAATTAAATTTCTAAACCCTTCGGCATCGAACCGATCTCAACTTAATCCGATTTTATGTACGAGTTTATGAGGAGTACCTTAAAAAAACTTGTTTCAACATTATCGTATATTCCAAAATTTATTACTTGTAATTAACATTAAATAACTTCGAGCACAACAAAACCGAAGTGCTAACTCTCCTTTGCATTATCTTTTATGTTTCTCGACGATTAGGCATCTACAAAAGCCTCGTAAATGTTAATTGTTTAAATTGTACTTAGAACCAATTTACAAAACAGCGATATAAAATCACGCTATCGCTACGCCATTACTCGATCACAAAAACATACAAAAAGAAATATATTTTATGCAAATTAATGAAGTGCGAAATTTAAATATTTCAAATAAAAACGATTTATATCATGCAGATGCGACGGAAGTGCATAATGTTCCATAATAGCTCGTATACGAAAGCTATTTTCTTATATTAAATGTTAGCTAACATTACAACATTTTTGCATAATGAGGACTGCAATTATGCTAAGAAATGGAATGCTAATCGTAAGAGATCTGACGAGCTTTATGTCATTGACACAGAGTGAGCGCACGGTACGAGTTACAGCTGTAAAAAAGAGCCGCCACGGTGGAGTCATAAAAATATCACTACCGCATTATTTACAAGACCGGTAGTGGGATTGCAAGGCATCGGAGACTTGTACAGATAAGATATAATTTTATTCCTTAGAAACTGCAAAGGTACGTGTCTGTCCTCGGCAACTATCCGCTGGCCGTTGAACCCCGCACCTGTCGTCGCTCTTCATCACCCCTCGCTATTTTTTCTCAACAAAACTTCCGTTCCACGGTTTTTGCCGCTGTCGATAACCTGTCTGATACCGCGGATACGCCTCATTAGCAAAATCGCTCACAACGATGTTGATTTGTATAAATCGTTCGACTTTAGAATTTTCGTGGGATTATGAAGTAATTTTATGAGGTAATTCGCTCACTCCGATAAAACATTGCTCGAGCAATAGGAACATAGTGTCAATGACTCTACGTTTTTTATGCGCATCATTAAGCATAGATGTCTATGCATTTTAATATAATGAAAAAAAAATTAAACATTTTTATAGTCATGTAAGGCAATTCAAAGATAACGAAGCAAATAGGTATGCATGATACCGTTATCGCTCAAATGAAATATTTTTTGTAAGTTACCTGACATGCTAAAAAGATTGAGTTTGTAATTAATTTCATATTTCGTATGATACATATCACGAATAGAATTACGATTTCCAATGTAAGAGAAGAAATGTAATTCGTAGAAAGCAAAAAAAGTCCCTTTTCTTCTAAGCATAGTGCACTTGCCTGCATAGCAGTGGACACACTTGAATCAATATGAAGCGGATTGGTAGGTTCTGTTTTCTAGTTGATTTAAATTTGGTGAAATTAAAAGTGTGTTTGTTAATTAAAAAAGAACAGCATTAGATCATTCATACATCATAAACGGTGTGTATATAACAATGAATGTTATATTAGATATATATTTATTATCATTATATATAAATAAAAATACTTTTATTTGATTTCTATTAGATATTTTACTACCAATTTTTAAATTTCTATGTATTCATGTATGTTTAAGTTGATTAAAATCAAATGCTTCTAATACATTATACTGCTTCTTATAAACTAATAAGATTAATTATCTATTTAATCGTTTATCTACTTACAATTTTTTCGAAAATATAATATTTAATTATTTTGCAAGCCATTTGACGCCTACACTTATTAAAAAAATATCTTTTTTATATAAATATATAAATCACAGAAGTCAGTTTATGATACTTTTTTTATAAATTTCATTTATAGAATCTTATGATAACTATCTGTATGTTAAATTCTAAGTATAGATAGATCATGTATAGTTTTATCAGATAAAATAATATTTTTCATAGTTATTTTTTCCACATAATACTTTAGAGTTTCTAAATAACATCGAATACTTGAAATTCACATTGACTTTGTGAAAGTTTACAATATGATATTGAGGCTAAATTCTACTTTAAATTTGAGATGTTTGTGAGCTGCCTACTGCCATTGTACCGTGATAGGAACAGAACAATGAAGGTCGAGGACCCGCGGGTCACAGCAGCGATCTCAAGAAGTCATAAACTTGAAACGTTAACCATTCCTTCTTTTATTACATCCTGATTAGAGCCAGTTTTTCTAAGCATTCGGTAAATGCTTGTTAATGCTTGGACGTTGGTCATTATAAGGAATGAACATGAAATCCATTCTCGTTATGTCAATTGTCTATATTTATTATAAACATATAAAACCTCCTTAGAAACGCGTCACATTTTCTGGTATAAATTATATGCACATTGGTTTATCAGTTTTTTCAATTAAGAAAAAAAAAGTGACCAATTTAGGTAATGATGGCCAATGTTATATTTTATTTAGATTATTAGATCTCATATTACCTACTTATTTTACAAGTAAATGTTATTTGAAATATTCTTTTTTTAATTATAGAACTCAAACTTTATATTTACTTAATTAATTTATCATACTAGTATTTATGGTCGTCTTAATTTTGAGCTTCAGCTTAGTCGCAAATTTTGCAAATAGATTGTCCTTTACTCGTACTCGTATTCTCGCTGCAGGTTATTTTGTCTGACTGACCGTGTTACGAAATTAAATTGTCATCTAATCACATGTAGTCGCCGAGTTTATTAGAATAATTTACAGCGAGGGTCGTCAAATAGTCGCAGTCACCGTTTAAAAGTATAAGCATACCAAGAAACTTCTTCCAAATTAGAGAATTAATTAAATAATATGTAATCGGACAGTTTTAGGTTAATTTAAAAATATCATTGGTATTATTGCCAAAAGAAATGTTACATTAGTAAGACATACCTGCAACAGGCCCAAGAGTAGTCACGAAGAGCAGGAAAAAGCTGGCGAGTAAGAGCATGTTGATAGAGATGTTGGATTTCTTCTAACTATTGCGGGATCACGCGCTAGACTGCGCACACGCAACACGGGACACTCGGGCACACTGAACGCGCGCTCTCCAGAACCCCCCCTTATAACAGCAACGCGTCCCGCGCGCTCGTCTACACAAACAATGGTGGCTATGCTTCGACGACCGGCTTCTCAAACATTACGTCCATTGAACCTCTAAGTGCGACTCTCTAGATAGATGTATAAGTTGAACCAGTAATGGTGATACAACATATCTGGGGCTCGTTCCGCCGGCGAGGCGGTACGGGCACGGACGTCCGGCGGCGGATGGACGCTCGGCGCCCGCGCACCCGCTCGCTACGACACGGGAGTTATCTCGGCAAATCGTACCGTACTATAGTTGCGTTCGCTCAATTTGTTCTTGTTGCGGTCGTTGCGAATTCTTCTCCTGTCCAAAGGGTCGTCGAAGTTTTTCTTATTTAAGAACGCAATTCGTAAATTGTCGAAAGTTATTAATCAAAGCAAATTTTCTTTTGAAAAATATATGAAAAAATAAAAGACTACTTTTATGATGAACAATTATTAAATTTAATAATTGTAGTAATTAACTTCTTTTTCTCTACAAACTTCTTGTCAAAAGATAAGATCTTAGCCCACCAGTGTACACGTACAGGCTGTATATGCAAGTTAAAAGTTTCAATTATTATCTAATAGCTTACAAAATATATTTAATTGTATGTTTACAAAATATCAATAAAATAAATATATTCGTTCCTAAAAACTAAGACGAGCAAGATGTTTTTACGAATAGTCGGCTAGCATGCGTGCAGCTATCAGCTATAAGAGACCGACAGCCATGATAAAAAAAAGGTAAAATATCGCGATGGCGGTGATCTCACACCTTACGAGTTTCATGCTTTAGTGATTTATATTCAAATTTACGACTTTATTTAAGAGCCATGTATATTAATAACTCATCTTGTAACATGTTACTATTTTATAATAATTCTTCAATTGACTATCGACTTTTTGTCGATTTACGCAATCGGAAAAATATAACAATTGTGATAAACGGAATGGAAAGCTTGTTTAGAAAAGACATTTCAGCAATTTTTGGACAACAAAAATTTTCATCCTCTTCCCTGGTCCTTCTTAAGTATCTACCTAAAAAGGATCAGCGAAGAAGGATCACTATAAATGTTTTTAGGATTAAATATCCTGATCAGAAGTGAGTGCGAAGCTAGGTGGGTATATTTGGAAATGTAGTTGCATCAAGATGGTTTCCTTTTTCGGATTTTTATTTAGATTTGCCTATAAATGATGAACTAAGCTGTATCTTTTATTTTTTATTTTATATATAAATTAAGGCGGAAAGAAGATATTATCTGAAGATAGTTTAACTGCAAAAGCAGAAATCATTTATTATAATACACGCTCGTGATTGGATCATTCATCAGATTCGGAGTAAATAGGCGATATTCATCCTTCATACATACAATGCAGTTAATAAATTTTGTCGGCAAATTCGTGCGTATAGATTAAAGTATTCTACAGATCAACGTGTTTTTCAATTAAAGAAGTCGTTGAAGTTTTATTAAAAAAAATAAACTTTCATCACATGACACATGAACTAATCGCGATAAGTGAATAAATGGATGCTCTAAGAAATGTAAATCATTAACAGACCATCATTGCTATGCAAGCCCCTTTTTAAGGCAATAGTTGTATTCGTAACTCGCAATTACACTGGCTCGCTCTAATTCTTCAAATCAGATCACTGAAATACAAAGCAATGATCTCTAGCGCTAGAATAAGAGATGACTGGATGATATCCAAGTCATATTTAGAGTAAGTGGTAGTATCCAAAGCCCTAGTATCCAAATTTAACAATCGTCTTGACAAACGATGTCCTTATTTTTATTAGAAGCTTAACAGCCTTTGGTGTTATCAATAAAATAATTAGAAAACTTTAGAATTGTGAGTTCGTTTTAAATATAATTTCTTCAGAGCTTAGCATACTAAAATTATAATAATACCAGATGTATTTTTTATGATTACACATGGATTATGTTCCGTATGTGTAAATATATTAATATATTTATTATATACTGGATATAAATCAATAAAAGTGAAAATAAGCTAAACAATACAAAGTATGTAGACTATACTAAATGGTATAAAAATAATAATCCATCAGTGAAAGAATAGTGAACTTTCATGCCATGGAAAGAAAATAAGTGGCCATGAGTTGAACATTAGATTTATCCAGAAATAAAAGCATGGAAACTGCGCTGTGGACTTGAAAGGCGCCGCCGCTGCATCACTCTAAGTATGTGCCTTTGAGAGCCACGATAATTGGTGGCACTCTGTTTATTCGTCGCACGGCCACCGGGCCGGCGCGGTGGTCAGCGCACCTTACGCTGTATAAATACTCTGAATATAAAAATACGACGTTCTTAACCATATTATTATATAGATTGCATAATACTTTGTCATTAATTTATTTGGTAATAATGAAAGCCTTCGAGCTGATTTAGGAGAGTGGATATTCTACCACAAAGGATTTAGTATGAAATTCACGGCACACATTAAATTACACAAGTTTATGCTCAAATACAAGTACACTATCTCTCACTGTCATGACTGGAAAAAGATGAGGCGTAGGTCTAACGATTGACGTGCTTTCCGAGGTACGAGAGTATTAATATATCCAACTTTGGACTGCTACTAAGTAATTGCAAGTAACTTTTTGATGAGCCCGAAACCAAGATTTAGCCTCTTAGAGCTTTAGCCTAATATGCAAGCCGATTCCCGAAGCCTTTGAATGTTTTAGTTTACAGTGCGGAAAATGTATTCACTGTAGGAATATAAGCGATAACTCTATAAAGCATATCTGGTATATTCCACATATAATACCCGATAAGCGGGTATCTGAACACTATCTGAAGCCACAATGTATATTCGATACTATTGAACCATTCACAACAAGATACTGCACTTAAAATTAACTATAAGAAAGTTAAATTGCCTCAATGCCTCCAGGAACGTTTTTAAATCTCTTTTTAATCGCATTCAACCGATGCCTATCGTATTGTTTTACATCGGATGAGTTACGTTGGCGCGCGATACGATGCAACTCGATAAAATAAAATTCACAGTTTTATTTTAAGTAAAAAAAAAACTTGATATTGCTTTAATAGCTACAAAGGGAACAAAAGAAGCGAGATTCGAGCGTGTTTTTTTTCGTGAGATGTTACTGAGGTTCGGACAGCGTTTAATTGAACGAGTACTTGACTCCGACGTTTGAATAGTGGCTACAAGGATACCCCACGTACGTCCCAAACAATATCGAAGTATAACATAAAATACAGACACAGCTTATTATAGTTATTCTCATATTTTATCGATAATAAAGTAATTTCACAGGTCATTAATCAAAAGTAAAAAAAATCACGACAAATAACAAGCTATTGAAATTTTTCAATTAAAATATTCTTTAATGTGTAAATTTAAGTTATTTTGACGCGAAATTATATTTTCTTACTTGGAACACACAAACGAATTATTGTGGTTCGTCTCGCATTGAAAAAACTTTTGATTCTGAATTGGAATTGCAAAATAATCCACCATTAAAATCTATTTTTATACTCTCGCTTATGTCTCACTATTGTGACTTTTTATAGTAAAATAATGATATATTTTGAAGCTAATATTATCAAATTCACTGGGTACACAAAAAGCTGAAACTTTATTTTACATAATTTATTATATTATAATGCTAATTGAAATGACATTAAAATTTAAATAAAAAGAACTTAAGTCATACAAGTTCAATAAATAGCTAAAAACGGCTTTATATCCACAAATGTTATTTCTGATTTTTAGTTCAACAATGCTGTGTCTCCTTCTTTCGAATGTCATTTCAATGGTGACAGAAAGGGAGGAGACAGTGTTTAAATAAATACGTGAGGTTAAGAAAATTTAAGAAAAAGTTGAAAATACAAATGCAGACCCTTTCTATATTGAATCATTTAATTGCACTCCTAACTAAGACGGCGTTCTCAGTAAGTTTTGAATTATTCCGATCGTTACCGGTGCCGGGATTATATGGTTTTTGTCCGCCAACTCATTCCGAAGAATCACGCCAGACCGGTTTGCGCGAGCTCTGAAACAATTATATTGTTTTACTTATCTCTATTACGTTTGTCGTTATTATTACTTAATAGGATTGATATTACTTTTTAATTTAAAATTTATACGTTGTAATTTAATTGCATCAGGGTTGTGTACGTAATAGAATTAACTTTTTTTCATACGATTTCTTCATCGTATTCTGTCTTACATTACTTATGTTAAAGTATATAAACGAAAATTAAGTTTCTTTAATTGTAATGTAAAATTCGTAAAATGTAATGTGATCATTCTTTCCGTAACACGATCACTTCGATAATTAAGTATTAGGGTACACGTTGGTCAAAATAGTTATCTAAATATGTGTTACTAATTGCTTTTGTTGTACTATCTTTTGTAATATAAGTTATGAAATCAATGTGTATCTTAACAAAAAAATATAGTACATTACGTATGCCTAGATGTAATGTATAGGATTCGTAATATTGTAGTTGCGCGTACCCGCTCCGTATATACAATGCGTAAATAATAAGAAAAATAACGAATCCTATTGTAGTTAAATGTCATACGAGTATAAAATTACTTGTGTATTTTCAAGTTTTCATTTTTGTGCGCTCTGCGAAACAATTTCAACGCTCAAGATGTTGAATCTCAAACAAGATTTGAGATACCGATTGCATGCGTGCATTGCATCGGAATTTTTATTAGGTTCATTCATTAATTTCAAACTAGATGTTATCGCATGCTCTTTCTTAGAGGTTAGCAAATATATTTATCATAATTCTATACTTCTGAGGCAGCGCGCAGCCGTTATTAGGTTTGATCTTCGCGGATAAGACACTGTGATATTGATTCGTCCCGCGCTGTCGTGACATAGGTGATTATGTGTTTAAGCAATTACTTCATGGAGCCGCTATAGTGATCGAGGTAGGATAGTTTCCCGTTATAATTGGCAGAGGCTCGCAGGGTCCGTCTGGGAGAGGTGTCAGAAATGAACGGTGGAGTGCGCTACGTAGGGACCACTTCGATCTCTCCCCCCTATAATTTTCATCGAAACCTATTTCGACAGCCCCTTATTTTAAACATACTTAGCAGAATTAGTATTTTCTATACGTTATACGTTTATGTATACGTTTATTTTTACTCGCTTAATGTAGAATTCACGTTAACTTACCTTATCTCACTTTTTCCGTTATAACATTATAATTCAACGGATAAAGACCTGTCTTAACGTCATGAAGTTGCATCATTACGTTGTTTCGCAAGGTAATAATTAAGAGAGGTCATTGGCGTTGTTTACAGTACTTTGAGTATCTCGGTTTTGAGTAACAAACAACACAACGAGTACATTTATATAACCAATAAATATAATGGGTTTCAATTACAGTGATCCGGATTATTTAAAAAAATAAACCTAGAAATACTCCTCGCTGTGTATGCGCTGCGTATGGGTTTGGTAAATGTTTGGCGCAACACATCTGTCCGATCCTAAAAGTATATATATGTGTGTGTGATTACATTTATTACCCTGAACTTACTATCTCAGCTATAAAGTTCATATTGCAGGCAAGTTAAAAATTTCGCAAAAACTTTTATGAAATTCCTTCAAAACTAATAACAAATCACTATATAATAAATAACAAATCACTCTATTATGAAATTTAATAAAATTCTTAAACTGTGCGTTAGTTTATTTCACACGTATATTTCTCTACATTTTATCATCGAATTACATACACGATCAACAAAAGCTTATCTTAAATAATCCTATCTACGTATAAACAACAAATAAACTTGAAATAATAAAACAAAGTGTGAATTTTGCTTGTCGTGGGTTCAAGGTTATGAACGTGATTTTGAAATATCGTAAATTCAATCTGAATAGCCCATCTGCGCCGCCAATCGATGCTTTCTCACGAACACAATGAACATCAAAACAATCCCTACGTTGTATAAATTTAAGACCGAACTCGCCTTAATGCCAAATATTTATTCAAACAAAAACACTTTTTATGTTTGTATTGAGTGTTTTTTTTTTTGTAGTTCAATGCTTAGCATCCATTCTCCAGTTCTGCGTTATCAATATTTACTCAATCAATATTGATTCAAACTCGCTTCAGGTGTTTTCGAACGTACCGATTACGATCCTGTGAGCGCTTTCATTGCTTTTCATTCACGACAAATAATTTAGAATACATTTGCATATAAAGCGTGGTGCTTTTTTACGTTCATCGAGGTATTTCTAAAGATATGATTATTTATGAAATATAATCTTATTGAAGGCAAGTAAGTTAAACTATGGGAAACCCCTTTTTCACATCGAATGATTTTATTTCTCTCACCGTATTTTACAATTGCACAAATTATTACCATTGTTGCTCGCTTTGCTCTCGTTTCCGGCTTCTCTCGGGATTGCCTTCGCTTAGTTCTGCACCAAGGCCTGCGTCTTTTAACTAGTTTATTGCCCCCGACAAAACCTGTAAGTATTTTAATTTGCAATGTAAACGATGTTTTACATAACTTTATGAAAAACATTGTAGGTATTTACTATGCGCGTTCGTCTTCCAATTAATTGATGAAGATTTAAGTTGTCGTAATTTATACATGTTTAATTATTATCATTATTTATTGTTACCAATATGTAAGAAAATTAAAGTTGAAACTTTTCTACTATAATTTATGTCGTCCTGTAGAAAGGATGCATTTGTAATCCTATATTTTTCGTCAATTTTATCTACTTAAATCTGATTTGTCGTACAATTTCAGTCGTTGCAATTTTCAGAATTAACAGAAACGTATAAACATTTTTACGCAAATGTACTCTGGTAAGTTTCTCTTACTGTTATGTCGCGATTATGGAATACAGTGTTTTAATGTGGCTCTTGCAATTTTCCTCTAGCGGCTCATATTGGCGGCACTGTGAGAACACTTTATAATTGATGAACAAGTATCGGAGCTCATGATAATGGATGATAATGGTTCATTTGTATTTAATTACCTATGTAACTCGTGGAAAAGTGTAACTGCAGAAACTCATGCTCGTTCTTCTCGGCGGGGTCTACTAATGTAGATTCGAACTATTCTATTTGATAACTTTGAATGTAACGAAATATCATGAAACGAAACTAAATCTGTATTAGATATAAAATATATTTGTTTCGCGGATCCCTAAGATGTGATTATATAAATAGTTATACCTATAACTGTTCTTAAGTCACGATATCGAGCGAAATTACCAACACCACTCATGCTTAAATTGAACATGAGTAAATGACGGGGGGACATTCACGCGATGGCAGTGCTTATTACACAGGATAAATTTAGATTAAATATATTTTATTTTTAGTGCATACTAGCTATTATGTGTAAAGGACGGTATCAAGTAGTGAAGCGTGCACAATCGTGCGTGACGGTTGAAATACATACTTCGGCGACAATTCACCTTGACTAATATCCCAAGGATAGGGCCATCAACGGCCAGCTATTAAAACTGAGTCGGGACCTTCTCAGAAATTTAGATTTACATTCTTGTGTCAGTTTATACGTTTATAGCGATCAAGGAGTCTGTAAACATAATTATTTTTTAATGAACTGTCAAATACAGACTGGATTTGACAGAAGTTTATTAATATACATATAATTTGAGTTTGTGTTAGTATGAAAGATTTAATATTGTCAAGTAAAATTTCTTGTAAATAAAATTGTACTTGTACTTTGAATCAGTCAACTTTTTTAATTAATAGAGTCAAGAGTCAGTCAGTCAGTCAGTCAGTCACGAAGGTGTCTCCGTAATTATTTAATTATTTTTTAATAAAATATACATAACAAAAATAAAATTTTGCTGTCTTCGCTGTGTCATGCTTACTATGATATCTTTTGAGCACGAGTTTCACTCGCTCCTACTAATGCACATCGATTCATATAAAATTTAACTTGAAAAGGCGCACCTTCGTAAAAGATCTATAACTGCCGTTCTTTTCTTTCCAATGAAAATAACAACAAAAGGGGCCGTTCTACTGACTGACACCTTAATTATCAAATTAGTTTCGAGACGATCTCGCAAAAAATACCCGACGTAAGATACATATAAGTATTTTTAAGAGCAATACTTTCGGTTGGCTGTGATATGGGACGCCGTACGCACGAAAAGCATTAATCTTAATGTACATAGATTTTGCTTCAAACTGTGTAAAAAGCATCTCTCCTCAGAGGGTTTCTGATACGGTGATCAATTCAGTAAATTAAGCGTGAAAAATGACCTCACATTGCATAAGATAATAATATGCAAATTATACAATTATAACATACATAAAATACGTTGCTGTTATTCGTAAAAAAACCAAAGCACTTTTATGTATTTTTATTTCTGCAAATAGTACATCTGCTTAAAAACTAAATTAAAATAAACCAGTTTTTTTTGGTAAAAACGAAATAAAATAATCCGTACTAAAAAAACAGAATAACAGCCAATAAATAAACACTGCTGCGCTAAAACCTAATCTCATTTTAGAGGACGTTATTTTATTGATAATATTATTCTATTCAAACAACTTTCTGCTCAACTTTTACGGAGACTCAAAGTCGTAATTTTAAAAGAAAATTGAAACGTAAGCTGCCACCGGATCGTAATGCAAATCTTTTATTAATATTCATTTCATAAATATGTACAAAATGTAATAGGTTATCGAATACATTAATCCCGGAAATGAGACTAATTAGTAGTACGGGTTTAACGACATAACATGTAATTATAAATCCTACCGCGTACCCAGTTATTAAAAGCTAGATACGTCGTTATGATAGCACGGCAGTTATTAAATAAACATAGTATACTATCAAATTGTTTCTGTAATATTTGTTGTATATTAAATATAAATTAACACTTGTCTGCTTGCATCTTTACTTTTCTTTACTTGGTTTCGGGCTGCACAAGGCCGGGCGTTGTGGCGATCTTTGGGGGAGGCCTTTGTCCAGCAGTGGACGTTCTTCGGCTGAAATGATGATGATGATGATGACTTGTCTGCTCATCATGTTTACTATATCTAAGTTATATGTGTAGGATTGCTTTTCTATTTTGGTATTACTAGTCTTTTTAGAGTTTATTAGGTACTTACTAACTTACTACTTTATAATTACTTTTAAATTATATTAACTGAACTTGAAAATATTACAGTCCATTTTTGGTCCTATATATGGGTACCCTGCTAGATATTTTTCTTTTTCTATTTGAATAATTTATTCGAAGAACTTATAGAACATGTATTTTAATGCCATAAATTAAATTAATTATAAACTTTGGTAATGTATGTATGTAGTAAGCTTCACTGATTCACGTCAATTCAAGTTATTGCATTTAAAAACCGTTTTATAATTATTTTGTCATATTTTCGCTTTGCATGTCATCCATTGAAATGAGAGGGAAATAGCGTTCCAAGACTTAATTAAATCCATGTTTGTATTGTTATATGCGTTTCTAGTCAATATTAATCGCGTAAGAACCTTCGTAACCTCCAATATGTTGACCAGCTAAGTGTCGAAATGGGTTCCATATCTGCATATTCTTTACGTAAAAATAGTCAAAGGCTTTATTATTTGCTTTTAGTTCTCCCAAGGCGCTGATTATTTTGTCATTATCGCGTAGGATGTAGAAGACAGCAATGAGATTAATTGGTGCGATCGGGATTAAAGCGATTTTCTATCACCTTTCTTTCGTATTTCGCTCCTTGAGGTATTACAAAATATTTGTCCTTTAAAGTTTGTTAAATTCGATAAAATAAAATTAGGCAATGGATTTATTTGTGTCATTCCGTCAATTATTCACTGAAAATGACACTAACAATATGAAACCTTGTAATACTTCTATTTATTTTTGTTATTATTTTCAGTAAGATTCCTTAAATGATATTGTTTTTGAATAGACCTTCCATGGACCCATTAATATTGGTGTAAATATTATGACATTGGTCCGTTTTATGATAATCAGATTTTTCTGAAGTTTTGTACATTGGGTAGGTACTTAAAATTGTTTAATCGAAAAAATATGTTAAATTCGTTTATATTTTAAATTTCTCTTTTTTAAATATATTTTTTCTAATCAAAATGACATCGCTAAATATGACAAATAACCAATGTAAAGAGACATATTCTAGGAGGTTAAGTGTTTACCGCTCTTAACTGAAATTCATTAATGATAAACAGGATAATTACTTAAAGCACGTGAAATTTACTTCAATAATATTGTTTGCGCGCTAACCCTACTTCACCTGTCATATGGTTTGTTTACATTTATTTTATTTCGAAATGTGAACATGTTTCAGTTTTGTTTAGTCGCAAGCAATCAATTGAGTGATCTGTACTCTTTTTATTTTACTGTCATACTTGTTTAACGCAATATGCTTATAAAAACAGCCGAAGCAGTAGAATAAAATATTTTATGAGTTTAGAAAATAGCCTGTCATGTAATAAATCACAAAAAGTCATTCGAGGAGGACTTTTGAAAGAAACGAAGTATTAAAGAAAACCTTGACCTAAGATGCTCTGCCTCTATTCAAATGTCCTTATTATTCCTTTCTCGTACATCCATTAAGTGAGTGCTGCAACGTTGAGAATAACCCAGGACAAAACCTAAGCGGCCATAAATAATAAGAGGCGAACGGAGTCGGATAATGAATTACGATGGCAGAGAGTGCAAGCCCTTTATAATAGAAGCGACTATACGACCCACAGCCCGTTGCCGCCACCATGAACGCTGGACCGCTCGCAACACTCAACTCGTGCGATACATAACAATCAAAAATAATATTAAGGCCATTAACGTACATTACAGCCGACATTTAAATTAATCTGTAAAAATAAATCGAAAGAAACTTTAATAATTCCTAACCAAGTCGAAATTATCTCACTAAGACAATTCAAAGAATGCTTTGTCGTGCGAATACTTGTACACGACGCCTCTTACATTGCATCATTGTAAGAGCACGGCGGAGTCAACGACATTCATTCGCAAGTCATAGCCATCGACAAATAACTTCAACTCGAATTCAGATTTTACGCGAAAGTGTTGTCAGCGAAGTTCCTATAAGGAGGATTACCTTAACTTATTAGGACATTGTATCGTAAGACTGCGAAGAGGGAGGTCAAAAAGTTGTAACAAGGTCGTCCGGTTAAAGCGGTTATATAAATAATGTTCTGCGCCCTGCCCTCTTGCACCCACCAACCGCCTATTATCTGTTCATCCTTGAGACCTTCAGTGTTATGACTCACTACGCCATTATTACATGTACCCTTTGAAAATTCATTATTCTATAAAGCATTCCATTGCTTTATTTTTACTTCTGTGTAATTCATAACTGGAAACTTGGTAGTTTCTAAATTGACTTGCGAAGATGATCTGACAATAAAATATTAAACGGAATCGTGTTCCGAGCTAAGCTAAGATTCACGATTTGCTTATAATACATATACAGAGATGTACAAACAAAGTAATAATAAAAAAAATAGAAATGAGTATTATGTCTTCGATTTCAATATCATCAAAATCACTTCTGAAATGTAACACATAGTATTAGATAATTTTTACGACGATGTTATAACTTATATAAAGAAACTGCATTCCAGTGGTGTAGGGACAGTTGTTCAAGAAGTGTCGTGTCATTGAACCGACCTGTGGCGAATTGCTCCGCTTCCGCAACAGACGGCAAATAAAATCAATTAGTGGAGACAACACCGTTAGCTCGATCTTACCACGCTGACGTTATGGAAAAATATCCCAACAATGGCGGTCGAAGAACGACTTATAATAAGTCTGTAAAACGATAATAAACAAAGTTAGTTATGATAAAAGAACAATTACCTAAGTCATCCGATGTTATTACTTACTATCGCATAGCAGTCAACGTGATTCAACTATTCTATAAATAACGAATAGGCACGTGTATTCATTCCAAAGGATGGTATTTAATGAAAATGGCCACGTCATATTATTGGCACCACGTCGGTGACACCGGATAAACGTTGCAACCGCCGATTGTCTCGCGGCTATCGTAAATAACTCGCCCTGTGTCCGGTCGTCCGCGTCGCCTAGGAATACAGAGTTGACTTCGCTGCCTAGTGAATCCTGATGACGTACGAAACATTGATACTCATAAAGATCCCTAACCATCGATACTCATGTCTAGCCTCATCTAGTATCGTTTCTGTTGTCAGACAAAGACAAGAATAACGTATAGACGTGAAACGACTACTACCCGTGATTGGGCAGTCCCTCCCTTACTGTTCGCAGGAAGCAGCCTCCGCGCCGAGCATACGGATGAGCGTGAGCGTCCGTTGGACTACAACATATTTAACCATGACCAATAATAATAATCTTCGCTTATAATTCTTATAATATTTGCTAGTGATTTCATTTCAAAGCACAGCGTGAAGATTAATTGCTATTCAATTCAATTTAATGAGCATCTCGAGCTCTAGAATATTCACCCTGCGGCTATTAATACGAAGATAGAAACAATGGACATAATATTATATAAATACGAACCAGTACGAATATAATGTGGAAGTTTTTCTTTGATCTCTTTTATTGGGCAAACGTTATGCGAAGGGTGCATAGGGGCGGGTTGGGATCGTGCGGGGCCGAGGTATGGCTGAGAGCAGATAGCATCGCTGCGGCGCAGTCTAAAAATAGATGGCAGGCAGACCCTTGAACCAGCCTCGGTCATCACTGCACGTCTCAAAGGGCTACAATTGTATGTTTAACATACTTATACTTATCTTAGCAACATTTTTATTTGTTTAACCCCATTTTATAAATTATAACAATTAATAAATATAGGTACTTATAAATTCAAACGAAATTCAATTACCAGCAGCTATAAAGAATCAAATAGTTGATAAGTTCAAATAATGAAGTACATATAAGTCTGTTAGCAAATAGTTTTATACGTCGAGCGTTAAACCATTAACAATGATGTGCGCTGTTGTGCCGCAACTATCTACCATAAAACACTACGGACTGGGTGCAGTTTCTCGCTTATACGCTTTCGTTTGCGCATGCGACCATAGCTTATTTTTTTCCTGATTAGAGTAAAAGATGCACAACCGGTTTGCAAGCGAAGGCCACTACTAGAGAAGGACGCGCGCCTCATGCGCAAAGTCGAGGACCTGTGGGCTGTGCCCGCGCCGCATTGCCGCCCGTTAATGATGTCCCTTCACTGAACCACACCTAATTGGACAAAGTCCGAACCCTACATCATCATGAAAGAACGCCAACTCAAGGCACATGCTGTAATATCGATAATTGCGGAACGAAAACTTGAAAATTGTAAAATTTTCATCATAAAAACCACGTTACAATGTTCAGTATTTATTCGTCTTTTACACTTAAATTTCTTCTTTATTTCAATTAATGATTTCATCACTATTCATTTTAAGATTAACAACTACTTTTCGATACTTTTAAATGGCTAGTCATGTAAACCTTTCAAGTGCGATTATGTCAGAAACACGTACACAACAAGAATTGCTCTATAATAACGGAAGAGAACATAGTGGATTGTCGTAGATTACCGACGCACTGAATCTAGCTGTAAATAATGACACAATTGAAGTCGTTAGTCCTAACGAGTAATGAAACATCAATAGTTCACATGATATTTATGTAAACACTAATTAGTATTTAAAGAATAGGTATGGACGTAGTTCAAGCAAATAAAATTGAAGATTCCGTCAATTTTTTTAACTTTCTATATCGTTCCCTTTAAATTGACTACAATTCAATAACAATAATTCAATTTTAAAATGATCTGTGATATAAAAAAACGCATTCCTATTTCAAAGTTAAAGCCCCATGCTAAGAAATGCAAAGCAAAATACTTGCCGACTTACATGCAGGTATATCTTCGTGGTTTATTTATGGCCTTGCACTCTATTTGGATTATTTCGATTGTCTTGTACTTATTTTATTTAAGTTATGTTTTGTACATGACTAGATATTATCGATTTGTATCTTTCGAAAGAGACTGTATTTTTTTATTCTATACAAACTCCAACCATTTTTACCTGATGGTAGAGATCCTATCATATTTTCTTCCATCATGCCGCTGTACTTAGTATTGTAGTTTTCTGGATTGTCGGGTGATTGAGCTAATCCACCGACAGGCATAAGATACATACCGACTTTATCGGTTTTTAAGATTGTTGTTTTTCTTTCGCTGGTTCTTCTTAGATTAAGATATTTTCATTTCAGGACCGGTAGCGTTTAATTTAACAATAAATAATGATTAATGTAATATTTTTACAAGGAATTTGATATGATTTTGATGTGATTGACGATATGATGTATGTTGAATATTTCATACAGAGCAAAATGTCTATGGATAATGGTGCCCTTTACCATCATGTCAAATACTGTTAAAAAAACTTAAATAACGAAACTATTCTCTATCGTCGTTAAGTCACTATAAATAAATATACCATACAATGCTGCTTTGTATTCCTACGTGGTCAGTCAATCATTTCGCTTAATGGCTTGTCCTTTCAAATTGCCCTCAAAGCTTTCGTCGATCGCTAAACCTTATACGACCGTTGAATCAATTATTATCGTTTGGTATAAATTTATAACCATACAATGCATGTAACTAAACTGCGTGTACCCTTTTAATGTATTGTAAAATTTTCTGACTGTTTATTTATTTAGCACTATTATATATACGTAAAGCAATATGAAACAATTGACAAAGGGATCTTTTTAAAGAAGCAAGCTTAACCATTAAATATATTTCCCACAGGATACACGAGAAGTTAAAAAATGTAGTTACATATATTGGGTAGAACGCGTTTTATATTTACCGTAGCTACTTATTTGTATTTGAATTAAAGCTTGAAAAGTATCAAAAATGTTGCTTACTCTTAGTTTTAAAACTATTTTTGTATGAATAGATATACCTACAATTATATAAATAAAATAGTACTATCAGAGTACGTTTATAATTGATTATTATCTATGTTCAAGTAAAATACACTTTAATATTTTACGCACGTACTTTTTTTAAACATAAACGATGCCGTGTAACTCAATCGGGTATAGATTAGAATGTAGAAAGGTTTATTGCATCCCTAACATGTCTGATATTAAAATAGCGATATCCAACTCGACCTACGGGCTCGTCACTTGGCTGAACATGTCCACGCTACTTATCGTTATAGAGAGCTGGGCTTCCTGGTAATATTTATATTATACGGATAACGTCTGTGTTGTTCCAGCCATCGCTGCGGCTTAACTAATGAAGATTTAAATCGACGCTGGTGCAAGCCGAGCCCCGTTTTGCATCCTTCTATTTACCATACCAAGGTAATTATAGCAAGAATTTTCGCTCATTAGTGATTAAAGTAAGACAATTCTATTTACGAGACTAATTTTCTACGAGGATAAACATCCAGATAAAAAATAAAGCCATCGTCTTACTGGTTTCTCTTTTATTTTATATGCGCTGTGTTTGTATTATCTCCCAGTAACCGCTATATCACATACATAAATACATAACTAAACGTAACTTAATGTGTGATATATTTAACAGATATATGTCTATATATCTAGTTAATTTGGTGTATACATTCGTATAAAGATTTTTTTCGAATGAGTCAAACGGACTCTCACTAAAAACAATTAATTACATTACAATATTAATTACATACATATAGAGATTTTCATTCTTAGTTAAATCGTTATAATTTACAAATGAACTTATATTTTTTTATTGTGATTAGGGATTAATAGAATACTTGGTGCGAGTTTGGAAGAAACCACCATTAGTATACTGCGACTACCACGGACATTCGCGCAAGAAGAATGTGTTCTTTTATGGATGCGCCGGCGCAGAGAGTTGGTGCAGCAACGACCGGCTCGCGCAGGACGAACCTGTTAAATACCTTGTAAGTTAAATGGAACAAGATTGGCACCAGTTAAGACTGAGCGGGGAACTTAATTAATACTTTTTTCCTGTTTGCAATCTTCCTTTAATTCCGTTAGTTCATTGGTAGAAGCAAAAAGTGAATTGGTATTAGAACAACCGTAAGTTGTCAACACGAATTCCTTTTACACTCATTTATAAAGCTTGAAGAACGCTTGAAGAATTTTATAGACATATAATCGCTACGAACGTGTGTTAGTACTCAATTATAGATAGAAAAGTTGTATTGTGTATTTGTAATTATTGCTACTTTGATTAATTAGATGCTGCCGGCTCTTATGCATCGTATTTCGCCTGCATTCGCTTTGGGATCGTGTTCTTTTCGCGTGGAACGGGAACGAGAGAGCACTGCCCGCGTCACAGTGTGGCGGCACCTCGGCGTCACCAGATCTTATACCATGGAGGCGTCTTTCTGCGGCTTCGACCGGGGCCCTTTTAAGGTAAACCTTTTAGAAAATAATGATGGAATTAAACAATATCTATTCGTGTTATATAATTCAGAAAATATTAAAGATTACTGTTCGTACTAAATGCTTTATAATATATATTTTTTTATGAATATAATTTAGAAAGTCCACAAAGATGCTATATTTATCCTAACAATGGCGTGAAAATAAAGTAACCTTGCTGTTGCATACTAACTCGAAGCAGTATAATTGAAGTAGGTACCTTTATTGGGATGCATTATGCATTATTATACAGCTCATACTACCTTATATCGTTTCTATACACTTTACCTTTAAAGTAAATAAAACTCTAATGATATAAGCAATTCTAAACAATATTATACGAATGCTACATCTTACTAGCAGTTTAATTATTCCATACTATGTTTGTACAATCAGTGAATTTATCCGTAAAAAAGTTTTAGACTTCTTCCAGCCACTAAGAAGCGTTCTTTTCCAAAGCTGTAATTAACTACTTATTAATTAAGCACGCTCGCAAATCAATGGTTGCTAAGGTTCTGGAAACATCCATAATAACTACATACTACAGATTGAACATGTTTTATCCGTTATTAAAAATTTACAATGTTACTTGCTAAATCAAAAAAATCAAGATATTATTTATTATGTAGCTATTAAAACTAGTAAAGCCTGTTAATTGGCCGTGGGGCCCCGCGGAATACAGCAATAGACGTAGGAGTATATTAATTAAATTATAATGCAAATTATAAGAGGATCTAATTATCTGCAATATGGATTGCATTCAAAGCATTTATTTTCCAATTACAAAAGATGGCACATCTAAGATTAATGATAAGGACGCTAAGTACCTGACACGTAGACTCATACATCTGGGGATGTCTATACGCCTCCTAGATCTGCCGATAACTTGACTAATATATTTTCAATTAAAAGACACTTAGAAATTTAATCACTCTTTCGTATGCTATTATATCTTATTTGTAGTAAGTACGCATTAGATATACGCTATTTGCGACTTTACGCCGAAGGAAAAGATATAAAAAATAAAATATATTTGATTGCTTGTCATTTTCAAATAAAATGTAATGCGTTCACTCTGTTTTGAAGTATACAAAACAAATATCTAAACAAAAAAACAGAATCCTCTTCTTTAGGAAACATTTAAAAGTACACCACGTTACTCCACATACTCCATCGACGACATATGCAACCTCCTCACGATTTTTTCTTTCTCCGCCTCGAGACTAACAAACAAATTGGTAAACTAAAAAGTGATACATAAGGTTATCGGTGATGAATTGTTGAACATGCAAATGTTGAAATATTTTCTATACCCAACTCTTCTAAGCAAGAAAATAATTTATGTATGGACGTACAATAATAGCTCATAATTTTTCTATTTAAATAAAATGTTCGTATATCTAGTTTGTACACTTCCTTCGAGACGGCTCTTAACGCCGCCTACGATTTACGTCAACCGCATAATTTATCGTGTCCAGGGATTTCATCTGAATACTCAGCATCTGCAGGGTGTGGGCAGCGACTTTTGCGAGGCCCTCAACGGTCTTGGTGATAACGCCTCCAATGTTGACATCCAACTGACTAAAGATCTTAACGGGTGAGTTTAGATTACTTTAGGCATTTCAGTTCTAACTCTAGGCAAATAAACTTTACTTTGTCAATTATATATTAAGTAAGCTATCATATTACATTCACTATGTAGAAGATATATAATTGCTTACATAAGATTACTGTAAATAAAGACTCGGTGCAACTCTATGATTAAATAAGAGACCATTATATGTAATTAGATGATTAAAACTTACAATGAAAACTCCTAAAACATTAAGTCTTATGGTAAGAAATAACACGCTAATGTTCGTAATGAAAAATAAATAATTATAAGATAAAAATACATGAGTTTTAATCATGAAATTCTTAAGTATAAAATGCAACAGTGCCAGTGCGTTTTCTTATAACGGATTAATTAGGTACAACAATGTAATATGAACAAGAAGCTCATCACATTTATTTATAACGATCTCATATTATATATGTTCAGCCAATGATTGACATTTTATCCAGAGACAAGTTATGTCGTTTTAAAAATTTAAAAAAGTTTAAACCCTTTTTATATCAGCTGGCTTCTATCCGCTTCTAAAGGTAGCATATACAATTCTAAATTATAATTGTTTTCAAGCAAATATGTCAAAAACGAATATTTTAGAAGTGTTGTACGATACGTCGAGAGTAGCTTCTTACTTTTTTATTGATACGTTTTGGAGAACTTACGCGCTAATTGTCCACCGCATGACAGATAGATGGCCATCGTATTTATTGTATTCCGTCATTGTAAACATCTTTAACATACGTTTAATTGTTAACTGGAATATCAAATACAAAGTTTTATATTTAGCAGTACAGTATACACTGTACAGTAGGTATATGAAGCCCTACCATTTTATCCGGTGAATCTGTAACTAATTACTTAATTTCGGTTTATTTTTCACATTATTTTGTATATTTTTTTTGTTCCGTCTTATATGAAACTGTTTCAAATGACAATTTGTGGAACGTCAAGTACTTAATATAAAGTAGCTTCTTTTACATGAGGAGTGTTGTAGGAGTAGGTACCTATGTGTGTGTCAGTGTTGGGCAAATTTTAATTGCAAGAACAATTAAAGATTAACAATTAATTAATTGTTAATTGTTACTAATACAGTTAACAATTAATCAATTGTAATTGTGGAAAATCACAACTAACAATTAATTAATTGTTAACTGTATTAGTAACAATTAACAATTAATTAATTTTTAATTGTTTTGTTAATTTTAATTAAAAAATAACAATTAAAAATACTGCTATAATATAAAGCTGGTATATATAAATATACAATATACCCGTGTGGTTCCGGGTAGTAGAATAGTGCCCCCATCTTTTCATGTAGTTAAATAAATATGTTAGCAACAAATAAAAGACTTGAACGAAGACGACGACTTGAAATGTTTTTGTTTTACACCTACGCTGCGGAAATATTGATCAATGCAACTTTATATTATATAATATAAAAATAAACACTTTTTTTCTGTGTAAAGAGAGATTTAGAAAAAAATAAGCTATACTTAAGAGCCTTTGACCACATTTTTATTCGTCTGAAGCCTATTACTTATAGCTTAATTTTCCTAAATCTTTACTAATTTCATTTTGATATATAAAGTTAATTGTTAGTTTTAATTGTTTTATAAAACAATTAAAAAAGTTAATTGCAATTATTTTAATTGTAAGTTGCAATTGACATACGTTAATCAAATTAATTTAATTGCAAGGTGCAATTAAAAGTGTAATTGCGATTAATTTAATTGTAATTAATTTAATTGCAATTACTTTTTTAGTCAATTAATAAAATAATTGACAATTGCTTGATTAATGCCCAACACTGGTGTGTGTATTCCAATGGGTGTTTTCGTTTTATATTTTTATTAAATTTTCTTACTTAATTACTAAAATATATATGTATGTCCTACATATTTTAGTAATTTCCTCAATTATAAAAGACGTTTCACATGATAGTTTCATGGTACACATGATATTTAACAAAAATAAGTAAGGAAACGGACTCGTTAAAATTAAAATATATAATTTATACGAATATATGCACACATATATAATCATAAAGGTAGCCTATTCCTTCAATTTGTAACCTTCAATTTATTTCTAGCTTGTTTCATACCCAATGTCATTAATTTTTCATTCAATGTGTAATATTGTTAGATGTGAGAGTAACAGACAAATGGAGTTACTAGTCACTTATGGACATATTAGTATAAATAATTATTATATACATATTAGTTAATAGCCCCAAAATAATTATATCGTTTTAAGTATATATTTAATATAAAAAAAGAGTTAAAAAACAAAAACCTTGTACACACCCTTGTGTGTACAAGGTTTGACTCTTTTCAATATTGATCGATCAACTGCCAAAATTTATAAACTATTATTAAACCAATTTCCAATTCATTTCTGTAATTTTTTCAATTAGGTATTTGAAATTATTTTATTACCAACTATCAAATTTTAGATTCAATGTTATATATTTCAATCCGAATCTTCACAAACCTACCGAACATTAAGTAGGTACTTTCAAATACATGCACGTCAATTTTATTATTATATATAATTAAGTCTTCAGTTTAGTTTATCTCTTAATAAACTAAATGCGCATTAATTACTGATAGGCAATCTGGCATAGAACCTATTCCTACATAGCTTTCTGGCGTACTGTCGAACAAACTTAGATATTTATCGAATCAGAGAGACTTTGAGATGATCAGATAGACAAGAACTCTTTAACTAGTAAGAAATGTTACTATTACTTATAATATTTTATTTTATGCCTGCAGCAGTGAAAGAACTGTGGACAGCGAGCCCGGATCCGGCTCTGACAGCGTGCTGAAAACCGACTCGGATGAAGACTTTGACTAACTATGTATAAGTGTCTTAAGCAATGTTCTCTCCAAAAACTATATCTTATCTACAATACTAGCCATGTTTACCAAATATTCTCACTAGTTAGAAGTTTTCTTGTAATTTACTGAAATAAATTTTATTTTATTTTTTGATATAAAAGGAATAAGTGGTCTCGTCTTAACCCGTTTGAGTGACATTGATATATTAAAAGATACAAATAATTACTTTTATATAATATTTATGATTTTAATTATAAATATATATAAAACATATTATAAATCGTTGTAATCCATAAATAATTTATTTACAAAATTACTTTTTATTTGAAAGAAAATCAATTGTATATGACTGTGATTTTAATTATAAATTTTGGTTTTGTTCGTGAATTTATGTATTGTCTTGTGATCTCAGTAATAAATAAATTACGAAACAATAATGTATTTTAATAATCCTTAATTACAATATAAATATTTGAGAAATAAAAAACAAAAAAATGTGTGACAATTTATTTCAACTATGAATAAATTATAAATGAATATAAACAATATTAAATAACTTCTTGCAAAAGGAAAACACCTGATATTAATAAAACTGTTTACCATGTGCTATAATCGAACCCAAAACTCTAATTATTAAAAAAACATTTTCATAACTTATCATAGTTACTACAAACTTATTAATAATGAAATTATCACATGAGATACTAAACACTCGCTGAATTCAATAAAAGCCATATTTACACCATTTTATTGGTATTCCTATGGGTAAGTTATTATTTTAATAAATTCATAGTAGTCAAGATTATCATACAAGCATATTTATGTTAATCTTACATATTTTGTGTATAATTGGACAGCTCAATACTTGTTAACTTTTGGACAGGAAATATTATTATGTATTTAACTTATGTGTTTCAAATGTTGAATAAGTGACTACTGAGTTTGTTGACAGTTCTTCATACCGAACTGGTGGTAGTTTTACAATGAATACAATACTTTAATATACCGATTCAGAAGTTCTTGCTAAAATGTACTTGAATAAATAAGATATTGTTTTGACTTAATTTGATCAGAAATGGGGTAACACAACCACTATAGGAAGTACACCTTGTTTTATGTGCAAATATTATACAAAATGTTGTTTTAAAAATAATTAAATAAGAATATTTAGGATCAAGTTTATCTCATTTTATTTAATATTTAATAATATTACTTATTAGTAAAACAACATATTAAAACAGTGTAAACATAGCTTTACTACTCGAAATATTAATACAATTTAGTTCTGGACTGATAAATAACTATTTATTATCTATATTCGTTATGAATATAACAAAAATATAATATCTATACATAGTCGTTAATAGTTTCTATTTTGTTTACTGGTTTTATTTTAATATGTCAAACTGTTGACACTAAAGTAACTATATGTAAAAAAAAAAACATTTGATTAATGCAAAGTTAACTTAATTCTTAATAAATAATACAAATGCACCAATATTTGTTAAAAATTTGTCGTTTTATAGTCTCTAACTTTAATTACGAGTCCCCGGAAAAAGTGTCATGTCTATGCTAATAATAATTTTCTTTTTAGTATGAAATAAATGAAATTGAATGTTTGCATTTAAATATCATATAAAATACTAATTTTGATAAATACTTGTGAAAACATATCAGTGACCTCGACAATATTTCACAGTAGTAACTACTATGAAAGAAATAAAATTTATGCGTGTTTCCTATTACAATAAAATACAAAACTAAGTTTCACTTAGTACATGGTAGGGTCTTTTATAATGAGCAAATTATAATAACATATTTTTATTTGAATATATTTTTTAATAATTTTACTAAATATATTTAAAAAGGTACCTAATTTATCTTCCATGACGTAATCAACATAAACAAAACTGTTGGTGTTACAAACGTACATAACTTTCACTCATCTCTATTGCACCATATTAAAACATACATTAAAATATAAAACGCACATTTGTAAAAGACACTTTGTTAAATGTTTTACTGGTTAAAATAATTGTTTGAGAAATTTACTACTTTTTAAAACTAAGGGGTTTTGTTCGATACATATTTTTTAGATTTATCATCATTAGATTTATCAGTAGCATGGAAGTGTATAAACACTAGTGTATAAACAGTAGCATGGAAGTGTTTATACACTTCCATGCTACTAAATAATAAATAGTTATGGGTGTAATTAAATACACTGTGATTCGGAATACCAAATCACCGAGAAATTATGAAATGATATGAATTAAATTAGTAATGTTATCAACAATTGGTTGTGTCTAAATAAAAAGGATGGTCTCATGTCTGAATTATTTCTTAATTACATTTACGTGAACACATCATACTTACTCTATCTTTACATAAACTGTACATATATGTAGACGATCATAAGTATTTATAATTTTCATATAAAATCCGTATTCTCTAACAACAATGATTTATGCATATTATTATATACAAATATTGTGTTAGTTCTAATTAAATGTATTTCATACAAGAGGACGTCATTATGGCTTGAAGGATCATTGTGATTATATACTGGGCATGGATAGTACAGACACACCTAGGTAGGTGCTACATAGGTGGTAGGTCTAGACGATTCATGTACCATAGCACTAGCGATGAACAGAATTAGCTGTCCTATTAACGAGTCAACTTTTCCGTCAGGATGAATAGTTTTAAAGAGTTACATGTTATGTTTTAAATGAATAAAATAATACTCGAATAACAAACACTACGATCTCCATTACAATTCCACTAAGATATAAACAGTACATAAAATGCATGAAATTATGTATTAATATATTAAATATTTAAAAAAATATTTTAAAAATGTTTTAGTTTATACAACAAACTACCCACAATGATGTTTTCTTCGGAATAGTTACGCTGAAAATTTGAAAGTCATCCCTTTTCGGATACTTTACCATAATTTATCTGCTTTTTCTAATGATGGTTAGTCAATTATTCTCTTTTTCAATGTAAAAATGCAGATAATTGACAAAACAATAGTAAATTAAAATATATTTATACAATTGAAATTCTGTCCGTACATTTTATTCAACCTGTTTACATAGTAGCGTGATGTGAATTATGCGCTGAACAAAATCTTTAAAATCAATAATGGCGGGATATGGGTAGAATAAACCGACTTCCTTATTAAAGAAGTCGGCTTGCCGGTTCTTCTCGGTAGAATCTACTTTCCGAACCGGTGGTAGCTTCACTAAATTGTTAAATGACGATTCAAAAGTGCTTGTAAAAGCCCACTTGAATAAAGTATACTTTGATTTTGATTTTTGAAAAAGAAGTCAAAGTGGGTTCAAATCACATCTCACAGAGGTCACACGCGGTCACTGCGCGGTCACTGCGCGGTCACTGCGCGGTCACTGCGCGGTCACTGCGCGGTCAGTGCGCGGTCACTGCGCGGGCGCGGAGGCGGCGGGCGGGCGCGCGCGCGGCGGCTGGCGGCGCTGGCGCGCCAGGAACGAGTGCCCCGCCGACAGCAGCGCGAACCGCGACTCCACGGCCTCGCGGTGGCAGCGCGCGCCCAGCTGGTACCACGCCGACGCCAGCAGCCGCTGCTCGTTGGCGCAGCGCCCGCTCTCCTCGCTCCCGCTGCCGCTTCCGCTCCCGCTCCACCTGTGAGAGTAAGCGGTGACGTTCCGATACAAAGGAAAAGAACTTGATAATAATTTCTCCTACCGTCATACAGTTCACCTAGTACGGAGGGTATGTCCATCGAACTTGAGTTGCTTAGCATTGCTTCATTTAATGTACAGTATATTTTAATAACTTAAGTGTTACTTTTCTATATAAAATAAATGTTATATGTATTTATTGCAAATATTAGCGCTAAGCAAGTTGTAATGGGTTAAATAAATAAATAAATAAATAAAAAAATAAAAAAAAAAATATATCTTCAAAGTAATCTGGACTCTGGACGACCTGGGCCCACAAAGTGAAGGGCCTGGCCTTTTTTTTTCTCGCTGGGAAAACGCATTACGCGCTTCCCCCACGTGATGGAAAGTGGGGGGAGTGTGGGACTCCCCGGAGCCCTGGACGCCGAGTGCGCCCAAGTACGCCGGGTACCCACTAAAAAACCAGCGGTACCCTCTCTGTCTTTCGATGGACGCCACGGGATCGCTTACGCATGCTACCGTGATAAAGGGGGGCCTGGCCAGCAAAATACGTGGAATTAAAAACGAAACTTTTATCAAAGTTAAACTTACTCGTGTCGATTATTATTGGTGGCCACGGGCTCTCCGCGCGACGCGTTGGCGCTCGCGTTCCCGGGCCCACGCGAGTAGCCCAGCGTGACGTCGGATAGAGACTGTTGGCCTGCATAAATTATATTATTATTTTTTCAAATTGACACAAAAAACAGTGTTTTCTACAGTATTTTAGTAATACAATCACAATTCTCAAATGTTTAAACAACATACAGATGAAAATATAAAATAACTTACGTTGAAAATTTTGAATTTACTTTTTATTAATTCAATTTAGTTATTCAGATTAGTATTATACTAATATAAAGTGTGAAGACAATAATAAAATAATTCACAATACATTTATTCAAACCCTTCATTTACGACATCAAATATTAAAAAGGTTTTGAACTACATAGTAAGGTTAATAAGCCAATATATTATATTATGATGCATTTATTTAATACTATGTAATATATACACTAATAAATTTTTAAATTCATGCGTTATAACTGGCCATAGTTACATAATGACTTAAAATAATTATGTAACTATGGCAACGGAAAAATAAAGTAGAGAAGACTGGACATTCTTTGGTGGAATATATTTTTATGTTGAATTGTGAATAATAAAATTTTAATAACAAAAATAATCGAATTTACTTGGAGATAATCTTAGATCCTTTTAACATACAGGTATGTATATAATGTATAGTTCAAAACCTTTTTACCTTAATTTTTTTATCATTTATAATATTCTTACAAAACCCAACGCAATCTCACCTGTCGTCCTGGGATCGAGAGTCTTGATGACTTCCTTCGCCTTCTCGACGCACTTCTTGTACTTGTCCTCAGTGGCCAGCAGCTCGGCCTCTCGAGCGGAGAGCGCCTCCTGCAACTTGCTCGCGCGTCGTCTCTCCTCCGCCAACGTCGCCTGTAACTCTTCCACTTGGAGCGCTGAAAGAATATTTCATATAAACAAAGCGAAACGTGAATCTTTACAAGACGATTTGACTAAAATATGTCTCTCGGTTTTCGGTCACAATAGGCTATTTGACTGGTTTTTAAAATCCATTTTATATTATTTAGTAGAGGTTAAGGGACCCAATAAAAATTGATTTTTTTTTATTTCTAGTACATATTTGCCGAAAAATATCGTGTTAAAAATTCCATATTTAAATAACGCGCGAAAACGCTACTTTGGACAATATGGCGCTGCTATGGAGTCGGTAACATCACTTTGCTGTATTTTAATCTGCGGTACACATAGTAGAAAAGCAAAGTTTACAAGAAAGTGACTTCATCATAAGCCCGGCCAATCAGGAGCGTTTTGTGTCACGTGACAAACGTTTGAAAAAATGCATTTTTATTTATTGATCTTTGAATAAATTAAGTATTATTTTCAAGTTTCGTTAGTAAATAACCATTTTTAAACTCATAATATACACTGATTACAATAATTCACGATTTATTTTTCGCATTGTCAAATAGCTAATTGGACATGAAAAGGTCAAATCGTACATTTCCTCTGGCTGTCCTCGAGCGCGGAGGCGAGGCGCGGGTGCGGCGCCTCGAGCGAGGCCTCGAGTTGCATGATGCGCGCGGTGGCCTCGCGGTTGAGTGCGCGCTGCTTCTCCAGACGAGCCGCGTAATCCTCCAGCAGGGCCTGGGGGCATCCATGTTGTAACATGTGGACACGTTTCGATACTCAGTATATTCAATAGCCAGCCACACTCAAACTCAACTCAACTCAAATTCCTTTATTCAATATAAAAGCATTACACTTACTTATTGATTGTCAAATAAACACTACCACCGGTTCGGAAAAAGGAACACCCTGACCTGAGAAGAACCGGCGAAAGAAACTCAGCGGGTCTTTTTTTTCTGTTATTTTTTTTTTGTCAAATTTATAAGGTACATAGTAGTATATGATTAGAAATAGCCAGGAGGCGATCGTTTCATTGCCAATTCTCACTCT
Organism: Vanessa cardui; assembly: GCF_905220365.1. Lineage (NCBI taxonomy): Eukaryota > Metazoa > Arthropoda > Insecta > Lepidoptera > Nymphalidae > Vanessa > Vanessa cardui. Next base: position 5,403,900 of record NC_061123.1, on the reverse strand, counting down.
GAATTCTATTGTTAAGATAGGAAGTCAGAAGGTCGAGTGCACATTCTCTAATTCCGTAGTGATATAGTTTCCTGACCAGAGTTTCATGCTGAACACAATCAAAGGCTTTGGATAAGTCGCAGAAAATCCCCAAGGCATCCTGCGACCCCTCCCAGGCCTCATAGATATTTTTTATAAGTTCGTTCGTTACTAACACCTGTGTCTACTACACGGACGATGGTGACGACGCTATCGGCAGATTCATCGGCCGAGCGGCGGGTGCTTCAGAAAGGACCATCCTAGAGCACAGCCTCAAGACATCTCAAGACATACATAAACGCGACATCAGAGTCGCCGAGACCGTGCTCTCTCTGATCAAACGCGGACCAGGACCCGCTGGATTGTAGTAATTCGAACACATATACTGCTATATATTTTTATTTATATATTATTTATTATAGTTTATATATTATTTATTATACATTGTGTATTTATTATACATGTGGGCCACGTCCCCCAAGAAGACGACAAAAATGATTTCCAGCGAAGATCTGCTGATGTTTAGTATAAATATAAAACGCCAAAATGTAATTGAATATAAAATGTAAAAAAGGCACGGGCATCTGCGAGCCTGTGGATGTTGTATTCTAAATAAAAAAATTAAAAAAAATAGCCAGTATTTACCTGCACGGACGCCTCGTCGGCCTGGGCGCCTTGATTCTGCCGTAACAATTTATTTTCATGCTCCAGACGTATGAGTCGCTCCTTCAAGTCGTTCGGTATCAGTTCCCGCGATACGTTATCTTCACTCGCACCTGGCATTCAAACGATCGCATACGTCATGTCTATTCGATAGCACGAATCGAATACAAACATCGAATCGAATTCGATTCTTGAAATATTAGAATTAAAACTAGTACTGCTTCGAAATAAAAAAACATACAAGACCCGCCCCGAATTCGCGCGGGTGCAATGCTGATACTAAATATACTACATTTTTTGTCTTATTTATTTACTATATTGATGACGACCTCCGAGGTCCCGGGTTCGATTCCCGGTCGATTCAATGTAGATTATCATTAATTATCTATATTGTCTTGGGTCTGGGTGTTTGTGGTACCGTCGTTACTTCTGATTTTCCATCCATTTCCATAACACAAGTGCTTTATTTATTTATTTATTTGCGGTTTCATGCTCACACATACAATTAAACTTTAGTTTACATGAAATAAACACTGCTAGGGCGTAGCAAATGTTAGAGAGACGGACGTTATATCACAATTTTATCTGTCAGATATTCCTCGAGGGTGTAATAGCATTTTTTTTTAAAGAATTTCTTTTAACTTATTTGGGTAGCTTGGTTCATTTATATTTTGCTTAAATACTTACTTTAGCTACTTACATTGGGATCAGAGTAATGGATGTGATGTTATCTCATATTTATTTATTTATATTGTCCATGTATCATACATAAAAATCTAAGCGTACATAGGGACAGAGAGAGACAAGTGACTGTTTAATATGATAAGAGGACTCAAGAGGCGCGTCGGTACCGGCGGTGATGGTGGAGCATCGCAGCTCGTCGACGGTCTCGCGCAGCGTGTCGCGCTCGTGCAGCAGCGCGTCGCGCTCGCGCTGCAGCGACGCCGCGCGGCTGCTCATCTTCTTATTCTCGATCTCCAGCTTGTCCGCCTTCGTTATCTCCGCGTCCAGTTTCTCGTTCAGGTCTGTCACCTGCGACCGATCGGCACGCGATTAAGACTTGCTATTGTAAGAATATCGACGTACCTTTTTTTATTGTACACATATTAACTAATAAAACTAGTTATAACGAATTTGAATCGCGTATAGTAATTATTTTTTGGCATCCGTTTCGAGCACTTTACAGCGTTCGTGGTCACGGGTAGACTACGAAGTTTTATTTCAATGTGTAATTGCGAAAAAAAGACAACATTATATTACTAATAGTAAGCGGTCACAACCATCCCTTAATACTGTATGAAATATTAAATATTTCCAATGCACGACAAACCTTGTAAGCTACGATTTAATATCCCTATCAGTAGTAACACTGACTTAGTAACATTGACACACATTTCATCGGAACATAACAATACTAGTAATGTTTACATAACTGTTGGGGTAGAATATTTGACGAGTGGTACCTATCCAGACGGTGTGGTACCAGGTGCCAAGTGTGACGTAGGTCTTGTGTACCTGTTTCTTGTAGATGTCGAGCTGCGAGCGCAGCGTCTGCGCAAGCTACGATTTAATATCCCTATCAGTAGTAACACTAACTTAGTAACACTGACTCACACATTTCATCGGAACATAACAATATTAGTAATGTTTACATTACTGTTGGGGTGGAATATTTGATGAGGGTGTGGTACTTATCCAGACGGAGCCCTATTACTGTTGGGGTGGAATATTTGATGAGGGTGTGGTACTTATCCAGACGGAGCCCTAGAATATTTGACGAGTGGTACCTATCCAGACGGTGCCCTACCCAACCATTTGACAGGTGTGACGTAGGTCTTGTGTACCTGTTTCTTGTAGATGTCGAGCTGCGAGCGCAGCGTCTGCGCGCGCGTGGCGGCCTGCTCGTGCTCGATGGCGCGCTGCACGTGCTCAGTGTTCGCGCGCTCCAGCAGCTTCACCTGCACCGTTACACATGCACGAGTCACGTTCACCCGGAAACATAAGGACCATTTGTATCCACTTACATTTCGAACGAGATATACAACAACAGCCTGTAAATTCCCACTGCTGGGCTAAAGGCCTCCTCTCCCTTTGAGGAGAACTTTCCAATGCGGGTTGGGTATTCCACATGTGGCAGCATTTCTATGAAATTTGTCACATGCAGGTTTCCTCACGATGTTTTCCTTCACCGCTGAGCACGAGATGAATTAAAAAGACAAATTAAGCACATGAATCAGCGGTGCTTGCCTGGGTACGAACCCGCAATCATCGGTTAAGATGCACGCGTTCTAACCACTGGGCCATCTCGACTCGATCGAACGAGATATAAAATATTGTAATTGCTTTTAGTTACGTTATTGTCTTAATTACTGTAATTCAACAATTACCAATTAAATATATTACGAACGCGACTTAACTTACATAATCGAAAACCGCACAGTCGAATTGTACATACCTGTCTTCTTAGATCGACGTGCTCTTCCATCCTCTTTTTATAAGAGGCGACGGTCGCCTCCAGGGCGGCCGCCTTCGCAGCGGTCTCTCTCAGCGCGTCCACTTCGTCCTTCAGAGCCACATTCTCCGACGCCGCCATCTGAAGCGACACGCACCGTTATAGTCCACCAAGAGACACACACACACAGACACACAGTCGGCACGGGGCGGCACCTGCAGCTCCTCGTTGCGCAGCTTGGTGAGCGCGAGGTCCCGCTCGAGCGCGTCGGCGCGCGCGCGCTGGTCGTCGCGCTGCAGCTCGACCTTGTCCAGCTCGTCCTTGAGCGCGTCGAGCTGCGCGCGCATGTTGCTGTAGCGCAGCGTGCCGGCGTGCGCGGGGCCCAGCGACGCGCCCGCCTCGTCCAGCTCGCCGCCCGCGCCGCCCGCGCCGCCCGCGCCGCCCTCCGCCTCGCGCGCCGCCGTCAGCCGGCTCACCTCGCTCAGCAGCGTCATCTTCTCCTCGCGAAGAATTTTCACCTGAAAATAATAATAATAATAATAAATAACTTTATTGCACACATAATACAATCAAATAAAGTCACACAGATACAGCAAGAAGCAAACTTAACACTAACATACAAAGCGTGCAAAGGGCGGTCTTATCACTGAACAATGAAAAATGAAAAATGTACACATTTCACAAATTTAATATTCCGTTGGATCAGATTAAAACATTTTTTGTGACGTCTTTACTTTCCGAACATTTTATTAACCGACTTCAAAAAAAGGAGGAGGTTCTCAATTCGTCGGGGCCTTTTTTTGTTTATTTTTTTTTTATGTATGTTACCGAATTACTCGAAGATGGCTGGGCCGATTTTGACAATTCTTTTTTTGTTTGAAAGGGCATGTTTTACAGGTGGTCCCATTGTCAGGAGATCAGGATCTGATGATGGGATCCTGGAGAAATCGAGGGAACTCCTCAAATTTTATAGGCACACCTATAGTGATTTCGGTTTTTTTACTCATAAATTATTATATAAAATAGTAAATAAATAGTATGTTAGATTATGAGAATAAATTTCGAGTATATATTTACAAAATTAGTTTTGTAAGACACTACATAGATAATACAGTGTTATCACCGATTAAGGGGTATTATGGAAACGTTCGCAGTTGCATACCTGCGTGTCGAGCTCGTGACATCTCTGCGCGAGCACCTCTCTCATGTCAACATCTGTCTGGTCGCCGGTCGTCGTCTCCGAATGTATACTACCGCGGTTTGTGCCCAGAGTTATTGTCTCCAATTCCTAGTAACGAACAACACCTATATTATTGTAAATCGCTGCAGTTTAATTAATAATGCAAGGAAGTATGATGAAAGAGTGTTTTTTTTATTCTACTATATCAAGTTTAGAGGCCTTATTTAGAAAGGTTGTACAACGTAAGTTTAGTTAAACAATCATTTATTCCTGTCTTTCATCATTGATTTGACATCCAGAAGAGTACAGCATTTTGTCGCTAATCACCCCTCCATACTAATAGGTAAAGCTCTTGATTAATAATTAAAGGATGAATTGATGTTCTTTTGTTTCTCTGTAATAATTAAATAAATCCATAGTATATTATTTATTGATTGATTAAGAAATATTTTGATTAATGTACAAACAATAACAGCCTGCAATGTTCCCCGATTAGTGAAATATACTAATGGTAGATTATTATAAAACGTGCTAATTTTCTCAAAATAAAAATACAGTAGTGCTTGACCGGGTTTAAACCAGCAACCTTCGGGTAAGAAGGCGGCGTACTAACCACTGGGTCACATCGGTTCAATGTATTGTACGTGTTGTTACAATAATTCCAAGACTCGTCACAACTCACCAAAGATGTACGAGAAATGTAAAAACTATTACAATCTAGGCATAAGGTAACATTAGATCCGATTCAAAACTTTTCTTTTCACTTTAACCACCAAAAAGATTTACAAATATCTGTTCGCAAACCGCACTATAACTAAAACACGTTCACATTCACGCTAATGTCAAACACAAGGCTTTCGAACGAACGATAATATAACGCAAATTTTTTCGCGGTAAAAAATAATAAATTCTTGTTCGACCGTGCAGCAATAACAAAAGTCAAACGTAAACTAACTACATAACATTACATGCAGACAGCAGAGTTGTACAATTCGTGATCCAAGGACATTAAAGTGTGCGTAACTAAACCGTTCTTATTTCTTTTCGAGTAACGAGCATACATCATCGAAAGTGCCGTTGAGAAATAATATGTGCTAATTTATTATCGCAATAAATATTACGATCATTCTCCGCCCTGTTTACAATTAAAATTAATTCAATGTAATTATATTTATACGTTGAGATGTCCGAGCGATTGTTCAGGTTTCACTCTTACCTGTATCGCTTGCATTATCGAACGCTGACACGATAACTCCAAATCCATAATTCGCGTGATGTATTCCTCTTTTTTATTACAGTTGACTGCACAGCCTGTATGAAACAATTAATGTCTTGTTATTTGCACCGATATGCAATGTATCATTAAAAATATTATATTTTTATGACGACATTACGTATATTATTATATACATATATATGTAATAATTGGATATATCAAACACTAGATGTTACGTGCCTGGTAATATATGTAAGTAGTCGTTTCAATCATTTGATGAATTTTTAATTATTCTTTTATTCGAATTTTTTTTTACAGAATACTAAAACAGACGTGCAAATGACCATGATAAGTGGCAACCATCATCAATCGAAATTGACACCGTAGGAAATATGTATTAACAATTTCGTACAAAAACCAATATGCCACCAACCTTGAGAGCTAAAATTTAAACCTGTGAACTTTGGTTAAAATCTACTTATTTATTCCACTGGACCAATTCGGCTATATACATGTAAAATTATTTGTATGTATGAAATAAAAATAAAGACTTACTAAGTACCAATTGTAGTAGCCTGCCCAAATCTGATGGGTCTGCATGTTCAGCAATATTGACAACATCTGGTCTAGAAAACTCCTGTAAACTCAAATTCAAAATATCCTGATGGTAATCTGAAAATAATACACATTAAAAGTGTCAATAAATAACAAACCACATACATAAAAAAATTAATCTGTTAACCACAAATACCATGCCACAGTACTTTCACACTGATGAAGGCAGTGCGATATTGCGTACTAAGGCAAGATTATACAAATTACATAAGAAAAAACGACATATTATTTTATTTCTGTATGCGAATACATCGGCGTGCTAAAAGACTAATTAATTCGCAAAAATGAAGTTCTAAATTTTTTAAAGCGGAACCTTCATGTATTACGTCACTTGTTATATATATTTTTAAGATTGCATAAGGTAACAGCAACAGAAGTGATTATTCTGAAAGACCTAATATAAGAAATACATTATAGAGAGAAATCATATATTTTCATTTTATAATTTTAAATTTTTATTTTGTTTTAGAAACTGAAATATTTCATTACTGTTACATCTTTCAATTATTTTTTAATAATATAATAGAAACATAGTAAATGGTACGATTTTATATTTACATCATAACTTAAAAATGAAAAAAATGGTTTTTATACATTAAAAAATGATTGATTTGATTTGTACCATCCTTTCCTTTTTAAAGCAATTTATTGCTTTATAAAATAACCAACCAAATTATGTTTTCTTAGAGTATCGATGACTCTTTTCCCTTCTTTGAAAAGAAAGTTGTGGTATTATTACCATCACAATATACTTTCAAATATATTTTAATTTATTTTCTTACTTGCGAGTAGAAAACAATGCATTTGCAAAGAAAGTTCAAAACAGATACTAAATATTATGGGTAATGTAAAGTAATGGAACATTATTCGTAAACAAATTCACAGTAGTTATAAGTATTTTTGCTAGCTGAATAAAAGAGCACTTCATTTAGCATATCAAGAAGCTCTTTTGAATTCCTCAATTACAAATTGATAAAGCACCTCTTTACTTCTTTGAAGACACTCATACATTTAATATTATTAGCAATGCAAGATAAAACAAATTTTGGTTTAGTTTTTGCTAACTGCTATTTAATATCTCTGAAAATGAGCAAAATTAATTACATACAACTTTTTTTATTTATTAATACATGATATCATACAAGAAACTTACCAACAACACCTTCTAATATTTTTTTCAAATTGCTGACCTTCAGTCGCCAGTTGTGACCTACTTCTGTTTTAATTTTAGAATTCCAACTTATTGAGAAATGTTCAGGTGCAATTTGGGTAAGTGCCTCAGCTATTGCTACACCATCTGATAGTTCTGTGAATAATATCAAATGTCTGCTATTGCCTTGTCTTATATGATACACATACAGTTACGGGTAAGACTAATTGTTCTATAAACACAAGATTTTATAGCATATATTCAAAAATCATATTGATATACATTTGTAGTCTATGTCAAGCTAGTTTTAACACTACAATAAACCCTATAATAAGATAATTTACTTCACCAACCAATAATAAATGTACATTATGTACTGGATTAATTATATGATGTTATAAATAGTAATTATGTGTGGGAACACATCATCCTACAATGTAATACCTGAAGGTGTTCCATGTTTGGCAGTAAGATTTAAGGTCTGCAACCATTTAATAAGATTGTCACATAGAACAACACTATTTGATTCCATTCTTGGAAAAGTTATTAAACATAGAAGTTATTATTGTAAGATATTATAATTTATACTTTTTTAAAAGCATTATACCAACTTTTAACTCAGACTTTAAAAAAAAACAAAATATACAAAAATTAATAAATACGGTGAGCCGTAAAGTGACGTTTCCTTATTTATTTAGAGATTAGGCTATTCCTTTCTTTGCCAAATTGACATCACTTTTGTCTATGGTAATTTTATGAATTATGAGTTCTTTATTATTTTATGTATTAAATTGTGTAATTTAAATCAATATTTTAATTTCTGAATTTTAAAAAATTTATGTAGGAGGAAAAAATATCTCTTCAGTATTGTATGAATGCTAGTTGGAATTGAGTGCGTAAAACGTAAAGCGTTTAGTGGAGTAGAGAGTAGAGAATAACTTTATTAGAACTAGTAGGTATTTCAAACTAGTCAGAATCTGAAAATACATTTAAAGTGTAATGCTTATTTTAATAATATTAACGCCGACTGTAACTGAGTTAAGTTGGAAACGGAAGATTTTAAGAAGTGTAATAACACAGCCATTAAGTCACTTCACTGAACCCCTTAAGGCTTATTTCACTTAACGTGAAAATACATATTATAATACCTTAATTAACTTAGTAATTCATTTTAAAATAATTATTAATAAACACAAGTATACGTAATATTGATAAAGACAACAGATGTGTTTCGATTCAACGCTTTATATATTTGGTGTTTATTATTTGAAAAATAATAAATAACAATCACTATCCTTTTTGCGTCGTGAATAAATACTAACATTAAAACTCCAGAAAATTTGTTTTTGAAAGTGCCAGATATGGAAATGTCAGTTTTTGTCTATATGTATATTATGTTTTTACGACATGACGTGTTTCAGGTCACGTAATTCATATACATACTAAAAATAACGACTTTTAATATAATAATACGATAATGTGCTTAAATGACTCAAAATCAGAATATTTAAGTAAATTTCTACATACATTTTTATTTTAATCAAATTACAAACAATATTTTTTTACACCGAAAGTACCTATAATAGCTGGTACGAACGCGCACGCTACGTTCGTACGTAGCGTGCGCGTCCGTTAAGTAGATGAATGGATAAATACGTTCAAAACAATGTCTGGCGTGATTGATTACTTCGATAACGTAAAAAACAATCATAGTAATTAGATTAATAGATAAGGTATGCATGTTGACTAAAATTAACATTTAAGATTTTAAATGCCATTTGGGATTAATTATTTCTTTAACAGAACAATATTGAAATAGCGAATATAATATAATATAATTAAGACCCTGAGGAAAATAAAAGACATTTTCAAAAAAAAAATTAATATATATTATTCACAGTATTATCAAACTCAAAGGGCAGATCACAGCCCATGTATTTCTCTGTAGAAACTGCATTTTCTATTACTTTCTTCCACGAAGGATCCGTGGACAAAAGATGTGGATTGCAAAAAATTATCGTTGATATTTGAGCTCTTGTTAATGCGACGTTGAATCGTTTTGGATTGCCTACAAATCCTAATGCTTGTTTTGAATCTTCCTCTAGAAATGACTCAGAAGATCTCACAGTTGATATAAGAATAATTGGTCGCTCTTGGCCTTGAAAGTCTTCAACCGTACCTATTTTAGGTATAGGCAGGCCCATAGAATTGAAAAGGACTCGCAAATATTTCACCTGCAAATAATAAATAGAATATAAAATGTTATTAATAATTCAATGTTTTAAAATAAAATAAGTATATCTCTACTATCGAGCCGGGATGGTTAAACATTCGTGTATATTCACAATACATTCGGTCTCATCTCCATTAAGAGTGTTGGCAGCTGTTATCCTATCGTTTTGTCGGCCAGTAAATATATTTTAATATACTTACAGATAAAACGACAGGATAAAGTGTTGGGTAGGTCAGAATTCGAGTAGGTTTTTGTTATTAGTTACGACGCTAAACAACGTGAATACGAATTATACTTGAATACGCATATAAATGGGTTCCAGCAAATATAAGGCGTGTGTGAAGCCACAGAAAGCCCTAAAAGCTGTAACAATGTGTATGTACAGTGTGGCTGTTAAAGACTATGTCGCCCCGTGATATCGCTTAGAAATATTTCAATCTTAACGAGTTAAAATTGTATTGAAAAATATTAGTTGTATATTCAAATATCTCTATCCTCGAAATTTCATTTACATTTAGTAAAATAATAATATAATTTAAATTGTTTCAATTACCTGTGCCAAATATGGTGTTATAATACCAATTTCATCAGCCGTTATGTGTTTTTTATACAGTTTACATGCAGTTAGTGCTACCATTGCCGCCTCTTGAGGATTATACCAAGATGGGCTGTCCGCTGCTCTCACATTTTCACCCTTAATACCATACACAAACATTCCTCCTGAGCTACTATTCGATTCAAAAATTTCACAGGTCGCTTGGATAAATTTTAATGTCCATGGCTTACTTTCATCTATTTTTGCAACAAGCTTTCCGTCGTAAAACATATCACTGGGCAATTTTATGATTTCCTTCAATGATCTGTAGTTCTCATTCAGCATTGTTACAAGTCGGTTATCAAAGCCGTTTGGAAATGAATCATAATCCTTCAGGTAAGGAAATCTATCGAGTAGCCTACATAAGAAAGATTCGTCCATACTATTTTCTTTGCAGTATTTCGATAGAATAATAGGCCCTAATTGCATTGGATCACCTGCCAGAATGATTTGTCCATGTTCTTTGTGAGTAAAATTCATTGGCAACATTATTTCGGGTTCCGTAGCTTGGCCTGCTTCGTCTATTATTATATGAGTAAAGTGGCCTTTAGGTAATTTGAAATGCAAGAACATGCCAAGGCAATAACATGTGCCGATAGTAACACGATGTCTACATATGTGAATATTCTGATAATTATCTTTATATTTTGCAACCCTATTTTCACCGGATATATCAAAATGAGTACAATAAGGTTTGATTGCACTGGGTAAGCTATCAGAATCGACTAAATAATTCGCAATCATTCTAGCAACTGAACCAGTAAAGGAGCCTTTATACTGTAATAATCTTTCTGTTATTAAATTTGACGCACTGTTTGATGGCGTGGCAACCAAAATTCTACTTTCTGGAACCATAGTCAATATTTGTAGAATAGTTTCAATAACAGTTACTGTTTTTCCTGTACCTGGAGGACCGAATATAACGTAGGGCATCGGACGACATTCGCCTTTAAGTATATTTATTACAGCATTTTTTTGAATGCTGTTTAACTTTGGATTAAACCATTTTATTTTACCAAGATTCTCTTCAGGTATCTGGAGGGAATTAATTTTTATTCGAGAAGGAAACAATATATCAGGACCGAGATTAGACAAAGCCAAATTAATGGCATGGTGTGATCTTCTATATGAGGTTCGACTAAAATGGAACTCTATTGACACATCCCCACCATTGTAAGTCTCATGAAACTGTGAATTAAATTTAATCAAAACTAAATTCCCTCTTATGTTATGAATATAGCCTTCATATCGAGGTGCATGGGCATTCCTAATATCTTTTACGATAACCCTATCTCCTTTAATCAATGATGGTCTTCTTTCACTTAGCCCAGTTATTTCAATGCCCAGGTACTCATCACAATGTATTAAGAATGCTTTACTGTTATCATAAATTCTCATGTTTAAATTAGCTTGAACTTCATCCATCCATAAAAGTGTATGCCATTTGTCTATATAATTATTAATTGTTAAATTTTGCGACAGAAAGGGAAAATTCATTTCAATTTTGGCTAATAATTTATTGAAATCACTGGAGAAAATTGTTTTCTCCGAATCTCCTAAGAGGACAGCCCATATTTTATCTGGAATAGGATAATTTCCAATCCTGACATCAACAAATGATGGTAATTTACATGGCTTTACTCCAGCAATACATGGTTCAACATTGTCTCTTATTTTCTTCATTTCTTCCACTTTGTGTAATTCTTTCTTTTGGTTGTAATTGTCACTAACATCTTCACTTAGATTTTGTTTGTTTTCAATTACATTAATCTCAATAATTCGTTTCAATTGAAATCCTTTGAAGAGAAACACCAAACTCTCTTTAGATTGCCCAAAAAATTTTGGAATACATGTAATAGTGAAACTAAGTTTCTGTCCTGGGTCCAATTTTATTGATTGATTTATAAATGGTTTAACTTGTATTTGAGAGTTTCGTTTTTTGCTTAATATGATCCATTTGTTAATGACATACAACTGATTACTTCTATTTGTAATATTTAAAATTATTTTATGCACTTGTTGAAAACTTATTTGTTCAAATTTCACAGGATGTGTCATCTCTATATTCTTTTCTTCTTCTAAATCAAGACTAATTTGCTCTTCGTTTAGTATTTCATTCTGCAGCTCTCTAGTAGGTCCATTATTAACAACCATCAACTTTATAGCTCGCCATGTGCATGAACCTTGATTACTTTCTATTGCTTCTACTAAAACCTAGAATAAATATCTATTGAATTTTTAAATGTTACATTTTAATTGTTATGTTTATGTAGTATGTATATATATACTTCAAATTGTACAGTCTAGAGTAAGGAAACCTTCATCAGTTTTTTAATTCATTCCTTTACCAAGTCGTAAACTCTTAGTACCTTTTGAATCTAAACATCAAATCATACACGAAAATAGATCTTAGGTGAGGAACTTTTTCTTACCCAAACTGTACAATACATTTTATGTCCTAACTGTGTTGCACTAAGAACTGCAGAAACAATTCTTATTTGTCATATATGTACATTTCATTATACTCTTAATTGTATGTAATTATCAAGGTCATCTGTCTGTCAAATAAAACTAGCAGACAAGGCTAAAGATTGAATTTCAAATTGGATACTTCCTTATACAAATGATCAATATTTTAATTTGATATGATTCTTTCATTTACTGTCTTATAAAAAGAATATAGGAAATAATTAATTACCCTAGATCCTAGAACTGGTTGAATACCACTCAATAGAGTCCTGTTGTCAATATAAATTTGTTTGTCACATATTCCTGAAGTGCCTGACCATTCAGTAATAATTCCACTTTTGATCTTGGTTCTAATAGCATTAAAAGCAATCACTTTTAAAACCTAAAACATAAAGGATAGTGTAACATATAAATTAATGTAAGTTAATATGAGGAAATTTAAACACCACACTTAGAAATAATCTCAAAGAAACATCGTACACTATTTCTAACAATATTTTAATAAAATTGTAAACATAATGAGTATTAGTTACAATCTAGTTACAATAGTGTAGGCAGTCGGATGAGATTAAATTCAAATCAATTTTCAATGTTGTTTACACCTATAAAGATGTATCACCTCGAATGTTACCCAGATTAAATATTTTTTTTTTTTAAGTGTTTAGTGATAAGTCGATGGTGTAACTTTTTACAATAAATAAATAAATAAATAACCAACAACATACTTGTTCAGTGGAAATATTAAATGGTCTTAAAGAATCTTCTTGCACAGCACACATTATTTCCAACCAATCTCCTTCTATAGGTACAAAGGTTCCTTCGACATCATCTAGGTTGAATTTTAAATCACTTTCACTTATATAAATAAATCTATCCTGCCTTTTTGCTACATGACCAATTAACACATGCTCAACGACATTAAATTTATTCTCTTCTGCTTCTTCAACATCTCCCCAAGATAACCCAAGGTTTGCTAAAATTCTGACAATGACAATACTCTCATTGCTATCCTTATAACCTAAGTATAGGACTTTGTCATTTACATTGAATTTTAAAGTACAGTTAGATGTATCATAATAAACTGTCCCATCTATCAGAACAATATTATTCTCACAGTATGTTATAAGGCCTGAAACAATTAAACTATGTAAAAAAATTTTATAAAATTTTTGGTCACCAATATGAAAAGAAAATTTAGTTTTTAATAAATATCAAATACAATTATTAAACAAATAGAATAATTGGAGCTTGTTTCACCATGCTGTACCAAAGCAAATTGGATACACAGAATGTAGCAGAATTTTATTTTATTTAATCACATCCATCATTCAGATTTCCGTCACCATGGAGCACTGGAAGCATTATAATAAATGAATTTTAAGAACTTAAAAAACTCAATATTGCTTGCCTGGGTTTAAATCAGTTGTCGGTTGAAATGCACATTCTTAGCACTTACTTTAAAAATAAAATAAACACCATATAAATTCTGAAAAACAACTGTATTTTGTTTAATTGCAAATATTTACCTGTCTTTTTAAAACAAATTGCATCACTAGGTGTGTCTCTCTCAATATTTGTGGACACAGGTGCTTCTTTTTGGGCTTGAATATCTAATTCTAGTAGTTCATGGGCTAAGAATTTTTCTTTATCCTGATCAGTTTCACTAACATCATTACTACTGATCAGATAATTGAATAAATCTTTAATATATGAAAGCATTTTAGTAATGGAATGAGAATATTATTACTAAGCAATATACTATGTCTATTGAACAAAACCCTTGTCATAATCAAATTTCCATTCTGTGGATTTCAAATAGTCCAGTTCTTTACGTAGAGCTTGTATTCTTTTTTGATGTAGTTCTTTATGAGCATTCTTTAATGATTGTTCAAAGCTGTGTCCATGATCTCCATGACTTAAAGATTGATCAAAACTTTGTATTCGCGATTGCGGTGTACTCTGAAAATTATGAATCAATTGATAACAATATCCATGTTTCTATTCATCAATGCTTATATTAAGTAATATTTCTAAAAAAGATACCTGTGGCGTTTCTGGTTCTGATGGTGAATATCCAGATTGAGATATATTACTGGATGATGACATACCAGCTGTGTAATAATATTTGATTGTTAGTGTTACAAAAAACAAATGTTAAACAAACTAAAAACGATGAAATACTACTATTTTATTTGTTTTTGAAGAAACCTTATAAAAACTAGTAAAAAGATTCAAATTAACAAAACACAAATGAATTTATGTACCGAATCTGAAACTTCCAAGTGCTCAAAAGTCAAAACAGCAACAACAGTACCACTACCAGTTATGTATCAACAGTTGGATTCATATTTCACAGAAAAAACACTGACACTCGGTTTATGTTTATATTGTTAAAACTAACCCTCAGAAAGATTGAATTAATTGTCAAACACTGTAATCTGTACAGAATTTTTGTAGTCCAATTTTTGAAGCAAGGTTTTTCTTGTAAAAGTACCTTCTGATGTTGAGGCAATGTTATTTTCAAAACAGTACCTAACAAATTTTTACCCTTGTTCAATGTTCAGTGTGAAGTGTCCAACCCGTTATCGGTTATTCAATTTTGACAGATGGAACTAGTGATTCGGCTACGTAAAATTTTTATTATCGGTTCGATTCATTATAGCAATAAATGATTTATAATATCTATTTTCGATTTTGATTCACTTTGATTTAAAATGTGTTTTCTATGCATAATATTTCTGACTATTAAATTGAAGTAATTTAAATTTTCCGCTATTGTAACTTATAACTCAATTTTCAGGTGTAAATTGGTTCAATTTCGTAAAATATAAAACCACTTGTTTTTTGAATCAATAATAAAGTAAATTATAAGCCAAGACAAATTAAATATAATACGCCGCTTTTTGTAAAAGCATACATTTTTTAAAAATATGTACGCTTCTTTCGAAGAGAGTTCATTGATAGTATGCATTGCCAAGGCTCAATCACACTAAACACAGGGGAAGCAATTACCTGCTGATCCCTCTTATCTCCAAAACAGATTTTAAAGAGACCTGCTGGATACGGCGCCCTTACTTTATGCGCCCCTGCACCCTGTATTAAAACGAGCCTACATATGAACAAGAATGGTTTTTTGTGTTTGTTTGAACATCTGCATAAGTTTTACTGTTATGAATGCCCCAATACATAAATAACTTGCCCTTTCTTACAAGGAACAAACATGATATAGCATTGTTTACTGAAGATACCTCTTTAGTTTTCCAGTCAGTCAGAAGTCAGTTAAACCATCACGGTTTAGCGTAACTAGTCTTAGGCTAAATAATAAAATAACAAATAAACAAGAATTGTTAAGAATGTAAAAACTGATGTACTTATCAAGGAGGAATAGATAGATTGAATTTAGTCAGCTGAATTTCCTGGCCTTACTTTTGATAGCAAGTTGCAATGGGTCCTCCATGTAAACGGCTTGGCGAACAGACTTAGCTCTGCGGCATTTGTAGACATAAAGATTAGATTATTCACCGATGTTGATACGCCTGACTAAATTTATTTCAGTTAATTTCATAGTATAATGTCTTACGGTATTATGCTTTGGGGCATTTTATGCAAACCCCCTATCTATACGATATTTGTGGTACAGAAAAGGATAGGTAGAGTGATATGTTCATATATTGAGAAGCAATAGTTAATAATTTGATTTCTTTAAATATATGAACATACCTATATTATGTAATGTGATGTATGTATGCACAAAGACAAACTTGTTATTCCTGTCACTCGCCTGCATTGAGTTAGTAACTCTTTTGTGGGGGAGATACATTGACGTCATATCGACATTTTCGGGGTGGTGGACACCCCAATCCCCATACGTAACATGATTTTTATCGGACATATAGACCTCAAAATTTAATTAAAATTTATTAAAAAATAAATTTAAAAAATCTAAGTTTTACGTATGTAAATCCCGTATTGTAAAAAAATGTATAACGTCATAATGACGTCATATCGACAAATCCAGGAATCGAGTATTCGAAAACGCAACTGCGCCGAAACTTTTCGCATTAGAAAAAATTGTCAGATTCATCACAAATAAGGTACACACAAAGTGTTACATTTGTATGTGTCAAAAAAGACATGTACGGCGGGGGGGGGGGGCTATTATATAAAATAATATTAAAAGAAGTAAAAAATAAAATTTATTGTAAGTTATCAAGGCATTCATTCTGTACACATCACAATTAAATTGAACTAAAAAATGGCATAAGATTTGTACACGTTTATAAAAAGATTTCATACAACGAATCATTACAGATATTATGATACTTATCTTATATATATATAACAAATGATATACATACAATGAAATTATTAATCTTTTAAATATTCTGAAATTCATTATAAATCTATAGGTAAAAGTATAATTCTGACTAATTGAACAAGTTACAACAAACATGTATAATCAACCAGCAATCAACATGTAAATGCAAAAATATACAACTATATGTGGTCTTTGGCGTACCTACCTTCTTACGTCTGTGTCATATTTATCATTCAGTATTCGATGTTTTGCTTATTAATAACGTAATTTATTGCCGTTTATAATTTTTATCGAAACACTAGTCTGTCGATTTCATATATTTACCAAACTATCAGTTATTCAAGCAAGAACTGCTTCGTAGATAATATTACTGTTCGGAAGCAAAATAAATAGTTTGAATATACAACTGGGTTCTCACATAGTTTCATTTTATAATTGAGGCATTAAATTCATATGTTGTCCATGTTTTTTTTTATTGTCATCAAGAATCAAGAAGAGTTTACATGAAGTTTAGTCTGGATGGTAAAACTCCGGGGCGAGCCGTAGCAGCGTTCGCACGAGGCATCGGCATAGCGCCCAGTCTGCTTCCTCCGGCCACTAAAATAATTCAAAAACGAATATTCTTATTACTAATCTTTTTAAAAAAAAAAGTGAGATATCAATGTCGAAAAATAATCGCTAAGTCATATTTTATGTATTTACAGTATTCTATATATAAGGGCTTATAAATTAAAATGCATCTTATTAAAATATATATATATATATATAATAAAGCAAACGAAAAGACTGAAATTTTTAGGCGCTTTTTCGAAATGTAAACCAAGATAGAAATTTCAAAATATCTATTTCGTCCAGATAGGGATATCAGACATCGGATATCCTACCGCCAATCTTCCTAATTGGATATTCCTGATACGTAGTATTGTTGTGTTCCAGTTTAAAGAGTGAGTAAGCTAGTATAAATAACTACAGTGCACAAGCCTTGAGCCTGAACCCAAAATTTTGGTTAGGTCAGGTAATTTCTGTAGCCGCGTACCATCAACTGACTTAGGTGAGAATCCCACCCACCTATTTTTGCATGGCGGCTAATGGAAAATGGTGGTCGAAAATGTTTGACCAATAAATAATAATCAAAATAAATCTAAAAAGCAACTTTCTCGGTTTCTTTGGGCATATTTCCGTATAAACACTATAGAAGCAAACGTCGGCTCACCCGGCACGGCGCGCGCCACTCGCTCGCGCGTCTGCTTGCGCGCCCTCGAAGTGTTCAGAGCCGCTTTAGTCTTCGTGAGTGTCGAGCCCTCTCGTTTCGTTCTAAGTGCCAAATATTAACACAAACATAAATATTTTCTAAAGACACCGTGGTTAACAGAATAATATACATATATTGTAACGACAAGCGACACTAACGCATCAGTTCAATAGTTTATATTGTCTTCTGCTTAGACTGTCTCGACTTGGATACTGTTTGTTTGGTGGCTGTTTTGAAACATTGGAAAATTATATGTCTATGGTAATTTAAGTTTTTAACTTTTGTTTGTAATATTTTATAATAAATTGTTTTTGTTGTGTCGTCTAAGATATTGCACAAGAGATTTAACAAAAATGTGTCTGAATTATAGTCATCCTGCAAATCTATAATTTTGCATCTATTCTAGTTTGATTACGATTCGATTAAAGCTTTTCCATCAATGCAACCGGTAAACTAGATGAAATATTTTTGTCACAAAAATGCGAATCCTTCACATCATCAGCCCGTTTTTGTCCACTGCTGGACATAGGCCTCTCCAATCCTTAATAATCAAGACAATAATCCTTGTTAGCATATTATTCTAAATAAGAAAACTCAACAAACAATCACCTCTTCTGTACCCCGCCTTTACGCGCACCAGTTTTACGCGCTCGACGAGGCTTTGCTTTAGCCTTGGGACTCCAGGTTGGGTTCGAGGTCGACTTCTCAGCCGAATGCATCTCCAGTTCGTCCTGGTAATCCATCAGGATACCTAAAATGAAGAGATACAAAGTGATCATCGGTAAATTTGACACTCACTGTACTTCCGATTTGTTTACCAGCTCACCTAGCTTCTCGACGGAATAATCTGAAGTGATGCGCAGCAAACGGTGTCCGTACTTGTCGTAGTTGGCGCGCGTGACGTGCGGCAGCGCCAACATAGCCTCCGCAGTCTCGGGCAGGCTCTTCGCCATGGCCCGCAGCGACGCCTGCGGGAACAGCGTCGTCAGCGTCGCGCCGCGCTCCTGCGCCATCTGTCTGGAAACGGATCCTTTCAGTGGTAGCGTGATCGCATCGAGCTAACACTAGACTGGGTGTCTCGTTACCTGCAGGCTTCGACCAGATCAGCGTAGCAGCGATTTTTGAGAGTCTCCAGTCTGGCGGTGATGCCGGCGCTGGCCGCGTCGGAGGCAGCGCGTGCCGGAGCGGCGGCGGCCGCCGTCGGCTGGGATTGCGGTTGCTTATCGAACTCAATTTTCATTTCACCCGATAGCAATCTGAAGATATTGACGAATATATACTAAAAAGTATTTTTAACTATAATTTTTATAAATAAACATATACGAACGAATATATTAGTCACTTACTTGACTTCTTAGATATATAACCAAAAAATTAATGTCGATCATTTGACATGTAATTTTAGCAGTTGCAGAAGTTTAATGACAGCGAAGTTGCACGAACTTAACGAATACCAGCTTGTAAGCGAACAGTGGATTACTGGGGCCAACGATTTACAAATGTCCATGCACGACATCATTCGTGTTTTAAGTGCGCGCTTGTTTTAAGCAAGCATACTCATAAGTGATGAAAATTTGAAGCATTCTATAATATTTTACTGTGTTATAAAATAAATAAATATTCCTACAGACAAAAACAAGTATTTTCTATTTACACGATAATTCGAAAAATCTTTCATTAGAAAAATGCCATGAAAGTAGTGTATACAAAATATTTAGTGCAATATCGAGTACCTGTCTAACTCGGGTCCGGCCGTGATGTATGCGTTGGAGATGTCGTTGTTTATCTCGATGCGCTCGCGTAGTACTTTCTTGAACAGCAGTTGCCGCAGCAGACGCTGCGCGTCGCCGCGCGCCCACGTCTTGCATCTGAAAATTCATAAAATAAACTATACTTTAACATTTAGAGTAGACTTGACAGTCATCTGTGACTGCTTGTAGTGTCTTTCTTTTGTAAACGATTTTCGGGCTACTTTTGGGAACGTTGCCCTTTAGAAGATATTTGAAAATTTACCATTGAGATTAGACCCAGGACTTGAGGATTTGCAGTAGTACTACAAACAACGAGGCAGTAAAATACGTCGAGCTGAAATACGTCACGACTAAGTTGGCACCGACCCTCTAGGGAGATAGTGAGTTTCAAAAGTGTCTATTTTTTTTTATTTTTATTTTATGGTATAGGTTGGCAGACGAGCATATGGGCCACGTGATGGTAAGTGGTCACCATCACCCATAGACAATGACGCTGTAAGAAATATTAACTATTCCTTACATCGTCAATGTGCCACCAACCTTGGGAACTAAGATGTTATGTCCCTTGTGCCTGTAGTTACACTGGCTCACTCACCCTTCAAACCGGAACACAACAATACTAAGTACTGTTATTTGGCGGTAGAATAACTGATGAGTGGGTGGTACCTACCCAGACAGGCTTGCACAAAGCCCTACCACCAAGTAATAAAGTCTGTCAAAAGTTTAGTGTTTCTTGCGTCAATGGTCGACAAATGGCAACGAGTAGTTAGTAAAGTAGAATGTAGCTCACAGGCCGTGCAAGGGGTTGCCTTGCAGCTGCGCGACGCGCTGCTGCATGGAGCCGCGCAGCGCGTCGGCCAGCTGCAGCAGCGTGTAGGGGCGGCGCAGGTCCCGCACGGCGCGCGCGACGGTGACGCAGTCGCGCGTGACGTCGACGGGCGCGCGGCGCGCGGCGCGGCGGCACGTGTCGCACGGCGCGCGGCCGCGCACGCAGCGCTCGCGCGGGAAGTGCTCGCCCAGGTACGCCAGCACCTGCACGCGCCGGCACTCCGACACGTTCTCGCACATCTGCGCCATCAGCATCAGGTTGTCGAGGTGCACCTGCCGGGCTTCCTTCGTTGTGCTTCTCTCCTCTGTGAACCAATTCTCGAACCATGAGCATGAAATTATTTGTAATCATACTTCATTTATTAACCGGGGTGTACATAAAAAAAGTTCTTTTTGTCGCACTAAAAAGAAGGATAAAGATTTAATTTAATTGCTCGTGCAATGCTTACTCACTCTCCTGCATGCGCCGAATGCGGGTCACGTCGCAGTAGTTGTAGTAGAGCAGGCAGGCGGCCGGCTCGCCGTCGCGGCCGGCGCGGCCCGCCTCCTGGTAGTAGCCCTCCACCGACTTGGGCATGCTGTGGTGTATCACGAAGCGCACGTCCGCCTTGTCGATGCCCATACCGAAGGCAATCGTTGCGCAGATCTTTTAAATCGTTTTATCATATTTTAATTTAAATGATAGCATACTATGGAGATGAAACTATCGCCTTAACACACAAAATTAAAAAAACATATTTAATTTTACTGCGATACTGTCAGAGATAACGTGAGTTAAGAACCATGGCCTATCTTTTAAGCGTCGGGGCTGTATCATTGGGTAAACCAAATTTTCCCTAATATTTGTTATGCTTGGCCCCAATGTCATATCTATGATGATGATGATGTTATTTTAATGATTAACATGAACAATTATTGCAAAAAGAAAGCTATCTCGAGCAAGGTTTCCTAGGTGTAGAGACAGAGAGTGCCCGCACCACGGTATAGCGGTCTGCCAGCCAGCCCGCCTGCACGTCCTCGCGCGCGCGCGGCTGCAGGCCGGCGTGGTAGGCGGCCGCCTGCAGCCCCGCCTTGCGCAGCTCCAGCGCCAGCGCCTCGCACTCCTTGCGCCACAGGCAGTACACGATGCCCGACAACCTGCGCCACCATACAAACCGACAACTTTATTAAGACAATAAAGTTTTTTTTGCAATTGTCGGATTTTTTAGAGTTTATCTTAATGGTTTCTTCTTATGGTACGTAATACGTGATTATAGAATTATATGCAATTATATTCAGTATAAGTATAGTAAATTAAAAAAATACTCCTTTAGACACATATAATTAATTTTGATAGAAGGATATAATAATCATATTTCCAAAGATCTATATTAAAGAAAAAAAAACTTAAATGTTTTCTTTGCTAATATATAGTATGAGAGTGACTTCCGCCATTTAACGGCTATACAGTCACTGCGAAACAAACAACATTTGACGCTATAACCATTTTTCTCTAAATTAGTTTTAAAGAATGCAGTAATTCCAATCTGTTATAATTTGATGCACACGTACACAAAACTTAGACCCGAGAAATGTTAAGCAAACTTACCCTGAAAACCTCTGGCGGATAACCTTTATAATGTCCTTGTTTACGTCTTTCGGTGTCTTTTCCAGAACCTCGTAGGAGAGGTTTGGGCGGTTGAAACTGCATAGAAACCATTTGCAATTTGTCACCTGCAAATATTATTTCCAAATTTGAATTAATCGAAAACAAAATATTGTTAAATATATTAATTTTATCAGATTTTATTAAACAATAAAATAAAAACAGAGTCCCTTACACTGTACACTTGGCGATTGTGACCACTTACCATCACTTACCATAACTGTTATCACATGAGTCTCTGTATTTAGTGAACGGAGTCCACATGAGCGCACGTAGCGAGCGGCTGCAGAGGGGGGGGGGAGCGTACCTTGAGCTGGTGCAGGATGTCGGTGCGCACGCGCGGCGTGGCGGTGGCCGTGAGCGCCATGAGGCGCACGCGCGGGAAGCGGCGCCGCAGCTCGCCCAGCCGCTTGTAGTCCTTGCGGAAGTCGTGGCCCCACGTCGACACGCAGTGGGCCTCGTCCACCACGAACCTACCGGGTACGTGTTCATTTTCATACACATATTTCCCAATTCCTTCCTCCTCTACTTCCTCACAACACAGTAATAGGCTATTTGACTGGTTTTTAAAATCCATTTTATATTATTTAGTAGAGGTTAAGGGACCCAGTAAAAGTTGATTTTTTTATTTCTAGTACATATTTGCCGAAAAATATCATATTAAAAATTCCATATTTAAATAACGCGCGAAAACGATACTTGGACAATATGGCGCTGCAATGGGGTCGGTGACGTCACTTTGTTGTATTTTAATCTGTGGTACATATAGTAGAAAAGCAAGGTTTACAAGCAAGTGACTTCATCTTAAGCCCGGCCAATCAGCAGGGTTTTGTGTCACGTGACAAACGTTTGAAAAAATGCATTTTAATTTATTGATTTTTGAATAAATTAAGTATTATTTTCAAGTTTCGTTAGTAAATAATCATTTTTAAACTCATAATATACACTGATTACAATAATTCACGATTTATTTTTCGCATTGTCAAATAGCCTATTGGCTCTGTAGGAAGTATTAACCATTCCATACTTTTGCAGTTTATATACACTAGTACTATTTATTTATATACATTTTTCATATATGTTCACGTCTGCGAAAATTATAATGTGTTTCTGAGTATAGTGATAATTTTCATATTGTTATGCCCACCTTGCAATTAGGTCACGAGAATAAAGCATACTGAGTGTATTTTGAAACTTTTCCGAGCTGCTGAGCTTCTCCGGCGTCACGTAGAGGAGACGGATCGTCGGCTCCGCTAACGACAGTTGGTAGTATATTTCGTTAGCCTCGGCCGCTGATTGTTCACCGGAAAAGTACGCCGCAGAAATCTATAACGGCATTATTACATAACAACTATTACTTCAAGCAAAATAAACAAATAAAGATATTGAAATTGTTTAATAAAGATTAAGATTGTAATCTTCTAGTTATTTATATTAGGTTTTAATAATCATTGATAATAAAAAAAATAAGTTTTCTTTTTTTTTATTTATAACTTTTTTTTTAATATTTTTGTTAATAATAATAATCATTGTTACTCTCAGATTGGGTTGTCTGGAAGAGATAGCTAATTAGCCATAAGTCCAGCCATTGTACAACACTCGTAATCAACATTTATTTCTTCTTGTTCTTAATTATGCAAAAAGCTGCTATGGTATACTTACATCGAGCGAGTTTAATTTGTTGACTTGATCCAAAATCAACGATCTCAGCGGAGATACAACTACAGTCAAGCCGGGGGTCAAGATGGCAGGTAATTGGTAGCACAGCGATTTACCTGAATAATATATATGACGTTTGAAATGGAAGGTCCTATATATGATCACATAGACAAAGCTTCTTCAAAAAACGAGAAGGAAATAACTCATCACTTAGATTACTTTACTTGATGAGATCAGAATACTCAATATATAATATACGTAAAATAACAGAATCGAATATTGCAAACACGAGAGCTTGTACCGATGACATTTTGGTCTATATATGAAGGAAGTAAATAAACACAAAAAAACAATTGAAAATTTAGCCAGGGTTACAGCCATCATTGTTTAAGATTTACGCGTTCTAATAACTGGGCCATCTTGGCTTTCATATATAGTATGCTGTGACTAAATTATTATAAACGAACAAAATAGCAAAGAATCCTATCTTACCACCGCCCGTTGGCATGAGAACGAAGCAGTCATGGCCCAGCAGTGCAGCATTGATTACTTGCAGCTGGTTGGGTCTAAATGATCTAAGACCAAACTTTTCTCTTAACTTCTGCATCATAAGATCCGAGTGAGGATAGTTGAAACCGTCAAATTCACCTAAAAATAAGCAGTCACGTAAAATTTTAAAGAATGAATACAATAACAAGGGCCATAGCATCTTTGTTGCCAAAGTTGCTAGCATAAGAACGACGTAAGGTATTGTTAATATTTCTTACATCTCATTTGTCTATGGGCAGTTGTGACCACTTATCATCAGCTGCCTCAATTTTAAGTCTGCCTACTAATTTTAAATAAACGAAGAAATTTACTTGCTGGTAGGGCTTTGTGTAAGCCGGCCTGGGTAGGTACCACCCACTCATCAGATATTCTACCGCTAAACAACAGTACGCAGTATTGTTGTGTTCCGGTTTGAAGGGTGAGTGAGCAAGTGTAACTACAGGCACAAGGAACATAGCTTCTTAGTGCCCAAGGTTGGTGGCGATTTGACGATGTAAAGAATAGTTAATATTTCTTACAGCGTCATTGTCTATGGGTGATGGTGACCACTTACCATCAGGTGGCCCATACGCTAATCCGCCAACCTATTCTATAAAATAAAAAAATAAATAAAAATGTGCATAAATAAATGGATTTACATTTATACAATACTTTTAATCGGCCACAGCTTCGTTCGCCATTTAGTTCGTCGGAGAGACTTTCGAAGGAGCAACGGACAGACAGACTTACTTTTGCATTCGTAATATTAGCATTGATAGTATTGAAGTGATTAATTAATATAATCAGATTTGTAAGTTAATGACAAACTAAATAACAAAAATAGTAAAATTGTAAATAAATAAATATTTCTGATCAAATGTGATGAAAAATGACCTGTTATTCCATCATTTATCGTTCCAGGATGAAACTCGCCCATTCCTTCATATACCGCGTCATGGTCATTCTCGTTTTGATCCATTAAATTATCTTGTGATTGGTTAGCGGCGTGTTCATTCGAATCAATATTATTTTCCTCGCCAAACATATTGGGATCATACACTTGCCAGCCATCGTCGTCAATCAATATGTTTCTTCCACTCTCATCGTTATTGGAACGATTCGGTGTTGAATCATTGAGCGAAATGACATTTGTTTCATCATCGAAATCAGTTTCAAAAGACGTGTTCCTATTTATAGACGACTCCGCATCTGATGAGGGGAAACAAGATAAGGATTTGCTCAATTCCGGAGGTTGAAAGGGCACTGAACTAGCCGGTACAAAGCTGCATTTCGCCGGACCTTCTGCTTGTACCGGCTGCAACCTCTCTGAAGCGTTTTTAACTCTTTCCAATGTATTTGAAGGAATACTTGATATTGATTTTTCGCTTAGTTCTTTAAGGGCAACAGATGAAGGCCGTTTGACTACGAATTTTTTTTTAGTTCCTGTTGTTTCTGCTTCACTTTGGTTACTATAAATGTTAAGCGTCGAATCATTATGTGAGGAATTTGAATTTAACGATAAAGATCTTTTACCAATGACTTTAGATTTGATGCTTGTTTGATATTCAGAAAACGGGCTCGATGTAGACGATTTGCACTCATCGGCAATCCCCTCACTCAGCCTTAGGGCTTGCAAAGACTCATCATCGGAGATACAAAATGTTGATGAATTTTGTCTTTGTAGAATGATGCTATTAACATTTGAATTATTATTTTCATATTCGTTATGTTGCCCTTGACTTTGTATTATTGATTTTAATTTAACTTCTATTTTATTCACACTTTTGTATGTTTCATCATTATACTCGTGTAACACATCTTTTGTTAAGTCAGACAATCTCCTAAAGGCTTCACTTATTTTTTCTAACAACTGAATGTATAATATTTTACAGTCTTCTATTTCTTTGCTAGTAATATCCTTAAAAAAATATAAGAATAATATTATAACAACACAAGTGTCTAGTTTTATAGCATAAAGATAAAATGATAATCTAATTTCAGCCATTTCACAGTTAAAAAATATCTAATAGAACCATATAGTTATAGTACTATGGATTGTGGATTTCATTTATCTTTATATTCTGTATATATAAATTTTATGTATGTGTATGTGACTGAACACTTAAATGTAGTGTTAGGTAAAAATGAATTCCATTCCATTAATGCAGATAAATCCACAGGATATTGTTGTATGATAATATGTTGATGGCTTTCATGTGGACATATTTATTTATTCTTGAATTCAAAAGCATATCATTTATTTTTTAGTTTACATTCAGGGAAACAATACACAGGGCAGACTATAAACAATATGATTGGAAATCATAAACAAACAGCACTATAATTTAATTAGGGCATTTTATTAAGGAAAATAATAGGTAGATAGCAACACAACATACCAAATCATGTTTTTTCAATGCCGTATGTTCAGCAATCTTTAAAAGGAAGTCAGATACTGTTTTGTCAAAAACTTCATATGACTTAATATCCTTATCAGTGTTGTTTATTTCAACAGGGTTTGGACTCTTAGGTTCTTTAATGGCATTAATTTTTGGACTATATAAAATATCCGAAGGTGGTATACCATTATTTAATTCATCCTAAAATAAAGTTAATATTTCAGATATAAAATTTAAGATACTTTCATTCAAGCAATAAATTATCATATATCATAATATAAATAATTTAATCCCAAGAAATGTGCAAAATAATTTACTTATTTTCTTACCACATTCATTCCACTATTCATTCCTTTATCGCGCTGACAAACATTCTTCAAAAGTATGGACTAGAAAAAATAATTAAGTTTATTAATATTATACCACAAGAATTATTTAAACAACATTTGATAGTACATGCAATATAATTTTTGTAGTAACAATAACATTTTTGATAATTCGATAAAAATATTTAATGTAATAATTAAGTAAAGTTACCGCTAAAACAATAATATTTTTTATGATAATAAATTAAAATACTTACATGGTTTGTCTTTGAACTTGGTGGAGTTGCTGAAACAATAGACTTCAATTTAATACTTATATTTTAGTTTATTTTATTAGTTTTATTTTGTATAAATTAAAAATATCTTCCATTTAAGTTACCTTAAACAAAATTGCTTAATACTTACAGGTTGAATCTGAGGTTTTAGATTTCCAAACGAATTTTGGCTTTTTCAAAATACTTTGATTTCCTTCAGAAACCGGCGTACTGTGTCTATAATAAAATAAATTAATTTATTATTTAATCATATTTTATAAAGAATAAAAAACACTAATAATTCCAATTAAATAATAGTTACGAACCTCGTATCCATTATAGTTTTTGGAATATTATTTTCCACGAACTCTTCGATTATATACCTTATTAAAATATTGCTTAAGTGATACTGTCTCTCATTTTAATTTGAAATGTTTTATATACTACTGCGGTTCGGAAATATATTTGTTATAACTTATTAATGGGCATTCGGAAAATAGAACTTAAATATTGTCGGATACACTACAAATAACTCAAAAAATACAAATTATTATATGTTAAAGTCGGTGAATAATGAAGTATGTAACAAATAACAATGTTACCATAATAATATTTTATAAAACGCATTCATATTGGTTATATTTTGGTCCTTTAGGTTTAGGTGTCTCAATGATAATTATTATTCGTAATCTAAGTGTGTTTATATGACATTGTAAAAATGACAGCGCAATCTACAGTCACAAAAAGATATTGTTCTATTCTTTAAATTATTGAGATGGACAATATTAATTGGTTATTTTGAATGATTTGGAAATTAACGGAATTTTAATTGTTATTTTTATTTCCATCATATGTCTATATAGATGATCTGACTACTCATCTACTGTCAGATTGTATTACCACGGACCTTTAAAGCTCTAGAATATAATATAATAACTTAAATTATGCAAAGAAACAAAAGCACGATTCCACGTTTCATTATACAGATATATATTAAAGCAAGAGTCTTAATAACATATCTTAATTTTTTTTTTAAATAAACACATTATAAACACTGCTTTTTTAATTTTTTTATGGCAACTCCGCTTCATTTTTAATAATTTTAATGTGAACAAAACATTAACAATTCATATTTCATTTTAACAAGGTATAAATATAAAGATAAATACGTATATAACATATATTATGTATTAATAATTTAATATATTTATACGAAGTGTCTAGCCTGTGTACCAAAGGATGATAAATTAAAAGAAAGATTTCATTACTTTATTATATAAAAATAACAAAAAAAATCCTTCTTGTTTAAAGGCATATATTGTGTAATTTTATTACGTTGTAATGAAATAAAAATAACATTAAAATATCTCAGAAGTCATTAAGCAACAAATATTTTAATCATCGAAACGTCTCAAAAGTGTAATGGTATTGGGTTTCTCTATTGATGATTGTGAAAAATGACATCAACTAAAAAACATATTTATAAAACAAATAATCGTGAAGAAGATTCGGACTCCCTGTTGACTCCATGCTTTAAAATTAATTCTGATGTGGCCTTAAAGGAAATTCCTACAACAGGTGAAGAATATCTCCTAAAAGTAATGAAAGAAAGGGAGAATTATTCTACTGTGACAAAATGTAACAAGGACTTTTCTAAGTTTGCTCAAAATCAGTCGTGTTTTGTTAAAGAGGTAATGTAAAGAGTGACATTAATACTTTAACAACAAATATATAATTTTATCCTTCTGGTAGTATTCATTGGTATATTTGATGTACAATTACCATACCCATATTACCAGACCATAGAAAGCTCAGAAGGAGCGAGTTAGAAACTATGGGGTTAGGAAATAATATGTAGATTTTTCTGTTTTCATTATTATTATAAATCTTATGTGAAAGTGATATGTGTAATGCAATATCAATAGTTAAGAAGACATAGTTGTTATTAAGTTAAACAAATATATATTTATTTCTAATTATTTGTTTAATTTTTGCAGTGAATAGGTATTTTAAGTCAGTTTAAAAGTATTAGTTTCCATATAAAGTGTGTATGTAAATAATGTAAAAGAGATGTGTAGTTTTTCTATTGAGTTTTGCATATTTAGATTATTTCAATTATGTAATTTTTTTAATGAATTATTTCAGCTGCCACATGCCAAGGCACCAGATAATCTGAAACCGACTATAGAATGGCAAAATATTCAAGTAGCAGATTTTTCAGATGTTCGAATGTATGTGTCACGGTTACTATTAAAAAAGTCACTATGGCCCAGTGACGTAAGGAAGCTAGACCTTGATCCAAATAATATTATTGCTTGGAAAAATTTATTTGAAAGAGATCCAAAATTATCATACGTTCTAGGCCTACACAATGCTATGTTGGACCGTGGCTTAGAAATACTAATTGAAATATTGGATAGTGTGAAACCTGGTAGCACAATTAGTCATAAAACAGGTAATATGTTCTTTTTGTAACTGTATTATAGCAATAGCTTTTTGACACTGAAGAATCTTAAGGCAGTGATACACATTTTTAGGTCAGTGGATTTATGCGTTTCTTGCTTGCACGAGACAGCCTCTCCTCTCAGACACAACTAGTATTTTAAGGAGTTTAGCTAGAAAATGTGGAGAAATAAGGTATTTTACATTTTATTTCATCAAATTTAAAGATATAATTTTATTACTTTCAATATTAAGCAAGTACTATGATTTTGCAGATCACATCTTAATCCAGAGGATGAAAGTTCAATAACAGCTGCAGTACCTTTAAATATATTCATATGCCTTGTTTCCCGATACTTCAGGCAGTATGATTTAGCTGATTGATTAATGTAAGCAATAACGATAAGCTTTTGACAAAGAAGTATCAAAACTTGTTCTGAAAGTATACACTATGCAATTTTATGCTGACTGAAATAAAAACACATTTTATAAGTATATATTTAAAAGTACAGACCAGAGTTTTATTTAAATAATGTAATACATAAATATAATATGTCAAATACCTTTTTATAGCTTACACATTATTTATTAATTTCTGGAAGACATTATTTTATAATATATAAATGTAGTCAAATAATATAGTAAGGCATTATAATAAATTAACAATTTTAGTAACAGTCTAATAAGAAAGAATAGCTTGTTAAATATTTCATGCTTAACAATATGTTATTAATTTTAAAAAAAAGTCAATATCATTAAAAATATATATATTAAAAATTTACATTTTTCCAAATATACACTTTAAACTTCTGTGTCATCAACTTCGAAGTGAACTCCAACTTGTTTTCGCACTATATCTCTTAGTTTGGCTAACAAAAGACTTTCTTCGTGAGACATTCGAGGCGATTCAGTAAGTCCTGTAAATTATTAATAAAATTATATACATCGGCCGTATTAAGTATTCAATTCGTACACGACTTCGTACGTGTACACCCCCCCCCCCTTCAAGTTGCAATATCCCAAAGTCCATATAACCTATGTATATCTATGAACTTATAGTTACGAAGATCTCGTGATTTCCTTTACTAAGTAACGAACGCAAGTTAGGAAAACTAAGTTCCAACCTTCAACTTAACAATTGACACAATTGATGTATGTATCATGTTTAAAAAAGTCGAGATGGCCCAGTGGTTAGAACGCGTGCATCTTAACCGATAATTGCAGGTTCAAATCCAGGCAAGCACCGCTGATTCATGCGCTTAATTTGTCTTTATAATTCATCTCGGGCTCAGCGGTGAAAGAAAACATCGTGAGGAAACCTGCATGTGACAAATTTCATAGAAATACTGCCACATGTGTATTCCACCGACCCGCATTGGAACAGTGTGGTGGAATATGTTCCAAAACCTTCTCCTCAAAGGGAGAGGAGGCCTTTAGCCCAGCAGTGGGAATTTACAGGCTGTTGTTGTATCATGTTTAAAAGTATAAAAATCTTTAATGAAAATAAATGTTGTAAAATAACCCACCTTGCTTTATACAACGCGCTACCTCGAGAGCTTCATAAACTAAGCCTGCACTGTTCCCAAAATTATATTCTAGGGCTGAAGTGTGTAAAGCAAAGTTTTCAACTTTGCCGTCACTGTGGATCATAATGTCCGGAAAATGGAAGGGGTCCTCGACCTTAAAATATAAAAGTTTAGATTCAATAATAATAGTATTGATTATATAAGCGGTGTTGCCGTAAAATATAAAAAATATATTTTATTAGTATACTGTACCATCTATAAGAATAACATGATCTTCCAGGCTATCGTACCAATTCGTAGGCACTGTATACTAACATAATTATGTACATCAAAGACAGTGATGTTAAGACACAGACAATTTTACGATTTTTTACTTAAATTTCAATAAAAGTAATTCCAAACTCCACCTACCGTAACTCTCCCTTTAGTGCCGTAAACAGTAGCTTTGTTCCATAACTTAATCTTGGCGTTTACATTAAGTACTGCACGCCTATTGTCAGAATATTCTAGAATAATTGTGTCCACTACATCGACCCCGTCGTTATTTATTTCACCAACGGCCATGACCTTGACAGGCTCCTCTCTGAATACGAACTGTGCAAATTGTAAAGCATAAATCCCGATGTCTAGAACTGCACTACCACCCAAATCCTTTTTTCTGTAAAATTACATAATTGTATGTTATTATCTCATCTCCAATTTCCTGTATGAATTTTAGATGCGAGTAACACATGGTGGCAAACAGAACTTTCCTGTTTCATTCGCGCAAAAGTTTGCGACACCCTATCGTTCATTCACCCAGTGACGCGGACCTACATGTAACAACGGGCCAATTCTAGATAAGTTCCCGATTTTAAGCCTCAAATTAATCGTAACCTAACTGGATCGTTGTGTTAATGGAGTAAGAAAACGGCTTAACAGCGTCACTACGTTTCGATTGCGAAAAGTGAAGTGATAATTTGTTAGTGGTATTGACGCCCTGTTCTACCATGTTTTGGGAGGAGGGATCTTAAAAAATGTATTCAGTTTTTAACCGTCATCAAACTTTTATATATTTCTTTCTCCGTTAAAACAGAATATAATAAAATATTATATAAATTGGATGATATGCATTGTAAAAGATTATGCTGCGTATACCTAAGTCTATCGACATTTTCAATTGGGACGCCAAAATTAACTTCGACGAATTGAACATCTCCTAGTTTACCAGACTGAATTTCTTTTTCCAAAGCCAAGTACGACGGCGCAAAGCGAGACCAAACTGCTTCCATTATGAACAGCTTTTTACTCTTAGCAATATTCAGTAAACTTTCTGTCTCCTTGTAGTTCATACACAATGGTTTTTCACAGAGTACGTGTTTCCCACATTCCAAGAATAACTTTGAAAGTTCGAAGTGGTCTGGATTAAGAGCGCCAATGTAAGCCACATCTAAAATTTATATTCCGTAAATACATTTGTTTTATATATATACACACAGTTCCACGACTGTTTAAAAATATAAACATAAGAAGGAATAGATAAAGAATTAAAAATTATATAAACAAATGCTTTGAAAGACTGTTATCCATACATCCTTACCAATATCACTGCTCCTTGCCATTTCATCATAAGAGGCGAAAACTTTTGCGATTTTATGAGTTTTAGCAAATTTCTCAGCTCTTGATTTATCACGAGCTGCAACTGCTGCTATAACTTGATCCCCAACGTTAGGAAAGCTATTGAAGGCATTGACGAAATCATGAGAGATTTTACCAGAGGTAACAATACCCCAGCGAATCGTCATCTGAAAGGGAGGAATACCCCGTAAAATTTAATCATTTTATTATACAATTAATAAAAACCTTAACATGTTAATATACTCAAAATCAATTATATCAAGGGAACTGCCATCATTTTTCATATTTGACTCTAATATTAAACAATAATAAATCTCATCAAAATTTTTTTTCTTAAAATATATTTTTGGATGTGGCGCGCTAAAACTATGCCTGACGAATGGACCCCAAATAACACCGCATATCGAAACTTATGTTTTAATGACATTAACAAATGAGCATGGCTACCGATATAAAGAACCATCCCTCAAAAACTAATCGATCTAGATAGTAAAACTTAAGAGAGGTTATAGTTTATATTTAAGAATTTTATTTTTTTAATTATTTTCTGTGACTTAACATGGGCACCTAGATATATAAAGATAAAGGAAAATTTTTGGAATAAAAAAATTATTCTGTGATTTTGGAGGGGAAATTAGGGGGTAAGAATAGATAGTACATGAGAGAAAATATACACAGAGTACATGTAAAAAAACTATGCTTTCTTTTTATGTTATACAAGGGCACACTTGCCATACAACATACTTCGCAGCTTGGAATTAAAAAAAAATATTATTATATAATTATTATTTTTTTTTAAGAAAAAATGTAGTCAAATATTTACGTACAATGAAACATTAAAGAGATAAAAAAATTGTAAAGTCTTACAAATTACTTTTAGAAGACTATAAAGTAAGCCACAAAAATAAGGTTCCGTATATTTATAGTCTAGACTTTATTTATTAAAATTATGAAATATCGAATTAGTGTTTCAGGAATAAAGGTACTTAATAAAATCGCATACTCATACTAAAGCAATAAAAAAGAATTAATAATAATAAAATATTTGATTATTTATTTTCTCACTAGCTAATGTTTAATTCTTACCTCTGGATAATCTATTAATATTTTACTTTGACAGAAGAAGTAGACTTGGGCCGCGATAAGCGCCTAAATGCGGCTCTGGGAACACTCAAAATTATAAAAATCACAATATTTAAGAGGTGACACTGTGGCGAGTGGTTTTAAACGAAAATAAAGTTTACTAAAGTTTATCAGCATTTTCGATGCCAAATGACAATAACATCTTATCTATAAGTTGGTGAAACTGTATTTAGTGATGTCCGAATAGTCCGTTATCGTAGTTTATATTGAGATAAAAAGTTATGGAAAAATACTACTCAATACAAATAACTCGACATAAATTAATATTAATTGTAGTAAATAAAGGTTGTAAGAGTAAAACATGGGATCTTTTGGCAAATTAGAACATTTCAAAATCAAGCGCCGTAGAATTATATTTTAACACTGTTAAGCGGCAATATAAATAATTATTTAATAAATGAATTTGAACATTATATACTTACATATATACATAAAAAAATAATACCCTTTTTGATATAATCAAATAATAATAATAATAATAATAAGCCCCCCAAAGTCCAACCTTTCGTCCAGACTCGAACACCTGAGTCACGTGGGGGGCGGACACCCGCAATGAATTAACTATGCGGGTGACTAACAGGGCAATGGCAAACCCATCGATATGGAGCTAAGAAGTAAACGATCACGTATAATGCCGCTGCCCGGGGGCGATCGCCGGGGCACATCTGGAGCCGACGCTGGATGTTTCAGCCTGCGAACCGTCAGCAGTGAGGAGTTGAACAGGCGGACCCTCGCTGGGGATGAACCCGAAAATGCTACAGCCGAACTAGGAGGGTGTTGTTCACCGTCTCCATGCAATAGCCCAACCGTAACAATAACTTCAAATAACTCATCATTCAGATTTTCTCCCATGTCATCATCATCTAGTAGCATGCCTTTAGAGGATGTTGTGCAACCGACGCTTTCTGTCAATAAACCTGCACCCACCACTAATGGCCTTAAAAAGCGTAGGAAATGGAGTCCCGATATTAATAAATTTATCCTGCGCAAATATCTAGAGATTACTAAATTGAAAACTGACACAAAAGCATATCTTACACCATTGTACGAAAACTTTAGTAAAATGTATCCTGATATGAACGACGTAACTCGACAACGACTTGGTGATCAACGGAGAGCTATAATTCAAAAAAAGTTATTACCCCAATCTACAATAGACCAAATTTACAATCAAGTCAAAACGGAATTGCAAAGTATATCATCCACAAATATTCAATCTCAGTATTCAATATTGAACATCTCTACATCAAATAACACAAACAGAAATTTAAAAACACCTACACAACAGGCACGTATGAAGTGGACGAAAGAACACAATGAGGCAATAATAAGAGCATACTACAAAATAACTCAACTAGAATCAAACATAACCGCATATAGGCAACCACTTCACCAGGCTTTTATTGACACTTTTCCACACTTAGCACATATATCGGAACAAAGAATTGCTGATCAGAGACGTCTCATTTTTACTAACAACTATGTTAGCAAGGATAAGCGCGAAGCGATTAAAGAAGAAGTTGCACAAGAATTAAATAGACATGCAAATACCCAAATTCAAAACCCAGATGTTCAAAATTGTAGTGATTCAACCTCTCAAACTATGGTACACTCAGAAACTACGCAAAGTAACAGCTACATACAAACACCTAACACACAAACTCATATAACACCTTTAGTAAATCAACGAACACAGACACAAGATACGCTCCAAATAGATAATATAGATCTAAGAAAGGAGATGATGGATGGTAGTTTAGAAAAAGAACTTTTGGAGAAACTTCGAGAGACACTAGAAATGTACACAGATATAATTCCAGAAATTAGACCAAAATTACCAAGGATAAAAGAAAACAAAGAACTATACAAACTAGTCAATATATTTAACAAAAATATCTTACACAAATTTGTAAAAGATGATACAACTATTTCAGAAGTTCACACCCTAATCTACTGCACAGCAATGGTCATAAGTAAGCAAATAGGATACAAAGTACGAATAAATAATGACAGACAACAAGTCACACCTGAAAAACAACCATGGCAAATTAGGTTAGAAAAAGACATAGCAGCTCTAAGAGTGGACATAGGAAGATTAAGCCAATATGTTAAAAACAATAGATCGAAGAAAATCATACGCGATGTAACTTTAATTTTAAGTAAGAATAAAATACATTCATCTCATGAAGGGAATAATATTACACCACAAGATGTTTTAGACACACTTAAACAAAAATTAGCGCTAAAATCACATAGACTAGCTCGTTACTTAAAGGCTCTAAAGAGGAAACAAGACAACAAACTATTTATTACTAATGAAAAAGGTTTTTACAGGCAATTAGAACATAGTGGTAGCAAAAATAATAACCTTAAAAATTCAGAAATACCGGATACAGATGATCTCAAAAACTACTGGGCCGAATTATGGGAAAAAAGTGAGTGTCATAACGAAGAAGCAAAGTGGATAAAGGAAGAAGAAAGAAAATGGGAAGGTATTGAAGAAATGGAATTTTTAGATTTAACAAGAGAAGATATTGAAACAGTAACGCGAAAAATGAAAAACTGGAAGGCTGCGGGGTTAGATGGTGTACAAAACTTTTGGTTTAAAAAACTTACTTTTCTACACGAGATACTTGCTAAAAAATGAACAGAACTGATTAAAGGAGAAGCTCAATTACCAGACTTTGTAACAAAGGGTATAACCCATATGCTACCAAAAAGCGAAGATACATCAAACCCATCTCAGTATAGACCAATTACTTGTTTGCCAACCTTATACAAACTAATTACGTCCTGCATATCCAACAAAATTAAATCCCATATAGAATCCAATAACATATTAGCAGAAGAGCAAAAAGGTTGTAGGCAGAGTCATAGGGGATGTAAGGAACAGTTAATTATTGATTCTACAATTCTAAAACAAGCACAAAAACACAGTAGAAATTTACATGTAACATACATCGACTACAAAAAAGCTTTTGACAGTGTACCACATTCTTGGTTAATTAGAGTTCTTCAAATCTATAAAGTAAACCCGACAATAATAACATTCCTGGAAGATGCCATGACCAAATGGAAAACAACTTTATCCCTTTCCAACGGGACTTCCAAAATAACCACAGATGAAATTCATATTTGTAACGGCATTTTTCAGGGTTATTCTCTCAGTCCCCTATGGTTCTGCCTTGCACTTAACCCACTTTCGCATTTACTTAACCAATCTAAAAAAGGATACAAGCTATCTAACAGTACAGCAATAACGCATCTTATGTATATGGATGACATCAAGTTATATGGTAAATCAGATAATGATATGAAAGACCTCCTAACAATAACAGCGACCTTCAGTAAAGATATCCACATGACGTTTGGACTTGATAAATGCAAAACTTTACACATTCACAGTGGAAAGATATTGAAAGGAGATTATAATATAAATAATGAAATAAATATTACAGCAATGGACATAAACCACACATATAAGTATCTAGGCATACAACAAAACAAATACATAAATCACACACAAATTAAAAAAGAACTTACATCAGAATATCTAAGAAGAGTCAATATCATATGTAGAAAGAAACTTAATTCTAGAAATCTGTTTAAAGCTCTCAATACTTACGCCGTTCCTATACTGACATACTCATTTGCTATAATTAAATGGACCAATACAGATATATCTCACTTACAAATTAAAACAAGAACTTCATTAACTAAACAAAAATACCTGCACCCAAAATCTGCCATTGAAAGAATGACCATTAAAAGAGAGAAAGGGGGAAGAGGACTAATTGATCTTAAAATATTGTGGGAAAGCCAAATAAATAACCTGAGAAATTTTTTCTATAGCAAAACTGAGAGTCCAATACACAGAGCCGTAGTAGACATAGACGATAAAATGACACCACTAAATTTAAAAGAAATGCACGTCACTCATCAGTTAAAGAATATCACCGAAAACGAAAAACTAGATACATGGCGACAAAAACAGCTACATGGCAGACACATTAAAGACTTAGAACAACAACATATTGATTCAGCAGCTTCAAACAAATGGCTAAAATTAGGTTACTTATTCCCAGAAACAGAAGGATTCTTGATTTCAATACAAGACCAATACACTAAAAATTACAGGAAACATATAATTAAAGATCCCAGCGCTCTAGACGACCGATGTAGAAAATGCCACAAAAACCCAGAAACCATTCAGCACATAATAAATGCATGTCCACTTTTAACACAGAACGACTACACCCACCGACATAACCAAATCGCATATTTTATACATCAAAAACTAGCTATTAAATATAAACTGTTACCGCCAAAAGCAGAACCATACTACCAGTACACACCCAAAGCCGTTCTGGAGAGTCCCCGTTTTAGGATGTACTTTGACCGAGCTATACTAACAGACAAAACGATTTATTGCAATAGACCAGACATCACCCTAGTTAATAAATCGAATAAAACTGCATATTTAATAGACATAGCCGTTCCAAATACCCATAATATTAATCAAACAATTGCAGATAAAATACATAAATACTCGGAACTTAAAGAAGAGATTCTTAGAATATGGAATTTGGACAAAGTTTACATCGTTCCACTGGTACTCTCCAGTATGGGAGTAATTCCTAACCATCTACACCATAGTATTAAATTACTACAACTCCCAGAAAATACATATATCACCATGCAAAAAGCTGCCATCCTAAATACATGTCGTATTGTCCGTCGTTTTCTTCAGGATGAACCTACATCGAACGTATTGCCTAATTAAATGCATAAATAAGATCATTTACTTGGCTATGCCCGTAAATGATCTACAAAATACCAGCTCTCATGCTGAGAAAAACACATATGCAGAAAATAATAATAAAAAACTTTATTGAAAAAACACAATGCTTACATAATAGATTATAACATATGGTACAATATTAATCTTCTTAAACTTAGCTTAAACGATTTCAATGATTTCCATTGGTTTTGGTGCATTATGGTTTTAGCAATTTTAAAATGTTTGATTATCTTTGGACCCCACACTAGGAGACCTGTATCGTGGGGCCCGAACACTTGATTTAACAGGTTGCTTATCATCGGACCAAGGCTTAAATATTCACCAATCTGATTCTCTATACCTATAGCATTTGTGTTTGGTGTAACGTGTTAGTACTTATATTAGTATGATAAAAATATAATTATAATTGTTAAATAATAAATAAATATAGTAATAAAAAATAAATATGTAAAAATAATACATATATATATATACATAATAAGAGTAATAGATAAAATTAAGTGGTTACATTTAGTAGGTTTTCAGTATCGTCATAGGAGAGGGTCTTGAGCCAGGATGTTATTTTAATTTTAGCCTCTTTCATTGTTAGATGTCTTAAGTCACAGTGTTTTAGTGTTTTGTTGTATACTTGAGCTTGAACAAAAGGAGGAAAGCGTCTTGCAAAGGCAGTAGTGATACGTGGTATGGGTACTTTGTAAACTCTTTTTGTAGTAATCCCATTATCCGGTTTGCTGAGTAGCTCAGCATGCTTTATTATACATGTTTTTAATATATATAATAGCCGAACTGATAAAACTTCAGCTTCTTTGTAGAGCGCAGATGTGGGATACCTGAACGGTTTTTTCAACATAACTTTAAGTACTGATCTTTGAGCTCTCTCAAGTTCAAGCAGCAGAGTTTTTGCTGCGCTGCCCCAAGAGGATATACAGTAATTTATTAATGACTGGCACAATGACATGTATACTGTTCGGAGAATTTTAGTGTTAGTGACGTCTCGTAACTTATTCATTACGTTAATTATTTTGCGCGTCCTAGTTGTGATGTAGTTGATGTGGTGTTTGAATGAGAGGTTATGATCAATATATATTCCGAGGTATTTGATGGTATCCACTCTTTCTATTTCTTCGCAACTGCATTGATCATTTGCTTTTTTGCACGTGTGTATTTTTAGGCATAAAGATGTTTCTGAAGATGAAATAGCAGTTTTGTGAAAGCATATATACTTAGTTTTCTTTATATTTAGTGTGAGAAGGTTCTCTTGCAACCAGTTTTTAACCATTCCTGTACCTTCCTGGGCATGATGGATTGTTTCTTCCCAATTGGAGCCGTGAAAGATTAGTGCTGTATCGTCTGCATATGAGATTATGTTGGCATTTCTTATCACCAGGTTTTGTAGGTCATTTATATATAGAATAAACAGCGTTGGTCCGAGTATACTTCCTTGAGGAACTCCAAAATTGGTTACTTGGTGCTGACTTGTGAGATGGTTTATCCTAACACATTGTTGTCTACCTGTAAGGTAAGTTTTAAACCAGTCTAGAGATTTCCCTCTAATACCCGTCAGTTCCAGTTTTCTTAGAAGAATGGGTATCGAAACGGTGTCAAACGCCTTTGCAAGATCCAGAAACATACCAATGCACTTTTCTTTTTTATCCAAATGTTTAGCAATTGTAGTAGTTAGTAGTAACGTGGCATCCTCAGCTGACTTGTTTTTTCTGAATCCAAATTGACGTTTGGAGAAGATATTTAAGGATTCTAAGAAGACCACAAGTCTTTTGTTTATGATTTTTTCTAATAATTTAGAAAAAACACCTAAAAGCGATATTGGACGATAGTTCACAGGAATGTCTTTTGGTCCTGATTTATGGATAGGACAGATAAGCGCTATTTTCCAATCCTCAGGAAATTTTCCTGTTATGATACTTGCGTTAAAGATAAATGTCAATGGTTTTATGATTTCCTTTCTAATTTGTTTGATTGTCTTATTATCTAGTCTATCAATGCCTGAAGTTTTCTTATCATCGAGCTGCTTTATCAACATTTCAACTTCTGCCTCATCTGTTGGTTGTATGAAGAAAGAGTGAGTTGGTGAATGTGATAATCTTATCCTAGCTGTTAATTCTTCTTCAGATTGAGCGATGTCATTGAGTATGTCACATGCAAGGTTTTCTCCTAGGGTTGCAAAGTACTCGCAGCATATGTTCAAGGAATGAAGTTTATTTCTAGAGGTTTTTATTTGAAGTAGTTCTTCTGGTTCGTTCACATCTTTTGTCATATAACATATATTTTTGATAGATTTCCATAGTTTGTATGAGTTATCCTTGTTTTCTTCTAATTCTGTTAGTTCAAAATCAGCTTTAAGTTTTCGTAATAGTCCGTTACAAAAGTTACGGTACCTTGTATAAATGACTTTCAACAAATCGTTGTTTGGTTGTGCTCTGTGTTGATTATGTAACCTGTCGCGATGTCTCATACACCTCATAAGCCCTGGTGTTACCCATGGCTT
Organism: Vanessa cardui; assembly: GCF_905220365.1. Taxonomy (NCBI): domain Eukaryota; kingdom Metazoa; phylum Arthropoda; class Insecta; order Lepidoptera; family Nymphalidae; genus Vanessa; species Vanessa cardui. Next base: position 5,362,314 of record NC_061123.1, on the reverse strand, counting down.
CAAATTGTACTTAGTCCGGCTTAATCTAACCATAGTCGTGTGTTTGTTTATAATTCCTAATAATGTTGTCATAAAGAGTTGAACCGCTACGTTTACGTCGGCAGAATTTGTAATATCAGACCAATTTAATTGTGACAGTTCTTTTATAATTGATTCTATATCTCTTTTCAGCCTCGTACGTGGCATTCGGTTTCCCTTTGGTGACTTGATTGTAAGACCTGTAATAGCAATGTTGTGGTCCGTTATATCAGAATCACACACTATGCCGGTAACACTGCCTTTTGTTTTGACCATCATGTGATCTAAACATGCGTTTCCTCTTGTTGGTAATGTAATAGCCGGTGAGAGAGCATGTTCTGCAAGTAAACAGAGATATTCCGCGCACGAAGAATGATTCGAAGCTGGTGTGATATTTATATTTATATCGCCACAAACGACTATGTTTGTTTGGTCTGTAATTTTGCACAAGAGGTTATCCAGTGATTCCAGGAAGTTGTCTACACTCCTAGTGCATGGAGATCTATATATGCCTAGTACCGTGACAAGGTTGTTGATTTTAACTAGCAGGCAGTCAGAGTTTAAATGAATGATCGTAAACACTTGCGCTTTGTGAGTTTTCTACGTAGATGACTACTCCGCTGTTTTGATTCCTCGTTGTTTTTGTGTTGTGTGCGGTATATCCTGGGAAGTGAGGTATAATAGAAGTGTCATTTAACCAACATTCTGTTAGGACTATAACGTCTATTTTCATACTAAAGCGACATAATGTAGTATAAAAACAGTTAAAGTTTTTCTCTAGACTTCGTATATTTAAGGTTAATATGATAAAATTGTGATCAGGGCTCATTGTATTTTTGCAAGTTTCTGGCATAGAAGTTGCGTGACAGTTAATATTGATTAATTACGGATCATAGCTAACGCTGTTTTGCAACATTGCGAATAATTAATAATTTAGGCAATATGTTTTTGCTTTGATTAAATGAAGTCACGCCATTAAATTCATCTGTTATGCAAATATTGACACTGTTATAAATATTAAGGATACGGGTTTGTGTTAGGTTTGTATGTGATAAAATTATTAGATAATAATAATATATATAACGTAATAATGTAAAAATAAGAAAATGATATATAGTACTCAAAGCTAGTAAATAATTGTATAAAAAATATATATGTAAGAATGTAATGAAATTTATGTTGGGTATGTGTTGTATTTTATTTATAGTAATAGAAATCTTCTCTAAGTTATAAATACTTAAACAAACAAATTTGGAGATGTATGTTTCCACGGTCATTAAAATACATTCTCGATTGATAGTAAAATATAGGAAGAACTTAACGTTATGTTTAAAATACATATCTACACAATATTTTTGGTAGTAATAAAAATGACTAAATTTACTAAAACTCAGAAGTAAGTAATCAAAACAAAAATAAAAATTACAATATTTTAGAGTCGGCAAGTTTATGTGTTTAGTTATTAATTTAGTTTTACATTTAACTAGGTGTTTGTTACATAGGTTTTTAGTAACTATTGCATTGGTTATCAAAATTTTATATAACACGTCGTTAATGATCAAAGTTGACATTTTGTAGATAAGTTTACAGTTGAGCAATTTACTAAGCAGTTTGTTTACATATTTAGTTGTTAGATAATCTGTCCAAGTCTTCTCCGATCGTATAGCAATGGCCGATTTTCCTTCTCGTTGACGAATATAAATATTTCCGTTGTTTGTCCAACAGAAAGCGTAGCCCTTCTCTTTTGATATGATTCTGCAATGACGAAAAAATTGCCTGTTTTGTTTAGTAAGTCGTTCGTTAAAATATATTTTACGTGTCGGTCCCGATACGCCCAGGTCGATGCTTGTGACGTTTTTTCGAACTTTACTTGCTTTAAGTAATTAATTTCGCTTAGACCGTCTTAATAAGCGTACAACAAGTGGTCTGGGAAGATTTTCTGTTTGGTCTAACGATTGTCGAGAGACCTGTTTACGCGTCCCCACTCGAGAAGCTGAATCTATTTCTTGTTCAGATAGATCTACGCCAATTTTCTTTGCAGTAAGTAATGTTATGTGAGTGACGTTTTCGTTGTTATGTTCAGGGATGCCACAGAGTTCTATTTCGTTTAATAAGTAGTTTTGTGTTTGGGCGTTTAGTTCGGAACGTAGTTCGAGGACTGTGCCTTTAAGGTTGTCGATTTCCGTGTTTCGATTTTCAAGCAATTTAATCCGAGACTCATTTTCCGATACCGAGGTAGCTAGATTATCTAGACGTTCATGACAGCGGAGCATTGATGTTGTGGCCTCATCCAATTTAATTTTAAGGGAGGACAGTTCCGTTGTCAGTAGGCGTACCTCGTTAATAAGGTCTGTTATATCAGAATTACTGGTATCAAGCGTGTATTCAGATTTTTTTCGTAGGGTGACATTTTGTGAGTCTATGGGTTGACGTACCGGGGTTGAACTGTTATCACCCTGTCTTCTTCTTTGGGCCGAACATTCTGGACATAGCAAAACTTTTTCATGATCTGGTGTTAGAGAAGTAGTACTTATGCACTTCAAGCAAAAAAGCTTATTACATTGCATAGAAGTACATTTTATAACATTGCCGTCCTTAGTATTTTTCAAGCAGCCGGCGCACTAAATATTTTTTAATGTAGCGACACTATCAAAGCTGTTTAAAAAATGTGTAATTAATTTGAAGCAGCATTTGCAAAATCAATGAGTTTTAATATCTCCAGCAATAAACATGTCCAAAATACCACAAATAGTTATTGATTACAACTAAGCTACAAATATCCACTTTAATTTTTCTTACAAATTTCTGTTACCAATTTAACCGTCATGGAAAACTCCATAATTTCGCGAATTCATAATGAATATCATAGTTCTTTAAAGACAATTAATGTTATCGTCTATTCGATGGTCAAATTGTTAATGGGGTTTAGAAAAAACTTTATGTCACATTTTCATTCGGCTCGGACAGCGAAGTAATTACGTAAAAAGGTCACTCGCGTGAATAGTTTCCATTCGGCACTCTTGCTCATTTTTTATATTATAGGAGGCATACCTACGTGCAGAAGGCTCGTTTGGTGTGAAAGTGATCACCACCGCCCCTTAACATCTGCAACACCAGGGGGCTTGCAGGTGCGTTTGCCGGCCTTTAAGGAAGGAGAATGCTCTTTTTGGCTCACTTGTCGTTCGAGCGAGAAAGCACTTCGTAGTCCGGTAACAAACGACGTCTTACGTATGTCCCTTGTGTCTGTAACGCAAGGGACACACTCTAGCTCGTTCCTCTGAATCGTTATCGTATTTCATAGACACTACTTATATAATAAAACGCTGTCACCCCCATGCCGTATCTCATCCAGATGAGACTATGGTCTTATTGGATTTTGATAATATGTTGTAAAATAGTAAATATGTTAGTAATTTTTATATGTAACATAGACGATTTTACTAATTTTTAATAGTCTAACGCTAAAGTTGTCCAGAAACAGGGAAGGTTAAAAGTTTTTTTTTATGTCACGCAATTGAATCCTTCAGAAAAGTAACGATGCCACTTGGAGGCTGGGATTAACACTTAACCGGGTGGTGTCGAAGTCCTGCCTGAATGTTACCTTCTTTCCTGCTCTCATCATTTGATATTGTAGGTATTAATACCTAGGCAAAGTACAAAATTAATAATATTACATACATTAAATACAAATTTCAGGAATCTTATAAACTGCCTGTATTGTATAAAATACCGGATTAAATAAATTTCCGATAACATAAATAATAAATGATAATACAGCTTCTACCCACCCATATCTGAAATGAGTAATAAAAATAATAGTATTAGGTAATACTACCCATATCAGTAATCAGTTATTATAAAATATTGTACGTAATATCGATCCTATAGATATCGTAATCTATTAAATAATGGATGCCACCTTAGTCCTTAATTAAGTCAGATGATTACGGCTTATTTAATTTTCGTCGAGGCAAACCTCATATAATATCACGTGGGAAAGAGGGTGGCTCAACAAATATCATCAATTATTTTTAATGATTATTTTACTAAAAATTACATGGATATAATGGTTTCAGTAGTCTCTCTTAAGACATACACGTGAATATACTAAGTATCTATTTGAACACGATTTTTTGTCTATAACATTTAATAAAAGCCTCATGTATCTGCCTCATGTAACTGCAATTAAACCTATAAATATTTAACGTTGTTCTATTTAAAACTATTAACACAATTAGTTTATTTTATATTTTTTATGAATATTTGAGTTGATATAAAGATTTTCTGATAGTGAAAATATTACGATAAGTGATAACCTATAGATACAACGAATTATTTTCTATTTATTAATTGGCGAATATATTAAATCCGTTACTAAGTGCCAAAGAATGTATATAAGTGTATCTATTTATGACGCATGTTATAACGGCAATAAAATATATAAAATAAGTCATAAAGAAAGCAATTAATAACCTGAGTAATCCGGAGAAAGAAAATTACTTATAATTAATTATTGGCAACACGGGTATAATTGTATTATACCTTTTTTTGTTATTCCCTTAGAATATTACTGTGATTTTTTTTAATATTGTTTAGATGACGGTGGAATGGAGTAATCAATCTTTATAACAACACATTATCATTATAGACTACATTTTAATGTAAATACTATTTGTTTTCTGTAAGTATTATAAACTTTTATAAATAAAAAAAAAACCGCCTTCAAAAATGAACTAAAAAGAAAAAAATAATCAGTTACATCCATATCCAATTTACGGTTTTTTAATCACCTCTCAAAGTCTACATTGCTAATATAGGTACATAATACATACATACAAAAACTAAATATATTTATTGTATAGATGACACCATTAGACAAACCTTACTATCGATACAAATTAAATGATTTCAATAGAGGAATTTATTTACTTTGTTGGCACCGACTTCAAAAGGTGATTAAAAAATCGTAAATTGGATATGGATGTAACTGATTATTTTATTCTTTTTAGTTCATTTTTGAAGGCGGTTTTTTTTTATTTATAAAAGTTTATTTACTGCTTTTCAGTGTTGTTTTGTTATTTATAATTACAATTGGTAGTGTTTGTCATTCACTTTATTATACTCAGTACATTTCGGCTTTCGACTCTAAACAAAACTCTACGCCGTTTCAATACGATATGGACTGCAACTCAAATTAAGCGTTACCTAAGTTACAATAGCCTAATGTTAACTGTCTCATCGCCAATTAGACAATACCATTTTTCCCGATGCAATGCCGTTAATCATTGAGGAGTTCTCCTGGTAGTCCACCATCAGCTAGACTTCATCATAGGCATGTTTATTAACATCAATTGCTTGACGACTATCTTAAAGAAATAGAACTAAACCCGTAAAATAGTTACTTACTAATAGGTTCTGATTACCAGTTGTGGTCTTCATCATCAGTTCCACTTCATCAAATGTCACTTTTCGTGAGCATATGACCAAGGCACTTTGAATAAAACCGAAATCACTATAGGTGTGCCTATAAAATTTGAGGAGTTCCCTCGATTTCTCCAGGATCCCATCATCAGATCCTGATCTCCTGACAATGGGACCACCTGTAAAACATGCCCTTTCAAACAAAAAAAGAATTGTCAAAATCGGCCCAGCCATCTTCGAGTAATTCGGTAACATACATAAAAAATAAAAAAAAAAGGCCCCGACGAATTGAGAACCTCCTCCTTTTTTTGAAGTCGGTTAAAAATGAAAATATTCATTAATAATAATATAAATGTATAATCAACATTTATCATAACAAGTTCAATTTGTGCTCGGAGATCAACTTCTGATCGTTTTTATTTTGGGGTTACACCTAGTATTTATTCTTGTATCCGATTTCCTAATACAAGGCGTGAAGAAACATTTTGCGCACCGGTTTGGGGAGTGACTAGTGCAAAAAATCATACATTCAATTTTAGTACTTTATTTGTGTCCGTTGTGAGTGTGTATGCACTGTATTATTTTGAGTGCTATACAATTTTATGCATGTGGTTATAGGCACCGTGCGTAGCGATGACTCTGCCATCTCGTGACACATATTCAAAACTATTACCTTCAATTTCAGAAATTCTACTGTCAAACAACGGAAAATATTTCTGAATTATCGTGTTAATTTTTGATTATTTGAGCTGTCTAAATGTATTGTTGTATTTCTGGATGCCGTAATACATCCAAAAACAACTTTAAGGGTGTAAAATTTTACTTCCCTACTAATAGTACTCACATGCCATGGCTTAGGGATAAAAGAGTGAAATGGATAAATGCTGTTATAAAACACACGTAAGTATACCTCCAAGTATTTAAAAAGTACTATTTGATTTTATTTATATAAAAAGCACCATTTTGTAAACAACTGTTATGGAAGACAGTTTAATTTTCGTCGATCGTTGAATCTAACCTATAAACGTTGTTTCTTTTAGTAGACATCCAAATAACTGGTTCCCATCTAAAAATACCACCATCTGCAGCGCCCATTACTTTCATTGTTAATTGGTAAAAAACCATTTTTTTTAATTTTGATCATAGTAAAATCATATTTACAGACTTGACAGCTGCCAGCCTGCCACCAATGTGTCTGGGAAGTTTATTTTTTTACTCGCACGGTGTCTCTACTGTCGGGATTATAACGCCCTCTATTGTTTCTGCACGGTGCCTATAAGTAAAGATTTATTTTTGTAAATATTTACTTATTTATACAAAACAATTAATCTACATAAGACATTAATTATGCTATAAATACGCAAACTAATTTGTTTAATGATATATTAAATATAAATAACTACAATTTACAATGACCTAACAAAACGATATTACAATTTAACCTATAGTAATATTATAAATGCGTAAGTAGCTCTGTCTGTCATGCTTTAACCCCTGAACCGTTTAAGATGAAACTTGGTAAGGAAATAGACCAACCCTTAACAAAACCGTGGGTAAAAACCAAAATAACATATTTATTCTAGTAGTTATTTTATGTCGCTTCTTAATGTTGACTTTTCCGCGATCAGCAACAGTTATTTAGACAACAACAGCCTGTAAATTCCCACTGCTGGGCTAAAGGCCTCCTCTCCCTTTGAGGAGAAGGTTCGGAATATATTCCACCACGCTGTTACAATGCGGGTTGGTGGAATACACATGTGGCAGAACTTCTATGAAATTTGTCACATGCAGGTTTCCTCACGATGTTTTCCTTCACCGCCGAGCACGTGATGAATTCTTAAGACAAATTAAGCACATGAATCAGCGGTGCTTGCGTGGGTTTGAACCCGCAATCATCGGTTTAGATGTATGCGTTCTAACCTCTGGACCATCTCGACTCCTACGTTTTAAGACAACTGTCAAAAATGTTATAACTGGTTGAATATAACCTACTCATTGATTTTCTGCCTTTGATTCTAGACTACGTTTTTAGTATTCCGCTAAATAAGTATAACTAATAAAAAAAAGTCATACTCTTAAATAAAGGGCTTAAGTAAAACTTTATTAACTCCCATGCTACAAAGCAATTAACTTTTAAAATTTGAAGTCGCCATTTCGATAACTCTCACATTTCATTTCTCAGTCCCATTTAGGAGAGGGGGCGAAAGATGAGCAACATCGCTTCACACAATAGGCTATTTGACAATGCGAAAAATAAATTGTGAATTATTGTAATCAGTGTATATTATGAGATTAAAATGGTATTTACTAACGAAACTTGAAAATAATACTTAATTTATTCAAAAATCAATAAATAAAAATGCATTTTTTCAAACGTTTATCACGTGACACAAAACGCTCCTGATCGGCCGGCTTATGACGAAGGTCACTTTCTTGTAAACTTTGGTTTTCTACTATACGTACCACAGATTAAAATACAGGAAAGTGACGTCACCGACAAACAAACAAAAAACAGAACTTTTTCTGGGTTCCTTAACGTCTACTAAATAATATAAAATGGATTTTAAAAAGTCGAATAGCCTATTAATGGAGGACACCAATAAGTTTTTTTTTTTAAATCTGAAACTATGAATTCTACCTTCCAATAATGGCGAGGAATAGAGTACAAGGCAAAGATTCAATCAATAAACACGTGTCTTGGAGTTGTGGCAGTATAATTTGTGTTAACAAATTTAAAAACTATACAAACATAAAATAAAGTAGTGATCACATATAAAATATAAATAATATATTCGATTTTACTAATTAATTGAAATAAATTTACAAATTTTAATTTTAAATACATTTTATACAAAAACAAGTAACAAATAAACGTGAATCAAGATCAATAAAATAGTAATTTATGTACAAAAAAAATAAATATATATTGAGATTGTAGGAAATCCAATTTAATAGGTTATTAACCATTGCAATGCGTTGGATATAAAATAATATATAAAATGGTCCTGCAACTTACTTTGTTAAATACAAAATGTTACATGGAGAAATAGTTGTAGTCGAATAAATGCGAATCTATTAGTATAAATAAATACAATCCATTTTGTTGGAATATTCTGGTATTAAGTGTTAATTGTGCTAACAACGGTGGACAAGGTCTCATTTATTTAGGTTTGTTATCATAGGTGTAAAACAATAATTTTAACTTGTAACTAAAGCGTTCTTTGCACATAGGATTTTAAATGTTGTATATACATAAGTTTCATGGCAATCGTAGAAGTAGGTAAAGTTAGATTTTACGATTTTAATACTTATGTAATCTTGTAGTTAAAAACAAATCAACAACTTTTGACTATATTGACATGATACCATTTGCTTGGTATGGTTTGTTCTGAAATTGTATTTTTAATATAACCGGAATCGCGAAGTATCGTTTTGAAACTAATTAAGTTATATTAAACAAGAACTGTTTTGTAGACCATAATATAGGAGTGTTAGTAGCAAAATGCAAATCAAATTTTTCTCTTTTCTTTATTTCGACCGGATTTGGCTATACGTGGATATGTAAAACGAGAAAATGCATTAAATCAATTAAAAATATTCGATGAGAATTCGAAATTGTGATTCTTTAAAATTCTATTCGAAATAATAGAAATATTTTATTCAAAGGCTAGTTTAAATGCTTGTTCCAAGTCAGCGATTAGATCATCAGTTTCTTCCAAGCCGACGGATATCCTGATCAGTGCATCCGTGATGCCCAGTTCTGCTCTTTGTTCTTCGGGCACCGAAGCGTGTGTCATCAGAGAACTGAAATACGGTTAATTGATAGGTTTTATAATTCTTGTTAATAATAAGGAAATATTATATCATGGTTTATATCTATTAACGCGTTGCATGTGATCATTTAATTTCCTAGGGTGCTCATTGCGCTATAATTAAAAAATAAAAATGTCAAAACATCAAACAAAATTTTACAAAAGTATTATTATTTTTCAACTATAAGCTTATAATTAATCTTTGATTATTAATTTTTGTCTAAAATGTCCACAGATGAAAATATTTTATTTACACTAAATTTGTAATTAAGGCTGCTTATTACACATAGACGGGCCTGCAGATATGGCATTGAATGATGAATCTGATAGCAAGACCTTTATAAATAGTAATCATTAACTCCGCATCGCTAATAACGTAGATATACTTAGCAGATTAGGTTAGTTTAATATTATATACCCGATGCTTAGGGTCGGTGTTAAGTATGGTTCCCTCAAGACTCTGTCTATGTATAACGTGACACCTCACTTACTATTTGCTTGTTTATGATAAATTAAATATATCAAACTTACGGTAGTTCCGCGAGACTCTCGTATCCTCCCAAACTTTCTGCCAGTGTGAACACTTTGAGGGAGCTCAGGAACTTTTTCGATTCCTTCAGTCCTCCGGTATGCTTGAAGCTGAATACACCAGAATGACCAGTCATTTGTTTTCTTGCTATGTCATGTTGAGGATGAGAGGGTAGACCTAAAAAACAAAAACGTGTATTTACGATGACATTTAACATTTACTAAAAAATTTGTAACAATTACACATTTATTAAATGAGTTTTTAGAATTATGACTCATATAAAGTGGTAAGTATTACATTGTTTTGATACAATAAAGTACGAATTTACTTAATAGAAGGTAGTTATTAAAGTTTATTCCCTGGGGGTACAGGATAAGATCCAACTTTTGAAAGAGCGTTGTTTATTGCTCAGAAGAAGGCTTTCCTTAATTTTATAACTTCGACAAACCTGGATGCATAACTTCGGTGATCCGTGGGTGTTTGAGCAGCCAATTTGCAATAATAAGCGATGACTTCTTATGCTGCTCCATTCGAAGGGCCAGAGTTTTCAAACTTCTATTAACTAAGTAGCAATCCATAGGCGAAGGAACTATACCCATAGCTGTGAAAACATAAAATTATTGTTAAAAAATTTATAAGCATACTTCCATTATGCAAGCACTGTGTGAACATATAATACACAATATTATGAATATTGGATCTTATAAATTTTAGTATATCAAAAAAACATTTAATATTAATAATAGATAATAATTATATTTTTAGTTATTGAAATTTCCCTTCGGACAAACTGTAACGATCTTTTCGTTATAATCTACGAGTTCCTTGAGCTCGAGCGATCTTACGAGCTTATAAAATGACGAACTTTCATTCACACTTTCATCCCAAAATTTATTTATCTCCATAAGTTAGGTTATAATAGGTCCTAATATTAATAATGTAAAATGCCGATGTGATATTTTCATAAAGACCATAAAAAGTAAACTGGGTTCGATCTGCTTTGTGTTTAAGGTTCGAAGCATGAAAACGGAGAAATCAGCTTTGAAATTATGGTTTAAAAAAACAGATGTGTAGGTACACATCCGTTTTTTTAAACCTAAACATAAACATGTTAAATGAGTTGCACGTTTTTTGCAAGAAAATAATTCAGTAATATGGCATGTAATGGACCACCTGATGTAAGGACCTTTACATAACTAATGCGGCACTTTGGAACTGAGATGTTATGTTTCATGTTTTTTTTACACTGGTTTACACAACCTAAAAATAGGAACAAACCAAAATCATTACTTCTTCTTTTCAGTACAATACATAAAAAGCCGGTGTTACCAAAATGGATAGATATGCCAGCTCAAGGCCCTACCGCCAAATAAATAATTAATAAAATATTGTGCAAAAATGGGCAAGTCTATGACGTCACTTAGTTAATGTGCAAAATATAACCGATAGTTTGCCTACACATATTGTATCTCGTCACGTTGATTTGCAGTTTACATAAAACAACCGCACCAGCGCTGATAGCATGACGTATGCACGTGACGTTGTAGGTTTTACTCGTAAAATGTAATTACATACGCAATGTATGACAAGAAATATGACTGTTATATTTTATATATTACTCATTTTAACTGATGTAATATGTCCAGTTATCACAATATATGGCATCATTATACTGTGATTGAGTAAAAACAAGGTCGATATGTTAGTATAGATTACGTAGATCACTTGTTCGGTATTTAAATTATGTTTTTTTTTGTTTTATGGTATAGGTTGGCGGACGAGCATATGGGCCACCTGATGGTAAGTGGTCACCATCACCCATAGACAATGACGCTGTAAGAAATATTAGCTATTATTTACATCGTCAATGTGCTACCAACCTTGGGAACTAAGATGTTATGTCTTTTGTGCCTGTAGTTACACTGGCTCACTCACCCTTCAGACCGGAACACAACAATACTGAGTACTGTTATTTGGCGGTAGAATAACTGATGAGTGGGTGGTACCTACCCAGACGGGCTTGCACAAAGCCCTACCACCAAGTAAATGTGAAATGAGAGAAGATTTCAGGTAAAATGTTGATGTCATATAAAAACCAATACTTCGAAACGCCCCACAACCACAATACTTTGAAAACGTATATGCGTTTGGAACTATCGAGCATCAAATCTAATACTAAATTTATTTATTATAAACAAGTAGTCGCCCGCGGTTTTGCTCAGGATTTAAAGTGTTGCTTGTCATGTGTCAGGCAAAAAAGTAGCCTATATTCTTTCTTGGAGTTCAAATTTGCTTTATACCAAATTTCATCAAATTCAGATCAGCGGTTTGGTCGTGAAAGAGCGAGACAGGAGCACAGACAGACAGACATCTGTCACACGTTCACATTTATAATATTATTAATATAGATAAAGAGAGAGCGTCTCTCTTAATTAATTTTTACTTAGCATACTAAAATACATATCCTAATCATTCATTACAATATATTCCTTACTAAAATCTATTTTTACCAATAAACATTTTACCTAATAAGTGTACTTTTATAATAAATAGTAATTTATTTAAATATGGGGTTAAAGATTTATATATTACTTTCCTGTGGTTCTTAAACAATACAAACATTTGATAACAATAGTGATCGTAAGTTACATTTATGGCGCCATTTTGTCATAGTAAATGGTTACCTAAATCGACATTATAATGTTTTATTGCCATAACTGAAAAGTATGTATTCAGCTACGTAACCTGACGACCGGCTGACCGCGTTTAGTGGGTATTTTGACCCCCATTCTTAACTAGTAAGGATTCTGCGGTCAACAGTTTTAAATTACTAATTTAAGTCGAAACCTTATACAGTGCATATGGTTAATTGATAATTTGGTGGTATTAAATATCAAAAGGGAAATACTAAGACATTATTTTGTTAAGTTTCTTTATACTTATATAGGTACAACAGTCGATAAATCTCTGAATAATTAATATGATACGCTTATGTCAGAAAAACTATAAAGATAAAACGAACTCAGATTTACATTTTCAATAGATTTTCTATTAGCTCCACTCTGCTGATTATTTTACGGTACAAATAGTTTTTGATTACTGTACACCTATTCATTCACAATACAACACAATTTCACTTAAATACATACATACAATGATGTTCTAATAAACAGATATGTTATATCCATACTAAACAACAGAAAAAAGGATAACTAGATGTTTTAATTACACAAAACGTGTTACTACATAATTATGATGTATTATAACGTATTACTACGTAAAACGACTAAAGGCAAACGTCCCAATTAGGAGGTTTTCTAGTCTTCACTTTTTGCGCGTTAATAACATATCTGTTTACTACAACATCATTGCATACATATCATTTTTATTGCTGATAACAAATTAACAGTCTTTTTTTAGATTCTTTATTTTAGATTTCGACCAATGATAAAGGGGTAATTTAAGGTCGAAGTTGTTCGTTTGTCTTTAGTATTTAATTATCGACAGTTGAAAAACGCTTCATTGTGAAGTTTACTTGAATAAAAATAATTTTATTTACTCCACTCGTTGGTGGAATACGCTTTACTAAGTCTTTGCTTTAATTAATCTCCGAATTTTTTACATACATCTAAGCGATATTCGATCCAAAATTCATAACATATTATCTATTTGAGCATATATTTGTACAAAAAAGTCTGCGTCAATATAGCTTATTCTATTTAAAAATAACATGCTATTTTATAAAAAATAATTGAACATTAACTTCTGTTTTTAACCTTTACTTGATTTGAATGCAGCTTTAAATTGCATTTTAATGACTACAATATAAATAATATTATCAAGTCATGCATATATGAACGTTGTTCCCTTACTAAACATTTTATATGCTTGTTAAGTGTTACGCGTCATAATTTTACTTACACTACAGACTTTCAAATATGGAACTGGACTATCCGGGTCCCAGTTTTTGTATACAATGAAGTTAGCTGCTTATTAGCCAGATAACGTATAGTACGACACAAATTAGACGTAGAATCGGAAAATGCAATGGAATAAAAATAAAACCGATTACTGCCGATTTACACAACCAATAGAAATAGCTCCCTGTCGCGCTATTCGACGCTATTCGTCGCTATAGATTTACGCGTCAGAGAAAGCAAGTGAATGTAAACCGACGCGTCAAATTGACGAATATATTAGGTCATATGATATTACAAGTTATTACGTTTGTGCAAAGATCATATTCGCCTGAGAAATAAATATTGATAATTTGGGATAGCGTACTCAATTCGGATGTGATCGGTTTTACGAATTTTGCCGATGCGACATCTAAGTTATGTCGTACTATACTCAACTCTCTGTGTAGTACAACTCAACAGTCTGTGTAGTAGAACCGCAGGAGGTGCAATTGGTTTAATCATTTCAAGTTGGCTGTAACCTTTGACAACATTTCTCCGTAGGTCGTGTTTTGAGTTGCAACATTCATCAAAACAAATAATAAATGATAACAGAGGACACTGAACTATTTAGCGGACAAATATTTAAAACCATTTTCGTAATTTTTTTCAGGCCATTCTTTTTGTGAAATACAAAAATAGAATTTTAGATATAAACGTGAAACTTGAAATTTGTGAAAATCATGAATAAAAAATGCCATTAATGCTTTTAACGAAGTTAAAGGTACATTTTTTAACTTTTTCTAGAGATCTGTCAATAAGGGTTAGAACTAGTTATAATTATAAAAGTAAATAAAGGTATGTTGGTTTTTCAAAGTTTCGTGTAAGGCTGACAGTAGATCCACTTATTCAAATCAATTCTGGCCGGCTTTAAGCCGGTTAACTTAAATGATAGTGCAACAAATATAATAAACATTTGTATTAATTTAAAAAGACTACGAAGAGACGATAGCAAGAAACTTGGACGAGCGCCTACAAAGCAAACGACCTGGTGCGAGTGCGCACTAATTACTCTTAATGTCAACGTCACCTTGAAGTGTACAAACTACAGTGTCTCTCGTTTACAGAAAATGATCGCCCACACACTGTAATCAACTACATCATATAAATTTTTAATATGAGACAACATCACATACATTACTCCGATCCCAATGTAAGTAGCCGAAGCACTTGTGTTATGGAAATCAGAAGTAACGACGGTACCACAAACACCCAGACTGGCACCGTGGCTGACACCGACTCCAAATATAACAATAATTATAACTACATGATATAATCGTTAATCGACTTTTAAGTAGTCTAATATTTTTCATTTCATTTAACTTAGGAAGACTCTAAAAAATATGTTGAATACGCAATTATTTTTATTACTTTTTCGTGCATATTCATTTGTTTTAAAATAGTGTTTTGTTTGAAGTCGGTTTTTCTTTTTGTTAAAATTTTATTTATTTTTTGATTTTAAGTGAAGCTGATGTTGACTAACTAATTTTTTTTAATATGGATAGATTAAGCGTTCCGTTTATATGAGTCAGAAACTACTTCGAGGACAATTTCAAAGGAAACTTGCGAATAAAGCAAAAATAGACTTTCGAAAATACGGATTTAATACGTCACGCGGCGTAAACTACAAGGATCCCTCGAAAGAACTGTAATCGAACTCAGCAAAAAAACTTTGAAAAAGACCAACTGTATTTCGTACATCATATGACATCACATCACATACACAAAATTTGATTAAAGATAGTAAGAAATTCTGCCCCATATCGCACCCTAACTGCGAGCCGTATAGGAGTTCCATCACTACATAATATAAAACAAAGTCGCTTTCTCTGTCCCTATATCTTTAAATCTACGCAACGGATTTCGATGCGGTTTTTTTTAAAAGATAGTGTGATTCAAGGGGAAGGTTTGTGTATATAAAACATGAACAATATACTAAAGAAACACTGATAATTTTAGAAGTTTGCGACGTGATGTCGTATATAAACAAATTCTGTAGTATATTTAGTATCAGTATTGCACCCGTGCGAAGCCGGGGTGGGTAGCTAGTTGATTATAATATTCGACTATGATAATTACATAAACATAACCACATTACGGAAGGTGACTCAAATATCCAAATAACCTATAAATAAAATATTCGACCGAGTATCGCTAACGTGCTCCTCAGAATTGTTCCGTTCCCTTCCGTTCCGTTACTTTGTCATGGATCCTGTGCTCAGAACCTTACCAAACTTTCACCAAATTACCCTTAAAGTATATATTTTATAATAAAAAAAGAATTATCAAAATTGGTTAACGTGATTTTCAGTTATTCACCTATTTGTCGCGCATATGCATAATACAAATTTAAGACTTATGTCGTTTTCACATGGATACCATCATCGGAAAAAAAAATAAAAAAAATGGGACCCCACGGGAAGCACTACCTTTCAAACAAAAAAAAATTATCAAAATCGGTCCACCCAGTGAAAAGTTATGAGGTAACAAACATAAAAAAAAAAAAAAAAAAATAAAAAAAAAAATACAGACGAATTGATAACCTCCTCCTTTTGGAAGTCGGTTGAAAACTAATGGTAATCTACATCGACTCGGCCAGCAATCGAACCCGGGACCTCAGAGTGGCGTACCCATGTAAACCGGTGTACACACCACTCGACCAAGGAGGTCGTCCACATTGAGTAAGACGATTCTATCAGTCTTCATTTGCTCTTACGTTACTCTATTTCAAACATAACAGGATAGAAGCCAAATAAACAACATTTAATAGAATAACGCCATTTCATTGGTCGAGCGCTCGCATGGATCGAAAAAATTACATTTTAAACGTCAACGAAACTGTTATCGTAATTTTGTAAGTAATATAAAAATATAAATAACTAAATAAGTGTTATAGTCATGTATTATAAACAAAAGATGAATCAATTAATCATAAACGCTTAGTAGTGCACAATGTATCTGATTTATTAAAAAATCGCATGAAATACGAAAATCTAAAGATTGTTTATCTTTTTTTCCTATTTCCATTGTAACAGTATATATATACACGCACGTGTCCAGACACTCAAAATAATTATGTATAACTCTTATATTTTTCGTCTATATAAAAATTATAGCTATAAATTAGTAATCAAAGTACACAACCGTTGAAAATCGAAGAGACATATCGTGTACATAGAGAACTATTTGTCTTAACGGCTTATCGCGTTTGAGGGGATGGTCAGGTGTCCAGAATAAAAAAGGAATCCTTGGATGGAGTTAGAGGTTCAAATTAGCCTCATACCAAATATGACCATATTCGATTCAGTAATTTAGTCGTGTTTGCGTAACAAAGCGATCAGACAGATTTATTGAGTATAGATACCAACCTATATAAGAAGTGTCAACCCCCATATTAAACCCCTTAGAGACTAGAAACATTTAAATACATAATATGTTTGCGTAACAAAGCGATCAGACAGATTTATTGAGTATAGATACCAACCTATATAAGAAGTGTCAACCCCCATATTAAACCCCTTAGAGACTAGAAACATTTAAATACGTATACTATATTTAATTATTATTATATTAATCAATGCTCAAAAATAAAGTTTAATAATGGATTGCTTGTATCGTAAACCACGCTGATACACGTGAATTATTTTATACGGATATCATTTCCTACCTAAGAGTTTTTAAATTCGATACACTTTTCTTTTCACGTTATCGTCGTATGTGCTATTTTCAACACTTTAATAAAATTTAAACTCTTTAATACGAAGAGGTAGTGTTTATAAGATTATTATTTAACAAGACATCAATTTGACACGGTATAAAATTAGAGCCGTAGAGAATGAGCTCCTTGAAAAGATAGAAGACTTTTGCTCAGCATTTACATACGGTTAATGTATACTTTGTATGAAAGTTTGAATATATAGATTATGTTTATAATATACGTGATAAGAAGTATAATCGCCCTTCAAGATTCTTATAATTACATGACAATGTTATCATCTACCGCGATTCTTACTACAAGCCAATTAAAAATTGCCTATAAAATTACAGACATCAGGTGAAAATTTATGACCATAAATGGATTAGAAGTGTGTATACATATACAAGCTAAATAAATATGCTACCCTTTCTCTGTGAAAACAATAATATGTTGATACTCTTACTTACTTGATGGTAGGGCTTTGTGCAAGCCCGTCTGGGTGGGTACCACCCACTCATCAGTTATTCTACCGCCAAATAACAGTACTCAGTATTGTTGTGTTCCGGTCTGAAGGGTGAGTGAGCCAGTAACTACAGGCACAAGGGACATAGCATCTTAGTTCCCAAGGTTTGTAGCACATTGACGATGTAAGGAATAGTCAATATTTCTTAAATCGTCATTGTCTATAGGTGATGGCGACCACTTACCATCAGGTGGCCCATATGCTCGTCCGCCAACCTATTCCATAAAAAAAAAATCGATAAATCGATAATTTAAAACAATTGACATACCGTTCTGTAGGAACCTCAGCCTCTTCTCGAGATCGCTGTCATTGAGCACGGCGCTTCCCATGATGACGTCAGAGTGCCCGTTCATGTACTTGGTGAGCGAGTACACGACGATGTCCGCTCCGTGCTGAAGAGGCCGCTGCAAGTACGGCGTCAGGAACGTGTTGTCCACCACCGTGATTATGTTCTCGTCGTAAGCCTTCGCTATCTTCACTATCGCCGCAATGTCGGCCACTTTGAGGAGTGGATTCGTGGGAGTTTCGATCCAAACCATCTACGAATAAATAAAAAAAGTAACGTAACAGCTTGTAAATTTCCCACTGCTGAGCTAAGGCCATCTCACCCATTAAGGAGAGGGTTTGGAACATATTAAACCACGCTGTTAAAATGCGGGTTAAACATGTGGTAGAATTTCGATGAAGTTAGACACAGGGAGATTTCTAAACAATGTTTTCCTTCACGGCCATTTTTTTTGCGAACGCTACAAAAAATATTCTTATTTTATTTTCATTATTTTAAAAACTTAAACAAATAATTTACATATACGTGCTATATATAAATACTAACATTGTTTAATTTGATGTGCATTGAACTATATTTAAAAGGAATATTTTTTGAACGAGACCTATTCGAATGTTAATATGAAGAATAGGTTACCAGGTTCAACATATTTAACATATTCAACCATCCGTAATAGACGATTACGATCAAAAGTATTTTGTTCCAAAACAAACATTTGATTGTAAGATTGTCAGCTCAAAACAAGTCTGGTATCTCAAACTACCACTGCACAAAAAATGAAAAGGTTATTGAAAATAAAAAACTTAACTTATGTGTGGGTTTGTATACGTCTATCAAAACAGACCCGGTAAGGTAACAGTAGTTGCTCTTATGAAAGTTAATCCATATAATTCTCATATCATGTATTGTATGTACTTATAAATGTATTTGTATGAAAATCAACGAATGAGTACTCTAAGCACTCATAACATCTATCTATTATTTAATCAATAATAGTTTCAACTTCAGTAATTTTCCAAAGTAGAGTAATACAAGACTAAAACTTACATAGGTATAGTACAACACAAATTAAATGTAGCATCGGAAAATGCAATGGAATGAAAATAAAACCGATTACTGCCGATTTACACAACCAATAGAAATAGCTCCCTATCGCGCCATTCGACGCTATTCGTCGCCATAGATTCCCGCGTCGGTTCAACCCAAGAAAACAAGTGCATGAAAATCGGCGTGTCGAATTGACGAATATATTAGTTCATACGATGTTACAAGTTATTACGTTTGTGTAAAGATCATATTCACATAGAAATAAATATTGATAATTTGGGATGGCGTACTCAATTCGGATGTGATCGGTTTTACGAATTTTGCTGATGCTACATCTAAGTTGTGTCGTACTGTATGTATAATGAAAAAATAATTATAATCAATAATTTTTATACTAGTCTGCTACCATTTTATCGTTTACCTTTTTTACTGCACGATCGAAGACCTAGTGATTGAAAATTAGCGAACAAGAGAATTTAATTATTGATTATGACTACATTTCGTAGAATGTTAGATTATAATTTTGAAATCTAATAGGAATTATCAATGATAATACATTGTATATTACAACAATAAGCCACGTGATATCCATTTATTACTTGTACATAACAACTCAAAGATATAAGCGTTTAAATATTTTGTTTAAAAAAATATATATCAGATAAGAAAATGTTTAAAAATTTAAAATAAAATTACGATTCATTTTACAAGTAAATAGTTGGATGTTTATGTAAACAAAATAATTATAAATAAAAAAAAACAGACAAGTCATGTGATAACATTAATGAGCAAACAATCGCGCTCTTGAGTTCTTCACGTTGTAACTTAAACATTTCTTATCAATTATTTGCAATCGATATTATCAAAAATTGTTTTTATCTCAATTGCTCTTAATACATCATAAGCGAAGTTATCTCTCGTATACTAATAACATTACATGATAAACGATGTTTTTTATTAAATGGATTACTTAATAGCGATAAGAGTATGTTATATGTTTAAGTATGTATGTACTTCGTGCTATCTTTAGAGCTTAAGCATAAATCGAGAGTTTGTGTGTATGGATGTTCGTTATGATCAATTGCTATTGATTATTGATTCTGTGACACAGAAGTTGATTGTCTTTCCTTCATAAATATAATCATTATGTATTGCTTTAAATATTGTATGAATTGTAATGTTTATGTTATTTTTATATTTATAGTTTTGCATTTTTTCTATATCATATGATTGTGATCTTTTAATAGTGTTGTGTTAAAGCACTTCAGTGATAAGATCGCATTGCAATTTTATTCCTAATCTTTCATTTGTCCTTTTGTGTTTGAGCATTAAAAATATCGTTCATAAATGATCTCTCCAAGCGAAGAGGCCGGTAACTAATATTACCATAAGGTATTATTATCTGCATTGTGTCTATGGTATCTAAATAATGCTTTGTCATGTTGATTATTATATACTAAGGAGAAAATGTGACTCACCTTTGTATTTTTTTTTAAAGATTTTTCTAGCACTTCCAGATTAGTAAAATCGACGAATGTTGTTTCGATACCGAATCTATCAGCTACTTTTCTGAAATATTTTTAAAAAATATAAATATTTATTATTTTGCAAGTTAACTGATTATTTTACAACTGTTTGTGGTCGCTCGCGTTTAAGCGGTTGGTAGTCGGATGATAGGCATAAAACAGTAAGGAGCTTATATCCTTTTTTCGAGTTCAACCTTAATTTTAACAAATTTCAGACAGAGTTACTATCACATACTTATATAATAAACGTATAGTTTACATACCACTTACAATTTGATTTGATGTGAACAAAAAAAAAAGATATCAAATTTAAAAAAGGAATACTTTCGTGAATACAGTATAAAAAAAATTATAAGCTGTTCTTTGAATACTTCTTATTATTATTTTTAATGAATACATCAGAAGGCAAGTAAACACACGACATTATATGTTTAAATAATATAATTTCATTAAATAATCGTGATTACTTCGTCTGAACGTATAATTTACGTTGACTTATAGACAATTCGTAAGCAAAACGAATATATATTTAATATTATTTTAATTTTATTTATAATTTAGCTTCAAAATAATATATCGAATTTCTGTATCATCCAAGATTTTTTTCTTTTTTTTATTATTTAAATTTTTGGCTAAACACTATGGCTCGTCATAAGTTATAAAAAGAAAAAAGATACACAAAGAAAGAAAATTGAATTGCATTTTTTCTTTCCTTATTTGTTAATATTTCAGAAATTCCAATCCATTTCACATTTTCCTTTGTTACGTACGTATAACGTTACCATTATTCTTATCAATTTATTTCGTTGAATTAATCATTTTCGTAGAAGGCTCTAAATTAAATTAAACGAAAGCTACTATCGGTTTGGAATCGATTCAATGTCAGTTTTTTTTTAATTTAATTTGTTTTATGAAAAAACAAGAGCATTGCTAAATATTATTCCCAATATTGTTATATATTATTTTAACCTCGTACGAATCGCAAACACAAAATTAGCATATGAAAAGATTCCGTGGTGTTTGTCCGAATTTGACCCGCGACCTTCAGATAACTGCCACGTGTACAATCTACATTACATCTCAAAATTAAATATGGAAGCTACATAAGTTATGACTTACGACTTCCTTTAAATAAGGCATCCTATCCTCCTGTCCTAATGTTTCGATTGTAAGATTGTTTTTTATCATATTCGCTTTCCATTTTAATTTATATAGTTTTTAGTTTTACGTGTTATATTCGAAGAATTTGCCGCCCAAAATATTTATAATTATTCTTTGATCGCTTTGCAATATTTTCATTTCCAAAGCTCTAAGTAACGACTAAATGTTGGCTAACGATTAAGAATTTTGAATTGTTCATTTTATAACTAAACGAACCCATAGCTTTGCCTATATGAAATTATAAAACTTTATAGCACACTTTTATTCTCATACAAACATTGATTAATTCCCCATGCAAACTTCCAACCCTCTTTCGACAACTGTATGGGATTTTTAATTTCCAGGTGATGCATGTATAATATTGGTAGAGAATACATTACTTTTCGTTAAAACTTTCGTTAAACGTATTACGTCACGTTGCTATTATAATAAATAAAACAGAAGTCTATATATTTTATTTATAAGACACAAAGGCAAATACAAAGACAATATAATTGTGAAATACATCATTAATGACTTGAAAAACAGTCAAACCAAAGCAGGTACATGATAAATCTGACTGTATGTGTAATTACAAAATAAATAATTACAATGGGTTTCTCAATATTCAGTACTTATCAATCTGGTAGACCATACATGACTATATATGTCTATTTTTCCTTAATTAACACTATATAGCAATGCTTTGATTTCTACGCAACCAGATATATAAATATATTTGAAATCAGTAAACATATTTCATAAATAATATATTTCAAAATATTTTGTAATATTGAATTATATTTTTTATACGGCATTAGTCATTGATACTATCTGAGATAACATAATGCTATATAATTTCATATTAGCTCTTTACGTCAAAATGAACAAGTTTTTTATTATTTTCATTGGCGCTCATTTGATTTTTAAGCAACTTATCTTTATATAATTTATAAATTATATAAAGATAAGTTGCATAAATTTTAAACACAGTTTTATAAAATATATAATTTACTCACCTAAATAGTCTATTGGTTCCACCATATAAATCATCACTAGACAACAAATGGTCCCCATTCTTTAAAAGAGAAATTACACTTGTTGTTGTTCCAAGACCAGAGGCAAAGGTTAAGCCATACTTTGCATCATCCAGAGCAGCTAAGCATTCTTCAAGAGTATTTCTAGTTGGATTACCAGATCTGCCATATTCAAAGCCCTGCAATACCATTACTAATTTGATTTCATTCTTTTTTTTAATTTTACATTTTTATTATATCTATAACAAATATGTATTTATTAACTGTACTTGTTTAAGGTAAAAAAAAAAAAAAAAAATTATCTTACTGTGTGTTCAGCTGGTGCCGGTTGTTTAAATGTAGTCGATGTGACAATAGGTGGGACTACTGCGGCCGATTTCCACTTCTCGGGATCTTGACCCTCGTGAATCGCAATCGTGGAAAAACCAGGCTTTTGCTTCAAAAATCCTTGGTCGCCCATCTACAAAAAAAAACCAAACGTTAAAAATGAAAGATGAGCTTTTTTTCGTTCTAAAGACTCTTCATCAAAAATCAACCGTAACGCGTTATAAATTCACTACTCAGAGAATAAATTGGCAATAACATCCAATCTTCGCCAGCAAATTAGAATAACCTTGAAGGCTTACTTCTGTAGCTCCAATATGTGATATAAACCGGCTCTTAAAAATAGATACAAGTAACTGTTTTACTTATTAAAAAATTGCACGTTTTAAATTATCACAATTTTCACATATAAAATAATCGGTACCTTTATTTGCAATTATTTTATTATTTATTTCTTAATTTATTAATCATGAAACCAATGAATTTGTAATATGTTAAAATTCAAATATAATACTTTAATTTAGTTTAAAAAATGAAGAAACATGATAATTACATACCTTTAATAATAATAATAGTATATAGAATGTAGAAAATAAATAATTGAATTAACTTTATATAAAATAGCGGAACACCGGCTTTATTCGTGTATAACCTTAAACCGCGCAACCAAGAGCAAGGTTAACTTCCGACCGCTGTCAAACTGAAACTAATAAAAATAAACGACGGCTCGAGCAAAAAAAGAGATGATGACGATGATGAAACAAAAGAAATATGTTACTCAAACTATGCCGCGCTGTTTCATTTTCCTTTAGTTGGTATAATATACATTTCCCAGAAGTTGGCAAAATAGTTCTTGAGTGTTGCCGCTTCTTCGAATTGTACACATTTTTTACTGTACTTCCTGGTATAAAAAAAAATATTTGATCGATACATATTTTTCAATAAAATTTATAATAATTTATTTCGTTTAGTTTTTAGAAATTGAATTTAGAATGTAATTTGACTTTTTATTAAAAGGTTACTTTTAGTTTTTTACTGTCTAAAATATATAAATAAATAATAAATAATTTTCAGTCTGGCAATTTGGCAATTCAACACTAGTTACTTTAGGCGCGAAATATATTATTGTCACATTTACCAAAGTCTAATAAAATATTTATATTTTGTTTTTACTTAGTACATCTTTGTTTTCCTAAATAACTTGTTTCAAATTTAAATATTATCGTATTACTATTTTCATGTGTGTTGGTAACGTAGAAACATCAAAAGCATGTGACTGAATTATAATATCAGACTCATTTTCATTAAATTTCTACTGGATTAACTATAAATATCAGAAAGTACAACACCAAAATGAAAATCGACAGTAAACCGCTTCGGTATGCTCACGCTGAGGGTCACACCGATGTGTGTTATACTGAAGATGGAAGGTATTATTTTATTTTTAAACTAATACACTAACTTTGAATGTCATTATTACTTTCAATTGAAACATCAGTAGATATTTTTTGTATTCTGTTCTTATTTTTACTTAAATGAATCGTTTTTCAGGCACATAATTACTTGTGGTCATGATGGTGATGTTAGGATTTGGTTAGATATCGAGGACGATGATCCCAACTCTCACTGTGTTGGGGAGAGCGCTCTGGCTGTATGCTTTAAAGACAACCGGTTATATGTCGCTACGGACAATCATGCAGTACAAGCATATACATTTCCAGCATTTGATAAAGATGGAATAATATCTAGGTTTACAGCCCCAATTACTCAAATTATGTCAAAACCTAAAATAGAAGTAAGTACCTATTTTTGTAATTATTTACATTTTAAGTATTAATTAAACAAATATAAATCTTGTGAAATTGAAATAATACAAGTTGATGTTTTGTAATAGGCTTTAGGATGCACATCTGAGAATATGGAAGCAAAAATCTGTAGCCTGGAAGGTGGTGCACCAATATTTGTGATGTCCGAACACAAGGGTCCAGTGCTCAGTATGGCTATCTGTCCTCATATGAAATATGCATGCACTGCATCAGGAGATGGTACACTACGTGTCTGGGATATTGACACACAGAAAATTGTTAAGGAAATCCCCTGTGTACCGAAAATAAACACTTTTTATTCAGCCAAAGTTCTGTGTATGTTACTGCGAAAATTTTCCTTTGTCATGGTGTTTTGTTAAACATTGTACATTTTTCAAACCTAATTGAGTTTTCTTTTCTAGGTCGAATGGATTTTGAACCGTCTGAAGGAAAATATCTTGCTTATCCTAGTAATAGAGAAATCATTATATTAAGCTGCGAGAATTTTAGTCAAAGAATGACATTCACACATAGCTCAGTAAGTAACACATAGAAAAATATTATAAGATTATATTAGTACTATTTTTAAGGAATTTTTCAAAAGAGCTATTATGTAAAAACTTACAAAGAACACCAGTCAGATAAAATATTTAAATAAATTTTAGGAGCTTAAAACTCATGCACATCTTTGGTATAAGATAGTAAATAAAATAAAATTTGGCAATAGATAAGTAAATATAATTATATATCAGCAATCCATTAATATTAAGATAACATCTTAAACTTTTTTGAAGTTTTATGCATGATTCATCTATTGATTTTGATTACTCTCAGTACAGACGGGAAAGAAACAACATGCATTACTACTACTACTAGAACTAAAGATAATTACCATTTATAATTCAAATAATATGTTGTGTGAAAAATGAACAAGCTCAGTATATTCAAGCCATCAGTATAATTAAGTTGGTCTTAACCAAAAAGTATTTATGTTTTTAGTGTTTATTAACACTTAATTTATCTTTGATCTATATTTTTTGTTGATTTTTTTTTTCAGATAAAATGTGCCATGTCTCAATGTCTATTTTCTCCATGTGGGCAATATTTATCGGGTAGCACAGTAGCTGGTCAGATAGCTGTTTGGGAAGTGGACTCAGGGACCTGTATGGGTATTATTGAACATCCAACATCACATAATGTCTCTGCTATGGCATGGAACCCTAAGGGTATGTGTGATAATAAGTTACATAATATATTTAATATTTTCTATATTTTTCGATTTGAATCAATTTGAATTAAAAACCTTAGAAATTATAATTTCTAAGGTGTTTAATTTACAAAAATAATTTGATGCTAACAAACTGTATTGTAAAACTGTCAAGTGGCAGTGTTAATTTGATGAAGTACTGGCAATTAAGATTTCAAATTAAAAAAAAATGCTTGAAGCAAGTAGTTCCAAATGAACTTTTAAAAAGCTGTGTTGTCAGTGCTACATAAAAATAGCACCTATTTATGGACTATTTCTTGCAGGTAATGGAGTGCTTGTGTACTGTGATGTAGCTGGTCAACTAGGTATGCTGGTTAACTGCTATGGCAGAGACAGTTCCAAATTTGGTGAAACAGAAAGTGAAGATGTTGAAATGGTTGGCAAGGATGATGGTAAGATCAGAGGTTATGTATTTGAATTATTTATTGTATGTATTATTATTTTTTAATAACAATTAATATTTTCCATGCCCAAAGGATGAAAAATTATAACAAAGGTATTAATTTAATGGGACAATTTAATGCTTTCCAGTACTTTGTATAATTAATTGTTGTGATTTTGTATTATATTTTCAGATAATGATGAAATATTGGATAACTTAATTGAACACTATGAAAGTGATGATGACAATGCCATATCATTAGAAAGAATAAAAAATGAGACTCTAGGCTTGGTTGAAAAGGATGACTCTAGGCCTCCCTCGAGGGTCGTAGATCACACACCAACAATTGAACCAATACAAGCTCCATTCCAGCCATCATCTACACCAATCCATCTTGAACATAGGTAAACTCAATAAAAATCATAAATAAACCATATTGTAATGTAGTGTCTGCTTATATTTAGTTTACAAAAAAAAAAACATTATCTTGTTTAGATTGTGGTACAATTTAAAAAAAAATTAAACTTTTTTTTGTCTTTTATGCAACTAATTAAACTTATCCAGGTACATGTGCTGGAATGATGTTGGCATAGTTCGTTGTCACACTGCTGAAAATGGGGAGTCCAGCATAGATGTAGAATTCCATGATTCAAACCTGCATCACGGCATACACCTCAATAACTATTTAAACCACACCATGGCGAGTCTGTCAACGAGTGTTCTGGCTTTGGCGTGCCCAACACCCAGGTAATTTTTTATATTATTTAAATACTAGCTACCCACCCCGGCTTCGCACGGGTGCAATACTGATACTAAATATACTACAGAATTTGTTTATTTACGACATAACATCGCAAACTTCTAAAATTATCAGTGTTTCTTTACTATATTGTTCATGTATTATATACACAAACCTTCCCCTTGAATCACACTATTAAAAAAAAAAGGCATCAAAATCCGTTGCGTAGATTTAAAGATATAGGGACAGAGAAAGCAACTTTGTTTTATACTATGTAGTGATGGAACTCCTATGCGGCTCACAGTTAGGGTGCGATATGTGGCAGAATTTGTTACTATCTTTAATCAAATTTTGTGTATGTGATGTGATGTTATATGATGTACGAAATATATTAGCTCATTTTCAAAGATTTTTTGCTGCGGTCGATTACAGCTCTTTCGAGGGATCCTTGTAGTTTATGCCGCTTGACGTATTAAAGCCGCATTTTCGACAGTCTATATTTGCTTTATTCGCAAGTTTTATTTGAAATTGTCCTCGAAGTAGTTTCTGACTCATATAAACGGAACGCTTAATCTATCCATATTAAGAAAAAAAAGTTAGTCAACATCAGCTTCACTTTAAATAAAAAAATAAATAAAAATTTTAACAAAAAGAAAAACCGACTTCAAACAAAACACTATTTTAAAACAAATTAATATGAACTAAAAAGTAATACAAATAATTGCGTATTCAACATATTTTTTAGAGTCCTCCTAAGTAAAATGAAATGAAAAATATTAGACTACTTAAAAGTCGATTTACGATTATATAATGTAGTTATAATTATTGCTATATTTGGAGTCGGTGTTTTTAGTGCATATTCATTTGTTTTAAAATAGTGTTTTGTTTGAAGTCGGTTTTTCTTTTTGTTAAAATTTTTATTTATGTAGATATTAATGAGATCTACACTTAATTAGAACATTTTATAGTTCTATCTTTTAAAGTTTAGGCATCATACGCAAAAAATCAATTAGATTTTTAGATTAGTAGATTTTTCCTTTTTTGTCCTAAGAACCCAATTTATCTTACGGAACCCTATTTTTTTCAAAATAATATTTAGCCTATGTTATGCGGGATTAATTAAGCTTTCGAATGGTGAAAGAATTTTTAAAATCGGTCCAGTAGTTTTTGAGCCTATTCATTACAACCAAACAAACAAAGTTTTCCTCTTTATAATATTAGTGTAGATATAACAATATGGCCTTTCCAAATTCCACACATTTTACTTAAATATTGAAAAAGAAATAAATCATATTATAATTTTATTGAACATACATACATGACTATTATGTATAGAATTAGATTAATAATATATATTTTTTTGTATCATACTCAGCAAGCTTGTGTGCATATCACTAGTGGGGAGCAGCAAAGAGTGGAGTGTGTCAATGCCGGACACTGAGGAGATAGTTTGCTTAGTGGCTACCACTGACGTCGTCGCGTGTGCGACTGATGCTAGATTCCTGAGGCTGTTCACCCCCTTGGGCACACAGAGACAGGTACATATGCATTTTATATATAATCTAAGCTCTGATGCTTGTTATGAATGATCAACACTTAAGTTATATACTGTTCAATGAAATACACCCATTTACTAAAAGATCAGTAAATTTTTATCAATATAATTATACATTTGAGCATTGAATCAAAGTAATAGACTATTTGACTGGTTTTTAAAATCCATTTTATATTATTTAGTAGAGGTTAAAGAACCTAGTAAAAGATGATTTTTTTTATTTCTAGTACATATTTGCCAAAAAATATCATATTAAGAATTCCATATTTAAATAACGCACGAAAACGCTACTTGGACAATATGGCGCTGCAAGGGGTCGGCGACGTCACTTTCCTGTATTTTAATCTGTGGTACATATAGTAGAAAAGCAAGGTTAACAAGAAAGTGACTTCAACATAAGCCCGGCCAAATAAAAATGCATTTTTATTTGTTTGATTTTTGAATAAATTAAGTATTATTTTCAAGTTTCGTTAGTAAATAACCATTTTTAATCTCATAATATACACTGATTACAATAATTCACAATTTATTTTTCGCATTGTCAAATAGCCTATTATAGTAATAATAAATCAAAAATCAAAGTATACTTTATTCAAGTGGGCTTTTACAAGCACTTTTGAATCGTCATTTAACAATTAAGTGAAGCTACCACCGGTTCGGAAAGTAGATTCTACCGAGAAGAACCGGCAAGAAACTCAGTAGTTACTCTTTTTCAACATTTAAAAAAATACAGTCATGTTAGTTAATTTTTAAGTTAATACAATTATTAAATTAATATATCCTGCCTGGAAGTCAACAGGTATTAATTCCACGCTTTTTTATCATCTACAAAATCTTGTATCGAATAATACGCCTTTTTCACCAATGTATTTTTTATAAACGATTTGAATTTTCGAGACGGCAAAGTTAAATAATATTATTATAATCTATCCAGTAATTAAACCGATGAGGCAGTTGGGCTAATATTACATGGTCAATTCAGGTGCTGTCGCTGGCGGGCTCGCCGGTGGCGCTGGCGGGGCGCGGCGCGCGGCTGGCGGCGGCGTACGGCGCGGGCGGGCGGCTGTGGCTCGACGGCGTGTGCGCGCGCAGCGGCCGCGTGCGCCCGTGGGCGCTGGCGCTGAGCGACGGCGCGCGCCTGAGCTGGCTGGGCTACGGCGCCGCGGGGCCCGTGAGCGCCGACAGCGCGGGGCGCGTGCGCGGCCTGCGCGAGGCGACGGGCGCGTGGCTGCCGCTGGCCGACACGGCCGCGCACCGCCGCGGGGACTCCGACTCCTGGTTCATCGTGTCGGTCCGTGCATTATAACTGTTTTTTAAGATTTTTATCAATCGATTTTGTAAATATGGTATTTACTTTAGCCAATTTACAATGTTTATTCTGAAAAACTAGGCATCTTAATACTTAGTTATTCCTCTTAGGTATGCGAGGGCACGCAAAAAGTACGCGCAATTTTATGCAGAGGATCTTCGAACCCTGTGACGGTGCCTAAACCCATTGTTACAGAATTACCGTTACAGGTATATACATCATTTAATAATTACTATTTCACTTTATATAATACAAACTGTATTTACTGCTTAGATACCTATATTTATTTCAATTAGATCTCTCATCCGAAAACAGAACAAGTGTTTACTATTACGAATATAATTTATTTATTTCCGTATGTACAACCGTTCTGAACTCGTCCGGTGCAGTGAGAATTATATTTACTTTCCCATCAACCGCCCCACCTACCACTAGTCAATACACACAAGGGTTTTTTATTAGACTTTTGTTATTTACATCTAGAGATAGACTTATTCAGTTTTAACTGAAATTTACACATTTCATTGGACAATACATACATATTTTACTTTTTATTTCACACGATATATTATTTTCTCATACTAAAAGAGCTTCAAATAGGAAGCTCTTGTTAAACGCAGACAAAAATATTCCTAACCACATTATACTAGCCTAACACCACGATATCTTGCGTGATTTCAACCTTATACGAAGATCACTCAATATATTTGCATATCAGAAACCCAAGTATGCCCAAGTCTTATTTCTCTCTACCGCACATGGAGCATTACAGCATAATTCCGGGTCAAATATTGGAGTCCATGGAATGCGACCACCACAGCGCCGTCCTCGAACATACAAACCATTTTTACTTCTAATTGTAATTTTAGTTAATGATAATGTTATAGTATTAGCCTTTTTTAGCATCTGCGGCTGCAGCAGTCTTATCTAGTTTTATATATCTATGTTATTAATTGTTTTTTACAGATGCCACTCTGTGAATTAGATACGGAGAAAGGACAGTATGAGGAGCAGTTGGTCCGCTGGGCAAACACCAGTCCCGATGTGGACGTGAAGACAGCGAGAGAGACTGCCTTAAAGCTATTTGCTGTGAGTACTTTTATATAATAACTAATGTGTGATTTAACTTTGTAACCTTAAGAATACTGGACATCTTTGGGATAACTGTGATCGCCTATAACGTCAAATAAAGGTGGTTTTTACATGTATTTCATATGTTATGCTCTCTTATATAAAATATATACTTAATAAGTTAATTAATAATAATTGTTAGTGAAATATACATTTGTCCAAAAGTAATGAAAGATTTTTCATAGATAATCAAATATATGTTATTTAAATTTTAAATATCCATTATCCTGTATTCATCCAGTTTATTAATTGGAAAGAATTTGTAAAAGTATTAACTATACAAATTGGTCAATTTCCTACTATGTTCATGACATATTAAATTAATCTTACAATATTTTCAGCTTGCTTGCCGTAGTGAAATAGAGCAGAGGGCTCTCGAGTTAATGGAGCTACTGAGGGACGATCGCTTGCTCCCACTTGCCGCGAAGTACGCCTCTCGCCTGGGTCGAATGCACCTTGCGGAAAAACTTTCGAACCTCGCTGAGACTTGGGAGAGGGAATCGGATAATCTGAATGTTGCCCAAAACTTACACTCGCAAGGAATCGATAGTCAAGAAACAAATGATTTCACAAACTCGGAGCAAGATTTGAACACGAGTTTGATAATACCACAAAAAACTACCAAGAAGAAAACAGAAAACGATACTCCGATAAAACCCGTTGTGAGTTTTTTTTTAATTTTTCATAATCAAGATATACAGGGTTATTGGTAACTCGACGTATATCCATTAGGAGGTGATAGGGGTGACTATTTGCAATAATTTAATCCCCATATGCATGAACCATTTCTGAGTTATCATGTTTTTTAGCTTTTTTTTTTAAATTAGTCAAAAATGCAATTAAAATTATTGCAAATAGTCACACCTATCACCTCCTAATAAATGTACGTCGAATTACCAATAACGCTGTATATGTCACCGATTACAAGACTACAAACATCGTTAGGTAACAGATTACAATATAGCGAAAAATAATGCTCTAATTGCAATAATTGCAATATTTCACGGTTCACAATATTTCGACAGTTTACAATCTCACGAGATAGATTATAATCTAACGATGTTTGTAATCTTACGTCATATATAAGTAAAAAATATAAATTTCTACCCCTCTCACAGCCGATAAAATCATCTCCCGGAGGAGCGAGAAATCCATTCAGGAGACAACCAGACTCAACTAAAGCCGTTCAAAGTCCGCTAAGTTTAACTGAGAGGACCCTCGTGGAAGTGCATGCAGCTGAGGATAAAACCGAAAATGACGATGTAAGTGTTATTTTAATTTACATACATATATCTTATTATAGTACGACACAAATTAGATGTAGCATCGGAAAATGGAATGGAATGAAAATAAAACCGATTACTGCCGATTTACACAACCAATAAAAATAGCTCCCTATCGCGCCATTCGACGCTATTCGTCGCTATAGATTCAAGCGTCAGAGAAAGCAAGTGCATGTAAACCGACGCGTCAAATTGACGAATATATTAGGTCATATGATATTACAAGTTATTACGTTTGTGCAAAGATCATATTCGCACGAGAAATAAATATTGATAATTTGATATAGCGTACTCAATTCGGATGTGATCGGTTTTACGAATTTTGCCGATGCGACATCTAATTTGTGTCGTACTATACTATTCTGTTAATATTGCAAATTAAATTAACGGCTGAAATCGAATGAAAGTAGTTTATAATTTGACTTTTATTAAATGTTTTTTTGTAGCCTCTCAAACCTCAAGTCGGAGAAGCGTTCGTTGATTGGTTTTCGCGGAATAAAACTTTGCTAGAAGAAAAGCATTCCGAGCTAACACCTTCAGAGCTGACTCGGCATTGTGTGAGAACATTCAAAAGCCTCCAGACCAAGTCGAACGATAACAGTCAGAAACGGAAACTCGATGATGTAGTAGATGACCCGCCCGTAACTAACGCACCGAAACAATCTAAACTTAGCGCCTTTGCCTTCTCGAAAAAGAATTGAATTACAGGAAAACTAAACTTAAATTATGATAGCATGTATTATAATGCATGTGGACAATTATGTTTATTTTATATTTATTTATTACTATTATATACGACAATATAGAAGTATTGCAGGACAATCTTATGTGTTAAGGAACTATCGTGCATTTATTATGAGCTATTCATTTTAATAATGTTCTGTTACTGTGATGACATTTTCGCAGATACATTGAATTATATTAGAGTTTTTTTTAAGAATAAAGATGTTAAGACTGTAATGAAACTGTTTTATTGAACTTTAAACATTAACGAGCTCCGCCTCATCTGGCAATGGGAATATACCCTCCTTGAACATTCGCTGCCATACGCTTCCATTCGGATACGAGAATTTTTCCAATGTCTCGGGTAGAAACTGAGTGCTGTAGCCGGGTGCCTGGAAAAGTAATTAACAAGTTAGCTGCGTTTCAATTTATTAGAAAAATTATTCGCATTATTCAGAGCGATTTATAATAAAGTGACCTCCGGCGCCATGTATCTGGCGCGCCGCACCACGCAGGGCTCGTAGAAGTGCTCATGCTGCTGGTCCACGTACTCGAGCAGGCGGCCGCGCATGCGCGTCGACACGCACGCGTAGTCCCAGTACTGCAGGTGCTGCACCATCTCGCACAGCCCCACGCCGCCCGCGTGCGGACACACGCTCACTGCCGCGAGGGGGGGGCGGTGTTAGTAATAGGCTATTTGACTGGTTTTTAAAATCCATTTTATATTATTTAGTAGAAGTTAAGGAACCCAGTAAAAGTTGTGTTTTTTTATTTCTAGTACATATTTGCCGAAAAATATAATATTATAAATTCCATATTTAAATAGCGTGCAAAAACGCTACTTGGACAATATGGCGATGCAAAGGAGTCGGTGACGTCACTTTCATGTTTTTTAACCTGTGGTACATATAGTATATACATCATAAGCCCGGCCAATCAGGAGCGTTTTGTGTCACGTGACAAACGTTTGAAAAAATGCATTTTTATTTATGGATTTTTGAATTAATAAAGTATTATTTTCAACTTTCGTTAGTAAATAACCATCTTTAAACTTATAATATACACTGATTACAATAATTCACAATTTATTTTTCGCATTGTCAAATAGCCTAATAAAAACGTGAATAAAAAAATGTTATTATTTTTTTTGAAAAATTGAAAAATAATGTTATTATATGCGTCGAGATGATATTACCTTTAAATTTCTCGGCCATGAGGTAAACGGATAGGATCTCATTTATGCCTCCGATCCGCGCGGAGTCGATCTGGCAGTACTGCATCCCTCCGCTCTGCAGGAACTGTTTGAACATTACGCGATTCGCGCACATCTCGCCCGTCGCTACGCCTATACCGTACGGTCTGAAAATAATTATATACAATATAAGGAAATTGAAATTATAAAAGGACTAAAATTATTAAAAAAATAATTTCTGCATTTTGAAATATAAGGATGAGATTAATAATAAGTCATCTATCAGCTATCATCAGAACACACTCGGCAATATTACAATTATGATATTAAAAGATCATACTTCAGAGCTCGGGCGATGGCTGCGTGGCCGAGCACGTCGTCGGGCGAAGTAGGCTCCTCGATCCACATCGGTTTCAAGGGTGCCAGTTTCTTCATCCATTCTATAGCTTCATTAACGCTCCACGCTTGATTCGCGTCTACCATCTGCAATCACATTGTATATTTTGATGATTAAATGTTTCCATTCGATCTAAGAATTTTGTTTAATATAAAAAAAAACTTACTAAAAATTTATCATCCCCAATATATTTTCTTACAAGGCTGCATCTTCTATAATCGTCCTCAAAATTAAGTCCAACTTTTACTTTAAAGTGTTCGAAGCCAAGACTTAAGTATTTCTCGCAGAGTTGCTTCACAAGTTCATCGCTATATCCCAACCAACCTTAAAAAGTAAACGCTGGTTTATAATAAAAAATAGAAAACCCAAAGACCTTATACGAGTCGGTCTCGTCTCATGCACGATGGGTCCGGAGCAATTTTCTATAAAAACTGCACCAAAAAAAAACGTAAATACTTATTTAGTAAATATTTATAGGGGCAACAGAAACAAATTATCTGTTCAAAATTTCAAGTGTCTAATTATCACAGTTCATGAGATGCAGCTCATTGACAGACATACGGACGGACTGCGGAGTCTTAATAATAGTTTTCCGTTACACCCTTTGGGTACGAAAACCTCAAAATGTTTATTTTTAATATGCTTATTTGATTATTCATTGTTTGATAAATTAAACTATTGAACGCAGCAGGTTTAATAAGATCTAGAACAATTTAGTATCGATAATATTTTAAAATACGATGTTATAAGAAGATAAAAAAGAGCGGCATGATAATACACTGAAATATTGTACCAACCCACTTGAGTTGTGTAGGCGGGGTAACCTTGTTCTAAAAGTTCTTTAACTCTGCCATCTTTCCCTGCTTGTTTATCTTTCAATATTTGAATGGCTTCTTCTTTAGTAATAACATCAGTTATGTAACGAAAATCGATCGTCGAAACCAGCTCCTGTCGGTAAAATTGTCGTACATATCTTAAACAGCAACAAAACACGATAACGAGGTCCAGTAAGATGACCTTACGCTTTATTAACAACAAAAGTTAAATAAGTATTTATAAAATTTATTGTTTGTTATATTTATGTCATTAATTTTGATTATAATATTATTACTAACCTCTGGTGACATGTCAACTAATAATTTCCACAGGGGTTTGTTTTCCAGCCTTGCCCATAAATCCCAAAGTGAGTTTAATATGGCGGCAACTGCCAAATGTACAACTCCTTTTTCAGGACCAAGCTATAAAACAACAACATTAAAGCTACATTAATAATATGATATGAGCCTACTGAGTTTAAATCTTACTAGACTTGAAGACACAGAAATACTTAAACTTAGTTTTAGTATTCGTGCTTATCTTTGGTACCTACAGTTTTATTTTCATGTTCCGAGATTGCTGTCATTAAGAAATGTAGATTTTAATTGAATTAATTAATTAAAATATACATTATTACTATCATCATTTGAAAATTGAAGATTGTGGGTTCAAAGTCCACTGAGTTACAATGCGTTTTATTTATTTTTTTATGCTCAGCGGTAAAGGAAAAATGTGTGAATTAAAATCTGCCTCATATGTAAATAATACCCTCCATAGTAGAGTAGCGCTTTTAGAGAAAAGAGGATATTGCTTTGTTCAGTATTATGAAATAATTAGTAGAAATTATTAATAGTTCATCAAATTACCCATCTCATTTGAGAGTCATTTGTGATCGTGCGCCAAAAACCTGCAAAATCTGAAAATATGTCAGCAGCGTTGCGGCCCAAGATAAATTTCTTCATAGCTCGTACCGTCAGCACCACGATCTCAGTGCCTCGACCACATGTAAACGTTAGCCCGTAACCCTGCTTGCCATTCGCAGTGGTCGTTGTAACGTATGCACAAGAGTAGTTAGGATCTGTGTGCTGTATAGGAAAATATATTTTATAATTAATAATCTCTATAAATCTCACTTTTTTAAAAGTTTGTCTAGTGACCGTATTTCCGATAATTTGATTTCAATTTTATCTTTAAATTATGAGCCTGATCTACAGTTCGTGTTGAAATGTTGTTGCACTGGATCATTAAAATTATAGTTAATATTTACATATAAACCGTAATATCATCTTTGCATTTCGTTAATCTCCGTTGAAAATAATCGTCATTCATTTTCAATAGCGAGGGATGCAATTGGTCAGGAGGATTAACAATTGACTAGGTACATTTTTAATAAGATTTTTAACTTTGGACGAACGTTGGGATGATTTTCGAGACGAGCTGAAATAATTAAACAAAGACGATAAGCATAACAAAATATTTATAATTTTATACAAAAATATACTTTTTCTTCCAAATGTTAAATCAATGATAACAAAAACTGAGAAATCATATAATAACTAAATATTCCCTAATAACGTAAGAAAATCGATCATTCTTACGTAAAGTTTAATAAACTAAACGTTAGTGGTACAATCATATAATTACACATCAATACAAAATAGTTATACCGTTTCAAAATATAAAATAAATAGTACAAAAAGTATATACTGCTCAAGAATGTACTCTTTCAATATACGACAGCTATTTTACAAAATAATTAACTACTTTGCTGTAAATTTTGAATTTAAATATATGTACCTACCAGAGCATCAGATCCATGACCTCCCAAAGAAGT
Organism: Vanessa cardui; assembly: GCF_905220365.1. Classification (NCBI taxonomy): domain Eukaryota; kingdom Metazoa; phylum Arthropoda; class Insecta; order Lepidoptera; family Nymphalidae; genus Vanessa; species Vanessa cardui. The sequence goes on along the minus strand of NC_061123.1, from coordinate 5,324,565 downwards.
TGGGAATCTTACATCCTTGACGTCGATTTGTACGATTTTGAGTCCATCACTCTTTGGAAGCGGCATATTTATTTGTATGTATGCAAGAACGTGCGACCGGTTACGAGGTTACACTGATAATAATTAAATGAAGCTTGTCTTGTCATTACCTACTCGTTTGTTTTGCCTTTATTATTTCATATGCTAGGTATTTATTCTAACTTGTTTGGTTAACTGTTTACGACGATAATTTTGAAATATTTTTTTTTGTTACTTGCGTCTATTTTTAACTCCAAGTGCAACCACGGGTGTTAAAAGTTTGTATAATATTTACGTCTGTTGCATCTTAGATCCAACAGACGTAAATATTGTACGGATAAATCGCTGTTGTTATCATTTACTTGTTTCGATAAAAACGTTGGATAAGAACGTTCTTAGCTATGATTAAAAAAATCTGTTCAGTGTGATTTATGTAAATCTTAGAAGATTATGAATTTTCACTATTATTGAAGAGATGTGAGCAACTTCGACTAATTTGAACGAAGAGAAATTTTTTTTTCTGACTAAAAGTCTAAAAGGCACATCATTATAAAATCTCAGCAGAATAACTCCTTAAAAATTTATAGCAGAGGTATCATGTTGTCGATCATTAAAATTTGAAGTCACAGTGAGTAGGTACGTAAGTTATAGGTATACACGTATCTATACAAGAGCAGAGATGGCCCAGTGGTTAGAACGCGTGCATCTTAACCGATTGTGGGTTCTAGACCAGGCAAGCACCACTGAATACACATGTGCTTTATTTGTGTTTATAATTCATCTCGTGCTCGGCGGTGAAGGAAAACATCGTGAAGAAACCTGCACGTGTTCAATTACATAGAAATTCTGCCACATGTGTATTCCACCAATCCGCATTGGAACAGAGTGGTGGAATATGATCCAAACCTTCTCCTCAAAGGGAGAGGAGACCTGGTTATTGCTTTAAATTTTATCATTTATTAATGACTAGGTTCAAGTTAGGTAACAAAATTAAATATGACATACAAAATTAGCTGATCATTGTTATTTAGTACGAAGGTTTAAAGGAAACAACCAAAGAGATATAAAAAAAAAGTACAGAAAAGAAGGTAAATTTATTTATTAAAATATACTCTAAATATGTTTCTAGTACAATTTTTATTTCATTTTAAATGACTAGATAAGTGATAAGTAAATATTTATTTTATTTTTAATTTACATTTATTTTATAAATGTTGATTTAATATCACAATAGAATTTTAATAATAGAATACATTTTGTTCTAAATTTAAAAACAATATCAAAAATATAACCTTGAATTGTTTACTTATCAATTATAAAGTTATCTCAACAGCCAATATAAGAAGCACCTGAAATACCTTAAATATAAACGCCTTAACTTAGTATTTAATTGAGCGCATTTAATTCCAGCTGGAAAACCAATGTCTAATCCCTTAAGCATAAAAAGGATATTGATATGTCTGTTTGGAATGATCGGTCATCACAGAACTAGGCACATTCTCTATCACATTGCACATCTATTGTCTATGCCAATCAAATAATCCATATAAGGAATGAATATAAACAAAATTAGATACAGTTTAGATAGTATCCCATACAATTTGCTAATAGCACAGATAACTGCTTCATATTGAATGTCAGATTATTATTTTAGCTCTCGACCAATAACATTGCATCAAATCATTCAAATAATGTTTCATTAAAAATCAGGTAAAATTTAAAATCAATCTGTAGTTTAAAATCAGCATAGAGCATCAGATTAGTCATGAAACTTTAAATTTACAAAAACACAAAGAACTTGGAATGAAATATTTGTTATTAATTAAAATAATTATCAACAATGTTTGAAATTTATAGTATGTATATATGAATGTTTAAATGCATTTTACATGTAATGTACATGCTTACATAATGTATCATTGTCTACAAATGATTATATTGATAAAAAAATCACTTATACTGAATATAATGATATATAAAATCTTCTTTTATCATTTCTCCTTCTTGTAAATTTCCGCCAACTCCTTGACAATTTGACGTTCTCCTGCCTCCCACAAAATGTTTGCCAATTTACCTAGGGTCCCATCATCATCATTTCTTATCCAGTCCAATAGAAGCTTATAACGAGCCTTAAAAGTAGAAAAAAAACTTAAATCATTGTGAAATATGTAAAAAAATATTTAATCAGTGTTTTTATATGTTATAATAAATACTGATTACATATTTTTTTACATAAGCGACATTCACTTTCACAGTTAAGAATCAACTCAGCAGTTCTATAACATTTTTTTTCAGTTTTAAACTAATTATATCAAATACTATATGGCTCAAAGGACCAAATATTGAAACCCAACTACAAATCTAAGCTTGTAATATCTAAGCTCTCTTACACAAAGCCATTATTTAGTAGAGAAATGGAAATGAAACTTAAGCTCCTACTAACTTCTTAAGTGATGAGTTTCTTATAAGTTTCAATAACAATACTATATATATCATTTGCTGAGGTTTAACATGTGCAAACATTTTTAATTATTAATTCTTTATTAAAACATTTAATGTACTTACTTCAGAAACTCCATGTTTTGCCATGTCAATTTCAGCAGTTTCTATCTGGCCTTGTTTGTATCCCAATCTTCTGAAGAAACTGTGCCAGTTTTTACCAAGATTCTTCGATATATAATCTATATACTCATGTTCAGCCTTAAACAAGCATGTTGTCATAAGTATAACATAATAAATAAGTATACATAAATAGTAAGTATAATATCTAAATGCCTTATACACCAAAAACCAATAGATATATTATTATAGAGATATTATTATTGTGTTTATTTATTGATCCTCTTAAATAAAGTTCTAGACTTTATTCAGTATTAAACATTGAGCGCATTTAGAAATGTGCATAGATAATAAAGGGTTAATAAAAATAAAACATAACAGTAACATTCTCCAGAAATACTACATATTTAATATGAAATGAATGTTAGCATATAAAGTAAAAAACAATGCAAAAAGATTAAAGTATGACAATATTAGATTTAAATTATAGGTAGGTTTGTTTACCTGGTGTTTTGTCTCCAACAGCAATATGATGTCTTTAGTTTTTTCAATAGGTTCTTCATCATCGGACTCAGATTTTGGAGCCTTTGACTTGCCTGTGTGACCGTGGACTGGTCCCATGTAGTATACAAATTCATTCCCACAGCGTACATTTTTGGAGTTTACAATATTAATGACATTGCCACTTGCTACAAATTATGATATTTATTATTAATTAGATATATAATACTCAATAAATATACTTACTCATAGAAATAATTTGTATTTATATGAACCTCAATATTAAAGTATTGTATATATATTGTAAAACAAAATATTACATTGGGTTAATACCACACAAATTTAAAAAAAATTTTGTGTAAGCAATTGAATATTAAATATATAGATGGAGATGGAAATTCTGATAAAAGACAATTATGGCAGATAATTTTACCTTGAGTATTTACATTGCTGCTTGCAGTGCTGCTTCTTCTGTCCTCTTCTTCAGAGAAGTCAGTATTTTCTGGAAATGGTTCTGAAAAGGATTTTTGATACTTCGGTTTCTTTTTTTTCTTTTTTCGATCGTCTTGCTCAACAAATATTTCTTCCTGGTTGGTATGATCATTTTCATTTGTTGCCTCTGTTTCTGCTTCTGTTGTGTTTCGCGGTGGACGAGGTACTGCATCCGATTTAAGATTTCGAAACATTTCAAAAATTTTTGCACTGAATTTGCTAGACATTTTTATTAAGTCTTTGTTCACTTTTTCGGTCAAGACGATAAATAGCACCAAACGAAGGATAATAAAAATCCCAGAAGTGACGCAAGTACTCTTTGAATAATATTATTCAAACTTGAAAGTTGTCACAAGTTTGTTACTGTCAATAATGTCAAATAAGTCAAATTCATTGACTAGGAAGAGGAGGCATGTGACAGAGACAAGGCTTAATTATCTACTTTATAAGCATTGTCTAATTACGCATGGGCTATTCATATAAAGCGAATCATTGATACTGTTATTTAACTTACAACTATATAATAGTGATTTTAATTTTTCCCAAAATCAAATACATTCGATTTAAAAAAAAAAACTTGATCCTTTGATTGAGGACTTTTTTTTTAAGTTCATTAATTTATATTACTACAATCGGAGATATAATATAAATACTAACTTATATTATATCTCCGATTGTAGTATTATAAATTAATGAACTTAACAAAAAAAGTGTCCTGTGACTTATGAAGTTAAATATGTTTAATGCTTTTAAACGACACGATTAATTTAGAATGCAAGTTTGGTTATTTTGTGGCAAAAGTATTTATACAAATACGTATAATGCGACAAAACTATGTAGTATCGGCAAACTCAACTCAAATTACTTTAGTCAATATTAAGAAGTATTACATTTTCTTATTGATGGTCAATTGAAACCTGAGAAGAACCGACAAAACTCTGGTTTTTTTTTATTTTTGTTTTTTTTTTTGTCTCATATATCATATAAACAATTTAATATGAAATGAAATAGCCAAGAGGCGATCGTTTCATTCCCAAGGTGTGCTATCAATCATAAACTCATTTATTGTATAATAACCTTTTGCACACAAGCGTTCCTTAATATATTTTTTAAATTTGGCAACAGAGGCATTTTGAACGTTTTCTGGGATCCTGTTGTAAAACCGTAAGTCTACAGTGTCCCACCAAGGAGTTACTGACTCTATGCAGTCGAGTAACAGGAGTAAAAAGTTTGTGTTTGTTCCTTGTTCCAATGCTATGAGTATCACTTTTTCGTAAATCTCAAATTCGTAAAACCGATCACATCCGAATATAATTAAGTACGCTATCCCAAATTATCAATATTTATTTCTTATGTGAATATGAACTTGACGCAAACGTAATAGCTTGTAATATCTTATAATCTAAAATAATCGTCAATTTGATACGTCGATTTACATGCACTTGCTTTCTGAGGTTGAGCTGAATGGCGCGATAGAAAGCTAGTACGATCGGTGGGCCAGTAGTGACGTCATACGACCAATAGATCCGTTTTCGCCTGAAAATTGAAATTGATATTTTTAAACCGCATTTTTTGCAGTAAATTAAAGTGTTTTAGATTTTTTATATACTTACTTGTGGTCTATCCTATATGGATGAAAACAAACATAAAAATATCGCATCTTCCCTATTTGCCGGTGCCACATATCTCAGTTTAAAAAAAACAAATTATGTTGAATATGTAAGTTTAATGATGTTTTCTTTTTTCGGAAAAAGTAAATTATACAGTTATATTGTATGGAATTAATAAAAGAATTAAATCAATATAATAATAAGATAAATATCCTAATTAAGAAATGACTTACTACAGCAAAAAATATAAAAAATTAAGATAGTAATATTAATATTTGCCTCCAATAATATCATCACTGTTAATATTGGTTATAATATTATAAATTTAATGTCTATTTAAAATATTAAGGAAACACGTTGACCGTGTAAGGTGGGCGGTAACACTGAGGAATTTATTTTTATATTATTATAGTGTAGCACTAGAATTTAGCTTTATTTTTTTGTGATGAAAATAGTACCTAATAACAATCCGTTTTATAAAATATAACGGATTTTATACTTATACACACATCTTTCTGGTACTTATCGTTTTAGTTAACAGCTGTTTTCTATTAAGATGTGTTTCTTTATTTCATAATTAGGTTTTCAAATTTAAGATATCTTGTAGTCACGAGCTTCACTCACTTATACCTCACACGCCGACAACAATTTAAATAGGGGGGATAGTCTTCGATCTTCCACTTAGTGAATATATGTATCTACAACTTCTTAAGAAGTTGTAGACAATTGCAGCCATAGATTGCGATACAATTTGTTGTGAGGGTGTGAATTACTCTCAATTTTATCAATGTAATTTCATGAATTCAGATACGATTAAATTGAAAAAGTCATTAAAAAAATCCGATCTTAATTTTTTTTCCTCGATGAACCTTAAGCGTATCTTAACGGTAATTAAAATGGGTTTAAGATTAAATGTACTTTTCCTCCAATATAGTCAGAAGTTTCGCCTGTAAAAATGCTAGTTATACAATTGAAGTCACTGAAAACAATATTGGATAATATGGAGTTCAAATAGACATTTCCTTAAAATAGCTGAATCTAGCTAAGTCTTAATTTATAATGTTTATATAAAAACATTTACTTTACTTATAGGTCTCGGCTTCATGCATAATAATTTATATTCTAAATGCATAGTAAATCTATCTGCCTACCTGTTACGCTTTACAGGCATCACTTAAACGATTTTGATAAATTTAAGATAAATTACCTTTAAAAGGGTTGGCGGTTCGTATGCAAGTTCTTCTATTTTTAATTAAAAAAAGTACAAATGTAAGTAAAGACTGACCTATTATTTTAGCTATTTTAAATCAGCTACGTAACTTTTTTTTATATTATATCAATGTTATTTTTACACGTGAAAGACGACTACACTTAATTAATGTAAAAAGTTATTATCCCTAAGATTATGTCAATGGACCAAGTTTGGCAAAAGTTAAATTGTCTACGAGGCGTAAATCGAAGCAACGGACGGTTACGGAAAGCTACGTAAGTTCTACGAATGTAGGTATGTAAAGGAGTAAACGTATTGAAGATGGCAAATATTACTGCAGTTTCACGTAAAACCTTAATAATTAAACGGAAGTAAATACAACCTTTTTTGAACATAGCAACACATTGAGTCGAGATGGCCCAGTGAGTCGCGATGGCCCAGTGGTTAGAACGCGTGCATCTTAACTGATGATTGCGGGTTCAAACCCAGGCAAGCACCGCTGATTCATGTGCTTAATTTGTCTTTATAATTCATCTCGTGCTCAGCGGTGAAGGAAAACATCGTGAGGAAACCTGCATGTGACAAATTTCATAGCAATTCTGCCACATGTGTATTCCACTAACCCGCATTGGAACAGCGTGGTGAAATATGTTCCAAACCTGGAGAAGGTTTGGAACATATTCCACCACGGAAGACCTCTAAGGAAGAGGAAGCCTTTAAAGAAGCCCAGCAGTGGGAATTTACAGGCTGTTGTTGTTGTTGTTGAACATAGAATACGGCTTCAAGCATCTTGTAAGTAATGATTTGATAATTTAAATTTCGGTTTGTTCTTTTTTTAATTACAATCCGAAAATCAGTTATAGATATTACTATTTTTTTTAAATTAATATATACAACGCAAACTACAAATTGGAAGCTGCACGTCGTTAGTGTTACCACTAATTTATAAATTACAGCTGTTTAAGCTTTTTTTGAACTATTGAAATAACAAAATTTGTAATTCGATACATTAGCTTGCTCCTAAAAATTTTATATATTTAGTGATCACCATCGTTTTCCCAAAATAAGTTAGGTTATTAACTATCAATCTTTTGGTGTATTTACCAGTGGGTCGTGTCTGTAAATTTTTACACATTGTAGCCTTATTTTAATCAAAATTCTCTTTATAAAAAATATTATCAGAAAGTGTCACTATTGTCAAATTATAACATTATAGTTTTATTTTTGTTATACGCATTATTAATTTATAAAAACAATGAGGAACAATGAAAATAGCACACAATTTTTTATACCATCGATTTCTGATTTGATAAAATTAATAAAAATAGATTCAATTTATGCAAAATCGAATCCGTGCTCAGGGAAAAATAGCCCTAGAAAAGAAACTATGCAACCGTGTCCGGATTCTGCAGACAAAGCGGGTGGCGATGCACCATCTCAAAAATGCACATGTCGCGTTCCGGAATCTACTAAATCTGCAAGTGACCGCGGAATAACTGGTGCTGGCGTTACGGGGTCACGAACCAGTTGCGTTTCTGAGAGAGTCAAAGAACACGCTCTTCCGGAAGGAGCATCGAATCCCGGATTACTACGATACATACACAACGCTGCCCGATACAGAATACCGCAATGCTTCGAAGGTGCATGTGTATCGCTCAAGCAAAGTGCTAAGAATAATTGGGTTTTGGGACATTCCATGTCTTTTAGTTCGGTATCACCAGGAGGTTACAAGATTTTGTTGTCATATGTAGATAAAAATAAGGTAGTAGGACTGCCCTACTTCGTGATGGAGGCGGCGCCGGGCGGCCAGATGAGTTGTGAACTTCGCGTAGGGCCAACACAAGGAACTAGAGCCACAGTAGTTGCACAATTGGCTGAAGCAGAGATATACAGCTTTGAAAGTATATTTGATGCTTATTTTAATAACTTTACTGCATCCATTATTACTGTGAATAGAGAATTCATCGCCCTGCATTATTTACAAGTAAGTGTTATTAATAATATAAGTTTCGGAAACAGTGAATGTTAAATATATTTTATTATAAAATATACATAACTAGCAATATTTTTTATTTAATTGTCATTATATTTCGACTTTGAAAATTATTATGAATGAGTTGTAAAATATTTTAGTCTAGATAGCCTAAAAAATTTGATTCGTATATTGCATATTTCATAGGCCGTAACAAGTAAGATATCTCTCGGTGCGGAAGTGGTGGCTAGAGGCCAAGCCGTGGAACTGAGCTCGGCGTCCGCCGCGGCGCGCTGGGTCAGCGAGGACCACTCCGTCAGCGCAACGCTAGGAAACAGAGGCTTAGATTTGTGCTATGCAAAGGCAATTAAACCTTTCCTCACAGTCGCAGCTATGTTGGAGGTAGTAAGATTGATTATATTTCTCTAATAATAAATATAATTGAAATAATTATAAATATTGATTGACATTAGCTCTCTGTGAAAAAATATTACACGTGTAAATATAATTTACTTATTTATACAAGGTATCTATAAGCAAAGCTATTTCGAAATTCGATCGGGAAGAACCCGTAAATTTTAGTTGTTACCCTTTTCGTTTGCTTATCTTATTAAGTATAATTTTGGTCCGAGTTTTTTTTGGATAGGGTTTAACAGAAAGTGGCGCTTATCAATTCGAACCTGCGACACGTTTTCCAGGATATGATTTATGTTTGTATTGTTATAAATAGAGCCGAGATGGCCCAGTGGTTAGAACTCGTGCATCTTAACCGATGATTTCGGGTTCAAACCCAGGCAAGCACCACTATATATAAGTGCTTAATTTGTGTTTATAATTCATCTCGTGCTCGGCGGTGAAGGAAAACATCGTGAGGAAACCTGCATGTGTCTAGTTTCATTGAAATTCTAACACATGTGCATTCCACCAACCCGCATTGGAACAGCGTGGAATATGTTCCAAGCCCTCTCCTTAATGAGAGAGGAGGCCATTAGCCCAGCAGTGGGAAATTTACAGGCTGTGACTTTGTTATAAATAATTAGGTACTTGTTTATGTTGGAATAAATTGATAATGATTAAGTTACTTGTTGGTTAGGTAGGTTTTGCGATACGTCGAGCGGTAGCGACATTGGCCTACGAGTGGCACACTGATCAATGGACAGTCCGGAGCTCGGTGGATTCCGACGGACTCGTTGGCGCCACGCTGCAGAGAGCGCTGGGCGGCAAGAACGCTCAGCTCGCTTGCGCCGTGTCGGCACTTCTCAACCATCCCAATGACAAATTTCGACTCGGCTTTGGCGTCACTGCGACTATTATTTAACCTTTATAATTAATTGATTTTTATTATTATTTATTGACAAATATTTCAATATGTATAACACTGAATGTTAATAATTTCGTATTATATAATACGATTTCATATTTTATAGATATTTATAATTTGTTTAATTAACTTATTGTACTGTAGATTTTAGAACAAGTAGTTTACATAAATAAATATTTTTTTTTACAATAAAGTTTTTCTATTAAAATACCCATTTTATTATTTATTTATTTTATATATTTTATTCACCAGAATTAGATAAATAGACCTAAAATATTAGTAAGTTGAAAGTTAAAAAAAAGAAAGTCCATTACATATGATTTAAGACTGATAATAATAAAAAAATCCTAGTAATCTAATAACGTTTCAGCATTCACATCTTTGCACAAGATACGTCTTATTTTATAAAATTGCCTAAACGAATGAAACACGTGTATAAAACTGTGAATGTGTAATCTTTCAAATTCACAAAACGTTTTACACCTAAGATTTACACCAACACAACACAAAAGGACCGAATAAAAAATTCATTTTCAATATAACGATAATGTAGGCGTGTATTATTCGCCGTCGCCGTCGGCAACTTCAGCTACGCTTTCGCTTCCGCCGCCAGGGCGGGCGCGTGCGCGGAACTTGGGCGGAGTCTGATTCCGCCCTAACTATCCATCCATTGTAAAGTCAACCATATTTCCAAGTCACAGAATTACTTTTATGATGATTCGGTTCTTTATGTGATGGTGTAGGCGTTCGAACCGCCTTCGCTGCAGTGTGTTCCGTAGAGCGTGGCGAGCGATGGCCGCGCGTGCGGTCGCGTGTTCGAGGCAGTAATGGTGATGGAGCGGCTGGCGGACTTCGTCAGCAAGTCGCTGGAAGGTGGCGAAGCGCCTGCACCACCTCCGGAGCCTGGAGATTCCGATGATATCGACGAGGAGGTAGATATCACAGCGTTAGAAGAAAAGGCACCACCGGCGAAGAGACCTAGAAACTGGCTCGTTTCTCCTGTGCCTCTGCAGAATTACAAGAGGGAAGACGACGATGAAGATCATAAACACGGTAAGATAAAAAAAAAGTGCAAAAATGTATAATTTTATTTCATATTAAGATGCCAAACTATTTGAATCTTCTTTAGCGGTACAACTTTATTAGTATTTGTACACCAGTCAATTCCAGCCATTGCTATTGGAAACTTCTTATTTTGTTTGTTTATGATAATGCAAGAAGCATTATTATAGAAGTATGAAAGCGAACGCGCTTTTTGCATTTATTATTTCTAAATTAGATCTTGGAAACTTTTTCCAACTGTTTGTTTATTTTCCATTAACGCTCTCAGAAAACACATCTAAGTAGCTTCTGTCTTTTTAGGGTTTGCTATCAAAATGTTCGTTTTCCTCAAATATTACAAATAGAAACATTTAAACATGTAATTTATGTTTAAAATTATTTCGTGTGATCATATGAATACGAGGCCTAATGATTTTCAACAAGATACAAGATCGGCGAAGACAAATAGGATATTTTTTAATAAAACGAATAAGTGTTACTAAATTAAAATTATCTTGTATATTATATGACTGTAGACTGGCTAAAATTGTATATAAAGTTAAAAACATTTATAAATTCTTAACATTTAATGATTTTCTGTTCTTAATATTGTAAAATTAAACTTTAACAGCTTGTTTTGCTGAAATAACCAGACAAAGTGTGTGTGAATTTGTAGGAGGATTTGCGATAGGTACATTTAGCCAATGAAAAATGTTAAAAGCTTTTATACTTTTTGTTTCCAATAAGCTTTTATACTAAATCTAAACAATATCATATTCGTAATCTTAATTCAATTTAGATATTAACATTACACTAGCAATTTAGAAATAAGCGTTACAACCTACTTTATATCTTAAAATTTTAACTTAATTTTTTTACCTTCTATATTTAAATTTCGAATTTAAACAGTAAATACAGTAAATTTTCTAATCGATTTGTAGTCACAATAATCTTATGATTTTTAAATAATATATGTACGGTTATTTTTCATTCTAGATATTATTTTTCTGACATTGTATTACATATTTGCTAACGAGCAATAAAATTTGACTAAATCTTAAATCACTAATTTAACTCTATGATTTTACATTATCTTAAAGACTAGTGTTGACCCACTATTAAGAATATTATATCATCATCATTTGTAATGACTTCACCCTTATAGCCCGTCTATTCGAAATATATGAAAATAGTGGAATGTTTTATTGAAATTTCCAATTTTATCGGACATCGTCGTCGTATTAACGACAAAACAAGAACCTACAAAAGGTTTTATATATATTATATATACTTAATAAGAATAGGAATATAATAATTTACTAAATTTTATAAATAAAATTAATCGAATTCATCTCATAATCACCACCTAATTCATCATCAATGGACCTATACCTTTTATCTAGGAAGAGTTCCAGGAAGATTCCGAAGGCAGAATAATCGACTCCTATTTTTTTTTAGTAGATTGCCCTCGCTTTGCGTTAAGTGAAAATTCTTACGTTTAAAAAATATAGTTGGATATAATTGATCCTATTTAAAAATTAATATATAGGAGCCACACTAACAACAAATTTCTGATATTCGGTTTGCTAGATTTTCTTCTGAGTTTGTACTGTTTATGATTCATATTAGCGAGGTGATACTTTTTTTGTGTTTTTTACATCTGGAAAGCTACATTCGTCAAGTACGCCGGGACTTAAAAATGATTTTGTAAATTTGTACTAAAAAAAATTGTAAAAAGGAGCGAGTATTACAGTGTTTATAGCGATAGTGTCACGCAGCATACCTTCGGGTTGCAGTCGAATGGGCCGGAACGCACGGGGATAAACCACTTTCTCACTAAAAGTCGGCTTAAATCGTAGCTAAGCTGCCACGTTTCATCCAGTATGTACGAGTTCTGGAGATCCCAATCCCCATCGCGCAATAAACTTGATGGTTGTGCAGAATTCGGTTAAATAACACTAGCAGGACCTTCAACGACTGCGTCGGAGAATCTCCTTCTGGGTATCCATGCTCAAGATGTACACCACCTGAATAAGGATGCCCAATTTTGAGCTCCGTAACAATTTTTTCCTACCCAATGTACAAATTGGAACATTCCTTTCTCCACGACCTGGATGTGTGTGTATGATAGAGAAGATGTCGGCTGAGTACGTGCAACTAGCTACAGACTTCGTGTTGCAAAAGATCCCATCCACAGATATTGTAATACTTGGCGACTTTAATGCCCACCATGCCGACTGGCTTCTGTTGACTTCACTTTAGCATATGATTGGACTTGTCTTTGTCCCTTATTTTTGACTTCTCTCTTAAGGCTTTATGGTTTTATGTTTTTGATTATTTACGGACTTTATAGACTAACATATAGTTTAATTAATAACTTTACAATGTACAACTGTATAATACAAGCTTATTACGGATAGGTACAATACCTTTATGATAAAGAAAACGAAACTGAAGTATCGGTACGTTTAATTCATCTTCATCATTTCAATTCAATCAGCAATTTTAATTCATTTATATTGCGTAAATTTTTAGAAATACGATGCCTATAAGAGTTAATATAAGAAGATAAAAAAATACCAATGTCGCTTGATTCCAACTACAACAGTCAAATCAACTTGTAGTAGGTACTTTATTTAATTATACTAAACCTACAAACGAATAAAAATACTAGCTACTTTTATTTTACAGTCGACATGCGATTTGAAAAAAAAAATTTACTTACCTTTGTATTTTTTTAATGTTTTAGGTTCCATTAATTTCAGCCATTACTTAAATATTGTTATCCTATGATGAATGTTTCAAAAAAATATTAACGTCTTTATGCCCATAGTAAAATCTTTTCACGATATGACAAACGTATTATATTATTTCGTTTGTTAATAATATGTATAAACTTTTCCATTTTTTTCTTTCTTTTATAAAATAAGTAATTGTTTGAGTACATGAACAATGACCACCAAACTTGGAGGCTAAGATGATATGTCCCTTGTTTGTAGTTACACTGGCTCATACACCCCTTCAAACCGGAACACAAGGAATACTTATAGTATTGCTGTTTGGCGGTAGAATAGCTGATGAGTGGATCGTACCGGCCGGGTGGCCTTCAACAAAGCCATACCACAACATATATTCATATTACCTAAAATAATGCTAAGTTTTGCAAATTAAAAAACTATACACGTTACTGAAAACACCGTTTACCATTTAAGCTTTTATTTTACAGTAAATAAAACCTATATATTTTTTCATTTTGTAATTTTATATGGTATAAGAGCAATGTTTATCTTGATAGAATTACATACATATGTTATACACACAAATACATACCTATGTTAAGATATTCATGTATTCTTGTAAATGCAATATAAATCGAACAATTACAATTATTTATTAATGTAAAAAAAAATTATCTAACATTACAGTAACCCAATTTGTTAGTTAAGTTGACTACCAACGTAATAATAATAACATTATTGTAATAATACCTCAGTTTATATTTAATTTAACAATATAGGTACATCCATTTAATTTTATAAAAACCAATGACTAATTAAAAAATAATAAAATTAAATTTATCCGTTGATTTCCTTCGCCTTGGGGCGGTCATCAGTTCTTTATGATTGCTGAAAAGAATAAATGCATATTGCTAACCATAAGAGTTCGGTAATAGGAATTGAACCAAGAAGCCAAATTTTAACTCCGTGGGATAAGTGAAAATGTTTCTAATTCAGTGTTCAGGATTTGACCTAAACAAATTAACAAACTCGCAAATTAAACAAAAGCTTTTAAAAATTAGAATAATTACCCATGTTACAGTTACAAAGTGTCGTAGCTATTATCGGGGAATCGAATCACTTAATATCTAAAAGGGCTGTCTGTGCATTGCTTGGCAATTAATCACCGTTCGCAAATCTTAGATGCTCAAGGAGTTAAAATGCCCCTGGGACGAAAGGGGAGAGGGTGTGGCCCGCAGCACCGCCCACGTTTGGATAATCCCTCCATTTACATAATTGCCGTATAAAAAGGAGAGCTTCCCAATTTGCTAAATTGATTCAAACGACATCTTAAACGTATCGCCTGCTCGTTCGTCACTATTCCAAACTCACTTCTCCCCGAATCGATTAGCACATTGATTCTCTTAGAGACAGTCTATTCAATTAATAAATATCGTTTGGTGTTCAGCTACGCTTATTGTTAATGGATTTTATTTCGATAAACTTATTTATTTACTTATTTAAATAAATATATTACTTGTTTCTTTCCTTACCGGATCTTCAAATATTGTTTAGTATTTTCACGATATTTTTCTAAAACTATACTCTTTTGTTATTTATCAGATTATTAATTTTTAACACAGTTGTATGTTTATAACGTTTATGGCTCATTTTATTCATAATATTATATAGCATAATAAATCTATAATTATTTTAGTCGTATTTTTAGATGTATTTTTTCTCTATTTATCTTTGCATATTTGATAAAAAAATAATAAATCACATTAAAACTGAAAAGACGATTTAAACTCGTTGGTTTAGAATTCAATTTTAAGATTCGAACCATATTTACTAACGAAGGAATTTAATAAAAATGGATTCCTAAATAAATAAAACAATCAATCAAAATCGCATACACTAATGTTGACGTGTTTAACGGTAGAATAATTTCATCAATTAATATATTTGTTTTTATTTAGATTTTACTGACAAGTCAAACGGTGGAAACAACAATGGTACTGGTGGTGGGAAACAACGGCGATCGCGAACGAACTTCACGCTAGAGCAGCTCGGTGAATTGGAAAGACTATTCGATGAGACTCACTATCCTGACGCGTTCATGAGAGAGGAGCTTAGCCAGCGCCTCGGTCTCAGTGAAGCAAGAGTCCAGGTAACGACAGACAGAAAATATAACCTTGTATTTTCAATAAGGGACTGACATCATGTTATTTCCCTGACGCTTAATTTTTACGACTGAACTGAAATTCATACATACATAACATTGTAATTTATGTACTATTAGGTTCTATACAAACTGAATAGAGATCACTATCATCTCTAAAACAATTCGAACAGCCCTAAAAATGATCACGTGTGATATCAATTAGACGGAAGCGATCCCCTGCAATCGGTACGTAACACTGCGACCCTCATTACTAATGCACGTAATTACCACCCAACAAGTGCCGTTCTATTGGCCATATATCGCTATTAGCTCTCAATTGGTGCTAAGTAGAATGTATCTGAAGGGGACGTAAATTTACGGCAAAATATAGGAAATACATGTGTATAGAAACATTGAGACTCAAAGATTGTTTCAAACTGTAATCTTTATGTGTATTATAGTTTATTGAATTAGATAATAAGAGCAAGGGAAATAGGTTAGTTTTCTGTTCCCGTATAACAGTACATTGACGATCTCGACGAGAAGTCCTCGTTTTCAAAACTTCAATATATTTAAGCAAAGGTTACTTACTATCATGCACACATGCGCCTTGGCTTGTACTTCATACACATATCTTCTTACTCAAATAAACAAAAATAAAATAAAATTATGATCACGTACCTACCCATACATCCCATTATATCTTATTAAAAAAGATGTAAATTTACAATTAATACTAACAGAAATATATGAACAATTTAAAAATACCAAGTCGTATTCAGGATTCATTTCATTAATTTCATTTTATTTAAAGATTAGATTGTATCAAGCGAGCACGGGTTTATCGGCAATATATTGCGATTAGTGACCGATCAGTGTTAAGTGGTATCGTCCGGCGTTGGGGGAAAAGGAAATAAATAGATAAAAGCCACCTCTGACCCCAGCTCTTCGTCTTAACTAGTGTCAAGTAAAGGTATTTCGGTATAAAAGCCCAAACACTTCATTTTATGTTTAAGTAGTTGCAGAAAAGAGCATTATTTTTGTATCACCGAATTATTGAAATGTTTAACTAAATTTCCAAACAATATATTTTATAATTAATGATGAATTCATATCAATTCCACCCGGTCAAGATTTATACAGTAACTATTATTAAATCATAATAATTTATATTGAAGGACTATACATATATGCTGTTACTCTTCCTACCTTTGATTCACCCTTGTGATTGCTTAAAAAAAATTTATCATAAGTTCTAAAATGATGATTTCATTGCTCTAATGTAATATGATATATAATATGAAGTCGTAGGCTACAGATAATAGGAATTTAGCAGAGATCTTCTCTTCGTAATGTAGAGTTGTACTAAAATATTTACCTAAATTTTGATTTCAAGTAAGCCATTCATTTATTTAAATTTAAGCAAATTATTGTAATCTTAGTGAAACATAATCGTAAAAAATAAATAAATCTTTATTTATGCCAATAAATAAATAAATATTGACAGACTGCCTGTGCTTTCAAAGTACCTAATTGTCCATTTAAAGTTAATATCTGATGTAGGATATCTGTAAGCTAAACCAAAATAATCATTTTTGTCCGGCTGTAAAAGCTCCAAGACGAAACTGATAAATCTAAGATAAGTAAATCTTTATCCCTACATTCCAAAGTAACTTGTAATCTTTGTCGTGTCGAAATTGGTTCATTCTATAAAAAGTATAACAACTTAAAGTTCAAGTAGACTACTAGTTTTAGAATAAACCTTTTTCTCTAAAAAATATTCCATCGTAAGACATATCCCTTAATATTCCTAGAGACATTTTGCGTAGATATTATTAGCGACTGCTTCACTACGTTATTTATTTAAACTGTCGCATCTATAGTCGACGACCGATTGCTGGCTGGGGGCGTATTCATTAGCTTTGATTAAGTTAGACAATTCCGACTAAATAGCAAGCAAACATGTAAATATACCTTCATTTTATGCTAAACCCGCCTATCGGTACATACGCAACGTAATCGAATTAAGCGTATGGCCTGTGACCCGGAAAATGAATGCACATGTGACTTAAATACAAAATGAGATTCTCCTCTAAAAATCAATAAACGGAAAGGTAAATCAGACGATATACCTATTACTAATATAAACTATTTAAATTAATAAAGACAATAAAATAATTTGTTGATTTAATTTCAATGTAATATTATAAAGGGCTGCGATAATTTTTTATTAAATTTATGACTTTAATATTCCTCGTATTAATAATGGAATAATTCATTTAGTTGTATTTTGGTTTTCTTGATTTGATACATTGCAACACCAAAAAGTATTTTGTGTACTACGGAATAGCAGGAAAAAAAAAGACTATTTAGTTACTAATGACTTACATTCTCGCTTGTGTTCTACATGAGCTTGTGTTTTCTATTGCAAAAAAATACATCAAATAACGTTTTTAAGCTATTTTCACATCGTCGTAATCCGTTATCAGCTCATGTAACCCAGTCGGCGTATATTTAAGAGATATTCGGACTCTTTTGTAATTCACGAAATGTGAAATACCTTATAAAGTATCGATATCGGTACTTTAGTTTTTGTGTATTGTTTTATTAAAGTCACATTAAGTTTTTGAATCATCATTATTCCGAGGAACAGCATCTGGAACAATAATTGTCTTTGATTTTTATAAGTTCGTTTTATTAATAAGAATAATGTTGCCATTTTTAACCGACTTCAAAAAAAGGAGGAGGTTCTCACTTCGCCTTTTTTTATTATTTTTTTTTATTTTTTTGTATGTTACCGAATTACTCGAAGATGGCTGGGCCGATTTTGACAATTCTTTTTTTGTTTGAAAGGGCATGTTTTACAGGTGGTCCCCATGTCAGGAGATCAGGATCTGATGATAGGATCCTGGAGAAATCGAGGGAACTCCTCAAATTTTATAGGCACACCTATAGTGATTTTGGTTTTATTCAAAGTGCCTTGGTCATATGCTCACGAAAAGTGACATTTGATGAAGTAGAACTGATGATGAAGACCACAACTGGTAATCAGAACCTATTAGTTAGTAACTATTTTACGGGTTTAGTTCTATTTCTTTAAGGTCGTCAAGCAATTGATGTTAGTAAACAAGCCTATGATGAAGTCTAGCTGATGGTCGACTACCAGGAGAACTCCTCAATGATTAACGGCATTGCATCGGGAAAATGGTATTGTCTAATTGGCGATGAGCAGTTAACATTAGGCTATTGTAACTTAGGTAACGCTTAATTTGAGTTGTAGTCCACATCGTATTGAAACGGCGTTGAGTTATGTTTAGAGTCGAAAGCCAAATTATGGGATTCTTGATGAACAACTATTAAGTACATATAAGAATAAGAATGTTATTGTTATTATAAATAACAAAACAATACTGAAAAGCAGTAAATATTTTTTTATAAATAAAAAAAAACCGCCTTCAAAAATGAACTGAAAAGAAAAAAATAATCAGTTACATCCATATCCAATTTACGATTTTTTAATCACCTTTTGAAGTCGGTGCCAACAAAGTAAATAAATTCCTATATTGAAATCATTTAATTTGTATCGATAGTAAGGTTTGTCTAATGGTGTCATCTATACAATAAATAGATTTAGTTTTTGTATGTATGTATTATGTATTATGTATCTATATTAGCAATGTTGGCACCGACTTTGAGAGGTGATTAAAAAATCGTAAATTGGATATGGATGTAACTGATTATTTTTTTCTTTTTAGTTCATTTTTGAAGGCGGTTTTTTTTTATTTATAAAAAATTATATTTATTGCACTCATGAAGTAAAATTATTTATAATTGGACTAGAAAAATAATAATGCTTAGAATTATTTTTTATTATGTAAATATTACTCAGATTATTAATGTATAAAATAAATCTTAAAACAACTTGATACACAAAAAACATATTAACTATTATTATAACAACTAATATTATTATTTTATATGTTGCATTAACATACAAGTTAAACTATGGCGTGCATTTGTAGAGTTACACTCGAGCTTACAAGATATCTTAGTGTTCGTGAAATAAGTTATATAACGAACAGAAAAGAAAAAAGTTATTATGATAATAATTTGACGACGAGGTGCGTGTCTTCGTGAATGAACATATCTGATAATATAACAGGATCCCGGAAAACTTTCCAAAATATTGAATTGTAAAATATAAAAGAATCGTTAAAGAGCGTTTGTGTGCTAAAGGATATTAAAACACTAATGACTTTGTAGTTAATTGCACACCTTGGGAATTAGGTGATTGCCTCCGCCTGTTTCAAAAAACATAATTACGTCTATTATTATTGTACATTAAAGATGGAATTAAAACTTAAAATATATATATCCTGCTGAGTTTCTTTCGTCGGTTCTTCTCAGGTTCGAGGTGTTAAATTCCGAACCTCTGGTAGATTTTCGACTTATATATTGACTTATATTTTGACTTTGATCGATAATTTATAATTTGAAATAACCTTGAATTTAATTTACATGTTCACAATACTCTATGGTAGGCAGTAGATTCGCATCCCTCTGTCATGCAATCAGGCCGGTACGTGCCCTCGCTAATGCGGTTAACCGTGTTCGACTGTTTACTTATGTGCTCGCCGTGCTCACCCATGTCGAGACAGTCAGGCTGCTGTCGGCTCGCACAAATCACTTAGTAGCATTGTTTGTTAAACGTTATACTAATACGAAATATGTACTTATAAACTTAAACTTTAGTTACTTAGATATAAGTAGTACCTTGTTTGTAAATATTTTTTACGTAGGTATATTGATTAACTAGTATTACACGCTTTTCATGTTGTATATCCTACAAAGATAGAAGAAAAGAACTATTATAAATACATATATTACTAACGATATTGCAAAATTAGAAGATACTCTTACTTAAAGTAAAACGTCCATGTAAAACGTAGACACCGGGAAATAAAGTAAACGAACCGGGCACATTTACAACAAAATTTATATCTCAAACGAAAGTGTGGAATAACCAACAACTAGTAGTTAGTAGGTAGGTTATGTACCTACTAGATAAATAAAAACTACTACTATAAAACTGCTAGATAAATAAAAAATACTAGGTACACAGACAGTATTAACTCGTTAGGCAATAATAAATTTGTGTTTACAACATTGTTGTTTATTCACAGGTGTGGTTCCAAAATCGTCGTGCAAAATGTCGGAAACACGAAAGCCAGATGCATAAAGGTATGCAATAGTGCTATATTCATTTGTAATACAATTGATAAACGCGCATTACAAGAATACATATCGTCAATGGAAATTAAGTAAATCGAAAGCGACAAAATTCTATTTTTCAGAAATGACTTTTAAACGTTCTACTCTGAATCTCATTTTCCAAAAGTACCATTCTGACATATAAGCGTTTCTTAATTTCCACTGATGATTTAATCTTTATTATATTAAAGCAAAATTGCTCACTTGTCACCCGTTTCCCGCAATGACGTTAACGCTTACGGTAATGAAAATTTTAATGAAAACAAATGCTCGAATCATGTATTATGCTAAATAAATTCGCCGCTTAATGTAGTCGAAAAGTAGAAATTGCAAATGATACTGGCGAACTACATCCCCCGAGTTGGCATCGCTTTGCACAATAACATCCACTCGAGTGGAAATTTAATACTTAGTGTTGCATGCTTAATGTTAACGTATTCTGAAAAGTTTTTGTGTCGCATGTTATACTCGTACTTTTTATGTTTAATTTCGACGTGTTAAAAACATAGGTGATATTATATGTAAACGATTTTAAATTGTTTGCTATCAATATTAATGCGATCAAGAGTTATAATGACAAGCGTATTGATTGCGTTTGATTTTTCATTGTATTTTTCTGTACTATTTTATTAAAATATACTTTAAATATACAAGATCATTATGTTTGATTGTATAAAATTAAAAACAGCATCTGCGTTTATCAATGCTTAATACCTATAGTACTTTCAACTCAGCTTCATAGACCAGAGCAATGGTTATCACATTATGTATTCTCCATCATACCGTCTAACTTGATTACTAGCTCCCGCTGGCACCGCTCCGGTCCGACTCTAACAGTTTTTTAATTCGACCATAACTCACACGAATGAATAATTAAAACGGGCCGGGTGGGAATCGCAGGAATCCGTAAAAAACCTGCAAGCGATACACATAAACCGATAAATTTGGAGAATGGTATGACGCACTTAGAGATTGGAAGATCTTACTCTACGTCTAGTATCGTTTTAAAGAATAAAATTATTTCAAATTATATCGGCTAAAGTAATACTTCAAATTATTATTAATAAATAAAAACAAACTATGATAAACTTATAATATAGCATCTACGATTGTCATATTACGTATTGTTCACGAAATTACACAAATGGAAAAAAAAACATGTAAAGCTACAAATTAGACAAAACGTTAACCCTAAACATTGGCCTATTGACCCATATTATTAAGTAAATGTCATAGGCATAATGGCTTATATCACAGTTATCAATACAAATTGTACCAGTTTTGCGGGGAATCATGTCTCCGCTCCTCTTGTTAACTAACAAGAGGTGACAGGATGCCGGGAATCGGAATACTCTAAGATTACACTTAAGCGTGATTGCGAAAACGTTGAAGAACCGCTAAACAGAGCGTAAAGCGGAAAAAAGCCGCTCTCTGAAATCGAATAAAATGATTCCCCGTGGGAGCCATTCGGACGCAATCCCGCCGTCCCCTGCTAAATGTCTTATTAACTTATGTACCCCTTCCCCTCCCCGCGCCGCCTAACATGAGAACAATCATGTAAAGTGAAATGAAACGGTTATTTGTTACGTTTGCCCCTTTATATCGTTTAGATTACAAATGTTATTATTGATTATATTCATGCTCGTGGGCTCACAATTTATCACTTTATTTGTTTTCATTTATTGTTTCAAACTCATTTTATATTTATATCTGAATATTGATTCAGATTGATAGATTATTGATTCAAAGATATCCGAAAAAACTACTTTATGCGAATTCGATTTGTTTTTAGAATGGCTAAGAATACACGAGACTAGTAACAAATGTACCTACCTAATGTTAAAGTAAGTCCAAATTAGAATTATTTATAATTTAAATACAAAATACATAATTTGCTTCCCTTATTTTTAATTTCGTTTAAAGTTATTAAACAAAGGAAAAGTAATATATTTAGTTACGTACATAACAAATCATAAAGCGACCGTAGTGAATCTTTATAAAATTAAGAATTCATTTTTAACGAAGGTATGAATCTCGGCCGAGCTGTTCCCGCTATAAAAACAATAACAGGCGCCGTAAAATTCAAAAAAAGAAAAAATACATCGACGCCTAATTGTTCCCCTGTTCATGAAATTGTAAAGTTATTTGCACACTGTGAGGGTGGCGATGTTTTATTACGCAGAAACCGCTGTAAAGATGTTCCGAACGCTTTAAAATAAGCGAGAGCGCTAAGACCCCGCACCAGCTTACCTTATAATTCGATTAAATTAAACAACTCAGAGTTAATCAAATAAATGCACGGCGGTCGCAGGGGTGAAGGGCGAGCGGCAGTGTGGGGGTGCTGGACGCGCACCCGCTCGTATTTATGTCGGCACTTCTCGAAAGTAATTCGGTGTCAAATATGGAAATAACTCATACAAGCAGAGGGCATCCATTTTGATAATGTCGACGGGCGACCGGAGCCTCTCTGATTTACACATAGTGTCGATCCTACCCGCTGCGTACGTACAATTTGTAGCAACGTATAAACTTTATTTTGCATGATTATTAACATAGACGTAGACATTGCAAAGGGTTTATTTTAAAATATAATTTTTAATATTCAAATAAGACTGTTTTCTATAGGCTTTGTATTAATACATATTAATATAGCATGTTTAGTTCGACTCTACTGTGTGTCTTCGTAATAACGTTGTATTTTACAATTATGACTAAATATAATATAAATTGTAGTAATACAATTTACTTACGTTGAACTGTTTTTGAGTGTATTGATATTATTAAAGCCAACTTATCAATAATTGAGGTGAATCTGAATTTAATTTAATGAATCTTCTGGAAAAGCCTCGCCGAACACCTTAAGTCGCGTAGATCCTTGTTAATTTATTAATTGCGCACTTCGCCCGGAGCGGGCTATAAACAACGAATCTCACTTAATTTACGAGCAAATTATGCCTTACTTAAATATCAATTTAATTAAGTGGAGTTCGGGAACGGATCTCGTCGGATTTGCGAAGCGGTGGCTGCTCGTTTGTCTCTGCCAATCGAGTCGGATCAATGCAGTCGCCAAAGCGAATTGATTTGTTTATAATCGTTTAAACTTGCTACGAAATCAATTTTATAAAATTAACTATTTATATGATTCGACATTTGAATTTCTGTAAGGATTTTTTAATAAATACTCTTTCTCGTTTAATTCTTGATTCTCAAGGAAATGCTTGTCTTGTGACTAATGCTCATGAAATAGTTCATCAATGTTCTTTAAACGACAACATAAATTCAATAACAGTTGATTACATTTTGTGTCTTGAATTGTTTGACCAACAAATATTTTCCCCCGTTTGCTCTGAATAAGATAAGAATAACAGCAAAATCTTATTGGTTTATGAAGATCCGTTGCCAATTATTATGTGAAAATGCATCGAAAGTTCCCATGATTGCGTCAGGTTTGCTTGTGAGCGGTGGAGGTACGCCGCTGGAACCGTGTCGCGTGGCGCCCTACGTATCGGTGCCGCGGCTGGCAAGCACGGCACCACGCGCTCCTCCACCACCGCCCCTACCACTCGCGCCCCATCCGCCGGCCACCGCATTTGCTCCCTTTGATTCTGCTCTACTATCTGCTGCAGCGCATCAGGTGAGTTCGTAACGAAAACTTTTTCTATAATTGAATCCAATGTAAAAATAAGAGTAATATTGTAAAGTAAATTAAAGTAACAGCCTGTAAATTTCCCACTGCTGAGATAAGGCCTCCTCTTCCATTAAGGAGTGGGTTTGGAACATATTCCACCACGCTGTTCCAATGCGGGTTGGTGGAATGCACACGTTGCCACGTGTGCATTCCACCAATTTTCCAATTCCAGAATTTCGATGAAATTAGACACATGCAGGTTTCCTCACGATGTTTTCCTTCACCGCCGAGCACGAGATGAATTATAAACGCAAAGAGTAATATTGCTTATATTTGAAATAGTATGCAAGTGCAGCGGCGGCGGCTGCAGCTGCCCTGTGCCCCCCGTACGCGGGGCTGGCGGCGTTGGCGGCGCGCTGCCGCTCGTCCTCCATAGCAGACCTGCGGCTGAAGGCACGGCGGCACGCGGCGGCGCTGGCGGCCGCGAGCGTCCCCACCCCGCCGGCCTCCGCCTCAGCGCCCTCACCTGTCTCTGCGCCCGCCGACACATAGCCCAATATACGGCTAAGCATACAGACATTTCATTAATTTATCAAACTTATTACTTCGTAACGATTAAATAATGTCGTTCAAATATACTGAAAATACGTTTCTGCGATTTAAAATGTACTTTTGTGAATTTTAAGACGGTTTAAAGTAAATAATTCGACCAATGAGTAAAATTAATACGAAAATGTATTTGTAAATGAATTAACTGTGATAGTTGAATGAGTATTCGGAGAGAAAGATGATGATCTCATTATAATTTTTAATATTGTCTTTATTATATTGTATTATTATGTACCTACTGGTAAATATTTTAACTTCATAACGTACAGAATGTCTTACTATTATTACTAGTTTAAGAAATGTAAATATTGAAAACGTTAAATATCGTGTTTAGACACTTATTCTATAATACTTCAATAAAAGATCGATACTTTATTCATAGAAATGTACTAATAATAATATTAATTATATACTTAGTGAGAAAGTTTTGTTTTCTTATTCTTCATGCTTACCGACACCAAAAAGTAGGTACATATACTTAATATCATGAGATATTAATACCGTAATGATTTTTAAGAATCTAACTTAGGATGAAATAAATTACTTCGCTTTCGTTCAATTGAATTACGCAGAAATGGCGTTACTATGATTAAATGATATTTCGTTTTCACTAGGGCTGCCACTGGATTTTAACAAATAAAGCTTCAATAATTATATTTTATCCTTACATCGTTATAAAATGCCTTTCTTTATAATAAATTAGGCCAAGTCTAAATGTTTTGTTTATATAAGTAAAATAATTTGTTTTATTACATCGACAACCCTACTACATTGAATTCCCTAAGGCTGCGTTCGCAGGATTGTTTCTAGATTTGTAGCAGTGATTGATGTTGTTCGTGCAGATTACGACGAGATACGATCTCCTATTGGATACCTGTTAAAGTCACGGTATTAATGATAAAGTTACGTGAGTTTATATTATTGTAAGAATCGATTTTATTTGAATCAAACTTAGCTTCACCTAACCTTATTTCGATTTAGCTTGATGGCGTGCTGAGAAAAAGTAAAATGTTAGTTTTCTTCATTTATTACACGTTTTATGATTTAATATATAATACGTAGCGAAAAGGCAGTTATTAATATTAATTATAAAACTACTTCAATTTCTCAATAAAATTTTATATTTTCGTGCATTTTAAAACTAATTTAAAAACTATAGCAGCCGTGTTACATTTTTCTTACCCCGAGTTTATTTACGACGTCCTGATTTTCGAGCGCTTTGTTCAGGCCCACGGCGACAGGGAACTTGTTTGCGCAAGCTGTTAAAAAAGCCCGCCCTCGCATCAGGAGCGCCCAATTAGGGCGGCGACGTTGCTGATTGGGCGTAATCGGGTTAGCATCGGAGACAAACATGACTGCTTGCCGCATGTCGAATGCTTCGTGCTGCATTCACACGTTGCCTCGGCGAAATTTACTTCTCTGCCTATTACTGACTTGAAATGTAGCAAATATCTACTTTATACCCTTTAGTTTCATATGAATACATGACACGACATCTTAAGATGTTGCTTGATATACATGTGGATCTATGATAAAACTTAAGTAAACTTTTATTTATAATTGAGATAGAATATCTGACCTAAAATATCTACCTTCTGCCTCTGGATCCCATTTATATTATTTTAAAGCAAAAGATATATAAAACAATTGTTAATAGTATTTTATTGTAGAATACAAGAACTAAGAGTGTTGTAGAATGTAAAGGGATTACTAACTGGAAATTTTAAGTAAAATAGGTGTGTTCGGAGAAGGTCCGCACTTAGTGTTATTAAATAAAAACAAGCAATTAATGATATTTTGTAATAGAAGAAAATTGTGAATTAACCATTTCATTAAGGGGACTTAAATATAAAATCTAGGCTTTTCTACGCTTATAGGTATTGTCATATACCAGCACGAGTGTGAAATACCCGAATGTGATATGCGGCCTAATAATAATAAAATATATATCTACCGATCATTTTACCGAATCATTCAACCGATCGAGGCACGCATATAAATATGTTGATTCCGTATCCAGTGCAATCCACCATTTGAAAAGTTTCTTAAATCATCTTTATAAACGCTTTGGGCTTCAACCTCATCT
Source organism: Vanessa cardui (assembly GCF_905220365.1). NCBI lineage: Eukaryota > Metazoa > Arthropoda > Insecta > Lepidoptera > Nymphalidae > Vanessa > Vanessa cardui. The sequence goes on along the minus strand of NC_061123.1, from coordinate 5,297,366 downwards.
CATAATCTCACCCCTCTGCTTAGTTATTCGCCCTTGCTTCACTCCACAGAAATTGGACAGTCATTTTTGCGGTTGTATACAAACAACTCAGCATTTCGACCTTTCTGTAAAATTGATAGGATGATCGAGTTGCTCTGCCTAAGATTTAGAAGAGCCAAAGGTATCTTTTATTTTTTTTTAAATGTATAGGCTAGCGCTTGACTGTATCACACCTGATGGAAAGTGAGATACAGTCTAAGATGGAGCGCGCTTGCCTAGAAGGTGCCTATTCACTCGGGACTTGAAGGTACCCATATTGTAGGTGGTGGGGTAAACTGAGGTCGGGAGGGTATTCCAGACCTTGGCGGTGCGTATCAGAAACGAGGAAGCAATAAGTTCATTTCTTCAAAAGCTGTAATACACTGATCTGATTATACGCACATAACGCACAGCCTAACAGAATATTTTTTTCACAAGAATACCTTATCGAAGGTAGATGAGCACTAAGAAAAGATTTTTCAAAAGTCAACTCCTGCGAGGGTTGATTGGAAAATGAAAGTTTGTATCCATTTTCGTAATGTTGTATGCTAGAAATGGAAATCTGTATTTAGGATTATGTTAATGAGTTAAGTTAAAGAGAGCTACTGAACATTTTTTTGATGATTCATCACCTACGAGGATGGAAATTGAAGTTGAAATTTGGCGGAATTTAGCAATACGGGAGTGGAGAAAATTGCTTCATTGTTTATGAAAATTCATCTAAAAGTTGGTTAAATAGCGAATGAAAGTTAAATAATGTTTCCAATGGGTTACCTTCGGGTTTTACAGCTAAAATCCAAAATTGTGTATCAGTAAGGGAAATACGGACAAAATGACATACATATCATATATGTACATATACATAGATAGGTGACTTTGTCATTTTGTGTTAGGTAATAAGGTGTTAACCTTATTTAAAAACAAGCTAGTTTTAGATACATCTCCGAGACTTTATCACGTAGGGGGAACCATATTTAATATCTTGTAAGATTTTGAGCGCCATTGTCACAGTTGCAACGCAGTAACCAGTTTAAACGTGTTACGCGCCTTTAAAAGTTTATTTTACAGATTGGTTTTCGCCTATTTTCTAGTAAGTTTTTTGTTGTTATTTTTAATTATTTCTATTAAAATCGATGAACTATTTTCAGTACTCTGTGATTTCGATTATCTTTATTGCAATCGTAATTTATTTCATAGGAGTATGATGTTTTAATTGTTTTTGTGTACGTTTGGACAAAATGACATACCATGTCATATTGTCAACAACTTCGTTTTCATTCCGTAATTGAGCATGAGTTTGGAAAACATATAAAGTTTTTAGAAACACGACTTTTTGGTTGGACGCGGACATCACTCCAAGAGATTGCCTTTGAACTTGAGCTGATATCCCAAAGAAGACCACAAACGATTTATTTGTAAACTGTGTTCTTAAGAATTAGTATGTCATTTTGTCCTTACTATATGGATAGCATGGTTTTTGTGATTATTTTTTTTTTAATATACATTTTATTATAGTTCCTACTTAATAAACTACAAATAAACTTGATAAACTAAAAATAAAAAATATACTTAATTAAAACATTGCTTTACTGATAGACATTAAAATAAAGATCCCCAAAAAGTATTGAGACTAATTATAATACTATTAAATAAATAAATGTGAGTAAAAAACAAAACACCATGTCATTTTGTCCGTACTTCCCCTACGTCGTTACGTCATCAGCAACAAGATGATACGTCGCAATAGAGAACGGTATCATTTGCAATAGGGAATATTTCTAATGAGAACCGTTAAATTTGAAACCTAAATTAGTGCGCAACCCCTTATTAAAATTTTAGATATATTAATGTTTTACTGTAATGTATTTATTTATTATGTTTATATCGGCTATGTTCACCACTATTTCTTTCTATATCTGTTTGCAAAGTTGTCAGGAAGCTATAAAACCGCCTCTTGTGCATCTCTCTTAAACTTGAATAAGCGATGTGTTTACTGGTGCACAATAAAGAGTAATTTGATTTAATCCCTGTTTGAAAAGCTCTAATAAGAACTATCTACTTAGTCATCACTAAAAGAACTATTCTTCACAATAAATATTCACTTCCGTTTAAATCTCACAAGAAGTTACAACTCCTGCCAGTTACAAAACACTTCTTGAAAAAGAAATTACTATGTAATCTTACCTAACAGAAATGAATAACATTTCTGAAAAAAGAAAAGCCGAATCTTTCTAACATACCTACAATAACAATTAACACTAATATGAATAACTTATAAAGCATAATAATTACAGACAAAGACCAATTTAACGACAAATTAGTACAATAGTATATCTAAAGTAGCGAAACAACAAAACTTCGCGCCAAAAAATAAACTAGTGTTGCGTATCGATATTGATTAGCCACTGTCGAGAGAGAATCAATAGTCTTTCGATATTATCGTCACGGGTCAATACTATCGATAGGTAGTATCGACGTTTTTCGACGTTTTTTTACTATTTGAATCATACTATCTACTATTTGACTTTTGATTATATATTTCGTCGTTGAGAAGCTATTAATATCAAACGAATAACGAAACTAAGAAAATAAATTTTAATAAATTCAAGCTAAATAAAGACAAAAGTATCACAAATTTTGCAACAAGAAATGTATAATCTATACTTCAATCAGCACAAGAAAACGTGAACCTACATTATTAAAACTATTGCTGTATTCAATATTTTTCATACCCTCAAGTTTAATAATTGTGTGTCTTCTCGTAGTAAATAATGGTTATGTTGTATTTGTCAATAATTTACCATTCCGCAGGTCCTTGGAATTTCAAGATTCTGTTCTTCTTCTTCTACCTTCTTGTTGGGAGGTTCGCTTTGTTAAGTAACGCGTTACTGCGCGAGCCTTTCTAGATTCCCTTATTCTTACGCATTAGAGGCAGGCTCCTCCTCTCTCACTATTTCGATCTTTTAAATTGTCGCTTCTATCGGGCACCCCGAGAATATCACGTATTTTTTAAAAATTACGCTACAAGATATTGATTACATAAGGCGGTACTTAAGAGTTAGTATATAATTAATGTCGCTAACCCGAATTTTGCCTTTGAGGTGGAGATTATTTTAAAAGTTGGTTGTTTTACCAATTGGACGTTGAAAAGTATATACATTTTGTAATTTTTAAAAAGACTACGTAAAAATTGTGTCGCTAAAAAGAGATCATTTTGTTTTCACAAATGTAAGTAACTACATTTACTGGAACAAACTCGAAGTACAATTCGTTTTTAAAAACGGGTGTGACATCTTATTCTCAATAATTTAATAAAGATTATGTTTTTCACTTTGAGAAAAAAAAGTATTATGTCTTAGTAAGTATTGTATAAGTATCTTACTCAACATACTTTGAATATCCAACAAGGCCAATCTTCCAACTTACGTCTCAAGTGCACAAAACGTCATATTATTAAATCAAATTCAAATTTAAAACATATATTTTTTTAGTTTAATATAATATGTTTAAATTTAGATAGTTTGTAGATTTTTTATGCAAATAAGTAAATTTAGGTGAGAAAGAGTTGTGATATATTAAATAATTAAATCGATATGATAAATAAAATAACGTGCTATTTTTTTTTATTTTTATTTGTTAATATATTGTGTAGAAGATTTCGCACTAATAAAATATTCCATTCGCTACACTGAAGAACAACAGATCAAGCTGAATGATGTGAACATTTGCTTTCAACGTTTACATGTCAAACGTCAGAAAAATTATAGTCAGTGACAATTCTTGTCGCTTGTCAAAATACCAAAGAAACAGAATTTTAATTTGTTGTAATTTATTACAATTAAATATACAATTTATGAATTAAAGTATTTTTGCATAGATGAAAGAAATGAATAATTTACTCAAGCACAAATTGTATTTCTTAAGCCTACCCTAATCATGTATATTTTATTTATTTATTTTTCAATTAAAAAAATCAAATTAATCCAATAGATTTAAGAGTCATATGGAGCTTATAAGATTATTAAAAGTGTTAAACCTAATCGTTACCATCTACAATGTCGATGAATTACGCATTTGGATTCTCATTATTCCTTCTTGTTCTTGTAGCACTTAATATATTTTTCTTTTACACTCTTAACACAGTTGGCTTGAAATCTCATACATTTAACGTACCAAGCATAAACATAGATCTAACTCCAAGTGTGTTCAAGGAAATTTATGACTATCTCAATTATTTGCCTAATCAATACAAAAGCATAAATTCGAAGTTTGCGTTAAAACAAAAAAATCTCATATCATCATTTAACACAACTAAAAATGTCAAAACTGAATCAATATGGAGTATGACTGAAAATGTATGTAATTTATAGCTATTAGTATTTGTATTTATCTCAGTTCTATACATTGATTTTTTTATTTTAGTGGATTAGCGAAGACTCATTATTTCCTCATGAAAATGGAGCTGCAGGTAAAATATTACATGCAATACAGACCACACAGATAGCTTTAGTCGATAATGCTCCAAAAGGAACGCAGCTTAAGCTATTACTTTTACTTGAGGTAAGTTAATTTAGGACAATCTTATTAATTACAAATTTGAATTGTAAATAATTTATTTAGAATCACAGGATAAACATTCTTACTTACAGAGCTTAAGATACATACATAAATAGATCATTTTATTCTTTTAAGGGAAAACAAAAAATATTTTTCAAGCCCAAACGGTACAATTTAAATCATGTGGTTAATGGAAACATTTATGCTGGCTTTGATCGACACAACTCTGAAGTGTTTGCATATTACCTGGCAATGGTTTTAAACTTTAGATGGATTGCTCCTTCTATAATAAGGCGTATACACCTCCATAGAGACATAGTACCCTTTGCGACTATGGGATTGAAAAAAAGTATGATAAAAAATGGTAAGAATTACATTACTTTCTTTTCTGTATATTAAAGAATTTTATTTACCCTAAAGTGGCCAACATTATTTTTAAGCTATTTTAATTTTTTAGAAAGTGGGTCATTATGTATATATGGTAAATGTTTTTACTGTAGAAAGAATGAAACAGTTTGTCCTGACCAAAATGGAGAAATTGAAGGTGCAGCAATTTTATATTTAGACAAACAATTTAAAATTCATAAGTCACCCTGGAGACGGTCTTATAGTAACAGAAAAATGGAATGGGAAATTGATAATGCCTTTTGTAAGTAAGTATAACAGGGATAAAAGTAATTAAACAGTTTGTAGTGCATATAGCAGAGCTATTAACAAATTGCATGGAATTGAATGATGAATCTAAGGTATAATCTCTACTTATCCTGCCATTGGAATTGATTATAGATTATATATTATTGTATAAGGTGATTTTATTCATATATATTAAGCAAATATTTATACACTTGTTTATAAAGGCACTCCACCCAATAAATAATGTATGAGAGTCTTGTGCTTAAAGTACTTTGTGGCGCTTAGGAATTTCTTACAAAACAAATTTAACTTAATTAATTTAATTTTCTCACACACTAAGATGTCTTGTATTTTAATGTGGAGAGGTGCACTTTGTACAAAGGTTTTTTATGATGCATTTTTGATTATTTTTTAGGAAGGTGAAGGGATCAATGAGTACAAAATTATTGCTTAATTTAATAGATGTGGCCATATTTGATTTCTTAATACAAAATGGTGATAGACATCGTTTTGAGGTGTACAAAGATCAAATAATTCTATTAGATAATGGTAAAGGCTTAGGAAACCCGGCAGTAGATGAGTTGGATATTTTAGCACCTCTTTACCAATGTTGTATGTAAGTAATACAAAAATTTTTACAGAATTATGTATAGTGAGTGTCTTTTCAAATATTTTTGTGTCAGTTAATCATGAAATAAATAAACTTGTTTATTCAATGATGTCATAGGATTTCACCGTCTACTTGGCAAAAACTAGAAATAGTTTCTGGTGGTTCTTTGACTAATACAATCAAGCAATTAGCTGCTCTTCAAGGTCAAAAGTTAGCTACAGAAGAACATTTTAAAGCTGTTGAGCGAAGATTGCTTAAAGTTTATGCTACTGTACAATATTGTATTGGCAAATACAGCAGGGCCAAGGTTCTGAAAAACTGGCTGGCATAGATTTATTTTTGTAGATTGTTATCCTGTTCACTGAAAATAGAAGTGCCATATCCAAAATATTTCACTAGACTATTTGAAAAAAAAACACATATAATGTTATATCTAATTTTTTTTTGCAAATAATTTTGTATGACGTTATAAATAAATAAATTGTTTATATTAAACAAAAATGTCTAGATGTTTTGTTTATAATTTTAAAAGGAATAAGCATAAAATTACGAAATAAGTTATACAAGTTTTAAAATTTGATCCATTATATTTAAAAAAATCTACAAGCTGCGTGAGTGTACGTACTCGCACTGTACAATCATCTATCGATAGTTTTGTGCAATCAATAGTCAGTTATTTTTCGATGGTATTGCTAAGATATTTTTATCACAAGACAAGTTATTTATAAGGCCAGGTAATGAAACTATATATAAATAATTTTAATAAAATTTGGTCCAGTAAAGAGTTTAAGAATACATTTAGTACTTTCTCTTCGAATTATAAAAAAAAAAAACCATTAAAGTTTACTCAATAGGCTATTTGACTGGTTTTTAAAATCCATTTTATATTATTTAATAGAGGTTAAGGAACCCAGTAAAAGTTGTTTTTTTTATTTCTAGTACATATTTGCAATTGTTTTTGCAAACTAAATTCCCTATTTAAATAACGCGCGAAAACGCTACTTGGACAATATGGCGCTGTAATGGGGTCGGTGACGTCACTTTGCTGTATTTTAATCTGTGGTACATATAGCAGAAAAGCAAAGTTTACAAGAAAGTGACTTCATCATAAGCCCGGCCAATCAGGAGCGTTTTGTGTCACGTGACAAACGTTTGAAAAAATGCATTTTTATTGATGGATTTTTGAATAAATTAAGTATTATTTTCAAGTTTCGTTAGTAAATAACCATTTCTAAACTCATAATATACACTGATTACAAAAATTCACAATTTATTTTTTGCATTGTCTAAAAGCCTATTGTAAATGTTATGTGTCTTTTTGCAAAAGAGTAGAATTTACATAATTAAGACGCCTAAGGGACGCGATTCAAAGTTCATTAACGACTTCGTCTTCATCATTTTTTCAAAATGTATTCCCTGACTATCGATAGCCGAAAACTATCGTTATTGCCGATAGTATCAATGGCATGTATCGCTGTTAGTATCAATAGTGCTGCTTACAGAGAGCTAGAGACACACATCTATAGTTTCGACAGTATTGATCAAAACGATACTATCGATACATAGTACTAGCGGTTTCTTCAATATTTTTCGAGGTCAACAATCGATAGTTCTGTACAAAGGGTCATAAATACTGTATCTAGGGTTGCCAGCTACAAACTTCAAACAATTTCGTAATATTTAACTTAATTGAAGTAACGGTTGCATCCTACTTATTTCTGTAGGTTTTGTTATAGGTCATTCATAAGTAATCGAAAACAAACATGAAGGTATATTACTATCTATTTTATTCATTAAACATTATCTTATACTTAATCGTATTTGTTTACATTGTTTTATAATATGAATAATTATTTCTTATAAAAGAAAACAAATTAACGAACCCTTTTATTATGTCTAACTTCAAAGTTAAATAAATTCAGTAAGTTTGACCGATTATTTTGATAAATATTAGAAAAACCGGTTTTTTGCACAATGCTCAGCAATGCCACTTTAAATAAATATATAAATACAAATTGATTAAGAAAGATTAATTAGTGATAGTAGTACTACTAATAATATAATAATACTAATAACTCTTAAAATTTAGATGTCTTAAGTTAATTATATTGCAAGTTGCCCTTTACCGATTTATAAATTATCGGTTTTGTTAGGGGCAACATTTTGTTATGACTCAATGGTCACGTGATCATTTAAGCTTGGGTTTACAGGTTGTAAAACTTGTGAAGAAATCGAGATCTACGCTTGCCGCCGTTAGTTGGCTTGTGTGAAGAATTAATTGTGTATTTGTTTTTGTTGTGACAGAAAAAACACTTCAAAATGTCCTCTAAATCTAAAAAGACTGTTACATCTTCAACCAATATAAGTGTTGTGTCGTCAGTTCCAATACCGCCTCAGTCAAGCACTCCTGTTGGTAGCCGCCCTTCTAGCTCTGCCGGCCGGCCCAACAGCCCTTTGAGTCCAACAAGACATACACGTCTGCAGGAAAAAGATGCTTTACAAAATCTTAATGACCGTCTTGCGGCCTACATTGATAAAGTTCGTCAACTTGAGAGTGAGAATTCTGGTCTGCGCCGAGAAATACAAACCACACAGGAAGTGGTCACACGCGAGGTATCCAATATAAAGGGTATGTACGAGCATGAGCTCCAAGATGCGAGAAAATTATTAGATGATACGTCAAGGGAAAAAGCTAAATTGGAAATCGATTTGAAGAGGTTGTACGAAGAAAACGACGACCTTAAGAAACAGTAAGATTTTATTTTAATTAAGTATATATTTATCTAATCTAATGTCAAAACCTAAAGCCCACATTCTGTATATTTTAAGAATTTCTTCCGGCTAACCTTAGCATAGTTTACGTCATCGACGTCGTTTCGGACCGAGCACGGAATGACGAGCGTTCGGGCGACCTCGCCTTTACGACACAGTGACATCATAGCTCAATATAACAATCCAATGATATACAACATTAGACATTCATATATAACTAATGTTGGGCAAATTCGTTATTTACTTCTCAACAAGCATGTTACTGAAGATTTGTTTGTAAACAAATCAATTCAAAACAATTGAATATATTAAATACTACATAGCATTTTATATCGTAAATACTTGACACAGACAGTCGTCTCAGAAAAAATGATGACCTAGTTGTAAATCTATTTGAGTCAAGGTAATAGTATTTCTTATAATAGGTCAAATGTAGATAAACATAGCTCCATTATTTACTTTTTACACACTGCATGATATTAAATTACAAAATTATGGATTTCCTCAATTAATATGAACACTAATATTTATTATTAATTCAATATTAAACTGCTAGTAACTACTCTAATAGCTTAAATACTAGTAATGCATCTTATTTAATACCTATTTCTTTTAATGTACCTACAAAATGATTATGACTATATATTTTTTTAATTAATAGTTTTAGAAATGCAAATTAACCATTATGCTTACATATACTAATATAAACAACCTCAACTTATCAAACATTATTAAAAAATGTCTTCTTTAAAACATAATTTTTCAACATAGTATTGGTATATTTGCTTAAACTCTTATAAAATATTTGTCAATTGAAAACAAATTAAGAATACAAAATTTTTTAAACGAATAAAAAATTATCCTAATACTTTCAATGAAGTAACAAATGCATAAAGTTTAACCACAAAAGTAAACAATTTAAAATGAATATGAGAGCTTCAGCTCTTCTGGGTTGGGTTCCTTGATAAATAAATAATAACATCAAATACAAAAATAACATTGTAGACATAGTGCATGGAAAAAAAAATTGTCTTTAATTTCCTGCATCCATCTTTAGTTATGCAAATACAACATTGTAGACATAGTGCGTGGAAAAAAAATTGTCTTTAATTTCCTGCATCCATCTTTATTTATGAATATTGCCATGTGTTTTGCTGGCCAAACTATTTTTGTACATATAAATCTTTATTTAACTGAATGAGTCGTAGATTGTTGGACCAATTTAAAGTCTATTAAATTGTTAACTCACTGTAACAACTTAATTAGATTAGTGTTCATTTAAAATATTCTAATATCACTATCATTAAAAAAAAAAAAAATTTTTGTTTACTATATATTTTCTGCTTACTATATATTTTCTTACTAATACTTTTGCATTCACCTTGCCCTGGTTAGCAGTACAATGTTATATCCGCTTGCTAATAATGACTTTATAAAATTGCTCGATAATTTTAAGCAATGTGATATTTTATAGTCACATGCTGATAAGTTTGTTTAATATTAATTGGTTTTATGTTCCTCAAAATAAGAAAAAGCTAATAAAGAAATATTTAAAGGACACTAACTATAATATAGAGAGCAATAATCAACTTTTTAAACAGTGTACAATTATTGTTTAGCAAGGCAAAGGAACTCTATATCAGGAACTTTTAATTTCAAATCATTTGTTGAGCTTTCGTCGAAACTTCATATGGCTTTCAACAAAATGAAGTTTTTAAAACTTGTTAAGGTCATTTCTGTAACAATAATATGAGGACATTAAGTTACCTTGATTGACCTATGTTGACCCTGACGACCGCGACACACTTGCCCCCACAAGGCTCTACGCCTACAGAATTTATGTGTATTAAGTCGTCATGGCTTTAAAAATGCAAAAGTGTCAAGTTAATGATAACAATAAAGTTCCGTTAAATTTAATAGATTACAAAAAATACTATTTTAAGAATACTAGTCAATCGTAAAAATTAGTAAGTAATCAAAATTTAGAAACGGCCGATGTTTATTCCGACTACAATTGGCAATTTTTAATCGTTTGTCATAACACTAAAAATTAAGCTGTTGAATATTTCGCTTAAGTTATATTTACTTGTTTACTTGAATAAATAACATACGTCGAAAATTGTGATATATATTTACTTTAAAAGGAAATAAAACGCATACCATGTGGAATTTCGACCTACACACTAATCTGTGTAGTTATAAATATATCGTACTGATTTTCAGTCGAAAAGACTAGTTGTCGAAAATTAGCAATAAATATATTTATACAATAAACTTAAGCTAGATACTCTCAAAAATCCTATTACTGAATTATCAAAAAATAAAGATTTGTTCTTGAGTTTAAGCTACGTTATTTGTGTATTGCGAGAATATGATATTAACTTTAGAGGTGACGTAATAATTGTTAAAATAACCGTGACGTACAAGATGCCTTCACGTAAAACGAAAACAAGTTTATAAGGCAACGTGCTTATTACACCGAAATAATAAATAAAGATGTCTCATTTAAAACTTTAAAATTATTAAAACACGTATGATGATTTTATAATGCTTTAGTCATGTAGTATTTGCGCTCCCCCACATTGCTAGCAAATTATTGTAGATTAAGTATATCTAAATATAAAATCGAATTAAACACATGTCGAGTTCTATAAAAATAAGCTCTTTTCTCTACGAATAACTAACATTTCAATTTTGCACTATAAAATTCAAACTTTGCCTATACCTATATATGTTTTTGTAGTATGTATGTATGCTGTCTTCTTTCGAATGTGAATTAATAATGACGGAAAGCCGAATGAGATCATCGTTTTTACAGAACTTTTGAGCAATCGTTTTATTTTATGAACAAATCGCATTTCGTGTGCGATTGACAAATAAATAGTTCAAGCATTATGTCATAGTATGCTCAAGTAATATGTCATTAATACAGGTCGACCTTCTCTCAGGTTACACTATTTGTGTAACTTAATAGTCAACCATAGAGCCTCAGCGCTGTTATATACTTTAAAAAATAGCTTATGAAATTGTTTGCTTAAACAATTCTAAACGTCATTCGAATCGATTAAAAATTATTATTTTTAGTAAAAATAAACAGTAGGAATTGCGATATGTTTTATATTTCAAGTTAATTAAACCGCCACTTTAATTTGTAATGATAATAATTATCTAAATTATTTAACTTTTATCGTGGTTTAAAATACCATTTACCGTTAAGTTAACATTACTGTTACAGTTTTTTACTAATAACGGGTACTCGAACGCGTTACTCAAATTAGATTGAGCAGCTTAGAAAAACATATCAACTCACAAGTGGGGGTATATTTTATTTTATTTCAACGAAACGTTCTCAAATAATTTCCAATTACGAAAAGTTTCTTTTTGGTGAAGTTATTGAGCAATAGTACACTTTTGAATTCGTTTAACCTAAGTAAACGTAGTTTGAGGATCGTCACAGGACGACTTAATCCATTATATTCGTCCATCGAATATACAAACAATTATTAAAATCGCTTATATTTGGCAAAGTTTTACTAAAATCGCCATATAAACCGATATATCTCTTATTCTCATTTAATTTTACTAATAAAGCTAACCAAAATGTGTTATGTTTTACATATTCTATGTGATGTGTAAATTCTATACATATTATTCTTTGTTATTATTTTTTTAAAGTTATACATTAGGGCGATTGACAAATAGGCCATAACTGACCATAGATCCTATTAGACGTGTAAGAAAAAGTATCCATAACAAATCGCCCCTAGAATAATTATCTGATAGTTTGTTCTACCCAGAGGGGCTCGCACAAAGCCCTACCTTTAAGTATATATAATATTTATACATACATTATTAGCCGAATGTATGTCGTTTATATCTCTTAAGCTCTGTTATCAAAATTGCAACCAAGCAATCATGTCATATATGATGATAACAATTTTTTATATGAAGATATTTTGTATATTGTTAATATACGATTCAAAGTTACTGATATCATAAGATTAAAAAAAAACAAAATATAATTTGTACAGCTCATATTTTAACTATACCGCTATTTATATTTAAAATGTTTCTTTTTAGTTATTTTAAATTAAAACGCTCATTGCTATTGTAATTTAATTCGAGAATTTAAAAATATAATATGTAGAAACGCATACATTACATTAACTAAATAGTTCGTATTCTGAATAAAATGACGCTACTGTGTTTATATGTATTATAGTCATTTTGAAATTGTGGACACTGCGGCGTTGTATTTTCGCCCTGCGACGTAGTAGTCAAAAGTCACGCAACCAGCTTACGTAAATAAAAGGGGAACATAAATAATTGCTTTCAAAAAGAAAACAATGATAATTTTTTAGATACCCATTAAATATAATCGCGGATTCAAATGAATATCTATGAAATTAATTTTGTTGTTAGTATTCGTTTTAGAACGAAAATAATAAAATTTTAATAATGTAGAACGTATGTTTTTAATTCTACTGAATCATGAAAAAAATTACCTTCCAATAAAATGTAACCGCAAGAGCATGTGATGATGCGTTTAATCGTTCGCCATTTATAAATATATGTGTGTCAAGATCACTGTTGGCGACGATTCGAAATATGATTGTTTTATAAACTTTTTTTTATCTTTCTCCTCAGTTTGGATAAGAAGACGAAGGATTGTCAACAAGCTGAAAATTTAGCGCGCCATTATGAAACTCGCTTTACGGAAGAAAGCAACAAATATAATACTGCCCTTGCTGACAAGAAGAAGGCTCAGGATGAGGCCAGGGTTTGTATTTAATTAATTTTAATTTATAAATCGATTTAATCGAAAGAAATACCAATAAGAACTTGTTCATTTTTGAAGTTACTGTGCATTAACCAAGTTGATATCGATAAACCGGTTTTACTTAAACATGATAAAGAGCCTCACTATCAACTGCATTAAAATATATTAAAATTGCTATACAATACACCCAGTTTATAAAATATATAAGTCGAAATTTTCATACAAAGTATTGAGATGTTATTATTTTTGGGTTCAATTGTAGTTTAAAATTTGACATTTTTATTACCTATGCGGTAATTATTATACGTACGTTTTAAACAATGTATTTGCAAATAATATGCTTAAATTAATGTATGTTTCATCCAATTGATTTGGAACATTGTACAGCTGTTTTAATAATAACTGGTAGATTTCGTCGATATACGACGTACAATCCTTGGCTCGCCAGTCGTATCAATAAAATAAGTCCATTTATCAAAATAATTTCAACCAGAAACAATATTATAGCATTAACTTTATATTTATTTCCTGTAGGAACTGGCTAAAGAACTCGAAAAGCTACGTAAAGTGTACGCCGATACACGCAAGACCCTCGAGGAGGAAATGCTATGTCGCATCGACATGGAGAACACTGTGCAGAGTCTACGCGAGGAATTATCCTTCAAGGAGCAGGTGTTCCAGCAGGAGCTGCACGAGACGCGTACCAGACGTCAAGTCGAAATATCCGAGATCGGTGAGTTGTAATTCTTTTAAATACACTATTGTGAATGCAATATTTAAAAAGATAAAGATATACTAAGATTCAATATAAATATCAAAGCAAAAATATTGATTTTCCATGCTATGATAACTACAATACTTTCATGGCTAATAGTGAGACATAATTTCACGCACAGTCATTAGCCGTTTTTAAAAGTATGGTTAAGGACTTTTACTTATCGCATTAGTTATTCTAAGCAGTCGTTGTTGTTCTTAATTTCTTGTTTAGTTAATATCTCCTATTTTATTATATATATTTTATGTTTTATTTATGTATGTATGTATGTATGTATTTAATATAGTATATATTTATATTATATATATAAAAAGTTATTGTACCCTTCCCATTAATATTAATATCATGATCCTTTACCCAAAGGTTGCCTGGAAGAGATCGCTGCTTAGCGATAAGGCCGCCTGTTGCACCTCATGCAACTTTTATGTAACTAAAATGTTATTTTTTAGTTGTAAGATTGGGTGCAATAAAGAATAAATAAATAAATAATAAAAACTGTGATCTTAATGTTAAAATATTATTGTCACAGATGGTCGTCTCGCTCAACAATATGAGGCTAAACTACAACAGAGCCTGCAGGAACTGCGTGAACAGCAGGAAGCTAACATTAAGGCTAACCGCGATGAAATTGAAGCCCTCTATGAGAACAAGGTATTGTTACAATTATGTGTCATTCCTTATGTTATTGACGACCTCCGTGGTCGAGTGGTGTGTACACCGGTTTTCATGGGTACGCCACTCTGAGGTCCCGGGTTCGATTCCCGGCCGAGTCGATGTAGTTTTAGATTACCATTAGTTCTCTATGTTGTCTTGGGTCTGGGTGTTTGTGGTACCGTCGTTACTTCTGATTTCCATAACACAAGTGCTTCAGCTACTTACATTGGGATCAGAGTAATGTATGTGATGTTGTCTCATATTATTATTTATTAAGATATTTTCTTCTTTTAACCCACCTTTTTCTGTGAAAAGGTAAAGTATAGGCAAAGAAATATTTATTACAATCCTTTCCATGTCACACAACCTTTATAATATGTTTAAAATATGACCTTTTAAAATGACGTGTCATATACTGTCTGCTAGCACTTGTCAGTTCCATCAGCATCACTATTATAATTGTTGCTATTTATTAATTTGTATACAAAACAATTGCTATTAAAAAAATGGTTCTAAATTCTAAATGCTTAGATTACCATCCTAAGATTGTTTTTTTTCCAGTGTTAACTTTTCGGCATGTATTCCCACTGTGAGCCTTCCTAAATCATATCTTTCTAACCAATGTTCTACATTAACCAATTGACCAAGATAAGCACAGTGAAACAGTTATTGTAAAGGTCATTTTTGTTTGAAACACGCTCGGATGCATTCTATAATGCTATGAGCATCCTATAATCCGATGAAATATCCCAATTTTCCGATCTGTAGATCAAACACTTTGTATAATCCAAAATTTTAGTCTAATGAACGTCCATGATAGACAATCAAAGTAGACAAATTATTAACAACAGCCCAATGATGTGGAATATAAAGTTAAAGTAACATTGATTCGTCTTTAGATGAAGAACTTGCAATCCGCTGCGCATCGCAACAGCAGCGCAGCGACGGTGGCCGTGGAAGAGCTGCGCACCATGCGCACGCGCATCGACAGCCTCAACTCCACGCTAAACGATCTTGAGAACAAGAATGCTTCACTCAGTGTAAGTAATAAATTTTTGTATGAATTCGTATTTTTATACATATTAACGCTTAAGGTACTCAACCTTTAAAATTTCTTAGATTCTTATATTTTTCTGTTACATAATTAATTATCACTACACACAACTACTCTCTTCTTCGATGTTATAAAGTCTACAACTTTTCTCAATGAATAGGCTAACAAACCCCAACATATTTTTTAAATCGTTCTAATATTGATTGATTTTATACATCATTTATATTCACTCCTGTACCAGTTTTTTTTATGAACTATCCCAGTTAATTGCAAGATCAATTTTATTTAAAACAGAACCGTTGCCGTGAATTGGAGCGTCAACTTGAGTCGGAACGCGCACGTCACGCTGAGGACCTCGCTTCTCTTGAACAAGAACTTGCGCGTCTGCGAGACGAAATGGCGGGTCAACTGCGAGAGTACGCTACGTTGATGGACATCAAGATATCGTTGGACCACGAAATCGCTACATACCGTGCGCTCCTCGAGGGCGAGGAAGACAGGTGAGCTAACGATAATAATTTAATTTGCTTTGCAGCTACAAATACACGACGACCTCCATGGTCGAGTGGTGTGTACACCGGTTTTCATGGGTACGCCATTCTGAGGTCCCGGGTTCGATTCCCAGCCGAGTCGATGTAGATTACCATTAGTTTTCTATGTTGTCTTGGGTCTGGGTGTTTGTGGTACCGTCGTTACTTCTGATTTCCATAACACAAGTGCTTCAGCTACTTACATTGGGATCAGAGTAATGTATGTGATGTTGTCTCATATTTATTATTTATTATTATTAAATGTTAAATGATTTTTATTACATTTGCAATACATAAAATACATGTTAAATGTTGCTAAATTTGTATTAACTAAATCGGTTATTCGTATCGTAGGTTAAACCTCACATCCCAGTCGCCTGGACGCGACTCTCGTGCATCAATGAGCGCCACATCAGCTAGCGGAGGTCGCATCACCCCCGGCCGCCGCGCCACACCTCTGCGAGCAGCTCGCAAGCGCACTCTACTCGATGAGAGCGAAGAACGCAGTCTACAGGACTTCAGTGTCACTTCCAGCGCTAAAGGAGACTTAGAAGTTGCCGAGGCTTGCCCCGATGGTAGCTTCGTTAAGATCAAGAACAAGGGAAAGAAGGTAAACAATATAGGATACATTTAAAAATATATTAGGTCTTAATAATTTTAAATTATAACGTGTATGTAACATAGAAAATTGTATAAATTCATGAGTGAAATAAAATAATAACATTTTCAATATTCCAATTTAAACAGGAGCTGAGCTTAGGTGGATTCCAAATCATCCGGAAGGCTGGAGACCAAGAAACAGTGTTCAAGTTCCATCGCACTGTAAAACTTGAGCCCGGTGCGATCTCGACTGTGTGGTCAGCGGACGCCGGTGTAGACCACGACCCCCCGAGAGACATCGTCATGAAGGGACAGAAATGGTTTGTCGCGGACAACTTCACGACTACGCTGTTTAACAACGACCAGGAGGTATGGGCAAACATCTCTATATACTATAATGATTTATGTTTGCATGTTGCGGAGATGAGAATGCTGAGAGGAATGTGTGGTGTTACGCGAATGGATAGAGTAAGGAATGAGTACATAAGAGGAAGTTTGAAAGTGACACCGTTAGCCGAGAAGTTATGTGGAAGGCGGCTATCATGGTATGGGCATGTAATGCGGAGGAATGAGGGACATATTGTGAGGAAGGCCATGAGCATGAATGTGGATGGATATAGAGGTAGAGGACGACCAAGAAAACGATGGATGGATTGTGTGAAAGACGATACGGTTAGAAAGAATGTTACTTGTGAGATGACGTCTGACAGAGAAGTATGGAAGGAGAAGACATGCTGCGCCGACCCCAAATAAAATTGGGAAAAGGGCAGGAGGATGATGAATGTTTTATGTGTTAAAAACAATTTTATTTATATTAAATTACAGGAAGTAGCAGTATCGGAGCGACAGCGGCGACAGATCAGTACAAGCGCACAGCGACATCGCGAGCTTGCACACAAATTCCCTCGCCGTGAACAGGTATATTTATATTTGTAATACTTTGGTGGTCTTATAATTAACGTTTTTTGATATAAAAATAACTTCGTATACGCAAAATAATGCAATTTAAACAGGAGCTCATAAGGTTTTACAGACAAACTGGTATTAACTAAGTTTCTATTTATTTCAGCTCGGAGAGATTCGCGAAGGAGAAGAGAATTGCCGCATTATGTAACATATCAACTCAAATCGCCGCGTTCTGGTGGCGCAAAGTTTTTATTACAAGGTGCCTCACTACTCCTTAGGTTTGAATTTCGCCCTATGGGCTATCTCTTAACATACCTACGTATTCAAGTTTAACAGTGCTAGTTGGACTCGATAGCTGGGTAAGATGCGAGGTTCAGAAATCATGGAATAATATAGAATCTATTTTGACATATTTAAATCTTACCTATCTATCAAGCCTCAACTGTGCATTTATTTCCAAAGTGTCGTTTTAGTTTCGACATTTTAAAATTTACATCACTAAAAGTAATCCACCCAAAATCACATGATTTTTTTATATAAATAGATCTTCACTGCCCCATGGCCTTTTCACATCAAGCTCAGACATTGTGAACAAAGTACAAAGATAGTAGTTCACTGTAATATAAGTATAGATTTATTATAATTATTATGTAACTCCCCCACCCTTTACATGCACTAGAGGTATAAAAATATTTCAGTCATTAATGTCTATGCATTCAAAACAACAACAATGTAATAATGGTAGATTAAATCTACTTAATTTTGTACTTTCATAGTAACTATGTACTATCATTAAAGTAATTTCTTTAGCTTATAAGATACATTTGACCGTATCACACTAGATGTCAATTTAGAATAAGTGGCATTTGTCATTTTATTAAATGCTAGCAAACACAGGTGCAAGTCTCAAACGATGTTTTTAAAGGGAGATGATGTCTTAAGAAAAGAAGCATTTTTAATATTATGCAAATGGCTTATCATATTTTTTCTTTAATCTAATAATATATTATTTCTTAACATTAACACTGAAATGTCTTAACTTTATATTTAAGGTAAATTAATTTTCACATGGTATTTTTTTTAAATCCAGAGAGGATAGAATCTAATTTAATTGCATTATTTTTATTTTGTTTAAAGTGCAATCATGTGACTTTTTTTATTTCGACCCTGCCGTAATGTTTTCCATGTGTAAATTACATATTAAATAAAAGTTTATTTAGGTTTAATGCATTGTGACTTTTATTTTGAATCCCTTTGCGTAGATGGAAATTTTATATAAAAAATCAAATTATAGAAACTTTTTTTTAGATTCTTTATTTTGTAATTTCTAACCTGGTGGCTATAAACAACTTAACAAATTGACTTAATCCATATTCGATGACAACAGGCCAATCGATGATCGAGATTGAATAGTAAATTGAATAACAATTACCACAATGTCTTAAACATTTTTCATAACCTTTTAAAATCGATCATTATTCAACAGTTTATGAGCTAAAGTAAAGGCAACGCGCCAGTTTTATTTATAAGTCCTCCAGATAAACATATTATGCTTCCAAAGCGAAATTGCATTATTTTCCAAAATATAGAAGTCATTTTTCTATAATAATAAGTTGTATGTACTTAATTTGTGGTATAGATATAAAAATAGCGTTCAAGTGTTCACGTACCTAGTTTCTATGTATAATGTATCGTACGGCGGTGAAGAAAACATTGTGAAAACACCTATTATCAGATATAACAATGCCATATGTTTAGCCTACAACAAACCGGCAGGAATAAAATCCAAATCATCGCAAAAGGAGAAGCTCGCTATACTAATAATAATAATTATTTGTTATTACCATACATTAAATAAACTTAACTAATTTATTGAAATTAAGGTGAGACGAGATTGTTGATCTTATACATAGTTGAATGCATATACCACTGCATTATAAATGTTTTTAAAGACCCAAGTATTGATACTTGTAATATGGGTACTTGTAATGGGATTCAGTGTATAATCAGATTAGTAAGCTTTGCTTATACATAATGATAAATACTGGCGGATTATCTATCAGAATACATATTTATGGTATATGTAGGTTGCCAAGTGTGCCAGTGCACACACATGTGTTTACATTACTGCTGTAAGAAATTTAACCATTCCTTACATCAACCAACCAACCAATCACCAACCTTAGGAGCTGAGGTGTTATCTCCCTTGTGCCTGTTCATGTGCCCCACTAGTTTACTCACCTTTCGAGTACAAAAATACTAAGTAAATTGCTGCTTAGCGTCAGAATATGAGTGGGTGGTACCCACCTACACGGGCTTGCACGAAAACTTACCTCCAAGAAAATCTGCTGTAATGTGTTATATTTAAAATATATAAGTTGCAAATGTTAGAGAAGATGTAAGCGGACGTAAGTGCTGGAAGGCCATTACTCACGGTGGTGGACTTGCATTAAACACAACCATTAAATAAAAACGAGGGCCAAAGTTCTAAATTTTGGCTGATTGTTGCAGAGCCACATTATCCAGCCCGATGCATAATTTGCCCTGCGTGTTCTGCCTACTTGCATAAGAAACCTACTTTAACAATTATAATGAATGATAATGATATAAAATTCATTATTAGTACAATTATTGAAGCCAATATTTTTATTTTATTAATTATAAAATGCGAGTCACCCACCCTGGCTTCATACAGCTGCAAATAGGAAAGATGCGATATTTTTATTTTTGTGTTTATCTTAAAGAATTAACTCCATATAGAATAGACCACAAATCTATTTAGAAATTAAAACTGATATTTACTCCAAAAATGCGGTTTCCAAAAGTCAATTTAAATTTTCGAGTGAAAACGGAACTATATGTCGTATGACGTCACTGCTGTCTGTCACTGGACCACTGATAGTACTTGTCCTCACTGGTTTTCATATTAATGCATTTTTTCGCGACCTTTGAGACATTATTTGTAAAAATTTTAAAACAAACTATGGATACTCTGAAAAAACCGTGTCTACGTATGTTTTGTGCTAATATGTTTATCTACTTAAACAATTTTTCAAATAAATTGTGTTTGACCTGGACCTTTTGATACAAAACTGAACAAAAATGTGGTTTCAAGCTGTGAAGAGGAATCTTATTCGCAAAACGCAATTAATTTTCTTTTCAATGATTAGTTTTTTAACATCTATAACCTCAACTAAGTAGTCGTAACAGGAGTGACGTCACTGAAAGTGTTTTGAAATCCGTTTCGTTTTACGTTACTTTTGATTCGTAATTATTGTTAAAAAAACATCATTATATAAAATATAAACTCTGCAGTGACCCTTCTTTTATATTTTTTTTACATTTTAATAGCAAAATTTTCATAAATATTATATTTGCATATTCCCTATTATGGATAAAGAAAATGAGAAAGTCCGCTTGATAAGAAAATTGATTGATAATTAATTAGTATATTAATTTTTCCTTACGTTTTCATATTAGTATTTATTAGTCATATTTGTTTTCATGAAGTACATTATTATTGAAATAGTGAATAAATGAAAATAATAAAATAAGTAAAGTTTGGTAATAATTATATTGTAAAAATAGATCAAATTATTCCATGGCTTGAAAGATTTAAATTAGGATTTTCAATACCATTTATTGGACCACCTTTTTTGTTTTGAACGATTTTTTTCCTTTTACATAATTTAGATATGAGGATATCTTCTAGGTATTTATTCGAATGCTAATTGCTGTTCAAAAGGCCTGTGCTCTATGGTTTGATTTGAGGATTTCATTGATTCTGTACAATTTAAGTCACCCAGCGATATAAAATAAGTTACTGGCACTTGGCAGCCCTGAGCGTGTTTTTGACACTGACACTGACATATTAACAGTATTCGACATTCGTTAATCGTTAGTAATAAGACAATTTATATTTTATACTACAGTGATTTTATTTTTAGGCAATTTATATAGGTTGGCAGGTTTGTTTAAATTATAACAAGAATAATTTTTTAAATATTTAATAACCTCTACTTCGTTTACAAATTCTTGCCCCGAAGTTAGTAAACATTATTAATTTATTTTATCTATACAAAAATGAAATCAAGATTGTGTTCTGTGTTGGATAAGAAAGAGTAACGAGGGCAGAGTCCTTAACATGATTTAAATAAATTAATGAGGAACTTATTAGTTGCGTATTCATAGGAACTTGTGACTTTAAACTTCATGAACTCATTTCTACCTATTTTATTTTAATGTGTTATGAAGTCCATACTTTCATTTTAAATTAATTTAATAAATGTAATATATTCCTTTAAAGACAAACAATAAATTGTTTTTTCCAATACATAAACTACAGTTTTTACTCCAAGATTGAAATCAAATCAAAATAAACTTTATTCAAGTAGGCTTTTCCAAGAACATTTGAATCGTCATATTACAATTAAGTGAAGCTGGATCGGTAACTATATACAATAATTGAATATCTTTCTCCTTGATTTGCATATAACATAAAGTATTACAATATTATTAATAAGAATAGCAATATTAATATTTTTTGCCAGCAGCTTTGTTAG
The DNA here is from genome assembly GCF_905220365.1 of Vanessa cardui. Taxonomy (NCBI): domain Eukaryota; kingdom Metazoa; phylum Arthropoda; class Insecta; order Lepidoptera; family Nymphalidae; genus Vanessa; species Vanessa cardui. Next base: position 5,274,915 of record NC_061123.1, on the reverse strand, counting down.
AGGAGGCATAGGAACTTGCTTTGAATTCAAGCTTGTTTCATAACAAATTTTATCAAATTCCGACAGATTCCGTCAGAGACAGACAGATATTCCGACAGTCACCATGCCTGCATCACTCTATCAATATATATTGCATTTATAATGCAAATCATCATACTGCACGCTTGGCATATTTTTTTAATGTTGAGTGCATTAAATTCTAATATATTGTAGTATCTGACAAACAATTTGGTTTAAATAAAAAAAGTAACATTTAGTTGCAGCAAACATTTAAAATAAATGACTTATTACTTCAGTAAGAATCTATCATAATTCTACTATCTAAGTTATTAAATGATGATTTCCAGAGATGGTTTTAGCATATAATACAAGGCGAAAATGTCCCCAACAGTTTTATTCATATAATACAAATTACTAGGTTAGTGATTCAGAATGATTGACAAATTATGTTATAATATCTGATGTGGAATGGCAATGGACTAAAAAAGAGGAAGTAGTTTCCGAATGTAGCAGTTATCTAGGGTTATTTCTATCTTAAAAGCAAGTTATTCAAATTTGCTTGATTGAAAATTTACTCTATTTTTGTCATTAAAAGTAAATTAAACATATTGACAATAACAATTCAAATGTGAAGCAGTGTGGTACTAATACACTTAGATTTTATTATAAGATATTATAAATTTTATAAAAAAATAGAATAGTATTTTTATAATAAAAAAAATGTAATATTAGCAAATTGCTAGCAAATCAATATACATACAATAAATGAGTCTACCATAGTAGTTAATTGTTTTATTCAGATTAATAATAACAAAATAATGTAAATGGGAACAGTTATGGTTTTCAGCATTTTACTTTTCTCAAATTATGCATTATTCTAAATTTGTGCAAGTACAATAAAAATTAGGTATTTTAAATAAAACAAAATTTCTCTACTTACAGCATTAAGGTGTTTTAAAGGTCCGGTCTGACTAACTAAAGAATATCAAAATTGTTCAAATATATGAGTACATACATCCTTTAAAAGAATGATCCTAGAAATACATTTTAATTATTTTTATTTTGCACAAACTAATCTATTATGGCTAAAAATTTTCTACTTTGCCTGCGTTTGAGGAAGTCGGTAAAATAAGGCCGTATACCGATTTTGAAAACTAAGCAAAAATAATCGTAAAATGAATATATGTAGCTAATATAGTATATAGTAATCGGACATTATACTTATTGTGCCCGAGCGAACGTTCGCCAGACTGTTTATTTAGAGAAAAAAAAACACAGAATACTTTGAAGAAATATAATTAGAACAGTAAGAAATTTTAATAACCTTACAAAAATTGGTCAAAAGTTATCTATTTTCTTAATCTAAAAATAAACAGTAGGTAAGTACTTAAGTAAAAAAAAAGACTACTTATAAAATCCGGGCGAAACCTATGCCATTTTTGCGCCTTGACCCAGGTGGGCGTAACAGCGCAATAGGTCACGGGGAAGACAAGTGCGGGGGGTATGTTTGGACGGGTGTAGTAGCGTAGTGACGTCAGTGACGCGCTATATCGACCCCGGGAGCCGTCACAACACTCCTCCCCTTCTCTACCCATTCCTCCAATTCTAGCGGCAGCGCTGCGCATCTACGCATCGCGCTGCCGGATGATCTCGTTTTAGGAAGTGTTTATACATTGAGCTTCTTATGATCAAAGCTAAGCTAAACACCCTCTGATAAAGAAACCACTTTTGTCATTTCCCGCATATTGTTCTAAAAATTAGGTAAGAGATGAAAATAATACATAATTATTTTATTATTAATTAAGTAAAATTAACATGAAATTTAAGTTTTTTGAACTAACTGAGTATAGATCTATTCACTCATGTTAGTGCGCACCTCCACGTTACATTATCGGCGTGTATTAACAAATATAATGTCATTTGTATATTTTTTAGTCTCTTTGTTTCTTGACTGTGCCGGTTCTGCATGGGTGCAGTTTATTTATAAAGACAATGTTAGGATATACCCTTATAGACTTAGGAATAATGTATCATTTAACCCTTGATTTCTTTTAGAATTTGAGCATAAGTTCCTGAGGTTACCTCTGTGAATAAATAGATCTTTACATATAATTTTTTATAATTATACGTAAGTTTTTAAAGCTAGATCTTTACCCAGCCTCGAGTATTAACAGCTAGTTATTTTTTTATGTGACTGCACTAATATCCTTATGATTTCTTGTCCACTTGGGACAATAGAACATGACCCCACAATACAAACATGATTACTATAATGGCACTCTAGAAAGAAATCGAAATATTAATAGCTCCTCTATTGACATTTAGTGACGCATACTTATAGCGTCGCGAGTAATAAATTTAGTTTACCCACATATTGTTTGTATATTATTGTATTCCTTCCACTTTATCAATGTCATTTCTTGTTACATTTTGTACGCTAAAGATAAACAGGTTGAAGTACTTTGTGCGCAGTTAAGACGTGGGGTTGGAACTTTTCTCTTGATTTCTTTCGACACTAGACCTTGACCTTTATTTGAAGTACGCAATACAGTTACGCAGCGATTATAGACGATTCTAAGGTATTAGTACCTAAAAAATCTATTTTTACACTTCTATGAGAGACCAATTTAATCAATACAAATGTTATAAATCCGAAGTTAATTGGCTATTTGGGTTCTTATAACAACTACACCACAGTTATTAATATACATCAAAATACATAAAAGCGAAATACCACTCACTGATTAATCGCGAAATTTCAGAAATTATAACATACACAAACAGCTGTATTATATATAGGTGTTGATCGGCATCGGCATTATGTAGTACCTATCAAGTAAGCTTTACGAAACTTCCACCCTAGAGGGGGTAAAACGATTGTTGAAAGTTTTATAAACGCGCGGGTAAAGCCGCAAGATTAGCTAGTACGATGTAATATTTAAATTTAAAAATCAGTTTATCCTATATATGTATAACTTTTTTTTCAGTTAAAAATGTACCGGCACTTTCCGTGTGATTGATAATTAGCATGAAAATATGGATACTCCTACAAAAACTGATTTAAGAGCACCATTAAAAAGCTTTAAAAAGATTCCCGTATATGTGGTAGAGGAACATAATGAAGCTCTACAATTTATATATTCGGCTATTGGTGGAAAGAAACTACCCTTAGAAGGTACAACATTGGTACATCTAGATGCCCACCCAGACATGCTTATAGACCGTAAATTGAAAGGAGAGGACGCTCGGTCCGGAAGAAAACTTTTGCCATTATTACAAATAGAAAATTGGATTGTGCCCGCCGCGGCGGCCGGCCATATAAGTCGTGTAGTATGGCTGCGACCGCCGTGGGCGAAACAATTTGCCGATGGCTCTCGCATGATTCACGTTGGAGACCACCCTGAAACAGGCTTACTTCGTGTAGACAGCAAAGAGCCTTACTATTTGTCTGATGCATTGTATTCTCAGCAATTGATCAACAAAAGAAAGTTTACTTTAACCGTTGCAGAACTTAGCGAAATAAACGAAGAGCAAATAAAAAACAAAATACAAAATCTTGATATCTGTGAACCCTATGTTCTTGATATTGATTTAGATTTTTTCAGTACGGCGAACCCATTTCTTAATTTATATGACCAAATAAAGCTGTATGATCAGCTGGAACCCATATTCGGCTTTAATATCCCACAGGTTAACGATGAGAAAATATATGAAGAATTCTGTAAATCGAGAGAACAACAGTTGGTCGAATTGCAAGAACTCTTTGAATATTTAGAAGAAAATAGTGATTTAAAGGGATACGAAGGACCGAAATCAGAATTATATCATAAGGTATGCATTTAAAAGTTGAATTATACTACTTGTAGGTACTTGTTGATAGAAATGTAAAATAATAATTATAAAAATATAAATCCATCGACTTGATGCAGGTTTGTGATTTAAAAGATGTCGTGAAAGCAGAGGCAGATAGGTTAGGCGAAAAACCTGATTGGTGGATGATATTTGCTGGAGGCTGTACACGAGATCAGGGAGGTTTGCCTCACCACATAAGCACTGAACAAGAGATAGAAGAAACTGTAAATAAGACACTCAAGCTGTTTTTGAAAAATATCCCCAAACCTATTATGATAACCGTTGCGCGATCTACTGACGATGGATACTGTCCACCGCATCAAGTAAGTTTATGACTCGAAATGAAACATTTACATTATCATATTTTAACGTGTCATTTGTTTCAGATTAATTTCATTCAGTCGTTGGTATTACAAATTATTAGAGAAGTTTACAACACGGACGAGCCCGTACTTCATTATTTAAATACTTGTGATTAATATTGTTCTTGTTGTTTCTTAATAACAAGACCTGAATAAATATATCCTGTTTTTAAGTACTTACATAAAAGAGTTTTATTGTTGACTTAGTCTTTACAACAGGTTGAATTACAGAATAGTGGTTTTCACTTTGTATGCAAATTTATTACTTTCTTATAATGATACAATTACACAGCTAAGTATATAGACAATATTGTTTTATTTTATATAATAAATTTTGTTTTTGTTAACTTTAAAATTAATGTTTATAATAAACTAATCTATGCATATAATAAAATCGGTTTGTAATATTAAAATAGCCCTTCTTTATTCAATGCATATGTAGGTATACACGGTACATATTCCAAAATAACATTCTTTTTAATTTTTGTCTGCTTGTCTGTCTGTTTGTTCACGCTAATCTCTGGAACGGCTGGACCGATTTTAACGGGACTTTCACTCTCAGATAACTGATATAATAAGGAGTAACTTAGGCTACAATATTTTTTTTTTTGTTAAATTCAAACGCGAACAAGGTTGCGTGCACTATTTACTACCGAAATCGAGAAATTCCCTCATATTTTTTTCTATCCAAACCATCAGTTATCTATATTACTGCGATCCGGTTTGAAGTTCACAGTTAGTCACGTAGGTCAGTTTAATTACAAGTAAAAGATATGGTTACACCTGTGGTCGGGTACACACTACACACCTTGTCCTTTTAATCAGCCGTTATGGATGAAATATTGATGATGAGGGGATCAAAAACCAGTTATACTAAGGCTCATGTGACTAACACTGGTTAGTACATTTTCTTGTCTGACTTCCTTACACCAGTACAAAAAGAGAGATGATTTATGATTCGTATGAATGAGAATGGAAATGATGAACGAGACCACTAGTATATTGTAATAAAGGTAGGTAGGTAACTTTAGTATGAAAGTTCTAGTTAAATGGAAAAAGCTTTGATTCCGAGATTAGGTAATGTACAATCAATAATAGGCTATTTGACAATGCGAAAAATAAAGTGTCAATTATTGTAATTAGTGTATATTATGAGTTTAAAAATGGTTAAAAATGGTTACAACGAAAGTTGAAAATATTACTTATTTTATTAAAAAATCTATAAATAAAAATGCATTTTTTCTAAGTTTTGTCAAGGGACTCTAAACGCTCCTGATTGGCCGGGCTTATGATGAAGTCACTTGCTTGTTAACCTTGCTTTTCTACTATATGTACCACAGATTAAAATACAGCAAAGTGACGTCACCGACCCTATTGCAGCGCCATATTGTCCAAGTAGCGTTTTCGCGCGTATGTTCTAGAAATAAAAAAAAAAAACAACTTTTACTGGGTTCCTTAACCTCTGCTTAATAATATAAAATTGATTTTGAAAACCAGTCAAATAGCCTATGAAAAAAAATATCTTGGAAATATTTTACCCATATAAATTATTGCCATAATATTATTTATTTTTATTTATGTAGGTTATTGTAAGAGTTGTAAGTTATTGGTAAGGTGTTTATTTAATTATGACATTCATACCTAAAAGGGTTGCTGAAAATCACGAATGCTTAGCAAGTTTCGTTGTCAACGGGGCTCAGGTCAGATTAGTTAGCAGAAACAAATTAGTACCTAGATTATATGGATCAGAGCAGTAGGTATATTCAAGGAAATTACGCTAAAGAAAGTGCAGCAATATTTAAAATGGGATATTTTACTTAATTTTTTTTATATATATTATAAAAAAATATGTGTGTATTGTTATATTTTATTGTATAAAAGTGTTGACACTTTTCCGATAAAATTAAATGTGCGCAGCAAATTCACACATATCTAATACAATAATACTAAGTTTTGGTAATTGGGACTAGAATAATTGATATCTTCTTAAACGAGCTTGTAAATTGTTATGCACCGAGTACATATTTGCGGCATTAAATTTTTTTAGGAAAATAAGGAAACGAAAGCAACCTTTTCTCATAAAATAAAATTAAAATATACTTTATTTATGTACGATTTTATAAGTACTTTTGAATCATCGTTAAACGTAAAATTACCATCGGTTCGCAATGTAGTTGCAATTTTATCGAAAAGATCTTCCAAAAAACAATATTTTTCAACATTTTTGATACAAAGTTATGTCATTTAAATACAAATAAATTAATTTAATGTAACCTGCCTGATTCAATATCTATAGCGTTACCTCAAAAGTTGTATGAAAATAACGAAAATATAGGCACTACTACAAGAGTGGTATCAATATCGATACGTTGTCGAAATTATATATTACAGTTGTTTACATGTTTAGGCGTTTGTACAGTAATGTAAAGTAAAGTAAAAGCCTGTAAATTTCCACTGCTGGGATAAGTCCTCCTCTTCCATTAATAGGGTATAATAGAGAGGGTTTGGAAAATATTCCACCACGCTGTTCCAATGCGGGTTGGTGGAATACACCTGTGGCAGAATGTATGTATGAAATTAGTCACATGCAGGTTCCCTCAGGATGTTTTCCTTAAAACACAATTTAAGCACATATATATGTATAGTGGTGCTTGCCTAGGTTTGAACCCGCAATCATCAGTTTAGATGTACGCGTTCTAACCACTGGGCCATCTCTGCTGCCGGCTTTAGGCGCTTAATATATATATTTAGGGTTTTATTAAGACGTTACCGATGTCAATATGTCTATACGTACTACGCAATATTGTCTGGAAGATATAGAACTCTTTGCCATAAGACTAATGAGATTTGGACAGACCTTTGCACATCTTACTTTTCTTTTATATTTAATTTATGTTATTGTTTGATGAAATAATAATAATAAGTATTGTTCCTCTAAAAGATAAAACTTTTTTAAAAGCAATCTTCAAGGTCCAGCAACAACTACGAGTAATTTTTAGTTTCATTGTTATTAATTCAAGTGTAAATCGACGATTCAAAACTGCTTCAATTTTTCTATCTATTATTCTACTAAAATTATATAATTTCAACCATCAATGTCTTCAAAATTTAATAAGTAAATAATATATTGTGTTTTTGATCATAATACCATTGATCGAGCAAACAATTTAGTCCTTCGATTGGGGGCGATTGGGGTCAACTGCACATCGAAGTAGAACACTCGAGTTTCATTATTAACGATGAATTACATCATGCGACAACCACGTCTGGAAAATTATCAATTAAATCCAATAAAAAGCGCTAATGGAAAACAACACCTACGTATACATTTGTGGCTATGAGGTTGGCATTAAATACTTATATCTTCACAGGAATATGAAGAGTTCGGTACTTTACAGCTCTTTATAGACTTCATTTGTTCAATAATAGGGAGGTATATGTATAACGATAACTGTCTCGTTTAAATGTTAGCATATCTGAGTCAGTAGCCTGCAGTTCTCAGCATTAAATTATCGGGTCATTATATAGTTATTGGTGAGTTTTCCTCTACCGTGCTTTAAAAAATTGGTGAATATGACAATCCTGAATCTGGTAGTGGCGTTTGCCGTCGCATCGGACTTAGTGTGTCAGATTAAGGGGTAGAGAAAATTTCAGGCTTACTCAACAAACTCCAGCTGTGGAGAGTTTGTAATATAAAAGTGTGTGCCGATTTGCCGACACATGTATTTCCAAGACGATTGAGAGAATAGAGGTACACCTGTGCGATAAGGTACTTACGTTCACTTTGTGCGAATGCGTAGTTGTCCAGTTTCCCTGAGTTTGGCCGCCGTAGCTCTCCTCCCTTCCCTAGGGTATAAATATAAACTGTGAATTAACAAGTTAATAGGCCATTATTTAGGTAGTCTGTAAATGTCTCGTTAGTATCATATTGAGAATTGTATTATATTAGTTTTATTGACAACTAGCGACCCGATCGGGCTTCGAACTATTGCAATGCTGATATTAAAAATGTGATTGTTTACGTCATCACTTTAAAACATCAAACATTATCATTGTTTCTCTACTACATTGTGCCTCTATAAGCATGTAAACCTTCTTCTTGAATCAATCAGCCTATTCAAAAAATTGCATCAAAGTCTGTTTCGTAATTTTAAAGATCTAAGCATACATAGGGATAGACAGCGGTAAGCGACTTTGTTTTGTACTATGTAATGATGAATACCCTTAAAAATTTAACTGTGAAATTTTGTTGAAATGTTTTAAATATGGGACAGTCCTACCAGGATTTGATACTGCAATCGTAAGATGATCTATCCATTGACGCATCTCGACAATAATTACGTAGTATATTAATTAAAACCGGCTTTAAAACTAAGCAGTTGCTTTTAAATTAATACTAGTCAAACGAGAACTACAAAATCTCGTTAGATAAAATAAGAATATATTATTTCAAAGCTAATGAGACTAAACATTGACATAATAATGTGTCAATCGGAGACAGTGTTAAAATATTTAGAAATTCACAATTAACTGTCATAAGAAATAGATAGGTATACATGTAACGTAAGATAACATATTTACATATCAGTATATGCAAATGATATCATTCACATATAATTATGTTCTGATAAGAATGAATAGTTAAAAAATTATAAAAAAATATAAATATATGTATATATATTGAATATATTTAACGGCAAGTTTAAATTACCACATTTAATGCCAATGTTGTTTATAAAACTTTAACGAGTATGTTTACAACATAGCTCAAAAGTCAGTCTCTTATAATTGTCTACGAAATATGACTAAGTATATTTAGTACCTAGATTGACATCCGGTATTGTATCTAAGTATAATTAAATTGAACATTTCTCGTAATGCTTACATCAGCTTGGAGCAGATATTTCTGATGTTTTCGAAAGATTTAAATATAAATAAAACTTGGAATAGATATATGTATATCTATTTATCGTAACTGTTTTAATTATATAATAATAATAGTTATAATTTATGTTCTAAACGATAGTCTTTCGAACAGAGCCTATATAATGACAGTTACATTTATAATCAAGTAAAAACAATAAACAAATACTAATAATAAAATAAAATATATAAAACATGGATGCTGGAGTCACTTCTTTCGCTTTATAAGTATCGATGCGATTGATGTAAAAGTTATTCATTGTCCTGTATTCATAAATAAACATGTTATTGCTATATTTCAGGTACTTCATAAATACTTGTGCAGGCATTCGGTGCAAACCCCGGTGTACGATAAGGAAAAACTTGCTTTCATTGTTAAACGTTGCTTGCGTAAACCTTGTTTTTCAATGGGACAGTTGATAAGCCGTGGCGCCTACTTGTAAGATAACAAAGCTGCTTACCCATGCGACATACGAAACCCAGTTCGTGTCATGAAATGTCGAATGAAACACCTGAATTAACGCCGCATAATTATCGTTAATACAATCAGCACCTTTTCATTTCATTTTTTATTAAACTTTACGAAGTCGGGCCACCTGATGATGAGTATTAACTTTCACCGATATACATCGGTATTAATGTTATTATAGGTAAACTACTGCTTACTTAAAGCATTTATCATTGGCAGTGGAATAACTAATGACTTGCATTAAGCTGTACGAAACGATAAACCTGCGATCGAACTATAATAATTTAACATACATGTAGATTATAAAATAGCCAGGGTGCAGCAGTAACTGACTCTCAAGCAAAACAAGTGCGCTTACACACTGTTGGTGCAAAACATCATTGGCATGGCAAGGCGGTTCCCAGCGCGGTGCTATGTTATTTTGCGCATCTGTCCCTGACTTATAATATGAATTACAAAAAAGTTTGTCGAAAAGTTTTTCTGTTTGTAAGTAAATAGTATGATTTGAAATGTATTCACTTTTCATTTTTTTCTTTTCATTACCAAAATTTAGAGTTAAATTTTTTGAAAGACATTAATTATAAATGTGCTTGACTTATAGTGTTTCTAGCTACATCAAGGGAATTGAAACAACTAATATATGCAGAAGCTTAAAGAAAACTATTTATATTAAATTCATAGTCTATAATCCGTCATACTACTTACTTTATGATCTAAGTATATTGTATTTATCTATGTTATTTTTATTTAAATTGTGTGTTGACTATTTAATAATTAATAAATTGATTTTTTTAAGGATATCAAACTAAATTCTCCCTTATTCCGAAACTTTTGATATAGATCTTTTTGAAAGAAACGATGAAAATAATTGTGGCGACACAAGAATGCTAAATTAGGCATATGAATGACAGAAAAACTTGGACTTAGTATTTCTTGATTTCTAAGCAAGGTACTTCATTGACTTACTCTGTAATTAAAATTTGAATAAAGTATTTACTGTGTATCTTGCCGGTTGTTTTCGATATAATCTACTTTCCTAACAGATAGTAGTTTTACATATATTGAAACGCTGTAACATGACAATTCAAAAATGCTTTGAAGGCATGAATTAAAAATTTTTTGATTTAATATATTGGGTAGACAGTACACAGAGAAAATGATATGGTATAAATATTATTTATTGCCTTATAGCACTTAGACTTTACTTACTATATACATATATGTAACTTTCAACCAGTGAAAAAAAATTATAATTTGTTAATTAGTATATATTATATTATAGTAATAAATTTGACCTCTTTATAATAATATTATAGGAGCATATACCTGTTCTACTTATGTAGGTATAGGGAAAAATATTATGTACCCATATTGAGCAATGCGTAAAAGGTGAATCGGTCAATGTCACAATTGTATCATTTGTGTACACAGATGTTTACAAAAATACAAATTGTTAAACTTGAATCTACTGTAAAAAATACGTTTCAATTAAAATTCAATAATCTATTTACAAAAACCAGTAGGTCTGTGACCAATACTATCTAAAACTCGTTGAGATACGACTTACGAGTCTTAGGAATGTTGTTATTAAATTGTGATACAATTTGATGAAATAGCATTTTTTTAATTTGATTTAAAAAAAATGAACGCGTCATTATTAAGTGAAATGAAATAACATTTTAAATTTAAGTGTACTGCGGTACTGCTACGTTCTGCCTTCAGATGTTTTGGATGGGAAGGCATCCCGTTGGATTATAAGTGACGAGAAAAAGAGATTGCATTAGCGTTTGCACATAAATTAGTAACCGTTGAGAAAGACCGCTGTAGTCAAAATTGCTCATGAAATATCATCTTTTTGAAACAGACAAAATTTTATTATCGCCTAAATTAATTGAATTTTTAAAAAACAAAAAATTATATCTTTATTTCGTGTTCATTAATAAATAAATATCTAAAAAAATCTGTACTTGATAACCATGTTTTATTGTTCGCACTAAACAACAAAGATTTCTAAAAACTCTTAACAGATAATATTAAGAGATTAAACTCTAAATTATTTATTATAAATAATTAAATTTTAATTTTATGATTTGTAGTGTAACATCACGATCTATATTACACGTGCAGGTTGTTATGTATGTGCATAAAAAACATAACACTAGTTCGTAATTTAACAACTCAGTAACGATTGTGACGTACTTATTAATTTTTTAATTATTTTAATATTTTTTTTCTTCTACATATTTTAAAATTTCCTTGAAAAGTACTCTAAAGTTCGCTAACAATTAACTCCGATTACATCTTATGTAGTTGAAGCTTGTACGTATTGCATAAAAGCCCTATTGCCATAATTAAGATCAATCCACACCTTGGTTGTGCGCATATTAAATGAGAAAGTAAAGCACTTGTGTATATGGGAAAGAGATATTTCATTATTATTTCTACCATGGCAAAAGTGTGGGAGAAGTATTATTAAGGAATTTGTCTTGAACGCGCGATTCCTCGCCGATGAGACTTCTAACACCAACTTCCATACTATATGAGAGAAGTTTCCTACGAAACTTTTATCATTGCCAGGGCTTTGTTACTTCCTAAATAATTTTGAAAGCCGTTCAACGTGGGTACGTTCACGAGTTACTTTACATTACAACCGAATAAATATTAATTGATGCGTTCCGGATAAGTGCTGAATGAGCTAATGATATTACAAGCACAGATAACAATTAATCAATTCGTGGAGTTGGCGGTTTGAGAGTTAGATTATATTTCTCATTTAAGAAGTCTCCAGTAAAAATGTAATAGGAATCTATAGTTTATAAGCGAAGGTCTCCCCGTAGCCTAGGCCTATTTTTTTATTATCTTTAAAGAATATATTTAAAGTAAACATCCCTGTCAAGAACGTTTTAAATGTGGCTAGAGTAGACTAAGGTATATTAAGGTTTATTAAGGTATATTGTCAATAGTAGATCTCTTGTCCATCAGCCATAAAATAATTGACGTTCAAGCAGTGAATCCGTAGTTTCCAGGTACGCTAAGAGTTAATACTTAGTTAAATACTTTGAAAATTACGTCGTCGGTTGCTGATAGTTTGACTGCATAGAAACGAACAAAATGTTTTATTAATAGTTTCGCTCGTTTAATGTTTGGTCTTTATAAAATCTGAGTGGAAACAAAATTATAAAAATGCTTATTTTTTGTTTTGTAGACCATATCGCATATTACATAGATTTTATTTCATAATTTTGACACATAAAGAAAATAATAAAAATATTTTAAGTAATACGTATTTTATTACTTGTTTTCATTTTTCATTACATATTATACTCGTTTAGTTTTAAATTTGTAAAAAATAAACATAAATATGTAACTAAATAACATTGATTTTTATTGGCGATTTCAACGCAATCGAAGCTCTACGTGATAACTATTGCTTTCATGGTAAAATATTGTGAAATACTTAATTAAGTGCATTTTTATTTCATTTTAATGTACAAACCCGGTAGTTCGCCCTTTATTTGCTATACATTTCTCAAAAAAGATATATACTACTTACGAATGCGTAGAGTTATACTCGATAAGAAAATCTTTTATAGTATGTTAAAACAAGGTATCATTTAATAAGTATTCAGTATAACAACTACCTATATGAAAATTATATATAAGTGATATAAAATATTTTAATTAAATATTCTATATTTTTATTTTATTTTATACACCAAGAATAGCTTACTCTTAACTTTTGCTTTTTTGGTAAATTATTTTTTTATTATTGTTTATCTATGCATGTTTGGCATTTAAATAGTTTGATTTTTTTATTTGAAGTTCAAATTAAAGCAATAAAAAATTATGCAAAAAAATATTTGTTTGAGATTTTTTTATATAAGCTGAATCATAAATACAAGTAATAATAATTTCTGATATCCTAAATTATAAATATATTATAAATTAGAATATATTGTAGTTGTAATTCTGTCGAGTTCGTGTGCATGGGTGCATGCATACAAGCAATGAGTATAGTAATGGGCGCCAAGGTTCGTTCAGAGCAATCGCGTCCCCTCGCGCCCTACCGGACCGACCAAAAAAATAAGCACGCGAGAACGGGCGAGCCGCATTCCTCGACTGGGTCGACGGCACGGCCCCGCGCGCACCTCTTCCCTCCGCCACCCCACCAGTCTTTTGCGCGCGTCGTTCGTGATAACTTGTGTTCGTGTTGTCAGCTCTCTATCGCGCGCAGTGTTTACAATACAGTGTTGTTGTTATTAACAAAATTTACAGCCAGTGTTTGGTGTCGTGACAAAGTGAATATACAGTTTTCAGTTTTGTCTATTCCTCGTATTTTATATGCAATAGTGTTTTGCGGGGGCCAAACAAACACGGCAGGCGCCGAGCTCAGGTAGCGTTTCATGTGTTTTCAATCTGATTACGACTGGGCTAATCTGGTTCATGAATGCCGTGTGAAGAGTAGATTTGTCGTTACGTTTAATAGTACAGGTGTAAATGTTAAAATCCACGTGACTGCGTATATGAATCGGTCACCACGTGGTGCGGTGGTGTAAACAAGTCTGGCAGTCTCTTCGCTGAGGCATCGCATTGCCGCTTGCTATGGAGCGAACTGGGCCCGGAATCCTTAACGCGACTCTAGCTACGCACGCTCTATATCCCGTATTATTTATTTATTTATTCACCGAATTGTTTTAGTAAAATTATATTATAAAAAACCAAACCGGGTCTGTCAATCATCACTATGTTTTAATTATTATGAATTAAAACACACACTTTGGTGTTATTTTATTTATCATAATATAAAAAAACCAATTTTAGAATCAATTAATTAAAATTATAATGACTTAAAAATTTAAGTTAAGTTAAGCCTCCAGTTATTATTAGTTCGTAAACGTTTATTTTCATTCGTGGATATAATCAATTTATTCACATCTCCCTGTCAAATTTAAAGATAAAAAACCACAGATCATTGATAAAAAAAGCATAAAATATAATTTGAAAAAGGTCCGTATAGGCTATATACTGATTAAATAGTTGAACTTTTTAATCTAAAAACGTTTTTAAATTAACTTTCTATTTATTCATTTTATATAAAAATATTTTGCCTGCCTGTAGGTATCACTTGTCTTATATTTTATTTGTAGTAGGCCTTCCGTAAATACTTTTTAAATATTTATACGTATACCTCTTAGCTTAAATTTTTTATTAAAAAAAATCCACCATTATACACTACGTATAACCTAAACCTCGGTAAAACGTCTTAGAAATATCTAGAAACGTCTTCAACGAGTTCTTTTACTTTATTTTTAAACGTATTACTCATTTTTACATATAACGAATTAATGCAATCGGAATTAAGTGTACTTCAAATATTACACATGATTATTGTTTGACCATTTTATGCTAATTTAACGAAAAAGTTTTAGAATTAAATCCGTAAACATGATGACGATGAGGATGATGAAAATGTAGAGCGAAAGCCGTAATAGTTTATGAGGAAGCATTAAACACAATCACAATGCTTTAATAACTATGCCATTACCTTTGTAGCATTTTGTTAGGTTAAGATAAATAAGTGACTCGTCACCGAAAGAGCGCCCGCGCCGCACACAAGCGACCGGGAGCGTGACGGCTTGACGAGTGACGGAGATTGATAGGTGACAGGATGCTTGGAAATGTAAGAAGTGACATTAATATACCACAAGATCTTTCCATCGTTACTTACTAATTAAAATTCAGGACTGCAAACAAAATAAATGAAGTACAAATATGAAATATACGCCAACATAATTGCACTTCCAATTTAATATTGTGTATAAAACAACATATTATTGTATCATGTCACCTATAATCTAAGTAATAATATTGTAATTTAAAGTCGACGTTGCGATGGAGTATGTTTAATTTTATCTATCGTTCATTAAAAATAATATATAATAAGTTGTAACATTCAGAGGCTGTTGGCTGTTAGCGATAAGCGCACACGTACAAGCAACACAATAAACACCTTGACGTCTTATCAAAACAATGTACCGAAAACAATATTTTGCAGTTAGCCTTGAATTGACTTATTGATACTTGATAACTTGCAAGCAATTCGATCTTATTATGCCTAAAGTAAGATTAATGGTCATTTTTTTTTAACCTGTATAAATACCTAACGTAATTCTTTAGCAACAAAAAAATATGACGAATACAGATCGTATTATATAAGAGCGAAAATGAATAAAATTCATCGCAGGATATAAAAACGCACGAGGTAATTATGTTATCTTTGCAAAAAAAAAACAAACTCGATTAGTATTCATAATAAATAATTATACATTCGTCGTCGGACGTTAAATGTAACTAACTGTCAAGCGGTTTGTTTTGATAACCATTTAGTGAAGTAAAATGTTTATATTTACATGAACTGCTATTAATATGTGTATATGATCAACATACAATTTTGTACGAGTAAATGTTGAGGTTTACATTTGGTCAAAACAACAGTTTTTAGGGTTCCGTTCCTGATTTAAAATAAAGACCCTTAAGGTAACGAGCAGCAATGGATGATGTTAGTTACAAAATTATGTAGTTTGTTTACGTGTTAAAATATTTAAGATACTCTTTCTATGTTACTTAAGCTTATACTAGTTTCCAGCCGCTTGTGTGTGTGGGGGTGAGCAGGTGTTAGGTACCCTAGTATGCCCTTTTACAAATAGCTTGTTTTGCATTTATAAATTCGTTAAAATGTATTGTATTTTAATTCAATTATATATGTTCTTGTACGGAACTATCGAGATGTCCATAACAAAAATTACCAAATATATATCACCATATCTTTTGCTACAATCATATATAACATTTCACCCAATCTCGATCTCGATATACAGATATAGTTAAATAACAACAAATCCTATCGCTTGACTCGAAATTACCTCTGTATATAATTGTATAAAACGAATCACGTGCTCCATATAATATACACGCACAGTATACGAACAAACCAACCTTATATTGCGAACTGAAGGAAGATCAAAGGTTTGTACTTGACATAAATTTACGAGGGAAATACAACGTATACCGTTTTTAAATTATAATATAATTATAAGATTTTTTTGTATGTCAGTAATATTTTCTACTAAGGATGTAGGTCACAATGAAGATGTTTTTAATACTGTTGAAAATAATTTAATTCCATCGGTTTATATCTTCTACTGCATAACATCGTCATCAATTATTCAGTTTATAAAACGTAACTAAGGTTTAAAAAATCGATAAAGCTATTTAGATGTTCAAGGAAAAAAGTGCAATAATTGATAAATGTCAATTTATAATTAAATATTCAATTTATATTGCTTGCAGTAACCTAGTATTATTATTATTGAACATAAGAAATGTTTCATTTTGCTGGACGTTATTAAAACCAGTGCGATAATTATGTTATATAACATCGCAATACGCGAGCCAGTGTTTGTACTGAAATTACCTTCGTGGAATGTGGCATGGTTTGCTAGACCGTAGACGAAAGCGATCCGTCAATGTTATCATTATCAATCTGCATTGAGGTTATCCTGTAGCGTCGCTGCACGTTTTTAGCCACTGTCGGCGCAGATGTCGGCAGGGGTGGGGTGCAATGTTTTGGCCACCGAGCATCGCGCCGCCGCACTGGCCGCGGGCCGATCGATCGTGTTGCGTTGCGCTGTTCTATTATTTATTACCAAAAATATGGCGGCGTGGTGCGGCATGCGGTCGTCAACCTCGTTGTCCGCCACGCTATGGCGAGTAAACAACTCGGAATGCAGCGCGGGAAACTGGTACCTCCCTTCCCTACCTGCGGACTTCTACGGACGTCGCATGCCAGTCACTGCTACGAATCCTACTGTCTCGTTTCTACGTAATAGTACAACCTCGCTTTACTGGTGTCTATTATGAGCAAATAAAAAAAAAAACATTACACTTTTTGTATAAACATTACTTATGAATAATTAATTATTTTAAAACAAAAGTTATCATATACTTTTTGAATATGACGTTTCAATTATTTGGTAACCAACTTAGCACATGCAGAAAGCAGAAATCACCCTCAAAGTGTAATTTTATATACTTAATTATAATTTATTGTTTATTCAAATAATTCATAAATCTAAATGCATACATGTAGGATACTAACATTGAGAGGGTATAATCATATTTGTCAATATAGCTCGGAAAAAATATCTAAATATATTAAAGAATGTGAAAACAATTTCACGATTTATATTTTTTGTAAAATTATGACCATTTGAGATTCCAAACTGTTGAATCGACGAAATTAAAATAATAGCATAATCACCGTTAAAGTTTAAAACAATTTTGAACCGTCCTTAGATTTGTCTTTGGCCATCTTATGAACAACTTTCGTTACATTACCAAACGGAAATTCTTGACTTCTGCTCTTCAAAATATTAGCCATATTTTGATTTTAACGGTGATCTTGAAACTGAACTCATTGGATTCTAAAAATAAGACTTTAGTTATGTAGTCAACTTTTTACCCTTTCTTTCGCTCGCGTGTTAGAGGTTGGTCATAAGGTTTAAGGCTAGACAAACTTGCCTTTATTTTATTTTCCCGGGGGCTTAAGCTTGCATCTTGCCAAATATTAACAAATTTTAATTTGATATTTAAAATTAGAATACTGTGTAATCCTACCTGGTCAAAGGGGGCACCAAAATATAACACTATTATAATTTTGTATTATTCGTTTTTTTATACATACATACAACCTTCGCCAAGTGCAAACAACTTTCGCTAAGTGTAACCGCACCATTACATATTTCAAAAAAATGATTATATAAAAATTAAATTTGGAACGTTAAGTTTAGATTGGTTAGATCGTTATCTAGGCAAGTTCAAAAACCTTATTGGATAATGCGACAATGCGTAGCATACCGTCATAATGACGTGAGTGTTTGTACACAGAACACGTAGGTTGTAGATAGATATAGTAGGTAAGCGTAAACATACCACTGATTTCATATGCATATCTATATTGTATGGCGTGTTATACAACGTGCGGCGCCACCGCGATCCGTTTGCCGCAAAGCCATCGTATAGATTTGCATAGGCTCGTGACCGAGTACCCGATTTAGCTTATTATAAATGAAAGTTATTTACGAATACTGATAAACAATACAATAACCGAACATTCATATGTGTATAATATTTCTTAACCTATAATATTACCTTTAACATATTTCGAATGAAAAAAAAGTTTATAAAGTTTCGAAGATTTTTTGATTTGATCATTTTATTGTTTATGAAACAACTGTATTTTTGATGATCACGGTAAATATATAGGCTATGTATAAGCCCGTGTCATGAATAATGCTATTGCTGTCAAAATAAGGTTAAAAAGTTTTTAGCCAGTGGATCATGGCAAAAAAAGTAATCTTAAAACTTATGGGTGAATCATTAACTGTGCGAGGATTATTATACGAATATCTTTCACGACATGTACAATGGTAGTGACTATGGGCGGATGGATCATATGCTCACATGTCTGTGTTGCCATACATGTTTTTGATAACGAAATGATTATTATTGCCGACTATATGTTACCATAGCATAAATATTATTTGCGAATAGACTAAATTTGTATTTTTTTTTCCTATTAATGAATTTTTCACGCGAACCAGCCCACCGTAGATTTCAGGTTAATCGGATAATGTTTTTCCTAGTAAATATTTAGCCGTGGCCTAATGTCGTGGGAATGTTGTAAACTCCCACGTTCATAATCGAAGCCTTCATGCCGTCTCATCCAACTAACAATGAATTATATCTATAATCAACGATATGCAATCAAAAACAAATATACTTAATTATTTTTTTCTGAAAAAAAAAATGAATACATGTATAATAATTTTAATAAACTATCACAAATTTTGAGTTAAAAAAAAATTCTTTTCATTTCATCAATTCATTTTATATAATACATTTTAGATGACAGAAAAAATATTATCTTGGTAATTAATCTACAATTACAAAACTGTTTTAGATCCGTATACTCTGTAATGACGTAAGTGATCACGTAAACTTTATCTAACACTAACAATGTAAAATATTCCGTAAAAAGTGTAGTGTTGTGAATTAGGTGACAGTTGTGGAACGTTTACTTTTTATGCGATATTCATTTATTTTTTTCAGTAATAACCTTCATTAGCTCGGTCATAGTAATGTTACGATAACATCTTATCAATACTCGATGAGCTGATATTTAAAGTCAATGACTAGGAAACGATACCATAATGACTATTTTTGCATTAAACCCTTATTTTAATTTACAAAATACAATGTAGTAACAATTTAAAAATAAATTACGCTTAATTATTGGTTTTAATTAAAATGTTTGTAAAGAATATATTGAGCTTTCTACATTGTGGCCCAACTTTAATGTGTATCTTTGCAAGGGAGTTGCAGACCACTGCCGTATGAGAGTATGCAGTGGCTTACCATATAAACATGTAATAATGAATTTAGTTTGTTTGGTAACATAATATTATAATTGTTCCAGCTCGGGTCATGTGGAGGAGGGCGCGAGGGCACGGCGCAGCGTAATGCGGCGCGCGTGCGACTGGGTCGCATGGCCGGTGGTGGCGTGCGCACTGCTGCTGGCTTGTGACTACACTAGCGCTGGTGATATGCTCGCACCTGGAAGTAAGAATATAATTACATCACTATAATTCAATAACCTCTAACGAAAAAAATATTACCCGTGATGAGTTTTAAGTTTTGTAACTTAGTTACCTCTCTGTAAGAAAACCGCGTCGCTCATTGTGCAATAAAAGCACAAGTCTATAATATTATTCAACGTTTATTTCTGTTAAAGACGTAATTGTTTCAAAAACTTTAATCGACACGATAATTTTTGTTTGAGGCAGTATAAATAACTCCAAACGTAAAGAGAGGTCTGGAATGTTCATTTAATTAAAAACGGCGTGGGAGCGCTAATTACATTTTCAGACCAGACAATTTTGTCAAGTAGCTTCCTGTGCTCAATGGGAGTACGACAAGTATATTAAAAATGAATACTTTTTGTAATTAGCGTAGTAGGTGTTTTGTATATACTTGTAAAAAGTGACCTAGTGAATAGTAAAAGTAGATTTTATGTGGGCCTACACTATAGGGCTACACACTTAATTGATATGTATACTATATCTCCTCTATATACTATACTCCTAATTTATCGTGTGTTCGACGGAGAAGCTAAAGGAGGATATGGGCTTCGTAACAATAAATGAAATCAACCCTAACCTCTGTACGGCTTCAGCGGAAGTTCTTTGAGGGCATTATTTATAAATATTTAATTGTTTACCAAATGAAAAGATTAGATACTTCCTCTTCAATCAATGTTAGAAGTTACGAATGTCATGCGAACGATGTCATGGGTCAGAGTGACAGCTAATATAAACTGTAACATGACATCTTATTTAAATAAATTATTTTTGTATGAAAAAAAGTTACTAGCAGGAAAAGATAAGGGTGGGTGACTTAGGTTGTGTTTAATAGTTTTATCACAGTTGGTATTTTTTGGGATGAAAATCGAAATTACGGTATAGTGTCAGTGAGAACTACGAAGATAATTTCACTTGGCTTAAATAAAATTTAGCAACAGAACATATTATTTGAAATAAAAAAATACACCTGTTTTATGAAAATGTTCGTGATTTTTAATAAAAAATCGGCTCTAGTATATTCCTGAAAATCGTTCTAGTTTTGAAGAGTGGAGAAAATGTTCTTGGCAATAAGTTACAATTGCATTAAGTTATTTGTAAAAATATATTGCATAATTCATAGTTTTTGTTTCAAAATAAATGTTTCGCGTCATAAACAAATTCAGCCAAAAAAATCAAACGTGCTAAGTAAAGACACGTGATTAGTTTTTGCGCTTTATCTTTTAGTAAAACCGGATAAACGATAACGACCTTGTTTCATAAATTGTTTCACATAAACAACTTCTAAGATCCGCTGAATATGATTACCTAATATTGCATAATTAGATTATACATGTTGCATTTTAATTATTATAAAAACAAATAACTGACAGTTTTTGATATGTGTTATTAATTTGCATTTTCCTGTATTTTAACTCATACTCATACTTTACTGTTGCTGCAAAAGTAATCACGAGGGCTAAGGGAAAATAAAATGTTTAGATTTAGCTGTAAACAATTTTATACATATACTAAAGAAAACTATCTTCAGTTACGTTAAAAACATGTTATAAACAAACATTCTCATTTTTGTATCGATAAGTTTATGATCTTTATAGTAAGGTAAAATTGATACTTTCCCTTCAAAAACGTAATATTGAATCTGTGCTTCAAATTTTAATAGTGTTCAACTATCTAGACGTTTTCTTTAATTTGATGATGCTTTTGTTAATTGTATATTTACATAGGCCTTGCACTTAACTACTGTTTCTTAATACCAAATAATAAGTAAGCTATCGCAATACTTTCTCAGGGCTGTTAGGTGTACCACAGGGCTCATATCTTGGCCTGATTATAATCAATGTGTTTATTAATGACGTAGCAAAATTTATGTTTTCTTCTAAATATCACTTAGACTCAGATACGGTAATAATGTTGCCCATCGAAATCAATGCAGATGTAAACGTTTTACATGAATTCACAGATAGATTTATGAACTGGTATGTGATAAATACAATGTCTCGTGTCATTAACTCCAATTTACGCTAAATAAAACTGCCTATCCAAACAACTATTATAGATTCTAATCAGATTGAACATTTATTTAATGAGTGACCTTGGTATTTTACAAGACTTTAAATTAAATTACGTGCAAATCTTAAATAGCATTTCAAAGGAATTCGAAATATTTGGCTTTATCGTCAAAAGTATTTGATGATATATTTTACTTGAAATTGCAAAGATTTTAAGAAATCTTCCACTCAAATCAGATAATTCAAGACTTGTCCTTCCTGTCTTTATATGCAACCTTATTATGGAACCCACGTTATAAAGTATATATTGAACGACTAAAAAGCACCCAATAACGTTTTCTTTACCACTTGTGTCATACGTCGAACCGAAATAATTTGATGCTACTGCGATAGGCCTTAGAGCTAGATGATGTACACTTCAAAAAAATGAATTACCGACATGCCAATATTGTATAAAATGTTTGGAACATTTGGTTTCACTGAATTGTTTCAAATTAACTTAAATGGTCCTTCTCGTTATCTCAAGGTAAGGTTTACAATCATTTTTATAGCCCTGTCTTAACAATCGTTATTTACTTTTTTTGTAGTTCTTATGTCAACTTATTAAGTACTACAATGTAACATTTCGTTGCTAAAATTTTATTTATTTCAGTGTTTCATCAACTTGATTAAAATTTATGGGTATCCCATAAATTTTATAACATGGAATACACTCGTAAGTGTACATCATTTGTAAGACCCTTAATAAATAAATAATTTCTAAAATATTATGCATTTTAGGGTCATTAAAAACAGAATCAGTTTAGTAGAAGAGCATTGCTCAGTAGACCTTTCAAACTTCCAAATTATGATAAAGTAAAAAAGGGTAATTTACATTAAATAATTCAGAAACTCGCGGGTAGGTAAATCGGGATAAATACCGCTCATAAGTAATTTTTAATTCTACGACTAAGAATCAAAACTTTGTATCAATGTGTTTCGGTCCCGGATTTATACAATAGGTAAATAAGGTACACTTCTTCAAAACTAAATTCTCATATCAAAACGGTTCACCGATATTTACTTTCCACTGACGAAACATTGATGTCATTTTCGTTCCTATCATGTAAGTACTAAGAGATAATTAATATTACTATCAAAGTAGCTGTTAAAATTATATAGATTTGAATGGTCATTGTACCTATCAAGGGCACAGGTTTCGGAGCGTGGCGGCCGGGGCCGGGGCCGCGATCTGGTAACCGGCGAATAATGTAAACAACCGGCCGAGCTGCGGCGCGCCGTTAACACTCCGGATATTCGCAAAAACTTCCGCGGCCATTGATCCTAGCCATCGTGGGCCACTCGTGGGTCGCTAATTTTTTATTATTTTTTATTTGGCCGTGTGCTATTGAACTCGATGCGTCGTGCTGCGGCGTGCTCAGTATCAAGCCGCCTTTTAATCCGTCAGATAACGACTCGACTTGAATACTCGATGTGTTGTTTGTTTGTAATTCCGCTCCGCTCGACGCCGACGAGCTGAGGCCTCGTTTAGGAGGCGCCCCGCGTTATCTTGCGAACAGAGCCGAAATTCATTCGAGCGTGTAATATGTGCGCCGCCCGCCGCCCGCCGCCCGCGCACTTCGCCGATATCGAACTCCACGACGTAAGAACATGCCTCTTCGACGACATTCCTTGTAATTGTTTGTTTTATATTACTTATTTTGGCATTTGTTTTTATCCAAGTGATAACGTGTAATTGTACAATGTTCAAACATGTAACGCATTTTAAAACGTTTCGATATGAATCAATAAATATTTAAATGCGTTACTTTTTAAACATTTAAAATGTAACGATAATAATGTTAGTACCTAAAGTTAATCGTACAACCAACTCATATTACTTAGTAGAAAATATTGAAACCGCTTCTTTTCCTAATATTAACAGCGGATACAGCTCGACCCACTTTCTCACCATTCATAAAAATATTTTACTATTCATTGTTGGACTTTGAGCTAGCCGGTAACTATTTCAGTATATTTTTCCCACGATAGTAAAGGTATTTGCGATCAAGTCGCTCCGTGGTGAGTGTTTTTAACGTGACGCTATAACAAGGTTGCCAAGCATTCGTTATAATAAACGTATCCTTTTTTCTACATTCTGTCGTTTGTATGAAAATATGTATTTTTAATTGCGATCCTAGTTCTCGTAGGCATTTTAAAGAAAGTGAAAGTATTAACGGTGAACAAGAACGAATCACACTCTTGTTAAAATACCATATAATGTGTTCTACGTGAAACAGTGACAATGAAAATAAAAATATTAGTACTTTAAAAAAAAAGGTACTACTGTAACGGATAAGTTATGTTACTTTTCTTAATAAGTTGGCAACCCTATACAATAATAAAATTCGGCCTGATGTGTGAATTTATAAATACTTAGCAACACGAAAGTTGCCATCCATCACTCCATGTGACGTCACGACTATGGTGTCGGTACGCACGTGTGTAATGCCTCACTAATATTACGTCACTTCACAACGTCACGTAAAATTTTGCCTATCCTTATAAAGATTTATATTTTAAACAAACACCAACAAGAACTTTAAAATATAATATGTAAATATCAGAGATAAGGGAATCCCTATAATTTAGTAACAGTAATTGGAAAGAAATGCCTCCTCGAGCGTGTTTGCTGTCGAGTGCTAATTTGTGTAATAACACGTATTTTAAATAGTTTAAATAAATAGTGATTTATTTACCGAACAAACAATATGATATTATATAAGTAGGCTCAAAAGCAAACATCAATGTATTCGGTATTCCTCGCTAAAGTGACTAAAACTCCGCATGTGATGGAAAGTTACAATGACGCGTTGGTTATTCTGCCAAAGCATTAAATATTTGTTTGATGTTTTTACGTTTTTTTTTATATTCCTATAGTTTCAAATGTTCTAAATAATTCATTTAGAACATTTGAAACTATCATATGATAATAACGAATATTTCATTATTATCATATGATATTTTATATTTTAGATGAAACATTTAGATTGCGAAACTTTCAACATTATATTTTTTATAAAAATTGTTTAGTTGAAGTTGCAGGGTATTTATTAGGTAAAATGATAATAATAATAGGTTGGGGAAAAAGTTTCTTCGTATTTTATATGAAAATTCAAAAAGTTTTTTTATAGTTTATTTACATTTGAGTAAAGTATGTAGGTGCCATTTTGTTCCATAACTTTTTGCCATCTTGTTGGTAGTGACATGATCCCATTGCTGTAAAAATTTTGGGGCTTCTGATCGAAAAACTGCGACAAGTGGTTTTGGCAGTCCTCTCGTGATGTTAACCTGACACTGCCTAAAGAATTCTGCAGAGACCGAAACAGATGAAAATCTGAAGGTGCAAGGTCAGGACTATACGGTGGATGCATTAATACCTCCCAGCCAAACTCTCGTAATTTTTGTTGAGTGGCTAAATATGTGTGAGGTCTAGCGTTGTCATGGTGAAAAACCACATCCCTTCTGTTGATCAATTCTACCGTGTTGCGAGTTAATCCGGGTTTTGCCACAGTCTGTGAAGCTTGACCGGCCTTTGACCACGATCTTTTTCGCACGTTCTTGTCGTATGTAATCCACTTTTCATCACCAGTTATCAGCTTCTTCAAAAATGGTTCGGTTTCATTACGTCGTAATAAAGAATCACAAATGAGTACACGGTTCATTAGGTTTCTTTCAGTGAGTTCATGAGGCACCCATATATCGAGCTTTTTTGTGTACCCAGCTTTATTCAAATGAGTCAAAACCGTTTTGTGGTCAATTGCCAGTTCTTCAGCTACATCGTAACTACTAATAAGCCGATCTTGCTCCACTTTTTCAAAAATGGCATCAATTTTATCCGTAACAGGGCGACCAGAGCGAGATGCATCTTTGATACCAAAATTTCCGGCTTGAAAACGCTTAAACCAAACTTGCGCTACTCTCACAGATACTGCATTAGGTCCATAAACATCACAAATTTTTTTCGCGGCTTGAGCTGCATTTTTACCTTTTTTATTGTAAAATTTTAAAATGTATCGAATTTCTTCTTTAGATTCACTCATTTTAACAACAACAAAAACAAATGAAAATCACACAAATTCCTAATTTGAATTTAGAAGTGCCTTCTTTAAAATTAAAACTTTTTAATGATACCAAAACCAGCCAGATACAAATGGTATAGCCAAAGAGATTTTATTACAAGTTCATACATACTATATGCGAAAAGACTTTTTAACCAACCTAATATTAATTATAATTAAGGCTTGACTTATTTGTATCTTCATTTTTTCAAAATTCTGCGAAAATTTCGTCAGACGACCGATCAGTACGTCATTATATTGTGATTGATTTGATTATGAGTATTTTGCTTGAAGTTAATTTCATTTAATAGGTATATGTATAATCTTAACCTGGCTGATTTCATTCATGGCGACAAACCGCGCAGGTCATATCTCTTATGCACATCTCACACATCTCTCATACCCAACCACAGTTGTAACATGTGCACTTTAATCTCCCTTGCTAATAATCCTATTGCACCGTTCCATTGGACGGAAAATCTGACGCCGGCGAAAAGCTCGGGTAGAGTACCAGAATAAGCGTGGCATTAAGTGCTTTGTGAGGCACTAGAATGGAAACATTTACAAGTCACAAACACCAGGCTGCTAATTTTCTTCAAACAAACCACATTTTTTGGGCTGATTTAACCCTACGAATTCATCGTTATCAGTAGTCTTATAAATTAGACTAGACCAACGAAACTGTTCACTTATTGCCTGGTTAAGTCTATACACTTTTATACATAGTTTTTAAACTAAGATTATGTTTAAAACATACATTACCATGTTATCGGGGTCCTTTTATACTAAGAAAATGTTTTTTGTATGAGCATGGAAAAAAGGAAAATGGGTGTCAGTTTGTTATAAAGTTTTGATAGTGTATAGCCATGAAATGTGAAAACATGTTTTTTTTTTATGCAGACGAAGGCGCTCGCCACGAATTAGTACAATAACATACATGTTTATTATATGTATTTAAATTAAGTAGGTATGCAAAACTTGAAAGTCGTTATTATAAGGCAAGTTCATAAGATGTCTTATAGGAATCTAAATATTTATTTCGAGAGATGACAGTGTTTTTTTTTTTTAAATAAACGTCCGTGAAAACTGCGAAGGTCAGTGGCATTGCGCCGCGCTTCACTAAAAAATGGAAACAAGGAAAACATTTTATTGCTTGCGTATAAATTTTAGGTTTCTACGAAAATAGTTTTTCCGCTCATTTTATTTATCATTAGTAATTTATTGTATCCACAAGAACATGAAATTATTGCCAGTCTTCAAGCGGGTGAAACTGCGAGTCGCAGCCACTTTTATAATAATCATTACACAGAAGAACACAACGTTGTTTAACGTAGTCTATCTGTCCCTGTGTATGCTTAGTACGTTAAAATTACACAGCAAATTAGGATGCGTATTTTTTATAGAGCGATTAAAGAGGAAGGTTTATTTATATAATACATGCACATTATAGTATAGAAACACTGATAATTTTAGAGGTTTCTGATGTGAATCTTAAATAAACACTTTTTTTGCGCTTGCATTGCAAACGCTGGCTGAACCCTATGACATAGACACCTTAAAAAGTCTCCACAAAAGTCCATGATAATATATTTCTATCTCTTAGGGATAACCCACAATAACCATTTTTTATCCTTTACTTTTTACGAGAAATAATGGCTTATTTTCAAAGTGTTTTTAAGCAATATAGCATTAATCCTTATCCAATAAGGGTACTTTAAATACATTATTTCATATAGATCACTGTGGCCATTTACAGCGTTAAATTGAAATGATTATCTTGAAGATATTGCAGATTTAACATGCAGGGACATAGCGGTTTGTATTGTCTAATGACAAAAAGGGATGAACTTTGAATGTATATTATGACAGTAGTATATTTAGTATCAGCATTGCACCCGTGCGAAGTCGGGGCGGTTCTCCAGTGTTATATGTATATTGAAACCGAAGCAACACTGCATCTTCTGGTATAAGTTGTATGTATATTGGGTTAGCAGTTTTATTAGTTAGGCATTATAAAAATGTCTTCTTATAAAATGTTTTAAAATATTATTTATTTGAAACACCATCGGCATATTTACAAATGTATAAGCACTGATACACAACTACACGTATATGTATAATAACAACAATATTATAGTAAAAAAGTAATAGACTCTTAAATTAATCAAATTTAAAATCTTAAACTAGCATAAACAAGACGATAACCGCTTAAGGCTTTATAAAACAAACAAAACAATTATAATCCTCTAAAATAAAAACACGACAAAAACAATAATGATGATGAACATTTTGTATCATTAAAATGCATCTTGATAGTTTTTTATAAATTTGCATTTGATTTAAACAAATGCAAATGGTTATGTAAGTAAGAACGTTCCCATAAAATAATTTAAATTCATATTTTTATTGTTATTTATTTTTATGTAAATGTTTTACGATAAATATAGATTGTCTGAGTAATATAATTTATTTTTATAATTTATAGCGTAATTTAAATGATAATTAATAAGTCGTCGTAATAATGAGATTGCGAAGTACAACGAAAGATTCCTTCCCATATGTACTATGACGATTTGAAGATTCGAAATTCAAAAAACAGTCTTAACTTATTTAAAACCGCTTGATATTATAACGATAATATATTTTGCATTTAGTATTGAAATAAATTGTATTCATTAAAAATAAAAAATAGTATTTATAGCTAACGCATAAACTTGGTCAGTAATATAACTGGTGCTGGAGGACTATTAAATACATGAAATATATGCTATTAAATGCATTATAGTACATATTAAGGTTGTATGTACATATAATATTCTCCCTTATCTTCAAGATTAGTTGAGAGTCAGAAATATTTAGTGACACGCAAAACGTTATCTTTAATGCTAGTCGGCTACATCGCGTGTTACAGTATACCAGCTGTCGGGGTCGATGACCGCGACCGAGACAACCCCATCTACGACCCCCGGTATCAACACTCGCCATAATTTAAACTTCCGTTGGAAAGCTAACTGCGCACTTTGTAACGAGATACCCCTTACAACCGATTGCTTATTATTAAATACATAATTAAAATCAATATAACCGAAATAACCGTTATTATGTGATAAGTTAATGAAACGTTACAAAAAGTATATTTATTAGATGTACAGCTCAACAGTTTTGTATATATTACTTTATATTAATATTCTTACGTATGTACGAATAACGATGTATACGACTACATAACACGAAACAAAGTCGCTTCTTGCCGTCTTCACACTTATTTCTTTTCAACTACGCAACGGATTCATATGTGGTTTTCATCGATCAATACACAGAGTGATCCAAGAGGCAGCTTTATATGTAAACTGTATCTTAAAATGAAGAAAAGCCGAGAATTTCGAATAGCCGGTAAAAAAATGATCATAAATTTTTTTATGTCCGTTTTTCAATCAAATAGTTGTAGTTTGATTCGTATTTTCGCGTGTTAAGCGGATGATAAGCGGAGACGAGCTAGCTAGTAAAGAGTAAAAGTAATATTAAATCTTCTATTAGGATCTGGGGGGACTGCCATTGTAAACTTGAAATTAGAGCTGTTTTAGCGTTGTTTTGCTTAGATAGTAAATCCTCCTCGATTTAATTTTTGAAAATATACAGAATTCGTTTGTTATATTGAGCCTATTCAGATATAATTCAAATGAACTTTCTCATATATATATTTTTAATTAGCCAATTTCTTTTATACTTTTTAATTTTACTTTGAATGTAACATCACTATTTATATTCATAGATCGAATCTCATGACATCGTTAGTTGTTTTGAATATGTTTTCCTCATTTTACAAATAAAAAAATATGTTAGCATTGACTGTTCTCGCATAAACAAAAAAGAACCTTCGTTTAAATAGAACCGTTTTTAAGAACATTGACCGCAAGTTTGTGAACGAATCATTTTTATTTTTAAGTTTAAATGGAATCATTTATTTACATAAATTTAATTGTAAATTGTTTTAATGTAAATATGCAATTGTAAGTGACAAGATGATTTAAAGGTTGGAACTTGGGCATGTGAATGTAATCGCTAAGATTAGCCTTAGCCCAGAAGATAAATATGTATGTATGTATTATACTACTCTAAAAATTTGTTATAATAATTACACATGTTCCAATGAAAACGGCAAGATTCCATATATCATTAATGGAATGAAAAAAACACTTTACAAGTATTTGATGGGTAGAGGAGGACGAAATAAGTACATGAGAATATAAATTTTAAGGCTTTCCGTGGAGCTGATCAGAACAACCAACTCAACACTCACCCAAGAACACGATTGTGAATATGTATGTGAACTTGATAATAAATATAATATTAAAAGGATACCCTATTAACTTAATTCGGTTTAAATATTTCACATGTGAGATACAAAGAATGTTTTTTTTTTGTTATGGAATAGGTAGGCGAACGAGAAAATGGGCCCTGATGGTAAGTCGTCATCTCCAGACTTTGGCATCGTTATAAATATCAATCATTCCTTATAGAGCCAATGTGCCATCAACCTCGGGAATTGAGATGTTATATCCTACCACCAAGTCAGCCATACAATCAGCAACTAGATTTCGAACGGCTTTATTAGAAAAGTCTATAAGATACAAATAAACAAGAATGAAACTGTATCAATTAATTATAAAATAGTTATTTTGATATGTGTCCTATACTTATGTATAGCTTAATGTATAATTCAAAGATAATTGTACTAAAACGACGGCCATTATTACGATAAACAAACATATTAACTTACATACATAAAGAAATTGAAAGTCTATGCGTGTTTGTAAAACATATTATTATCTTACGTTGAGCGCTAGTAACAAGTGGAACAATTTATAAAATTTTCCACAACATGTGTTCTAAAAAGGTCAGTCCTTCTCCTTTATTTAAAAAATATAAAAAAGTAATTTCTTATCATGTAAGATAATAACAGAAGGGTGCGAACATACCGCACACGCGACGGGGGGTGGCGCGACGGGTTGCCGCCTTTCAACGACCTAAATGTTGTTTTATAAAGGTCTACAATTATACATAATTTGATATCGACCAAGTAGAAAACCAAGATAACCAGTTGATAGAACATGTGGATCTTGAGCAAAGGTCTCATTATAAACTGTATAAGAATCTCCGACTTTTCTTGTGCCTACAGTTTATCTTGCGTTCGGTCTGTGATGAAGAAAACCATTGTGGGCTTTGCCTAAAATCTTGATAAAGTTCCTCATATTTTAACACAGTAGAGCAACAAAGTGACGTTACCCGTCTGGAGGGGAAAAAGGAGAGCAATGTAACCTCTATGGTATTTAAATGAATTTTGAGAATATATAATAAATACCAGATATACTTAGTTAATTATTGTCACCTTTTGTTTTCTGTTTACAGCAGATTATAGCACTATTCGCGTAGCATTGCCAACGGCCAATTATTTTGCTTGCCAAAAATACTTAGAACTTTTGTCGAATCTATTTAAATTGTTTTCATTTATAATGACTTGTTCCTATTTACTTAAAAGGTTTATTCATATATTTTAGTAATTACTTTTTAATTGTACATCCAAGATAATTTAATTAATACAAATATATAAACAGATAAGTTAAGTACAGTTATATAGTCTGTAATAGGTATGTATGGCGTATGAGCAAATCAAGCTGCAAATCGCCGTAGTATACTGTCTATACAAATTAATAATAAAGGATGTGTTGACAGGATGGCTGTTTCATTTTTCATCCTGAGAATTGGAATTGATATTCACTCCGCGAGATTATTATATGCACAGAATATATCTAAAGTTGTAAAGAATTCTATATAAAATGATTGTAAATTAGCTAATGTTATTTTCTTCTGTTCTTAAGTGATGTGTGCAGTTTAATACAACGTTTTCTTAAATATTTTCCAATAGCGCATTCTTAAAGACATATCACTGTCACGAGGCAGGGAGTAAAGCTAATAAATTTATTGCACCACGCAAAGCTAATATTTTTATTTTAAGAAACAAGCTGAGTAATATATATGTAGATTGAACGGTCGTTTATCTTCAAATTTATATGTATTTGCGGCCACGTATCGAAACACGAAAATATTTTAATCATTCACTGGAACTTCAACATAAGCACTAAATTAAAGTCACGTATTTCTTGTGATTGACACACGAAAAATATTTTCATTTGTATTGTTATTGATAAAATGATAACGAGCTCAAAGGAGTTGCGTAGGTTGCCCAATTCCAAAAAGAGATAAGAGTGTATCGTAACAAACAACTGATAAAACCGATGGCGCCGAGATATGAGATATCAGCTACATCACTATTTTTATTAAATTCTATAATTGCAACTCTTACTTACATGATTCGATTCAAAATAACAAGAAATCTATGACTTAAAACAATAAGTTACTCACTTCAACGAAACGATAAAGTAGGTTATAACTGCTAACCTTAAAGTTTAAACATTTAAACTAGTCCATAGAGCCTGAAGTTATTAATTAATATTATGATTCCATTAATCATTGTTTAAATAATAAGCTTGTTTATATAATAAATTAATTTGTTTCTAACGACATAAACGTCTACCGAAGTCGATACGCGTGCCTAATGACATTCCTAACCTCTACAAATGTTGCGATAACTTGACTTGCATTTAACATAGTAAACACAGAATGCTCATTATTAATAGATTTGTAATTAGCAGTTGCGGATAGCTAGATAGTGACTAAGCATCTGATGTGCGTAATCGTAGTTGACAGAATATTATTGACTTTGCTCTATCTAGAGTCTCGGTAGATGAAGTCATGCCTTTTCTAGTCAATGTTCTAATAGTCTACTTGAACTGTTGATGTACAATTGATCTGAAATTTGATCTGAATTTCAAATATGTAACGCTGTATCCTTTAGATTTACGATTTACATTAATAAATAAATACTTCCGGTTCTCGGCGAGACAAATCCTCTTTTAGAAACGATTTATTTTTTAACCTCTATTTGACATTTACGAGCTCCAGTGATCGGTCGCGGTTCATAAAAAAAATAATATTGTAAAAGACGCGATCGACAAGATTCGCGACGTTATAGATAGAGCGAGAAGCGACCGTGACCTACCGCACGCGGCCGGTGGGCTCCGCGCACCGTCGGCGCGATAAGCGATCGCTCGATGGATATAAACACAGCCGTAACAAACGGCGCGGCCAACTATCATCATCGCTGTACTAATCTCATGTTACCGAGATAATACTCTCCTTGCAGCGCATCATGAACCATCAATTCGTTCAATGCTTTCGACGAACTTTTTAATACATTATTTGTTTTGTCATTATTTATTCAATTTTAAGAGAGGCCTTTATGAGAGAACCTTTTTTAAATAAATGATATATATTGTAGATGTTGTACTGTTATAGATATATATAGAAGTACCATTTTTATAAAAACATAGAAAATGTAAACAACATAACAGTGAATGTCTAATAAAACAATCAACAGTTGTACAAATTGCAAATGGGCGCCGACCTGTGGATCAATGATCTGGAAGAAGACACCTACTGCGTATGGACGGACTCAGGACTAACGGCTGTTATCATGTAAATACCTACCTGATAACATGCACAGCCGTTAGTCGTGTACCTAAAGTTGTTCCGTTCATGTCGTATTTCCGTTCTATCAGATTATTAGACTGAGAGAATAGTGTCTGTGTTTGCGCCTGTGCACATATATAATGTTTCCTACGCAATTGGCTAGTCCCTATCGAGAACGGACGCCGTGGCTGAAATCGGGAAGGAGGACATCTTCACTGCTAACTTTCAAATTACATACTTACCTTTATTGTCCTTTGAGATAAATTTTAATAGACTATCGTAAGTCCCTTAACAGACCATTTAAAAATACGAATTTTATGTTTTCACATAAGTAATTATTTACGTTCACCACGTAACATAAAATTATCTAAATGTAATCCTTCTCGTGAGAAACACAACACATTACTTTTTAAAACGACTGTTAACCTCATCCAAATGTAATAGGAAATGTATTGTAGCTTACTTCATATTTTTTTATTAGTTTTATTTAATTATAAGTGATATAAATAACAATCAATTTCCATATATTACATTTGGCGTCTCTTCACTGGCATGCTCTATGCTTATGTTTGCTCTGAGGTTTGCCAGTTCAGGTAACTGATTTGCATCCGTTTATTCATTCGTTAATGGAACATTAATATTTTATTTATATGAGATGAGATCACTGATGCACTGCATATTCTTATAATCTTCTCATGAAAAACAATGATTTTATTTAATTTTATATAAAACACTTATAATATATATTTGTTGATACATGATTCAGCAATTACTGTATAGTTCAACAGTTAGTGTATAGTTTAGGAAGTAATATATTGCATCGAGATTTAATCTAAATGAATTTAAACTTTGGACCGTGGGAGTAAGTAGCGCGGTGATCGGCTGGAAATTAGATCACGAGTTTCTGGTAGACACTATCTTCTCAACATTATGTTATAAACATCAAATACACTTATATATTTAAAATATACTTACGAATAAAAAAATAAAATGTGCTTAAGATATTTTTTGTTTTGACTCAATTATCTTAAAGCATAACAGTCGTCAATTGTGTGATTTTTTTTTTATTAGAATATATAGCTAT
Source organism: Vanessa cardui (assembly GCF_905220365.1). Taxonomy (NCBI): domain Eukaryota; kingdom Metazoa; phylum Arthropoda; class Insecta; order Lepidoptera; family Nymphalidae; genus Vanessa; species Vanessa cardui. The sequence goes on along the minus strand of NC_061123.1, from coordinate 5,239,826 downwards.
TAAGCAACAGTAAATAATTAAAAAAAATATTTATTCTTTGTATATAAAAAGAAATGCCATCGATATTCCGTAAACTAATTATTAAATAACTAACAATAATAACTAATAGGAGGTTCAGTTACGTAAAACATATTACATATGTACGTATTTATGCAAAAATGAAATTATTTAATATGCGTTCTATTTGTGTTAGCGATATTGTTTACATTTCTAATTACATCCGACGAAAGAAATAGACGGTCAAGCGGCTCGCGGGTAAATTTATTTCGACCTATTTTCAAAACAATCATGAGAAATGGGTCACGGGGATGCTTATGGCTCGGCGAAGATTTATAACAAAACAAGTTATCTATCGAATGTGGTGGAAATAATTTGCAAACGCAACGGAAAGCAACATTGAAACAAATACAGTTTTAATATAATGTTTTTATGTTCTAGTCATTTCCAGTTTTGTTTGACATTTTCCACGAATCAAATTTTTGTTTCAGTTTAAAAAATATTATAAACTAAAAATGATTAAAACAGGGAAACATTTTGTTATTCTTTTTAATTTTACATGAATATTGCAAATAATTGCTTTCTCTGTAAAATGTGTTTTCCTAACCGTTGATAGCTTCACTTTTAAACCATTAAATCTTTATATCAGCATCGACCAGTCTGATTTGAAAATCTCCTTTTGTGTTAGATATCCCGTTTATTGAGAAAGTTTAGTCAATCGTTTAGCTTTGACCCACGGAAAATGAGCAATATAGTAGAGACCTAGTGAAACTGTGCGGAAAAGCTTGTGCAGTAGTAGTACCTTACTATTATTATCAAAATACAAAAGTGCTTGCCTGTGCTTACATTATAAAAATCTTGAAAATAATTTAAGATTATAAACGTTAACGCTAAGAAATATATATTTATTTAAGTTTACTATGAATTGACACAATGTGTTGGTGACCCAATTGAGACTTTTAGCACTCGACTAATTTCATGTGTGGAGTGAATACGGTTGGCTTTACTTAATTTCGATTAGTGTGTCAGTACTAAACAAAGGTGATATCGATAGGATCCCCACCACGGGCCTCTTGCCCGTATACCTACGCTCAGTTATTAGCGATGCGATTGCTAAAATTGCCTCACATTACACTCTACCTGAGCGCATGCGCGAAGTTCGCTCCACTTTGTTTTTGCGTTCAATGTCAGTGTATCGGCTAATTTTATCACGATTCGCATACGCTACGTAACTATCTCGCTTGATGGGGCCAAAAGTCTGTTTGTTTTGATTTCTCCCGGCCCATATTGTAAGTAATATAAAACAAGGACAAACGTATGATGATTACCAGCGAAGATAAATTACCGTTTCCAAGAATATATTATTTTAAATTCAAGATAAGAAAACATTAAGTCACCATGTTTTTATTATTTTCGATTTAGATTTACACATCGAATCGGAAAATATTGCGTAATCTTTAAGTTTAATTCAAATCCGAGTACAAAAATAGATCTGCTTATGTCGTTGAATTTATTACAAAGCAATGAAAAGCTGAAATGATTGGTTCTAAATAAAGGTCACAGAGAGCAAAAAATGTAGTGTAACGGCGTAATAGTTGGACAAGAGGTGAACGTGCGGGCATCCGCGTGACGACTCAACAAACAAACGTTTTTCGGAGCTATTTCCGCAACAAGTGTTGTTTTGCAAAGAGAGGCCAAAGCGGGCGAGCGGCGATCGTGCGTCGCGCAGCGCGCTTCGTGCCTCCGCCGACATCGGCGCAAGCCGCACAATTTCGGTTTCATCTCGACACGAAAACCACATTTTATCTTACATGTTTACTTATCATATCCCATCGACTACGAGTACAAAATTCTATGTACTTTCATAGAATTATATATTGTAATAAAATTATTAAAACAACGTCAATCTTCTGTATATTTAAGTCAATTTGTGTTACCAAAACGTCTGCAAATGATTTAATTCGTGCATTTAAATGTGTTTGTTATTTATTTTTTTAGTTCTATATTGAGTGAGTACATTGACGCTATAATTATCATATGTTCATGTTTTTTTAATGCAGGAAAATTAACAAATCTTACATTATATTATACATAGATTAATATTTTTTTATTAAAAATGTGCTACTTGGTTTTTTATAGCAGTTTTATTGAACAAATTAAACTTCGTTTATCAAATATATAAACATACATCGTGTCATTCATAAATGTCAAAGTATGGAATATATATTACTTGATATATTTTTTAAAAACTTTTTCAGAACCCATAAATTTCGGGTTCCGCAAAAACAGATATTATAGAATACTATGAGTGACTGTCCATGGCATACTACTCACAGTGAAGAGTATAATAACAGCATATTGAATAGAATTATGGCATGGAGGATAGTTTCAAAATGCCATATGGACATTTTTTTGAAAGGGGAAGAAATTAAAATATTTTTTTAATAAAATGTTGTTGGTTAGATACAATAGGTATTATACAAGACAAAAAATTGGGCATTTACACTTGCAAATATTATTCGAAAAGAATACAATTTACGAGAAAGCATAAACAAAAATCCTAGAACGACTGCTTTCATGGACGAAGAAAATAAATACTAGGTACGGAATCCTCTCCACTCGGGTTTTTAATATGAATGCGACTATTAACGTTGATGGTATACTATCTGTCACTACACTAAACGACCGCCATAGATTTAATTCTGATAGTTTAGTTACCAAATTATCGTGGATATTCTATCATACAGAAAATTTAAAGCACAGTAAAATTTTATATGTTTTTTAAGAACAGTATTTACAGTATAATAATAATATAACGATTAAAAAGAATAGGTATAAACGAACAATTCCAGTTGTGACGTCATTAAAGGTGTAAACAACATTTGCATAAGCGTACAGAACTAAAATAAGAAACGAGTAGTAAAATAATGAAGTATCCAGAAATAAATGTACATATTACAATAATGAAGAACAACAGCGCTTTAGCGCGGCTTTTACTTATTTTAACAAAAGGTTGAAGTCACTTTTCAGTATATTTTTTGTTTTTGCAAAGTCAAACTCTTATTACTCGTGTTTTTTTTACATGCTTTAAGTCTTGTCCCGGTCACATCGCAAACAAATACCGTATACTCACTCAGTATCACATCATCATGTTCTAATTTCAAATTATCTCTTATAAAATATATCATAATAAAAAGGGCGCTAATGACTTAATATTATTTTATTACCTTAAGTCTATAATGTGTAGAACGTTGAATATGTATGACTAGATGTCGCCCGCGGCTCCAAGGGGCTTGTTAGGGGTTCGTCATCAGGTGTTAGGCATGAAAAGATAGCCTTTGTACATCCTTAGAATTCAAACTTGCTTCATAACAAATTTCACTAAAATTGGTTCAGTCGCGAAACAACAGACAGACGAAAGATACTTTCGCACTTATAATAGTAGTTTTTAATTATTATGAAGTTTATTATTATGTATTGATGTATATAGATTTTGAATAGAGTCTTGACAATAATCTATTTTGTACTCTTTAAAATATTGTTATGATATTCTTTCTTAATTCATTCAAGGCGGTCGCACTGCACGTTACAGTTTTATGATACCGTTTCTCCGACATTACCTAGATATTTGAATTTGACAAGCGTTTGATGTATAATTTATTGGACATTTTATTTGTACAGTTTTATTTTCCAGTACAAAATTGCGTCAAATACAAGTGGCGCGTGGTTCGTACGTCACGCGGTACGCAAATAATAAGCGTGGTCATCGACGCCCGCGCCGTCATGCTTGCCTTTTCAGGAAATTACGATGTTAACTAACCGCTCAATGCTCATTGTTGCTGTTGAGCGTCGACTGTTGACTCGTCCGTGCCGCTTCAATTAAATATGCGCATGCTCAGTCCATTTGTTGGGGCGCCTTTTGTTACTCCACTCTCGGGAAAGATTTGATTGAATCATTTTATTTTATTTCTTAATCTTTACATATATATAAAGATTATTTTGCAAACTACTTTTAGCTTAATGTTTTAATATGATCCTATGATTAAATTCGGTTATGATAATTCATAAAACTGTATTAAAATCCAAAGCTATAATTTGATACGAGTGCAGAATATAAGTAGATGTAATAGGGTATTACGTTACGAAAGAAATTGTTATTTACGATAAATTCTGAGATAAAGTGAGGTCTTTATTTTGCATGATTAATAGAGGTAATTTAATCTTAAAACCGGTCGCTGAACTAACGGTCAACGGTGTGGTATAGTCTGCACTCTATATATGATGGTAAAGGTTGCAATTTATCTTTATAGGTTAAATAGTACATCTCGAAGTCATCGTCTCAAACACCACAAATTATGTTAATATATGCATTTGTAGAATAATGGTTTTCCTTTTTAATTTAATATCAAGCTCAAAAAACACATATAGTAATAAAAATAAATCTTTTATAAACACCTTTTTAACTTGTGTCTCAATAACAGTTTTATAAAAAATTAATATATAAAATAAAAAACAGACAGTTTAAATTATATAAGTTCAATAAAATAATAAAAAACGTTGCAAATTTTTATTACAATCTGATGTTAAATTTTTGTGTAGACTTACTGGCTTTTATTTGAGAGCGAAAGTGACTTTTACGAAAAAAGGCGTGTTAAAAATAATCAATTTAAACGGACGTTGTTTTTTATAGAAGTTATTTATCCGTAGTCTCACGATACCCGCAATCAAACACCGACACGATGGAATGGCATTCACGTCGTATACGTTTCTCGTTATGGAGTCATATGTAAAATCTGCAAATGTGTTCGCATGGAATGTCGATCTGATAATTTACCTTATACAGCGAACAAAGTTATTATTTATAGCACTTTGTTCTATACTGCGTCAAGTATGAAATTAGTATTCTAAGTTGAAAAATTATTATAAAGCAAAGTGATTGAAACTATCCATGTTTATTAAATTTAAACAAATATTTTCGTAAAGCTAATACAAAATGCTTTAGCGTAAAAGTAGATCAATATGCGCAGAAATGGAAGTTAGATATATAGTAAACATTTAATGCGCAATTTAGTGCTCTAGGAATGCCGCAAGCAAGGGGTCTTTCTCAAGCAAGCCTCCTACAGACCCCCTCTCACTCCTCGGCGCTTCCGGGTCGACGACCGCGCCTCGCGACCTTGCTGCCTTCCTCTACTGAGCCCTTTAAATATTCTGCATTAACCGTCTGTTTACATTATTTTCGAATAAGGAATGTGGACAAGAAAGTTCAGCGTGAGCTTTCCCTATTATTGAATAAATTTATAAAAGAATGTTTGGTATGGTGTCGTCGGACGGATGGACTTTTGTTCGTTAATGAGTCACCGTGAAGTCACAACCGGCGAGCTTCTAGCGACGTAAACAACCGGAGCTACGCCCTGCGAGGCCGACGCGTGCAAACAAGCGCCCCTCGGATGGGTGTATCGACAACTGTTTCGTTGGATGCAGAGCCGCTGCCCAAATACATTTCAAATGAAATCGTTCACATGACTCAAATGAGATATTTATATTACTGACTGTACTATATAATACTTGATTGATTTATCATTTACATCTAAATTTATGATTATTATTTATGCAATACTCGGTGTTTGTGTTTTTAATTAACTGTAAATAAATATGATATTTACAAGCTGATAGAGAAGTGAAATGAGTGTTAAAAAATGGAACAACTCTGAGAGTTACTAGAGCGGTTAGTAAATGTCATTGAGTGACGAGAAAGTTTGAGTGAAAACTTTACAATTTTTTTGTCAAAATTTAGAATGTCGATGTTCGATGATTATCCAATTTAAATAAAAACGTGAACGTATTTGATGTGATATTTAAAAAAGGTTAATATCACTAGAACAGGAAATGAGAAAATGTAATATTTCTGTAGGATATAAATAGCAACTAATGAAGTAATTTGAAGAGTTACACTAACTTAGTTTACTTACGAGCAAATGTTAAGGAATTTCATTAAATATATTAATGATACTATATAGTATACTCATGTCTTGCCAGTAGTACCTCTCTTATATTAATCTCTGAACTTCTTGCGTTTATTTGAATTGTATTGTTTTACTTTTTTTTATATATATTTGTAATGTTAAACTGATGTTTGTTAAAATAGTTACATAAACACATTTAAAGATATCTTTATATATATATATAATACGTATGTTGGAGATGGTCATTTTGTTTATGTACATACTAATATTATACATTCGAAAGTAACTCTGTCTGTTTTGTTCTTTAAAACCAAAGGACCGATTGCTTTTATAAAGCAAGCTTTAGCTCCAATAAAGGACTGACTACTTTTTTATGCCTAAGGCCTGACAACAAACCCCTAAAACCCGAGTGAAGCTGCTGAACTAATAAGTGTATTTATATATATACACATTCACATTTGCTATATTAAACATGTTTACAAAAACAAATCAAGAGAAACAATTTAAGGCGTGGGCCGTCGCGGATCTAGTGGCCGGTCTAGAAATAATTACTCACAAAGGATAACAACTTTTTCTGTCGTTAAGATTAAGAATAATACGAAAACCAAATGCTATTATTATATGTATGCATTTTACATAATATAAGAAAAAATTAAAATACAAATTTAGGTCTTTGAATTTAAAAAAGACGAGTATTTCTGTACAAGTTCTAAGCTAAATTTTAAGGGTCTACAAATTTTATATCTAAAAGTTTTTATATTTAAATTTATATAATTAATATCTAAAAGTTTTTTTTTGGAAAAAATAAAGGTTACTTTTATCTATTTTAATTGTTACTGTATTCATTAATTTTAAATTTCCATGCAAGAATCAAAACAATAATTATTTCTGTTGCCACTTTTATATAGAGTTGAATATTTTAATATAACTAAAGGAAAATAGTTTGTCTTCTTATGGAAACGATGAGGTCAACTGTATTGTAGCACTGATTACAGATATCACACTACGCGATCCTCATTAAGAAAACATCTTAATGGATATATTTTAATGTAATATACCTTATTAATAGTAATATTTATTATAACGTCCTACATAATATGAGATTAAACGGGCATAGATTAATTCAGATGGATAGGGTCAAAAAGGGAATTCCGTCGGATTAGGCTGCTATTAGCGCGCCATCTGTGAGTGTGCGGCATGCGTAAATAAATAATGTCTGTACGAAATTCGTGGGTGGGTTCATAGGCAGGTCACGTGCGCTCCGCTCGCCGACGCACTTTTATTACATTCCTCGAATAAATATCTCAACGGAGAGCCTTCTATCCTCCATCAATTTCAACAATATACCATATTACCCACCCAGTACACCTTTTCTATAAAACGTATAAAGATATTTTATTTGTATTAACCCTACAGCAGCAGTTTTTTCAATGTTTCAATTCACCTAAAAAAATTTTCGCGTGCTGTATGTTCAATATCTTCATCTATTCTTATCTCACATTGCATCTCCATATTACTTTTTATAAAGAGTTGTAAGCATAAGGACACAGATGATATATAAAAAGTTAAATTAAAAAAATGTTAAGTGCTTATCCACCTACAGGTGTACACTATTATCGACTTAATCTATTATAAATGCACCTGGGTCTTAAATGCTCAGGTAAAGCAAATTGACAACTGCCAGTACTTTTAGCGATGTGGAATAAATGGAAAAAGAATATCGTATTGGCAACACAAATAATTACACGAAGTATAGTATATACATAGAAAGTGTAACAGAAAAAGAACAATACATATTAATGACTTAACCTTTACTTGACGTTTACATTAAAAAGAAGAAAGCTAAACATTGAAACAAAGAAATAAGAATAAATGATGAATCAAGACCGTGTCTATAGAAGGTTTACCTACCATCAAATATCTCATTATCAAAAATACTTACGTTAAGCGGCGTCTCAGAATAACAATGACACAATGAATTACTAGTATCTTTTCACGAGCCTTTTCTGACTGGCTTATACAATTACGTTTTCAATAGAGATCAGTTTTGGATTCGATTGTCAGAAAATTACCAAAATTTTTCACCGCTTTTATTCGTATTTCTTAAAACCTTTGTTAAATGATCAAAATCAATACATTTAATTTCCTTTTGGAAATTTGAGTGCAATGATAGCATATATCTTAAATTGCACGGAAGTTTACTTTATTTTAACTTTAAAATCTTGAAGATTTCGGGTAGATTATTAGTTTGTAGTAGAGAACCTCCTTAGTCGTCTATTTGTGTCCTCTTCACCAGTGTCCTTAGTGTCATCAATGTAATTTCTTGTAATACATGATGACGGTGACTATCTCGTCATCTAAGTGCCTCATGCTTTGTGAGGGTCCCACGTTCTCTTTCAGGTACAGATATGTTGTGGACAAGACGTTAAGAAGTATTCATAACTACATACATCGCCAGAAATAGGCTTTGCAAATACTTGTTTGTCAGTATGCGTTTCAAGCTTAGAATAACTTTGATATAACTGTTTTCATATAACTTCGCTCTGCATAACAAACCTTCTTTTCCTGTTTATTTCGGCATAATATTCTATATTAATAATGATCTCATTGGCTATTGATCTTGAATATTTAACTGTTCTGTGTTTTCATTTTAAACATAGAATGTGATTTTTGATTAACTGATTATTTATTCAAATGATTTATGGCTTTTTCTTGTGAGAGTAGATTTTATGGTTATTGATTGGGGATATGCTGCTACTATTCTTACATTCCATCCATCGGAAATCATCGGTTTTCATCGTTTAGAGGCATTCATTATAAGATAAGTAATAAGGTTTCATGTAGTTGATGTACAATATTGATTGCTGATTTTTTTATTTATCTTGCAATGCTGTAAGTGTTTTTTGGTATTTCATTTTCCATTATACATTCCAAACATATTTTTACGCACTCAATCATTACATCAATTAATCATTCTTATCTGAGTATTTAAAGGTAAGTATAATGGTATGTGATTGTGTATGTTTTAATGGAAATTCTTGATTAGGAACTTTTTTTTTCATTTCTATTGTCACAAATTATGAAATAATTTTGTACGCTTTAAAGTTATAAATAAAAAATATTTGGTTGAACTGAAATATCCACTCTTATATCGTGTATATCTATTTTGTAAATCCAATCTTAAATATCGCTGTGAAATTAACGTTATTGTGTGAGTATGCAGAAGCTGATACACGACATTGAATACGATTATTATTTTTAAAGGACTTCCTCATAAAATACATAGTATCTTCTGCCGACGTTGAAAATATGATCGGGTCGAGCAATACCGTACATTATAAGTACCGTACGAACCCTTTTTTAATGTACACATTTGTATTCCAAAATCAACCGACACCATTTGTTTTGGTCTTGATCATTCGGAGAAAATAAGCTGTGATAAAAGGGCAGATACGAGTATTTTCTAATAATGATCTTATGTTTCACAAGATACATGAACCCATTAAAAATTAGCCATCTATTATAAGAATGGGTGTAACTATATAAAATGATTACGAAGGGTATTGTCTGTTAGTGTGAAGCTATTTGTGATGTACAGTCATTAATATCTACTGTTTTATTTTCTCTCTTGAATATCGGCGTTGTTAGAAAATTTCTACATAAAATAATGTTCTAAATTTAGTAAGACTTGTTGTGATTTTAGCTGAACCGAACATGAATAGTTTTACGAGCATTTTATGAACGCTGTATCTTTGACGAATGAACGTAACAAAGTGCAGAAAAGTCTTCCTTTTAGGTATCTATTTTTTTTTCTCAAATGATAATTTATATTTTGGTAAACGTAATGTTTATTCTTCAAATATATAAGTATATATACTAAGAGATGGTGTTAATTGAACCACTAAAGTATCGAGTTTTGTACAACAAAAATTTACTCCCTCCTCCCTTCTTCTGAGCTTTCTTTGAGATTATTCTATCAGGATACAATGCAGCTTGATGATACCCGTGTACCAGAATTTCACTTAACACTTTCGGTTACTTACTTCTACATCCAGCACGATGCGAATAATAAACAGCTAGCAACTGAAAACCCCGATCATTCCAACAAGAGTTGAGTTCATACATAAGACAGTGCGTACCTCCAAAATACGTAATTACGTACGTAAAATGTATAGGAAATAGTCTATTTAGACTATTTTCTTAAACTATAATACAGTAGAGCAAAATGCAGGGACATAGCGGTTTGTATTGTGTATTGACAAAAAAGCGGTGAACGTTTTATATAAATACATTCTGTAGTATATTCAGTAACATCATAGCACCCGTGTGAAGTCAGGATGGGTCGCTACTTTGTATTAAATATTACTTAATAAATAGTACAACAAAAATTATATTCACAGTATTGATACCTGTGTCACTATTTTAATTATTCGAAAAAGTTCAATACTTGTTTACTATACAGCTCGCTTATGTTTCAAATTGTAAATAAATAGCACAGCTGACAACATCAATTTCGTTAATGCATCGGTTGAATATTGGCCAACCGACACATGTAGCGCTGTTGAGACGCTAGCTATTTCAATGAGATTTTCTTTTCTACTATTTTTTTTTCTTCTGAATTAAGTAATAAAAAAAATAGCAGTTATTTGACTGAAAATTTGAACAATATCAACTTTAATACTGTAAATCTTTTGTAGTGTAAGTAAAAAAATAAATACATATATATAATCTTTATATAAAAATATATGGCCAGAATATCATTTCGTGAAATATGCCTAAAACACAAAACACAATATATAACTAAGGACTTGAAACAGCCTTAACATCCAGACATGGTTCAAATAGGTGTAAGCTAAACTTAGAATTTCCAAACAGAACAGACAGAGAAAAGAGGTTTTATACCTATATATACCAATCTCATACGCCTGATTAACTTTTGTAGGTCAACGTAAAAAAATTACCAACTCGAACTTCATTGATGTGTCATCCAATTCGTATTATGTTGGCGAATATTGCCATTGTTATCACTAAATGAATTCTGCGAATTCTGCTTAGCAATCGGATAAACTTTTGTCAAAAATATGGTGATCTATAAAAACTCGTACTCGTGTTAGATGATATAAATAAATGCTGCGGCCAGCAGACACAGTTACCAATAAACTTAAAACATTATATAATTTCCTATTGTGATTGTGGTTGAAGTTTCCTTTACGGTGTGTATGGCATAGTATGGGTGAGCGGTGTAATAACAGCGCTAGCTGCCCACGTTATCATTACATTGCGCAACTTGTTTTGCTCCGTATCTACCCATTTATTTGTAAACGAATACAAGTCACTAACCTACATTATATTAATAATACTAAATGTCAAGCTATATTATTTAAATAAACGTTAGATTACGATTTTTTCGTAGAATGATACGTATTTACATACGTTAAAGTTGTATCTGGCGACAAATGTGAAGCAATTATATGTTATTTTTATATCAACCCCACATTCATATAAAAATATTCAAAACAAATATTTCGATAGCGTTGTAAATAAAGTCTTATCAGGGAGTGATTATGAACGGATGTGCAAAAATATTGTAATCTACATTTGTGGTAATAAGCTGTGTGAATGTGAATGAACAACAACAATAACACGCGGGCGCACCATGTGAGGCGGCCATTGATATCTTCATTCAGAGACCGGAAACATAAATCAACGTAGTGCGACGTTACGCCTCTGGATTACCCGTACACTTCAAAACTTTACCGATTCTTAGTTTATCGCTCTTTTCATTACAATAACAATAATTTTTATTCATTAAAATACAACAATCAAGTAATCGCAACTATCAAACGAACGCATGCCCGTATACCATGAAATAACGAGTACAATATACATTCTTGCTTTGTATAATTGCTTTATTTCATTTCCCTTCGAACATCACATAGCACACGGCACATTCACATTAAGTGAATTGAGGAAAACTTGAAGTTGTATGCGTAATTCTTAGAAATAAATCTGTTTTGTGACCGATATTGAGCTAACAAAACTTTTGAGTAGCACCTTTTGTAAATTTTTTTTATCTCATTTGAACATGATTTACTATACATTATAATTTAGGTGATTATTTATCCGTTTCTTATGAACAGTAACGACCATGATTTAATGCTATGGGCATTTAATCATGGTCGAATACATAACTGACAACTGTAGACTGTAGTCGAGTAGTAAATATATTATGAGGTCCTCGAAGAATGTTCTTGTCCCAGATCCGCAGCGCGTGATCATGTGTGAGAATGTTTACGTTTATCGGACATCCGGGACTTGAGACGTAATTGCAAACGCATTGTGCACGTGACGTGAGTCGACGTCAGTGCATTCGAGTTGTCGGTTCGAGTATGTATCTAAATGTAGTGGAGCGACGCCAATTATCAGTAGACAAGCAGCTCTATTTGCAGTGAAAGTGCAATGAGTCAGACCGCAGCCGCAGTCCGCGACCGCTTCGTCGGAAATAGACCCGCGACGCGCACACACGCCCACACTCGTGTACAATTTTGATACTTATTGCGATAAAGATAAAATGTATAATCTTAACGTTGCCATTATCTATCGCTAGTGCGACCGATTGAACCTTTTTGTACCGAATACTCATTAATAAAGAATGGTTCTTAAATGTCTCAACGTTTATATAAATATGTCGACTATTTTATATAAATTTACTTCTTATTAATTACTTCCGATTTATTTTTTAAATATTAATGTATTTTGTCAAAAATATAGGTACATAAGATACAAACTTGTTTTGGTGTAAACCAGTAATAATAAATATTTAGGTATCGGAAGTAAAGTTTAATGAGCACAGGAAAAGCTTAAATGTAAATGAAGGAATTGTCAGTGCTTAAATGTACAAGAGGCGAGGATAAACTCTCTTTTAATGAATAGTGATGTTCTAAAATAGATAACGTTAAAGTTGGCATGAGGTTAGATCCAAATATAAAACTTGCCTATATATAATCTTTGCATTATTTAATTCGATAAGCCGTTTTTAACCACCTATATAACTGTGTACTTACCTCCTGCCCGAGAGTTGCTTTACTTGAATTATCAATTTGATAAAACTGAAATTTTTGAACAGGATACATAATATTTTTTTAACAACATAAACAAATGAATATTCTCTCGATTAAAAAAAATCTGCAGAATAAATATATCGGTTAAACAAAATAAAAACTCTTATTTAATGTATAGTGTATTCATTTTAACGGTGATATAAAATGTTACAAGTGATCATGATCACAACATATTTTGTTGCACGTATACGAACCGGTCGTATAATCTGCAACATTGCAATAAAATCTCTTTAATTAATGCACTCATACGAGCGGCATTCACGTCAGATTATCTTCGCCCCTTTCAGTTGTGTAACAACAATTGAGTAGCATACTCTAGTAATTCCCGCGAGTACGCCAAGTGTATGTTTATCGCTCAGAATGCACTGACGCCATGTGCATCATTGCACTACACACCGCTCGCGGCGTACCTACTACGTTATGCCACACGTGACGCAACTTGTTTATCTGGCAAACATCAGTGAGCGAACTCAATGACTATAATTCTGCTAAATTATCTTATGCGTAAAAGAAACGAGGATCTACCGTCAATGTCATTCCAATTATTATTATTGCAATAACCCATCGTTGGTATTAAGTTCCTTTTTCCTTTCCAGTTTATGTTTAAGGTATAATAATATACTTAGCGAGACGGTTTCGTAGTACAGGGCGGGAGGACGCGGGGGCGGAGTGAAGGCTGTAGTAGCGACGTAGTAAGCGAGGAGTGGGGAGAAGAGAAGGGACGGGGCTCGTAGCGTTCAATATTCTGTTTCGCCATTACGTTGTAGTGTTGTATGTAGTGATGGCATCAACGGTATCGATACCTTTGCATGTGTTCATATCCTACACGATATTAAAATAGTTTTTTTTTTTATTATTAAAATGACTTATATGGCTAAATGAGAAACTTTGCGAGTCTTTTTTAAAATAATCTGTAATTTGCATACTTAAATATTTGTTGCTTAATATATATAGCATAAATATAAAATAATAAAATTTTAATGAATGTAATAAAATAACTCAATGTGTATAGTACAAAGGTATGTAATAAAACAGGATTTCAGCGTTAAAGCAAGTTATAATCATAGCATTATCGCGTCACTACACGACGTACCTGTAAGGAGTACAATAACATTCCATTCTCTATAAATATCCGCTGGGCTGAGTGACCGAGGCTGGCGGGGCGCGGGCGGTTCTGCGGTAGAGTTCATTTGCATTGCAATGCATCCACTGTGACTGCGACGCGGATGCTCGCTCCACTATTCCTCGTCCAACGGCGACTGTCAAACTGACCGCTAACCATCCATCAGGCATACAAGGCAGGCGACAAACTTAAAGCTATCGTGACGTAGTATTCACATAGAAACGTTTTAATGATATTTCTAGTCTATTTATTGCCATTTTTTACGTTATGTTATTTTACAGCGAAACTTAATTTTTACGAGAATATTGCACGCGAACGCTATACATCGGCCATAAAAGGAAAACACGTTAATCAAAACACATCGCTCACCCATATACATCCACACAATGAAGATATAATGTTCATTCACGACCGCGTATCCTTCATAAACATTTTACAAATTCGTACAGTCATGCTTGACTCATTGATTCCATGTATGTTGAAGTTGCGTAGTTACTCTACCTAAATGGTGAAAATGTTATATAAAAATTTAATTATACATGTAAAAAGTTATCAAAGAAAATAAAACAATATTATGTAAAACTTAATATCGATAGTACAACAATGTAAGGTAGCAGTGGATGAACGATAAAATAACGAAACGTACACTTCCTTGTTATTGTTTAAACAAGTCGCCATTTTATTACACCCTCCCGCGCTTTCGACGCACATGCGCAATGCGTGAGCTGCGTCCGAAGTCCTGTTTCCTTTTCTGTGCCTACTGCGTATTTACCTTCGACATTTCAACTACGCAATAATGTGACCTTGCGTCCATCTCATCTATGTTTATATATAAAAACAAACTAACAGTCGTTATCAGTAAATGAATGAAACTTGAACCGTTTCTATTGTGCTCCATTTACTGTATCTTTTGATTGCTTATTCGATAGACGTTCGTTTTGTTATACTAAAAATTTAATTTAATTTCAAATTACTTTAAAATAACATATATTTTTGCTGTTATGTATTCCTGGAAATATTATTTTTCAAATGCACACTGGAAAGCATAGTGGCAAATGGGCATACCATAAATATTTTTGTATAATAAAAAATATGTACCGTGCCTTTGCATCAGCACCTTTGGAACTGAGATGTTTAACTTAGTTGGAACGCAACAATACTAATTATTTCTGTTTATCGGTAGAATATACAATACTACTCACCTAATACTTATAACTACGCATAGTAACTAAAGCAAGACCAAGATAACTTATTTACGTATTTTACAAACTTACTTAGGCGCCATCCGGTATTATTATTACAATTATTAACCATTAAAGATTATCTTAATTTACATCTAATTAGAATATAAATTATTTGTAATTAAGACCGGAAACGCTTAAGTGTTTTGCTTTTTAGCATAGGCCTCCCACAGATTCCTCCGTATTTCTCGGTCTTTGATTTACCTTCTCCACAGTGCTTATGCTGCGACTCTACTTATATTCTTTTAAACTGATGAGCAAGCTCAGTATCGTAACAAAGTTTTTTTTTCTTATGGAAAGATTAGTGCTACTACTATTTTTTTTTTAATTTATTGTAGGTCAAAGTTTCTTGTTTAATTTGTGACAGAATAATAGCGTGTTTATCTAATACTAGCGCCCCGGCTTCGCACTGGTGCAATACTGATACTAAATATACTACAAAATTTATTTATTTAGGACATCACATTACAAACTTATAAAATATCAGTATTTTTAACTATATTGTCCATGTATTATATACAAAAACCGTCCTCTCGAATCATTCTATCTTTTACAAAAAACCGCAACAAAATCCTTTGCGTAGTTTTAAATATTTAAGCATACATAGGGATATAGGGACAGAGAGAGCGACTTTGATTTATACTATGTACTGTATATTTTTAATTTAATGAACTTTCTTTGAAAAATCCGATTATTATGTATAGGAGGAAAATAAACTAAAAACATATATGAAAAGAATCATTTCTCGAATTTCAAACGAGAATAGGACGGCCATAAATGGTGTTGTAATGAAATGATTATAATCAAAAAGTTAACGATGCGTTGTTTACGATGTCTAATTAATAAAAACGTATGGATAGATATCATGTAATTGTTATGAAACTAGGCATGCGTCCAAACTCAGATGCGCCAAACGGAAACTTCCTATTCACGATGCTTCGACACTTCAGTTTTTATGACCCTCCTAAAATAAGTTGCCATTAAAATAATACATTTTAATTTTAATTAATTACAGAATACGTCACTACGTAATTAAGCATTTTAGTTCATTATTATGTAAATATTTTGTTACATGGGTCATAAAATGTAATGTTCATTAAACATAGCTCATTCACTTCATCACTAAAATATATCTACCAGATTTATGAAACGGACGCAACTCGAGTATACTTATTACTTGTAATATTCCGTAATCATTAATTTCACTCAGGCAAGCAGTTATTCGATTGTCACTTAAACTATTTTCTGTGTATAGATGTTTGTATGTCTTATTTTAATAATGACAAATGATATAATTTCGAATTCAGAGAACTTATTTCGCTAAAATGTTTTTGACATAAGGACATAATTGCTTCACGGGAGTCCATTAACGCGTTATCAACGGTGCGAAGGAAACTATAACAAATAAATTAATATTGATTAAGATAAATTAATTCTATTTACGTTGTTATCAATAATCAGTAGCAGAATGATGATTATCAACGAA
Organism: Vanessa cardui; assembly: GCF_905220365.1. NCBI lineage: Eukaryota > Metazoa > Arthropoda > Insecta > Lepidoptera > Nymphalidae > Vanessa > Vanessa cardui. The sequence continues at coordinate 5,222,895 of NC_061123.1, read as the reverse complement.
ATTATAATTATTAATTTATGAAAATAAAAATAAAAACACTGTGACGTCATTTCTATATATGTATATATATTATAAATCATAAGGGTTTCGTCTGTTTATTTACTTATTTAAAAGGTATTTTTTTTAAGCATCGTGATACCTTCAATAAATTTAGGTACTCGAAACTTTTGAAAACAATGTTATGTCAAACAATACATTAACAAGTAATTATTTTAAGAGATTATGATTATAATTATGATATGTACATATTTGACATTGATTAATTAAACTTACGATACTATAATAATAATATGATCGATTGCTAGAATCAATTATTCCAACTAGAAAGCTAATAATTAGAAGTTTATGTTTGTGTACAGTTTGAAACAGTAATTATGTGTTTAAAACCTTAAATTATTTCTGTCACTCGTAGATTATCATTTTTACTTGTATAATGTAATATTTTATTTCGTTTTAATAAAAAATATCAAGCATAGTAACGTAATTTTACCATTGTCATTCAAACTTTGTTAACATTGTATCAAATGACATTGTAAAAAAATATGAATCAAATTTCAAATACATTGTTTTTGTGTGCGTAAATATAAGGTAAATTTTATTTTACCGACATATTACGTACTGCTGAGCTAAGGCCTCTTGTCCTCTTGAGGAGATGGTTTGGAGTCGTTGGATGTTACTCGATAATCAGACACAGATGGTAGATTTCAGCATACTCATCATGTTTCCTCACCTCCGATCAGTTTATGAATAAACACAAATAAGACTTAGCTATGTCTAGGCTAAGCTACAACTACAAAATATTGTGTATGTATTTCAGACTAAACATATTCTTGATTCTGGCGAGGATTCGAACCGCCAAGACGGGCTGTTAAAAAGTTATTGGACTTATACGTCGATGTATGGTAGGAGTCTCGAGGTTAGAGGTGTGTTCACTTCCATGACTCAGACAGCTCGTAAAGCTGTTGCTCCTGGTTTATTTAGTCGTGTCGGATTTACTATTCCATCAGTTTATGAGCAGTAAGAAAGATAGATGCATCTGTGTGTGCACACTCCTTTGCACTAAAACATGCCCTGTAGTTGGCTAGCTTGTGTTTCGATTCAAATCCGTACTCTATCAGTTTTCGGACACGTCTCTCAATCGACATCGATGTTTTTCTGACCTCTTGATATACACTCGTAAAAAAAATTTGATTATATTTATATTATCAAGAAAGATATACTTAAGATTAAAAACTAAAATATATAAAATGCTTGTGAGTGACTAATCATTACTATTTTTGGTAGATGTATATTTATAGAATAGGTAAAAATCTGTACCAATTATAAATTTACCAAAATTAAAAAAATGCGTATAATTAAAAAAAGCTCCGGCTTTTATTACAATAAATGTAAATTTCCGATCTTATCTGTATGTACCTGGCATTATCGGTACGTCGTATATCAAACAGTAATAGCATTATTGCAACCTGCTAGTTCAAGCAACTGAATTTTAAAGCATTTTCACACTATCAATCCGTTCGGCTGATTTTTTTCTAACGCTTATTGTGTTCGTGATAGGACTATCTATATCCTGTTTCAACCACAAGAAGATTATAGAGATACAAACAACTTTGTCATTGAATTCACGCGATATCATTGATCGAGGTCTCATATACATGTTATATATAAAAATATGTTCTTGTTTATATTCATTCATGATCTCATAAATGATGGAAGATATACATTATGAATTAGCTAAAAAATAACGTTTTAAATGTCAGCGAATGTTATATCGGAACTTACGAGGTTACAAGGAATAGTATTGCAATATAAATAAAGATATATATATATATTAATCAAAAACTGTTTGTAGTAAATAATATAGCGAGCTGCTAGCAAATCGTTTGGAATATGTAAATCGACGGTTTGTTTATCTTTACTTCTTCGATTGGCTGGCTATAACTATACCTACAAAATTAATTAGTTTTTGAATATGGAATAAATTACCGTTTATTTTCGTAAAGATAAACAACAACTTTTTGAACTAGGTATTATATTAATTATTTATTTTCTATATCAATATTATAAAATGCGAATGTAACTCTTTCTACCTGTCTGTTGCGTATTCACGGTGATAGCACTAAACCAAATTTAATGAAATTTAGTATTAAACAAGCTTGAACTCCAAGAAAGGAGGAGGCTAATAAGGAGATAGGCTAGTTTTTATGCATAACCTAACGACACCGAACTAAAACGCGGGCGAAGCTGCGGTTGATAATAGTCGTAGTTACGAAATTTTATATACTTATTTGTTTTTGTGTCCTCGTCGTTTTACTTTTTTATTATGAAAAAAAAAACAAACTTAATTTAATTTGCGTCGAGTGAAGTGAACAGATAAAATCTAGTTTGCTTTATATTAAAAAAAAAAAAAACAAATTATCATGTAAATCCTAAAAAAATATGTTTAGAATATAAATGTGTAAAATATACGATTGTTAATGACTGCTTTATTTTGACAAGATTCATTTTATATTCACTAATTAATTAATTAGCTTTATATGTTACAAATACATAATATACACATAAAGCATACTGTATGTTGATATACAGATATACATATTAAGATCATTAACACCTAGATTAAGAAAAATACCTGCAGAAATTGTAAACGATTATGATAAAATTAATTACGACCATAGACTTTTAACCTTTTTTAAATTCAGTGCTGAATAATTGTTACGCGGGCAGGAATGCAGATGAATGCTCATGGGCACAACTATTTTAAAATAGTCTTTATTTCGAATCGTATAATAAGTTCCTTATCCCTGGTCCTTATGTTTAGTAATTAGAATGGTTCCGTATGCAATCGGGCAGGCACTAAGATCTAGTTGTACTTATGTCTAAATATTAATGTAAAATATTTTTTATTGCAGTATGCCCGTCGATAGATATAAGGAACAGTCCTGAGTATATGGAACAGAAGCTGCGCGAATGTCGAGTGATAGAAGGTCACCTCAGCATCGTGCTCATGGAACGAGCTACGACCGCTTCGTTCGAAAACGTCAGTTTCCCAGAACTCAGGGAAGTCACCGGCTACATATTGATATACAGGTATCTAGACTATCTAGACTTCTTTATGTTTATTTGGTAAAAAACACTTATAGTAAATTATATTACTTATATGTGAAGTAGTAGAATCACGACATAACCTAATCAGGCTCTATACCAATCAAAGAAAAAGTAAATGGTTACATTGACATATTCCACGCGGTTTGCAAGTCCATTTAAAAAACTACTGATAGTTAAGCACTACAGATACATTTTCATTAATATATTTTAATTATCTATACGTATACATATAATAAAATTGGACTGTGTTTGTAATATTAAAATAGCCCTTTTTTACTCAATTCATATGTATGTATGCACAGTACATATACTAAAATAACATTGTTTATAATTTTTGCCTGTCTGTCTATTTGTTCCGGCTAATCTCTGGAACGGCTGCACCGATATTGACGGGACTTTCACTGGCAGATAACTGATATAATAAGGAGACTTAGGCTACAATATTATTTTTTTCTGTTAAATTTTAACGCATACAAGGTCGCGGGAACAGCTAGTAAAATATAAAACTGGTCACTTAAATAAATACAACATGATCAGCTCCAACTCTTTATGATCATGACCACTAGCAGAAAGAGTTAAGGCGCAGAAATAACGGCATTACATGTTTATAAGGCAATGGTTGTATTCTTCTAACTTTCAGGCTTTTACTGATAATGTTTTTTCGACCCGACCTGAGGTTTGAATCGAAGACCTCCAGCTTGATTTTCTCATTAACTACGAAACACTCATGTTTCATACAATTTACAATTAACGTAAAAGTTGTGGCGTGGAAGTATTTTCGAATAATTAAGTCATCGCAAGCATCGTATTACTAATTTGTTATGTTATAAAATCTAAATATAAATATAATTATATACGCTAAAATTAAATTCAGTATGTATTACGTCATTATGTTTCCTGTAAGCTGAGCATTAGAACATATCATTGCAATATTTTATAATGTGTAAAAAGAGTTTATAAGTTCAACTGGCTTTAATTTTCTGCATTATAAATAATATACATATAATTAAACTGACGACCTCCGTGGTCGAGTGTTGTGTACACCGGTTTTCATGGATACGCCACTCTGAGGTCCTGGGTTCGATTCCCAGCCGAGTCAATGTAGATTATCATTTGTTTTCTATGTTTTCTTGGTTCTGGGTGTTTGTGGTATCGTCGTTACTTCTGATTTTCCATAACACAAGTACTTTAGCTACTTACATTGGGATCAGAGTAATGTATATCATGTTGTATATTAAAAAAAAAAAAGTTTCGAAAAATATCTTGGTATTGCCAATATATTATATATGCCAAATTAAAAGATTGGCTTATTTCATACTAGTGTCTTCTGTGTTTAAATGTATAAAAAACGCTAATGTTATTATATTGGTATAAGACCTTTTTAGAATGACTTAAATTAATAATGTAGATATTAATAGGTAACTGTTTTGTGATTGAGATTGTTTAAATATTCTTTGGTCTGGGAATTGTTATAAAAGAAGGAAGGAGTAAATAGGATAATGTTATGTTATAATAAAGCCTGAACATAGCATCGCCATTATCTGCCTCGAATTAGAACTTTGGCATTTGCCATTTGTCCAAAAACCTTGGGATCTAAATTATTATGTCCCCCGTCCAAGTACTTACACTGGGTCACTCACCATTATGACTGAAACACATCAATACAAAGTAACATATGTATATGATGAGTGGGTGGCCTAACCAAACGAGCTTGGACAAAGATCATTCTGATCCTGATTTATTGATCAATAAAATTAAATCACATATAGTGATCCTATAGATACTATGAGTTTTGTTAACAATATTATTTTGTTTTCAGATTGAAGGGTGTACGTAACCTCGGAGATCTGTTTCCGAATCTGTCTGTGATACGAGGCATGCAGCTGTTCAGGGATTTCGCTCTTGTTATATTCGATAATGAAGGGCTTGAGGTAAGTTTGCCTATATGATAATAATAAGTACATTAATATAAAATAGAACTCGCAATTATTTTTAAGACTATTTTTGTTACACTTACGATTGATAGATTTGATCTTACACTCAAATCAAATGCATCAAAAGGACAAAAGAATAATACATACATGCGATAAATTAAAATACGATTTCAAATGCTTATTTATTGTTGAAAATGTACAACAGCTTCGCAAAGAACTACGTAAGTCTTGTAATTGAGGTTTATTTTGTTATGTACAGTCTTTAGGTCTTCGCTCGCTTTCGAGGATAGAGAGGGGTGCTGTCCGCATCCAAAATAACGACCGCCTCTGTTACGCCAACACCATCGACTGGTCTCGCATTAACGTCGAAGGGCCTGAGAATAATATTATAAAAGTAAGTATACGATTATATTATTATACTGTACATAACATTGTCATTGTTTTTAATATTTGTCTAGTTATTATCGTGATTCGTTAATGGATACTGAAGAATTATGTACTAGGTTTGCAACGAATATTCGGTTACTATTCGATATTCGTCATATTCGGCTTTTTTTACTATTTTCGGCCAAATATCGAATACATTCATCTTTTCATTTCTCTTTTAATCATTTAAGTAGTCATTGTTACATAAAACATGTATATAGTCATCTTCTATATTACACAAGTTAAGAATTTTTCGACGTCTCCGGCATTATCCGGCTGTTGTGACTCTAACATCTGGCCGTAATACATTTCCTTCATATTCGGCTATTCGGTCAGGGGATTTGCCAAATATTCGGTATTCGGTATACTGCCGACTAAACTATTTGTTGCAAGCCATACTATACACCGTTATTTTTAACTTCCGGTAAAATCGACAATATTATTAATATTGATGACTTTACCTAATATAATATGATGATTGATGACGTACACGATACAACACCTAAGCTATCATTTAGTCCGGCCGATTTTCCTTAAGAAGTTTATACTCATATACTCCTTGGCTGTATTTGAATGAAACAATTGGTTGTTTATCTTTTGTATACCAAAAACGTCATAAAATTGTTATTTTGACATACAAATAGAATGGAATCCCTATTATATTATTACGTTTTTTTGGCGCGTGCATGATATAGTTATTGACAAATATGTCAATACCGATTCAAAAGTAAAACAATTTTGTAGATTTTATTTTTTAACAGTTAAATAATATTGCCGTTATATTTTAATAAAAAAAAAAAACGTGTCAAATACGTGATTTTATTATGAATAGGAAAGTTTATATCAATAAAAATATCGACAGCTCACCGCGGTCGCTTCTCGCATGCATTCCGAGAAAATTAGAAAGCACTTATACCATTTTTTGATTGTGCGAAACGAAATATTTGCTCGTCGTATTTTTTTTCCGAGAAATATTTATTTAGTGGTTAGAATGGGATTCGAAGCTCAAGGCTCTCTTTATGTTCTGCTATGTGCGTTACATACGAGTATGGCGGGCGTGTGGTATGTAACGACGATATTGCGGTTCTCGGCCACTATAAAGTTCCTCGCAGAACTCGTTTCGGACAGGGACCGTGGGATTTTTTCTGTTATTAGTTCCGCTTAAGGTGTACCATATTCATATGCTAGATTCCTTTGAAATTTTTCTATTTTTATATCACACGATATACATTGTTCGAATTCTTGTACCTTTTATTGTTATTGATAAGAAATTAATTACATTTCACACATTATTTAGTCTTGATTGTAACGCGTCCATATCGAAAATACGCAGAAAGAAAGAATGAAGACCAGTAATGAGTTTTTTCTAAAAGAATAGATATATAAAAGAAAGAACATATTTTCGCTTATTATAATTATTACTGATTTATTACATATAAAAACGTGTCAACGAATCTTGCGAATTATATTAGTAAAATAACGGTGAGCAAACTTAAACTATTGGGGTACGGTTATTCAAAAATCAAAGGTTGTTAATTTTAAGGGATCGTCAAATGTAGAAGGTAGAGAAGTGTGTTTCCTATAATGAACATTATTTATCAATTTACTTATATCAACTTTCTTTTGTTTATAGTCTAACTATGACACTCGACTTTGCGGCCTGTGTCCTAACGCTCAAAGTCGCATGGAAGATCACAGGCAGCTTCACTTACAATGTCCAGCTGACTTCACGGGGCGGCTCCTCTGCTGGGACGACAAACACTGTCAAAAAAGAGGTACGCGTACATTTTAGATCACACACTTTACATTGCTACATATTGAATAGGTTAATAATCAAAACAAAAATATTTTAATGAGTTATTAGAAAGGCGGATTGGAAATAGATTGTAAATGATTTGTATGAATCGCAGATTGCCCACCAAAGTGCGGCGTGCACGCGTGCTACGAAGACGGCAAGTGCTGCCACCCCGCGTGCGCGGGCGGCTGCGACGGGCCGCTGGCGAGCGACTGCCACGTCTGCGCCAACTTCTCCTTCCGCTACGGCAAAGAGCGGACCTGCATGGAGCGCTGTCCCGCAAACACATACGAGGTGAATATCGTCTTTATGCTATAATATCGGCTTTATGTAACAGCCCGTAAATTTCTTGTCTAAGTCTAAGTAGTTTGGCTAAGTCTTCTCTACCATTAAGGAGAGGGTTTAGAACATATTCCACCACGCTGTTCCAATGCGGGTAGGTGGAATGCACTTGTGGCAGAATTTCGATGAAATTAGACACATGCAGTTTTCCTCGATATTTTCTTTCACCACCAAGCACGAGATGAATTATAAACACAGATTAAGCACATATACATAGTGGTTCTTGCCTGGGTTTGAACTCGAAATCATCGATACAGACGCACGCGTTCTAACCACTGGGCCATCTCAGCTCAGCCAGATATATATAATTCAATAAAGTATTGCTTTAAATCTTCAATAGAAGTAAATACAGGATAGTCCGATATGACGATGTCGTTGTCCCGCAGCTGTCGCGGCGCTGCGTGACGGAGCAGGAGTGCCGCTCGTCGCCGCCGCCGCAGAGCAGCGCCGGCGACGCCGAGCCCAACATCCGCGCCTACAAGATCCTGCGCAACCGCTGCGTCTACGTCTGCCCTAACGGATACATGGAGGTGAGTCAGCGTTATGTTACAAGCGATAAACAAAACGTTAAAATCAATTTTTTTTTATGGTATAGGTTGGTGGACGAGCAGATGCGCCACCTGATGGTAAGTGGTCACCATCACCCATAGACAATGACGCTGTAAGAAATATTAACTATTCCTTACATCGTCAATGTGCTATTAACCTTGGGAACTAAGTTGTTATGTCCCTTGTACCTGCAGTTACACTGGCTCACTCACTCTTCAAACCGGTACACAACAATACTGAGTACTGTTATTTGGCGGTAGAATAACTGATGAGTGGGTGGTACCTACCCAGACGTGCTTGCACAAAGCTCTACCACCAAGTAAAACAACGTATAATATAACAACGTGATTAAATCTGCAGCCTCTCCTTGCTACTTATTGAGTTTAAGAAAATAAAATTGAACGATTTACTACCGGAGAAATTAAATAAAAGGATTTTTATTTCGGAGTATACGAGATAAATTGCAAATGAGGCACTTAAAAGATGCGTGTTCGGAATTAATCGCCATTTTTTATATGTGTTCCATTAATACCATTATTTTTTCTTAAATACGAATACCAAAATTTATATACACATACTAATGCAAATACATTAAATTAAAAAGCGTCATTGCATAGACTTGTCAAACATGCTAAAAGAGTTTTTTATAGTTTGTCTCAAATTGACTTAACGCTGGCTGGATAAGGCATTCGCTGTTTCTAGTAATCTAGACTTTTTCTTAAGTATTATTTACGTAATATATTTAAATTTTCGTTTATAGAAATATTTATACAGAATATAGTAAGCCAAAAGTAAATCTATTCACAAGGGATAAAGTATTATTATTTGCTCTTTCTAAGCCATGAACCGTCAGATGCTATTCAAAATGTCACCAAGCATGATCAAGTTACCAGTCCATATTCTATTGTAAATAATTTATAACGTTAAATAATTGGAAACAAACCATTGCAATGCTTGAAGGAAGCCAGTCTCAGTAAGGATGATCGAAGGATTCTAAATTCGAAAGGATTAGTGTCGTGGAACACCCGTTTGGGACGAATTTGTTTTTGCACTACATTATGTATTAAATAACAGATAAAATGTAATAAACAAACCACATTTAAACATATATAAATGACAAGAAATTCTATTAGTACTAAAAATCGTGTTAATTTTAACACGAAACTTACTTTGACAAATTTTCTATGAAACCGTACCTAAAGAACAGAAAGAGACAAATAGGAAGAGAAAGAGAGAGAAAGTTCACACGGAGTTAGCATAACGCCTTTTTCCTGACGATTCCTGACGAGTCAGTTCACACTACTGTAAGACGCGAAAAAGAACATTCATTCCAATAAAATCTGTTCAGCCGCATAAAATAAATTTTAAAGTTTCATGAACCGTAAAAGTATTAGTCTTTTTGAGCAGTCGTGTAATAAAAATGAAATGAATCGTTTTGTTCTTGATAACAATAACACTCATTATTGCTACAAGTTATCGAATTTATTTAATAAAAACAATGTAACGAACTCAATAAACGTCTCAGGAAATAAATTCTCTGGCGATTCATTAAAAACTTTACATACTTTGTGTTATACTGAAATTAAAAAAAAATGTTCGATATTTCACTACGCCCAAAGACGTTTCGTATCAAAAGAGAATATTCCATGTATAAACACAATAAAATTAAATTTGTTTGTATAAAATTTTTCGACCACGTGACTTTAAATACGAGGATTATTCTGCAACGTAATGCCGTCAGCTAACATTGTTACGTAGTAACGTGCTGTAGTTGAATGACATATGAATAAACATTGTAGTATTTTTACAGTTTCGTTACAGTCGTAAACCGTTGTGAACTCGTGACGCAATTGCGACAGAATTTTTCACCTAAGGTCAAATAAAAATAGGTCTTTACTTATCAATTCAGAGATAATTGTATTATCTCTAATTAATACAATATATGATATTATACATACAAATAATTCAACAAAACAGTTTCACCTATCATAAAAATTTAAAAAAATATATCATAATTAATTCTTCATAACCATCAATTTCAATGTTTCTTCTGATGAGGGTCCTATGACGCCTTTATTTTTCTTTCAAAATATTTTGATCACAATCTCCTATCGTTTCATTCGTTGCGACTTACGACGTTTACAATAACAATAACAACAACTAACTGTAAATTTCCTATTGGTGGGACTAAGAAGTCATCTCTCTTTTAGGAGAAGGTTTTTTGGAACATATTCCACCACGATTTTCCAATGCGGGTTGGTGGAATACAGATGTGGCAGAATTTCTATGAAATTAGACACATGCATATTTTCTCACGATGTTTTCCTTCACCGGTGAGCACGAGAATAATTATAAACACAAATTAAGTACATGAATTGAAATTCATTGGTACTTGCTTGGGTTTGAACCCGCTATCATAAGTTAAGATGCACGCGTTTTAACAACTGTGCCATCTCGGCACTTTGCGACGTTTAATTGGTGCACAAGTAAACAATCAAAATTACGCAACCAAGTGCAAAAATCGTCTAGAGTATTTTTGCATTTGTCAAGTTAAAAATGCAAACATTCGGCTGTCCGAAGCACGTGATGTTTAGTTTAATCGATTTTAAGTCGGTTGCAGAACAGCAATTTCGAAGAAGTCGTGTAATTGGTAGTCTGTGTGCACTCATCCTTATGATTGAAAGGTTAGCCTAATATACGACACTTAATGCATTAATTTAAATATATAAACCTTTGATTGAAAACGTTTTGAACAATAACAAACTACAATATAAAAATATACCTAATTTGATGCAAATAGAGTCGAGATGTTTGTTTTGAAAATATAATACACTTAAATAAATTAACTTATGAATATACGTGAAGTTGTATTTGTATAATATAATTAATTTTTTCAATTATATATTTGTATACGCTTCGTTTAAACGTGTAACTGTCAGTATGTTAACAAGCACAAGAGGACAAAAGCCGAATAAACAATTTGACAGCGAATTGACGCGCTATCATTGGTCGAGGGCCTGATTAATCATATTCATTATGGAAACGAAAAAAATGACGTTTTGAACGTCGACGAAACACTTGCCGGCACTTAAACGTATAATTAAAGTGGATATATTAAGTTAAGTGTATGTATTTTAAATAAAGATATATTGATCGAAAAATTTATTAGCTCATTGAATGAAATACGTTAGATTTCATCTTCATTCCTACTTCGAGTGGAATAGACTATGGGTAGTCAAATTTAACCTAAAGTAGGTTCGTACCGTTTTAAAATTTATAATGTGAGTAGCTAGCAAGTACCTACACTTTTTTAATGTTACTAGAAAACTCATCAAGTTGATGTGTGTATTTGCTTCATCTAACACCAACATCTAACAAGTGATGTATGTACATATAAATTATAGTTTATTAATTCACATAGTTCGGAAACAAATTGTTATATTTATCAAACCGTTTAATATTCAAAACATTTACCCAACGAGGATGCAATAATTAAATTCAAAATAATATGACAGACATTGGTCCTCTGTTTACGATACATTTAATAATTATGACGTAATAATATATATATCTGAAAGAAGTACCGTAGTGTATTTGGAATTATTTATTAATATGTTTAACAGTAAATTTGGTGGTCCTGTTTTCACCTTATTGTATACGTTTTCTTAGAATCGTGGCGACGTGTCACGTGCCTCGAATAAGTGTTCGCTAAATCATTTCGATAGTTAGGTTAGAAGGGAACTTTCGACAAAGGTTGAACTTTATTTTGACTCCATACAAGTGAATGTATGATATTAGTCCACGATGCAAAGCACGTCCCGTTTCTTTCAAGTATTCCTTTAAATGTGTGTGTGTGTGCGTGGGTGTATCCATTCTATTTCGAAAGTGTGAATTAAATATTTTATTTATTGTACTTTAGTTCTTTTCCGTTGTATGTCGAATTGAATCGCATCGAGAATACGACGTTATTGTATCACACTAATGTATTATTTATTATTATTATTTGTTAACATTGAATGTATAACGCATAAATAATCAACAACAAAGCGTTGCTGTTTAGACTTAAAACACTCGAAATTTAATTAAAAATCTATTATACAGTGAATGAGTTAAGCTATTATAAATAAAAAAAGGAACTACGTGAGCATTTTGTTTCTTTTCTAAATAACTTTTTCATCAAAATATAAGTAAGACTATAAATGACGTATTTGCGATTACATACAAGAAAAACTCCATTTAATTTGTGACTCCCTCTGTCTATTAGTGAAAACCGCGTGAAAATCCGATCAGTAGTTTTGGAGTTTATCGTGAACATTCTTCATACAGACAGACAGAAAGACTACATATGTAGTGATATTCTATGTTTGTGAACTTTATCTACAAAGATAATTTACGCCTGAACTGATTTCGATATGGAATAAAATATTTTTATTATAATTTTCTAGAAAGCTTTCGTGGTAGACAGTCGAACTACCGACTAGAGATTGTTTCTCGTAATAGGTCAACTTTTTTTTTTTTTATTGTGATACAATGTTTCTGTAATTTCAATCCAGGTGGGCAACTTGTCGAACTCGACGTGCGAGCCCTGCCCGCTGTCGGGTTGCGTCCGCGAGTGTCTCGGCGGCAAGATCGACTCGGTCACATCCGCAGAGCACTTCCGCGGCTGCACGCACGTCAAGGGGACGCTGGAGATCACGCTGCGGGCCGGCGGAGGTGAGCAATTACCGTGCATTATGTTAAACCAGTTACCGACTCGTAGTTGTTAAGAAATTCATATACAAACGAATTATAATGCGTTCTTTTGCCAACCAACTTTTTGCGACAAAACTTAATAAATACGATGTCTATACACGGTCGAAAATCATTGATTCAATGCTAAGTAATAATGAGGGGGGTTAAGAAAATATGTAACCCAATACTAAATAAATTGATAAGTTACTGACAAGTTCGCGTTTTAGGGAGTTAGTTGTCATCTGTTAGTTAAAAAAGTATGTACCTCCTTGGAGTTCAAGTTTGGTTAACAGCAAATTTCGTCAAATTTAATCCTTTGGTTAGGCAGTTATAGAGCGACTGACAGTTACTTTACATTTACAATATTGGTATAGATTACAGCGGGGATATATAGATTCCTTACTCAAGTTGATTTGAATCAAATGGTATGGAAAAATGTGAAAAAGTGGCAAAAGTGGCAAAAGTGACACAAAACTACAAAATAAACAAATTTGTATTAGTATTAACGAAACGCGTTTGTGATCTGATTATTGTTACATATTCAAAAGTATTTTCAACGAAATTCTTTTGTTATATAAAAGCTTAATAAAATCGTTGAGTTCTTGCTCGGTTCGTTTCTATGAGAGATATTTTCTGAGAATATTGATATAAATAATCAATTGTTTATGTATAATTATGTCGACAACTCGCGTATTATTATTGTAAAAGTTGTATTTAATAGAATAACACGATGTAATTGAAAATAAAAATAGTCTTAGCGGGCTAACTAAAATAAGATCTTATGACCGTTTGTAATATGTTTTTTAAATACTTAACATTAAATATGACAATTATACGTTTTGTATTTTTCTCTTTGAGATTTATATGTTAAACAAATTATTTCCATAGTACTAATGATTTACATAAAATGTATAATGTCAGAAAAATACAAACAACTTATTTTTTTTATTGGTAATATTTCATACTAATATAGCGAAATATTATGGTAGTTTCTCTTAGCTTAAAACAATAAACATACTGTTAAGTTTAGGTGTTTAATGTTTCTACATTAAAAAAAAATGTTGTCATTTATCTTTACCATCAGGTAACACCATGGCAGTGTTGGAGGCAGCGTTAGGGGCTATCCGGGAGATAGACGGTAGTCTGCGCGTGATCCGATCCTACCCCCTGGTGTCGCTCATGTTCCTCAAGAGCCTCAGACGCATCGGTGGGCTCAGCTCCGACAACAAGTGAGTCTGTAATGTCCCCAAAGACAACCTCGTAAACATACATATTAATTTAACGTCAAATTCTTCTGTATTCATTAATTAATTATTGTCCTTGATTTTTTACATTTCAAATATGATTTCTAGTATAAAATAAAACCGTATGCGTTCTTTCTTCAGAGGACAGAGCCTGTACATATTCAACAACCCAAATCTGGAAATGTTATGGAATTGGTCGACGCACAAGTCAATAGAGATAGCGAAGGGACGTCTGTTCATACACTTCAATCCGAAGCTCTGCTACAACCAAATACAACAACTAAAGACCATGACAAAGGATCCGATGTCCACTTTCAGTGAAATCGAAGTGTCGCAAGATAACAATGGAGACCAGGCATCTTGTAAGTAGAATACGTGTAAGTAGTTCAAGAAGGCCGTCAGAAAGGCGAGGTAATCTTGAAGATGGCTCTACACTGCGTTATTTTCTATCTTAGATAAACATTCTTACGAATAAATTCAAACTCGTATAGAGTAATAAGTAGACGTATAGAAAATACTACTTCAAATTTTATTGCAATTTCAATCTCTTCTAGTCGCTACAAATTCCTATGTTTTTTTTATAGTAGCAGAAGATATCGTGTTATTTTACTTTTCATACCGCAAGGTATTTGAAAACTTATGACTTTTGACCAGGTTACCAGGACACGCTACATTTGAAGGTGAGCTCGATATTCCAGCGCGTGGCCATCCTCAAGTGGAACATGTACTGCATGTCAGACTCACGCAAGTTGCTCGGCTACTCCATATACTTCATCGCTACCGAATCCAATGTCACGCTTTACGGTCAGCGTGACGCTTGTTCGGATACGTGAGTATTAATTCGCTTAACATAATCCTACACCGTAAATCTATTGACATGCCCATGATTTAGGTGATGAGGAGGATAATTAATTGTTACGTTTAAGGGTTGTATTTATTCAGTTGTCAATTTCAGCTGGAACGTCGTGGACACGACGGTGGACGAAGTCCGTAATAGCAGCACACAGCCAGTGATCATCGACAAGAAATCCATCATGCAGAGCCCTTGTAAGAACAACAACCAGCCGCTCTTCTACCCGCTCACTCAACTCACTCCCTTCACACGATACGCGGCATATGTCAAGACCTACACCACACTGCAGGACAGGAAAGGCGCGCAGAGTCCTATTATATACTTCAAGACTCTACCTGGACGTAAGTTGGTGAAACATTGGTATTTTATAGTAGACGATAATTAATATCGTTGTTTTATGAGAAGCTTATACTCTTGTGCTGTTTTATAATAGATTGAGTAATAATAATGATCTTTTCTCCCAGCTCCAAGTCCACCCCTCGGCTTAACAGTGGAATCCCTTAAGGAGCATTCAGCAGTAATAAAATGGCAGCCGCCGTCTATGCCCAACGGTACTATCGCCTTCTACCACGTCGAGATACAGGCCAATAACTACAACCGGCCCAAGATCCTGGCACTCAACGTCAACTATTGTGGCAATCGTAAGTTTGATCTTTTCTATTATTAGAAAAAGGTTTTTATGAATTTGTAAATATTATTAAAACCTTGTACTAAGACACAACAATGTAACCAATAAATATCCCAAAAACGGCAAAATATATATTTATAGGTAATAGGTATTTTGTAATCCAGATATAAATAATAATTGTTTGAAGCCGAATCGATTCAAAAAAAGAACGTCGTTCTCTATCACCTTGGCTACCATTGCCGTAGTATTGTGGACTAATAATGTGCGTCGCGGTCCCCAGCGAGCGCGCTCGTGAACTTGATAGCGGTGCGCGGCGAGGAGGGGGGCACGGGCGGCGCGGGCGGCGCGGGGGGCGCGGCGGGGGGCGCGGGGGGCGCGGGCGGCACGGGCGACGTGGCCAGCGGCACGTGCGCGTGTCGCGACGACGCGCGCCCCACGCGCTTCAGCTCGCTCGCCGAGGAGGAGCGTATCGAGACCATCAACTTCGAGAACTCGCTTCAGAACCATGTAAGCGATGCGCGAGTCCGTTGTCACGACCAGTCACGCAACTTATTTAACCCCAAATTAAGGGCCCGGAGTAAACTCTAAAAGTTGGCATCATTGGTCATGAAACTATTAAGTCTTAAGTTACCTTGTCTTTTGTGCCAATTCTTATTAACCGTTTATATAAACTAAAAGCTTATGAATGAAGAAAACGTTAAGAAAGCTTTCGATGATGAAATATGTTTAGGTATATGTGAAAACTGAGAGACCCAAGATGCTTACCAACGAGTCAGCGGCGAAAAGACTCCGGCGCTCGATAGACGACAGCGTCAATAGCATGCTCGTCATCATCGGCGACCCGCACGTGCCACTCATTGGGCAGAACAACACCAACGCAACGGAAGGAAGTAAGTTTTATTTTACTTGTGATTTAAACACCCTCAAAGAGTACATACGATTCGGCAAATTTTACTTTTAAGATCCAACATTTTATCGTTTATCTTCTGAGAACCATGTGTAGTGATGTCGACAAGAATGCTCTCATATTATTTTTATGAAAAATCATTCACTAAATTAGTGTTGACCGCCGCTAAAATTTAATCAGCATGAAAAATATGTAGCTTTCGTATTGTTAAAATCTTGGCTTATCATAATAAGTTATTAAAGTACTAAAGTTACAAATCGTGACTATAAAATGTGAGAAAAATGCACATGGTAAATTAAATACCAAATTAAAATCATCTTTTGTAAGATTATTTTTGTTGTTTTAATACTTCATCTTGCTTAGCTGTATTCTTCTAATTGAAGGGAAAAAGAAGTTTATCAAACATAAGTTATATCTCATTCCATGCTGCTTGCTCATCTATTATATATTTTTTCACATTTTTTTCTTCCTTTAACAGTAAAGCTTTAAACTCATAACCCATACTAAATTTATTTCCATAAATTCGCCTTAAAAGTGTTTCAGCATAGACCTTTTAGCATGATTAAAATTTATATTTCTTTTCTTGTCCATATTTCATAATCATTTGGATAACATCGGGCTATTTGAGCTTTAACATGTCTGTCGCTTGCTTTGCTTCCATCATCTAACGATCACCCCGTCACGTTCATATTTCAGTAGAGTGCAGTCGCCGCCAGTATAACGCTTGCATCGCAAAGGATCACTCGACAGGTTAAATTACATACATATCCTTGAACTGTCGTGTCCACACTAAGTTGCATGCAGTAGTGTAATAGATATATTAAACGACATATCTATGGGTAAAGGTTGTACTCGTAAATATTTTACGATGTTTTAATTATACGTATATATCAAAACATTTATTACATGATATAAAAGCGCTATGAAAATACGTAGTCGCTTTTCATTTTTACATTAGCATGATTTATTTTAATTTATAGGAATACATGTGTTTATTGAGTACTAGTTTTTGGTAATTTAAAATAGATAAAAAAGTTCTTTTTTACTTTATTGTGAAAAAAGGTTTAGCTTTAACCTTTTTTCGTACATTTAATGTTTTTTTTTTCTTTATGAGTCAGTCTAAAAACAGAACGTAGAGTGACTACTTAAAATCGATACGGAATCGTCCATAGATGACTAATAGATTATTCTTGTTTTGGATTTCATAAAACCCTTTTTTACCCCACGGAACAGACGAGTAACAATAAGTTCATTAACAAAAAGTTGTCTAATGATTAATAAAATATTTTAATTAAGTTTAATGTGATTGTAACATAGCTTTTAAATCAGAAGAAAAGTATTGTAAAAAGTTACGATACTATTAATTGAACGCAATCAATTTTATTATTATATTTTATGAAATTATACAGAGTATAGTTTTAATGTGATAATGATTTCGTAGTATAATTTAATTTATTCTTAAATCACTTATTATCATCACTCGCTTTGCATGAAGTACGTAGTAAGTTCTATGAATGCGTGTGTATTGGCAGAGTACGTAAAGTAAAGTAAAGTAACAGCCTGTAAATTCCCACTGCTGGGCTAAAGGCCTCCTCTCCCTTTGAGGAGAAGGTTTGGAACATATTCCACCACGCTGTTCCAATGCGGGTTGGTGGAATACACATGTGGCAGAATTTCAATGAAATTTGTCACATGCAGGTTTCCTCACGATGTTTTCCTTCACCGCTGAGCACGAGATGAATTATAAAGACAAATTAAGCACATGAATCAGCGGTGCTTGCCTGGGTTTGAACCCGCAATAATCGGTTAAGATGCACGCGTTCTAACCACTGGGCCATCTCGACTCATAGAGTACGTGAAGACCCTGTACTACGACCTGGAGGGCAGCGCGCGCTCGCTGACGGTGGACAACCTGCGGCACTTCACGTGGTACACGGTCAACGTGTGGGCGTGCCGCGAGCGCCACGAGAACGAGACCTCGCAGATAGACGAGCGCGAGTGGTGCTCGCAGCGCGCGCACTACACCTTCCGCACTCTCGAGAGGCGTGAGTCCCGCTCTTACACTTTGCATTCTCAACTTATAAAACTTCACTTTTGTCATACAATCAAGGATTCCCAAAATCCTGTAACGACCAAAATGCAACTTAATACAAAAAAAATATTTATTGACGACCTCCATGGTCGAGTGGTGTGTACACCGGTTTTCATGGGTACGCCACTCTGAGGTCCCGGGTTCGATTCCCGGCGGAGTCGATGTAGATTACCATTAGTTTTCTATCTTGTCTTGAGTCTGAGTGTTTGTGGTACCGTCGTTACTTCTGATTTCCATAACACAAGTGCTTCAGCTATAGTACGACACAACTTAGATGTCGCATCGGCCAAATTCGTAAAACCGATCACATCCGAATTGAGTACGCTATACCAAATTATCAATATTCATTTCTCATGCGAATATGATCTTTGCACAAACGTAATAACTTGTAATGTCATATGACCTAACATATTCGTTAATTTGACACCTGGATTTACATGCACTTGCTTTCTCTGACGCGTGAATCTATAGCGACGAATAGCGTCGAATGGCGCGATAGGGAGCTATTTCTATTGGTTGTATAAATCGGCAGTAATCGGTTTTAATTTCATTCCATCGCATTTTCCGATGCTACATCTAATTTGTGTCCTACTATACTTACATTGGGATCAGAGTAATGTATGTGATGTTGTCTCATATTGATGTTTTTCAATATATTTTTCAGTGAATGCTGATGTTGTGCGAAACATGCACGCCGAAGTATTGCCATCTAATAAAACTTTGCCCGAAGTAAATGTTACGTGGCAGCCTCCCGAGGATCCCAATGGTTTTGTCGTAGCGTATAATGTTCATCATTCGCGAGTTGAGGATAACAATCAGGTGTGTTGACGTGACTATTTTAGTGGTGTTTTTCTTTTAATTTAATATTCCATTAGCCTGAAATAATGGTGTTTTACCGTACAAAATAAATGGTGGAGTATGATACGTGATCCATTTTTTGCGCAGGCGACGCAGGAGATGGGCTTAGCGAGCTGCATCACGGCGGAGGACTACGAGCTCAATGGTCGGGGCGTGCTCGTGCGCAACCTGGCGCCGGGCAACTACTCGCTGCGGGTCACTCCGCTCTCGCTCAGCGGCGCCGGCAACGTCTCCACCGACATCTACGTCTTTATACCCGTGAGTAAAGGTTACGGCAACCAGCCTATAGTCTGTTCGCGTTAAGAATGCAGTGAGTTGTCATTGTTTACCGGCCTGACTCCGCCCCCTTTGACCAATCAAATCTTTTCAAATTACAAAGTCAAGTTCACATTTAATTAATTATTAACTGATATTTTTATTTTTATAATTTAAATTTTGTTTATTTATATATTTATATTTAATTTATTCAAGCTGTACACGTAATAATTAATGTAACCTATAGCTACTAGATGACGTTATGTCAAAATATGTAAATTTCTATATCGCGATGGGGAGATTCGCAAACGATTGTATATAGTGTTAAGAATTTTGTTGAATAAACACCCCGATTCGATTTTTTATTTTAATGTGTATTTTTAAATGAATTATACTTAGTCTTTAAAACAAATATAATTTGTTGGAATTTTAACACAAATATGCAAGCACCTTCACCCTGCTGTTAAAAAAGATTTGATTGGTCAGGGGGCGGAGTAAAGCCGGTAAACAATGACAACTCACTGCATTCTTAACGCGAACAAACTATAGAGGAGATCGTAGTATGAAAATGTGAACGACTACATGTGGGATTACACGTTTGCAGGAGCGCACGGCGGAGCTGAGCTACGAGTGGGTGTGGGGCGTGGTGGGCGGCTGCATGGCGCTGCTGGCGCTGGTGGCGGCGGGCGCGTGGGCGGCGCGGCGCGCGCTGATGCCGCCCAGCGACGCGCCCAAGCTGTTCGCCAGCGTCAACCCCGAGTACGTGTCCACCGTGTACGTGCCCGACGAGTGGGAGGTGCCGCGCAGCAGCGTCGAGTTCATCCGGGAGCTCGGCCAGGGCTCCTTTGGCATGGTCGGTCTTCGCTTCCGTGTATGCCATTTCCTTCAACCTTTGAAACTGTCGTTAATTTGACGATTCTTTTGCAGGTGTATGAGGGCTTAGTGAAGAATATAGAAAAAGGTAAACCAGAAACTCGATGCGCTGTGAAAACTGTCAATGAGCACGCAACTGACAGGTGAGTGTCTCGACTCTGCAGTGGATCGACGTGATTATTTACGTGTACTCATCGAGAGTGTGCTCAAACTGTATTCGTTCACAGGGAGCGTATCGAGTTCCTCAACGAGGCGTCGGTGATGAAAGCCTTCGACACGTACCACGTGGTGCGGCTCCTGGGCGTGGTGTCGCGCGGACAGCCTACGCTGGTGGTGATGGAGCTGATGGAGCACGGTGACCTCAAGACGTACCTTCGCTCGCACCGCCCCGACGCGGAATCTTCTCTACCCAAGAAGGGTCCGGCGTCCGTGCCGCCCACACTGCAGAACATCCTGCAGGTGCTGAACCATTCTTTTTAGATATCCTTCTGAGGACTATTTACAAATAGTTTATTTTTATTCACGTTTTAGATTTATTGTTGATCACAACGACTTTGGCTTTAAAAAATATTTATTTTCAGATGGCAATAGAAATAGCGGACGGTATGGCCTATCTATCGGCGAAGAAGTTCGTGCATCGCGACCTCGCGGCGCGTAACTGCATGGTGGCCGGAGACCTCACCGTGAAAGTGGGCGACTTTGGCATGACCAGAGACATTTATGAGACTGATTACTATAGGAAAGGCACCAAGGGCCTCCTGCCCGTCAGGTGGATGAGCCCCGAGAGCTTAAAAGACGGGGTGAGCTCTATTACATTTTACTTATTATTACTTATTATATACCCCTCAGCTAATAATTAACCTGTGACGTATTTTTATTTTACAGGTGTTTTCGAGTAACAGCGACATATGGAGCTACGGTGTCGTGTTATGGGAGATGGCAACGCTCGCCATGCAGCCGTATCAGGTACGTTCAGTTTCACGTATCGTCGCTGGTCTCCCTTAATCTGCATCTGACCGGGTTTGTGTGGCAGGGGCTGTCCAACGAGCAAGTGGTGCGCTACGTGGTGGAGGGCGGCGTGATGGAGCGCCCCGAGCACTGCCCCGACCGGTTGTACGAGCTGATGCGCGCGTGCTGGGCGCACCGTGCGCATGCGCGCCCGTCCTTCCTGCAGCTGGTCGCCGACCTGGCGCCCTCAGCGCAGCCCTACTTCCGGCACCGCTCGTTCTTCCACACCCCGCAGGGACAGGAGATGTACGCGCTGCAGCGGACCGCCTCGGGTGAGTCGAGTGCGCGGGTGTGAGACTCAACAGCTTCATACCCCGTCTCGCGCTACTATTAACACATTTGATTACATTTCCGAGGATATAATATATCGTTCATTTTCCATATTATACAGTCTATTTGGTTAGTCACTTTTTGACATCTGACTCGTAAGCCAGAAGAATGCGTAATAAATTATATGCATTTTAATAATTTTGTGGCTAGTGGCAAACTTATACTGTTTGTCATTAATACTAGTTAACACAAGACCTAAAATCAGTCAACAAAATAAATGTAAGTACTATTAATTCAAACTAGAAATTATATAATTTATGCAACAGAATTGTTCCTTAATGATCGGCGATACTACCATTACAATTGAAGGGTAAATAATCGAAACAATGATCTAAATTTTATAGTAAAGTTCTGTCGAAAAGAGAATTAACCAAATAGATTTATTTTCCAAACAATCTCGGAATCATTTCCGAATCAATAAGTGTGATGCTTCCATATTTATAAAGGAATTTGAGTATGAGACGGAATTTAGTTGCTAAAACACTTTAACTTGCCAAATGCATCCTAAACTCTAGTATCCATTTGGCGAATGAAACTGTTTTAAATACTTTTTTATTAAATTCATAATCTTTTCCACCAAATTTTCCAGTATTGTGTCGCGGCAGGGATCAAAGATTCAGATAAAATATTGTTAAGTAATATGAAATTGAACGTATTCGTGATAACATTTTGGTTAATATCAGTAAATGATAACAAAAAAGTAAATTTAGATGTAGAGTTGATATGTAGTAATATTTGATTCTTGTTTGTCCGCACGTGCCAGACCTGTGCGCCGAGCAGGCTGCACTCTGTTAACTGTAAGTAACGGTATGCATGCTGTACGTTGACGCCACCTGTCGATGTGTTATCATTTTCTGACTGACCAATGGCCGCTGTAGTTATGATTCGTAACATTTTATTACTAGAGAAAAAAATACTTTTTAATGATTTTATTCAAGTTTTTTTTTCGCTACCTCACGTTATTGCTTCTAGTATAGAAGGTTAGTTAGAAGTTGATTCAACATCATTTTGTAGTAATGAGCGGGACTATTATATTATATTAGAGTATTTATTTCGTAGTATACTTAAATAAAAGCTTTTTCAATTTCTATTGTTAATCGTAGTTATTTTACTAAGTAATACTTGTAGTTCATAGTATAATTTGAATAAATTTGTACTAGATGATTTAGATGTACATATTTATTAGATGATAGCGCGCAGACTGATCACAGAAAGGGCGTGCGATATTTATCCCCGTTATGTAATATAGTGATGATGATAATGTCGATGATGACGGGAATTACGACTACCTCTTACTCACCACCGTAAGGGTCGGTCGTGCTCTTCAACTTTCGATCCCTGCCGCTGCCCTTTAATGTGCGACTTAGACGCATCCAAGCGGGCAGTAGCTAACCGTGAGCGCGTGTGACGTGTCACAGAGGAGGAGGCGGCCATGCACGAGGTGAACGTGGGCGCGGTGGCCACGGGCTCGGGCTCCAACCTGTTCGGCGTGTCGGGGCGCCTGGCGTCGTGGGTGCGCGAGCTGTCGTCGCTGCGCTCGCGCGGCTCGGACGACGCGGCGGCCGAGCCGCTGCAGCCGGCCGAGGCGCGGCCGCTGGCGCTGAAGGCGCGCGCGGCGGGCGCGGCGGGCGCGGCGGGCGCGGGGGGCGCGGGGCCCAACGGCGTGCTGCGCGACGCGGCGTAGCGGCGCCACATCTACCTCAGGCCGGGCGCCGCGCCGCTCGGCTCTTCGAATCTAGTTGTAAGCGTAGCTAGTGAATTGTTCGCCGCGTCGTCTATTTATTCCGCTCGGCGGCGCTTCTCGCCCGACGACTCGACTTCGCCCGGGGCGGCGTCGACGAAGACGAGAATCCTATATAGTTTACCTCAGTAACATAGTTGTATCGAAGTCATTTATGACGCAGCCTATTATTGTTAAGTTTACCGTGTAAGCTGTAAAGTGTGTATAGATACCTAATGGTAATTTAGGTAAGATCTTGTACAAATTATTTTAATTCGTTTCTTTATATTTGACCGGCGAGAGCTGTCGTTTCGGATGGGCGAACGTTCGAGCGAGTGTCAAATTTGTAGATTAGCTTAAGTTTTTGTTATTGTTGTGAGTACTTTTTTTGAAAGTGCGCTACTTAACATTATACAGATTTGTCACTTGTGACGTGCGATGCACAGCAATAATTCGTTACGCGTCTGTTATAATACATGTTTATAATACTCATAATTCGATCAGCGTATCATTTTCGTTTGTCATTTCTATACTGTAATGAGGAAAAAATTTCATAAATCGGATTTAACCACCAAAGACTTAAACAAATCAAAATACTAAATTAAGATTTTATTATTATATTGTATTTAGATACGTTGTATTTTTTGTATGCATGCTCAAGTGTGCCTCGGGCAATCCTTCAGATACATAAGACGAAACTGCAATCGATGTGTTCCGTATCAATTACAATGCAATAGATAATCTGCCATTGTTGTTAAATAGTCGTTATACATATATGATAATTTTACAGTGGTCGCCTTGTGTGAATAACCTATACTCTGTAGCCAAAGTCTAGCTAATTTGCAAGATCCTTATACATTAACTAACCAGTAAACTCGCATTACGATAAAGCTATGATTAGTTCTAACTGATAATAATTACTTTCCTACCCCAAGCAAAGCATGAGTCCACAGGCAACCAATGTCAGTGGAACATTGTGAAAGCAAAAACCGAAGCTTGTTAAATACGAACTCCCTAGATTCGAAGAATTGTATTCAAAATTTTTAATAAAACTTTTAGAATACTTAAAGATTTTAATAGCAAACTATTATAAGTAAATTATACGCTAGACGCATTATTTGTTACAGTTTAAAAGTTAATATTATAAAATAGTTGTATATCCAACCATAGTTAGACTCCAATATACAACAATCCTGGACATTGGACCACACTGTCAGACTTTGGGGGTCCAATGTGACTGTAATAACTTTTACGATAATGTGGTTTAAGGGTATAAACGAGTGCCTTCAGAAATCCAGCCTTCAATGGAATGCAGGATTGTTGATTGAATGAGGAACTTTACCGAAGTACACGAATACAGTTTCAGTTGTTTACAATATTTATTTAATATTATTCGTTTTCATTCGTCGCAGCTAAACTATTAGACAATATTAAAAGTCCGAAGAAGCAATGAATTCTGGAGTGTTATATGATTATTGCGAGATGTGGTGAGAGAGCAAACGCATCGCCAGGCAATTATTGAAATTGAACATTATAATTAATGCAACAGATGGCATAAAATGTTGTATAGGATTGGTTAATAGATAAATTATATGCATATATGTATATATATATTTTTTGTTGTTTGTTATTGATTAAGGGCTAAAGGCACCTTGTTTTTTTAACAATGTAAAGTCGAATCGATGATAATCTAAATACGAAATTGTAAAAAAAAATCTAAATATCATAAAGAAATTGCATAGTGCCTTTTGCTAATGACGAAAACGAAATGTTTCTACATAATTTTGCAATTATATAATTCTGTAATCGACATCTGAAATATTCTCTAAATTAGAAGTATGGTAAGCGAATAACTAGACTATAAATTATTCGGCGTGTGGTAAATTACCTGATTTGTAAACCTTACTTCTCTAACTACGACGAGCCAGCCGAGACACTCCAGCGCCATTCTTCCAATCACAGAGAACTAAATCGTTAAATTATTTCTATTTAAATATTAAAGTTATTGTACGGAGGCAGTATAGAGTAAAGTGGAGGTAAAGCAAGGATGCGCGGAGTGACTGCGGCGAAGCCTCGCACAACGTTGCCTCACACAGCGTTCGCTGCGGGCTTTTCATTGCCTTTGAATATTTTGTTCTTATTTTCATCAGTATTTTTTATTATTGTGATTTTCACCAATAGGGCACTTTACCTCATTTTAGTGATTATGTTATTCGTAAATTGTTGACTGATAAAATAATTTCCAATCAATGTGTTCCTCGTGTGATTTGTGTGCGTGTTTATTATGTAATATAGTGTCGGGGTAGCGTTGTGCTATATGCTCAATTTAGATACAAATTCACCAAACGATTGAGATAGTGTATAATTTTTATATTTAATTTAATGAAAACCGAGTACCTATTAATAATAATTTTAATATTTATATTAATAAAAAGTTACAAGAATAGCAAAAATAGTTTTGAGTAAACCCTTGTTTAAATATATTTTATACCAAGTTAATAAAAACAAGGTCTATAACGTTCTTAAAATAAAAGTGATTTTTTAATTGATATGACTTATTATTTCCTTTCTCTTTTGCTCAATTTAATCTTTGTAATTATATGAATATTTACTTTGCTTTCTTCAATTTACGAGCTCTGATTTTTCTTAAGTCTAGTTGAAGCGGTTTTTTGACAGCTTTCTCCGAAATACATAAACAAGACTTCTTACTGCTTGTGTACTGCATTAAATAGCAATACATTTTGTAACATCCTTTTTGTCCATTGCTTTTAATATTTTTTAACATTTCTATATAATACGGCGGCAGCTGTTGCTCTATAGCACCGAGTATCAATACTTTTCTATAGGTCCAGGATGGCCATCGCTCTACAGGTATTTCATCCTTATCTCCAATTGGTAGGGGATTTATTGTTTGGATATAAATGCGACATGATAAAATCCCTAAATATGGCGTTAAAACTTGAACAAACTTTGCATAATATATTTTTCTTTCTAAGCCCTCTTGACTGAAAAATATATAAACTATAAAAACAATTTAATTTATACTATAACAGCAAAATATTACCTACATACTAGGTTGGTAGATAAATATTAGTAAAGCTCTTGAATGGAGTATCAAAAACGCTTGCTTACTCATTAAGACGGTCCAAATTATCTATCGGTATGCGCCAGATCACGCCCCAAACATGAGCGTTTGCAGTGGGCACAACTGTAGCAGCTGGTCCCCCCCAAAACTTTGAATACCTAATAAAGTCCAGGCGACTATTCTGTTTCAAAATATATAACAATGAAAAAATAAATCTTCAATTGACCAAACTATATGTTGTAAGGCATTTAAATTATACTTACATCTAAACGTGCTATAGATACAAATTCTGCTGATAAGTTATTTAATTTCATCCTAAATGACAACATATTACTACCATATGCAAAATAAAGAAATGTCTTTGAGATGCCAGCTTCTAAATTGGTCATCTTTTTGAAGCACAGAAAATTTGAACAAATGCAAGTCGTAACTGACATCTACAATCTAAAATAAAAGATTAATGTTTAAACTGGCCAGTTTTATATTTGTTTTATATAAGTTATACAATATTTACAAAGTTATCTTTTAAGGGAATGTATAGGAACATAAACCCAGTCAATTACATATTCAGTTTTTCAATCATTTTTGGGGAAGCTTTCTGTCCATTATGTGGAATTTTTTTTAGCTCTGTTATATACTGTTGAGGCAAATTGCAGTCCATTGCTCCATTTAGAATGCAATCCAGGTAAGTACTTGATGGTCTTCTATCTAGTGGTAATTCTTCATGCGGTCCCCTTAGTGGTGGATTTATTGTTTGTTGATATGTACGACACTCAACTTTTCCTCCATCTGGGGTTATAACTTCAACAGCTTTGGCGAAATACCAGTTTGTGTCAACACCTTCTTGTCTAAAATGTTATCAGTTGCAATAAGATTATCTACTTTGAAACAAATAATTACTCTTTAAATATTATATTTAGGTAAATATTATGCATATATACATCATAGACATATTACCTATCTAAAGCAGGCATGTCCTTAACATGTAATCTCCAAATTGCACCCCATACATGTTTATTATTGGTTGGTACAATCGTTGCTGATGCACCTCGCCAATGATCCGAATATTTTATAAAGTCCAATTGGTGGTTCTGTAAACAAGCGATTATAACTTCTTGAGAGTTGTATCGCTCTTAATTATTAAGGATTCGCCTTCATAATTAATTATAGTAAACTATAATATTTAATTATTTTAACTTCTAAAGAAATTATCCATATTTACATCAAGTTTGCCAGTGCCCATGAATTCTGCAGTAGGATTGTTAATGCGTATTCTCTTCTTTAATAAATTGCTACCATATGCAAAATATAAGAAAGTATCTTTTAAAGACGCCGCCATGGTTAACGAGGCACGAGTAGACAAATTGTGTATGCAAATTAAAGTATGCTTAATTTTATTATAAGACATAACTTGACATTGAAAGGTAAATAAATCACAATGTTGGCACAATCATTCGCATAGTGAGATAAGGATGTAGGTATCTTATGATTTATTTCTGCAGTACATTATTGATTATAGTACACTTACCACCAATTCGTGAATCAAATAATTATATTATTCGAATGTAAGTTTATTCGAATGAACTTTAAAAAATATATTTATAGCTTACGAAAGGTACTAGCGTATTTTTTAGTGCTAACTAGTACACTACTACTATTACCTACTACGACTACCTATTGTCATTTTAAATAATATTTATTTGAACTGCACAAAATTCATATAATATACTATATTTTGCAATGAAAATGCTTACAATACTTCAAATCAGTATCAAATGTTTTAGATTTAGAGTCTTATGAAATACAGGCCCTGTAAAAATACTTCACACATAATACAAATAAATGCAATATTTTGTTTATTTTTTAATTAGTAGGTTTCCAAAATGTCAAATTGATCGGTATCAAATCTGATAAACCGATAAACTTCTGTGCAAGGCAATGACAGTTCAAATAATATTTATTGTAATATGTTAATTTATTATCTATGCGGGTTGTCTAGTAATTAAAAAGTACTGTATCATTTTATTGCATGTGTAATGAATTTGATTGAACAAAAACTTGTACACAATAATATAATTAAATTTATAATTGATAGTAAATTATTGAAGAGTATGTGATACTATAAATATATTTTGTGTATACAATAAACGATTAGTAAGTAATAACGTGACGTATATTTTTAATGTCAAAAAGAATATTCAGCTGATTTTTGTTTACGAAATTACAGTAATGTACTCGTTCGAGGGTGATTTTAGGCGAAAGCCACAACAGAATCTAGCAGGTGCCAGTGCTCAACGCAAAACAGATAGAGAAACTCTTATTCTTCAGTCACAACAACAAAGACAAAAGCGTGAGGTTAGTTCCTTTCCCTACTTCAAAGATAAAACTTATAACAAGTTTTTATGTTATAGCTTGCATTTCTGCTTTGATATGCAGAATCATTAAAATAAAATGATACATTAATTTTTAATTAATGTACCAAATTTAATTAGAGATCACAAACTATTGATAATTTATTTATTCTTCTTTATAGGAACACAGAAAACGACTACATAGTACTATAAAAATTCAAGCATATGTACGCAGTTACCTTACTAGAAAACATTTCAAGCAAAATGAAAGAGAAGAGTTTGATGGTATCTTTTCAAAAGTAAACAATGAAGATCAAACTTTGATAACATTACTTCTAGCAAAGATACTTTTCTTTTATGATGATAAAAAGGATTGTGCAAGATTGGTATGAAAATTCAATATATTTGTATTGATATGACTATTAAATATTTTCTGTTTATTGTTATTAAAGATAATTGTCACATGTTTTATCATGTTTTTCATTATATGTATACTTAATTTGAATAAATATTAGATACAGTTCTTCAGGGGTCAAATGTAGGCATCCTTTCTGTAGTTTATTCCAATCAAAGAAGGAATAAAGATAAAGAAACCTTAGTGTTATTGAATACCATGAAATTTGATAATAGGTCAGCTATATTGTGCATGTGTGTGTTTTTGACTATTATATATCTATTAATAATACTACTACTTATATCTTCCGTTCCAATCATGGTCTTGTCAATGTACCAAATGCAATTTTTTTTCAAATACATACTAAATATCACAGTTTATTCAAGTTTTCAACCACAGATATTGCAACAACTTGGTGTCAAATTTGCCTTTCATTTAGTGTTTAGAATAGACTAAGTCTATCCTTGTCTTTGAATAAAATGATTGGTCATTCAAAATTACAAAGCAAAAATGATTAAATGTTTCAACATGTCTTTAACTCAAATAATTAAAAAAAACATTAATATACCTTCCTAATATGCTTTTAATTATTAAAGTTATTTATTTCCGAATATTTACCATGTTTTTTATTTTTGTTCGGTGGAGTTCGATATTTCGACATTATCTACGAAAGCTTTGAATTCTTTTAAACACACTTTATAATAAATTTTTTTATATTAATAATAGTAATTAGGATAAATATTTCTTTAAATATGTTTTCATTTATTTATTGCTATTACTATAAGTTTATGAAATTTTTAGGTTTCTATTTCACAACTGTTGCTGAAGCAAAGAAATAGGCTTTTTCAAAATTTGGAATCATTAGTACAAATAAGAAGACTTCTGGCATTACATCTACGTTTGTTAAGAGATGATAGTGAGGTAAGCTTATATTTTTTTATTACAATACCAGTGAGAAAACTAATCATATTAACTTTATAAAGGTTGTTTGTTTTGGTTTTAAGTCAATATATAAAATGTCAACATTTTTAGGTGCCTTTAGCTGTACCACTGAGGATGTTTGAAGTATTTACATCAGTAAGTTCTACTGAAACATCCACTAGCTGTGATGAGGCTGTTAAAAATATAGGAGCAACATTTTTGTATTTAATAAAGAGGGGTAAGTTATTTTATAATTTGGTCTTGACTATATGTCATGAAAAAAAAACTTTTTATCCATTGACTATTGATTTGTGTGATGCTTAATATAAAATGTAATTATTATAGCAATTTACTTTTCAATATGCAATCAATATATTAACAAATAGCGATCTGCACCATTTTCTCACGGGTTCAATACTGATACTAAATATGCTACAGAATTTGTTTAATTACAACATCACATTACAAACTTCTAAAATTATCAGTGTACCTTTACTATATTGTCCGTGCATATATACACATACCATATACAAAAACCCTTCTCTCTAATCACTATATCTATTTCAAAAAATTTTTATCAAAATCCGTTGCATATTTTTAAAGCTTTAAGTATACATAGGGATATAGGGACAGAGAAAGAGACTTTGTTTTATACTATG
The DNA here is from genome assembly GCF_905220365.1 of Vanessa cardui. Classification (NCBI taxonomy): domain Eukaryota; kingdom Metazoa; phylum Arthropoda; class Insecta; order Lepidoptera; family Nymphalidae; genus Vanessa; species Vanessa cardui. The sequence goes on along the minus strand of NC_061123.1, from coordinate 5,191,832 downwards.
TAGTGGTATATTGTAAACACAACAATATCCTTTAAGCTTAAGGTATATTTGCAGGCTATTTTAAAGATTTAAGACAGCTACTATGTCAGAAAACACCACCGCTCTACGGACCATCACCGAACCCACCAACACCACTGTGCGGAGCTTTACTAGACCTAATACAAAGGCCATTACATTTGACTAGTCACGTCAATATACCTCAGTATAAGTAAGTATTAGAATAATTTATATTTCATTAGCGATCAGCACCTGTGCAAAGCCGGTGTCCTAAATATACTATAGAATGTCTTAATATACTGTTTATGATATTAGGTTTATTTTTGATTGACTGATGTTTTTTAAATGAAAGAATGTGTAGCTAATACGCAAGTCAATTTGTACATTTTTGTGTTATTGGACTATACACTCAGCTATATCCCTGTTTTAAATATATAATGTCTTCCATAGTATTAATTTATTACATACTATAAAGGAATGTATTGGTCTATATTAAATGCACAATATGTATAAGGTACTTTATTGGATAAGATCTAATGCTTTATTGCTTAACATCACTTTGTAAATAATAAAAAATATTATTATGAGTTATCCCAAACAGATAAATATATACCATCGCCAACATTTTTGTAGGCACTTTTAATGTATACTATACTGCAGTACATTATTTTAATTACATTTTGATATTACGAAAAATAGTGAATTATATTTCTGTAATATTATAAACTGTTTAAAGAGACTGATGAAAAGTCAAGCCAAATCAAATTCTAATATTGGTCAATGTCAAAGATCAGCCTAAATTAGAAAACAATGGAAACATACTAAACAAAACAATAAGGTCATTATTTGATGTCTTATAAACATAATAGTAATAAAAGCCATTGTTAATTTTTTATCTTATTCATTCTATCTTTATTGTTATTTTGAAGAAAATATATTTTATAAAATTAAACATCAAAATTATGTATAAAGTATGTAATTTTAATAATTCAAATCATATTTTTTATTTTTCAGCGACATGGTAATGACGGAATTTGCAGCGTCGTTTCTTTGTAATCCATATCCTGAGCCGGTAGAAATGTACATGTTACCCGCTTTAACACAGGACACCAGTAAAAGATTTCCATTTTTACAACTGCTCTGGTGTTTAAACGAAGATAACTTTAGATCTCGAAGATTGTTGAATGACTCATGGTTACTGCATTCAATTCTGACACTAGAACCACCAGGATTTGGTGAGTGGTCACTGTTGATTCAATACATTATCATATGTTGTTGTCTTAAATATAATTTCAAGTTTATCCTGTCTGCTACATGAAAAACCATGGTCCCCACAAACCACTAAATCGAATATGACGTAATCGCATATGTTCCAAGCTTTAACCCCAAATGAGTATATGTTCTTCCTAACTAGCAGATGAAAATTAGTAGAAATAAGTATTATGCATTTTTATAATCACAAAAATTAGTTTCAAAGTTTTATTTAGAATTAATGTTTATATGGGACTCTGAGACCTGCCCATCTCGGCTTTCAAAAACATGCATCTTATCTTATCTTATTTGACGACCTCCATGGTCGAGTGGTCTGTACACCGGTTTTCATACATGGGTACGCCACTCTGAGGTCCCGGGTTCGATTCCTGGCCGAGTCGTTGTAGATTACCATTAGTTGTTAATGTTGTCTTGGGTCTGGGTGTTAGTGGTACCGTCCTTACTTCTGATTTCCATAACACAAGTGCTTCAGCTACTTACATTGGGATCAGAGTAATGTATGTGATGTTGTCTCATATTTATTTATCGTAACTTAATATGGACAGAGTAAGAAAAAAATTGATTAGGGACCAATTTAATTTATTTTTTTTTTCTTTCAGCAAATGATATTCGTCAAATAGATAACTCAAGACTGCCACATAATCGAATCATGATAGAATATTTCAAAATAATAGCCAAATTAACAGTGAATGTATGCAACAAGCAAATAACGTATGATTACGAAGACTCGCTGTACAGTCAGGAGACAGCGGCTGATAATGATGACGACAGTGACAGCGACAACGAGCCCAACCCGACGTCGGTCAGGGAACAGATGCTGCTGACGAGGTGCATAGAGATACTGAACGAACCCGACCGCTGCGTGCTGACGACGTGCTCGCAGATAACTGAGTGCGATTTGAGTGATGAGTTTCTCGACAGTATGTCGAAAATATGCCATAATCTACTATTGAGTCATAGGATGGCGTTACACAAGTATAGGTGAGCTGATTATTAATTACATGTTCATTGGTTGATTTTTGACATTAAATTGTACATATTGTGTCATGAATCCTACATGTCTTTGTGTGACGGATATTATAAAAGCAATAACTTATTTACTAATGGCACATCTTAGGAATGAAACTATTACTACTTCAAAGATATCAATTTTATTAACTTTTTTATAAACCTATTGTTGTATTCTATTCACTATAGAGCTGAGATGACCCAGTGGTTCGAACGCGTGCATCTTAATCGATGATTTCGGGTTCTAACCCAGGCAAGCACCACTATATGTGCTTAATTTGTTTTTATAATTCATCTCGTGCTCGGCGGTGAAGGAAAACATCGTGAGGAAACCTGCATGTGTCTAATTTCATCGAAATTCTGCCACATGTGTATTCCATCAACCCGCATTGGAACAGCGTGGTGGAATATGTTCCGAACCCTCTCCTTAACCCAGATAAGCCTGAAACTAATTTGTTCTGAAAATTTTGAAAAAAGTTACATTATTTAGTTTATTAAATCTTATACAACATAAAAAAAATTATGAAAAAAAAATTAAGTGTAAGGCTTTCAGGGAAACAGCCGTCCTATATGTAGGACAGTAGGATAATAAGAGGAAATAAAAGACCATTTATGACAAAACAGAATGTAATCAAAAAGTGTAGTTTATTAGATAACTATTGATTATATTACCCGTTGTTATATGTAATTTACTAGATTAACACTATTTATGAATGATATGTTTCAAAACACTTGACACACACTCCAACATCACATTTCTTGCAACGTGTCAAACATTTTTTGTGACATTGACGACAGCGTGTTTGCTTCGATTGAGGAATAACCAGATGATTCATTTGGTCTTTACGACTATCAGCATGTTCATGATGGGAGGGTCGGCTAAGCCCTCTTTTGGCATTTTTTCTGTTTGATTCAATCAAAGCAATTGCTACCCTTCTGCGAAAGCCAAGATGATCCAGTTTCCCATGATTTATTTTATATAACTGCCATGCATTATGTTCGGCAAGATCAATCATGTGTGTGAGCAACGGCATGTACCATTTCTTACCTCGTATACCAATTCGGTAATGTGAAATATTTTCATCAGACCGATCCACTCCTCCCATATATTTGTTATAGATGGACACCATATGTGGTTCTTCTATGACAATGTTTCTCTTTTCACTTTGTGAGAAGCGTTTGGCAGATTGTTTAGGATTTATTCCTACAGCATTAGAAGCAATACTGAATATATTATTGTCATGCCATTTAGCAATAATGAACGTGTTGTCATGTGTCGTTCTGTAATCGACAGCACCACGTTCCTTTTTTTTCAGTAACTTCGATGTAATCAGAGGACAACTAGATGTCCTGTTTTCTCGAACTGTCCCAGTGCAACGAAGGCCTTTCCTTGTTATCTCTTCCAGCAAGGGCGTCCCAGTAAAAAAAAATATCAAAACTACGTGGTAAGGAAGGTCGAAGCCACGTGAAATCAGCACATCGCAAAAAGTGAGAACAACGCTTGCACCCAGCCCCAATTCTTTATATATTGGATTGCACATAGTTGTAGCACCTTGGTATGGTTCCATCCATAAAACATACCCTAACCGTGTAGCACCAACCCAAGCTTTGAACCCGTACCTAATAGGTTTACCTTTTATGTGCTGTTTGCAGCCATGTCTACCATAGTAGGGGATCATGGCCTCATCTACACTGTAATGCTCTTCAAGAGGAGAAAACTCTAAGAACTTTTTATTTAGAAGTGTAACTAGGGGGCGTACTTTTGTGTATTTGTCTTGCAAATCCAGATTATCATTGACATGAAGGTGGCGAAAAATAAAGTCAAATCTATCCCTAGTCATAGCCGAGCTGATCAATTCATTCTTTGTATCAGGGGAGTTTTCCCAATACATTCTTCTACGGGGGAGCCATGAATAACCACTAACCAACAATATGCCGATGAAACATTTCATATCTTCAGTGGTTATATCTCCAGGCAAATTCTTTTTGACAGCATATTTATTGCTCTCTGACACCAACAACGAAATAACATCTTCATCTAAGAAGTTTTCAAACCACTCAATTGGGCGCTTATCTTGGCAAGCGCCTTGAACATCTGGCCAATTCACGGAATTTTTTACCAAGTCCCGTTTTCTCCATGCGTAGGTACGCCTACGTTTAGTTCGACCTGTAGAATCAGAAGGTTCTTCTTCTGTATCACTCACCATAATCTGCCCTTGAATCATTACTTCAGCCGGTTGAAGCAGAATGTTTCGTGGCAAATTATTCAAAGTTACATTATCTTCTTCACCCGAATCTTCGTCAGTGAGACAGTCAGGATCAACAGGAGGAGGTAGAATACATATCAGTCGTTCTCTATAATCTTCTTCATTATCAGAAACATTTTCTGAAGCATCTAAAATTTCATGCGCAGCTAACGGTCTGTAAAGAAAAAGTTGTATTATTGTACTAAAATCATGTATATTATCCTACTGTCCTATATATAGTACGCTAGTATTTGTAACAAGTTATACGTAATTTAATTATATTATTTTACTAGAATATTTATTTACTACAAAAGTTAAGGTTATCAACTAGATATTAACACAGAAAAAAACAACTCACGAGTAAAATATAACTTTTTATACATACCTGTAATTTGCCATGTCTGCAACGCACTTTTATTACACACTTATAAGGTAAAATATAAGGTAAAAACTGTTAAAATAACTGCCTTTTTATTTTTTCTAATAAAGCTGACACGTTTCTTACTGCAAATCATAAGACTAAATAATCTTAGATAAAGAGGGTATTCTGATATTTTTTTTTATTTCTACTGTCCTAAATATAGGACAGTAGGCTGATCTGGGTTAATGGAAGAGGAGGCCTTAGCCAAGTAGTGGGTAATTTACAGGCTGTTACTTTTTTACTTTTAGTCACTATATAGTATATAACAAAGTCTCACGGCCGCGTCTGTCTGGACTTCCAAAACTACTGAACGTCCTTTCATGCGGTTTTCAGTAATAGACAGTTTATTTAAATTGAAATAGAACGAAAATTGTTAAACATGTCGAAAAAAGCAACAAAAAAATATAAATAGAAGGTAAAAAGATTTAAAAAAAAATCTTATACCTATCCGTGCGAAGCTGGAACAGGCCGTTAGTTATTTTATAAATGCCACCGAATCCTAACTGGTAGATTGTGATCAATCAATAATCAAATCATTCGAAATACAATCTCACTTACAAATAACTGGCATGGCACCGTCCCAATGGATATATTGAAATTATTGAATTTTGACATAGTAATTATATATTTTTTTATTTTTTTAGACTACTTTACACATTAGCATTTAAGCCAATATTCCTCCGTGGACTGTGGCAGTGGTTAAGCAGTATGAGCCACGAATCCTCATTCGGCGGCTCAGCGACGCCATTGCTCTCAGCGCTGTCAAGGGGCATGGGCTCTGAAACATCAGTCATCGGGGTACATAGGCTGTTGGCTCCATTAGCTGTGTTCTGTGCGTTATTTTCACTATTGATTGGCACATTACATGATACCGAATTCTTTAAGGATACTGATGGAGAGGAAAAAATGATTGGTAAGTTTTTATTTTGTTTGCTTGAAATTATGATAATGATGTTGCCATATACAAAAATATTTTTCCCCTAAAGTTTCAGAATCAAGCAATTCAAGCACGACAGTTGTGGGTCGTGTTCATGCATTTGACTTCTCTGAACTAGGAGGCCTTTGTCGGACTCTTAAACATGTTTGTCTCGGCTTAGTGGAGCTGGCATATCCAGAGTCCAGGCCTTCCATCTTTGGACAGTACAAAGACGCGGTCGGTGGTAGTCACGAGCTCAGTGAGAGGAATCAGACGCCAGCATGGGCTCACTTGTTTAAGGTGAATTTTATACTCATTTATAATTATCCTTGTACTATGGGATACAGTATCTACTACACATTAAATTTTGGAACACAAAAGGAAATTTGCATGTAACTATTGAGTTAAATAATTATACAAAATAGTTTTCAGAAAAATAAGTTCTGATTTTTACAATTCTAACATCAGAAATGACGATTTTTTTTGAACAAACTGACTGGTTGAGTCCATTAAGATTTCTAGAAAATTAGTATTAGGAATTTAATCAATGACTCACGCAAATTGCAAAAGAGAGTACTTTATTAAATCGAATTTATAATTTTTTCATAATAGATTATCGCATTATATTGCTTTTATGACTTTAAGAAAATTGAATGGTTTAAATATTTGCTGAATTTCTGTATTTTTATCAGTATACCTACATATATATTTGCTTGATAAATTGAAATGAACAAATCGATCGACAAAAAGAACTTCTCTTCAGTTATGTATTTTGAATTTGGAATATTAGGATAGTAGAATGTTTTAAACAAGGTTTAAAAAAGTCCGCACGCGCAGCAGCTGTGTGCACACCTGCAGCGCGTGCGGTTTTTTTAAACCTTGTTTAGACATTATAGGGTAGAACCAGTATTATAATGTTTTAAGCAAGGTTTAAAAAAGTCCGTACGCGCTATAGGTGTGCACGCAGCTGCTGCGCGCGCTGTACGCTCGCGACGCGCGGCTGCAGTTCTGCGGTGCGGGGGGCGCGGGCGGCGCGGGGGGTGCGAGCGCGTGGATCGCGGCGGGCGCGGGCGTGCCGGGCGACGGCGCGGAGGCGGCGCTGGTGGCGGCGCGCGCGCCCCGCTCCGCGCGCCCCTACCGCGCCGCCGTGCCGCGCCTCACCAGCGACCAGGGTGAGCCCAGAGCCCATTTACTTGTCAGTTTTGTAGTTTTTTCTATACTTGCGTGTCTCTGTACACCCTATACTCTGTATAAATTATACCAAGCGATTCGTTAGCGGTTCAAATTTAACTATTGTAAATATATCCTAATTACTATACTTGTCTTAATTTATATCGCAATATTATTCTACTTATTACCGCTTTAATTTTGCTTCAAAGTTCTATAGCATTTATATTATGAGTACCATAGATCATTTAAGACATCACGCCAATTTATTGTCAGTCCTAGTCCTATTTCGCGTTTCGTGTCGTATAAACATCCCCTCCGTCTACAGTACTTCCTAAAATTCTTCTAACAAGACGTGTAACCTGAACATACCAATGGAATTATCGCTTCACTTTTAGATCGAGCACATGTATAGATCATTGTACAGAGGTACAATGATCTATACATGTGCTGATAATTATTAATGTTTGACAGTGAACTCCACTTCACGATATATATTTTAGTAGTATTTATATACAAAATTTCTAATTCTTAGATGAAGGACCACCTTTAACCATCAAGGAACTTAGGACGGTCACAATATTGAGAGAAATTCCGTTCGTCGTACCATTTTCGACACGAGTTCTGATATTCCAAGGTCTCTTGATGAGGTGCGTATATTAGCCGCAAACAAATTGCCCTCTAATCTGTAAAGATTTCTATTTTCTTAATTTTTTACAGGGAAAAGCAAGATCACTGGTACGAGATGACCAATTTTAACGAAGGCCCTTCAATAATAATCAGTGTTCGGCGCACTCATTTATATGAAGACGCATTTGACAAACTTAGTCCTGATAATGGTGAGCGCACAATGCATAATTTTTTGCTTGATAACTATTTCTTTTTATTCTAAAAAGACGTAAGCTCCAAATGTCGACACGGGGAATTGACGTTTATTTTTTGACACTTTGCACGTAGCGAACTAATTTGATTATTGTACGTTATTTTGCATTAAATATTATTACCATCATAAAATATTTCGAAGAGTAATATCAAGGCCAATGTTTAAAAATAGAAAAGGTTAATTTATTACGTGCGATTTAACGCTTACGGCTGATTTATGTCATTCTATATTTATATACAGGCAAAAGATTTAAGCCATTCCACCTTATAAGGAAACGTCATAGCATGGTTTTTTAGATAATAGTTTTCTCTGAATTAGGGTTTAATTATATTTAAGCTCAATAAAAAATGGGAATTGTTATTTTTATCTCTTTTGGAGAGAATGAAGTTAAGATCTATCTGCGAATAAATGGTGTTCGAGTATTATTATATGCTCTTATTTATCTTTTTATATGACGATTTTCATAGCTCTGTGTCAAAAGTGAAGAGTACCATTTGTACAGACACGAAAAACATATTCCTATGTCATTTTGATTTCTTGACTTTGATTAATATTTCATTAATATGTAAAACTAGTTGTCTTTTGCGGTTTCGGTCGCGTTTCAAGGGTTGGTTATTATATATTAGGCAAAAAGGTAGCCCATGTCCTTTCTTGGAGTTTAAGCTAGCTTCACAACAAATTACCTCAAATTCAGTTCATTGGTTTGGCCGTGAAAGAGTAAAAGACAGGCAGACATAGTAACTTTCTCATTTATATTATAGTATTAATATAGATTTTGGTACTGGTTAATTTCTAGAATGTTCCGTATAAAATTAATTATATTGTTATATAGAACCTGATCTGAAACTGAAACTTCGGGTGCAGCTGATAAACCAAGCGGGCGCGGAAGAGCCCGGCGTGGATGGAGGAGGACTTTTCAGAGAATTCCTTTCAGAACTATTAAAGTGAGTTGTGATGAAGATTATGTTTTACATTTATATATCGTAGCTATTTTAACAGTTTTTACATTATAACCTTTTCCGTTAACAACCTATTTGCTACAAGTGAAATTTAATTGGTTATCTTCCAATAATTATTTGTAGTATTGCAAACTCATACTCATACATACTCATTTCAGGACTTAATAATTGTCCTTTTATTTTTTAGTTTCTTGATATTATCAGTTTACCTATATGTCGTGCAATGAAGCATTTCAATAAATCTTCAATGCGCAACTATGAGTTTAACAAGTGGGTGGTAACTACCCAGACGGGTTTGCACTAGGTACCACAGTGAAGTTGAGAGGCTTTAAAGAGAGTGTTTAAAGAGTTACGGATAATTAATTTGTATTGAAAAATGGAGGGCTCATTGGATTGGGTGCCCACTTGTTAGCAGATATGTCAAAACAATGATATTAACGACATAATGTGATCGTCAGGTCCGCATTCGATCCCAACCGCGGTCTGTTCAGGCTGACCAAGGACAACATGCTGTATCCCAATCCCGGAGTTCACTTGCTGTACGACGATTTTCCGATGCACTACTTTTTCGTCGGAAGAATGCTGGGGAAGGTATGTTCTCTATTTACGTTTTTATTATAATGTATAATACAACACAACTTAGATGTCGCATCGGCAATATTCGTAAAACCGATCACATCCGAATTAAGTACGCCATCCCAAATTATCAATATTTATTTCTCCTGCGAAAATTATCTTTGCACAAACGTAATAACTTGAAATATCATACGACCTAATATATTCGTCATTTTGACGCGTTGATTTAAATGCACTCGCTTTCTCTGACGCGTGAATCTATAGCGACGAATAGCGTCGAATGGCGCGATAGGGAGCTATTTCTATTGGTCGTGTAAATCGGCAGTAATCGGTTTTATTTTCATTCAATTGCATTTTCCGATGCTACATCTAATTTGTGTCGTACTATACTAGCATCCATTTGAGCGTGAGACGAGTGTTGTGCGTGAGATATTTGTCTCAGAGGGCTCTGTCCGCGCAGGCGCTGTACGAGAACCTGCTTGTGGAGCTGCCGCTGGCGGAGTTCTTCCTGGCCAAGCTGTGCTCGACGCGCGAGCCCGACGTGCACGCGCTGGCCTCGCTGGACCCCGGCCTGTACCGCGGCCTGCTGCTGCTCAAGGCGCACCGCCGCGCCGACGTGCCCGACCTCGGCCTCGACTTCACCATCCTCAGCGACGAGCTCGGCGAGCAGCGGGTGCGTGACCAAACACCGCCCGCCCCGCGCCCCCCGCGCCCCGCCTACATCGCCCGCCCCGCGCGCGCCCCGCCCACATCGCCCGCCCCGCGCCGCTAACGTCCGCTCTGTTCGCAGATCGAGGAGCTGAAGCCGGGCGGCGCCAACATTCCCGTTACGGCGGAGAACAGGATCGAGTACATTCATCTCGTTGCTGATTACAAGTTAAATAGGTAAGAGTTGTTTAACGTGTTCTCCTTTAGTTGAATCGATATCGATTTATTATTATTCGATTACATCATTCGTCGTCATCCTTATCCTCCAGCTGGCATCCCAATTTATTTGGTCGGTGCAGCACGTCTCTCCCATATCTCTCTATCTGACGTCATCACTACAATAAATAACATTCTTACCAGCCATATCGTCTTTCTCACAATCCATCCATTCCTCCGCCTAACATATATTATATATAAGATACATTTCTTTTTATTGCTTCTCAATAAATTTAGGCTAATAGAAAAGAAAATTTATATACAATTTATATATAAACTGATATGAATATATTAATAGTCAACCTATGCCATCCATTAGCTTTAATACTTCAATTGTATTGATGCACAGCAAACGTCTTCAGACGACGACGTCAGATATTCAAAACAAAACCTTAAACGTCAGAGTCTTCGCACTTATATTTGACAATAAGACTTTGCTCTCTTCACACCTTAATATTAATTGCTCTAACTAAAAAAAATAAAAAGCAAAATATACTTTATTCAAGTAGCACTTGAGCTGAGATGGCCCAACGGTTAGAACGCGTTCATCTTAACCGATGATTGCGGGTTCAAACCCAGGCAAGCACCACTATATATATGTGCTTAATTGTGTTTATAATTCATCTCGTGCTCGGCGGTGAAGGAAAACATCGTGAGGAAACCTGCATGTGTCTAATTTCATCGAAATTCTGTCACATGTGCATTCCACCAACCCGCACTGGAACAGCGTGGTGGAATATGTTCCAATCTCTCTCCTTAATGGAAGAGGAGGCCTTATCTCAGCAGTGGGAAATTTACAGGCTGTTACTTTACTTTACTTTACTTTAAGTAGCACTTTCGAATCGTCATTTAACAAACTATTACATGAAGCTACCACCGGTTCGCAACTGGTGGAGCAATACGGTTTAATTGTTGGTCGTCACACGTGTCCTTGCTTTGCAGGCAGATAAGGTCGCAGTGCAACGCGTTCAAGCGCGGCCTGACGTCCGTGGTGAACGCGGAGTGGCTGCGCATGTTCTCGTGCCGGGAGCTGCAGCTGCTCGTCTCCGGCGCAGAGGTGCCCATCGACCTCGACGACCTCCGCCGGAACACACAGTACGGAGGCACGTATTATTAATTATGGGATATATTAAACAAATTAAGAAGATTTTCAAATGATAAAACTAAGTTACTTGTTTATTTTAAGTAATGTATAACATATTTTAAACAGGAATATTTCTTTCGTTTTATTTGTCTGATGAGTCGAGATGGCCCAGTGGTTAAAACGCGTGCATCTTAACCGATGATTGCGGGTTCAAACCCAGGCAAGCACCGCTGATTCATGTGCTTAATTTGTCTTTATAATTCATCTCGTGCTCAGCGGTGAAGGAAAACATCGTGAGGAAACCTGCATGTTACAAATTTCACAGAAATTCTGCCACATGTGTATTCCACCAACCCGCATTAGAACAGCGTGGTGAAATATGTTCCAAAACCTTCTCCTCAAAGGGAGAGGAGGCCTTTAGCCCAGTAGTGGGAATTTACAGGCTGTTGTTGTCGTTGTTGTTGTGTTGTTGTTATTTGTCTGATTATTGAATCAATTATATTTTTTCTCACATTAAATAATGCCGATAATTATTGTAACATTCCCTAGTATATTATATTCCTTGCCCTTATTATAGGACTTAGGATAGAGGTTTTTCTTGTAATTTAATTGTAGGTACAATGAAGATCGACAAACTTTCCGTATTTTAACTTAGTAAAAGTTCAGTTGAACAATATATTCTTTAATGGCGCTGTAGACATTAAAAATGCAATTTTTTCGAATGATCAATGGTATCGCAACAATTCGATGTTAAATTTGGCTTTTGTCCTCCTGTGTTAAGAATTAACTGGAGTTTCATACCAAGACAAAGAGAACCATACTATCGGACTCCATAATTTTGATAGACATTTACATGTAATGTAATTACTTTTATATCATAATTAAATGAGTTCTGGTTGTTGCAGGCGGCTTCACAGCGACCCACCCGACAGTGCAATGCTTCTGGAAGGTCGTGGAGAACTTCACGGACGACCAACGACGGCAGTTGCTGAAGTTCGTCACGAGTTGTTCGAGGCCGCCGCTCTTAGGTTTTAAGGTAAATCGTATTTTCTCGAATAGTCTTTAAGATGTCGATATTTTGTATCGATTCTTTATCAATAAAAGAGGTTTTATGCTTTTTGGGTTCCCAGCGTCGAACGGTTACAGTAAGAGGAGCATTTTCTTAAAAGTTGAAACGAATTATTACTTCAAATTGTTTAAATTGATGGATTACTGATTAAAAATCCTCAACTGCAAATATCCTATGTGTAGCAACTGTATTATCCTACAGTCAAAAAAATCAAAAATCAAAATCAAAATATACTTTATTCAAGTGGGCTTTTACAAGCACTTTTGAATCGTCATTTAATAATTAAGTGAAGCTACCACCGGTTCGGAAAGTAAATTCTACCGAGAAGAACCGGCAAGAAACTCAGTAATTACTCTTTTTCAACATTTAAAAAAATACAGTTATGTTAGTTAATACAATTATTTAAATTAATATATCCTGCCTGGAAGTCAACAGGTATTAGTTCCACGCAGTATGATGTATAATGTATTCTCAAACTACTTCGTACTCGGCAAAATTCATTCATATTTTTTTTTTTAATTAATCTATTCTGGAATAGAGACGCTCGATAAAATAATAAGTTTCCAAACGTTCTTAAATCGGTATACTTATATAAAAGTGTATTGTTAAAAATGTAGCTCGTATCTCACGAATACTTCATACGTAAGTTTTTGGTCACACTTACGACGCTATCCGTTCGTTCGTCTCCTAGGACCTGCAGCCGCCCTTCTGCATCCAATCTGCGGGAGCGGCTGATCGCCTCCCGTCTTCCTCCACCTGCATGAACCTGCTGAAGATCCCCGAATACCACGCCGAGGAGCTGCTGGCAGAGAAGCTGCTGTACGCCATCCAGGCTGGCGCTGGTTTCGAACTTAGTTAACTTGGTGAGTGTTACAAATATTACTCGTATTAGGGTATTTCACGTTTGTTTTCTGGGTATAGTCCTACTAATATTATAAATGCGGATGTTTGTGAGGTTGTATGTATGTATGTTTGTTACTCTTTCATGAAAAAACTACGAAACGGATTTGGATGAAATTTTACAGTAACATTAGAATAAATAATAAATAATAAATTTTATCTAATTTTGTCATAATACATATAAAGATACATATCACGTACCCGTGCGAAACCGGGATAGGTCGTTATTATTTTTTTATTGTAAAAAAAAAAGTTACACCATCGACTTATCACTAAACACTTAAAAAAAATAAAATATTTAATATGGGTAACATTCGAGGTGATACATCTTTATAGGTGTAAACAACATTGACATTAGTATTATTCAAATGCATCTCCACTCCTGACTGTTAATAATAATTAATAAATATAAATATATGTATATAATATTAATTGTTTCAGGTGATCTGTGCGGCAGTTTAGATGAGACTCAACTAGTGTAGTATCGGTTTTTACATGGAACTATTATTTTCGTGGTCGTACCTACTATACACTATTTATACCGATCGTTAATCTCAATGTGATAAAACTCCTTTCGTAGTTGTAAATAAATGTTACTGTCATTTGGTTTGTGTACTTTTATTTATTTTTAGAGACGAATATTTCTTAAATAAATTGTAAAAATGTTTTTCGATTTTTTTTATGAAATACTCAAAAGTACTAAGAGTAGAAACATTCGAGTTATCGATGTGATGTGTGTTGTAAATAGTATCTAAATCTGGGTAAGATTAACTTATAACTGTAATGTTAAATTATATGTGATGGGTATCGTTTGAAAATAGAAATCTCGGTGTTCATATTTACGTTTGTGATTTTATTTCAAAGTTTACATCTGAAAGTGTCAAATAAATTTTTTAAACCATTCTTCAATTTATTTGTTACACAAAAAATCCTTTAACCTAATAGTTATTTTAAAAAAATGTTTTTAAATATGGCTTTGCTTTCTGACAAGTTAATATGACAACATTGTTAAAAGATATACATTAACGTCATTTTTATTAAAAAAAAAAAATCGATTGATAAAATATTCATTTTATTTTTAATATATTCTATTTAATATTTATATATATTTAAAAAATTTCGAGCTTTATAAAGGCTTTTATCGGTTAGATTTGAAGCGCCCTAATCATATATTATTCACGCTCTCTTTATATTGCCAACATGGCAACATAAACATCAATTTAAGTCAGCTATAAACCAATAAATTTAAAGTTTAATAAATAACACATCTAATAAGTAACCGTGAACTTGTCCGTGGGTCTCATCTATAACGTTCATTAATATTGGCTTAGATGCATTCAACGTTTCAAATATGGCCGCCACTCGCCGCCACTCGCCGCCACTCGCCGCCATTACGGTTTTGACAGTTGCAATCAATCAGCGCTGATGAATGAGGTTCGCGAGGCGGATGCTCGCCCTGTGTGCGGTAGCCGACTCGCGCTCACGCACGACACTAATTCTAACTTCGATTAGCTATCTTTGTAGATAAACTAAGGGCTTTTAAACTCTTACAAAAGTATACGTTACGTAATTCAGAATTTTGAAAATATTGTTTAATTATTTATATAAAAAAATATATTTAAAAATCGAATAAATTTTCAAGGATACGCAGAAAATATAAAAAAAATTGTTTTGTTATTTACAACGGCTGTAGTCTAGTATTTTAGATAATTTAATTCATTTTACATATAATGGAATTTCTAGAATAAGCAATCTTATTTATAAAGAACTAGAGTCAAGGCGGTAGTGTACATACATAATAAAAAATAAAATACATTATAAAAATAATATACATTGTTGTCTATTTGGCAACACTGTAACTAACTGACTATTGAGAATTTCTATTAAAATGTATTCAAAGACAACTTTTTAAATTACAACACTATGTCTGAGCTTTATATATTATGTATTTTTTTGATAACATTTTATTTGGTAGAAGCTGACGGGTTACAGCGTGAGTCATACTCATAGCAGGCCACCGCGCTCGCGCAGTCGATTCAATTCAAGACCAATGAAAGGATTAAACGATTGCCTGTCAGCCGTAATGTGAATCAAATGACTCCATCATAATAAATACTATAAAAGTTGTTTAGCTTAAGCTGTAAGGTAACCTCTGCAGTGATTGAATGCTCCCTTTAGAAAAGAATGACTTGTACATTTAAATAATCGAACCTCTTGACCTGCTTTTTTGCAGTTTTTTATTCAAGTTTATGAAAAGACGTCTTTAATATCTTTGAACTTCAATGCCATTTATTCATAAATTCTTTTTAAGAGACATTTTAACCGATAATCCAACTGCATGACTCTGATAAAATGAGATACTCTTTTCATTAAACCATGATAGATTGAGTTTCGATTTACAGAAGCAATGATATATTTAACGACTCGAAATAGTTAAAATGAAATTTTATTTTTTATAATGTATAATAATAAAACTTTGTACAAAATTAAAAAAAATGTCGTCAATGACAAAAGAGACAAGGATTATAATAATAGCTTTATTAATATTCTTGCACTGTTCCGCGGTTTCAACGTACGTATTAAAAGTTGCTTACAATGTGGCTGATGCACCCGGGTTATCCGTCTTAACAATTCAAAAGCAAGATATACTACGACGCTTACTCTAAATGCTGTTCACGCAGGCACGCGCGTCCGTGACGATTGTCTTACTAATTCGGCTTGCTTATTAATTTGCAACATTGTTCGCCAAACTGCAAATATTGCAATCTTCCCTGGAAAGTTAATGGACGGCACAATACGACAGCTGAATAGAAGATATATGACGCTCATTATTGACGTCGGTCAATGATTTGATTTTTAAGTGCCCTATCGTGACATGATTTTATAGCAAACCATAGTTGGTAATCATATGTTTAAATCCGTATCGATTCGATTTTAGCGAAGATAAAATCGTCCGAAAATCAAAAATATGATGTTTAACAAACATTTAAATTTACAATTGTCGCATTTCTATTGAAATCCGAAACTATAACAATGAAATCGGATTTCATGCGTGTCCAAACTCTCAAACATTCATGTCTTCTTTGAAATTATTCATGATACAAAACGTCTTAATTTGCATTGTTGAGACGAAATAAAGGCGTCAAGTGTCTTTAACAAAGCACGTCACCTTAACAATCGGCTTCGAGGGTGGTCATTGGCTAACATTGTCGGGGCACGCCATTTCTTGGAAGGTCATCGGCGTAGGCTTTGTGCAGTAAAACCTTAGTCTATTAGCTCGTAAAACTACTCTAGGCCTATAATTATAGGTAACTTACCTGTCAGTTGGATGAATAAGGAAATAGATTGGATACTCAGGGAAACTAATGATTGCTTTCCTATATGGCATTTACAAACCCAATAACATTATATATTCTTATTTTACTTTTTATGTGAACATTATATTTTTATATTCAAAATAAGCCAGATATAAACTTATCAGTTAAATTAAATAAGGATAATATACACATAAATGCAAATCTTTTTGTTTTGTTAAATGGGCTAATAAGTTTTATTGTGTATCGGAAGCGGTATCGGGTTACTTAATGATACGATTTGGTGCGTGTAAACATTTCGAGTGGACGAAACTGGCGGGTTGAAGTGATCATGGATATTGTATGCATATTTTATGGTCGCAGTATACTCTTGTACGAGCTTTTGAAAATTTGTGTCGTATCAATGCTTGCCTTCTAAATATTTTGGTACAATTACATAAGTGTACATTCTATGCAATAATTAATAACAAATAACAATACATGAATACTCAAAGGATTGAAGATACAGTAAAGTAATATACGTAAGGATGACATGTATTACGTGTTTTTTTATGCTTTTATTTTAAGTCTTATTTTTTAATTGGTTTTTTAATTAAAAAAGGTCCCTTAATGTTGCCATATTAAATAAAATAAGCGTTGTTTATAATAACCACTATTGTTATATGTAAATTAAATGAATGCAATAATAATACGATGTTATGTCACTTTATGGGCTCGTAACAACGGCACATGAGGTTCATGACGTTGAAAATGTCCCGAGGTGACGCATCTAGACGCACCGCTGCACTAGATCCGATATGACGCGAGATAAATACTCGCTATCTATTTCATTATTATTGGAGCGAACGCAATATCGTACAAATCTCGGCCTTATTCTGTCTGCCAGCCAACAGCCCACGACAGACCACCCAAGTCGACTACCACTCCTAAACACATATAAGGCGTCTATGTTTATTATTTAGGTATATCTACATGGATGATATAACGTCGGCGGGGGAACGCAATCCGAGCTCTTATTCGTTTTACGAACCGATATACCGATCATGATGGAATCTGATTATCGTGTCATTTGTTACAATGAATTATAAAAGTCACCCATAAATTACTTGCAGAATTTAATTTTGTTTTTATCTATTTTTTATGCTTTGAGATTGGGCGCGTATTGTAACCGATTCTCTTATTAAATAAAAATAAAAAAAGAGTCTGTATATGTTCCATTGGTGGGTTAACTATATTAGAAGAACATTCCTTCACGCTGTTCCAATATGCGTTGGTGAATAATACACGGGCCAAATTTTCACAGATGTAGGTTCCTTCATGACGTTTTCCTTCACTGCTAAGCACGATATTAATATGAATTTTATTTATATAGTTTGAATTCGGATTAAATTCACGTATTTTAACCACTGCGTTCACCTTGTCTCTTTTTATTTGAACACTGAAATAATTTACGATAAAATTGACACATATTAGGTAGATATTTTTTTTAATTCGTTCCTTGGTTTAATAATAAAGTGGTTTGATTTTTATTATTCGCTTTTCTCTCGACCCTCATATTTCAAGATGTCTGGTTGAAGGGAATTGCTGGCTGCGGTCATTATGTCAAGCGGCCAAACCGCATACTATGAAATATTTTATATTTTTGGTAAAGCGTTCTCAATTTTTATACACTGTGGTGTAATCGACATTCACCTCTTTCGTTAACTTCACCAAAATTGACCTTTTTAGGAGATTCCTCTTGTAGAAATGTCAATAAATATATAATTATGTAATAAGTAAGTAATGTAAATATTCTTTAAGTTACGCTATATGTACAACGGATATTATTATGACAGTTCTAAATTATTTTTTATACGTTTGTAGGTAAATATTTAGTTGTCGAAAATAAAGTTACAATTTTATGTTACAGTTAAATGTGTACTATTATACAAATGCACTGTTTAACTACACAATTAGGCACGGTATAATTCAGCCTATCCTAGTGAGTGGGTGGACACTAGAAACATACCACTTATATCAATGAATATTTATAATTCGTAAATATATTATTCAGTAATATTTATGCAATAAGTAATATGCCTGTAAATATTCCACCTTTTTGAGGCTAAAGATAAGTATGAATAAAATAAATATTCATGTCTTATATGGTAAAATGTATCCTACAAATAACACTTAATAATTAAACAAATAAATTTAATCAATTTCGACATTACATCGATAACGGCTTTTTAAATGTAAAGTCAATTCTAATACAGCTTAACGAGAGTCTTGTGATATTTGGAATAAATGGAATTTTAAAATCTAAAGACAGATAAATAAATACCAGACCATAAAACGTGTGTATGTTCATATAAATAGTATAATTAAATAATAATAGTTGTAAAATTATTTTCTTAATTACAATTCAATCGTGGCGGTAGACAAATGAGTCTATCAAAATGTACTCACCATATACATACAGAGCACTGCATTAGAATCGTTGTATGTACATACATACAAACGAGTACATTGAATGGGCCATTCAAACTAATGCTTGATGATATTATCTTCCCTTTCATATAATGTCGTCGTCTTGCAATCGTCGTGGGTGGCAATTCGCTTTTGTTCCTTAAAAACGTAAAAAAAAATAATCCCTAAAGAGAATTAGTCCCTCTATAACACGACTCGGGACATGTGTTACTTTTTTCACTTTAAACATGTCTCAGAAGTAAGATTTATGATTTGGTTCTCTTCGACATAAACTTTGCGGTCATGTAAGAGTAAATATGTAAACTTTAATTAAAACGAGTCCGACTGAATCAAATATTTTATCTCGTTTTTTAACGACTGGTATGTTTATATTTTGAATCCGTCTGTTACCTGAGGGCTTAGTATTTTTATGGTATGATAAGGATTGTTTGCGTTGTTCAAAGGGTCGAGACTGGAGGCAGGCAGGTAGCGCGTAGCACAGGTAGCGTAAATGTAGCTACTGTGCGTCCTGAGTACACAACAACATTGCTCTCCTTACTTAGACAATACCAGTTACTATGCGGACCAAACTTTTGACTCATATACATATAATGATATGTCACAAGGTCTGATATGCGGCCGAGACATAATGCTATTTTATATAAATATTTTAAAATTGTCTATTGAGGCGTCAGAAAGGAGTTTCTATGTGAGTAAGTTGCTAGTATCCTGCGGTGACATAGTACTTGTATAATGAAATGTTTTTTCAAAGATGACATAAAAGCTCTATTACTTCGGAAAAATAAGCCATAATGTTGAACATATCAATTTATACATACAATTTACATATCGTTTACTTTTGTTTAAATTAATACATAAATTACTTTAATAATAATTTGAAACAACTTGCTTACTGTTAGTAGATCAAATAATACAAAAAAAAACGTCGTGTGTAATCAACATCGCTACATTATTCAAAAATGCGATTTGAAAAAATTACATAATGCCGTAATAAGTCCTAAGTTATCAGAGAATTACGTGCATCCTACAGACAATGCAAAACACAGACAGTGCAGCGATTCCGTAGTGGAATTGAGGTTGTTTATTCGTTGCCACTCGAAGTAACAAGCGCCCGATAACTGGCTGTACAAACACACCTCTGTCCCACACTTCTTGACATTTTTTACACTTCTCGAAACCGATGACAGGTCGCCGTCGCAAGCGCATTAAAGAAAAAATGCAAAATTATGAGATAACAACGAGCTTTTTTATTCGTAGAAGATTGTATTTAACTCGTGTTTTTTGTGTCTTAAGTTGCCTTAATCTTTGCTCAACTTGAACGTAAATTGTTTCGTGTTTTTTTGTTCGCATTCAGAAATGTTAACCAGGATTAAAGTGAGCTAAGATCATCTTTTACTTTTTTGCTTTAATAATGTGTATAATACGGCAATAAAATACAACTTTCTTGATCTTAGCAACTTAAACTATTTTTTACAACTTTTGTTTTATAGCTAACGATAAAATATTATGTATTGAAATAATTGAATGAAAACGAATCAAATAGTAATAAAAAATGTTAAACAAGCAAAGGTTGTATGGTTTAAAAGAGAAGAAAATGTTTTCTTAAAGTTTTGAATTAGTCCTGGGAATGGGTCTTTATTGGCAAGAGACCGGCACGGAATAATGTAAACAATCGCACGAAGATTATCCACGAGGCTCCACGATATTGAATCAGGAAGCACGGTCAGCACCGTAACAGATATCTGTCATCTATTGTTCGTTTCCATTACTTTTATCTAAACCAAACATATACAAACTATTTTGTATGTTATACATTTATTCAATATATATTTTTTGTAATAATAAATTAATTTTCTCGTTGCAGCGTCGTATGCATAATGTATAGCGTACATTATGAAAATTGTTTAATTATAGTTATCAGTAAAGACAAGTTATCTTTTTTAGATTTTCGATTTTTTTTTAATGTTTTCTTATGAACTGTTTCTTACGATCTTTCAATATTTATCATAATTTTCATCTCGAACAATATCTTATATTACTGAAATACTTTTACTTGGTGGTAGGGCTTTGTGCAAGCCCGCCTGGGTAGGTACCACCCACTCATCAGATATTCTACCGCTAAACAACAATACGCAGTATTGTTGCGTTCCAGTTTGAAGGGTGAGTGAGCCAGTGTAACTACAGGCGCAAGCGACATAGCATCTTAGTTCCCAAGGTTGGTGGCGCATTGACGATGTAAGTAATAGTTAATATTTCTTACAGAGTCATTGTCTATGGTTGATGATGACCACTTACCATCAGGTGGCTCATATGCTCGTCCGCCAAACTATTCCCTAAAATAAAATAAAGAAAATAAAAATATTACTAATACGAAACTAATACTATTCATCAATTCATGTGCATTTCATTTTTTTAAAAGCAACAAATATATTTAATACAAGAAAATGGAAACAGTGTCAATGTCTGTACCAGATTGAAGAGTGAATTATCGATGTTGCGCTCGAGGCTAAGTTTGTTCAGCCGCCGAATGCCACCTTGACGAAATCAGAAAAAACTCCAAAATTATCTGGGAACCGAAGACATCCTGTAGCAATATTAAAGCACTTTCAGTTTTTTTAATATCGTTTAAGCGTTAATGATTGATTATTCTGTTTACTCTTAATTTTATAACGTCATGATTACTTCGGACTTTACAACAAAAAATTGAAACTTAATTTTGTTTGTTTTGAATTTTATTGTATTATCTAGTCGATGGAGACAATTTTTGACGGAAGAAAGTCGAAAATGATTCCAAGTATTTGAAAAACAAATGTTATACATGTTTTTTTCTGATCGTTATCTTTTCATAAGTCTTTCATAAATCTAACAAGGGCCCCATCAAAGAAAACAAATTGTGAATAAACCTTTCAGCGTAGACATGTCTAAGACTTCTAGTGGCGTCTGGAGCTATTTACGGCCCATTGTGTGTCCTATTATCTCCTGAATCCTACTAATTGAGTCATCCCACACCAGGGCTTGCATTGTTTGCAAAACTTTGCCATAACTAAGCCGCAAGAGTCGGCCAATGTGGGTGGTCTTATTCGCATTCCATTTTAATAGTATTTATCGTTATCTTCATTTAATTTAAATAAAATGATTCTTTTAGATAACTTAGATAAAGTGACAAGCATCCAATTGTATATAAAACATACCTATAAGACATTTCAGTTATTTATTTTTTTGTCGTTAAACGTAAATTACTTTTTTCAATCAAAACATGAGTCGAGAATAGTAATAGAATATAATAGCAGAGGAAATACTGAGCGCAACAGGATGTGTATCGAAAGACCGAATCATTTGCAATATTGCGACGGTTGGGGGTACGCTTGTAGAGTTAGGCGTAAAAATTGATTATAATGCAACTACTGATAGACATCGACCACCCACATCGACTTTTATGAAGCTGTTCATCGAAGTTACTTATTAAATTATGAAATTACAAAGTTGCAACAGCCAGAGATATTTGTAATATATACTATTTTTCCCCAAATTAATAATTTCTTTTAATAAAATATGACATATTTATTTGTATTTTGAGGTCATTTTGAGTTTTTAATTCAGTCATGATTATAACATTACACTAGTTGATCTCCAACGAATCATCGCGTTAATTCAAAATAATTGTTGTGTTTTTGACGAGACATTTTTTTTATACAACCGTAGTACTCGTCTCTAACCGGCCAGTAACTTTTTCCGCTTTCTAATATAATATCTTTGTTAAATCACAAGAATTTAGTAATATGGAATCACAAACCTCTTGATTTTTTTGCACATCTACGAACTCTCTCTACTGGACCTCTTCAAAATAAGACCATAACCGATTTTCTATGTGCAGCGATCGTCCCATAATCACTGGGATAAAAGCCGGCTTACACCATTCATACTCGTATACCTATAACGTCAATTTTACAACAAGTACAATTAATGTATGTAAATAAACGACAACTACGTCATAAGTGGGGTGTAATGATAATTTTACACATCGATTTTTTCCATAAGTTTAGGAATTTTAATAGTGAAGATAAGAATAATCAAGCGTCGCGTATCTTCTATGTGACTTTGTAGTTATTATGTAAATAGAACACAATAGTTATAAGTGCGGTTATCTACTGGTAAACACGTTGTATGGGCAATCATGTAACTATAAAAAAGTAGCCCATTTTTAAATGATATTAATAATTTGTCAAAAAAATAAATTAATTTAAAATATTAGCTTGAATATGTTTTTAGATTATTTTTAATCAAGTGAAAATTACTTTACGAAAAATTAATAATTACACACTTATTTTACAAGAATATTCAAAACTTGTATTATAATAACATACTCAGGGTTATATTTAAATAACCATGTTCTAGCTTACAATAGCATTTCCAGATAAATTAATTAAACTATAACTTTTCAAAATCCGTATATACATATGTAATGTTCATACATATATATGAAAGCACGAAAACAAAATATAATTCAGAATGTAATTATTATTATTTTTATTTCAGATTCCTTATTAGTAAAATTGTTGTATTTTGCTTAATAAATTTTAAGACAAAGCTCAAATAACAAGTAATCTTGTTCATTTCAGACTTACCGCTACCGACATCGTAAAACGTGACGTCATCATATACAAGGATATATTATGTTGCATTATGACTACCACTAAAGATTTTATGTTTTTATTAGACTAATTTGAAAATTTTACATTCCATAGAGTTTGACGAGTTTAATGGTTTATTGTGAGCATAAATTTGGTGCATTAAATTATTCTGCTTTAGTGATTCTTTTAATTTTATGTAAAACGGCTTAAGACTTCCTGCTATGCATTGTCTACATTAATATTATAAATGTGAAAGTAACTCTGTCTGTCTGTCAGTCGCTTTTTCACCAAACCGCTGAACTGAATTTGATGAAATTTGGTATGAAGCAAACTTGAACTGCATGATAGGACATAGACCACTTTCTTGCTTGAGACACAGTTATTAATACGGGAGGGCAGCCGCGGGCTACTACTAGTATGAAATACCTAAATTAGTTAAAAGTGAGAAATAACACCTTGATTAGCCAAATAAAACAAATAAATTATACTTTTAATGTATTCTATCTCAATTAATAAACACTAGTCAACTAGTAAAATTGGGAGATTTATTAATTAAATATATTTTCACGAATGGTGACAATGCTTATTAAAAATCACAACTTAAATTTCATTTGTAAACAACTATTAATTCTAAGTTCATAGAATAAATATTACAGCGATACCACCTTGGTAATGGCCGCACACGTCCGTCACTATCCTTTCCTGCCATTAGAATCCTTAATTGCTCTGAAATTGGTCGTGTTACTCTCTTTTATGGTAAGGCGGCCTAACCTAATTGTTTTTATGAGCGCTTGTCTTTTGAGTTTTGAATTATTAGTTTTGTAACTTTATTGCAGGTGGTCTGTCATTACATTACTAACGTTGATTTGTCTACGGCGTTTTAATAGAACATAATGACTCATTAAATATTCGTAAGTGTATTAAGAATGCGATGAAATGATTTCGTTTAAAATTCCTTTAAAATGTTTGTTGTAAATGGTTATTATTTGTTTGAATTTTATTGTGATGGGTGTACATTAGTATGTATAACATGTTTCTTAGCGGTTATTTCGTAATAGTTTATCTTTGACAAACGGCAATATTAAATGTTGCCAAATTAATGAAATATAAGTATATGTATATAGTATGAAATATAGTATTTTTAGTAAAAGGTATTATTATTAAGTAACAATTAAGTAACTTTCGATACACGTACAATTATCGTAAATATTTATAAAATAAAATGACTAATTTTCTCGACACAGGCTTTCAATTTTATCAATTTTAATTGAATTTCATTTCCATTTGTTTTATTGTAAGTAATTATTGTAAGATAGTGCAAAAGCATGCCTTTTCTCTTACATAAATTAAAAATGAAATAGTTATGAAGATAAGAATATTTTAAGTATGTATCTAATGTACAGAAGATTCAGTAAATAGATGAATAAAATAATTAAATCGCCGTACGTCTAGACTGTAACAACTTATACAAAAGCACATACAGTAAAGTGTTATTAATATTGTTACCCGACGCTCGTTACTTTGTTTTCTGTTATTGTAAACAAATCAAAATTTACAATGCTACCTTAAAATGTCAGGCCATATACCTTGACGAAATATTCGAAACCGTCCAAAGCACGAAACTTACGTCCGTAATAGCTGAGTGTGATTCGGTGGTTTAAATCATTTTTTTTAGTGGTAATACTTTGTTTTATTCTGTAATTGGCTACTGGTAATACATAAATACAGAGTGTTCCAAAGAAGAATCTAATACTTAAAAATATTTTATCAATATAAAAATAACAGTGTCCAGTACATACCTTACCGTCTTATAAATTAATGAAAATAGAATCAATGACGATGACGCGATGTCAACCTTTCTACTCAACTATCAGTCAAACGAGCACTTAACACTAAACTTTAGCGGCCTAGTTGAATTTTTTTTTATTGAAAATTTTTTTTTTTTATTATTTAGAGGTAGCTAGTTTTATGTAAAATTTGGCAAGTATTTTTTCCTTATTGTTACTTAATATCGTTTTATTTTTAAAATATACTCAATATTTTCTAACAATTTCAAAAAGAAATTTTATTACAATAGACCTACTATTATAATAAAAAATCAATCAATATCAATCAATCAACCTTCATTTTGATTTTGGTTGCCAGTTAGCTTAGACGCAGGTTTCAAAGAAAAATACTAAGATTAAAAAAAAAAACTGTAAAAGGATTCAGTCACATGTTATACCATTTACATCGGAGTAGTGAAACATGGTATTTGCAGTCGTTGTGATTCGAACTTAATACTCAAGACATGCGCCTATTTGCACAATGCAATTTCATTGTTTATCGATAATGCAGTGTAATTTTCAAGCAAGCAACTATCCTCGAAGCTTATAGATTTGTTTTAAAAAAATATACAATACAGACACATAAAAGTATGTATATGTTATATTTAGTTGGTAACTTTTAATTACAATAATAATAATATGTGTAATAAAATCTATCCAGAGAGGTTCAAGCGTATTTACTGCAATGCGACCGTATTATTTAAAATATCATAATCTTATAAATATTATAGAAAATTAATAAACCTGCCATTGGTGTTGCAATTCAATGAAAAATTGAAATGATAAATATATTTTAATGTAAGACGAATTCATGGTTCTAAATTGAGGCAGTTTTAAAGTGTATATACATTTTGACAACTCTTAAAGATTTGTCTAACAACAAGCATGATCGTAGTTTTATATTTCAGGCATGATATAAAGTAGGCCTGTTAATTATGCTGTTATTGTCGAGCTGTAGAGTTCATGCCAGTCAAATGGTTGATCTTTATTATTTTACTTCATCGTAAAATTATATCAAATTCATCAATAAGATGGAACGCATTCATTGATTTATGGTTTCACTTAATTTATTATTGATCCAGAAAGTAGAATAATTAAAACAACGTATATGTTGTCAATTGAAAAGAGATGAAAACATTATATGACTGAAAAGCATCAAGCTTTTCTTCGTACACTAAATAAATTTACTTATACTTGATGCATCGTTTGTCTTATTGTCATTCCTAATTACCTTTTTATTACCTATGATTACTACTATTAACAAACTTATAAAATTGAGTATTATACTTGCACTTGAATTGATCTTTTGATTTACCATTTTGTTTTAACATTATTTTTCAATTGATTCTTAGAATGAACACTACTATGACCAGCTCTCTCTGCCATATTTAGTTTAGGCGACCTAGATTAAAACTAGACTCGATACGAATATTAAATCGATTCGTAGTTGTTGACGTGGCAACCTCACATGCTTATGGGATGGTTTGGCTGTTAACTAAGAAGCTGGTAGACGTTTTTAAGGATGCAATTGGCTCGCAAGGAAAGGTGAACGCAGGCGCTGAGCGTGTCACTCGACGCAATTGCTGCAATAACATCCCCGAGCGATTACTCTATCCGGTGACGGAGTAAAGTATCGTTAGTTGATTATTGTGTTTATTTGCGCGTGGCATGTGTTGGTGCGGCGTGTGTGTGTGCATGAGCGCGATGGGCCACCCAGCGCGCGGCCACACGCGGCGCCCACCCACGTGGCAGGGGCGCCGAGCCGCGGCCCGCACTCACTATCGCTCTTCTGCCAAACCGCTACCGGCGCTGGACATCGATATGCCCTGATTGACGTACGCCACTACGGCCATACGGCCATACGGCCCTCCAATTGAAATCTGATTTTCCCGATAAGTATGTTCTCGTGTGCTGCATATGTGAATCACTCCCACTCCCACATTGCATAACATAACCAATACGTATCGGCTGTCTACTTCGTCAGAATTTCTTAGCTGTATGATTGATTTGGGATGAAAATAAATGATTTTATTTTAATTTTACGATAAATTTCTTGTAATATGAACATAACAATGTAGTCTATTCACATTACAAATAGTTGTAGAGCAGCAGAGCCACGAGTGATTACGCTTTCGTTATCTCAGAACTTCGCTTATAACTGTGGCAAGCACTTGAAGGTAGATAACCAAAGCGTATGTTATTTATGGACGTGCAAAAGGTCAAAAAGACAGTGTTGCATGACTTGACATATTTCCACGAGCGTACATTATTCTTGTTAAGGTTTATAATTTATATAAAAGCTTAGTTATGGACTATAATAGACTTTTAGTTGAAAAGCACAGATAAACACATTACATCGTTTTTTGTAACACTTAAAGCAATAATTATGCAACAATAAGATTATTGATGTTTTAAGCACCAACAACATTTGATATAAAATTATTTGATTTATTTTTATAATATTTAAATTAATTAAGAAAAACACGAAAGGTGTATAACACCTGGCAGAGCGGCGCGTGCGCACAGCGCTGCCGAATTTCGCCAACGTTGTCTCAGGCGCCAACGCAGAATGACTTTGCGAATATAATAATTCTTGAAATTACGTCATGGCTGCAAGCTAATGTATTAAGGGATAGAGTGATATATTTGAAATTAGTGTTATCATTAGTTGCGCTGCACAAATGCGCTATAAATAATTTAAATAAAAAAACAAAATATCTAAATAATATTACTGTTGACTTATCTATTTTTTTGTTTTTAGATATTTATGGTTGTTGAAATTACAAGTAGGTATATATTAATTATTCAAAAAGTAGTGATTATTTTTTAGAAAAAAAAAATATCCTAGGAATATTTGAGTATCAAACATATTGAGAAGCCAAGAAGGCTTCAACGCATTTTCAACGTAAGTTTTATAAACAACCGTTATTGCATTGTCCATACTATTGTAAACAAAATATTTTTTTTAGGTTGGATCTTTTATTTCTGTCCCAATGGCAATTTTTGGAATAACAAAACACTTTAGTGACTAGAAAACATGGCTGAATAGGCGGAGCATAAACACCAAAAAAAAAAAGAAAAAATATACGTATTTAAATCATTTAGTGTACATTTACATTTCGTGGTTCCACGTCGAGTCGTCATAACATTAATTTAAAAGTTTTGAAACACGTTTAATTTATATTAAAATGAAATATATAGGTAAATAAAATTTAAGTAGGCGGTAATAAGATCGTGTGTTTGTGTGTAACATACGATGAAAGGGTCACATTTCGGCGGCATTCTCTAAAGCCTTCGAATATTTGAACTTATATTGTTTTCAAGTCCATTTTAAGTTCATGATCGAAGACAAAACTTAATTAAACATTATTTTAATATTTGGTTTATCTGTGCTAAAACACTAGCAGTTTTAAATAAATGATACGACACTTTTCGTTTTAAATTGTGAATGAAATACAAGGATATAATATTTTCAGACGTAAGGCATGTTTAATTTTTTTTTTAATAATAAAAAAATCATAGACGTGTATTGTCTAAATCAATTTTATTAAATACTATAATTTATTAACATACGTATGAATTTTAGTAGTGTTTATTGGTTATAAATATATGTTCTGAAATGTTGTTTTATTTGTATACACTTTATGAACAATAAAAACACATTATTATTCTCAGAAAGGCTGAATGAAGTCATTCGTGATTAATATAACAAGAGATAAAATATTCGAAATTGTTAAAGTGAAAAAGGTTTTAACAGACATATAATTAATATCTCAATCGTCGCTACAAATAATTTTGGTGGGAACATCCTGTTGCCTGATTGAGACCGATATTTATATATTTTTTTCTGGAATAGCTTTTCGTTTCTTGACAAATGAGTGACCACCTCTCGTAGATACGGCGCTCCCATGATAATGTTCCAGAGCGAAATATGTCAAGCGAAACGAGCCTTTTTACGTAGGGCATAAGTTACATAAAGGTTTATTTGTATATGCACTAATTATTTCATCGTGTTTTTGTTTATCAGGTTATTAAGATATGCGATATTGGGACAGTTGGATGCCGGCGCCAGCATTAATAAGAGGTATTCGCATAGCTGGCGCTTCTGACGGACGGTTCAAACAAATTCCATCATATTTCTTAGAAATATATTTATCAAAGATTAATGTTATCTTTTTCGAAGTAAAGTTTTTACTTTGTATCGCTCATAAGGTTGGCAATGCTTTGTAAAAAAAATAATTCTCAAGAAGCGAATGTACTTACTCTTAATAAGGCAGCGATATTATTTTAACGTCTCATAGAGTTTGATGACAGAATTAATTTCAATGTAGTAATAAGATCCTCTGTATGTTTCATTGGTCGGTAAGGCTTTCTCTCGAGTCTTGACCAATGAGGTTTGGAGGTTCTTACACCACAGCGTTCTATTGCATGTTTAGCAGAATTTATTTCGACATGTGATTGATATCTTCATGACTTTTATCATGTGTAACAAGTATGGAAGTGTCGGCTCCATTGAAGTGTGACTTCACTTCCCTTTCCAGTGACGCGATATCATCAACTCGAATCAAGTACTTACCTTTGGCGTTAGGGTAACTGCAGTGAGCGTGCTCAATCTTAATCTTATTAAATTTCTAAAGCTCTTCTTAAAAAAAACCTTAAGTTGACAGCATTTACCCTATACTTTTTATGGTACGACGTAAAAAAATACCCGCAGACGAACATTACCTCATAAATCAAATAAAATTGGCGAACTGGAATAGCTGTTTTTCAGTTTGTGACGAATATTTATTTGACTTAAAATAGAAAAAGAATTGGTCAATCATTATATCAATGGCTCGAAATGTAATTGCCATAAATATTCAACCTTTCATTTAAATTAGGTCTATGTAATTGTTTATGAAAAACATAATATTGAAATATTACAATTTTTTTACAATACGCCCAAAGTGTAAATGTAACAGTGGTAGTGCGGCGCAGCGAGGACGTCACGTCTCTATGGTAACGGGTTGCCGACCATCTCGCCCGCTTTTTGTGCCGCACCGTGGACCACCCAACACGACTCGCTATATTATTTTATTATACAATAAACAAATTTATTGCTTCATATGGCTATTTACGTTTTTATTTATAAGGGCTTTTTGTTTACGAACAACCTTCCGACAGTATTCGCGCTTTAAACATTTGTACAGTCACAGTTTTTGTGTTGAACGCGACTAATAAAATCGGTAAATTTATAATATTAATGAGGCACTAATTTCGTGATATACCGTATGCGTTAATATTGCAAAAATACATCAATTATTCATATAGTATTAAAGACAAGGCAAAACATTCCTCGGTAACAATTAACATAAATTAAAGATTTATGAATCGTATATAAATATTTAAACTTACCTGTAGGTAATCCTTATTCATAATCGTGCAGACATAATAAAGTAGAAGCATAAGTGAATCCGCAGAGACAACTTAAGCGGCTAAGCGAGCTTTCAACGCGCATTTAAGTGCTAATTAGTTTTGTGGCAAAAAATAGAACATCCACCATCGATGGGTAATATCAGTAATTATGGATACAGTTGCCTACAGTGACCATGAATTATATTCATAGACAAATATTTAGAAACAAAATTATATTTTAATGTTAGATAGTATCTCGTCTCTTGATGCCATTTCAAAATTCTCTTTCCGTTCGAATAATCCCATAATAGGAAATGCTGGTTTAGAAACTTAAAGAAATGAAAATGAATACAGAATTAAAATAACCAAATGACAAAACAGAGGCGTAAAATAAGGCGAAATTGCAGAGCACAGTTAGATACAAGTTCAAACTAGAGCCGACATAAGCCATGTCGGCCATACCCTTGAAGACAAAGAGTTTAGGTCATATTAGAAAGTAAAATAAAATAGCACGAGGTGTCGTCATTCCGGCTTTTAAAGCATAACGCGTTTTTAGAAAGAAAAATACGATGATTTCATTGTCATATTAATTTATTAATTCATAAACAACAACAACAACCTCTGGGCCTGCCACTCAGCCTCGCACTTCTGGGCTAAGGCATCCTCTTCCTTTGAGCAGAAGGCAGAACATATTTCACCACGCTATTCCAATGCGTGTTGGTGGAATACACATGTGGCTGAATTTATATGAAATTAAACACATGCAGGTTTCCTAACGATGTTTTCCTTCACCGTAGAGCTCGAGATGAATTATAAGCACATTAATATTCAGTGGTGCTTGTCTGGGTTTGAAACCACAATCATCGGTTAAGATTCACGTTCAACACGTGGCACCACTGGGCCATCTCGGTTTGGTATTAATTAAAAATTAATTCAAATCAAAATAAACTTTATTCAATTAGGCTATTACAAGCACTTTTGAATCGTCATTTTACAATTACGGGAAGCTACCACCGATTCGGAAAGTAAATTCTACCGAGAGGAACCGGCAAGAAACTCAGTAGTTACTCTTTTTTAACATTTAAAAAATACAAAGTCATGTTAGTTAAATACAATTATTTAAATAAATATATCCTGCTTGGAAGTCAACAGGTACTCATGAAAGTAACATGTTAATTTATATTGGCGTAAGTACGTATTGTTAGCATGTATACACAAGTTCCAAGAAACATGGTTACCCTAGTTAGCAAAGTGGCAGATGTAGTGAATTAATAAGGACATTTAATAAGGACATTTAGATGCCTGTTCAGGCCAGGACGGCGTATAGAGACGTCAACTGGACCACCCAACGTGTAGCTACCAACTATGATACATTGTAATCGATGGTTTATATAGAAACGATTGAACGCATCGCTCAGCTCTTTCATTGAAATGAAAACCGTATGAGAATAATATTCGAGTTCTTTGAATTAGTGTTACATGGCGGAAGAGAATGAAGCGATTTTTTTTCAGCAAAATACGTATAAAGTTACTACGTAATATATTGCTCTGTAAGTTGATTTAATAATATTTTGTTAAAACATTGCATTAACGTAAAAATAAATGTCATCTTAAATTTAATTTAATTGACAAATAATGTTGCCAGATCATAATCGATTAATATTATCATCTGATGACACATTACACGAATTATACTTACGCAGAGATATGTCATATAAATTGTATTTTAAATAAACGTATGCAATCAAACAAAAAGGAGATGAGTAACTTCCATATACTTTTCGTTTTTTTTTTTTTTTAATCTAAACTTGTCAAACGACCATTCAATCATGCTTTGAGTCTACTTGAATTTAACTTTATATTTTTAATTTAACAAATTGATCAAACTTATTGAACACACGGAGCAGCGTTGTGGTGATCTATTTTAATCTACATTTTAAACAGAATCCTTAGTAAATACATGTAAGTCTGACAGAGATTGTATTAATTCCCTTTCATTATTACTGGATGAAAACGGCGCAATATTCAATATCTCTGTAGATAATCGGTTGAGTTCGCAACTTAGGCGCTCGGTCGTTACACGTTACACAATGCGAGTAAGCAACAATTTGTTTAATACTGCTTATCGTATCTAACAGAGCAATTTATCCAATTAGGTGTCCCGCTCTCCGACCACCCACGAAGCGGGGCTATTAAAGCTAAATTATAATTTATTTACTTGCCTTTATTTTGGACGGCAACCGATTTAAGACCGGAATGAGAGCGTGTTTGAAGGTAATTTCTCGTCTGCGGATTGAAGTTAAGACTTTTAATGGATTAGTAGCTTTTGATGTTTAATTTATATATATCGTTAAGAAAGCAGTGATTTGCTAAGTAAGCTATTTATAAGTGGACTTAAACCAGTTATTAGCAAGGTTAGCTTTTTTATCATTCGGATACGAATAATAATCACACATTCTTTTTGGATTTTCGGTCAATTAAAAATTAGCGAAGTTAATACATATACATTTAAAGGTCTGACGACGATTACCGCCAAATATTGAGACATATTTACGTATTATGAATGTGTATTAGGCCACAGATTTTCATCATCGTGAGAGTAACACTCGATTCGAAATCATGCGCTTCAAATTCGAGCTAAGTCATGAAAGTGATTTTATCAAACAAATTTGTTCTTTATCAATGAGCGTATTGTTTGAAATTGATTTTCATCTGTACCTCACGAATGAAACCATTGAAGTGGTTTGTCGTATGGGAGGATACTATTAAAATAGTCATGATATGATAAATTAATTTGATTTAATTTTAAAACAATTGACAATGATGACGATATTAATGCCCTTTTAACCGATTTGTCTTACAATGCATGTACGCTTACTCTCATATGATAGTACGGAAAGTTGGACTTGACCAGACAGAGTTTAGAACAGGGCTAACAGATCAAGCCAAGCTTCTGCATGAGCTCTGAATTGTTCAATGTAAAAATCCAATAACTCTTTATTCTACTGCCTAAGGATCTATAGATTTACAGGCTAGCCGTAGAGAGTTATTCGCAAGATATACTCTGTCTGATTTTTTTTTTAAAAGACACTTATTGTATACGGAATTTTCATTTTCATTAAAGATTGAAAAATTCATAACAAACGTATATATCGACGTAGTTTAGTGGTAGACTTCATTAAAGACTTCTAAAATTAAATGTAACAAGTAAACAAAATATTTGTTGAAAATAATCCTTTGAGCATTGACAACAGAAAAAGTAAAATACTCAATAGCACTAGCACGTAAATCTTATAACTTAATATAATTAGACATTTCGTATTTTTATGTTTTTTTTTAAATCAACTTTACTTTTAATCCTTTTTAAAATAGTAATATCTCTCTTTTTAATTTTACAGATCAAAAAACTTCCTATCTTTGTTTCTTGTTGAGTCGACATGTGAAAGGTATGCCCCTAATAGCATGTTTAGTATTCTCTACAATAGTTACTAGGAACCTGATTTTTAATTTACCGAGTAAAACGATGTTTGATGACGTTGGTATTTCATAAGTAACTCTATAAGGCGTAAGCCTTATAAGGATCAGATCTATGTGAGAAACATTTTTAATTGAAACTATAAAAGGACGTCACCATATAAAAGTAACTAGCAGATTGTCGCCGCTCTACCCGCGTAATTTATTATTTGTTTTATTGTACAGTTATGCTACTTAAACTCTTCTAAAGGTAATTCGTCGTTCGTATTCTTCGTCGAATTCATACAACCTTGAACAAGCTGTTATAAAAGATGATAAACAATCAAGTTATCATTAAAGTTTGTTTTAAAACTTATACAAATCCGGTGTTCTCCGTTTCCAGAATCCAAGTTAAAAAATTGATTTCCACCTATAGAGGAGCACGATACCAGCCTCCGTGGAATTATGCTTTGGGTATTTATTATTGGTATGGGGGATAAATATCAATATACCAAAATAACAGGCCTTTTATCTGCTAAGTAAACGTAAACGAAGTTAATTGTAAATGAGTTAGTGATCAAATATTGCTAGATTCATACA
Organism: Vanessa cardui; assembly: GCF_905220365.1. Classification (NCBI taxonomy): domain Eukaryota; kingdom Metazoa; phylum Arthropoda; class Insecta; order Lepidoptera; family Nymphalidae; genus Vanessa; species Vanessa cardui. The sequence goes on along the minus strand of NC_061123.1, from coordinate 5,156,723 downwards.
AAGACGTTTGTCTTGCTGTCTTGTCTGTAGGTACGAACAGATACGTACAGTACGTTTTATTGTTTCCAATGTTCGCAGTATTTGGCAGGTTTTACGACTGTTTCGCGAAGTATGCTATGGATTTTATGGGATACCGTCTGCGTATGTACAACATACGCGATACAGCAGTCACGCGATTTCACATAATCATTTATTCTGAAACATTATTGGCAAACATAACACATTGTAACGTTTATATATTGCTGTATATAATAACAAATAATGTAATTCTGATCATGTTTCGACTATACTTTTACGATCTTGCTGGTGTCAGAAGGACAAATTTCAAAGGTTTTGTAACGTCGTTAAAATGTATATAATGACGCACAATATATATGAATTAATAAATGATAAGTTATTTTTTGTGTTACCTAGTTGAAAAACAACTTAACCAATTTAGATAGATGGATAGAAATAATATGGTCAAGAACAATAGGCCTCAATGGTTTTTCTTTTAAAATATATGAATATATTCAAACATGTAATTTCTGAAGAATTTCTTTCAAAACACCTTCACGTTAAGCACCTACGTTCTTGACTATTTAATATTAGTTAAAATATAAATAACCAGCAAATATCGCGGGTTCGCTCACGTGGAATTGATTTTAAGACAAAAATGCTCCAAGAACTTGTAGGTTGTATGCATTACCCTAAAGATTCTTATATACCTAATGTATAATATAAAAAGTGCTGATAAAAATTGCCAAGCACATATCATTAAGTTTACCAAAAAATAAAATTATTCCCATTTTCCTGCTAAGAACACATAGTCCGTAGGAATCAAAAATAATGGCGAACCTAAATACATAAGCATTGGCTAAAATTCAAGTCAGCACGAGGGAACACGCCTATAAATTCGTCAATGTCTGTTGAGTCTAGACGTACTCAACAAATTTACTAAGCAGACCCTGGTCAGTGACCGGAATCACTAAACAATTTTGAACTGAACATATTTAAACGCCCAATTGATACAACTTAAGCGTTGACATTCAGATGAGAAACCTAAAATTACTTGAATACTAATAAGTTTTTTGTATTCCTACAATTACGTTACAAGATGTACTTGTTTCAAATAGGTTTCTAAATTACCTATATGCTATATGCCTATTTATTACGTCTTTAGAATAGAGTCTATAGTATGGTTATGTATACAAAATTCCGAACATAAAATTACGAGGTAATGACATCGCATCAATGTTATCACTACATAGTATAAAACAAAGTCGCTTTCCCTGTCTCTATATGACTATATTTGCTTAAATCTTTAAAACTACGCAACGGATTTTGTTGCAGTTTTTTTTTTAATAAATAGAGTGATTCCAGAGGAAGGTTTTTGTATATAATGTGGACAACATAGTAAAGAAACACTGACAAATTTAGAAGTCTGAAATGTGATGTCGTCAATAAACAAATTCTGTAGTATATTTAGTATCAGTATTGCACTCGTGCGAAGCCGGGACCGGTCGGTAGTTAGTGAATAAAGCTCTCTAATGAGTCAGCTTTATTGAGCTGGATTTGCTCTGAACTGTTATGGGAATTTTGGAAGTAAAATTAAAGTGGATATAAGTAGTTAAGTGTTGTATTATAACTTAAAGTTATTGTAATTATTACTCTTAGGTGTGTCAGAATAGCATGAAATGCTCAAATCTAAGGGATCTTATGTCTTTTTTTATAGTATTGGTTGGCGGACGAGCTAATGGGCCACCTGATGGTAAGTGATCACCATCACCCATAGACAATGAAGCTGTAAGACATATTAACTATTCCTTATATCGTCAATGTGCCACCAACCTTGGGAACTAAGATGTTATGTCCCTTGTGCCTGTAGTTACACTGGCTCACTCACCCTTCAAACCGGAACACAACAATTCTGAGTACTGTTGTTTGGTAGAATAACTGATGAGTGGGTGGTACCTATCCAGACGGGCTTGCACAAAGCTCTACCACTAAGTAAAAGTAATATCAATGTAATAGCAATCGTAATCCTAATCAAGAAGTAAATGTTGCAACTAAAATCGGTTATCACGCGAATTTATTTTAAAATTTAAGAATATTTCACTTGCGCGATTCCAATCCAAATGACAAAAAAATATAATAAGTATCTGTTTTGAGAGATTCTACAACTGAAGATAGATATTTAACGACTTTAATATATGTATTCTTTTGATAACACAATCTTCTTGTATCGGTATCCTCCTGTTTTAGCAAGACTGGTGGCATACAATTATGTTCTACACCACTAAATAAATTAATATTAATTTAAAGAATTCCGTCGCTTAATCCCAAACTTTACTTACTTTGTTTTGTTGTTTCTTCCCTTGTTGTTGTTAGTTTTATTTGTGGCAACATTTAAAATATTTTTTTTTGTTTTTAAATTTTTAATAATTTCATTTTACATATACGTTAAGTATTCTTATTTTAGTAAATAAATAATAAAACAACATCATTCAAATAAATTTGTAATAAAAGATAATTAAGAATTAAACTGATACAGTATTCTTAAGGCCGCATGTCATGATTGTCCATCGCAAAGCTTCACGCGATAGCTATTACGATTCCAAAAAATGTTGATTGAGGTTATTATATTCTCTTATGGAAACCATTCAACTAAATCACTGTATTATTAACTCGAATAGTAAAGGTATCCACGTCCTCGATTCTTATAATTGAAATGTTTAACATAGTGGTCTCAATCTCGTCCCTCGCGACGTTCCTAGAAGATGCATAGAGAGACGCCCCGCTGCGTTTTCGCCCAAAGTGTCAAAATGTCCGAGGTAAACCACCCCGAAGGAAACATAAAACATTATTTCTTCATTCCACTCGTTCAATTGAAAATGATCTTTAATACCATAGCAATAACGGCTCTACTGAATAATTTGGTTTGCGTTCCGCCGTATATTTGCGGTGCTTAATATCACAGGGTAGATCTCGTTGCATTCTTGACTCTTAGTAAGTTTGAATCAATAGAAACATTTACGCTCCCAGAAATTCTCGGAAGGCTATTGTGAAATCGCGTTGTCGTCAGGTGTAGCTGTAGCATTAATTCGCTCGTATAACTTATTTGACTGAACCTTTAAATCGATTTATTATCCTCGTAATCGGATACGATACTGGGCCATTATAACGTATGATTGTATCATCGACTACCGCATATTCTGTAACATGTACCAGGATAAGAGGTGTTTAATAAAGGTGTTATTTTATAATGTGATTTCTCAACCATTTATAAGTAACCATTTTTACAGTATAAGTATAATGGTGCTTGCCTTATTATTCATTAATATTTATAACTAGATAATAATTTTATTATAAATATTCAATAAAAGCCGCAAAGCAAGCTTTTTGTTATTTTTGTTAATAAGCAAGTATGAAAATATTTTACCAGGAATGCGTGTTTAATTGGTTCATCATGTATAATTGAATAAAGAATAATTTTGAATGAATTATGCTAATATTATATTTCTCTCTTGTTTTTAAACTACGTATTTAAATGAGACAGATGTTAGATATTATTTTAGATTCTAGTTTCGGAATGAAATGCGTTCTCTAATCAAACAATGTCAAAACAATCACAAATATTTATGAAATATTTCTAGACAATTAATAAATTAATTATACTAAAAAAAATGTTTTTCAAGTTTGAAAAATAGCTCACGAAACCTTAAGCTTAATTTATATACTATTAATATTTAATCAACTTTACTTATTTGATTATGATGAAAGCGGCTAGATGTTTCAGATACGAACAGATCTCTTGGTTTGATACTTCTTTTAAATAAAGTATCACATTGATCAATATTAACCATTTCGCTGTCCCGTACCACACATGACTCATGTTCATTGTTAAACTACATTCGGTTTAATTAGGAACGGAAAAATAGTAATCAAACATAAGCTACTAAAACGTATTTAATTTAATCACGTTTATTACAAAATAGCTGTTAAATAATTGACGATTATTTAAATAATACTTCAGATTAATCACCTCGGGCCCACGCATAATTGGACAAACTTGTTTTGAATATAAATTAGAGGTATTCAAGCGTAAAAGTTTTGTCTTAATCGTAGCTAGAGAACTGTACGTAACTAGTTATCCATTCAAAATAGCGGATGGATTACGCAATGAGTTAATATTAATAATTGAAAACTAATTATAATGCAATTACGACACGACTAAGAATGCGGTTCGGTAACGAGAAACTTTAACGTAGCTTGAAGTGTTAAGCTAGAGCATATTCAAATCTAAGTAGGAATAAATATATATTATACAAACCTTACATTTTCGTATTTCATGCGATTTCTAAAAAACTCAGCTATATTGTGTACTGCTAAGTGTTTATGGTTAATATATCTTTATTTATAATACAATACTAAACATTTAACGACTTATTTTACTTTCAAAATTTCGATAGCAAATTCAAAACGCCATTTTACCGCAAATATGAGTACATTCTGAATATCATAGTTTAATCAAGATCTCGACGTATTGTATCGCGTCAATTTGATGCTAAATTTTGATTATTTGTATTTTTTGCCACCTACGATTGAAATAGAGTATGAGATGTTTATTATTAAATTCTAAATGATGTTATAGTTTGTCAAAATTATATTATGAGAATACTTTGACAGTTCTTAATAAATGGTAAATATTCTGTCTGCTAATTTGGGGTAGATATTCAGACAGTGTTGCTCTGTTGTATTAAAACAATCAGCAGGTTCAAATGTAATGTGTATTTTATATTTAGTTGTAAGCACAAACAATACTCGTGATAGCTCACTGATAAGATACAACTTTATAATCCTTTTATTTTAAATGGTCTAGGTTGGCGGACGAGCATTAGGCCACCTGATTATAAGTGATCACCATCATCCACAGACAATGACGTTTATAATATTTACTATTCCTCACATCGTCAATGTGCCACCAATCTTGGGAACTAAGATGTTATGTCCCTTGTGCCTGTAGTTACACTGGCTCATCACCTAATCTCCTGAAACATTTCAATAAAAATCTATTATTATAAATGTGAAAGTAACTCTGTCTGTCTGTTTGTCTGTCGCTCTTCTGTCAGACCAAACCATTAAACCGAATTTAACCAAGGAAGGACATAGGCTACTTTTTTGCTTAACACACTTATAACGCGAGCGAAGCCGCGGGCGATAACTAGTGGTAAATATTCAATGAATCGCATTAGACTTCGCTAAAACTACAGCGAGCTTTACGCAAACGCTTGTGGGATCCTAAATCGCGCAGCCAGCGATCGTAGATTCAGACGGTGTATGCCGCGGCGCTTTGATTTATGTCGGTACATTTGTCAAATTGACATATTAATGACCAGTTGATAGGTGGGAAGAATAATATTAAACGCCATTGATATGTACTTAACGGCGCGACTTGCGATCACTGGGTATTAACGAGTCTTTTATTTATTAGAAATACAAAGTGTTCGCACTTTTAATTATCATGTATTTATTTCTCGAATCCACCTATGCATTATTTAACTACTTAATTATTCGTTGATGTATTTTTTTTAGGACGAGAAACTTTTAATAGAATCACATTTTGTACTCAGTAATTACATATTATTACTTAGTATAAAACAAAGTAGCTTACCGCTGTTTTTTCATGTGTATGCTTAGATCTTTAAAAGTACATAACGGATTTTGATGCGGTTTTCATACCATAGGTTGAGTGATTCAAGAGGAATGTTTATGGTTTTATACATGCACAATATTGTAGCGAAATACTTATTATTTTAAAATTTTCTAATGTGATGTCGTAAATCGACACATTTTTAGGGGCTTACGTTGCAAAGGGTGGCTGAGCCAAGGAGTTGTCCCTATAAAAACTAATAAAAAATATCCTTTACTTTTCAAGAGAAATAATGACTTATTTTCAAAGTGTATTTAAGCATCATTAATCCTTATCTAAAAAAGTATCTTAAATACACTATACCGATAAATATGACCCTTTATGGACACTCAGTGATTTAAATGAATATTTTCGAAGATATTAAAGATTTTAAGTGTAGGGACTTATTTGTGTTGCCTAAAGACAAAAAGCTATGATTTCTGTATATAATGACATTATTTAGTACATTTAGTATCAGAATTGCGCCTGTGGGAAGCCAGTGTGGGTCATTAGTCTATATATAATATTACTTCCATCGACCTAGAAACTTTTTTTCTCACAGATTTTACTTAATAGTCGAGGAATTTAATAATACTTTTTTGTATATATGTAAGTAAATATTATTATATTTATTTTTTTATTATATTATTATATTTGTCACAAGATATATGTATACAGCATATGTTGGCTATAATAAGTATCCAGTCTATTCACGAATATAATTTGTAAGCTTGACGTCAACATTTATATGGCCAGAAAAAAGCCGTTGAAAACTACGGATATAGAATAGTAGTTTTAAATAGCAAAAAATCGTTTATAAAAATGATCAATCAAAAGTACAAGTTTTTAAACACCTTACTGGTCGGCATAAGCCACTTCCCTGCATGGGAAGGTTTCGAAACTTACTCTACAATTCTGCTACATTTACAAGTAACAGTTCCATAATCACTAAGCACACTGACAATTTAAAAAAAAAACTTAGTAGCGCTTGCCCGGATTTAAATCTTTATGATATATTTATTCTAGCCTAAGCCGGCATCGTATCATTTGAAATAAGTATATTTCAAATTTATCACCACCGTGATAGCTGATGTCTTCAAAAATGTCCTATATAAAAGTCTCCAATGACTGGTGCTGTCAGCCGTGTCGTCAATATTTATCATTTTATTTTTAATATTGATGAAATTAGCTATCATCGCCATTTTCCGCCGTTAGATATTCGAGCTATGCTATGCTATGAAAATTATCTCTACAATTTAGTATTTTTTAAACATTCATATTTATTTGTGAATTTAATAAATTATACAGATACATGTAATTACTCCCCTTGTTGCCGCTATTTTTCGTGATAAAGTGAAATTTTATACAATAGTGTTGCAATTCCGTTTTATTTTTTTTACATAATTTAATGTTCGTCTTTATTTTACATGTTGTTCTATTATTCAACACATCATCATTATACGAAATTTGTTTTATTATTAAAAAAAATAGATCGGAAGCTTTCATGTCATCCCTAAGATTTATAAATAGGATGTCCTTCTGACCGATTATGGTTAAGACGACTATGATCAAGAAACGATCAACTGCAAAAGTTTATACGCAAACGCAAATGCCAAAAACATTACTTCATTCTAATAATCCAATAGGACAACAAATTAGACATGATCGGCGAGGTCAAAACCTGCGTATGACACAGGCTTCGACACCTTTGAGTTAGGTTGAGCTTTTAGTGCACTTCTATACTACGAATTACTACATTTAATGATTCATTATTTTTATTCGTAAACTGAGGCTCATCCCAGTTTGCAATTTACATCCTTAGTAGACAGTCACTAGACTAATGAGGTATTTTTGAGATTTATACTATACTTACAATCTTAAATATATAACTAAAAGCCATAGACCGACTTTTGGAGGATTAAGATTAAAGTAACCCATTTGCATTTGATAAAATATGTCAATAAACTAAAAAAAACCGTAGATATTAACCAAACCAACTATAAATATAATAAGATACAACCTTAGACGTAACTTTAAGGAACGGTATTGAATAGACTAGAAGAATAATAAAATTGGAGTGTTCAAGTTTTATGTTCAACGTTCAGAGCGGATTGGTTATATCAATTTACATAACATTTATACTGGTATTAACACCAAAATGTAAGCCGATTCCAACTTAGTAGAGTTTTATTACGATTATGGGTTATCTTCAGCATTGTGGGTTCAATACTACCTATTCTATAATACATAATACTTATAAGTCGTTTGTCAAAAATTCTTCGTACTGCTTTATGTATACAACCTTTTTTATAATCTGCGCGTATCTTTCATTGTTTCTTTACGTTAGTAGAGAAAAGACAAGAGAGGTTTTGTTACCTGTCGTTAATTTTGATCGATCGGCTGAATTCACGAACATGTTATGAGGCAATCCTTTCTGGCTCGAAAGACCATTTTTGATAGACATTGAGATAATAGTGTTACATACAGTATGGATTTGTAGTTTTCTACGGATAGTCCTGCGGATGGACTCGGCGGCACTCTCTCGGCACGACCGCTAAATAAATTCATTAGTTAAATCACCGCCGGCGGCGTTTTATGTCGGTAACTTCAAAGGACCAGTCCGCCGCCCTGCCAGGGGCGCGATCGTTCGACTTTTTACTAAGAAAACTCTGTAAACAAAATAATATGGTGCGTCCGAAATGTTTGATCCGTCTTTATTATTTGTACACAGAAAATATTTAACTAGCAAACGCTTACGTCTTGTGGTATATTTAAGGATTTGATGATTTAAATTTCAAGAGTAAACATACTTTTGAGGGTAAGTAGCGTTCTATTTAAGAAATAATCAGGTTTTATATTTAATTGTAGTGTACAACGTCTAGAGTGTTTGTATAAAATAGTAATATGTGTAACGTACTAAGCGTAAGTTATCGTGAAGCTCTCGCATGCAGTTTCATTCAATGCTTTTATTTTACTGCGTCACATCCCCTCCTCTCAAAAGTAAAGCGAGAAAGACGTATTTACGTGTGTGGTCTTCTGGCTGGAGCTTCGGCTATTCTCGGCGACGATCGGCCGATTCCGTACCCAAGAGAGGCAACATAATCGGCCAAATAATGATGGCGGCTCAACAAACATTCAGTACATGTATCCAGCGAGCGTTTGATTCAGTGCTGCTCGGGTCGCGCCAGTGTCGAGACGTTGTTACGGCATTACAAAGTTATCGAAACTATATTGTTCCGTGTTTCATTCGGTTAGTGATAAACAGAAGTGAAGAATTCGGGTGTACAAGTGTGTGGTTATGTGGCGGCGAGTGATATGACAGCGTGCGCCGCCAGACGGATTCCGGCCGTCTTCATGAGGATATTGGTGACAAGTCTGGCCCCGAGATCATGGTGGCTCCCGATTCCGAGGCTCCTTCGAATCCTCGGATAACGGCTGCACACGAGAGCCCCTGCGCCACCGAGGCGCGCCACAGTGCTGATCTTTACATACGTACCAGTTGGGTGGACGCCGCACTAGCTCTCTCTGAACTCGAAAAGGTGAAGTGTTCATTACTTATCTGAAAGTATGAGTGTCAAATTACGATTGTCATATTGCACGTGTGATTGTTTTTCTCCGAATGTCAATTCGTTTGAGAACGCGGCAGCGCGGAGCTGTGGCGCCGGCTAGTGATAATCGTGCGTACTATCAAGGCCGCGCGTACTTTAAAGGCCTTTACGCAAAGAAATGTCATTGATAACGAACATAAATTTGAGAGGAAGTATTTTATCTCAACAGTAAATTACAGCATAACGTTATCAGTACCAAGTAGTAAACTTAACTTGCAAAATATTCGTATATACAGCGAAAACTGCTTTGATTGTGCTTAAATAAGTAACAAAACCAATAACAAATTATACATGTAAGGTGATAAACAACGTTTTAAATAACAAAACAAATGAAGCATGAAATAAAATTAGTATGTAGCTTATATTAGTAGTTGATGGTCTATCTCACATACAGCGACAGTGTCGAGGGAGGTAGTGTTTTCTCAGAAGGCCTCGAGTTTCTGGGGGGTCTTCGTTCTATCAGTACCGTGCAAATAGTTATGTATTATACCCATAACTATTTGCACGGTACTGATATTTGAATTATATTTGCAGTAGACTGTAAATTATACAATATTGTATGTTATGTTTTTTAATAGGTATTAAATAATAATCAGTTTTTAAACCATTAACTGTATGAAAAACTAAAGTTTTATAACATCAGATTGAGCAGCCAAAACAGCTGTACTTTAATGATAATGTACTGAATAATAATATGGGTAGGTATAATGTAAATCGGTTGTATGCGAGATGAAGCAATTAAGGCACAGCAGGAAAGGCGCGGGGCTGCGCACGCGCAGCCAGCGGCGCCGATAGAGACATCAACGCGGAGAATGCCGCTCACTGATCACTCTGTTAGGAGAGATAATATAGGCATTTAAAACATTAAGTTTTTTTTATGTTTTTTGTGTACCTATGTTTTTATATATTAAAATATTATATGACATAGAAAAGTATCATGGTATGACATAATATGATGTGTTATTTCGTATAAAATATTGTATAGAAAGCTGTATAAAATAACATCTTATTTTTATATTCCGTGGTTTCTTACATCCATTTTTACGAGTAAACTTCACAACATTTAAAAAAATATATAATATTTACCAATTTCTTGTTAACTTTTTAAAATAAAGAATGCACTTCTAAAAAATGTATATCTGGTGGGACCGCACAGCGTTCGGCTCGTGGAATTGAGACATCTTGTGGTTTCCGATCACGCATCCCTTTCTTACTCGACTAAAGACGTGTCGCTTTCCTTTTCTTTAAAAGTTGTCTTTCATCTCTTTTCAACTTGAACTATTTTGTATATTTTATCTTTCTCCAAACATTGCGTGCACCGGCGGTCGGCAGCTGCGCTGGAAACCTATAAATGATTGTTACAACACCCACGATTTTCAAATGTGCATCGGCCTTCTGGGTATTTTCTTTAAGAATAAAATAGTTAATCAACTAATCTGGCTCTGAAAGGGATTATTGATTATGATATAAGAGCATGTCTGATTGACTAAGTAGGCCCTTTCGTAGTAAATGTGTAATCGACGTTTTCACTGACATTCAGAAAAGTTTACAACTGTCGACTACTTTATAATACACATACGACACAAGATTGATTACCGTTCGGATTTAAAATCCACATATAATTAAGTTCGGGGAAAGTTGCCAGATGTTTCCTTCGAGTCGAGTTGGTATTCCATTTGCGCGAGTAATTTTCTTTATTTATGAAATTAGGACAAACCGCAAGGAATTCGAACAATTTGCGTCGACCACAAGTGTTGAATTACAGCGGCGATTCATTTTGGTGATAACCAGCTCGGTGCTCAGTGAACGCAACACGTGGCCCGTACACATGACTGGACATTGTCATTTTTCCCCATCATTACCCCTCGCTTCCGATCCAGTAATTTGCCATATGTCCATTCCTCTGTCTAGATAGATGTTTCTTGCTTTGAACATGTCTAAATTTTTACTATTACGTAATACAAAACAAAGTCGCTTATCGCTGTCTGTCCCTATGATTGCTTAGATCTTTAAAATTACACAACGGATTTTGATGTGATTTCTTTTTAATAGATTGTGATTCGAGAGGAAGGTTTGTGTATATATAATGCATGGACAATATAGTAAAGAAATAAGAAAAAATGTGTTGTTCATTTGGTATCAACATTGCGCCCGAAGGCGGGGCGAGTCGCTAGTATTTAATAAAATTACAATAACTATGGTAACTGTTACTAGAACATTGAACCTTTATGTTAGTCTGGTAATAAAAGGCGTATAAATGAAAATTGACTCATGTAAATTATGAAATACTAAGAATTTATGCGTTGTATATACATACAATGACAACTCTCTCACTCCCTCACTCTTTAATAGATTGGTACCACAATATATAAGAGATTGATTGCTTCTTTAGCATTATATTGAACAACATCATATACATTACTTTGATCCCAACGTAAGTAGCTGAAGCACTTGTGTAATAGAAAATCAGAAGTATCGACGGCCCCACAAACACCCAACATAGAAATCTTATAAACTTTTTCTACATCGACTAGGTCGGGAATCGAACCCGGGACCTCGAAGTGACGTACCCATGAAAACCGGTGTACACACTACTCGTTATATGGTATATCATGTAATATAATCATGTAGTATAAGCAGTAAATGTTGTCTTTATATATAAATACTGAAACTTTGATCTTCCACTATGTAAATTGTCAGATCTATTTCAGTTACTAGCGTTGCAATTATAATCAAGATTCTAATTTCAAAATGTAAGTCTCTTCAAATTAAGTTTGAAATCTTATGCTGGCAGTCCCTTGTATCATCTTAAAATCCATTCAAACGCATATTGTATCACATAAAATGAGTATTAAAGTACTCAAGTAAAAAAAAATACAGTAAATTTTGGCATAACTTGACAATAAACATTTAATTACTAGACACGATCGTTTGTAAACAAATTACAAAAAACATATAAAATAAAATGTCAAAAACTACCTCACTGTTGGTGTCTTAACACGGGTGCATGTTTTTATGAAAACGTTTTCTAGTAACCTAGTGCTTTACCGGTAACGAACGTCATATGGCCGTTTGGACCGGTTTCGCTTCACCTAAGTTGGAACGGATAACTTTCTCGATTTTATTGATTATAATATTTCCGCTTAGGAATTGATATTTCCATCGCCCAATATCAGCGGTACTTCATTTTTTTATGGAGACATTTAAAATAAGTAGCAATTTACGTCATGAGTTAAAATCAATGATTTTAAATTAACTTGTTTACTATAAAAAACATAATTATTTAAATTCGAATATTTTTTAACATTATCCGGACTTTTTGCGTGGTAAGTTTCCTAAATGAATACGTCAATAGTTTCAAAATAAAATAGACACGTACGATTGCTTATTTTCGTAAATTTTTCATAATTCGTATACAAAAAATACTCATTATTTTTCTTCATGGAAGTACTTTGTAAGTTCCATATTTTAAATGAAATTAAAAATTACCTCATCTTACTCAAGTCGTCAACAAGTTACAGTATTTTAGCTTCTTTTTCAGGATCCACAACTTAAACGATAAACTTTCTGATACTTAATCTTTGTAATGTATAAAACTAGATTATATAATTAAAATGCTGGAGGAATTACACATTTTACTCGTTATATCGTCATGGAAATTCTATATAACGCATTTACCATCTGATTTTAAGTTTTCTTCGTGAATTTTATATCCGATAGGAGTAATAAGCTTTTTTTAAATTACGAATACTAAGTATAGTTCTTTCGTTTGTCGATGTAAGTATGGGTTAAAATAATTAATATATAAGATAATTAATTATTTAGTTTCTTTGTTGAGTTATAATTGCAATGTTTTATGAGTTGGATAGTGTCGTTGACTTCAGTATCAGCTGTAAAAATAACCCAAAATTACGAAGTCATGAACATGTCATTGACATTCAAAACGGTAGCAAGCCGGTGGCCGACTGCCCAATTGACGATTTCATGTCCTTGTTATGATATATGTGAAACGTTTTAATTCATTATTTACACAACATTTAAACTCTAAATGTGATTATTTAACATTTAAACTTTAAATGTGATTATTTGCAATAAAATAAAATGAAAATCTATAATATTGTTTCTGTTTTGAAGATTGGATGGTGTTTATAGAAAAAATAAATTTAACTTTAACTAAATTTATTAATCATAGCTAATAATATTTCTAATATCCTTCATCCATTTTTTTTACATAAAACCGTCTCTTGTTAAGAAAACAGATATTTAAAAATTTATAATATTACCTAAGTCCTAGAGTTTGTTGTTAGTTTAAACCCTTTTTTTATGGTCCCTATTAATATGGTCTGGGCTATAGTGAGATCGGTCAAATGCCAGCCGGGTGAGAGGTGGAATGACAACAATGAGTCAATGTTTAATTATACTTTTTAAAAGTAATAAAGATATCTTAAAGTAGTCACTGGAAGCAGACGGGGCGATAATGCCTAAAATAAATTATAACAACAATTACCGAGCGTCTTACTCAGCAGTATCGAATAGATAGTTAGAATGAGCTCGACCCGCGATAAGAGACAAAGTCGGCCGGCGGGCAGCATATCATCAGGATGTAGTCTAAATTTATCTCCAAACCGTTTCCTGTGACACGATAAAGTATACTGTTTGCATCAATTGCGTATTAATAGTCAGTGTGATATGCAGAAAGCCTTACATGTTGATATTCAATAATACGACGACAGAACGAGAGCGTATACTCGGACAATTGCCGGAAACACGTCGTTACGTCTTATCTTGTGTATTTACATGTTGTGTTGTGAGAGAGGTTTCAATGTTAAGAGAGATTTATCAGAGCGACGGCTCGGGCGCCGGCAGACGTGAGAACGTGCTCACGATGACCTGATCTGTTATCAACAGGAAGTGTCTCCGGCGCGACCGTACTGCAGATCGCAAACATGAACCGATGTCGTAGCGCTTACGTCAGCGTTCATATTGCGAGATTAGTTTATCCAAAAAATACTCAAACTCGAGTTATAATAGCCGAATATAGATGACCAAAGTTGTTTAATTTTAATCTTAGTGATCTACAATAGATTTTCGACCTCGGCTCTTGTCGAAAGGACTTTTTTACGTCTACATTACTTATTAAATGTTTTACATATATAACACCCTTTATTTCTTCAAAATTGGGATACATATTACATCACCTTGAAGAATTGAAGTATTAGAATGTATGTATAGTGACATGTTTACAAGAACAATAACTGGAATATTAATTATTTTATACAGCAAGATTTACATTTTAAAATATGTATATATATACGGGGGAACAAAGGGTATGATCACGTTATAATATTGTTTTAAAGATTAGTGGATAGCGATAGCGATACTATTGCTTACTCCACGTGGGCCGCGGTGCGGGCAGCGCGGGCGCATTCCGCCTGTGACGTCACGCCCACCCACTGTGACTTGTCTGATTTATTCTTCATTCATCCAAAGAAATACATCCAAAATAAATTATTTTGGTTGTTTGTAAAACAGCAACAATAACGAATGATTTTAAAATGCGATAAAATATGAAAATACTTGCAAAATTATGCAACAACATCAAAACTAGCATATCCGATACAAATTTTCAAGATACCTTTCGACTACTTTACTGTTTGTGTATTAAAGTCATGCACAGCTTACTCCTGAAATGTAAAGATTTTAGATTGTAAAAAACAGTTTATATTTGTAGGTAATAGTCACAAGAGGTTAGCTTCCTGTTAAATTTCATTTTGGGTGTCAAATAGTGTTAATTTTATATAGGATTTTGTTACAAAAATAATAATATACGTAGACAATTTTTTATGGTCAAAGTTTTAAGACATAAATATTTTACGCACGTTTTTCTGAACTTGTCGGACGGGTCTTATCTTTTTTTTAACAGTTACCTGGCAAACATCATGCCTCCATAAATTTACACTAACCTACTTAATTGCTTAATTTATAGCCAAAATAAAATAAGAATACTCCAACATACTTATATTTAAATTATCCCTGCTTGATCTTCATTTTGTTCTGCATAATATTACAATAAAATTATTTACCTTATTAGTAGAGTAAGGATTATTTATATTAACATTTATAGTAACTTTAAGGGAAGTTTCTTATGATAGGTTTTCTTTTCAAGTAATTGTAAAGTACTAAGCATACGTTTTGTTTATTGGTATACAGTTATGTATACTATACCGTCAGTTTAAATAAATACAATAATAAGATAAGTTTTCTTTTCAACATTTTTAAATAACCAAAGTGTAGAGTCTTATAAAAATATATCTAATAAGTTTTTTCTTAAGGAATGCGTTACGTTCACCTATCGATAATCGTTTATGTCATGTTTCATATTACAAAACCCGCTACATTGTAATATCTAAGGTAGACTACACAGATAATATAAACGCAGATTAATATTAATATAATATTTAAAAATATGATGTATAAATTGAATATCGCACTTAAATATATTAAATTAATAACTTACAACTAAATAATTAAATATTGCATAAATTTTATTATTTATTCCGCTTAATTGTAAAAAAATGCCTATAATAATTGACTTTTGTTAGTAATTATTTTTCATGTTGAAAAAAAAAAGTAAAAACTTTATAAAATATCCATCTGCTAAATGTAATTTTATAAAAACGCGGAGCCTAGACCTACGAACTGTTAGAGTGATACCAGGATTTATTTTCAATATTTTCAATATTTTTAATGTTTTATATTGTAAGTTGCAGTCCCATGTGTGTAGCGCCTAAGTAAGTCTCGTGGTCGGCATGGCCGCTTCGTGGCGCCACGTATTCGCCGCCGGGGCCCGCCCGCATCTCTCATTAATCACAATCAACTGAGAAATTATTTCGATGGTTAAAAACTTGACTGCCATTATATCTTCCGCCAAAGCTATCGGTGTAATGATTGACTTCAAATGTTGATTTTAGTGATAAAAATACGAGCTACTGTTTAAATGTTGAATGAACGAATCGTAAAAATGTATGCGCTTAATCATAAATCTATCTGTAATGGATAGTAAATAATAATCCAATTCGCTATGTTATTTCGATAGAAGGTTATTCAAAAAATATAATATTGTATCTTTCTTTGCAGGGTAACATCGAAGGAGGAAGGACCTCACTGTGGATCCGAGCGTGGCTTCAGGAGCAGTTGTTTATTTTGGGTTGCTTCCTTCAGGGGGACGCAGGAAAAGTCCTCTTTGTTGCCATCCTCGTTCTTTCTACATTCTGCGTCGGCCTCAAGTCTGCTCAAATACACACGAGAGTCGATCAACTTTGGGTTCAAGGTACGTTAAATGTAGATCGTAATTATTCAACTCTTGACCGACTATACGCCATTATCGTCTGCCTACGATCTAAAAACCGTAAAAGCACATCAGATAAACACATTGTAGCACATTGCGCATCTCTATGAATACAAATGCAACGGCTGCGAGCAGCGGGCTAAGGGCGAGTCTGTGCCGAGCCGCTTCCGTCTCTCGCGGACGTGCGCGGCATTTGACCGCGACTACAGAGCGCGCCGCGCTACATTAGACCCCATATACGAGAAACATGGCAAATTTAAATTCTTTAAACATTTATTTAATGGCTACATGTGTCCGGTTCATTTGGTATTGTCATTGTATTTGAAATTTATCTTTATTGCACCGAGTATAGCTCGGCCAAATGTATAATTGTAGATAGTAGCTATTTAATGGTCGAAACGTGTGTAGCTCGATGCACGGGGCATCTTTGATACACATGAACAGGATGTTTGGGACGTCGAAATCATAAAGTAGAATCCTAATTGTCACTCGTAATTAGCAATTTAAAGGTGTCTTATAATTAACGATGTATATATACATTGAATTATAGAAATTTCATATCTTTTCTTATAACGAAACGTTGATAGGTTTTCTTGTAATAAATTATTCGTATTTAGCAACAAAAAATAAAATGATCACGTCTAAGAAAAATAACATAAGGAAACTAATTTATGTAACTGATGCGATTGAGTAACTATGATGAAATTTTGTAATTATCTTGTTCTGTTTGCGAAATGGATTTACAATATCATTCTAACGTTTTATTGGCAATTTATTGCTGGCCGTGCGTTGTTTATTGAGTTCATTGGGTGGTCGGCTGTCAACTCGTAAAATTCTCTCATAAATAGTTGGACAGGTATCCGTGCCTTTATATTTGTCTTATCTAACCGGTCTCCAAGTTTTACGTAAATAGTTATCGAAGTTAAACAAAACGCAGTTATGAAAAATAAACTTATATTAAAAAGTGACTACTAACAATATGAAAATCTTTTTTTTTAAACTTCTTTTTTCGAAAAGGAAGCTAGGATAGGTTTTGAACTAAGAACATGTATATCCGTAAAATCCGGAACTTTAACCCTTCAAAGAGGATGTACATCCTATGCGGGTATTACGTCATACGAGTCAATAACTTTGCTGCTTGCAAATAACGGGTAGATATCGCTTCGTTGTTTAGAATATTGTAACAGTTATTTAATTAGAAGCATTTAAAGTCATAACTGGGTATTGTTTTTTTTTACAATTAAAAAATATTGCAATTCACAAAAAGTTTATAATTATTACTGTAAATGTAATGTCCTTTATTTAAATTTTCCTTATTTCATCGATACTACATTTTAGTCGGGAGGTGTTTAAGGTGACTGTACCTTTAATGAATATAAGGCGAACCTCCACTACAGCAGATAATTAAAGTTTGCTGTTTATCTCACTTTTAGGAATTTACAAATACTCAGTATTTATAGCGTTTTACATTAACATGTATCTTGCACGAGATACTAAAGGGTTGTTGTAACGAGTCGGTTTTATCACTTCAGATAAAATAATGTGTTGTAAAATTTTATTCGCTCGCCTCCTCGCCCATTGTGTTCCTTGCAAGGCCTGGCCTTGATCACATGACTGTTAAAATAAGATACAATTAACATTCGATTGAGCATTGGTGGCCAAAAGTAATATATTACGGGGTCGATCTGATTTATTTACACTAATGTTTGTTTTATCGGTCATGTGACATTACTCCTGTGCGTGTGTATGTGTGTGTGTGTATGATAGACGTCTTTTTATGGAAGGAGAGTAGTTTATGATAAAATGTGATGTTTGCTTTAACGTTATGCTAGAACGATTTACTGTTATAATAACAATAAAAACATCGTAAGACTCCATCACAACGAACTTTGATTAATTTACGTTTACTGTTATTTCGCCAAATAAAATTATATTCAACGAATTAAGTCGCTTTAAATAAACATGATGATGTTTTAAAATAATTATGAAGTGATTGCGATTTACTTGTAAAACAAATTGAAATGCTGAAATCTGTAATTTATTGCTCACATTTTGCTCTGATATCATTAAAAGTAATGTTTCCATTAAAATTTCACTCGCAAGCAAAAAATGCATACTCGCTAAAGGAAGTTGGCGAATTTATTGACGCACCTGTCGCGACGCGAGCCCTTCAGTGTTTCTTGAAAGCAATGCAGCATTTTAAATGTTTTATAAATCAGCTAATATTTCCGTTTCTGTAAAGAAATAATCCTTTTATGATAATATCACCTGATTGAAAGGAGATATGTATACTAGGAACAGACCATTTGAAACGTTCATCACAATTTAAATAAAACAATTTATAACGTACGATATTATCGGCTACCGTCCAAATAACAAACATTCAATGCTAACGGTCACACAAAGCCTTATCGTCGTACAACGCCGCGTGTTGTGTTAAACAATACTAAAGGTCCTGAAGTCACATAACAACTTAATTAGGTGGCCGCGGGCCGCTCATAAATATCTCCACGTGAAATTACGACCAATAAAACAAAAAATGTATAACACATCTATCGAGTAACAAAAAATGGAGATTTGATTGTCCGACTCGCTTTTGTGTTGAGACGTCGTGCTGCGCCTCGAACGATACAACGGTCGAAAGTTACAGCAGTTGTTGAACCCCCACGAGATTGAGACGTCTCTTCCCCATCGACGAATATAAACCATGACACGGATCAATATAAAATGGCTGGTTGCCTCTGATTTTTACCACGACCAGTCGAAAATTCAACTTTAAGTAGGGTTATAAGCTTATAATGAAAATAAAGGTTTAAAACTTAAGGTTACTTCAAAGATGTAATCAATTTGATACGTTATGTAGAGATCGCTTTTATGAAATACATAATATTAAGCGAGTTATGTATTTTAAAAATGGCTTATTTGGTTTTAATATAAAATTAGTGTCTTTTAAACCGACGCCAACCACTAATATTATAGTTTAAAATGTAGTCATTACTAAACACATTTACGTACTACTTTTAGGAATTAAGAAGAACCTGACGTTAACCTAACCTAACGTTAATGTTTTATTTTTGTTTACAAACTTTATTCCAGCCATTATCAGAGTTTAAATAGTACACGAATTTACTATACATACATAATTTTATAGTTCAAGTAAAAGAGTAAGTTTATTCAGAGAAACTCGTTTTCGAATATTATTTTGTTAATAACTTTTGAAAACCTTTGGTACTTGCCTATTTGATTTAGAAATTATTGTTGCAATCTTTTTCTATTTTTAAGCTTGTTTACTGGCCACAATCCTCTGAAAAGGACACGGTTGTTTATTCCGCTATCCATCTGTTGTCTACACTGGCTAATTTGCATAGAGGGCTCGGCGGGGCTGCGCGGGACGGAGGAGGACCACACGGGCTACGCGCAGCGCGCGCGGGTGGCCACAACCACATGCGCGAGCGCACGTACCGCTCCCTCCCGCACCGCGCACCCCGCCGGGACGTCATTCATTGCGATCGACCGCGCTGATCGTTCGCTACCGCATCGAGTAGAAATGTTGTCATTATCGGCGCGCACGCACTGAGAATGTAATGAAAGACCTGACATTCGCATTGACTGTGGCCAGAATACATTTAGAGATTTAGTTAGTATTACAGACATCGCAAAACATTGTATTCAGCCACAAATTCGTTATTATTTTGTTACGCGTTCGAGGACGTTAGACCCCCAGGTATCTTAGTTGTAAACCCTAAGATTATGGCTTGCGGCTATGTTATTTGTATGACATTTAACACCAGTATCCCTTTGAAAGACATAGAACCGCTATTTTCTTTTAAGAAAACGGACAGTTTAAACATGTGGCTTTACAGAAACAAACTATCTATTTTAGTTAGTAGTTTCGACATATAAATTCCGAATTATAATCATAAAAGTTATTAGTTATAAAATTAGGCACTTACGTCTATCATTGTATAATGATATAATGTCAATAGCTTGGAGTGGCATGCGTGTTGTAAATCGCGCCCACGGCTCGGTAGGTGTTAAAATAGAGACGCCCTGTGCGGGCGCAACACGCTCGATTTCATTCCACTAGCTTTATGATAATCCCTAATATCCGGGAGTCGGAGTCATCTATGTTTAGCTTAAACGACTAGGCTTTCATCCAAATACTACACGAGTGGCTTTCGGATCATCGTATTATAGTTCATTTAATATCACAATACGTAACCGCGTTCGGTGCGATTATAAATTGTCATTTTTTATTCTCATTTGCCACATAGACTCACAAAAAGTTTGGAAGCGTCAATCATGTTTTTATCCCTCGGTGCTTTTGGTTAATTTACATATAGAGTGTTCTGCGAATTACAAAGAGATTAAAACGTTTAGCTTAGATTTATTTAATTTTTAACGACACTTGTGATTACTTTGGCGTTAAAATTTATAGATCTTTGTGCTTTATAGTCTGTTCTGTTAAGCGTAAATTGGAATTTAGCATACTCGATCTAAGTACCAAGTTTAATTTCTAATAAACTATAAACATTACCAATATTAGTAGAATATTGTCGGTCTCAGTCGCGTTATCTTGTAAACGAAACGAATGTAAATGTTCTCTTACTCTCTTTTAATTTAATTCACAAGGATTCTCGTCGACAGCTCCGCCATAAATTAGCGACAAAAATAAATGGTATTCCTTGTGTGCAGTGTGAAGGCGTTAACTGCCTCCGTTACACGTAGAACATTCGTGAGACAGACTACATGTCTCAAATGCACACAAATGTTCATTCCTAGTAAAACATTTTTAAACACACTTAGCGTAGAACGAACTCTGTAAGCACTCGAGGGGAGAAAATATATTACAAAGTTGAACCGTCCTTGTTTTACAATGTATTCTTGTTCTATATTCAATATGTCTTCTTTAGGTGCGACGTATGAATTACCCTGCATTCTAAACTAATAATATATTAAAAATAATTGAATGTTATGAGAGGCTAAAATAAAAACCTATGGATTAATTAAATCCAAGTTCTATTAAAAGAATGTGACAGAATTAGTGTCTTTATTTATTCTAACACCTAGCGTGTCTCATTTAAAGCAAAAAATGCAGCAAGCCGTACTATAAATCAGTGCTGTGTGGCCGGGTGTTAATTGGAATCCATCCTTGTGACGTCCTTTGATAAAGTACACTGAACTGTTGACAGAGGTAGCTGTCTCTCTGTAAGCTTTAACATTAATTCGAAATACAAAATTATTTCAATTTTTTAGTGATATATCTATTAAATATTAAGAAAGTTACTTTGGATGGGATATATTGTGTTTTTGTGTTATTATTTGTTGAGGTAACGCATGCGTTAACGTTAATTTATTAAACTATTATATATAGTGATTAAACTGTAAAAGAGTAAACTAACAAATGAGGTTACGTGTTTAGTTGTGTTTAATTAAAAAACTACTAAACGCATATACGCAATACTTAAACCAGAAAATACAGCGTGATTCAGTGAAGGTATTAACAGATATATAACATCATTAGAAAACAAGACGCGCTTTATAATTTCATCTTCTTTAAATTGACTATGGGCATTTTTTTTTGTTTTTGTGACGTGACGTATTTTTCACATACTTTTAATTAGTTGGCATTCAGCCAATGGTTGCTTACTAGAGCCTGTTTCGTTTTCTATAAATCAGTCGTGTTAACTATCACATCTCTTCCCCGCCCCTATAACAAATGTGTCGACACTCTGCTGGGTTCAAGGTGTTGATGGGATAAGTTAAAATTAGAAAGCATTTTTTGTCAATCCGATCTTTTTTTCTTTTCGTTAAAATATTTTTTTAACGACTAGCTCTTATCCTCCCGCTTCGTTCGGAAACATTTTCTATGTTCTCTATGTTTTTTCATTAAAAAAAATAAATCTTATGTTCGATTCCTCATAACCGTCTATACCATAACAAATATACTATACTAGTAGTTGCCCGCGGCTTCTCTCGAATTTTTTTTGGTGGTTTTGGTTGTCATGTGTCAGGCAATAAAGTAGCCTATTATATCCTTTCTTAGAGTTCAAATTTGCTTCATACCAAATTTCATCTCGGTTTGGTCGTGAAAGAGCGACAGAAGGACAGACAAGAGTTACTTTCACGTTTGTAATATTGATATAGACCACATTTAATCATCAAAATCAAAATAAACTTTATTCAAGTGGGCTTTTACAAGTATTTTTGAATCGTCATTTAACAATTTAGTGAAGCCACCACCGGTTCGGAAAGTTTCTACCGAGAAGAACCGGCGAGAAACTCAGTAGTTACTCTTTTTCAATATTTAAAAAAAATACAAAGTCATGTTAGTTAATACAATTATTTAAATTAATATATCCTGCCTGGAAGTCAACAGGTATTAATTCCACGCTTTTTTATCATCTACAAAATCTTGTATCGAAATCGAAATAATATGCCTTTTTTAACAAATGTATTTTTATAAACGATTTGAGTTTACGAAACGGCAAAGTTAAAAATGTCTACAGTTTTTTAAATTCTTCCTTTTTTTCATGACACAAAACAAACAATAAAATCAATCGAAGCTTAATTCACTTAACTGTCGGCGATATTAAAAAGTATCTTAACTACGTTGTAACTGTGCATATTGAATTTCTTACACTAAAGCGTCCGTCCGATACACACAAAGATTTCTATTCACGTTTATGTTAATTAAAGTCATCGGCCATTATCTGATACGTAAGGAGTAAGAAGCATGAATAAATAAATTAAGATGTCCGACTGTAACGAGTATCGCATTAAGTGACAATTTAATGAACCGATGTGACCGCAATGCTCTCGGCATCTGCTGAAAAAAAAACCATTAATTTAATTCATACTGTTGTTGATCTGAAATGCGAATAATCGCTATTTGATTTGATGATTATTTGTAGAATATCGATAAATAATCGATAATAAGTGTGCAATAGAGTTGCATAATCGTTCGTATCAGGATTTTTTGTATTGGAATCATATAAATTCTGTTATTTTTTTTCTGGATCAATTATTATCTTATTGCTTTTTGTATTAGTATAAATCCATTGAAATATTTTAATGGTTTTTTCGATTCGAAAATGTTTGTTATTCAATTTATCTGACGTCTCTATTTAGGACTAGACGGTCCGTAAATATTTACTGAGGCATTAAATTTTATAGGTTTGACGGCGCTGTGACATCTACTTGTTTTAGTATTACCAGTGTCGTTGACCCCGACCATTAAACCATTTGAGTATTGATACATAAATGAGATCTCTAATGAAAAATCGTAGATAAATTGGCTAGATAGACGATTCTTTTGAGGTCAAGACGGTTCGATGACTGGTTATCTTGATATATATTATTTTAAGTTGATTACGTTATAAGATAAAACAAGAAAAAATATTTAAAGTTTATTTATATTATTATATTGTTTTAGAGGGTGGAAGGTTAGAAGCGGAGTTAAAATATACAGCACAAGCTCTAGGCGAGGCGGATTCGTCGACACATCAACTTGTAATACAAACGGCCAAAGATCCAGACGTTTCGTTGCTACACGCAGGCGCTTTACTTGAACACCTAAAGGTTTGTAACATTTACAAAGTATTCTATATTTATCAGGAAAATTAATATTATATTGTAGAACTTGCTATCGTATCGGTCTACCAATACCGGAACTCTTGATTGTAACTTTGTTAATGACTATAAGATCACACACTAAGTTCAATATAAAAATGTCATTTTATAACTCATTCGTTTTTTTCTAAGTTGTCTAATGGCCTCTACTGCCAGTAATTCATATTCATGTAGGTATAACAGTGCATTGCTCAGTTGAATTAGTACTTTGTTTTTACTAGTATTGTTTTTCTCACAGGTGGTACACGCTGCGACTCGGGTGACAATTCACATGTACGATATCGAGTGGCACCTCAAAGACCTGTGTTACAGTCCAAGCATACCAGACTTCGAGGGTTATCACCACATTGAGTCGATCATCGATAACGTCATACCTTGTGCAATCATTACACCACTTGATTGCTTTTGGGAAGGCTCCAAGTTACTTGGACCTGATTATCCTATTTTTGTGCCGTAAGTATTCAATTTTGATAAGTATTATTTATGTCATTTACAATGTTTTTAAAAATGGAATGTGATATTTGATAAATAAGCTTAATACAACAAAGTAAGAAGCGAGTTACCTCACGTATTAATTAATTATTATAAGAGGACGTCAAAGGACTCTATGTAATAAGTAACGTATATTTTTTCAGACATCTTAAGCATAAACTACAATGGACGCATTTAAATCCGTTGGAAGTTTTAGAAGAAGTGAAAAAATTAAAGTTCCAATTTCCTCTGAGCACAATGGAGGCGTACATGAAGAGAGCCGGCATCACTTCCGCCTACATGAAGAAGCCGTGCCTAGATCCCACCGACCCACATTGTCCATCTACGGCCCCCAACAAAAAGTCTGGTCACGTAAGTATTTATTTAATATATGTGCGCTGAGAGGAAGAGGAAATGTTTAGGTACCAGAATAAAAAGAAAATAATGACATCCATAAGTTTTTTAAACAGCAATTAAGCATTATGTATTGTATTATTACATTATTGTACTTTTTTCAAGTAATTAAAGAAGCTTAGGGTTTGCCATTACCTTACAGGTCGTAAATTACCGGCGTTTTTTACACAAAACAATGATTGAGATGTACAATTCATTAGTTACGGTTGCGTGGGACTCACATTAGGAACACATTAAAACTCCTGGTTCTTTTATGAAGAGTTCGATTTACGGCTGTTTTACTGGCATATAAATAAAATCCGTATCCCATCGCGACAAATAAAGCAATTTTATCGTGGCGACTGCATAATGTTAAATACTCTCCATTATAATAAAATATTTTTGGAAACGGTAATAAGGCAGGATGAAAGCGGTCGCCGCCCGGCAGATGGTGCGACTACCTGCCCCGGACGCGGACGGCCTGCGCACTCGGCTTCGAGAAAGTTCACTACGGAACATTTAAATTGCTGTAATAATTTAACGCCTAAAAACATACACTTATCGCAAGGAGACATTTTAGTCATTAGTATTTTTATTGACGGCATATTTTGGACGGCTATAAAACTCGTTTGTTCTTAAAGTAGTGAAGCATTTCAATCCTTGAGTTATACGAATAGTGCATTGAGAGCCCGGCCGAGTGGGTAGGGTGCGTTTTTGTGCACGCGGCAAGGCGGTGCCACCCACGTTCGGCGAAGGACTGCGGCACCGAGCGGGCGCGCATTGTTCCTGCGCCCGCGCGGTCGGACCTCCGTATTATACGGGCGCATTATGTACGCTTCAATAGGCCTCGTTTGCCGGCTCCATCCGTCACAATGACACTATTATATCAATAATACTCGTACAAATGTAAAGTTCCACGTAATCGTAAATTTTGTGTTACGCTTTGTTCACGAATTGTTGGAATTGATTTGTACCCGTTTGGATACCTGTAACATTTTTATCAAAGTAAGCTTCCTTTATAGATTCCAGACGTAGCGGCAGAGCTATCGCACGGATGTTACGGCTTTGCGGCAGCTTACATGCACTGGCCGGAACAATTGATCGTGGGAGGAGCTACAAGGAACTCGACGTCGGCCCTCCGAAGCGCACGCGCCTTACAGACCGTGGTGCAGCTAATGGGCGAGAGGGAGATGTACGAGTACTGGGCCGATCATTATAAAGTACATCAAATCGGCTGGAATCAAGAGAAGGCAGCTGCCGTACTGGATGCCTGGCAGAGAAAGTTCGCGGCTGTAAGCATCTTTTTAACTTTTGATTTAATGCCTCTTTAATGACTTCCATTTTTGTTAGACTCGAGAGTGGCTAATAAGCTTACATAGTAATGACGGTAATTCGTATGTTTCTAGGAAGTGAGAAAAATGACTACCTCAGGATCAGTATCGTCGGCTTATAGTTTCTATCCGTTCTCCACGTCGACACTTAACGACATTCTTGGGAAATTCTCCGAGGTGTCGCTCAAGAATATTATTTTAGGGTATATGTTTATGGTAAATATTTCTTTTTCCGATGATATTAATTCTCAGTTTATTTGTTTTTGAGTGGTTATTTTTATTTGAGTTTTATTTTCAGTTAATTTATGTTGCCGTTACGTTAATACAATGGCGGGATCCAATTCGTTCGCAAGCGGGCGTGGGTATTGCCGGCGTTTTACTTCTATCCATC
Source organism: Vanessa cardui (assembly GCF_905220365.1). Taxonomy (NCBI): domain Eukaryota; kingdom Metazoa; phylum Arthropoda; class Insecta; order Lepidoptera; family Nymphalidae; genus Vanessa; species Vanessa cardui. Next base: position 5,129,878 of record NC_061123.1, on the reverse strand, counting down.
ACTGTTGCCGCTGGCTTAGGATTTTGTGCTTTGTTAGGTGATTTTTTTATGATTTTTACATATTTTTTTAACCTTTTTTTATATTACGTGTAACAATTACCTACAACATAAAAGATCAAAAGATAACAATGAAATATTTTGCAGGAATTCCATTCAACGCTTCAAGTACTCAGATAGTACCATTTCTAGCACTCGGGTTAGGAGTCCAAGATATGTTCCTTCTCACTCATACATATGTGGAACAAGCGGGAGATGTACCTCGTGAGGAAAGGACTGGACTCGTGTTAAAGAAGAGTGGCCTAAGTGTGCTCTTAGCTTCTCTGTGCAACGTGATGGCGTTTTTGGCAGCAGCCCTTTTGCCTATTCCAGCATTCCGGGTATTTTGTCTACAGGTAATGTCTAACAAAATAACTAAAATAATGTATTTTTATGATTAATATCAAATTTAATTAAAAGTAATAACTCATTTGGTTTAATTATAAATTTTATATTTCAGGCGGCAATTCTTTTACTCTTCAATTTGGGATCAATGTTGCTGGTTTTTCCTGCCATGATCTCGTTAGATCTTCGACGTAGATCAGCTGCAAGGGCTGACCTTTTATGTTGTCTGATGCCTGAAAGTCCACTACCGAGGAAGAAAATTCCAGAACGAAGCAAATCGACGACTAGAAAAAACGAGAAGGTAACTTATACTTTATTTACAAAAACCTATAATGTAAACTTTCATAAAAAATGTAATAACTAACTTAGATATAGTTATGTTATGTAACCTTTTATGATCAAGATATTTTGGAATTATTAATAATTAAAATATAATGCAATAATAATAATATTGTTCTATTATTTTCTAGAATCATAGGGTCGACACTACGAGACAGCCTCTCGACCCAGATGTGACAGGCGTGGTGACCAAAACTTGCTGCTTAAGCGTCTCGCTCACGAAGTGGGCTAAAAACCAGTACGCGCCATTTATCATGCGCCCCGCTGTTAAGGTACTATTCTTTTCAAATACAAAAACCCTTTTCTTTTTTTGAATTTTTTTTTTAAGAGCATTTTGTCTTTCATTTTCTAATAACATTATATTTCTTTCAGGTCACTTCTATGTTAGCACTAATAGCAGTTATCCTAACCAGTGTTTGGGGAGCCACTAAGGTTAAGGATGGATTAGATTTGACGGATATCGTACCCGAAAACACGGATGAGCACGAATTCTTATCTCGACAGGAGAAATATTTTGGCTTTTATAACATGTACGCTGTTACGCAGGGTGATTTTGAATATCCAACTAATCAGAAGCTGTTATATGAGTATCATGATCAATTCGTCCGAATACCGAATATAATTAAAAATGACAACGGCGGCCTTACGAAGTTTTGGTTGGGATTGTTCCGTGATTGGTTATTAGACTTACAAGTTGCTTTCGATAAGGAAGTCGCCAATGGTTGTATAACACAAGAGTATTGGTGCAAGAACGCAAGCGATGAAGGAATATTGGCTTATAAACTTATGGTACAGACTGGTCACGTCGACAATCCAATCGACAAGTCCCTCATTACAGCGGGACACAGATTAGTTGACAAAGATGGAATTATAAATCCAAAGGCATTTTATAATTATCTATCTGCTTGGGCTACGAATGACGCATTGGCTTACGGAGCTTCACAGGGGAATCTAAAACCCCAACCTCAAAGATGGATCCATTCCCCAGAGGATGTGCACTTAGAAATTAAGAAGTCATCTCCGTTAATTTACACCCAGCTGCCATTCTATCTGTCCGGACTGAGTGACACTGATAGCATTAAGGCGTTAATTAGATCTGTTCGAGACTTATGTTTGAAGTATGAAGCGAAGGGCTTACCAAACTTCCCCTCAGGCATACCATTCCTTTTTTGGGAACAGTATTTGTATTTGAGGACATCTTTGCTATTGGCTTTGGCTTGTGCTTTGGCTGCTGTTTTTATTGTAAGTATTAATTCACATTATACTTTGAAATTTTATACTTTACTACGGAAACAATTTTGAAGATCTTTATGCGTGTTTTCTATTATAATCTTCAATTTTTTAGGCGGTAATGGTGCTGTTGTTGAACGCATGGGCCGCAGTTTTGGTTACGTTATCACTGGCAACATTGGTGCTGCAACTGTTGGGTATGATGGCCCTGTTAGGCGTGAAGCTGTCAGCGATGCCGGCTGTACTTCTCGTGTTGGCTGTCGGACGTGGCGTGCATTTCACCGTTCACTTGTGTTTGGTAAGTGTCATTTAATGTTTTGTTTATAAAATTTGTTCAATACTACCAACAACAACAACAGCCTGTAAATTCCCACTGCTGGGCTAAAGGCCTCCTCTCCTTTTGTGGAGAAGGTTTTGGAACATATTCCACCACGCTGTTCCAATGCGGGTTGGTGGAATACACATGTAGAATTTCTATAAAATTTGTCACATGCAGGTTTCCTCACGATGTTTTCCTTCACCGCTGAGCACGAGATGAATTATAAAGACAAATTAAGCACATGAATCAGCGGTGCTTGCCTGGGTTTGAACCCGCAATCATCGGTTAAGATGCACACGTTCTAACCACTGGGCCATCTCGACTCAATACTACCTATCAAGTTCTTTCTTTATTTGTAATTATCATAATAATAATATTGTACAATTGTCCTCAGGCATTCGTTACGTCGATAGGTTGCAAACGCCGACGCGCATCACTAGCGGTGGAGTCGGTGCTGGCGCCCGTAGTGCACGGCGCGTTGGCGGCGGCGCTGGCAGCCTCCATGCTGGCAGCCAGCGAGTTCGGTTTCGTCGCCAGATTATTCCTAAGATTATTGCTGGCGCTTGTGCTATTGGGACTTGTGGACGGACTCCTTTTCTTCCCTATTGTTTTATCAATATTGGGACCGGCCGCTGAGGTTTGTTCTTTTAATATTTGTTTAATAGTTATTCGTAATATATTAGCAATATAATTGGAAGGTTGAATGTTTTGGTTAATATCACATAAATAATGTAAGTATTACTTTGTTGCAGGTACGACCGCTAGAACATCCAGAGCGTTTGTCGACTCCGTCACCTAAATCTTCTCCTATCCATCCTCGTAAATCTAGCTCGGGCTCAGGTGGCGGTGATAAGTCCAGTAGAAACAGCAAATCTGCACCGAGACCCTGCGCTCCATCGCTCACCACCATTACCGAGGAACCCTCGAGCTGGCACAGCTCCGCCCATTCCGTACAATCCTCCATGCAGTCGATAGTGGTACAGCCAGAGGTAGTGGTCGAAACGACAACGTACAATGGTAGCGACTCCGCCTCGGGACGGTCGACACCTACGAAGTCATCGCACGGTGGCGCTATTACAACTAAGGTACGCTTTTTATTACTTTTAAATCATACTTCAATATTTGAATTTTAAACGCTGTGATTTCATAAACTTAGTATCTCAAAAATAATAATACTTATTTTTTTTATTTGCAGGTAACTGCCACGGCAAATATTAAAGTAGAAGTGGTAACTCCAAGCGACAGGAAGTCACGGCGTTCCTATCACTACTACGATCGTCGAAGGGATCGCGATGACGATAGAGATCGCGACAGAGATAGGGATAGAGATCGTGACAGGGATCGCGACAGGGACAGGGATAGGGATAGGGAGAGATCCCGAGAGCGAGACAGGAGGGATCGCTATAGAGATGAAAGAGAGCACCGCGCCTCGCCGAGGGAAAACGGAAGAGACTCTGGACATGAAAGTGATTCATCACGTCATTAGCGGATGTAGTGAAATATCAGTCTTGCCAGCAACGACACGTTGTGACACGAAAAGCGAACGGATGTCGGGTTGCTGCATTATCGAACAATCTGGGATATAACGAACAGCTAGAAGCTGCATGTATCGCTTATTATTCGAAATGTAAACATGTTTTAGGATTCACATTAACATCTTATAAAAGTATTACGTGGATTGTAAGTATAAGATTTGTCAATAAATTGTGGTTATTAGTGAGGCTTGAGGCTAACTCCGTGCGTGTTAGAAGTGCTAGTATCTGAAGTGTATTGTGTAAGTCCGAAATGATACTGAAATCATTCCATAGAGTGACACTAGTGCTTCTATTTTGTGATTCATTGTAGAAAAGTACAGTTCTTTTAATTCTTAATGTATAGACCAAATACCAATTTAAAAAAAACCATCGTATATGTTTATCTCGCGTGTTCCTATTTTAAAGACGTTCTTCTTATATTGTCTTATCAATATATTTTTTTTTGTTACAATTTCACGTCTAAAGACTGTGGTCGAATATTTTTTAATAATTTATCATATTATTTATTTTGTGTCTATAATTATTTTTATGGTAATATGTCTATTATTATTATTAATCTCACCAGAAGAATCTGTGAAATCACTCAGATTTATTGTACAAATTATTTAAGTAGATTGTATATTAGATAAGGCATTTATTTATGAGATTACTTAGAATTTTATATACCTTATTGTATTTTCGTGATCTTTGATTACGCTCACTTTAACGAAGAAGACTGCATTAAACGATCGAAACTCGGAAACTCAGCGACAATTCTGGAGAATCAACCAAAGATCACAGGTGGACATGTGACTGTTGACTTTAAACGTTCTTCATTTATTTCAGTCTTTGTAATTAATAATATTCCTATTTATATTATTATGAAAAGTTAAATAATTATGTCTGAAAATCTGTGATCCAATATATCAAGATCTGAGCTAAGAATCAACTGACCTCAGTTAATGAAATTAGTGATTAGTGTTGTGACATTTTGTGCAGAGTACTTACTAGTTTATATTAATTTATGCTAATGTAAGTTAATTTTCTGTAAATATAGAAATAAATAATGTAAGTATTAGTGTAAGGCGCAACGACAACGCACAACGAATAAAATATTTTTACCTTTGTATCGTATATTTTTATACAATTTTAAATGACGTATTGTCGAAAAACCGTAATAATATTAAATTTACTCTTTACATTGCATGTTTTCGAATGATAAAATTGGATTTTTATAAGAGACATTTTAGAAGAGTTGTTTGTAAAGAAAATTATGCCAAAAGTTAATTTTCTTTTTCAATCCGTTTTTTACATTGACGATGTTAATAATTGATATGATTTTTTTTAGAGAAACGTTTTGTCATTATAATAATGAAAATTCTAATAATAAATCTAAAAAATTTAATTAAGATACAAATGTATTAGAGCTTAAATGGACGGTAAATGATTTTTTTTTGTTTAAAACATACAATTTTGTAATAAGTAAAATATAATTGTGCTGGAATTAATCTCGTTTAACGGAAAATTATTTTCACATTAAACTTTCTGTTTAAAAATAAAATATTCGTAATGTAAAATCGTTGTTTTAATTATATATTCATGGATATTATATCCGAAAGAAAATATTAATCTTTGTACTTTTCATAGAAACCGAGCCAAGTCCTCTTGTTTGACGTCGTTGACCTGGAAGAGATAATGTCATAAGTCATTAGACTCCAAGCGTCTTATGATCCTTGGATATGAAGCGATTGTTTCAATTAATTTTAACCCTTTATACAGCAATGCAACCCTGTACCCCGTAACAAAAATATCAACAGCCTTATTTATCTATGTTTTCAACGTATGTAACTGCATATACATATTTATAGTATGTAGGCTTATGTTATAAACTGAAAATCTTATTTAAATTTTATTTATTAAAAATTGAAATAAGAAAGCTTCATACAATAAATATCCTATATAAAAAAGGGTAAAAATTGAGCTTCATGCGAGGTCGTTTATCTGTTATTGCTCAATTAAATTGAAACAATCCGCGTCGCGTGTGGCGGTCCTTAGTCCGAATTGTAATCGAGGACGAACGGAATTTTGGCGGCAACAACGCCTGCGACATTCCTTAGAAAGCGGGAGCGCGGGAATCAATAAAGGATTTCCTGGCGGCGTGCCCACGCATGTGCGTGGCAACCGAGGCCCTGAACCTCGACCATAGCCTCTCCAACATCCTTCGTTTCTATAATCTGTTCCTAACAAACGTTCATTATGATCAAATGGCTTACGTGTCAATAAAAAAATATATTTAGTCACACATGACATACGAATGCTTGCAACCTTATTCTCGATTAGGGCGTAATAATAGGGTCGGCCGTCGCTGACCATCAACCCTATGCATGATCAAATAAATCTCAATAATAAGGCTGCGTTATTGGGCGTATGATTCGCGCGCAGCGTCACTGCGGCTGGGCGGGGCGGGGGCGCGCGGCGGCGCGGCTCTTTCTCGCGCGACACTCTGTTGCCCTGCGGCTCGCCCGCCTCACGTCCACTAGACCTAGCCGCCGCACAGTCCGATGACTCAGTCCTAGTTACATTGCAGTGCAGTGCGAACGGTGGTGTAATTCCATGTAGGAGAGCCAGTGGTGTGGTGTTTCTCTTGTCATGTGGGGAGTGCGATGGCGTTAGGCACCATGACTCGGCGCCCACTACTGCTTCTCGCCTTGCTGGCGGCAGCGCTCGCTAACCAGCTCGAAGACATTCCACATAATGAGTAAGTATCCACATAAAATAATCTTTGGTTTTCATGCATCTTTTTATCCCATTTGGCTTCCCACATCGTCTAAAAAAGACAATTTCAGCTTATCACCATTAACATCAAATATCATAAAAAATGCTTTGACTCTAAATCACCATTCATTACGAATTGACTATTTTTTATTTTATTTTAATATTACCACGAATCTTTTGCATTTCCTTTTTCAGTTAAACATTGAATGCTTTGTATATAATGAAGAGAAAATACTATAGAGTAACTCGCCCCTTCTTCGCACAATGAACGACTTTTGATAGACATTGATTTACTTAAATATACTTAAAATGTGGCCTGCGCAGATTAATGTATAAATAAAATATATTAACAATAATAAATAATTTTACTATAGCATTAAATGGCAATTTAATCTCCTTCGGAATCTGATAGTCTAACTGAATGCCTGCATCCTTCAGGAACGTATAGCGTATGACTTAAACGAGGCATATACCTACTACATTTTCTAGGGAATTATTTTATTAAAAAATATTTCATATCAAGAATTTAAACATGTATTATTGATGATTGTCGAATAATTATAAAGAAAAAATCTAGTCTATTCATGTTTCAAGTTACTTATTTGTTAATTTTATATATTTGATAATTTTAAACGAGACGTATCGAACGCGTACGTATATACACGTATTTATATAATTAGCAACTAGCTTACAATAGTTTTTACACGAAGATTGATCCTCACAACTGACGCTGTAACTTGAAAGTCCAACGTCGGGGAGGCGACATTAGCTGTCGTGCACGAGTGTTTTCATTTCATGTTAAGGGTTCATGTGCAGCTGGGACTGTAAGGCGTTTATTTCAGCCGGCTTTGTGCCAAACACACTGTGTTGCTGAACGGTAACGTATAAACAATATGTACACGAAGGATACTTTACGATCGCACGGTTTATGTTAGACAACCTTAGGCGTATATGTATATACATTATAGTATACATATATATTACAGTTATTCATATATATTTATACGGTTGTAAGTATTATAAGTATAGAGCCAAGATGACACAGTGGTTAGAAAGCGTGCATGTTAATCAATGATTGCGGGTTCAAACCCAACCAAGCACTACTGAATTTTTATGTGATTAATTTATGTTTATAATTCATCTCGTGTTCAGCGGTGAAGGAACACATCGTGAGGAAACCTGCATGTGTCTTATTTTATAGCAATTCTGCCACATGTGTATTCCGCCAACCCGCATTGGAACAGCGTGGTGGAATATGTTCCAAACCTTCTCCTCAAAGGGATAGGAGGCCTTTAGCCCAGCAGTGGGAATTTACAGGCTGTTGTTGTTGTTGTTGTTTCTGCCACATGTGTATTCCGTCAACCCGCATTGGAGCAGCATAGTGGAATATTTATATTCCTAAAACCTTCTCCTCGAAGGGAGAGGAGGCCTTAGCCCAGCATTGGAAAATTTAAAGGCTGTTGTTGTTAAATAAAATAGTATGTTATGACTTCGTATGGTTTGTACCAGTTGTTAAATTATAAGTATGTTCATACTTGGGGATAGAGAGTTCAAGGAGACTTAAACGATGCTTAAATTCTATTAAAGTAAATTACATATAACGGATCACGAGTATTACAGACCTGACTCATTTTCATTTGAAACTTAATCTCAAAATCTACTTAATTACAAATTACTAAAGCGCTGAATCGCTTGCATATGATAGTGATATTCGTAAGTAAAACCTTTTCGTGGCAAAAATGCTTGACCATACATTACACAGTTATTTTTTCCGAATTTCGACCTTAAAATATCAATCCTTTTTATAAATAATTTTTACACAACCAGCGAAACTTAGCATAAAAACTATTATGTATGTTGAAAATTAATATGAAATAACGAAAATTTTTCTACTACCAACATATAATCAACGGAAAATTTTGTCTAGGTAAAAATTACATTACAGATTCTTAATACATTACAAGATTAACAAGTAACAATAATATAAAATGAAGAAATGAGAGCTGAAATAAATGCTTTTAATAGTTTATTTTGCAAATTCTCTCAATGTCTAACTATTATACGCGTAAATTGAGAATACATCTACTTTTTTAATTAGTTAGCAAAGAATATGTCAAAAACATATGCTCATTCATAACAACCAACTCAGGTAACCTTCGGATCATAGTTGTTTAGGGTTATTGATTCAGAAGTAATTCTTAAAGTGAATATTACATTTTACCGCTATTTATGCTACGATGAATTTCAACGGAGTTCTTAGTATCGTGTTAATAAATCCTATTACAAGGGTTCATTATATTAATAATTCACTTAATAATTTAATAAATTATAACCTATTATACTCGTTTCATGAAATTCATTTCACCCAGGAAAGATTTTTTTTTGTATACATGTTCACTATAATTTGCTCACAGTAGCAATCTTGGAAATTGTAGGATTGGAATAAAACATTATACTAAATGAAATGTCATTCACTTGTGCAATGTTATATTTAAGCACATGTGCAGTTTGTATTCCTTCATTCCCGTTCACTATTCGACTCGTCGTGAGAGATCAGGCGTAGCTTCAATAGCGGTGAATTACACTGCCAAATTTCTAATTAAAATTTTTAAATCTCATGTCAAAAAAACATTGAAAATTAAGATTTATTACGCAATAGAAGATAATATGATAAAAAAACATGGACTATATTTGTGTGATATCCAGGTAGGGTTATGTATACAGGTACATATTTTTTTACTTTTTTAAACATCTCTTTAATTGTTATGTTGGAAAAGTGTAATTACTGAGATTCTTACCAGTTCTTCTTGCCACGATATACTTTCTGAACATGTGGTTCATCATTGTAACATTACGATTCAAAAGTGTTTTTATTAGTCGACTTAAATAGAGAATATTTTAATTTTGTATACCCCAGTCTTTTATCGGACTCGAACTTGGGACTCCAAGTCAGCACATTTTATAAAACAGCATTGCTGATGTAATACGTTCCGGTTACGGCATATTAAATAAAATGGATTGTTTCTATGTATGAATTGAATAAATATGTAATATAACACAAAATAATACGACTTACGATTGTTTTGATTAAATAAAAGTATAGGCAAAAACATAAGGCAACTTTATTTTTACATATGGTAAAATAATCCTATCACATTTACATATGTAAATAGACCTTTAATTCATAGAGAAGCACTAGGTGGTCTTCTAATAATTCTCATCAAATGTCATGTTTAATTAGAGGTTAAGAAAATAAATGCCAGTAGGTATCAACATAACGCCAACGCAGTGCCAACCACGCGTTGGCGTCGTGATATGTTCATTAAATCGATGAAACAATTCACGTTAAGTTTAATCATTGTTCGGATATCAACCCTATGTGGGTTAATTAATAAACACAAAACAACCCACAACCCACGCAAGACAAAATTCAATCGAGCAATCGAAGCAATGAAAAATTTGATGTTAATATTAATAACACAAATTTAAAGATGAGACGAATATATAAACGTCGGTAGGAGATACATGTTTTATCCTTCTATAGTGAATTTTGTGTCTGCATAGAAAGAATACTAAAATCACAGTCTAGGAAAACCGTCCAATCAGATGTTTCGATTTCGAATTGATATAAATTAATGAAATAAATATAATTTTAAACAGTTAATGTATATATGTTAGTTACTCATTAGTCGAACTTAACCACATATTAATTAGTACTAATAACTTCGTTAATTATTTTGCATTAATGGTCTATAAAATTATTGGATGCAATTACCGTTCAAAATCGATATGTCGTACATTATATACATTGCACAAATTTTAGAATAATTATAGATTCTTAATTTAAAAGTCATCAAATCTTTTATGGTAAAGGTTTTTTATCTTCTGCGTTATGCACTTTATTTACTATAATAATGTATAATAATCTATTTTAGTATTTCACTTGCTTGGGTCGATACCACCCACTAGTTATGCTACTGACAAACATTCTGATTTCCAACAAGGTATTGACTGTATATTGCAGTGTTTCGGTTTAGAGGCGGAACTAATTTAATTACAGGCACAAGTGACATATATTAATCATGTCATTGGCGGTGGAAGATCTTTTTAATACTTTTTTCTGTGCCAACTCTGGGAGCTCAAATGACCAATTCGCTATTATCCGTTCGGCAAATACGAAAAGAATTATCTGTATTTACTTTAGACATCGCTCAGTGGTCACAAGCCGAGGTAGTCCAGTGGTCAGAACATGTCTTAACCGATGGTTGTCGCTTCAAGCAAAAATAAAAAACTATGGTTTTTTTATTTTTAGATTAGAGCAGCGTGGTGGAATATGCCCCAAATCTTCTCCTCAAAAAGGCGTTGAGGCCTTAGCCTAACAGTGCGAAATTTACATGTTCTTTACTTTATTTAAGATCTGGTTTACTAATCTCTCTATTAAATAAAAACACATGTTGTAAAGTCTTACGATAAGATGAATATGTTCCAAACCATAGGGAGAGGAGGCCTTAGCCCAGCAGTGGGAAACAGAGGCTATTGTCGTTACGATAATACATATATAATATGATTTATTATTGGAATACTGAGAACTTGGTCTCACCCGTCATCAAAGAAAATCATTAAAGCATGTTCCAACTATTGCTTTACTAAAAGTATATTCTGGTTATATAAAAATAAGTTCTGAGTATATATACTCAAGAGTACAATAACTTAGCTCGTTCAATAGAGTAAAATAATTGTAACTAACTACGTATATGTTTATTTAAATATTAGTAAACTGTGAAAAAAAAATTTGATCAACCTATGAACAATTTCATTATAAAAAACCATGATAACAAATTATAATTCTTTTGTTGCCGATACAATTAGGTCAGACTTTTTTCGATTATTTACCGCGTAGCATTGTAGCGGTTCGTAGCTTCGTAGCCCGTAGCTATACGTTTCCGTTTCATTAGTTCCAATAAACGCACCGCTATTTATTCCACAATAGTAATTCGTATTACTCCGATCTTGTATGGTTTTTATGGCATTTAATTTTTTCTTAATTGAATGAACTTTTTATATGATTTTTTTAAATTGATAAAACACAATTATTACATTGTCTTTCAATCGTTAATAAAACTTCTACGGTAAGGTAACTGTAAATCGAAACGCTTGATTGAGATTAATATTATATTAAAAATATATTAGAGAATTGTAGATATCCACAACGTATTAGAAAAATGCTAATCGTTTAATGCATAAATCATTTGGTATAAAGTATTTGATTTGATACAAAAAATATAGTTATGAAAGTATTTTTTATATATTGTTTTACAAATTTAAACACGCTTATCCGAATTATACATGTGATTTTAAATTAAAATATTTAAAAACATAAAATAAATAAACACTCGTATAAAAAATATGTATTGGTTTCACGAAGTTATCATGAAGAATTATTGTTAACTTCCGAAACGGAAGTTGGGGCGGCAAAGAAAAAAAAAATAACTCTAAAAGGCACAACTCGAAGGGACCTTTTCAATGATAGCTAATTTGTCTCTTTGGCAACATGGTTACATTTATATGTTAAAAGTTAATTTTCTTGATTTACTATGTATTACATACATAACATTTAAATAAATAATTATACAACATTTTTCTTAATAACCAAGCGATAAAAACGAGATTATTTGATCTTTGACTTATTATTCGATATGTTATTTATAACAATCAACCATATTTTATTGTGTCATTTGAATTAATGACAGATTTAACAACAAAAGTAAAAGTTAAAAGTTTTCAATTCAATTAGCGAATTGAGCCCTAATCACTATCAGTTAAAATCTTTATATTGTACGGGTCAGCGTACAAACAGGCAAATGAAACTAGTTATGATCTGTTTCCACAACGTAAATATTTGCGGAGCGGCACGCGGGGCTCATGTCAAAGGCGACCGGCTCGGGTATTGATCTAGAGAGGGGCGAGGGGCGGGTCCGGGCGGCGGCGTACTACGGAGGCTGGCTTACGTAAGGGCCGCGTCTGACACCCCGTCTGCTACGACGACACTGATTAATAAAACAACTATCGAATGCAACCAGGTATCAACACTTACCATCTTTAATGAACTAACTTTTAACGCTGGATGCAACTGTGCCCCGTAGAAGTTGTATGTCGATCTAATTAAACTTTTCATTGTAATCGTGAAATTGAATTATATTTGTATTTTATAAATTTAAATTATTTTTATTATTTTGAATATACTACGTTTACATTTGGTTATAAAATATGAAGCATCATAGTATAGGATCATAATAAAGTGCCGAATTATAGTTCAAGACATTGAAATAAAAAAATACACTCGATATCTAAAGTAGGTAAAAATCTCGCTTAGTATTAAATCAGGTGAGAGTCAAATCGGGTTATTCTCACGGAGCAGGAGTTGCCGTCGTCCCAGGACCAAGGGTTAAACAGATTACAGTAACAAGATATTTAAAGCGGATTTCTGCAGTGCTAATCCGTGACTCTTTGTTTTTTAACGCAATCCAGATTTATTTTAGGACTTTCGGACGAGCGACGGGCTTTTAGCCTTTTTTGTTGTGGCCTTTCAAAACTTTTACACTCCGAAAGATTGTGTTTAAAGTTTCTTTTTATAGTGTACGCGTTCACGCCCGCAGCTTCCTTATGGGTTTCAAGCGCTTTTTTATTAAAAGCTTTATTCAGTATTTTGCTATAAAGATAAACATGGTGCTAAAAACGAAATTTATCGTAGCTTGTATTAATATAATATTCTTATAATAATATAAATACAATTGTATAAATGTAATAAAATAATAATAAAATATTTTATGCCTATTTTTAATTCAACTCGTCAAAGAACTTAAAAAGGTTGGAACATCAACAAAATTAAAGATGACAAGAAACATGCCTTCGTCTGTAGAACGGTTACGGTCTTTCAACAGGTATATTTACCCTGACTTTTAATTACCTGACTGTTAATGTTAATTGAAATTTCAACGAGCATTCGTTAGCGAAAAGAATACGTAACATTATAAGTCATTAAAAAACTGTAAACGAGTTGAAAATTTAAGAAAATAATTCGACGCAGCCAGAAGTCTTAAAGGATCGTTTTCAGTATTTCATTTGGTAGATCGTATTTTTAGTCGCCCCAAGAAACGCTTGCGAACACCTGGCGGTGCAGGCGGCTGGTATCCGTGGAACATTTTAAATTATTTAAAATTTGCAACTTCTGTCGTTGACGGCCCAACTTGTGGGTACAATGACCGCGAACATCCCTGATTGCTAATGAGAATATTTTGCGGGCAGATTTGAAGAAAAGTTATTTAACAAAAAAATTAATAGTATATAGCAACAAGGTATGTAGCAGCAATTGCTGGCATTTATTAAAGGTCTTTTGGAAATTTAAATAATGAACCCTTCGGAATAAATCTCTTTTAAATAAAAAAATAATTTGGCAATTCCTTATCTAAACCTATATGATGAATTTATTCCCTAACTCCCTTTTTTAAATAACTAAGGCAAGTCTCCTTTGCACTTAAATCTTTCTTCTCTTCTTACACTCCATCTATATCTTATTAGACTGTTCTCTTGCCCGCGATCCTTATACGCTCATGCTAATAACTCTTTTTATTGAGGTGCGTCTCCTCTCTTCACATGTTCATACCAACTCCAAGGGCCTTTTACCTTTCTCTTTTATTATCTACTTTACAGATTTTCTCTTACATACTCGTTTCTTATAATATTCATTTTCATTTTACCAAACTTCCATCTCAGCATGCCTCTTCTTCTAATCTAATCTTTTATTGATTGTTCAAAAAAAGGAATGTCAACTTTTCATACTTTGTGCCACCGGATGGCAAGCAGTCACCGCCGTTGTAAGAAATATTGACTATCCTTTAAATCGCCTGTGCGCCACCAACTTTGCTAATGTCTCACTCGTTTTTCAAACCAGACAACAATAATTAGTATTGTCGTTTAGCGGAAGGTGGTGCTCGGTGGTTTGCATAAATATATACGTCTAAATAATAGATTTAGTTATTAAACATTATATGTGTTGAAGAAGTTCAAGTTTGTTTATTGAAACATTTTGAAGAACTGAATTAATCGGATTTATCGAATGAAAATAATTCAAACTTCCTTACGATTTTAATATCTATTCCCTTGCTATGAGTTACTGCATATTTTGAAATATCAAAGGGTTCTTTGGCGTCGCGCAGATGTACGTATAAACTTAATTTAAATATTAAAAAACAACACTCCAACGCAAAGGCACTGCCATGTAACTATAATGCTGTCATTCAAAAGAAAATTGTAATTTAATTATGCTAAAATTGTTTTTATTACAAAAAAAATACTATGTGTATCGTAATTCGTATTTATCATTACAGTTTACTATTACAGATATTTATTATATAATTTATACTTTGACTCACGGTAGCTTGGTATTCAATTGATATATTAGTTTCAAATGACCACTCAAAGTCTTTGAAAATACTTTGTTCAAGTTTATTTCATCCCACGTAGAACGAAAATAGACTCGATATTCGATTCGGACTTCCGAAAATAGTTTCATAGATTTACGTATTAATGCATCAACTATAATTAATGGCTTTATTAAACTTCGCTTAGCTCTATAAAGAGTTTGGTAACATAAAAATAGATTGTTACGAAAGCGTACGTTCTATTCACGTTGCGACTGGACATAAATAGACGTCGTATAAACGATATCGTAAACCTTATTTAGCTTCTATATAAAATAAACGTAGAACGTTTTGAGATACAAGACAAATATGCGCAGTTAATATGTCTGTATTGGTTTTCTTTTTCGAACCGATGGGGGTTAGACTTTGTTTCACCCGCATCACCTTGATTTCCAAAAATTCATAAAGCCTGATTTCTTAGATATTTTCTGTCTCTCTCTACCACTTTGTGGAACCAGCTTTTACCTGTGATTTTTCCGAACCGTAACGACATGACCTTGAGAAAAGATAGTACTCCTTCCTTAAAGGCCGGCAACGCACCTGCAAGCCCCCTGGTGTTGCAGATGTCCATGGGCGGTCATAGTTACTTTCCATCAGGTGAGCCTCCCGCTCCATTGCCTCCTATTTCATAAAAAAAACGTTCAATAAGTTAGTGAAAACTTCAATAATTAATAAAAAAAATCAACTTATGTAAAGAGATATACATATATGGAGTATTTTTAGTTTTAATTAATAATGAAAAATACATAGTTATAATATTCCGTGTACTTAATTAACGTGTACGTAGAAAGGCACTATTGTTACTGTTAGATAGATGGAACTAAATAATTACAGAAATATCGATACTTATTTCCTAGAGATAGCGGAAAGCCAAATCAACTTAATTACGGTAGAGTCGATAGACGTATGTACGTTACTCTATAAAATAAATAATGAAATACGCCAACATAAATATCAGAACCTTAATTACGTCATTTTCTAATTGCGTGTATACTAATAGTACCATACATTTCATTGTTTTCTTTATATAGAAATAAATAAAGGGCTTTATAGCAGTGTTTATATTTTAATTACCGTTACTTTTAACAAAAAATGGGCTATCAATTCTTCATAAAAATAATAAAGGATAGATGATATTGATGGTAAATGATCTTACATAGATAGTGCGTAGATGCCCACTGAGTTTTATTATCCAAATGGATGGTTATTGGATACGCTTGGAGAAAATTCATGGGCAGGACAAACAGTACGTGCGATCCAAAGTACGAAAAGGTTGAAACTGCTAACACCCAAATTCGGGACAACTACTCAAATTTCTTGGCTGAAAGTTTTATCTCAAGCGGGTTGTTAGCCACTAAACCAAAGAGGATGTTGGCTCAGTTCAACAACATCATAAAATTAAGGGATCATAACAACAAAGCAGCACTAACCAAGAGTAATCGTGGTCATCAAGAAGCTAACTAAAAACGAGATGCAATAATATACAATGTAATTATTGCATGGTTTGGCATCCATACCTATGAATACAAAGATCCAAAACAATTGTAATAAATTATGTAAAAATAGGAACAGCATAGATTTAACTCTAATACATTATATATTTTGCTAATAACATATTCGAAATTTAAAATATATGGTACATATAAAATAAACCAATTGGAAGTCTCTTAAAAACATCACGCATTTGTGTTATTTTTTTTCCATTTTTGAATTCCTTACTAATATCAACTCTTCATAAAAGTTATTTTTGTATTTAAAACAATTGAATCCGGCATTTCCGTCATTTTATAACGAATATTTAAAATAATTTGAATCGCGAACGTGCCGTGCCAGTACCTGTATCCGCCAGGGTCGTTACACTTATAATTTAAATTGATCCTTTCATCACGATGACAGCTCGCGTCTCTCATATTGCTACAAAACGAACGCGACTGTAACCTCTAGTAAAATGTACTCATTTGCTTGTTACAAGGGTGATCTACCGAGTGGAAAAAATGCCTAATCCGCTTTCCTCCAATCACATTTCCTCCTCACGTCGAAATTATTTCTTTTTTCATGATTGTCACGTCTCAGATAAGATGCTGATATTTTTCTTTATGAGTCAAACGTTGTGATACAATAAGTACTAAATAACTCTAAATTTATATACTTATATTACTTTATTAGCAGATAGACAGAATGGCAAGTTGGTTACCTAATGTTAATTGGTCGTCGGCACATTCTAAGAAATATTAAGTATCACTTACATCGCCAGTGCATCTTCTTTGTGCATAAATCTCTTGTGCATGTGCACCCTGGCTGACAGCAATACTAAGTATTGTATAATGGCGGTTTTAATTTCAGATTTGGGACGTGTGGGCAAACGTATAGACAAATAAACTTTTAAAATTGCTGAAAATTACCAAATACTATTTATCGGCTTATAATAATAATCATTCGTTTTATAAATATTGTAAATAAAATTATTATACCTACTAAATTTGTACAAAAATAATTGTTAAGCATTCTATAATGAAATTTTTAATATTGTACACTATACCATTTAATTATTAACATATTTTGTTATTCTATATTATTTTTTATTTTATTTGCGGTTTGAATTTTTTTGGTGTCAGTTTTATTGTGAGGGTACAATAAAACTGACACCAAAAAAATTCATTTATTTGGAACACTCAGTTGTATTATAATCGAAATGTGTAGTAACTAGTACTTGTTATAAATAAATAAATAGTTCTCATTTCTTAATCAAACAATGAACAGCATCACAGAGTGTATTGTGGTGTAATTAGTTTCTGCGCATGTATCCTAGGATCCTTGTGTATTGTGTTGAAACAGTACACTCCGTTACGAAATGATATAATTAAAAAATAATAGTGATAGTAGACTATGAGAAATGTATATATATTCTGAAATTTACTTATACATTATACTCTAGTAATCTGTGTATCTATTAAACCAAATCAGTCTACAAGTAAAATATATAACAGCAGATAAAGTGAATTTACGACTATATAAACTTTATTCATATATAACTAAAATTATATAAAAGAGCTAGTTTGTCCTTTGAATTTCTTTGAAATGTTGATATAAGCTTTTTCCATGTGCAAACGGAACAAGGACATAGATCCACCAAGACACTTAATTAAACGCCGTGACAAATGATGCGTTCTACGAGTACGGGTACATAAGAGGTACGAATTCACGTGTGAAATATATTACGTTTTTTGTTACAGAGTCAAGAATTGGGCACTGAAATTCGGCGTCGACCTGTGGGAGTTCGGACGGCACTTCACAAAAATGAATCAAATACAGAACGTGAGTAAACGCATTTTAACAGCGGCATTCGAGGGAAGTGTGTGGTATTCTTTTCGCTTTAGAAGTGAAGCGAGGGGCAACACCGGGCCGATCGGTCGGACGCGCTGCTACAAAAACGCAACGAGAGAGTTCACACCCCCCTGCCACCCCGGCGGGCCTCTCCCCGCGACCCAGTTACGACACCGGGGTTGGGGAAGTATCAGATACTGCTGAAATACACTCGCCGTACTCCCGACTACTCCTACCACTACGACAATTAAGCGTGGCGTTCGATTGATAGTGACACTTATGTTTGGGGTTTTTCTTCGCTGCGATCAATAATATACACGACGCTTGTTACAATAAGATATTGATTTCGATGAAACGATGGCAATATCGAATTGTGTAAATTTATATTGGTTTAGCTTCATATGATTAGTTTAGAAGCATATTATTACCAATTATAAACTGTAGAGAAACGAAACGTTAAATAATCAAAGGCGATAGATAATCTGTGTATATAAAATGATCGTACCAGGCAAGTACCATGAGCTAAACGAAGGCTGTTCGTAATAGATACAGTTCAAGGGCAAAAAGCAATTAAGACATGTTTAATATTTACCGCTTACAGTTATTTGTGAACTAATTTTAGGTTTCGGTATTAATTTAGGTAATGATACGTAAATAATGTAAAACAAATATTAAAAATCGAATGTCGTAAAGAAATTAGGAATAAAAATTTAATTCCTTATTAGAATCATCGAAATATTTCATTACCATGTCCTCTGCAGTGATAAAACAATCAGAATTCAGCCCGAGATCGTGATCCTGAAAGTAATATAATGTTTCGAAAGAGAAACTTTGCCATCGGAACTTATTCAATATTAGCGGCGTCTAGCGCCAACTACCTACGCGATATCACCGCGATAAATCATTTATATGTACTCGTATTACATTTACTCAGTATTTATATTTACTCAGTGACTCAAAAGATCACGATATTGATTTCATTGCTTTACTTACAATATTTTGACTGTAATGTTATAACACTGATGTCACACCAAACATTATTCTTTCGTATTAATTCAACGCAAACAGAAAAAAAAATATTTGTAAGGCTGGGATTGCCCGGTGACTAGAATACGAAAATTTTAATTGAAGATTCCTAGTTCAACATACTACTACCACTAAATTTTTATGTGTATAATTTGTGAGTGTAATTCATCTCATGCTCGGCGGTGAAAGGATCAAGGGCATCGTGTTAATAAATGTTGTCCTTCGAGAGGATAGGACTTTTACTCTCATAAAAAAAGAAGAAAATATTTCATTAAAATAATGATCGTCAAGTGTATTGATAGTACATAATATATAGGTAATTATTTTAAAAATTGCATTGTATTTTGAAGTTATCTAAAAAGTTTTTATATCATTTATTATTTTAATTTAGAATGAATACAATCTAACATTAAATTGAGTGAAATTACCGTGATTGATTTGTGAAAGCACATCGATTTCATCTATATCCATGTCTTTTGAAATGCGTTTGTCTCTGAGTCGGATGTTCTCACCGTGGCTCGAAGTAGATAGAGTTTAACCTAATTTCGCTAGTATTTTATAAAGGCCTTATGTACGGGTTTAGGTCACTATCTCCGTGAAAAGTGGGGCAAGGTAGACTGGGATAGGTGACGTCGATGTCGAACATGCGCTTTCTGAAATACCTCTGGAGTTCTTTAAAAAGTTTTTATATTTAAATATTAATGAGAATCATTTAAAAAAGCAAATACATATTTTCATTAATCTTAAAATGATGTGATACTTACAAGTGCAAAGCTGACTTTTAATGACATGCATAAGTTATACGATTGATAGTAAAAAATATTGTTCATAAAACATCATATATTTCTCTACAAAATTAACGAAGTGTCTTATAAAACATGGAAGATATCCTGTAACGGACTTCAGCAGAATGTTCAATATTAATATCTAGCAAGGATCGAACATTTGAACGGATTGAAAATTCCAAGACGCTTTGTTCACTACTTTGCGCTTCAAAAACTTTAATGTTATCTCTTACAATCTATTCTAAATCTTTAAACGCAGTGTAAGTTTTAATAATTATTTATAACATACATATATTGTTGTATTCTATAAATATTCGCCAATAAGAGATTATTGATTATAATTTAATTGATGTCCTTTTATTTTTAAGAGTGAGAGACTAAATTTACACATGAGTTTTTATCTTTTTCTAAAATTATTTCTTCAATTATATATCTTTTTATTATTACAATTTTTGATGATATTGGTTGGCGGACGAGAAAATTATTTTAAGTGGTCACGTTCGTGGTGCTTTAAGAAATATTAATCATTCCCCCCAACAGTATTAGTATATTTACTCATTTATTATATTTATGAATATGTATATGCAGAATCATCTTGTTTGTTCTTTTGCCGAAAATAATAGCTATTTTTTTATTTTATAAATTCAATTATAGAAACTAGCAGAAATGAAATTTATTAATATATTGCCATTTAATTAAAAAAAAAAGTAGTCCTATACATCAGTTTTCACTTAGCGCCAGAATACAGCACACTTTTTTAAATGAGCGAAACTTCGTTGGCTACGTCTTAAAAGTCCTCATATGATAAAAAAACTATCATAGCGAAAATAAATTGCGTAAAACCTTTAACAAAAAAAACAAATGCTTCGATTTGGGTATCGAATAAATATTTTTGCTTTATGTAGTCCAAAAAGTATCATTAAATCCGATTCTTTGACATTTCGACAGAATAAAAATAACGACATTTAATATTTAAAAATAGAACACAAAACAAATGTTATTACTTCAAAATTAAACAAAAGGGTTGCATAATATAAGTTTACAGTAAATAATTACCTTAGAAAGTTCGTTGGGCGATGGTTGAAATATGTGGGTAGTAAACCATCAAAGGTGAAATAAGCGATTGAATGCTGTCCCTTTCTGCTAGAACTACCTTAAATATTTCAAACTAGGGACCCGTGACGTGGCCCAGCTTTGCACGGATGCAATCTATTAAAAATAATATTATATAATATAAATGTAATTTATATTTTTTAATACTAATGAATAACGTAGATTTCTATCAGTGAAAAAATAAAACAATTGAAAGGAATCATTAGTTGCCTACATACAAGCAAATAAATGTATAAGGTCAATGTAGATATTAATAATGTTTTATTAATTTTTATATGTTGTATATCAAGAGTAGATTTACGTTCTTTCATTGTGACTAAGCTGAGCGTTAACGGAACGAATAATAAAAAAAACAAGCATTCCTTTGTACACGTAAGCAGTGAAGTCCACATATTTTTAATATATGTATGTACTTGATTTTGATTAATGATTAATAAATCATATAAGTAAAAAAATGTAACATATTCTATGTCTAAATCTCATAGTTTTTGTTTAGTATATTTAATATTTGACAGTACGCCAGAATACTAATCTGGATGTACACTTACTTCTATTAATACAGTGTCCCCGCCATAAATTCCAGGTATTAATGATAATCAGTATACAGAGTAAATAGTAAATCATA
This sequence comes from Vanessa cardui, assembly GCF_905220365.1. Taxonomy (NCBI): domain Eukaryota; kingdom Metazoa; phylum Arthropoda; class Insecta; order Lepidoptera; family Nymphalidae; genus Vanessa; species Vanessa cardui. Next base: position 5,107,967 of record NC_061123.1, on the reverse strand, counting down.
AAGTATAAGAACTGAAATGGTACATTATTAAATTAATATAAGTAGGTATCTCAATCTAAGCGACTAAGTAATTTTAATAAATTTTTTGTCTGCCTGAAATAGACAACATAATAGTGATGGTCTCAGCAAACATGAGCTCGTAAGAAGTATTTATATATGTCAGCCAAGGTGGTTAAGGATAACCAGCTTGCGAGTACAATACGATAACATATAACACAATTATGTATGAGACACACCTATCGCATTGGTTGCGGTCGAGTAGGAACCGCAAATTGCACCTACATAGACGCCCAGGTGACCACATGCTTTCATATAATTAAACTGATAACAGCCCGCCGGACGTAGTAGGTTCGATATATTAGATTGTATCTCTGCAAAACGCTATCAAATCGCGATGTTATCGCAAAGGCGGGCACGACTAACCCTATTCCGTGGACACATTTTTTGCGGGCAAATGGAGTTCCCTTGTGTGTGGAACGCACAAATGCGGCCCAAGTGGAAAGTCCTGTTCGACGGCAAGGAACCCCGGTCCATCGTTTCAGTTTACATCAGCGTATCGTGACTAAGCGTATTTACCTTTTTAGTATTTACGATAACGTTTCTAAATAAAGCGTAGAGCAATTCCATTCGTTTTTGAAGCCGCGTATAGACATTAAATGGAGCGAAAAATAGTCAGGTTTGGATGAAATTTAGTTTTCTGGTCTATTGGTTATCGATAACAAACTAATGATATTGCGGCTGTAATTGATAACGAGTTTTAATTTATATAAACATACACATTCTATTTTCGAAAATATAATATGTTTTATTGCTTCTCTCGTAGATATATGTCTATATCTTTTAAAACTTGTATACCTTAATCTCCACGATCTTTTTCTTTACCTTTAGTATGTCTATGAAGAACTTGCTGTTTTATTTATTTATTGTTATTGTTTTTTACTATGACGTCATCGATATTAAAATTTTGACAAAGAGCCCAGAAAAATCACCAGCGTGTTAAAAATTGTCGAGCAACACTAGAATCGTAAGTTTGACCTAACTCAGTATAACATTGCGGCATTTCCAATGTCTAACAATGGGTAGAGGTCGAAAGAGGTTATGCAATGATATTATATAATGTACTTCCACAGAGCGAACCTCTTTCGTTTAGTACAAAATTCACAGTTTGTAGTCAATGCGGACTATAGCATATTTGACAGCCAAATTCGTGTTGCTTAACCGTAACTATAATTGTGCTTGAATACTTTTTATTGAACACTCATTTTTAGGATTTATGTTTTTATCTTAAAGTTGTTTTTAAACGTCAAAATTGCTTTTAAAAAAAATTAAAATATCTTGCAACCCCGCGAATGAATCAATTTTGAGTTAATAGATACGTAGACTTTCGTATCAATATTTCATTTACTCATCGTAAAACTATTATTCGTATGAAACATCATCCAATCAGCGGGCTGTAAGGATGGCGAGACTAGAGAGCGGATTAAATTAACGGCCTTAATTGAATTCAGTTTCCTTGTCGGCCAATGTGTCCCCGAGGGTCGCTCCCGCTGCAATATTCACCCACTTCATTAAATATTCCGGAAAATTAAATGTTAGTTTATATTTTCTATACCACCTCATAGCGTTCGGATATGCGTATTAACATATTTTAAAAGGAATGTGATTGGACTTGAGATATGTGTAAGCCGAATGGAATATAGCTTTGGCTTTGATAATTCAATGAAATAGTTAAAAATGCATCTAGGTTTTCCGTTATAAATATGAAATTTTATACAAATTAAACATTACTTGACCCATCTCTGAAGAGAAACATTAAAGCATGTCATTAGAATATGAAGTGTTTTGGTGCAGAGCGACGAAAAATTTAGTTTCATATGAATTATAAAGTTCAAATTTATTTTGGTGTTTTCTTATTTTATCATCCGAATAAATCGCCAGTAAATTACAACAATCAATCGTAGGGATATAAAAATATTCAACAAATATATAAATAGTTTTTTTCAAATTAATAATAATCTTTATATTGAATGTACGCCATTTTTATACTGAGTTTGGAGGCATACTTTAAATGAACTTTATTGGGTGAGCGTCGACTGGTTTACAGTAAAAAGGTTTATTGCCTTTGTATAAGGCCTCATTTAATTTCCAATTCCCATTATCTTTATATGGTTTACCTAAACTCTCGGCCATTAATTTGTAACAAATTCGACTCAGGCACGAAATGAAAAAGTTTGAATTACTTACCTTTTTTTTGTTCTTAAATGAACAAAGGCATTATAAGAAGGCAATTACTAATTTGAATCTAAATGTAAAATAAATGTTTGGATTTATCTTTTCTGACTTCAAAACCTTGTAGTTATAATTAAATGTAAAAATATGTAAAAAAGGAGGAATATATCTCATTAGATTTGATACCATAACAAAGGCGACATCGGGTACAATCCGAAATTCAATAACAACGCTCGCGGGACGGGCGCCTCTGCCGAATAACAATAATTTGGCAGCTAGCATACGCCAAATTCCGGACGTGTTCGTTCCATTTTTAAATTTGACAGGTCTGAGCCGCCATGTTGGGCCCAATAACTCAGCGCGTAATGTAGCGCGAATGCGACGCGATTGTTGTCATTTTCGCAAATAATGCGAGCGCTATACTCCTCCCGATGTTTATCAGCCCTCATGAAAGCATTAAATTACGCGCCTGCTCGGAGCCGATATTACTAGTGCTCTATTTGTTGAAATAATGCCCTGAACTACAATTGTTATAACAGTTTACTAAACCTATAATTAAACACAGGCGATGCGTGGGCGGTCGTTTAGACAGTATTTGAATGAGGTTTATATTTAAAGTAAACTTCTATACTCGGTGTTGTATATAAATCTGATATTATGTTGCTTGTCAAACTTCAATTAATTTAACATATCAGAAATCAATCAATCAAATGTAACATATCATACATGTAATACAATAGAGTTTATCTCTTTCTTTCCTTAGGCCCTGAAAATGGATGAGCAATTTGTCCGTAAATCTACGTTTTGTTTTATTTGTGTATAAGAAAAACACCAGTCCAAACTATATTAGGATTATTTTTTGAGTTTTGGGATGGAACTTGTCAAAAACATATATAAGTATTTACACATTATAAAGTTTAGTTATACAGCTGGCGTAGAAAAATCAATACTATAATAAAATAAATAAAACGATGTCTTCTTAATCTTAAAAACGTAACATTAAATTAGAGGCTGGCCAAATTATATTCCAATTATAAATATATCATTATGTATAGTCCAACGGGAGAGACAGGGACTTGTCATGTTCTAATTGCAAATTGTTATTTCGTAAAAAAATAAATAAAGTTAACATATGAAAAATGAGCGTATATAATACTAAGCTAAATACTGCAGAAAATTGTTATACAAATACATATAAATAAATGTGTAAGGTAAACGTTTAAAATACACCGAAGGATGCCTCAAAATCTAAAATAAAAATGAATCCGAAATGATCTTCACACACACACACAAAGTAGTATACCATTACATATGAAACTGTAGATAATGAAAAATTAAAAGTATCGTTAGAAAGAAAAGCATATATCGATCAATATCTACGAGTTAATACTAAAATCTCTATTAACTCAAATTTACAATGTTTTACTTTTAGAACGCTTTCACATTTATGCGTCATTATTTTAAGCATAATTACGTATTATTTAAATTCGGAAAAAGTCCCGCGGCTGAAAAAGCCCCTTGTTTTTCTTTAACCGAGAACGAAGCGAATTAGAAAGGCAAATCAAACACGCTTAAACTTCCTTTGCCAGCGTGGTAACGATCAACCTAATGGTTAACATTAGAAATTAGTTGTATGAGTTAATATTTGACGACATCCGTGGTCGAGTGGTATGTACACCGGTTTTCATGGGTACGCCACTCTGAGGTCCCGGGTTCGATTCCCGGCGAGTCTATGTAGATTACCATTAGCTTTCTATGTTGTCTTGGGTGTATGTGGTACCGTCGTTACTTCTGATTTCCATAACACAAGTGCTTTAGCTACTTACATTGGGATCAGAGTAATGTATGTTATGTTGTCTCATATTAATTTATTTATTTATTTAATATAACGTGCACGCATTTTGTATTAACTTTAAATGATACAGATATTTTTGTAATTCAGAAATACCACGAGTACAACGTGGAGGTGATCCGAAAAGACGGCCTGCTATTAGTCCGAGAGCTCGCTGCCGAAGTGAAGAACCACATGGATTTTAAAATCAACGCTGTCATGGTAAGTAAATATCTATTTTTAATTTGGAACTAGTTCGATTTTTAAATATTATGACCTATGTATGAGAATATATTGTGACATAATATTGTTAATATAGGTAAGATGCCTTAACTTTAGTAGAATATTAAATCCACTTTTTGGGCTTCGATCTATTTGAAATTCGATTTAACATTTGATTGGCTATGTGATAATAGTTCAAACAAGGACTTTAAATTCCAACCACTCGATTGTGACTTATCTATGAAAGAAAATATGCTTTTGTAGTATTTTGTTCCATTTCCAGTTATATGTTCTAAAATTAGAACATGTGTAGACGTAAGAATATTAAGAAAATTAAGAATTTGTATAAACTAGCCTCAACTCACGTGGGAACGTTAAAATTCATAAAGAATGCTTTAAAGGCTATGATATAATATATATACATATATTTATTAAACCTTTCATTATTCTTTAAATAGAAAAGTTTTGTATTGTATTTGCAGTTAGTACAAGTCTTAGCTAGAATATAATACAACTTTAATAACTGAATACAATCAGTAGATTACTATCTTTGATTTATAACAAAATGGGTTAGCAACACTTAAAACGTATATTTGTCAAAGCGGGCGAGCTTAACAATATTTAATGATTGAGGAAAATTTATTCTTAATGTAAAAAACGTAATCATCGTCATTATTCGCTTTTCTTTGGCCTATTTTATTTAGCTTTGGATAACACGGAACGAAAAATGATATTTTTTGACAGCAAATCCGTCTTGAAAATGATTTTGCTGGTGGAAAAAAGGCCAATTTACCGGTATTTTATTTATTATACTATTAAGATTTTTCCGGTCTTTTTCTGGGGAGCGGGTCACCTGAGAAACTTTACTCATGCTCTGGCTCCACGGCCTCCTTTTGAGATATAAGACTTTCGCAAAAACCCTTCGGCTGTTATTCCGTTCGACAGCAAAATCGCTCTCCGTCGATAATAGCCGTCAAGAAATGCGGCGAAGTCCCCACGCGGCACACTCCAGCAGTGTGGCGCGCTGCTTGTCTATGTCATATGGGTATTTTCTGATGCTGCCGTGTCGACAAGCATCTGCGTCAGCTTTAATATCATGCCATGTCATGTCATCCTTTGGACCCCGTGTTTCAGTTGGAATGGGATTTTCTCCACTGTTAGCAGGTTTGCTAAAGAGGACCCGAAATTCTCCTCTTACTTTCGAATCAGAGTCCTTAGAGTTCCACTTCTTAAAGAGTCCACGCCTAATCTCGCCTCTACCCCAAACGTGAATCTTTCCCGATTAGTGTTGCAACCATCCACGACACTATGCAGGAGCCTCGTATCTCTTTCACTACTATGAGTCTCTGCGGTTTCGAAGAAGAGCTCTGTTGTGAACTTTTCTTAACCAAAAATTCTCGGCTCTTTAGAAAGATAAATAAAAATAAACATTTTATTCAAGGGATTAATCATTAGCAGCAGCATCGATATCCGCTGCTTGTTAATCATATTACTTTACATAAGCTAAGCTCATAAGTGCTGTCGGATCTTAAGTTGGAAACCTTATATAAACATAGGTTAATCATTCAAAATTCGAATTCCAATGAAGTTATATATTAGTATATCTGTATACATAACAATAATTATTTCCGAACCCATTAGCTATATTTATATTATAACGTATCGATATGTATCTCTTAATATACATATTGTATCTGACTTCAAGTTTTACTCGCTCTCGGGTATTTAAAATAAATATTAGAGCGCTTAATTAAATATTCGTATCTAAGTAACAAAGTGAATTATCAAAATGAATTTACAAAGAACAACAACAAAAAATATAGCTAAATGTTTTAAGTTTGGTACATAAAATGAATTTAAACTTAAATAATTATACTATAAATAAAAAAGGCGTGCAAAGGCGGCCGTATCTTTAGTTACTATCTTATAGAAAACAATTTCAAAGAGAGCTCTTTATTAAGCGCTTTCTCGAAATTGAAAACTTGAACACGAACTAACAATTAAAATATAAAGTATTAATATTAAAGTGATTCCAGCAGCTTTTTCTGCTAACCATCATATATAGAATACAAAATACAAGGACACGACAAGAAACAAATGAAGTAGGATAAATTGAATATTATTGAGATATCCTGATCCAATTAGCAACAGTAGAGTACTGTAGTTAATTTACTGGCCTATTATTGTAATCTAAAAAAATCTTGCAGGTTTTCTCACTTGGAACTGCTTTCCGTAACGATGGTAATATTGAAATATTAACGATTCCAAAATACTTCATTGAAAAGTTAACTTGAATAAAATATATTGGATTGGATTTGCTGTATAGCCAAATCTGAAATTCACGAGACTCAATTTTACAATATTCCTTTTCATTTCAAAATGTGATATTTACATTTTTTTTAAATAAGGCCACATTATTGCGACATTTGTTTGACAATGTAAATTTAAAAAAAAAAAACTTTATTTTTTTTAAATTTGCGATTATTATAGTGTCGTAAATATTTTGACATATGTATTAACGTAACGCAAAATAAAATATTAATAATACACAAAATTTTATGAAAAGTTCACTCATATCACCGCGCCGAGTTTCACATCGCTTGGTGGATCAGGTGGCCTGATAATTCACTTAAGCACCCTTATCCTAAGCAACGCCACACCAACCTTCCTTGGGAATATATTAGGTAAGCTATACCCAGAGTTTCCGTTATACGAATTGTTAGGCCGTATAAAGAATAGATTTCCATTATTCGTCTTCATGGCTAAACGTATACAGCTCTTACATTTAAAAAAATAAAAATTTGTATAAATCTAGCCGTCTGGTTCACTGACATCTATGACCTTAAATGCATATTGGTTGGGGTCGGGTTGTTGCGCTCATGAGTACATATTATGCTTCAGAGAAGACGTTACGTCGTCTGGATGCTATTCTAACAAAAGTTTAATGATTCCAGTTTTTTTCAATATCTAAAACATGTAAATGTTGCAAGTCTCAAATTGGTTAAATAAAAACAACAAAAAAAAAATAACAGAAAAATACGTTTGCGTTATTATCGCTAACGAAAGCTAAATATGTAATTATTCTACATCTTATCAATTTCACATAACATATGAAGGAGAACTCTCTCTTAATAAATATAGCAAACAGTATAATAAGAATAATAAACATTTTTATTTAGTAATAATACACTCGCACACCTTTACTTATTTTTTATGTTTATTACGGTACACTCGTATTTTCTGTATTGTACAAATATCAAACTAAATTTCTAGATGTAAGGGAGAATGAATGGAGAATATTTTTATAGAAAGGTTTAAAAATTTTGGAGCTTATTTTTAGAAAATTAGTTTTATTTTAATAATATATCAGATAATAATCGCATAAATCAGATGTCTCCGATCGTGAACGTAGAATTTGGTCCTTCTAGCCGGATAAGTCTGAACACATGCATCAAATACCGATTTATTTGCTTTTTCTCATAAACTTGTCTGTTTAAATGTATTTAAACAATAAATGTTAGGATATTTTCTATGTACTCAATGCATGCTTAGTTTTATTTGAAGTGGTGAACGAACCTTATATTGCGCGCAAACAATTTGCAAGGCTTCGACCTTTCGTAATTTTTAGTGAACATTTGTGTACGACCGTTCGATACAGTGGTGATGTTCAGCATCGACAGTCGAGTTTTGTTCAATTTACATTTTAATTGTTCGACACTTTTCAAAATTAAATACATGTATACATATTAATAGAACTCTCGTTTAATGTACTTTTTGACTATGTTACACTTTAACAGAATATCGTTAGTTCATTGAATTAATTTTCTATTCTTAATAGATTTTTTAATTTAATAGAGCCTTTGAATATTTTCCGGAATAAAGTAAAAATTTGGATTCGTGTGCTATCAAAATATCTCTGTGGAAAGTATCTAATATACAAAATATGTTATATAAAACTACCGCTTCGCTCGTAATTCGAAAGACAAAAGAGAGATAACGAAGCTTTCGAAACAATACGCAAATAAGGCACAGAAAATTTGCACGTACCTATTTCGACTGCATTTCCATATTCAACAATGGACGCTCGAGTCGCTGCTGAACCCGCACCCCTAATATTGAAATTCTTGTCAATCCTGAACTACGTCTGTTATTCGTCTCAATTTCCAATTCAAAGTTACGTGAACTCTCTGCGATCATCGAATTCACTTTTATTATATATTTTGTTTTATTCTATATAGATTTAAATCGAATGAAATAAAACGATTCATCACAATTGTATTCAATGTAATACGAATGGATCGTATGCATTTATAAATTCAATATTTAAAAAAAGTAATAAGTAAAAATGACTGCAACATAAAATATTGAAATTTTTTTAAGTCTTGGCTATCTATTTAACGTTTTATTAACACTTCAAATATTCAACTTAATAAATACTGAATACAGATTAAAAAATACTTAAACTATTTAATAAATGCTTAACATAATTAACAAATAAAGAAACGTAAACTAAAATCATAATGTCATAACAAAAAGGTTATAATTACAATGATGACTCTCGTTTAAAGAGAAAATACGCAGAGACATCTTTTATTCTGCCAAAGTTTGTTAAGAACATACTTAAGTGTTCTGGTAAACATTTAATACCCAACCTCAGTTGAGTTGAACGCAAAGATTTATGAAGGAGCGACAATGTTTGTTATATAAAAGCTAAGTTGAGGAATGAACCATGGGGATGTAATTATTCCATCCGAACCTCCCGAATACCATTTGCGGTTTTTGTTTCCAACTCCTTCATCCGCCGTCTCCATTCTGTAAAAGTTCCTTTTTTGTCAATTCATTCCCCACCCGACATAATGAAGGCCTACAGCATTCAATTAACCGGAGATATTGGAATGTTTCGTGATTTGTACCCCGATACGTAATTCCATCGGCGTGTTTCAATTCAATGCCCCGTGGACTAGAAATTATACCGTCCCGAAACTTTCCACGATCCCTTTAGACGTTATCCTTTCAATTTGTATTGACAAATATACTCATATCTTTATTGAAAAAATGCTAGATATTTAGAAAAAGAAAAGATAGCAGAGTACATTAAAAACCCACGTTTTTTATTCACGTGTAACTTGGATATAACTACATGCAAGAACAGTTGTGTTTTTATGTCATTTTTAATTTGTATTTATTTATTCATCTCATTCTCTTGCGTGAAGGAAAACATCAGATATTGATATTCCAACTCGGGTGTATACTGACGCAAGAAGAGAAGTAAGGTCATTATTGAATGAAAGGAAATTTTAGTTTTATACATATGTGGATTAAGGCAAGAACTACCTAATTATTAGACATATAATCGCATTTGAATAGAAACAAAATAAAAAAACAATATAATGAACAGTTCTAAAGCAGTGTAAATAGTCATACAGGATCATACAAATATACACAATGTGTATAGCTAGTTGCCGAGCCCGCGTATACGAATGCTTCAAAGGGAAACTCGATTTCGGGAGTCCCACTAAATTCGCCGTCTGTCTTATATTTGCTTCTAAAACAGCACTTTTTATTTGGTGTATTTAATGTAGTCTAATCGTATGCACTGCTTAATATTGAAACGTTTTGTTACCAGCTTTTCAATAGATATTATTAGATGTTGTGATCTAATATGAATTATGATCTAATTGTTTGATTACAATTGAATGTCGATTTATAAATTTTAAACTATTATAGCCATCTTACACTATAGCTATATTATACTATGAGTACTTTCTCATATTTTAAATTATTAAAATTATTTCAACCCCATTCGAAATTCAAATCATCATCCTCCTTCCCTTATCCCAATTTTATTTGAGGTCGGCGCAGCATGTCTTCTCCTTCCATACTTCTATGTGACACGTCATCTCAATAGTAACATTCTTTCTAACCATATCGTCTTTCACACACTCCATCCATCGTTTCCTTTACCTCTTTATCCATCCACATCTATGCTCAAGACCTTCCTTAAAATATGTTCCTCATTCTTCCGCATGAGGAACACAAATATAATAATAAATTTAAAAATACTACGTTTTAATCTGTGGTAAATTAAAATATAAAATACAAATATTTAATTTAAATATAAAACCAAGTAAAACTTGATTATCAAATTTATACGAGATGTTATGCTCCGACAAGCGCACAAAATTGAGTCTGGAATGCATTTAACATATTTTATGTCGAGACTTGAGCATTCAAAGCAGATGCAATCTTAATACTCGCTCTACCTTCAAAGGTGAATCATGATCAAAGTAAATAGTTTCAACAACTAAAATCTCTCGTTCCACAATAGACAAAATATATTTATTAAATTAAGGTTTTATTTAAAATTGAAATATAAACTCTAATATATTGCAAACTCATTTAATCGCGAATAATCCATATCAAAAGCTTTCCTTTACATGTTAAAGCGTAGTTTAAATTCCTAAGTCTAAGTGCGCGAACGTGAACAAAATTCAGGTGAAATTACGAAGCCGCTTTGCCTGGCGGAGCACCGATTGAGCAATAAATCATAATATTATAATAGCTAGCTATAATGTAAACAGGACGCCTCCCTCTAACCTCGGCCTCCCCGCCCGCTTTCCAAACAATGCTTCATTTAACGAGACAAAAAATGTCAAGCAACGTTGACAAATTAAAACCGATAATATTAATAACCTTACCGCAATGTAACCACTGACAGACAACTCACAAAAATAAATAAGCAAAGCGTTACAATCGTTTTCAATAATATAGTTTAAACAAATTAAGTATACACAACTATTTATGGTGACAGTTCTTATTTTTTTTTCAAAATATACGATATACACGAGAGACAAATGATTTTGGATAATAAATACGTAAAAAATCAATAAACTGTCTTTATTCAAATTAATATCTTAATTATATATAAACAAACTTTAAAAATGCCTGCTGTACAAATCATGGCAGCGTGGAATGGTGGCAAGAATGCTCGTATTTCCTCGTCGAATCACAATTCCGATCCTCTAGGCGAAAAGGACTGTTATATAATTATACGACTATCTAAAATTGATGTCATTTGATCATTATTGAAAAAATCAAATCTATAAAGTTTTACTATAAAAATGTTAGTACATTTACACATAGTATATTTAAAATAATTCTGTTGGTGGGATAATATTGGCATTTCCGTGACGCACAGATAACACATATGTCTATAGTTTGAAATAAGTTTATAAATCGAATAGGAAAATGGAAAAACAGATTATAAAATGATAGACATTACCCGTGAACCATATGATAAGAAATAAATAAAAATTGAAATTATTTTCCATTGTTGAAACATATGTATTTGTATATATTTTCTTTGATTGATAATTTTTAACAGCAACGGAAATAACCGCAGAGTCTTATAAACATTGATTACAGATTCATTATAAAAAAAAAGCACTTAACTATTTTACAGAAACGCGCAACCACTAGCTAGTTATTCGTTTCTACAAACGTTATACGAATAACATTACGAAAACAATAGAGATTGGTTATTGGCAACAGATGCGAATAGTTGATAATATCTGTAATGTGTATAATGGTTATAAGCAATGTATTTATAATAGGATCAGTCGTAAATTAATCGATTTAATTAACGCCTACTTTAGTATACATTTTAAACACATCTAAACGTGCCTAATTAAATGCCACAAACAATAGCTCAATGTGACATATATGCGTTAAATCCACGTATCTGATATTTAGGAGCAATGAACCAGCAACTCTAGCACAAAACACGGCCTAGTTCCCAATTCGCTAATAGCTATTCAACGTATACATAATTACAACTAACAACGATACGCACACACTCACAATACGGTCACGTGTTAAAATATCAATATCGCGTCAATCTGATTTCGTGTTGGCCGTTTTATTTACTTACGTTTTACATTGAAATTTATATTTTCAAAAATTTCACTTAAATTAAAATCCTTAGAAATTTATGTCACTATTTAGCAAGGTGAACCTTGAAATGCGCGGGTATGAGTTTAGGTATTTGCATGTATACACGTGCAAGGCGCACCGCCAAATTCCAGAGGCATGCTAGAGGGTGCAGGGTGCAGAGCGAAGGGGGAGAGGCCCTGCAAGTTCGCTGCATCTCGACCTTAATGCCGCCATCAGCAAATTGCGAACCATCTGCTGGTGACAAGAAATCCCTGACATTATTCTAGCCATCGCTTTGTGGTAGACGCTGGTGACATGCATAATATGATATTTAAAATATAAATGTGTGATGAAATTGTTTTTATTGTTATAAAGATTATTATTCAAACTCTTCATATTTATGTGCATGTACATTATGTATTACTAGAAGTCGCCCGCAGCTTCGGTTCCATTTTAGGGTGTTGGGAAAACCAATGTGTGTCAGGCACAAAAAACCAATGACCTTTATTGGAGTTCAAGTTTGCTTCATACCAAATTTCATAAAATTCGTTATAGCGGCCTGGTCGTGAAAGAGCTAGTCAAACAGACAGAGTTACTTTTACCTTTTACAATTATAATTTTAATATAGATTTGTTGATACAATTTCATTAGAGGCGATGTGTGACGTATCACCGAAACGCTGTCAAAAAGTCTTTTGTTTGCGCAAAAAATTCACCCGCTCCATCCGTGATTATTTACACAGTTTTTTTTCACTATTTCTATTTTTAAATGAAAACATCCAAAACATCCTTTGATACAAATAAAACCTGACAAACAGGTATGTAACATATAGGGGAGATTTATAGGCTTAATTCTGAACAAATATTCGAGTAATGTTTGTATAGCCTTTTTACATAAAAATCCAATAATAATGTTATGATATTATCATTACTATTCTTATATAATGACATAACATCACACTATTTATAGTTATGTGACAAATGTAAACTAAAGCAAAGGCATAATCTTCAATATAAAATTGTATGTGTCATATGTAAATTTATATGCATTTTATAATAAGAGAACAGAAGCCTTCCTGGATAGCATTTACTTATACGAGAAGATGAGCAGATATGGCCCAGTGGTTAGAACGCGTGCTTCTTAATCGATGATTTCGGGTTCAAACCCAGGCATGCTTGCTTTATATATATGTGCTCAATTGGTGTTTATAATTCATCTCGTACTCGTTGGTGAAGGAAAACATCGTGAGGAAACCTGAATGTGTCTAATTTCATCGAAATTCTGCCACATGTGCATTCCACCAACCCGCATTAGAACAGCGTGGTGGAATATGTTCCAAACCCTCTCCTTAATGGGAGAGGAGGCCTTAGTCCAACAGTGGGTAATTTACAGGCTGTTACTTTAATTTATACGAGAAGAATACAACTAAGTATGCAACTTTACGTAATACCTACTTATTTCTTTTATGATATTTATTTTTCTCTATCCACATTGAAATACGAGTATGATTATTTAATCAGCAAAGAAAACATAATATTATTTGAATCAATTACATCACGGATAAAATCATTCTTAGATACTTAAATAATTAAACCTCGTAGATATAATACGTTACTATACGTTAATCGAAACTTTACTTCATATTAGCTTACCAATATTTTATAATATAATCACGATTTCCGCATTAACATTGGTTTTCCACAAATGTATATAACGTAGCATCTCAATAGCTATCGGATGCCATTCCAGGGCTTATGACGGAACACTTAACCATTGAAATCGTTTGAATTCCTCGTGTAAACATCGGAGAGATCGAGTAATAACTGTCTGGTGTAAGGCGGGTTATTAAATACCATCTCGCGGGTGCACCGTGACCCACATCCACTGCACCCGACTTATACGAGTGGACTTTATTGATTCGCAGTCTTGAGACGGTGTTTTGTCTCACTCGCTCTCGAGGATGCAAGCGGGCCCGCAGGCTACTTACTCAATATTCCGAAGCCACGGGACGCCTGCACTAAAGCTTAAGTAACACGCACTTTTATGAACATTTTCACTCGTTTCGGCGTTAAACTAGTTCTCTACTGAAATGGTATTGGTATATTCTAAACTATAGTTACAAATTCACTTACTGTTATTGAAATGTTTTCCCTAAATATTACTACAAATTCTTAAAGTAAAGCAAATCGTCGTGTCATAACGTACAATAGTCATACTATTACATTATGTAATTTTATTTGACTATATCTTTTAGGCTATAATTTTACTATATACATATCAATGTTACTACAGTTCATGCTACTATACTTTCAATTAATCTTGTTGTAGAAAACAAATCAATAAGTATCGAGTATAATAATAGACTATCCCGCAAAAACATCACACAAAGGTAATTGGCTACGTTAGGGAAGCCCTGCGTAGCATCAGCGTAGCGCGTGGGCGACGGGTGACGCAAAGGGCGCGGGTCGACGACCTGCCGCAACGTAGTACCTACCGCTGACCCTTACAACAAACGGTTAAACTACTAACTAAAACCAATATTCTTCTAATAATTACATTTCATTGTTTAATAGACTGTTAATAATTTTTTGGCTTGAGTTCAAAATATACTTTAAAGAAAAATCTCTTATAACTTTAATTCGACATTTTACAAGTACGCTAGGTTAAAAATGAAATTTAAGTGGTTCGGAATGGAGATTTAATTGAGAAGCACTAAAAATAAAACGAAATAGTTAGTCTGAACTAATTACAAATCGTATATAACTTACAATTAATTTCTGTATAAAAAATTTAGTTTATTTATTAAGCTTTAACCTTTTAAAGAATCCGTTTTAACGAGTACTCATTATTCTAAATCTAGGATAATAATTATAGTATACTTTTTTTTACTTTACTAGTAGGTATAAATATTATTACGTATGTATGTATGAATTACGAAAGATAGCAACCTCTCATTCTATTCTTTTGTATAATTTGTTTCTATATTACTTAAATTAAACAACGTGTATAAGTAGTCAGCTGCTAGCAAAATCATATATTGCTTAAAGGAGTTTCACTTTAAGTCAACCTCCTTGCTATAAATTTTAATGTGAGTTGTAATATATAAAATTCTATTTCTACATTTTTTAATAATGATATAAAATGACATATTTTTAAAATTTTCATTCGTAAAAAAAATATATTTAAAAATGGAATCAGTTTTATTCAATCCTCTGTAACAGTGATCAAATTATTTAAATCGTATACTGAGACGTATAATTTTACGATTTTATTGAACGCATTGCAATTGTTCGCATTGCAAAGCCGAGTGAACGCGTTGAAAGCACGCAACAATGAATTCAGAGCAATCCGTGGCACCATTGCATTGATATAATCCTTAATAAGAACTAAGAAGGATTTTTTATTCCGTAATTACTTTGTTACACTGTCTGTGCTAAGAGAAACGGTTAATACAATTTGTCATAATTAGTGTTCACGTAGTGGTCATTTTTTTATTACATTCACTACTTTTATTTACAAATTGTTTTATTGCTTAGACTTAAATGAATTCGTTGCCAAAAATTATCGCATCATTGTTTGTCTTTGACAATTCAGTCATATTTACATAATATGTTTAATATATATGAATCTTGTACATCTTATCTTAATGATACATCTGTAATCGCTGCTTCTTTTTAAATGAAGTATGATTTCTATTTTCATCATTAATTATTAATAGGTTTAATTTTTAAATTTAAATTTACAATAAATTCCTGCATATTTGTCTATAGTGCTATTTGTATATATAACAATATAATAACTTTGATAGTTTAATATTTTTACATGATAATGCATTCTGTATTGTCTAGAACATTCCCAATGTATAATTGGAAAATAATCTAATGATATTAAACAAACTCATTCTGTGAAAGACGATTTGAATTCTATTTGATCACTATAAAAATGGCGCTAAATACGAAACCTTGAGAACTCAATCAATGCAACAAACGATCAAATTTAAGCATCTCAATACCATTTGCAATCCAGGTCCATACAGACACAGTGCACGACAAAGAACTGTAGCCGTTGGCACCATTCCACTAATACGATTCCTATTACGAGCTGGAGACGACAGAATTGCGGCTATGTTCCAACATATGTACGCGATAAACAAGCAACCGAAAATGTTTTATTGTGTCCCTGGTAGAAATTACTTTGTTCATAGATTCGTCTCAGTAAATATCAAATGAATATTTAAAAAAGGAAGCGATCGTTTTATAACATTACAATATTGATATAATATGACAGCGTTGTAACAACATTTTCTTTGACACTTATTTTTTATTAATATTAAACTACAAAAACTTTTTTTAATCTTTCCAAATTATTTAATTGTATCCTCCGAAATTTTTATCACGTATTTGTGATGTTAAATATTTGTACGTGTCTTGTTTATTTATTTTTTTCTCTTTTTTTTCTTAGATGAACTCTCAAGATTCTCTTTAAGGGATAAGCATGTCTTTTATAGTTAATTATCTTTTTATATTTTTTTAAGAAAATATTTTATTTCGTATATGTAAAAACATATAAGGCATTCAAATTAACTAATTAATTGTTATTCTGAGTTATATAACTATAAAAAATGTATTGAAATAAATATCTTGAAATCAATAAATATATTACCTGCCTCGCGATATTTGACTAAATTTACGTAACGTATTTTGTACGATTCTGTATCATTATCATTTCATATATCTCTTATAAAATGTTAAAACGACAGATGATTTCATTATAAAATTCTTCTAGTGAATATTACGTTAAACACGTTACTTTTTACGTTCGTATTCTGCGGTGACTTTCGAGCTTCTTATTATAGTAACATAGCTCTACAGTAGATAATATGCAAATGTATCTAAACATAATTGAAATAATAACGGTGGACATTAAAGTGCCACAGACTATATATATTTACGTAAATATTATGTAGTGACAGCAGTTACTGAAGGGTTAGTTTGGATGAGACAATTTTATGAGGAGTATTTTACTGAGTTATTTTCTTGTACCTTATTAACGTAATCTGTATGAAACACGAGAGCTTCTAGTGTACTTTAAAATCGTAAAGCATTTTTAAGTACTAAGTTTAAAGTAATGTCAAGGAGACGCTCGTCGGATATTATAATAAATGGGATGTCTGTTTAAAATAAAACATTTTTAATGCTTTTTTTAAATATATTAAAAAAATAGCGTCAAAATGCTGTTTAAGTTTTTATTGCGTATAATGCAACTTATTGTATAACATGTGACGGCACATATACGTAAAATATTTGTACATGTTGAAGAATGGCAATATTTGGCTTGCGATAAAACTCTTCCTGATCTCCTACTTCACTTGCTTATAATTTTAGTATATAAAACAGCGCAACACCGGACAGTTCCTCAAGAATATTATAGAATGACGTATTTTAGTTGCATAGCTAGCAAAGCTTTCTTATCGATTCATACGAGCCACGAATATCGGACTACAATTGTTTTCTTTCTAATTGATATGAAAATGTACATGTACATATAAATTAGATAACAATACGACGATTATTTGAAATGTTTATGTTTCTGAAATTACTAAAACGATACTAATACTGATAAATTTTATATAAATTGCGTATATAGTATGCTTTGTATATAAATCAGCTATTGACTTTTCGAAATGAATAATATCATGATGACATATATTTCTTTACAATCTGAAGTTATGAAAGTGTATTTAAGAGACTTTCTAGCATTTTATAAACATGAACCCGTGTGACATAAGTCAAGTGTGTGTTGGGGCTAAATTAGCTAAGTGTTTTAAGTGTTTATACGAAGGCGTCGCGGTCGGGAGCGTTGACATAATGCAATATGTCTGCCTTGACGAGTGTGCGGTGGCGGTCTGTCGTTGACGCGCAATGCCATGTAATCTCGCTATAGTACGAGTACTCCTCCAATTCTGTGTGAGTGTAAAAACACACAACACATCATATACGCTACAACAATATATCTTCATATGAGCAACAAATTAAATTAACAAAAACAAGTATACAAAGATTTATAACAAGTAACATTGAAATTGATGTCCTATTTACATTATTCAGTCTAGTCAAAATCAAAATATTTGACTATTCAAGTAGGCTTTTACAAGTACTTTTGAATCGTCGTTTTAGAAAACTATGTATTTGGAGAGTAAAACTACCATCGGTTTGGAATGTATGTTGTAAAACATTTGGAAAAAAGTTATTTCACTTATAAAATAATGAAACATATTAGAGCACATTATAACGACACAAATACGACAGCTCTAGTTCAATTACATTAGCTTTTATTATTTATGACATATTTCTCGTTAAGTATACTTAGTTATTGAGAAAAAAAAAACATCATCACGCTAAGCTAGGTGTATTATTGTTAATGCGAGAAATACGTATTTAAAAGGGAGGCGTAGAAGTACGAATAGGCGGTATCATAATAAGTTGCGAACAAGGCACGAGCCAAAGCAGCTAGAACTTAGCTCGACAATAAAGTTGAAAAATCGGGGGGATTGCGCTGCGGGCGTCGCCAAGAAAAAACGACTCCAACATTTCGCACTTAATGAAACTGTAGCTGAAACAAAATAAAGGAATTCCGCATTTACAGAGCAGTAAGTATTGTTTCAGGAATAAGGAGCCTTTCATTGCGGATCTTAATGGCTACATTAAAATATTTGAGGTGCTGCGGACGTCTTTTATATTTAATCAATGCCAAGTTTCGCAGGGAGAAAATCTAATAGGAAATGGAAAAAATAGCACTTTAGTAGCAACATCTCGCGGTACTCGAAACACCTAACCGCGGGTTGCGGGTCGAACGCAAGCGAGTGTTCTAAGTGCTTCACGTGAACACTCAGTGATAGAATATTGTGAAATGCTCACATGTCTCTACATCAAATAAAAATCTCGTTTTAAAAAAAAATAGGAAATTTATATAAATATCCTAATTTTCAATAAATCTCTATCATTAAACTAACTTTGGGAATTATGTTGGCTCTTCAATTAAAATAATGAGAAATTTCAATTAGTCTTTCATTTCATCTCTATTTTTCTATTTGTATTTGCAACACAACGATATATGTCTGCAATCTTATTTTTCATTGGCCATTTGGTTCAAGATTACTCAGATTTTTAATTGTATTAAACTCTTAGTGAGTGCGTCCAGCTCGACAAACGCTATAACGGGCGTCGGGGTGCAAGTTTTAATTACTTCGCCTCTACTTGGAGCTCGTTCCTCCGATGGGACTGTTCCCTCTCGGAACTAAAAACTCTCATTTATAAACTGTTTTCAGGATCTTTTAGCTAACTTGTTAACGCGCTATATCGCGACTTGGTAATAACGAAATATACCTTTTCTATGGCTTTATAAAGAGTTGTATTGTATTGTAACTAAACTACAGTAACAGCCTGTAAATATACACAGACTTCATGTGTTATTGGGGATTACGTTTGGAGCTTATTCCACCACGCTGCTCCTTTGTAGGCTGGTGAACATATATGTGGTAGGATTTCGTGCGACACATGTCGGTCTTCTCACGCCGCTTACGTGCTGCATTATTAATACAAATTAAACATGTAAAAAAACTCAACGCTCGCCCGGATTAAAGCCCACTATCTTCAACGCAATTTATCCAGTAGCTCGATTCGGCTTTGACAATTATGACATAAATTCAATTTATTGACACGGAAATAGTGACTTTGTTATAATAATTATGATTATTATGACTACTGGTACATCTATTTTTTCTAACGTTTGTAAGCTTAAGTTTTTTTTTTGAGAAATTGTAATTAATTTCCGTAGAAAAGTCGCAGGCAATAGAGTTTTTTTTTTAATATATTTAATACACTACATTGCTGCAGGTCATTCCATTTAAACTTGGTTTTTCCTTTGAAGAAAAAATTGTGCTCCAGTTAAGTTTGATGTAAGTATGAACAGAGAAAATTACGCAGTCTTTTGCTCTTTATGCCATGGAATTTTGTAGCAGCAATCCAAAGTAGAATGAAGAATATAATTGCATTTTTACGCATCAACAGCGTTTCAACGTCTTTGAGAAACTCTTTTGAAATAGGAATAATACTCTTTTTAAATGAACGTGTATTAATATTCTTACTATCCTATGACAGTGATACTTCCTTGTGAATTAAACTATCACTGAGCACTGTAGTATTTTTTTCTTTATTTCTATAGATCAGACTAGAATATGCTCCATATGATGGTCAATGGCCTCTACTAGATATTGGTAGTGTAAGAAATATTAATTATCCCCTATGCGCCTCCTTGTAAACTAAGATGTCATTTCCCCTGTGTCCGTTACACTTACTTATTCAGCTTTTAAATACAACAACAATAACAACAGCCTGTAAATTCCCACTGCTGGTCTAAAGGCCTCCTCTCCCTTTGAGGAGAAGGTTTGGAACATATTCCACCACGCTCTTCCAATGCGGGTTGGTGAAAAATACATGTGGCAGAATTTCTATGAAATTTGTCACATGCAGGTTTCCTCACGATGTTTTCCTTCACCGCTGAGCACGAGATGAATTATAAAGACAAATTAAGGACATGAATCAGTGGTGCTTGCCTGGTTTTGAATCCGCAATCATCGGTTAAGATGCACGCGTTCTAACCACTGGGCTATCTCGACTCAAATACACTACAATACTAAGTATTGCTTTTTGATATTTATATTTATAACGGGCTTCGCACTTACTAATTTAAATAAAAGCAGTAAAATTATGAGTCTTTAGTATGTTTTTCTATCTATCCATCCTTTCTCATATTAATATTATCAACTCAGGCATTTAAACTTCATATCTATAACAAAAAAAAATTATGCTATATCAAAATTATTCTCTCAATCTATATATGGCCTTGCGTTTTTTATTAATCATTATGTTATGAAACTAGAGTTATTTATAAATATAGAGGTTGAACGTTATACATAGATACTAACGATCGTTCAAGAAAAATATTGTTACGTTTGATAACTCGTTTATTAAAGGTTCATGAGGTTGGTTCGGCTCAGGCTAGCTTATAAGACCGCAGATGGCCCGAGGGCCTTCCTGGCTTAAATCCTTGCGTCAGGCCTATAAAATGTTATTAAGTTTTTGTCAAGTAAATCTCATCAGGAATCTAAAGTTTGCTGTCAGTGTTACTATTCCCGTGCCTCGGAAAGTACGTAAAGTTAGTCCTGAAATATATCTGATCGTATCTTATAACAATCAGATTATGCAAGTGAAGAAAAAGTGAGTGAATCTGTAATTGTACTATTGACATATATGGTTGAAGAACATCACCATGAAAGAAGGTTATATATTATTGGTTAAAGCAATTACCTTTAAGTGCGATATAGTAAGCATCAACCAATATGTCGAGTATTTGAAATAAAAATACATTTTAAATCTTCTTTTCTCATGTTCGAATAATATAAAACTAAAAACTCTTAATATTAATTGATGAAATGAAAAACATATAAACAAGATGTCGGATACATAATAAAAACATTATTTTAACATACATATCACATTATAACATAAATATTCCTCGATACAATTAATAAATAATATATTTTTTATATTATATTTAATATATATTTTTATATATTATTTATTAATTGTATTAAATAATTATATAGATATTTTCTGCCATAATTTCCCAAACACGCTATACTAGTTGTAATGTTTTACCAAACATTCTGCACTTCTTTGATCTAATGCCTTAGATAAGAGCCTCGCGTGCTTCTAACGGCCCCTATTTACGTAAACTACTATCTATTTTATATGTTAAATTACTATGATTGTAGATAATATCTAAATAATTTTACACGTAAGCAATAAATATTGTATAACTGCGATTCATATCTTGCATACGATTACAGACTAGACCTAAATATTATAATATATTAACCGAAACTAGACATATAAAATCTTTATTTTGGGTGCTTTAATATTGCACACAAGTCTCCAAAGAAAAAGGTATGAGAGTTTAAGAAAAAAAAATTGTATACACATATTTAAACTCGGTAAAAAATATTTGACGTAATTAATACGTGCTGAATATTTATAAGCGGCTGTTAATATATTATTGTATTTGTAAAATGTAAAGATATGTTCAGTGTCAGCTAACTCATTGGTAGATTTAGTATAATGTATTTCTAAAGAAAACATAATGCATTTAGTACAACGTTTTCTGTACAACTACATTGCTCCATCAACTAATAAAAGTTAAATTACCTATATTAATGTGTGTATATATGTATCTATTATATTCTATTTTAATTATACTTGAAATAACAATGTAGTAGATATTCAAAACGCCTATTTTTTTCGAAATTCGTATTGAAAATTGACTCATTTGATTGTTTTAAATTCGACAAATTATATCACGTTCATGACAGAGTTGTTTTTGTCTTAACTCCTTCTGTGATTGGAAAAGGCTATAGCTCTGTGAATTGACAACTACGTGACACTTACCGTAATGACTGTGGTAACTTTTGCCGAGATAATTTTAATTAAATAAAGAATGTTTTCAGCGTATCATGGATTCGGCGGAGGCGGCTGCGCTCTCAGCCGGCAGCAGCAGCACTGACGGCTTACCTGGCACCTACTACGACGCCCGATGGTTAAATGTTCACGCAGATGACGGAACTTTGGCGGCGCGTGCGCGTCGCCTCCTACTGTCACCGAGCAGACATTTCGATCACATCGCCGTCAACACCAGCTACAGCGCAGTACTCATGCCGCCTTACATCAACACTGAGGGTACGTTTGATAATTAAATGTTTTATTTATATGACCTATATATGAAAGTTATTAAAACAATGATAAGGCTTTGTGCAGACCAGTCTCTGAAAGTACTGTTTAGTCGTCTGTCATTATAACGCCACTTGTAGTGACGTATTCTGGTTTAATTAAAAGACGAGTAGGCAATTATACTTAAACGGACATGAGACTTAACGTTAGGTCGTGCTTTTATATGTACTTTGCGTAAAGTAAAATATTTAGCCGTCAGTAATTTATTAACATTAATACTTGACATATACCAGATATGTTATATATCTATGAGATTTCGAAATATTTTTATATCAACCTCCAAACAATAAAAATAAAATATTGTGTGTGAAACTCATATTCTAAACCGGTCTCCTTAAATGGAGGCCTAAGCCCAGCATTGGAACATTAACAGACTTGACTTAAATTTTACTTTTGTTTGTAAAATAAATTGATTGCTACACAAAAAGCTGCTTTATATTACTAAGGTAATTACTCGGCACAGTATGTCTAATTGTATTTAGTTTAAAGAAGGAATTCGCAGTCTATTTTTATATTTAAATAAGAATAGATAGAATTAGCTCTATACAACTCTAGCTAGGAATCCATTCTTTTGAATTCCGCTTTCGACTATTCATTTGAGCTCAGCAATTATAAAGACAAGCCAGACTTGATCGAATAGAATAACCTTAGTCTTAATCCAATTAGTTGAAGCATTGGCAAACCTCGGGATCTCCAAATGACGTCCGGTTTCTCTAATGAATAGAACCTAAATTGCAGCTAAGCATAATACTCAACGTCAATAAACGTAGAACGAATCTTAAACAGAGTTTTGTGAATCATATAACTTAAAGAATAAACTTATTGCGTACAGAATAAATATTTAAATAAATAAATATTGGACAACATCACATAAATTGCTCTGATCCCAATGTAAGTAGCTAAAGCACTTGTGTAATGGAAAATAAGAAGTAACGAAGGTACCACAAACACCACGACCCAAGACGACATCAGAGTGGCGTACCTATAAAAACCGGTATACACACCACTCGATCACGGAGGTCGTCAATATTTATCTTTTTGATTTATTTTTTGTGGGAAACTTTCAAAGACACATATAAGTAAATTAATAGTCTGTAAATGTCCTATTCTTTGATTAAAGCCACCTTTGTCATAAAGGGTTATAGCTTACAACACAACACTGTTGAAAATGCGGTTTTGTGGATACACACGTGGGAAGTCATTCGACACGTGCAGATTTTCTCGCGACCTTTTTTTCACTACTGAGCATAAGATGAATTCTTATAAGTTATTAAACACTTGAAAAAATAATAAAAATGCTTGTCTGGGATTGAACCCGCAATGGTCGGCCAAGAATACCGTCGTAATCATGTCGACAAACATACATATAATGTAATATTTATACTTTGTTACATTACACAGATTAAAAATACAGTCTTTGTATAAATAATGTATCTGTCATTATGAAAAATTACAGGGAAATAAAATTGATTAATATCAATGATTACTTCTGATATCACTAGTTGCTTATAGTGAGGCTTCGTGTCATCGTGACGCTGTCCTTAAATAACGACGCGATGTATGGTTGATATGCGAGCGCTTGGGGGGTGGTCGGGTGCCTCTGTGAAATGATTTATTAACAAATGGACTTACCTATTTTTGCTTTCAGTTCCAACTCGACGACATTTACTAAACTGACACAATCACTGAACTAAATTTGCTCCAAAATCAATAACAGTAACTGTTCAAACAAATTGGTCAACAAAGATAACTAAAATAAACGTAATATCTAATTTATTTAATGTCAATTTAAATTAAAACCGATTTGGAATATTAATTTTGTTATAAATAGTTTTAGTAGTATAATTTATCGTACTGTTATTAATTCGATAGTGCGTGCTTCGAAAAATGAATTTAAATAATTATTTATGATTTCAAGACTAGGCGCATTCTAAGATATAAAAGAGTAAAGTAAGAACTTGCTCACCTTACCCTTTGAGGTTTGGAGCCAATTCCAACACACTACTCCAATGTTGGTTACAAATGTGTTGGGTACAAAACTTAACCGTATATAAATTCCGTCACAATGTTTTCCTTCGCCGAGCACGAGATAAATTATCTAAGGAGTATAGAAGTCGAATTAGTCGTGAAATAAAATATAAAAGTATATAACACAGGAAATAATGCGTGCTATTGCGTTTTGAAATATAGAAATCATAAAGAAAGTCTCCCTTTTTCCCGAGAAGTTTTGGAATTTATTCTGCCTCTATGTTACCCTGCTGTATACACATATGGCAGATTTACATTCGACGCAAGCAGGTTCCCTTAATATGTATTCCATCAGCGAAGAGTAACGCAAAGTAAGCAGAAAACATAACTATTACGATTGTTCTTTTTTTAATTATGAGATCTGTAACCAATACTAAATTGATACATTATAACTAGGATAATAGGCTCTCAGCGTTGCGGCTATAAGCTATTACAAGTGAGCTCTACACCAAAGCTTTTAGTCGGGAACTCAATTAACCTACATTGAATTTGAGTTGCTAGTGAGGAAAGTTTTCTTAACCAGCGCAATCAATGAAACTCGATTCTCGTAATTTTATTCGCTCTCCACCGCTGCATACGTCAACAATTATTCGAATAATAGCGAATGAATTTCACAATTTTTATTCGAAGCCTCCTTAAACGTAATTAAGCTAGCTATTATAAATCTACCTCTCGATTGTTGGATAAATAGTAAACCAAGTTTATTTTATTTTGTATAGCAGTAAAAATAAATTTATACATTAAAAAATGAAAAAGTTATTGTTATAAATAAATAGAGGAAAACTGTGCAATTTTTCTATTTTATTAATTAGAAAAAGCTGTGTCTTTGCCATATAATTTTTATTACAAAACCATATAATAAATGGTATTAAGCGATTTTTCTTTATTTAAAAGTAACATTGGTACCCATACATACAAACACACACATACACATTTTTGATATTATAAATAGATAAAATATATTACTTTGTATGTTACTAAAAATCTGATAAAACAAATGCCTTAGTAAGCTACAGTATTCCTTATACCTATTTCAGTTAAATACTTTGACAAAGGATATACAATGTGCCTGAGGTGGCTTTTCCAACGCGGGATTTGAGAGCTCCTTGCGATTTGAGACAAACACTCGATCAAGTCGTCTTAGTCAATGAACAATAATGATTGAGTAATTTGATTTCGTCATTACCTAATGATTCGACGAACTTTGCACTCAATTTTATATAATAGCCTTCCTAATAAAACCCGAAGTTTAACTTCGGGAATGAATAAAATTATACCTACTCGCGTGTATTTTATGCATTTACTATATCGCAGCTGATTAATTTGTTACTAAACTCTATTCAGATATGTTTGTTAATTAATTAATTAAAATAAGTGTCGTTCAAATAACATCAAGTAGTTTTCGCGATGATAGATAATAAGATTTTTTATTTTATATATATTTTTTTTTCTTTATTATACAACATGTAAAAACGCCTGTCCGAAACTAGGTCATCAATTCAATATAGCGATGGTTTCGGTTGTAAGCCATAGTCGTTATGTAAAAAATATTTTCCGATGCTAATGGAAGATTAATTTGTTTTTATAGTTTCGTTTTAACCGCTTTTTTGTTTGAATATTTACTCTCCTCTGTATTGTATTTTCATTTTATAATATGCGACAATTTGTTTTTGAGTGACAAATAAAATATTTTATATGCAAATTTAATTTACATAACAATTTTATTTCAATTTAATTGAGTTATTTAAAAAATAGTTCTACGTACAAATGATTAAAGAAATGTCATTTTGGTTTTATAAAATAAATAGGCGACGGTCACACGATGGTAAATTGTCACCAAAAACTTTAAATTTTGGCGCTGAAAAATATATTAACTATTTCTTACATAGCCAATGCAATGTCCTCAGGAATTAAGATGTTATGTCCCCTATGCTTATGGTTAAACTGGCTTACTCCCCCTTCCAACCGGAACCCAACCATACTACCTATTAATATTTGTACATAATATCTGATGAGCGGATGGTGTCTACAGACTAACTTGCACAAAGCGCTACCATTGATCAAATGTTGTACATAAAATAAATTAATGTGTTTTTCATAATCTCTGTTTTCTTTTAACAGATGTTGAAGTACAAAATCAGATAGCGTGGTCTGAACATTTGGATCCTCTCTTTGTGAATAATTACGAAATTGATCCAACACTCTCATGGCAGTACTACGCCTCATCTTCAGGTTTCATGAGGCGATACCCAGGTATGATATAACATTACAGTACATATTATAAACATTACATTACCAAAAGATTAAATTTCATATAGATTAAATTGCTGTTGTTACATAACATTTACATTTAGATCGTATTGCTAACAATATAATTATAATACAATTTCTACTAAATATAATAATTGAATTACAACATTTTCCCTGTCAGCAATGTCTTGGCCACCCGAGGACGGCTATTCGCACCACGCGCGCGATTTCTACGACTTCAGGTCATCGAATTGGTTTGTCGAAGCCGCGACCTCGCCCAAAGACCTCGTGATCCTATTAGACGACTCCGATGACCTCAGTTCGTCTTACCACCGACTCGCCAAGGCTACCGTGTCTGCCCTCCTCGACACACTTGGTCCAAACGACTTCGTCAATGTATACAGATACAGTGATACTGTATCCGAGCTACATCCCTGTTACACGAAAATCTTAGCTCAGGTATGTATTATTTTAATAAGTAAATGGACACCAAGTCCAAGGCGTTTATTAGAATAATCAAATCGGATTAAAAATTCAAAACCGTATAAAAAAATTGGTAAAGGCTGCCAAAATGGCTAACTGCAGGAGATATTATAGTACAAGGCACGAAAACATTTACTATTTCTTTTTTATTTTCGATATTCACATTCTAATGGGATTCAATTCAATTCGCCACGACCGTCGAGAGAACAAGATTATGGTCAAGGGCTTTACGTACACTCTCAAGCACGATATCTAACACAGAGAGAGAGAGCGACCATCCCTACTCTCAGCTGATATTCAAAATATCTCGACAGAAAAACCCAATATTTTTTAGTAACTTAATTCAATATAAACCATCCCTTGATGGTCAGTCCATAAGTGAATTATCCTAATACAAATATAAAAATAAACAAGAATGATTATGTAAAGAAACACATCAAGTATTGTCATATATTAATATAATTTTTTTGTAAATATGGCATCGAATCAATCGAGAACCGTAAAGAGACGGAATAAAATTGCTTACGCAAACGTATCCATGTGGGATAAAACCAAGTATAATAATTTACATACATGTGGAATTCATCAGTGCGAAGGACGGGATATGCGAGTAGAGGTACGTTAAAGAAAAGCTCGGCTTTGATCTCCTTTTAAATAAAACCTTTCTGAATTTTTCGCTAAGAAATTTGTAGAGGCATATTAAAATTTTATGGAGATTTTTAAATTACGTATTTTACTTACATATCTCTTTGTTTAATTTTTTTTTATTATCAGGTGGTTTAGGTACCATCAAGGATGACGTAAATATATTTAATTTTCAAATCATTAATATATTTAAATCGATAAATATACTAGATAATACTTTAGTGTGTTGGTTGTCATATGTAAGGCAAAAACGTAGTCTATGCTCTTTCCTGGAGTTCAAGTTTGCTTCATACCAAATTTCATCAAAATCGGTTCAGCGGTTTGGATGTGACAGAGCAACAGACAGACTGACAAAAAGAGTTACACATTTATAACATTCATAAAAATAATATAGATTATTTTGCATATTGATGATATATTCTTTATACGGTCGAAAAAATTTGGGTCCACAAACGCGATAGCATTATATATTTTTATTTATTTCGGTAAAATTAGTGGCAAATGCACGTATCGCGTGCCTCACTCACAGATACACATCTAGCAGCATTGTGGACGCGCTCTAATGGATTCTATCAAACGCGCTTTAATGCAGAGATCCATTAAAATGAAACAGAATAACTACCTAAAATCGAGGTGTCGACATTCGGCAACGATATATAACGCTGTTTGAGAAAAACCTTGACCTTAATCATAATTACTTGAACACGGGTGTAAATATAAAATAATAAAAATAAAAAATAAAAATAAACTTTATTGACTTAAGGATTACATTACAAACAAATTGCAAGGGCCCCTGTACTAGGTGCAAACCCGTATTACTGGGTGCCCCGCTCATCCACCAAGACAACTAGAAAGTCAACAATGACTTTGTTACACAGATTTATAGTAATATCTAATCTTTTAAGAAATGTGATATTGTTATTATAATTATATTATAATATTGTTATTTATTTCAATAATAAAGATATATTCGCGTGTCTGAAAACTAAACGTAAGTGTGCATAATTCAACCAATAGACTAAAATACGTACTGAAACCATAACCAATAGAATTCTGCTTGTATTTTGGAAGTTGACAACAACAAATCATTCTGCCAAAACCAAAAACATTTAGTAAAATAACAGCCTGTAAATTACCCACTGCTGGTCATTCTACCACGCTGTTCCAGTGCGGGTTGGTGGAATGCACATGTGGTAGAATTTCAATGAAATTTGACACCTGCAGATTTCCTTACGATGATTTCCTTCACCGCCGGGCACGAGATGAATTATAAACGCAAATTAAGCACATATATATATAGTAGTGCTTGCCTGGGTTTGAACCCGAAATCATCGGTTAAGATGCACGCGTTCTAACCACTGGGCCATCTCAGCTCAAAAATTACTAATATTTATTTTATTATGTTTATCTTATATGTTGAACTTTTAACAAAAAAAAATCAATGTTATGAAATTGATGACAAGCGTTTTAAAATCTTGTTTACACACGACAAAATTTTCACCTTAACAAAATCCAGTGAAGCCATCAAATGTGTTATAAATTAATTAAATACAACATAATACAATTACAACCGTGTTTCCTCACAAAGTTTAAGCTTCCTGACAGATTTTGACAAATGAAATGTCGTTCCCTGTGGCGTGACACGAGATTTTCAATTCCTTTGCATAAAGCGGATTACTAAAATATTGTTACAAGAAAAAAATACTGTATTCGTTACGTTACGAGATTTCTTTTCATTTTTTATTTATTATAGCACACATAAAGTATAAAATTTCCTGTATTAGAACAATTTTATTAAATTTTCGTCATTTTTCTTTTGTTATATCATTATCACGTTTTTAAGATGTCGAATTTTATGCGTAAAACTTTTCCTTTCTTTCCACTTCCTTAAAGTCGGGACTTTAAAGTTTCTATACTTTGAGGGTTTCAGCGGCACGCGCCTCGAAATGCTGTTGCTTACGCTGTTTTTAGATTTAAAACGTTTTTTACATAAACGTCTTTGTTCATTAGCAATTACTACATCTATATATCTAAATATTACAGTACCCTTTGTGGAAAGTTTATATATTAGCTATGATTGAGTATTTATATAGAAATGGTTGAAAGTTACAATTTACAATAAGATTCATAACTTGAATTGACTTGATTCGTACTAAATACGGAGAAAATCTAGTTACACTAAAAGTCTGTCTCAAAATTGGGCTGTCTGTTGACCATACCGGGTCCCGGTATAACAGGTAATACAAGGTGGGCTAATGTCATTTAACAAACGAAAGGTTAATATTATAAATGCGAAAGTAACTCTATGTCTTTCTGTCGCTCTTTCACGACCAAACCAATGAATCGAGTTTGATGAAATTTAGTATGAAGCAAACCTGAAATCAGAAAGGACATAGGCTAAAACCCAAGCAAAGCCACGGGCGACTACTAGTTTGTATATTATTAGTAAAAAAAACTTTAGAGTTGAATGACTTAAGAGACTCGAATACAAATTTTAGCAAAAGATCCTCCGTTGAAACGAGACAATGCTACCAATAATTTATAACTTAGAGTAACTAAGTGGATATTTCGAATAGAATACGTCTTATGAATACAAAATTATGTCCTTGAAATGTCGTCACAAAACATCTCATGAAATTCATCAATTGTTCAGTCTCTTCACGCTCATCGGTGATGGAATTTCAAAACCAATAAGACATCACTTTTCTCGAGTGAAAAGTTTACGAACCTTGACAAAATTGATGGATGCTTTTACAAGTCTTAAAATGTACAAAAACTGTACTCGACTATTACGACGTGTCCTCAATATTTACTCAAATAATCTATTTTAATATTATAAGTGTGAAAGTAACTCTATCTGTCAGTCTGTGTGTCGCTCTTTCACGACCAAACCGCTAACTTGAACTCCAAGAAAGGAAGTAGGTTACTTTTTTGCCTAACACATGACAACAACAACAACAACAACAGCCTGTAAATTCCCACTGCTGGGCTAAGGCCTCCTCTCCCTTTGAGGAGAAGGTTTGGAACATATTCCACCACGCTGTTCCAATGCGGGTTGGTGGAATACACTTGTGGCAGAATTTCTATGAAACTTGTCACATGCAGGTTTCCTCACGATGTTTTCCTTCATCGCTGAGCACGAGATGAATGATAAAGACAAATTAAGCACATGAATCAGCGGTGCTTGCCTGAGTTTGAACCCGGATTCATGGATTAAGATACACGCGTTCTAACCACTGGGCCATCTCGACTCATGACAACCAACAGCCTAAAACACAAGCGAAGTCGCTGACGACTACTATTAATTAATAGTAAGTATACTTAAAAAAAGCGTTGCAATCGTGATATATACAGGGTATATATTGTGTTCTTATTCACTACACGTCTCATAAGATTGCAAAGTTATATGATAAGATCTGCGCTACGTAGAAGAGTTGGCTAGCTCGTGACAGGCGAGGTGAGGCCGCACACTTATCGGCCGACTTGTAAAGTTCGCTTCAACTTCCACGTACGACGCCTATTCGAAATGACAAGTTCGACTTGTCGCAAGATTGGAATTACCGAACTGAAATTATGGAATATTACACACAGCTTCACCAGTATTTATTTATATTAGGATCACATAAAGATATTTCATGTTTGCTATGCAATTTTGTGACTATTACTTTTTTACGTATACATTTCGATACAGTCTTAGTTCTTGTTTTAATTTATTAATTATAAAAAAACAACGTAATTATAACCTTTATAAGAGTTCATTAAACCGGTTTATTTATCATTATTTTTAAAAGTTTAGACAATTTTTTTAAATTAGAGGTAAGTTGTCATAACGATACGAACAAAAATGACTAAGAGAATTATGGTTTTAGAGTAACTAAATAAATGACTAAATATCTATTCAAATATAATATTTACTTCTTGCAATTATAAAAATATATACATAAAACGATTTTACTTCGATACAAATTAATCTGAATATTTCTGTGTTAGTCTCATTCGAGTTTTATACCATTCAGCAGATTGAATTAAAACTTTGTACATTCGTTATTGACACTTACGTGAAGGTTGGTACCGGTAGTGTTATTAAAGTTCGGGAGATCAGTTTCCTGTTTAGGCCAGGAGCAAGGCAGTACTTATTATGAGATATGAGATAAATGAGATAAATAGGAGACAACATGAGACAACATCACATACATTACTCTGATCCCAATGTAAGCAGCTAAAGCACTTGTGTTATGGAAATCAGATGTAACGACGGTACCACAAACACCCAGACCCAAGACAACATAGAAAACTAATGGTAATCTACATCGACTTGGCCGGGAATCGAACCCGGGACCTCAGAGTGGCGTACCCATGAAAACCGGTGTACACACCACTCGACCACGGAGGTCGTCAATATTTAACTAGTGCGATATAGAAAATTTAAGCACGAATAGAGAACAAAAGTTACTCATTTTTGTATTTGAAGCGACCACAAGTTTTACTCAAATAGATCGCAGAACTTTCCATTTAAATTAAACCTTGTAATTTTTCTTCCATCACGCCCAAATAAATGACAGTCAATCATCCAGTTCTTCAAAAACAAATTTCGTTAACAGTTCTTTAGTATAAATTGACACTTGTAAACATTGAACTGTTAAAACTTTTAAAATGATGACTCTAGAAATATTGTATAATTGATGATACGGGAATTAGGAATAAGTATATTTTTATCATTATAGTATTAGTTAACTAGTGCTGAGCTTGAAATCGATCAGAGTTAGAGGAAAGTCGATGAATTGCTATCTTAACTATTAAAGTGATAGTGCTTTATATGACGACCTCCGCGGTCGAGTAGAGTGTACACCGGCTTTCATGGGTACGCCACTCCGAGGTACCGGGTTCGATTCCCGGCCGAGCCGATATAAAAAAATCATTAGTTTTCTATGTTGTCTTAGGTCTGGGTGTTTGCGGTACCGTCGTTACTTCTAATTTTCCATAACACAAGTGCTTTAGCTACTAACATTGGGATCAAAGTAATACCGAAATAAATATTGGACAACATATGTCCAATATTTATTTCTGTTTATTTATTTATAATATCTCCTGCACAGTTGGTTAGTGTCCGTGGCCGAAATCAATTCAAATGTAATGAAGAATATCGTCATCGTTATTGTCATTATTTGTTGTCTGTTAAAATGTGTCAGAAACATTTCTAACACATTAGCTACACGAAGCAAGCTCTAGAAATTTATTTCCAAAAAAAAATCACACCTGTAAATTTAAGCTCATTGCAGTAACTGTTTAAAATATGTGCTAATGGAAAAATATTTCAGAGCTATTTTTAACATTTACCACAAACGACATATAGTTTAAAGAGCATATGTGACCACGCCCACCTTACAACATATCTAAATGGATTCATGACATAAATCCTTGACCCTCTCAAGGTTTAAAGGCCAGCAGTAAGTGACTAGCTCTCAGCTATTATAGAAGCTCTCTAGCTCCGGCAACTTACCTCAGCCTTTTACGTTAGTAATGGAAGAGGTAGTTTACTTAAAATGTGGCGTATTGGAGACTTTCACACTTATGTGCCTATATAGAAAGCATAATAAAGTTTTCGATGAAAATATACTTTTATACAGCCGCCCTGTATGCGAGATTTCCTTTAAAAAAATTTTGTTATGTAATAATATTTTGAGAAAGTTATATACTGAATATTTTAGATTACTATTTTGTGAGCGATGATATATAATATTACAATGCAAGCTTCTAGGTGTAGTATCTATCATGATTTTGACAGATGATTTCGGTTAAATTAATAAAAATACTAACTTATTGTATTGTTTTTATGTACCTTATTCTTGGATTAAGAAAATGTTATTTTAAAAAATAAATATAAAATGATCCTTTATGTACTGAACTTACAGATCACAAAGAAGGACTTTCTATTTATACATTTTTTTTTAATTATACTATAATATGAAAATTGTATATTTAAATACCCATAAAAGTACTGGCAATGCAGGAAAATTAATGTAAAACACGTGTTTCAGGCGGTACCTGAAACAATTCGAGAGTTGAAAAGCGCAGCGTGGGCCGCGGAGGCGTCGGGCGGCGCAGCCAATCTGACCGGTGCTCTTACCACGGCCTTTGAGATACTCCATCGGGTATAACAATTGCTTTTGTACCGACTGTTGCCTATTCGACTTGTTGACCTCCTATTGTCGGCACTTTGTTATCTAGCAAGACATATTTTTATTAATTTAAAAATAGGCAAATATGAACAAAAAGGCCCAACGACAAAGGCCCATCAACATAAAGAGCACAAATACATTCCTACCATAGATACATCTTTTAATATTCACTTTGAATTGTTTCCATTTTTATTAATTAAGATATGGAAAGTTATTAAAATCTAATTAAAACGGGATTCTAGCTGTCTTGAGTAGTTTTACATACATGACTGAAAATGTTCACTGATCAATACTTTATTCTTATACAGTATAATCGTACGGGACAAGGTTGCCAATGCAATCAGGCGATCGCGGTGGTGGGTGCAGGGGGAGGCGCGGGCGGCGTTAAGGCTGTGTTCCGCACATGGAACTGGCCGCATATGCCAGTGCGCATCTTTACTTACCGAGTAGGGGGAGATGCGGCCTCTGGACATAATATGAAGGACATGGCTTGCACTAACAAAGGTGAGTCAGACGTGTGATCCATGGAAGTAATACCCATAATAATAACTTACTACAGGATATATGTAGGTTCCTCTCCTCCCAAGAATAATTCTTGGATTGTATTGGACAGCAATTCACTGTGCATTCGTGATTTCACATGACGCGGAGTTTCATTAAAAACATGTCTATTACGTTTTTTTTTTATATAACAATAATAATTTATTAACATAAGAATTAACAACATTCAATGCTTAAATATATATATACAAATATGAACTAAAACTAGTTACTGTATAAATCTTGACCGCGTGGAATGGTGGCAATAATGCTAGCAGCATTTCCCCGTTGAATCGCAATTCCGATCCTCTGGGCAAAAAACGAACCAGCCCTCCTGTCACCAGTGGAGGCAATGAGGCGAGGTGTTATACTTATTATTAATAATATTATTATATTTATTACGTTTTATTATAATTAAAATTGGAAAGACATACATAAATCTATTTTAGTATTTTAATAGTTTTTTTTTATTTATTAATAGGTTTCCATGTGACAATAAATGATCACGGCGAGGTTCGTCGCAAAGTCTTGCACTTTGTGGAAGTTCTGGCACGTCCGATGGTGATGTACCAGACCATACACCCAGTGCACTGGAGTCCCGTCTACGTTGGAGGCAGGGTAAGGATTACAAAGCTATCTTGTATTATATTACATAAGCCGTTTCGTATTATGTTAACGACTGATTAATCTTCATTTATTTCTTAATA
The DNA here is from genome assembly GCF_905220365.1 of Vanessa cardui. Lineage (NCBI taxonomy): Eukaryota > Metazoa > Arthropoda > Insecta > Lepidoptera > Nymphalidae > Vanessa > Vanessa cardui. The sequence continues at coordinate 5,072,077 of NC_061123.1, read as the reverse complement.
AATATATTTGGACTGCCAGTGTGGAAAAAATAAACCTACTGAGGTTCAGACCATACTTAATCCCAGCAAAACAAAACTCGCCAAAAATCAAATCGTCAAATGTCAGAATGTATTTTGCGACATCGACTAAAATAATTGTAGTATTAAAGGGTATACGAATCAAAATCACTCATCAAATAAGTCAATTTCCAACCTTCACTAAAGATATACCAATTTAGTTCTTACAGCAGAGCGCTCCCATGAGCTAATATCAAATATCTATAACATCGTGAACCTTCCCTTAATAAAAATGGCTAAAAAAATTAAAAACTGATCATTTCGTAATAAGCTTTTTCAGTTTATTCTAAGTATGTACTGGCATATATTTAGAAAGAATATTTATGTATATGTATATATCCTTTCTAAATATATGCCAGTTGAAATACATATCATATTAATTTATTTCATTGTTTCCACAATACAGAGTAGCAGCCTGGATGACGACGGAATGGGTCAGCTGATGACGTCAGTGACAGTTCCTATTTTCGACAGGAGAAACCGTACGGTACATATATTTTCGTAATAAATATGTACTAATATATTCCAAATTCAAAGGAGTTAAACTAAAATGTTATATTATATTAAAATGTGTAATAATATAATTAAAAAAACAATCATCAGACAATAGGAAAGGATGTAATTTAATCATCTATAAAAAGTTATAGTATAAAGTTGTTATGAAGTTTTTTTTTTAATTTAATCACTACACTACAGAGTATAAATAAGTATAGCATACAGAGTAAAATAAATGAAATAAAACGTTAATTGGCGCCCTAACAAATACCTTCAACCTGTTCATGGAGGATATACAACATTTGATTAGAAAATTATGGCTATAGGTATACAAATAATATAGGTATCTTCATCAATCTGCTGTATTAAGTATGTAAAAATAAGTACTGAGTTACTTACCTGATTTTCTCGGTACAATCTTCATTGAAAAATTAAAATGATAACCCTAATGTAACATACGACGTTATCAGCACATTGTTTTATATCAGAGCCTACTTGAAGTTAAATTAGATAAGCATTAAAAAATACACTATTAATACCTTTTTTTTATGTGAAGTATGGCAAACAAGTATCATGCATCTTGTCAGAAACTTTATTTTTTTTTATATATAATCAATATCGTCAATAATTTTGCTTTTATATTATTGACAATTTGTACTCTACATTCTATTTCATTATATTTCAGCAAAGAGAAGCCAACTTACTAGGAGTAGTTGGAACGGATGTCCCTGTCGATCAAATAAAGAAGCTCGTGCCACCATATAAGGTAAACATTTCAAAACCATCCAACTACAGTCACAGTTAAAAAAACGATAAAAATAAATATAATCGGTTATACTTTAGCATACGTCTTAATTAGTTAATTTTATTTGTATAATGATATCACAACATAACGTCTAACGGTTATTAAAGATCTAGCAGTATTTCAAATATAGAATAATCTTTTAAATTTCGAATGTTAGTTGTTCTAATTTTAAAAATGTGAACTAAACATACCTATTTAAAAAGTTTATTTTTTTTCTCATTAACAGTTAGGAGTTAATGGTTACTCGTTTATGGTGGATAACAACGGGCACGTTTTGTATCACCCAGATCTGCGACCTTTGGTAAGACATACATATATATATATGTATATCATATCTCAACAAATGTTTTCTAACTAATATTACATTTTTTTATTGTTTTAGCACACTAATGAGGAGGTAAGAAAAAAAGGATTTAGTCGTATTTATAGTCAAATAAATACGTTTTTTAAATGGATTTAATGAGTCCTATCGGTTATCTAGTTTAGTCGATATATTTAGTTTATAAAGCGTTATTTCCGCTACAGTACACAGAAACACTACGACCTCTTTACTCCAGCGTCGACATCACAGATGTCGAGCTTCTCGTTGATTCCGATGAGAATTCGCGAGTCAATCTTACTTCTCTGCTTCTTGACGTGAGTATAAATAAATCAATTCACTAATAAAACAGTAATTAGATAGATAGATAGATAGATAGATAGATAAGGTCTTTATTTGGATCACAGCACATGAGTAAAAATAAGAAGAGAAAAAAGAAATGACAAAAGTAACACAGAGTTTAAGTTAATTTATGACAAAAAAAAATAATTAACTTGCAAAAATATTTTGCATCTAATTTTATTTAATCTATATCTATTAAATATAATTAGATGCAAAATGAGAATTGCATTATTATGGTAACACAAAGAAAAAAAATAAAAAACTAAATTAACAAAAATGAACTGTAAAGTGGTGTGGCATCCAAAATGGACAACCTCTCAGTTGAAGCTGGCATGGCAATTACTATTAAAACAGTTGAATAAATGGTGAAAATATTACGAAATAGACTATAATGGAAAATACCCACATATTCATTCAATTTTAATTTGAGCTATAGTATACGGACACAAAATATGTTACTTGACCCACAGCTGCGACACGACATGATAGAACAGCGAGAAGGGGAAACAGAGATGGGGGTTAAGGTGCAGTACGAGGGAATGCGACGCGTTGCAACGCGGAGACAGCGCTACTTTTACAGCCCAGTGGACGGCACGCCGTATTCCCTGGCCGCCGTACTCCCCGACGGATATGGAATGTACGAACTACAAGCTGAACAGGAAATAAAGCATAGTCCTATCAATGGTAATTATACATATACACGTACATTAACGTACGACAACTATAAATACGATGAAATCGTAAAATATTGAATTATTTTATTAGCAATACTCATAATTTGTTTTTGTCTCACAGTCACGGAATACTTTAAAGGCGACAACTGGAAAGTTCATCCCGAATGGTAAGACATTGTGCTTATAAAAAATAGAAGTGATACTTAAAAAAAATACAGACGAATTGATAACCTCCTCCTTTTTGAAGTCGGTTGAAAAGAAACAAGTCTGTCTGTCTGTCTATCTTATCTCTAAGTTCCTTGTGATGTTTTTCTTTTTGTGTGATATGTTTCTTTTTTTTAGTATAAGGGCTTTTTAGTTTTTAGTTTTTGTTCTTATAATTTCATTTATTTATTTTCGTGCGCGCGCATGTGTATATGTTTACCCAATAGTCAGGGGCCATCTGAAAATCAGTGCTGTGCATTAGCACAGCATACTGAGATGAACCCTTGCTAGCTACACTGTGTTCTTTAAATTGATTTTTTTTTCCTGTATAATCTATGTAATGTATGTGTGTAGCAAAATAAATGGTTTAAATGGTTTAAAAAAGAGATTCCCAAGTAGTGAGATGATGGAGAGCCAAGTGTCCCTCAGGGTGTACTGCGAGTACGCGTCGACGTCGGAGCAGTCGTTCTCGTCCCCGGAGGAGCAACTCGTGCACTTCCTGACGCGCGCGGGGCGGCCGGGCTGGAAGTGGATGTCGCTGCGGCCGCGCGCGCTCACGCTGCACAACGCGCACAAGAAGCAGGACCGCGACTCCTACTACTGTGAGACATTGCACCGGCCTTTTCTTACTCAACAAGTAACCGGGTTACCTGGTTTTAGAGGTCACTGACACGAATGAATTATAAAACATTTCTTACATGTCGATGCGCTAAAAACAATGCGATCGCTATGACACTTGGGACTATTATAAAAATAAAATATATTTTATTTAAGTAGCACCGTTAAAGCACTTTTTAAAAGTACCTCGCACTAGGCTACCACCGGTTTGGATTGAAATTTAAAAAAAAAAGAACTAGCGAGAAACTCAGTAGTATAGTATTGAAATGGCGGAAATGCATAACTAATTACGACAATTAATTATATAATTTATATGATCAATTTACATACGCCTTGATATCAACAAAGTGTTTGCAAAGTCGAAAAGTAGGTATTATGGGTAACCTCGGTATAACGTATAATAGGGTATGTCACTGACACACTCACCCTTAAAAAGGTCTCTTTATATAACTTTTTAAAATTTTAATTATTACAAACGAAGAGAGCAGTAGCAATCAAACAGCAAATAGCAATTCAGATACTTAAACTAATATTAGAAAGAAATATATGACACTTATTTCTTTACAGGTGATAAAACATTAATGCAATCGTTAGTACGTGACGCAATGGTAATTAAAGAGTTGGACGCTCACACTGGACACGCGAGCCATCACTCCCAGTAAGTATAACTGAGAGATATTGCATGTTTATTAGCTTTAAAACATGTTTACGACAAATATCAATTACAAAACCTCTGGACCAATAAAGTTTGAAAAAGACCGTTTCAGAATACGTTCGAATCGTGATTGTGTTCGACGAAATTATTTAAGTGTCGCATGCAAATCTTGCACATATAGATCTTAAGTAAAACCACAACGCACTTTATTTTAATTTTATTTTGATCACTAATTTCTATGTGTTTCACACGAATAGCCCGATAGCGACATTAATGGCACTACTAACAAGGTAACGTAACAAAGATATCTCCATTCTAATGTTTCGCATAGATAAAGTTTAGAAATACGACGCCAACTAGAAAAAATACCAAAAATTTACCAAAGTCTAGATTAGTAAAAATGTGTGACAAAATGTAATAGCAAATCCTTAGAAATTGTGTGATAAACAATAAGTTTCCGCTCAGTTGTAGGCTTAAGTTTTGATACCCTTCCTATCGTTTGGTATTTATACCAATAGGTACCCATGTTACATGGGAATTAGCATACATGCTCCTGTTTTTGCTATTTATTTCATAGACAACGTGAGTTTTTCATTGCAATAGCAGCTAGTTCATCGTTTTAAGTCTCTACGCAACGAATTCAAAGTTCAAATACTATTTGTTTGATAAAACGCCAATAAAAACAATTTCATTGGTATGCAAAATAATGCTAAGTATATAAATGTGATAAAATGTTGACCATTGTTATGGAAAGAAATTCCTGCCATAAAAGCAAAGATATTATTAAATAGGTTAATAAACCCAATAATTTGCATATAAATATATATGTATATGGGTATAATTAAATTTGAATAATGGATCTACTGTAGTCGTATATAATTCAAACAATCATCAAATTATTTATGTAATTAAATATCAGTACTTATATTAAACTGAAACACTTGAGACTTTATTAGGTATTAAATAAATTAATTGCTTAAGTTTACACTTTAATAAATGAAAATTATAAATACCAAGTACGGGCGAATTGCATTTTTTATTTACGATATTGGCACCTGTTTATTTGATAAACAATTTAAATTTTAGGTAAATTAAAACAGTAAGATAGGTTTTTTTTTATTTTTGTGTTAGTGCTAACATTTGGGTACTCTGCATATATTATGCTCTGAGTCGAGAAATACTTGAAGGTGTGCGTAGATCAAATATTTTTAAGTTTATGAAAGCTACCGAGGAATCAGGTAATTTAAATCGGTAATCATAATATTGTTTTAAATTTTTGAACAGGTTTTCTAGCTTGCTTGGAGTTTGGGTTTTCTTATATGATTAATATTTTTGATAACTATATGCCTTTTTATTGAAATCGTAAGGTGTATCATATAAATTGTATTTGTATATAGAAATAATGATGCAATGATGATAAACAAACCTTTGATTGGCATATAAAATATGCAAATAGCTATTTTATGCACTACAAATAATTCTTGATAATATCGTTTATTTTTATATACAATGTAACACCACTCAATTTTATGCCAAATGACAACTTCGTTGTAATCCAAGACGCCATTTTTTCACGAATCCTTTGTGAACCTCATAGGTTATGTTTTAATTTACCACCAATGACGTAAACTGAATTCAAGGTCAAAGTTTATTTATCTTTATTCCTACTGCCATTGGAATCGTCTATACATACAAACATCAATGACTGAATATTCCGGCTATAAAATATATTCAATAATTGGATATTTACATTGTGATGTGCTCATTTATTAAAATTTTTACTGAAAAACATTTAAGAGAGTAGGATAAGTAAATTTTATTATTTTTAATGAAAATTAAGCTAAGTCAAATTTCTATATAATTCAAAATTTTACAATTTGTACATCACTTGTACGTACTTGTAAGTCATCAAGACAAAATAATGTTATTCTTAGTTTTAAGTCTATATTTATAAAATAATAAACAAGTAATACAACCGCTGATTCTAGTCTAGTATCTAATAAAAAAAATCAATACAAGTAGTACATAGTATTGATTATTTTCATTCTAAAATAAAATTCTGCCTACCTGTGGTTTAAGAATACTACCCAATTATGATAATTGTGGAACGTATATTAGATAATGAGTTACAATGTTTGATTTACTCTCGACGAAATACAAAAACTAAACGTTTTTGGTAGGTCTTTTAATCTCTTCAAAATTTTTGTACAAGAAGATTAATTCAACATAAAAATGACTACCGTGTTTATGTATAATTAATAAGTTTAAATGGCAATTTACTATTAAATCTACAAGTTTGTTAAACATAATTAAGTTAATTTATATTTAATTACAATAACATGTAGCTCAATTATTTAACTTAAGTTAGTTACTAAGCTTTCGCTAAACGGAGATAGTACTCTTATACCTAAATTTTTGATGTCCTCCGATGTCATTTTTTGAGATTTAAAACAGAATCAAATGCTGTTATCTGATTAGCACTGACTTTCTTTACAGACAAGGACGCTTTCACAAGTTCGTGGTGACTCTTTCTTTCATCGCAACTAGAAGCGGCCTATTAAAGTGGACTGAAAATAGTAATACCTCAAGATCAGCTGATTCCTCTGAACCGTACGTATTAAATAAAATATAAAGTATCATATCATATCTACAAGTCCTATTGTGGGGGTAGATGAGATTCTCCATCAGAGAACGTTTGGAGTTAATTCTACTCTAAGTATTGTGGCACTTTCTTGTTATTGCGGCCTTAATATTTGCTTCACCGCCAAGCAAGTAATCAATTATTATTACTACTAACTAAACACAATAACTTCAGTGCCCGGATTTGATTCCGTAACAACGTTTGCTGAAAAATCTTGTCATGTCACCAGGGAACCTTCTTTTCCCTACCTTTGCATTTTAGTCATGCATTTTTTTAAAATTAAAACTGAAATTTAATTAGACACACTTACAATGTTCTGATATTTATTCAAATATTTTCAGGCATTTTAGCGAAAAATATGCACGTGCTTATGACTCGGAATGGTATCGACGCGCAGTAGAACATCATTCCATTGAGCCGGAGAGTTTCGTCTTCTCCGTTCCATTTCGGGATGGTTCTGAACCAGAAGACTTTAGTGGTAAACCTCCTCTAGTGCTGGCCACTCACGCGGTGTTCGTGGAATCCAGAGGCCATCGCGCCCCGGCCGCTGTCGTTGGATTACATTTCCAACTTGACTCGCTTGCGAAACATTTCTTGAATGTTACATCGACGGTGAGTTTTGAATAGAGATATGTCTTGGTAACTATTCTTGTATCTTTTACCATTTTATGATATTAAATTACAATTATATAATTACTTTTATTCAGGAATAAAGAGGGCTATGATGTCATATTTATATATCAGTATATAGTCACAAATAATTTTCGTATTGTACATTGTTATTTTGATTTATGATAGTTATGTAAATCTTAATTTTCCGTCTCAGGGAGACTAGTTCCCTTTTAGACTTATTTAGCTTCTGAGATTCTTGTAAAGTGTCAAAGACATTGAACATGAGCACAAAATAATATCTCATATTTAAAATGAACTGAGTAGGTATAAATATTAATATAAGGTTGTTTATTGTTATCAGTGTACAGCAGGAAGCATTTGCAAAAAGACATGTGCTGGCGACGAACTGGACTGCTACATTCTGGATGACAACGGCTTTATAATTTTATCTGAAGACGCTTCACAAACCGGAAGATTTTTCGGACAGGTGGATGGAACGATAATGGACTCGCTCGTACAAGATAGAATCTACAAGAAAGTTACCGTACATGACCACCAGGGTCGATGCCCAGATTCAAGGAATCCATTTAGTGGCCACGGTAACAAGCTAACACCCATGAAGCCGCTTTCCTGGTTAGGTGGATACATTGCTAATTTGCTCGCAGTTTGGTACCCGTTGTGGGAGACCGCACAGGCGCGGCCTCACGCTCATCCGGAAGAGGAATTAGGTTAGTTAAATACATAGATAGAAAACATTCAAATCATCAAAACCGTTCGAATCAATTGAGTGTCTGGAAATGAATAAACAACACAGTAGATAGAATCTAAATTGGTAAACTTTTTCAGACTATGAGGATTACGAAACGGAGGAAATGGAACACGAGGATGACATGGACCGCGACCGCGGCACGTACGAGATCATCATCGACGGGCTGGGCGCGGCCGACCCGGCGGGCGGCGCGCAGCCCGTGAGCCCCGGGCCGCCGCGCGAGCCGCCGCGGGAGGCCGCGCGCTCCGCCGCCGTGCGCCCCTGCGACACCAGCGCCGAGCTCTTCACGCTGCAGTCCACTCGCCTGAACGCCGCGCAGCCGCTCAAGGGCAAGCTCACCAACTGCCACAACTCCGGATGCGAAAGGTGACCCACTCTAAAAATTCTATGCGAGTGGCATACGCAAAAAATTGGACATAAATAATCTCGAATCAATCGATTTCCAGGCCGTTCAGCGTGCAGAAGATCCCGCACAGCAACCTGATCCTGCTGGTGGTGGACACGCTGTGCCCGTGCGGCGCCAAGCGCCTGGACGTGCGCGCGCGCGAGGCGACCGCCCGCAGCGCGTGCCGCCGCCCCCCGCGCGCCCTGCCGCGCCGCCGCCCGCCCGTCTGCGTGTCCTACCATCCAGAGGTCACTAGCGAACATTGCCCGCCATTTTCAAACATTCGATCGAGTCATTCGATTGCGTTTAATCTAAAAAATTTACTTGGAATTTAATCGGCAGATTGACATATTCTATATTTATTTTGCAGGAAATTGAGATACTGTCGTGCGGCCGCGGCGCTACTGCACGTCCACTCACCGCCATGTTCGCTACGCTCGTGCTGCGGCTCCTCTTGGCTCTTGCAACGTGACTGTCCAATTTCTAAACGTACCACCACAATACTGACCGCAGGTCTCCAGACCGTCTGAAGCTTTCTACAAAACCATATCGAGTTCCATATCAAAAATAAGAATAATTTTACCGAATCGCCGTTTCGCGAAGTTTTTAATCTGGAAGCTTCGCCAGTCACCGCACCGCAGTGTTCGCGTGGTTTGAGTGTGAATGGACCGTTTGTGTGGCGTCTGTGGCGCTCGCCGGGGCGCGCGTGGCGTGTCGATGTAATTAGAGTACCGTGAAGGGCTCCAGCTTTCCGAGCGGGTGCCTTTCGTTGGCGCATTTTGTAGGTGTTTGCGAGATGTTTAATGTTTTGACGATTTTACAGACTGAAGTTTTGGTCCGACCAAGTGAACTTTTGATCTTGTTTTGAGACAGGATTATCGATTCGAACTAGGTTAAGTAACATTTAAAATATTTTCTCCTCTGTTAAGTTGTCATTCTCGATATTGTAACTACGATGCGGTCGCATACATTATAGGTAGGTAACTAATGTCTTGTTAAATTTAATTGAGGATTATCACAAACTTGAAGAACTTATAAATTATAGCTAATGTTAATAGATATTTAAATATAATAAATGTAAAATAATAATATCGTTTAAAAACTGTTTTAGAAAAATTTACCTATGTTGATCCTAACACGATTTATTTCTTTATATATTTTCAACAATATAATTGCTAAAAAAATATTATATAGTTGCATAGATTTATTGTGTTTTTATTGTAAATAAGAGATGTTTTGTTTGTAGGCAATTACGTTGCAACGTTTATGTGTGCCTGTGTATAATTATCGATATTATAAAGTAACGAGTCGACGAGTAAGCATCGTAGAGTTGATCGATTCATCTCAACTCTAAATTCAATTTCTGATAACGTATAAGGAAAGGAATGGGAGTTTAACATCAAAATGTACTTTAATTGCTATGAAACTTAAAAGCATAATTAAAAACAATATATTAAATAGTCCGAAGTTTTTATATTCATCAAATCAATATCATTTCGATTTATTGTAAATTAGATATTTTAAAATATTGCTGTACAGGGTTGTATTAGATCTGGCATCTTTATTATATTATAATGATCGATTTTAATTATTCGATTAGAATTATTAAAAAAAAATCACTATTGCTCCGAAATCCTTCACGATGTCCTCTCGGCCGACTCCCATCCATCTAGCGATTAGCTAAACTCTTGCCTAATCTTCGAATAACGTACATAAATGGGATACTGTAAAGTCTCATCTTGTAAATATATATCTTCGAAGGCCTACTATATATAAATGTGTGTTGCTATGTTTATAGTTCGAATTCGACTTCTTCTGTCCTACATAAATATCAAATCGTGTCGACCTCACAGAATTATTTGCATTTGAAATATCTACATTATTCATAACATACGAGATCTCATTGCGCTATATACACGGCCTAGATATATAAAGTTTAATATATAAGTAAAACATCTAATAACATTGAATTGAATAATCTGTTTGTACGTATCATAAACGTTGTTTATAAATTTAAATCAGATTCATATAAACTTAACGTATAGACTATATTATTATATCAGATCATATAAGCGTTAAAGTTTGAGCTTGCTGTTGTCCATTTCAAATAAACATTTTTATTGAAACAATAATCTGAAATAGTACAAAGTTATATATATTATGTAATTTCTCGCATTGTGTGCCAAACCACAGCCAAGTTTCGTATTTGACCGATTTTAATAAACGGGACCGACTCTGGATAACAGAAGGACAATAGCATGCTCGAAGGTCCGAAGGATTTATCACAGTACCCTCATAGCTATCTCCTCACTGAACGTTAGCTAAAAGTAAATTAAACACATTTCATTTCGCATTATATCCGATATTTAACATACTATTATTACATTGAAAATATTTTATGCATCAAATGCATAAAAACAGGTGAATATGCGTTGTAGTTTACTGTGATCGATTCACGAACATACAGTTCCGACATTATCAAAGCATCATTGTACCGTGCTCTCACGACCGGCGTAATGATTGTGAGGACGCTTTTGAGATGTTGTACATTTTGTATAAATATAAATACAGTAAGGAGTCGATGTGACGTCATAGTTTCAACTGGTGAGTGGCGGACGACTGGTAATATTGAAAGTGCTTCTTGTAAGCGTCGAGTCTTCCATAGCAGTCGGACGCGGAGCGAGTGTTTACTGTAACTAAGTATTAAACGATAATAATAGATTATACTTATCATAGCGTAGGCGGACTCGCGGCGGGTTATGTACACGAGTAAAGTCACGAAACAATTACCTCGTTTAGTTACGCAATAATAGCTAGACAGAATTTAGTGTTCATTTCGCGTTTCGTTATTGGACATATCAATTCAGGCACCAAATGAGACTATAGCGTAAGCAATTTTTTGAATATTTTCGATTGTTATATTATTCGGAGTTCTGTGGAGATCTCTTTCATATCCGATGCCTTCTTTGATATTAAAAAAAAAAAATAGTATTTTATTAATGAACACCGAAATTTAAAGTTAGCATGGATCGTGTGCAGTAGTGATACTGGCATCTCGAAGACATGAAAGGAGGTCTCTATGTAACTTATTTTAAGGTTCGTATGTGCAATAAAATTTTATGTAAGAAACAGTGATTTCTAAAATTATGCCACGTTCAATTATCTGTGTACTTATCTACGAAACATGTACTCGTTTATTTCTTAAACTGTTTCATGTGTATCACTCATTCCCTTGTTAACGCTTTTAGATATTAGGTAATATTCAAAATTTTACTGAAAATACATTTGTGAATTAATATTCGACGTTTGCTGTTTTTTAATTATCCTATATTACAATTAGTTTTAATATAATTGTACTGTAATAAAACTAATTATAATGAGGATGAGTTTTAACATAGTGTACTTGGGCACGGCCGACTGTAAACATGGTTCTAGTGTAATTATAGTCGAATACTTTTTCTTTTTGTTACTTGCCCGTTCATGCTATAGACAAACCGTAATTACAAAAATAAAGTTCTCTTATAACATTGTGGGTCATTATTTTAAGTATATATTTACGAAACGCCTACGATTGAACCTTTTTGCTGTATCTACTATTAAGCTTTCGTTAGGACTATAATCTGATCCAATACAGCCAATATATATATTTTTTTAATTGTAAGAAATATTAAGCATTCTTTACATCGCCAGTGCGCCAGCCTTGGCCGCCAACACTGGCTCACTTACCCCATAAACTGGAACACAACAATGCAAGAAGTATTGCTATTCGGTTGAAATATCTGATGACGAAGTAAAACCAAGATAAACAGCTTAGACCTTAAATCGATGTGGAGTCCATAAAAATGACCACAGAGTATTCATAATTAATTCGTGAACAAATTAAGTTTTGAATAATGGCTAAGTTTGAAAAATAAAACTAAAATGGACTGGTGAAAAGAAATTATGTGAGTTTTTGCCGTTTCTTCTCGCTGGAGGCTGCTTTCTTTGATGGTACAATTGAATCATTGACGATTCAAAAATGCTATATTGAACAGTTAATTATTGAAATAAAATTCGGCCGATTTGATTTTGTTTGAAAAAAAAAGTAGTTTACTTGAAGAGTCTTATAAATCAAGGTTTTTTTGCAGTTCATAATATAGGAGAGCTATTAGTCACCCACCGGTCACTGGAACGTTGTTCTTCTCACTGGGTATTATGAATGTGTTTTATGAATACCCAGTGGGAGGGCTTAACCTTACAAGAATACCTTTCCCAGCAGCATTTACTGGTTGATAATTTTTTTTTGTTAATGTTCTATGTCATTTTATTTTTAACACGTTCACTGCCACCTAAATTTTTCCTATGCTTATAGCCATGCCGGCATACATAATGCCGCGAACACGCTAAGCGTGTCCCCGGCATCGCTAGATAAATTGTATGGACAAGCGTAGCGTGTCCACTGGCACAGGAACAAAAAAATTATTATTTTTTTGTTAAAACGGTCTTTTTTAGTTAATATTTCTTGTGTTATGCAATAATTAAGGTGTTTAGAATGATGTTGTCAGTGTTTTATCCCGGAATTTGACAAAAAACCGCTTTTATGGTAACTAAACATCATAATGAATCAGTGGTTGTAAAACTTTTTAATAAATTCCCACATATCATATTTACATTGGTGTCGAATTTGATATATACTTTTTATCGCGTTATGATTTAGTTCGTATTTCAATAAAAAAATTGTTCATGATATATACTGTTATCTGTTATCTACTGTTGTATCCCTGCAAAGGACGCGGGTCAGTTTGAAATTAGTAAGGTATAGTCAAATAAAATAAAATAGAACTTTCAATATGTACAAATTAAAACAGAGTTTAAATTTCGCTTCATAAAGTGTCCATAAAAATCCACCTTCTTTTTTTTCTCAAATACATACTTATTAATTTCTAAAATCAATTTTTATCTCACTTGTTTCGTTCACTTTCTTTTTAGTTGCTAGAAATGTTCAAAGGTCATAGGATATCGATTCGGTGCACATGTCTTGATATAATAATAAAGATAAATTAAATAAGTAATAATTAATAAACAAATAATTAAAAAATAATCAAGCTTCTTGTAAGCTAAACTCGTTTTATTGTTTCATTACTTCAATTCTTGTAACACGAATTTGAAGTTGACATGTGTTTACATTTTTAAGGTAAATCAGCCTTATTTAGTGTTTGATTTTATATATTTGGTGTATGTATGTGGTAGTTAATGATTAATCGAACTAACATATAGGTACTTGTAATACATAATCAGTATCAGTATCAACATAACACAAAGTAAGACAATTTAGTATAAACTTTGTCATTAAATAGGAATGGCAGAATTACGGCTTATATAGTTTTACTACAAAGGTGTATAAATTTTTATAATAATAGATATTTGTACAAAAAAAATGTAACAAAGTTCCTCAAATTTGAGAAAACAATAACAAAATTAGTTCAATTGTCAACAAATTGGTAATAAGCCATTAATAAAATGTGGTTTGTTGAAAAAACAGTTTGACAATCTATGATTATCCTTAATAAGTGAACAAGCCTAGCGTGTCGCCGGCATTACAAAAGACATTTTTTTCTAAAATAAAAAAAAATATTATTTTTAACGGGCCACTTAAAAACTCAGTAGCTTATCGCTTGAAGATTGCACACAATTAGTTTGAATGAATAATTTAGCCTAGTTTTTAAGATATCACTGAAATTCTTAGAACACGCCTAGCGTGTTCGCGGCGTGGCTATAGAAATTCGCATGAACACGCTAGGCGTGTCGCTGGCACTGAACGTGTTAATAGTACTCTTTAGCTACATATTTCAACCAGACAGAAATAATTTTGACCGCACTGAGATTTAAATAACAAGATTGCTGATAAATATTCCATATATTACAAGATTAAGTATTCTTTCCACGAGTACTAATTTGCATGCGCCATATTTTTCTGAATGATAATGTTACTGTTTTTTTTTTTTTAATAAATATTATTTTATTGTGTAGAATATTGTGAAAATTAGAAGATTTAATGACGTAATAAAAAAAATGAATCAACTGAAGACAAAAGTCAATTCTAAGTATATGCTAACTGGCAACATTGTTTTGGTATTGCCTTACCAAAAAAATCAACTAAACTAATATACATAATAAATATATCAGAAGATTGAATATATAATATGCGCTTCGGAAATTACCCTAAAATTAACCAGTATTTTATCTAAAAATATGAGAAAAAAAAAACAACATTTTATGAGTAAAAAATAAATTTACTAGACGAAGTAGTTTCACATGTACAAGCTGGCAGCGAACACGATGTCTCGTTTGAGCATCTTGATGGCGTCGCTGAACTTGTTCTCGAGGTCGGTGTTGCCGATGTTCTTGGCGGCCTGGCACAGCTGACGGAGCACCTCCTCCAGGCGACGCATGCAACGGATTATTGAACCTGAAAACGTTATTTATTTTATACACTTATGAATCGAATCATAATTTATCACTTTCAAAGCATATTCGCCTAATTGGTCTTAGGCTTGTAAGCTGCAGATGCAGATACAGTGCATGGACGCGCATACACGCATCCGTGGTAACCCACCACGGATGCGCAGAAGCCAGGCGAACCGAAACTGAAGAGAAGCGGAGGGAACTTGTTGTTGAACTCGACAGGACGCTAGAACTCATTGCCAAATGGGGTTCTGATAATCTTGTCGAGTTTAATGCCAAGAAAACGCCGGCATGCGCGTTCACAGCGAAAAAGTTACCATTTTCCCTTGTTCCATCCCTCTGTGGCACTACGCTAGATACACAGAGCCAAATTGCCGTACTGAGTATTGACGTCCGCAGTGACCTTAATCCAAGGGCTTATATCGGGGCTGTTATCAAAACAGCCTCACGCAAACTCGGGGTCCTGAACAAGGTAGGGCGTTTTTTCACGCCACAACAACTGCTCCTATTGTACAAAACGCAGGTGCGGTCTTGCGTTGAATATTGCTCGCACCTCTGGGATGGCTCCGCTAAGTACTTAATGGAAGCCTTGGATCGGTTACAGCGGCGTGCGGTCCGCATTATTGGCGACGTAAAGGTCTCAAGCACCCTCGAACCTTTACGCTTGCGCCGAGAAATCGCGGCGCTGAGCGTTTTTTATCGATATATTCCTTCATAGATCCACGAGTGCTGGCTCGCGATGTCATCGCCTAACTGTGACATCTATCAAAACGCGCACAAAGAAATTTGGCAACTCTTTTCTTTGTCGCACCGCCAAAAAATGGAACTCTTTACCAGCACACGTGTTCCCCTCCTCTTATAACCTAGGTGCCTTCAAACGAGGCGTGAAGATCGTGATTCATGCAATAGCGAGTAAGACAGTTACCGTGTTTTTTTTTTTAATATCATACCTTATTTCTTACCTTTCATTAATTTCCGCTAAATTATAAATTTATTTCTCTACATGCCGATGGGATGGATACCATCAGTGTGAGTTTGAATTAATATGTTGTGTCTCCTAGAGTGACCGCAATATCAGTGACCAAATTTCAGTCAAAAACAATGTCTTCTTAATCATTTTAAAGTGTTATTATGTTCGAAATAATTGATGGATATAGTAGGCACATCGAAGGTAAAAATGATACGAAAGCACAGCACTCTCGAATGAATAGCTTGCAGTAATAACCTTCGAAGACGTCTGTCATCTTGCAGATCTGCAGGAAGGAGGCGCCCTTGGCCCACGCGAGCACCACGTCCATGAGCGTGCACTTGAACTTGCCGACGTACTCGTCCTCGTCCAGGTCCATCTTGGCGTCGATCGACACCTTGGCTATGCGACGCGCGTATTCCTGTGACATGAGAAAATATATTCAAAAACACTGCATGACATTGTAAATATTCGTTCTTGCGTCTAAAACAATATCCGTAAACGAGGTATGGTTACCATAACAATTTCCCTTTAGGAAATGTTCACAAACACTGCATTACATTGTAAATATTCGTTCTCGCGTCTAAAACAATATCCGTATAACATAACGAGGTATGGTTATCATAACAATTTCCCTTTAGGAAATGAACTACGATTGAGTCGAGACTGAGCTGACTCAGTCAGCAGAACATCTAGGATGATAAAATAGGTTGCTTAATGTATTAAATATAATATAATAAAAAGATAAGAATCTTAAATCTGGGACAAATCAATCGTTCCTCAAGATCGATCGAGAAATCACTCTTTTGAGATTAGTGGCTAAATAATTAGACATGAGAAAATATGTTCACAAACATTACATTGTAAATATTCGTTCTCGCGTCTAAAACAATATCCGTAAACGAGGTATGGTTATCATAACAATTTCCCTTTAGGAAAAGAACTACGATTGAATCGAGACTCAGTTAACTCAGTCAACAGAACATCTAGGATGATAAAATAGGTTGCTCAATGTATTAAATATAATATAACTAGCTTTTGCCCGCGACTTCGTTAGCGTGGACTTCAGGTTCGTTTAAAATCGCTTCGTAAATAAGTCATTATTTCTCGTACAAAGTAAAGGATAAAAAATGGTTATTCTGGATTATTCCTAAGAGATAAACATATACCATCACGGACTTTTTTTTTAGACCTTTTTAAGTTGTACAATACTGTAGTACGACCTCACATTAGAAACCTCAAAAATTGTAGCCTATGTGTTATTCTGATGTATAAGCTATATTGTGGTAAAGTTTCATTCAAATCCATTCAGTAGTTTTTACGTGAAAGAGTAACAAACATCCATACATACAAACTTTCGCCTTTATAATAGTAGTAGGATAAAAAGATAAGAATCTTGAATGTGAGGCAACTCGATCGATTCCGCGAGAACGATCGAGAAATCGCTCTTCTGAGATTTAAAGTTAGCATGGATCGTGTGTAGTAGTGATACTGGCATCTCGAAGACATGAAAGGAGGTCTCTATGTAACTTATTTTAAGGTTCGTATGTGCAATAAAATTTTTTGTAAGAAACAGTGATTTCTAAAATTATGCCACGTTCAATTATCTGTGTACTTTTCTACGAAACATGTACTCGTTTATTTCTTAAAATGTTTCATGTGTATCACTCATTCCCTTGTTAACGCTTTTAGATATTAGGTAATATTCAAAATTTTACTGAAAATACATTTGTGAATTAATATTCGACGTTTGCTGTTTTTTAATTATCCTTAGATTAGTGGTTAAATAATAGCAATATTGCCTGCAGCTGTCGCAGTACGGCTCGCAGCTCCTCTCCGGCGGCGGAGGCCTGCGACGAAGCCTCGTCGCACACGAAGCAGCTCACCAGCGCCGCGCTCTGCGCCGCGCTCAGAGAGTTGAACACGCCGTTGAAGATCAGCTCCGTCAGTAGCAGCTCGTCCGCGCTGGGGGGGGGGCATGTGCGTGTTAGGGGGGGGCACTTTGTAACGATGACTTTAGATACATTATTATGGCAGTATAGTACGACACAAATTAGATGTAGCATCGGAAAATGCAATGGAATGAAAATAAAACCGATTACTGCCGATTTACACAACCAATAGAAGTAGCTCCCTATCGCGCCGTTCGACGCTATTCGTCGCTATAGATTCACGCGTCAGAGAAAGCAAGTGCATGTAAATCGACGCGTCAAATTGACGAATATATTAGGTCATATGATATTACAAGTTATTACGTTTGTGCAAAGATCATATTCGCATGAGAAATAAATATTGATAATTTGGGATAGCGTACTCAACTCGGAAATGATCGGTTTTACGAATTTTGCCGATGCGAAATCTAAGTTGTGTCGTACTATACCGAGTTTAAAAAATACACAAGTAGACACACGGTAGGTATTCTGGAGTTACCCACCAATGGTGATCACTAGATTTGAGGACAATTATTAGAAACAAAATTTCAATGTGTATTTTACATATCATGATTGTAGTGAAGACAAAAAAATAAACTAACCAACTTTTTATAACACGTTTTTATAATTATGCTGTAACTTTAAGTTACTAATTTAACAGGATCCAGAAAAAAAATTAAATAGAAATTAGTTATACAAGCTCTATCAACGAGATTTTTTCCAACTCACCAAAAAAGAAAACAATAACATAAGCACATAATTTACTATTAGAGTAAATTGGTTTAAATTTTTAAATATAACAATCACTTACCTGCTCAATTCACAAGCTATTCTGCCTTTTAATTCTATAACGTCTGATAGTGTGCAATACCCTAATCTTCTAAGCACTCGTTTCCTTTTCTTTAGTTCGTCCATTTGTAATATACTTTTCGCTTTTTTCAGTTCCGATTTAACCGACATTAATTCTTCGTATATTTCCTGTTTATTTTCATAGGCTGCGGTCAATGCTCCACGGTTCTTGTCTTTATGTAGAGGATGGGAGTACAGTCTACAAAACAGATAAAAAATAAATTAAGTCTCCTTGACTGATTTGAACTCCTTGAATATTTCTTCAGCTTTTATAATAACGTTTGTGTGTGCGGAAATAAAACTCTTTTTCATAATGCTATACGATCGGAAAGAGGCTTCAACATGAACAATAATGTTAACGCATTCAGCTTCCGAAATTTCTACTTCAAGCTGCTTCTGAGAATTTAATTTCAAACAAACCCAAACATTTTTATTGGCTCAACCTTGGCCCGGTTTGTACCCAGAACTTTAGGATCTGCAGTCGTATAGCCACATAATAAATGTAGCCGTCACATTAATTTATGAATAGATTTTATTATTACCAAATGTGTGCAATTTCAATGACGGTTCTATCATTATATGGAACTATTTTAAAGTAGAGCTGAAAGAGTTAACCCACACATGCTAACAGGTTAATCTCATTTAAGTCTTAAAAAACTAATTAGGAATCAACATTTTATGGTTAAACACCTAAAGTATTAATAATTCTATTCATCAATGAATATATGTTTTTATTTACCTTTCTTCTAAAATTTTAATTCTATCCACGCATTCTTTAAAAACGGGATCGTCAATTTTCATATCTTTTATAGGATTGAGCAACGGAGGCCCTTCTGGGAAGCGCTTCTTGACTTCACCTATCGTCTTGAGAACGGATTTCCTATTGTCTGGAGGTCGAAGGTCCTTGGGGTAGTAGACGCGGAGTGAACTGATCTGGTATATAAGAGTGTGAAGAACGGGCACCACTTCTACATCTCCTGTCTACAAAAATAGTAATTTAAAATAACATTAATCTAATAAACCAATTGATATAAAAGCGAGTGCAGTTTGAAAAGCGCTGGAATGATAAAAATGCTCTGTAATTACCTCCCCCGGCGGACAGGGCATGTTCGTGTCGGCGTCGTCCGGTTTGCTTTTCTTCACGTGGAGTAAAATATCGACTATGATAACTGTATCCGCGGTCAGCGGGTTCTCGTCTTGTGGCTTCTTGCCCTTGCCCGTTTTATGTCTAAAGTTTACGATAATTCCCCAGTCGTATTCGTATTTTTCTGTTTTCACCTAAATAAAAAAAAATATTGTTAAAACTTCAAATAAACAAAGGAATTTTTTGAACAGCTTAATTAATCGATTTTTATATCTTTTTTTTTTAATATGTACAGTTTTAAATTCGCCAGACTGACACAGAAATGATTCCATCGGCACGTTAAAATTCTGAAGCAACACAGTCACGTGATGTAGTGTACAGTGGAATTAATTAAACGATATAAGATGTTATCTGAATATCGAGGTGAGTGCGAGAGGTGAGTGTGAGAGGTGAGTACCTTGACGAGGCGTCCGGGCTGCAGGAAGGGCTTGAGGTAGTCGGGGCGCGTGATGAAGGCGCGGAACTGCGCGGCCAGCAGCTGCAGCTGCGCGCGCGTGTGGCAGTACGCCGCCACGGCGCCCTCGTCCGACACCGACACGCGCTCCAGCTGCTTCTGCTTCGCCTTCATCTCTGCCGACCGACACTAGCCCGTTATCCAAGCATCCTTGTTACGTTGGTGTGAGTCATACTTAAATCGATCCCAATTAGTTGCCATTGATGGTTTTAAATCTTTCGAATGTAAAATACCCTCTGGTGTACCGCAAGGGTCACACTTAGGACCTTTGTTTTTCCTTGTTTTCATTAATGATGTTTGAAAAGTACTTAAATCTAAATATCAAATATTCGCAGATGATTTAAAAATATTCTGGGAAATTAAATCACCACAGGATATCGAAATCCTTCAAAATGACATCGACAACCTTGTTTGTTGGTGTCTTGCAAATCGTATGACTTTAAATAAGGATAAATGTGTTCATATTCAATTTAGTAGAAAACGAAAACCACTAAAACACACTTACTACATCGACGGTACGCCCCTTACGGAATCAACGAGTGTTAGGGATCTCGGGGTGATAATAAATAACACCTTAAGCTTTAGAGGTAACATTGATTCCATCATATGAAAAGCCTCGCAAGTATCTGGTCTGATGTTAAGATTAATGAAAATCTTTAAGGATCCAAGCTTGACAATATTAGTATACAATAGTATACAATAGTATACAATAGTATACAATAGTATACAATAGTATACAATAGTATAATAAGGAGTATCCTAGAATATTGTTCAGTTGCTTGGAGTCCTGGGTATGAGGTGCACTCTGATAGAATAGAACGTGTACAAAAACGTTTTCTGTATTACTTAGCGTACACAGATCTAAATGCTAAGAATATTAACTCTTACGACGCACGCCTAATTAATTATAAAGTGCAAACTCTTAAATATAGAAGAGAAGCTGCCGACTTTCTTTTTTTATACAAATTATTGCATGGATATGTTGATGTACCTGATCTACTTGCTAAAATTAGTTTGCATTCCGCGTCAAGGTAGCCGTTTACAAAATCGTAAAATATTTAGCCTGCCTGATGTCAAATCAAATCTTGGTCAACATTCGCCAATACCGTATTTGCTCGCTTGCGAATTGTAGTCGTCAACACCTAGATGTCTTCAGTGAATCTGTTGGTTCTCTTAAAAATAAACTTAAAAGAAAATCACATTATTTTATGTAATAATTAAATAATTAACTAGTCAGTAATTACACAAGTACTGTTCTTGTTAACTAAGCTAGGTATATGTTTTTTAAAGCATGTAAGGTTTACATCCAGAAGACTGCAACTTAATAACACTCTGTTTATCTTAGATTTTATTTTGTATGCACTAGTTGTAAGTTAGTTTTGTAAACTTAAATAAATAAAATAAAATGAGCGAATACACTACCTAACTAATGGACAGGCGTAAGCCATCCCTAGTCCGTAGGTCTAAGGATGATACGAAAGTTTGTGAGACTTTATACATGTTTGTTACTATTTGATAAAAAAAAAACTACTGTACTATAAAAGCTTCTGTATACATCAGAATAGGCTATTTGACTGGTTTTTAAAATCCATTTTATGTTATTTAGTAGAGGTTAAGGAACCCAGCAAAAGTTGTTTATTTTTATTTCTAGTACATATATATTTGCCGAAAAATATCATATTTAAATAGCGCGAAAACGCTACTTGGACAATATGGCTCTGCAAAGGGGTCGGTGACGTCACTTTGCTGTAATTTAATCTGTGGTACATATAGTAGAAAAGCAAGGTTTACGAGAAAGTGACTTCATCATAAGGCCTGCCAATCAGGAGCGTTTTGTGTCACGTGACAAACGTTCAAAAAAATGCATTTTTATTTATTGATTTTTGAATAAATTAAGTATTATTTTCAAGTTTCTTTAGTAAATAACCATTTTTAAACTCATAATATACACTGATTACAATAATACACAATTTATTTTTCGCATTGTCAAACAGCCTATTACACATAGGCTATATCAAAACAGTAGATTTCCTTATTGAAATAAACGATATTATTAACAAATTGCCTCATGTAGCTATTGACGCTTAATCCGCTAAACCGATGTAAATAAAATTTGTTATTGAAATAATTTTGATCCCGAGAAAGAAATCATCTTTAAGAGGGCAATTTTCTACAGAAGTATGATTGTTGATGGATCCTCTGTGGACTTTTTTTAAGTTTTAAGTTTAATATATATGCAAACAAACTTGGGCCAGAAGTCAATAAAATTTAAATCACAATAACTTACTATCAATTAGATCCGGAATCGCTGCTTGGTTTTGAAACTGGAAGAAACTCCTCTCCAACATGTATTCGGGATTGATTTCTTCCACTCGCAGCAAGTTCAAGACCTGATGAATACACCAAATTTGTTCAACAACAACAACAACAGCTTGTAAATTCCCACAGCTGGGCTAAAGGCCTCCTCTCCCTTTGAGGAGAAGGTTTGGAACATATTCCACCAGCGTGTTCCAATGCCGGTTGGTTGAATACACATGTGGCAGAATTTCTGTGAAATTTGTCACATGCAGGTTTCCTCACGATGTTTTCCTTCACCGCTGAGCACGAGATGAATTATAAAGACAAATTAAGCACATGAATCAGCGGTGCTCGCCTGGGTTTGAACCCGCAATCATCGGTTAAGATGCACGCGTTCTTACCACTGGGCTATCTCGACTCAATTTGTTCATCTTGTACATAATTACTTTTGAATATTTTTTTTTAGATGTTGTTCCTTTAGAATAGTTTGATATTAAAATGCAATGATCGGAGCCAGACCATGTTGTAAGTAAGATGGAAGGCGGAGTTGATGGGATCTGCCTTGCCCTGCACCATAGCCTTGACGACGCTGGGCGTGACCTTCTGGTCGATCATGAGGATCACGATGCCCTTGTCGTCAAGACCACGACGACCCGCGCGACCGGACATCTGGATGTACTCTCCCGACGTTATCTGGTAAAAAATATGATAAATAAGATTAATTATTTAGGTAATTTCGAACAATATTATATAATAATATATGAAACATATTTCACGATTAAATTTTATTTGTTCACAAGAATTATCATACTACTTTATTTTCTGTCCAGGCTTTCTTCGAACATTTTATTTGTAACATTAAACTGATGAATGCTGATAAAAATAACAATTTCTTTTTTTCTTATTTAGATTCATTAAACATAATTTATTTTTATTATAAACCAAATGTAAATTCTATTTTCAAATTATCTAGCGATACACTTTTATGTATCATCAAATTCAGATACTTTAAAAATTCACTTTGTATAATTGATAATTGTAGAAATACGCAACAAAACAATACGCAACATTATAAGAGATGCATAATCACTTGAATAGATATCACAGTACTTACAAATCGAAAGTCCTTGCCGTCAAACTTTTGACAATTAGTGAAGACAACTGTTCTGGCGGGCATGTTCAATCCCATGGCGAATGTTTCCGTCGCGAACAGCGCCTGCAATATTGATACGATATATTTAGGGAAATTTAATGATTTCATAGCATTTGTTACTTTAATATTTACTTACTTTAAGTAAACTTACAAAACATATGGATGACATTGTCCACATCAGAAAATTCAAGTAACATTGTCTATAGCTATACAAAAGCTTTTGCAAACTTTACATTCAAAATAAGGCGGTACATCGTGGGAGTAAACTGTGCGAGTTAGTTATGTAAACTAGGAGGTATATAATAATGCGATTTTTTTCTTAACAATCATAAGCCTAGTTTTAGTGGTGAGTACGATAATTATCAGTCAGGTTACAAACCTAAGACTCACCAGACCACTCATATATGTGAGTAGATAAGGTTCAATGTAGTAAATATAACTTGGTTTCGTCCGCAAAATTCGCATGAAATAAGTTGACGTATATTTCACACGACGAGGAACGAGACGAGGACGGACGAGCATTTCTTAATAAGTATTTTTTGTCTTTAATTGATTTGAAAATCCATATGTTTATTAGGTATGTATCATTATAATCGTATCTGAATTAGAGTCGGGTAATTTTCGTAGCTGAGATAGGCCAGTGGTTAGAACGCGTGCATCTTAACGAATGATTGCGGGTTCAAACCCAGGCAATCACCACTATATACAGGATGACTGGTTAATTACTATCAATATTTAAGGAGAATACTCGGTACATGACTCTCATTCGAATTATGTAAAAAAAATAGGTACTTAATTTTTGACCAAATTTCTGTATAAATAAATAAAGTGTGGACACGTTCCCAGCCTTGCCGGCGGCGCGTGCGACGGCGTGCTGATACAACACCACGCCGCCGCACGCGTGTGTCGCTCCCCCCAACCCCCGCCCCGTGGCTAATTAGTCGGGCGAGCGCCGCCGTAAGGTCTGTACGTCCGACTTCCCGCACGGGCGCCTAGCGATCGATCTTACGCGTATACCTAATCTGTCGTGTGTATGTGTGACCCGTTATTACTTCAGAGTATGTCAACAGAGAGGAGTTGAAATTAAAAAACAATAGAAGCTTTCGAAACTATTATAAGTGACCGATTCGTATTAAATCGTGTGAAAGACAATATGCGTAAACGTGCCGAACTGTGTATCACACGAGAAGGAGCTCACTTTGAACATTTGTTAAGGTTAGTGTAGTGATGTAGGTAAATAGGTAATTTAATGATTGACAATTGTTGTAAATAAGTATGATTCAATTTTTAAATACGCCGGAAATACCAAGATAGGTAAACAGTTCATATTATTTTTTGTGTCAAGTTCACACCATTTACCTAGTCAATAAATTGGTTGCTTAAACGAATGAAATATCTTCGTATTTTTGCCTGTCCTAAGCCAGGATTAAAGTATGAAGGGAATTGGATCATTTTTGTTTATCTAAGGTAGCCTGCTACACTGTTAACACGCGGCGGCGCGCGGCGTTTGGATGTAGGTAAACTACCGCGCGATAACTAAATGTACCTACCTACATAACTGTTTTGTGTCGATAACGCAGCTAGGGTGTTCACACGATGCGTAATTAATTACATAACTTTTGGTTAACTTTACTTAGAAGTTCATTAAAATTTATGTTATATTAATTTTTATTTTGTCATATATGATCGTCAAATATCACGTCCTCAAGTATCGATAGTAATTCACCAGTCACCTGTATAAGTGCTTAATTTGTGTTTATAATTGATCTCGTGCTAGGCGGTGAACAACGTAAGTGAGGAAAACATCGTTAGGAAACCTGCATGTGTCTGATTTCATCGAAATTCTGCCACATGTGCATTATACCAACCCGCATTGGAAATAATGGATCGCAGAAGTGGGAAATTTACAGGCTGTTACCTTACTTGTTTTTTCTAAAAAGGGTATAAATTATGAACATACCTTTATAAGTCCCAAGCCGAACAGTATCTCAATACCCAGAAGTGGGAAATTTACAGGCTGTCACTTTACTTTTTTTTTTCTAAAAAGGGTATCAATTATGAACGTACCTTTATAAGTCCCAAGCCGAACAATATCTCAATGGTTTCCTTCAGTATGGGCAGCAAGCCGCCGTGGTGTATGCCGATGCCGCGCCGCAGCAGCGGTATCACGTTCTCGACTTGCGGCAGCTTGCGATCCTCCTCCGACAGCACGTCCATCGCATTGTTGAACACTTCGTCCACTAGTTTCTTTTCTTCGACTGTAACAAAAAGAAACATTTGCTTAATCGTTGGAAAACAAAATGTTATTATAAAGTTAGCCTTCCTAATCTTTCGTTATTCTATACGGAAAATAAGAAGCTCTTGAAGAAATATTATAATGTACAAGTATATGCCGCTAACGCTGAACCCTATTTCCTCATTCTCAAACTCCAACACAACACTACCAAGTAGAGTTCAATCAATGAACTGTCCGAGGCAAAAAAGTGGCAACACCTTCCAATCGCTGCTACTGAAAACTCCTTGACAGAAAAGCTGAATAATAGCCCGTACCTGTATTTTAGTTCAGGATCACACGGTTCTGCATTCTTATTACAAGCAAGCTACTAGAACTAGCTACGAGGCAGTTTTAATTTTAATATATTTTAAAATACGCATTTTCGCATATTTGACTATCTCACTGTAATGGTCGTGTGACATATGAGGCCAGAATTTGTAAATTTTTACTTTTTATAATTATGTTTCTTTTTTGTCTTTTTAAAAATAAAATTAAATACACCTTTTTATATCTTTATCAGCATAACAATAAATACATAAAATAGAAACAATTTTTTTTTACATACTTAAAAATATTATTATTATATTTGTTTTTTTTTTCAATAATTGCTACAATATAATTAAAGGCCAGTCGCTAATCCTAACTCATCTAATAAGGTCCACAAAAGACCTGACAACTCATTCACTCACTCGTATTAAAATCCAACTTGGCCATCTGCATGGCGTACAGCTCGCAGTCCTTCTTGCTGAAGCTGAAGATGATGACGGGCGCGAAGTTCCTCTCCATGATCATCTTGACGATGTTGAAGATGTTTGTGTTGCTGTTGCCGCGCGGGCCGCCCTTGCGCCCGCGCTGGTCGCCCCTGCCCGCCTCGCCCGCGTTGCTCAGCACCGTCATGGCTGTGTTGAAGTTGTCTTCCTTGAACAAACCCTGCAAAGACACACCAGTCACACTTCTATACATTCTTTATGAGTCAGACCGACAAATGAGCCAAACAATGGTAAGAGGTCGCCACCGCCCAGTCACACTTCTATACATTTCAGATAGGTCAGACTGACAAGTGAATCACCCAATGATAAGTGGTCGCCTCGTCCCAGACTATTATACAGGGGTGGGCCAAGAATTCGTTAACATTTAAATGTAACTTACCGCGCAAACTATTGACGCGCGGGGCGCGGGCGCGGGCAGGGGTACTAGCTCGCTTCTTGGAAATTTAGTCGCAATGGATCGCTTTACGGGGCCGCAACGCGCTTACTGCGTGAAACAGTTTTATTTAAACAACTTTTCGCTCATTACTGTGAGACGCTTATTTCGCGTTGAATATGGTTTACACGACTTAAGTCAGTGTCCAAGTGCTCCTTTAATAAAGAAATGGGTGAAGAAGTTCGAAGAGACGGGATCTACACTAAATGTGAAACAAACCGGCGGCCCGCGGACTTCTCGGAGCGAAGAGAGCGTGTAGCAAGTTTCCGCTTCTGTTCGACGTGATCCAGGTTTATCGACACGCAAACGTTCGGCTGAATTAGGATTATCCCGCACATCATTACGCCGTATTTTGAAATTAGATTTGAAATTACATCCATATAAGATCCAGCTAGTGCAAGAACTAAAGCCTAATGATTTAAATTTGCGTAAGTCATATGCCGAAACAATGTTAACTCGATTCAGTAATTTTGACAACATTTTATTCTCTGACGAAGCCCATTTCCACCTAAATGGACATGTAAACAAACAGAATTGCAGGTATTGGAGCAGCGAAAATCCTAAAGCTAAACATGAGAGGCCACTTCACTCTCCTAAGGTAACTGTATGGGCTGCAATTTCAGCAAAAGGAATCATCGGACCTTACTTTTTTGAAGATTCTCGAGGCCGTTCAGTTACTGTTAATTCTGCCGAGTATGTGAAAATGTTACGGGAGTTCTTAGCACCGATGCTACTGGAATTTGCTGGCTATAATCGTAACACGTGGTTTCAACAAGATGGAGCCACGTGTCACACATCGAACGAGTCCTTGCCGGTGGTCAAAGTTATGTTTCCGGAAAAGCTGATATCCAGACGTGGTGACATCCCATGGCCACCCAGAAGTCCAGATCTATCCCCAGCAGACTTTTTTTTATGGGGTTATTTAAAGAGTCGTGTCTACATTGATAAACCGAATACACTGCGTCAACTTAAAGAAAAAATCATCGAAGAGATGTCGGCGATCTCGCGGTCTCTTTGCAGAAGAGTATTTGAAAACTTCAGGACTCGCGTAGATGAGTGCAAAAACCGAAACGGTGGTCATTTAGACGAAATAATTTTTAAAAAAATAAATTACAACTAATTAGCTTTCTCGTAAATAAACGATTTCTAAAATATGTTAAATGGTTTTTTTTATACGATTTTTTCAAATGTTAACTAATTCATGGCCCACCCTGTATATACGGTTCTACGGTTATTTGTCTTTATAATTCATCTCGTGCTCAGCGGTGAAGGAAAACATCGTGAGGAAACCTGCATGTGACAAATTTCATTGAAATTCTGCCACATGTGTATTCCACCAATCCGCATTGGAACAGCGTGATGGAATATGTTCCAAACCTTCTCCTCAAAAGGACAGGAGGCCTTTAGCCCAGCAGTGGGAGTTTACAGGCTGTTGTTGTTGTTGTATATTAAAATCTTTTACACACAAGTTACTTATCTAAGCTAAATATTAATTTAATATAATATAAATTCCAATCAATAGTTTCATTCGATATAAAATTAATTATTTGTATTTCAATTTTACGTACCTTTTCGTCCACAACAAGATGTATGCCATCTCCTCCGGCTGGGAATATATAGTGTTGAAGCGGTGTCGGTCTGTACTCTGTGTAGACCACGTGACACGGCTGAGAGTGCAGGCGACAAACCCACTCAGCAAATTGCCTCGCATTGGGGATCGTAGCCGATAAAAATACGTAGTGAACATTATCAGGTAACAAAATCAATGTTTCTAAAAATAAAAGAGAATATTATCTATAAAACTGAAGTATCTGTTTGTAATTTTAAAATAACCGTTTTTTAATAGACGCCTGCTATGTATATACACGTATATACCAAAACAATTAATTTTTGAATTTTTGGTCTGTCTGTCTATTTGTTCCAGCTAATTTACGGAACAGCTGGATCTGTTTTGAAGATACTTACACTGGTAGATAAGTGATATAGTAAGGAGTAACAAAGGCTACTTTAGGATTTTATATAAAGTCACACCGCAATATCTAATATGCACGCAGCCATCGCGCATCCCACCACTATTTTTTGTTAAATTCAAATGTGCACCAAGTCGCGAACACAGCTAGTTAAGCATGGCCTGAGTACTTTATAAGTAATTGTGTAGATTATTCGAATCTTACCTTCCCATACAACACCTCTCTCTTTGTCTCTCATATAATGAATCTCATCAAACACTACCCAACCAACTTCTCGCATAATTTCTGATCCTCTATACAACATATTTCTCAGAATCTGTAAGGAAAATTATATGAAAAAATATTAAATGCCAGTGATATTAATTAAATTATTCAAATTAAGATAGAGCATTGGAATGAGAACATAAACCTTGCTTATGCTTATGGTACATTTAATTAAAATATATTTTATAAAATTAAATCACTCATTTAAGTGTATTCAAAACTTTAAATTTCGCTAAAAATTAGTGATCAACAGTTTTTATTATAAGATACTTAGTATTATCATACCTCAGTGGTCATAATAAGACATGACGCCGATGGGTTGATAGTGACATCACCAGTTATAAGACCCACATCATGGAATTCTTCTGAAAACTCTCGATACTTCTGGTTAGAAAGAGCCTTTATTGGTGTTGTGTATATAACTCTTTGCTTATTTTTTAACGATAATGCAATTGCATACCTGGATTAAAAGGGATAATATAAATTTCAAACTTGTACCATCATGACTATTTGCAATGTTTCACTGCCAGGCAAATATGTTTTTTGTATTATGAAATATGATTAATACATAAACATACCATTATAGCAAACTCTTGAAATAATATACCCAATAATCTTACGACAAATAATATTTGCTACATTTTTCTCTTGTATGACCAAGCAATATTGTGACTTTAAGTATTGGAAAATATAGTGACTCTTAGAGATTAAGTCATTTTCAAATTTAATTAAATAACTTTTTAATGTAAGTTTTTTAAAATGGAGACTTAGTTATCAGTTTAAGCAATAATAATGTTAAAGAGTTCTCACACACAACTTTCGAGACATTCTCTCTCTCTCTCTCTCTCGTATGGAAATATGCTCACATGTGCATATTGAGAAATAAAATAAGTAGCAAGAACGTCAGGATTTTAAAAGCAACGATGCAACATTGGTAGTACAGGGTACCAGGTACCAGCTAAAAAACTAAAATCTACTCACTCTGCGACAACAGTTTTTCCAGCTGATGTATGAGCTGACACCAGGACGGATTGTAAATTGTCAATACATAAAATTGCTTCTTTTTGGAAAGGATCTAGAATGAAGCTATATTGCTTAGCAGGCTCCGTTGAGGTCTGTGCTAAAGGTGCATATTCATGGTTTGGGGGTATAGCTACTTCATGTGTACAGCCCTCATGTGTCTCTAGAGTGTGAATTACTATTCTTGAGCTTAACATCTCCACACTGAAAACATGATACACAAATTTAATTAATTTACTTTATTGAAGGTTGATATCAGCTACGAGCACACTCATTGTTTATTCAATCACCAAAGGGAAAAAAGTAACCAAAACATAGAATAAAATTTATTGGTGATATTTATAAAATATTACAACTTTTTTTCTTTTTTCTTTAATTTATTTTGATTTCAATATATATACCTACTGACAAGATTAAATGTAATTTCATTTTGTTGTGCAAGAACAGTAAGGTCTATTATATATGTACATATATTTAATATAGAATTGAAAATTTAAGATTCATAGATTTGTGTAAGTCAGGATGTGAATAATATAACAACAACAATATTACATTTACAGAGTTGTTTTGATGTTAGTAAATTTTTCCCAAAACAAACCACCAACTATAAACATCGCATAACCTTACTTTATGTCACTCATTAGGTCCTCTTCAACCTCCTCTTCTTGTTTTGGTTTTTTAGTGTCCGCATATTCAACTTCTTCGTGTGGACGTTTATTACTTGAAGACGGTTCTTCATCGTTTGTCCTTCAATAAACATTATACCGAGTAATATTTATTGTATTAATACAATATACATCACCGTTATAGTTACAGAATAACAGTCGTTATACATAAGCAAAGGTTATAAATATTACTTACGCTTTTTCCTTGTTTTCTATATTAGGTAATTGTGTAGTAGCTTCATTTTGCATTGGATCGTCAAAACAATCAAAAATACTATTTACGTCAGCCATTTTCAATAAAATAGTTTAAATGAAATGTTAAATAAATGATGTACACATTGCAAACACTGCATGGACTTCTATAGTAATTTATACGTCACATACACACAAACTAAAAGTCAAACGACAAAATCACAAATGTCAAAATTGGATGTTTGAAGACTATAAAAATACCGTATAACGAATTACATAAAAGTATTGGATACAACAAAATAATCGATTTATTATGTTAAATATATAAAGATGATGTAATAAAACATGCAGCATTATACGATTGTATAAAAAAAATGCGTAATTAAGAGTAGTTCATCTTCTTTCTATATAGAATTCTACTATTCATTTTATAAATCATTTGCATGTTATTAAGAAATCAAAAGTATAAATTTTAGACAAAAAATGATTTAGAAGACTTATGAAGATGACTGATGGCTAATGAAAGTGGGATCCCAATAAATCATGTGATTGTTGGTTGTATGTAGGTTTATTCTATTACTTTAACAAAGATACCACATCCATTACTTTTTAAATTATTATTTATTTTTTCAAAAGAAAAGTATTGATTAAATATTTTAATCGAATAATGAAGAACATTCAACGAAACATTGATTCAAAAAATAAAAATATAAGAAAAAGAGACAACTAAGATCTACATATTTTTCATATTAATAATTATTAAAATTATCAAATTTTGAATTAGTATCCCTCCACGGTAAAGTTCGAAATGGTTGCATTATTTATACAGCATAAGCAAATAAATATTAAAACGAGATATACAAGTATCGCTATCGACTATCAGACAGTGTTCGTCTTATTTTGTCAAATCGGCTTTGGGCAC
Organism: Vanessa cardui; assembly: GCF_905220365.1. Lineage (NCBI taxonomy): Eukaryota > Metazoa > Arthropoda > Insecta > Lepidoptera > Nymphalidae > Vanessa > Vanessa cardui. The sequence continues at coordinate 5,039,750 of NC_061123.1, read as the reverse complement.
TGTCAATCAAATTTGATATTTAATTATTTACGTTTATGAGATGTTTAAGCCCATTGAAATATTATTTTATTAAATATTTTTCTTTTTAAATACTTATTTATCATAAATGTATTAAAATTTTAGTGTTCTATTAGGGTTTCAAAAACTAAAGTTTCTTATTCTGAAGACAGTTACGAGATGAAAATAAATCTAAAGAACCAAAACAAAATATAAACAAAAAGAAAAGGTTATGGCTGAAATACTCTCTGACTCCGAAAATTCTGAGAGTGCAGAACGCGTAAGTATTTTTATTAGTTATTGTAAGTATTTAACTTTTTAATTACTTATACGTTGCTTATCTAAATTATTTACTAAATCTATTAAGTACATCAAGTAATTTAAATATTTGTTCAAGCCTACAAGACCTTCCTTGGCCCAAGTGAAGGCTGTGATAGATTTTATGCAAAAACACCCTGACCTGGCTCATAGGAAGTTAAGATATGGCATGAGTCATGAAAAGTTCAAGAAACTATGGATAGAACTTTCCAATATTGCCAATTCAATGAAAGGAGCAATGAAGTCTACTAAAGGCTGGATTAAGGTATTTCTTAGCACAATACATAATTAAATCTAATACTTGAATTTATCATAGTTTTTACACAATTTAAAGACATAATAATAGTTATAAACTTCTACAAGTACTGTGTCTATTATTTAGAATTAATATAAATCTTAAAAAAATCTACCGATTTATGTTACTAGTTCTGGTCAGATAAACGAAGAAGTGTTATGTTGAAACAAAAACATTTTAATGAAGGGAAAACCCAAGACAAACTCACACCTCTAGAGCAGAAGATATTGAATATCTGTTTCATTGGAAAACCAGGGAGTAAGTAAACAATATTATGAACATTAAAAAAAAGGGTCGGCATTAGAAATTCGCATCTCGAATTTGATGATAGTAGGGGTTGTTTCTTAAAGGGGTTGCTCCCCTCTCTCGAAATATACCACTCCCAACCCGCGGAAACCCATAGTTTTTTTTTAATGTGCGTTTAAAGTTACGTGTAACGGATCGATATTTTACATTATAATTAACCTTAAATCATTATTTTTTATGTTTACTAGCTTTTATCTGTATTATATTTCAACAAATACTACGTTAATTTATAGTAAAAAAAAAACTTGTAAAAATTTAATTTAATTTTGTAGTGAAGTGATTCTTTTATAAAGAACGTAATAATCACCCAGAAGATTTTACAAACATGATAATAGAATACAATATAATATAAAATATAAAAAAGATCAAGTCAAGTATATATACAGATAAATGGTTCTTATAAATTTCTAAAATATACCTATTGTTGTTTCTATTTTTCACCCAACATTAACAGCCCCCTCATAGGAGCGGCGAAGCCACTCCAGCAACAAAAATAGTAGATAGTTATAGTAGTTAAGGATAGCCGATCGCCGAGCGAGCGAAGCGAGCGTGCCGCGGCAGCGGCCGGCGCAGCGCCAGAAATCACATTGTATACCAATAATTGAAATTTTATATCTCTCTCTCCTTCCTAAATTTAACTAACAGTACAAATTTTGATAATATTGAAATTTAAAAATTGAATAAAAAAAAACTAATGATTTCCGCGCGGGGGGAGTGGTGGTGTAGGTATTACACCACCCACCCTTACCCCCCACCCCTTCCCCAACCTTAAATTCGGGATGCGAATTTCTAATGCAATCCCAAAAAAAAACATATTAGGTACATGAAATAACTGGTTAGTGCAAAGGATTATTTTTTTAATTTTATTTTATATGTTACATTGTTTTAAAGTTCATTTTGATTTACTGTCTAATAAATCAAACTCAAAAAAAAAAATTATAATAACAAAATCTCTTGCATTAACATTATTCATGTGTATTACATAGTAATATCTTCATTAATAAGTATGTAAAAAAATAAATGTTTGCAATATTTGTATTAGCAAGTCTGAAGTTATTTGAAGATAACTTAACTTTAACACATCTTTACAGAAAGAAGTAAAACGGTAAAAAAAGAACCATGTAATGGTGATAATGGTTCTACAGATGATATATTTAGTAAAGATGAAAGTGACTTAGAATTTCAAGATACAAGAAGACTAGTGTCGACCGAAGCAGATGAACGCCACATGAATATTATGGAGAAAATGGCAAGTGACGTTATTATTTATTTCAAATAAATTATTTAGTGGATGAAAGATGGAGGATAAACTTACATTAGGAGGGAAAATGATTGTTTGGTAAAAGTTTTACCAAAATGAGTTATTAATACTGTGATCTAAATATCTGTTTAAGAGATGATAATTGTCAGAGGCATTTTTCTTTAGATTGGTTTTCACATTACCAAAATTAGACATGAATCTGACTTTAAAATATAGGTGTCTCTCTCACGTCTTTTCAACCAACTTCAAAAAGGAGGAGGTTATCAATTCGTCTGTATTTTTTTTTTAAACTGCCTAAAGGTGTTTAAATTAGAAGCTAGATACAATTAATTGTAATATTTTATACCAGCATACATAAATTCTAAAAAACAATACAAATGTAGTCAACAAAATACAATTTGTTGTAGGGATGCCTCATTATTTCTTATTTAATTAAAAATAATTACATTAGACTTTTTTTTCGAGATTTTAATCTTTGTATATCTACAGGTGGAAGTTATGGATCAACAAGCATCAGCTATGATGGAAATGGCTAAGGCTACTCTTAACAATTCAAAAGCCATGGAAAGAATAGCTGAAGCATCCCATAAACAGGTAACCTAATAATTCTAATAAGCTATTTATATCGTCAACTCTGAAATTTGAGAATGTTTAATACTAAATAACTTCTAAGGTTGATCATACCTGTTTGAAATATTGCCAATAATTTGGCTTTGATTTTTGGTAAATATTTTACTTACTAAATTAATAGTTTGTTTAAATTTATTTGTATTGTAAAGTAATAAATAAGTCTTATATTAATAATTTTGAGTCTCAATCACATAATTGTTTATAAAATGTACTAATTCTTTATAATTATTTAAGTCAAACATAGATATAAATTTTAATATAATTTCATGATAAAACTGGTTCACAATTATATATATCATAACATAATTTTGTGATATTTCTGTAAAACAGACAGCTTAAAAAGAAGCCGTAAATATAATTTTATTTAGGTGGGCTAAAAATGTTTATTTGTAATCAGTTTCTTAGAATAATTCTTTTAACTTACTTTAATTTGACTAACTTTAACTTTATCTTATTCAAATTTTATCTACAGGCACTGGCAGTTGATAAACTAGCTGGCACATTTGAGACGATAAATGCATCAGCGTATGAAGTAAGGAATGCCATTATAAGTATTGATTACACAATGAAAAGATGCTTTTCAACGACTGCACCACAACACAGACAAAATACGAATCTCTTTAGTTAATTACATTATTTATGTATGTGTGATTGAATTTCATGTGAGAATGTCTTTTCTGTATTTTAAATCCTTTTTTACTCTGTAACAATAATTTTTTTTTTAGATTCAAGGCAATGAAAAATTATAATTATTTTTGCTAAGGTATTTATTAATTGTACTGTAATTAAAATTTAAAATCATAATCAGTTTTAAGAATTATGTACTGGTAAGCATATGGAGTAACAGAAGTATGTTAAGAATCTATACTAGCTAGTATGTTGTGTGGTGGCTATGGGGACATTGACAGTTGTTTTCAGGTGTTATAGAATGTGCTTGAACAATTGTACAAAATTTCCCATGCTTTCGGACATATCACCGTTGGTAAGATAAATATGCCAAAAAGGTATATTAGATCAAAGATTATATTTCATGTTCTGCTAACGTTACAGTTCCTATAAGCTTTTTTATTTGTATTTCTGACGTTGATGGCACGACTGCAATACGGTTTCGTTAATTTTTTCATTGCGTTCTTTCATAGAGCTCTCGAAAAAGTAAAGTATGAAGTCTACATTTGTTCTGGTACCTTTTAGTCTTGAGATTGATTTACCAATTGGACGGCGAAAGGATGAATTAGAACGCTTGATGGATACCCAATTTTAATCGTAAATTATTAATTTCCACTACCTACTAAATCAAATATCATATGCTCTATGAGCTAGATCATATCATAATGTTTCCATTTCTAGAATGATTCATGCGGTATGGTTGATTTTCTACTAAATTCATGTTTTATGAACTAGGTTTTTAAATTTTCGATTTAAGTTGTGATTTTTTTTTGATACTCATAAGTGAAATGCTTACTAATAGTAAAATTACTTTGATATCTCATAGCAGTTACCTGGCGTGGCTTATCATATAAATCTGAGTTATATTATTGTGTAAGTTGGCATTTTATTCAACTTATCATGGACGAATATCTTGAACCTTAGATACGGTTAACGTATAAGCCCGCCGAAAGTATTCAATTGTGTTCTTAATCTTATCCTCTGGTCTTACCTGTATGGAGTATAGAGGAAAGGAGGAACGTCTCTTGTACGAATGTGTCCGTTATAATGCGTTAAATTATGGTGTTACTACAGTAGCAACGGTAAATTTCAACGTAAACTCTAGTTCCTATTATATTTTTACCGTCACTAACTACTCTAGTTACCAAAAATATGTTTTTTCCTTACTATTTACACGCTAGGCGCTGCAATCCATCAACAATCAACTACTACGATTCGTACAACACTCATATGATACGGTTAGCTTACCAACTACCCTCCAATCGTAATTGTAATCACATTTCAATCGGCATCAAATTCGAAGTTTTTTTTTTTAATAGTAATTATCAGCCTCATGTCAAACGTACTGAGACTGACAGATAAATGGAAACAATTTACATGATATGATATGATATTAGCGAGCAATGTCGGACGATGAGACATATTGTCATGGGTATGAACATAGAGTATTAGACTCAAACGTATTATGGGACTTCACACGAAATTGCTGTTTTTAAATGAGATTACGTAATTGGTCTTAACGCTATTACTATAAATAAATCTTTAAACAGACGAAAATACGGACGATCAACAGTATTGCAGTTGACCCATCATAATTATGTTATATTAATCTATTTTACGATATATTTTAAAATATTTATTTCAAATGAATATTTGTGCCTAAAATAGTATACAGTTTTACCTCGATCTCCATTATTGTAAGTATCGTGACGTATTAAAAATAAATCTCATTTAAAAAAAAAATGGTTTCATTTTCATTGAATACTCATATTTACCTTATAATAAGAGACAAATATTATCTTATCTGTATATAAAACTGTTATCGCTTTTATCAGTAAGACCAACACTGCTCCATTTCTATAGAAATGCGTCAGAAGTTTGTGTTATGGGTTAGATATGCATTCAGAATGCAATGTTTCCGTTTAGTATTAATAAACAATGTTGGTCTTAGTTTGTTTCGCAATACTGACCACGATTAACACATGCGTTGGAACTCTTTGTCCGAAACAATGTGACTGTGATATGGACGTTGGTTTAAACCGAGCCACATGTGTGGACCAAAACATTGTTAGTGTGGATGTGGGTGTGCCCAAAGAGGTGCAAGTTTACAGCTTAAGCCGGAATGTTATAAGTGAACTGGAGAACTTTTGTTTTAAGGTATGTTAATGAAAGTACACTATTAATTGTGATAGATTTTTTTTTAACCAATAAATTGTACCGTTTCTTAAAATTCTTATTATAAATTGAAATATTTAACACTTTATAATCTTAGCATTGATAGTCCTAGAGATTGGTTATTAAATTCAACATTCTTGAAGATCTATTATATCTGTATCGAACCGATAAAAGCCACTATCTTCCGTTTTCAACTTCAAATATATAAAACATGTAATTCTAAACCTTATTTTTCTTTTATTATTCTAACTTAAATGTCAGCTATAATATATTATTATATTTCATAGGTTATAATTACTTAAAAATAATTCTTAGTTTTAAATTAAAATATTTTGATTTAAAAATACAATACTAGTACTTCAGAACTTCAAGCGTTGCCATTGTTTAATTATCATTGTTCGAAACCCAATAAGATTATCAACAAGCTTAACGAAATATACCAATAGGTATTGATTATTTATGATACAAATCGAGTTATTAACTCATCGATTTGATGGATTTGCTCGAGTGCAGTAGCATTCTTATTATATTTAATTACGTTTTTTTTTTACAGGCGGCTGGATATACAAATCTCAAAATATTGGATTTGTCGTATAATCTTATATTTTGGATTGGTTTACATGCATTTTCTGGCTTAGATAAGTTAACTAACTTGGATCTCAGCAACAATAGACTGAGGTTTATTCCTTCGGACTTGTTTTGGGACACGCCACAGCTAGAAATATTAGATTTGTCATCAAACGTTTTCGAACATTTGAATAATGAACCGTTTATAATACACACGAAGCTGGAAGTATGTATATTAGCAGATATTATTTAGTGTTTTTAAAAATATATTCCATTTATTGTATCCTCATATCTTCTGTTTTAGGTTTTAAATCTCAACAATTGTCGTATTAAATATTTACCAGTGCGAATGTTAAACAGACTGCCTAACTTGAAACAGATAGATCTCAGCGAGAACTACATGGTCAGTTTAAATTTGAACGTGATACGACCTCTAAGAAAACTAGAGAGAATAAAGTTAAGAAATGAATATTGGCAATGCAACCCAGATTTCATCGCGGTTGAGACGTGGATTACTTCGCACAATATCAAATACGAAAAGCAATGTACAAGAAAAGCCCCTAAAATGTCTGAAAAGATGATTTCTTTGGTCGTTGAAAAAGAGTCAGTCGATGTTAATACAGTTTGGAACGTAACTGTCGACAGAAATAATTCTATAGCGGAAGTTGAAACAAATAAAACGAAACCGATGACAACTTTTGAAAAATTCGACCGAGATTTTTCAGCTGTTCAAGCGTTTGTTATCGGCCTGGAAGTGGGCCTGGCAATCGGTGTAGTCTTTACTTATATTTGGTTAGTTAAATTTTGTAGTTGCAAGTCAGTGTTTTCTAGGAGGCCACAAACACGACGACAGCGTAGGATGCAAAGAGTGGACGGGGACATGAGAACTAACTTACTTTGGAATAATGTTGCGAACCCTGATTTAGAAACGCCACCACTTTATCGAAGACAATTATCATTACCGGAACGAAGTCCGCCGTTTCCTGCAGCTAACATAGCTGGTTTACAGGTTGACGCAATACGTATAGATAGGTCAGAAACGCCTCCTCCTCCTTACAACGAATGTCGTTTAAATATATAAACCCTTGTTATAAGAAATGTATGTTAGTAGCTTGTAAGCACTTGTAGATATTATAGCAAATGTATAATATCGAATCATTTTTAACCAACTTCAAATAGGAGGAGGTTATCATTTCGTCTGGATTTTTTTTTCTAATGTCGAATTTATAATTACTTACATTATAATTAACAAATCATAATTAAGACGCAATCTTAATTATGATTTGTTAATAGGTTTTGCTGTCGTTGTTTATTGATTTTTGACTGATATTTGAATTAAAGTTTATCGTTATTAATTTAATAGTTAATGAATGATAGTGTCTCACAGATACATATTTTATATAAAAATAATTGACATACTTAGACTTTCCTTTTTTATAATTAACATTGCAGAATTTAGAGAACACGTGAGTAATATTATATAAATTTTGAATGCTTATATTCAGTAAAATAAATAATTATGTGATCTATTGGAATGAGTGTCCATTGTCTAACGTTACTCCAATAATCATTTGTAAATTGTAATCCACTTGTGATAATATTGACTGACTGGAGCGTGTAGTGGACGCCTTAACCGAAATTAACCTCTCTACCAATGGAAAAATTTTGGTTTGTGTTGCTATTTTAACTAATAGACCTTTTTATTTGTTTTATTATTGTAGTCATTAACTTAATTATGACATTCTAAAAAAACAATTAACATTTAATAATAAATAGATTAACCATTCTTTGGTATCATTTTTCAGTTATTTGTTTTATTTAACTAGTAATTAACTAAAATGGCATCTTGAAAGTCAGCTAAACTGTTTTCGTTACTTTGGAGGCAAAATTAAAGAAGATTTACGCAGTTAAATGAAATATTGTTGTATTACAAGTGAAGATACATTAATCAAGAACTGTTTTTAGTACATCATATATCGCACTTATCAGAAAAACACTTGTGATATTCAAGAGGTACGTATACAAGAGTACGGTTTGTTTCGGTTTTTCCTTTTCACGTAGAAAAAAGTTTCAACAGATTATATATATACGTAAAAATCGAACTAAGTTCTTTGCCGTAGTGTCAATATAATACATATTAGATACTAATCGAAAACATTCAAGGTTTAAACTATATTACTACTTTTTAATGATTAAATATTTTCCTAACTCTGTGAATAATTTTATTTTTTATACCGTTACTTTTATCCACGATGTTAGTTTTATTTATTAATTTAAGGTTTAGGTTTACTGTACAAATTAATTGACGTAGTATAAGGCGCTTTTATATTTGAGCTGTAGGAAAAATAAAACAAATAAAAAAAGAAGCAAAAATATAGAATATTTTATTTACTTCATAAATACCATTATCACATTTTTCTTATAAATGATTTTAAATTAATATAAAATTATATGCTTAGTCAGACTCGTACGGTAGAATTTAATATAAATTCTTTATAAACTAATCAAATTAAATGGGTAACTACATAATTTTTTTGTACATGACATAACACAACCTCATGGCAATAATTGCATCAAAATACTTTATGGCATTTTCATGGCATTATATAAAATCACCATTGCAGGTTAATAAAATAAAAGTTATCTAAGCGAAATTATCATTGATAAAAAATACTTTACAAATCCATTGTCATTTTAAATATAAAATCTTATTAATCTAATTCATTTGAAATGTAAAAAAGGAATGTTAAAAATGTTATCAAATTGAAATTATCTTTGAATATTTAAAATATATTACATTTGATCTATTTTAGAGCTAAAGGAACGAAAATAAATGTAATTATATGACTATGCTTATTACAAAAACGTTTCGAATATTTCGTTGTAGAATCCATGTATAAAACATACAAATTTGTACACAAATCATTCAATAAAATAAAGATTGCATAATTATTCACAATGAATAAAAAAAATATTTATATAAAAGAGTCAATATATTACGATTTATATACTATAATTGTTTTAAAAAATACGTATTACTGATATTGTAACTAATATAATTCGAGTTTCAAAATTATATGCTATGTATAGGCTTATTGATATAAAACACTACTATTGTATCACTGAAAAAATCCTAATATAACTTTGTACATATAATAAAAATATGAGGGATATTTTAAATCTACTTCTTATCAGGCACATCATGGCATTTTTTTCAATATTAATCTGAAAATTTTATACATAAGTAATATTTATTCCAAATACAATATGATCTGTAAAATTTATTCTTAAATATAAAATTATTTTACAAGTAATTTAAATACAAATAAAACACAGTTCAATCATAATAATATGAACTGAATTGACTTTGAATTTGTCATTTCACTATCTACGTATAAAAACAAATAATCCCAAATAAAAATATATTTGTAAATTAGACCCACATGTCATGATTTAAATATTGTTAAAAACCTGTTAATACAAATGATGATATCAAAAATGATTTATCACTACAGATATGCCTATCCCGTTGTACACATATATTATTTTGGCATGTCTAGAAATATAGCCATTCACCACATGTTCGGTTACAAATTGCAAGTGTTATTTCCAGTTTCTTAAATGCTGAACAATGTTACTTGAGCTTAATCTGAACGATCATTGGTCAGTGTCAGTCGTTGACGAAATAAGTGACCATTGACTGTTTAATGTTTTTTTAAAGACTTTACTAATCTTTTTAAGAATTTTTGGATGTCAAATTATATTTACAATTTGTCACAATAAATTTAGCTCATGTAACTGATTATCACAGAATTTTCTGTATTGTATTTAAAAGTTTCAAAAATTTCTCTACACACTAGGGAATCGATAAATAGTACCTAAAGTTAATAATGTTTCAAATGTCATGTTATATGTATCATGAAATTATTACCTTCATATATTTTTTAATGCTAATTCATCGTTATCAACTGCAATCTGTCCAATGTTAACATAGTCGGGATTCTGGGCGAAGATGTCGACGAGTTTGCTGAATGAAGGCCTGAGGTCGGGACTGTAGGCCCAGCAGTCGAGCATCACTTGATAAATTTCATCGGGACAGTCCTCTGGTCGTTCGAGACGTTGACCACTCTCTACTACTTGTATTGCCTTTAAAATAAAAATAAATTATATAAATATCAAACAATACATTGACATGCTATAATATTTTTGAATCCATTATCTGATTGTATATATGTAAAAAAAAGGATGGCAGAATCGACCCATATTAATGAAAGGTGTCACTTATAGTCGAGATGACCGTCGGGTTAGAACGAGTGCATTTTAACCGATGATTGCGGCTTCAAACCAAGGCGAGCACCGCTGATTCATGTGCTTAATTTGTCTTTATAATTCATCTCGTGCTCAGCGGTGAAGGAAAACATCGCGAGGAAACATGCATGTGACAAGTTTAAAAAAAAATTCTGCCACCTGTTTATTCCACCAACCCGCATTGGAACAGCGTGGTGGAATGTTCCAAACCTTCTCAAAGGGAGCGGAGGCCTTTAGCCCAGCAGTGGGAATTTACAGGCTGTTGTTGTTGTTGTTGTTGTTGTTGTTGTCGTCACTTATATTCTTATTTACCACTACATTTAAGCTTATCACCTGTGTGAGGAGTGGGGATGACAATAGTCGATCCCGAGACGAGACTTTACATCGCTAAGCGACCCGTGAACCATTGCGCTATTGACGCTTAAAACTCATAAGTGGAGGAAAGACAATTTGGTGAGTGGTAAGTTCAATTTGGGCTGCGTTATCATTAAAAGCACTTCCGTTATTAATCTTAATGTTTACTTAAAGATATTTGAGAATATAATTAATCAAAATCGCTAAGTCGTTTCCACCTTTGTCTGATATTTTTTGAAAGGTGAGTATGGTTTTGTCCCTATGTATTATTGCTACCTGAGAAAAGGATGTTTTTGAAAACTAACCTCAATTCCTCGCATTTCACCATAGGGTTGCTGGCCGTATGAGAACATTTCCCACAACGTAACGCCATAACTCCAGACGTCGCTCTTGTGACTAAAGGTGCCGTAGTTGTACGACTCGGGGGCGTACCACTTGATAGGCCATTTACCTCCGTGGCTCGCTTTGTAGTACGAACTGTCGGTTGACAGGGCGCGAGAGAGACCAAAGTCGCTTATTTTCGCTTGACACCTAATGAGGATAAAAAGTAAAATTAAACAGTTAGTTGTTTTCTTAAAATGGATATTATTATATACTTGTGTTGAAAAGTTGTTTAAAGACGAATCCTTAGACATAATTTGATTGAAATTTAAAAAATTGAAAATATTTTAAATATAGTTGCAAATTTGGTCAAGTAAAATGTGATTACTTTACACTAGCAGTCGCCCGCTCGTGTTTCAGTGTTAGGCAAAAAAGCAGCCTATGTCCTTTGAGTTCAAGTTTGCTTCATACCCAGTTTCAACAAATTCGGTTCATCGATTCGGTCGTAAAAGAGACAGACAGAGTTACTTTCTCATTTATAATATTAATATGGAAATACAGATTTGTGCTTAATCTTTACAAAGATTATTAGAATCTAATACAATACTGATAATATTGGTTTGGGACATAGTGAAACAGTAACATAAGTGAGTGATGTGTAACCTGGTGGCCAGAAGGATGTTCCTGGCGGCCAAGTCGTAGTGAATCAGTAACATAAGTGAGTGTCTAACCTGCTGGCCAGAAGGATGTTCCTGGCGGCTAAGTCGCGGTGCACGAAGCGGTTCCGCTCGAGATAGGCCATGCCGCAGGCCACCTGCCACGCCCACAGGCGCAGCTCGTAGCCCGGCGACGGCCGCTCGGTCGCGCGCAGTAGGTACTCCAGCAGCGAGCCCAGAGGCACCAGCTCTTGGACCATCGCCAGCGGCGGGCCCTGTCGCACAACGAATACTTAGCAATCATTGTAGATAGTTCAATTAAAGATATGTTCAAGAACATCTTGAATGTCATAAGCGACTATATCATTAAAACAGTATAGTAAACAGAAGGGAGTGGCGACAGCCAGGTAGCGTAGTGGACAGATTCACTTACATGAGAACAGTATGATAAATATAACAATAACAAAAAATATATTCGCCTTACAGATATTTCGTTAACGGAATAGAATATAGTAAAATAGCTGTGTGTATTTTAGTCGCTACAAAAGTGGGTATTCTCTAAAATATATTTTGAGAGTTGTGACTTGAACCCGCTAACTGAGCTTACATTTATATTACATTTTTTATATAAGATGGTAATTTGTTATAAAGTTGTGCTCCATCGAAAGTAATATGTTTTTTTTCAAATTTGGTTCTAATTTTTGGGAGTACTAATAAGCTTGGTCTACAGGTAACTTGGCTACTTATTGCTTTGTTTTAAAAATATCAATTCTGAATGTATAGATTTATTAATAATTTTTCTAATGAGAATACAAGAATTATATACATAAAGTTGTCGTAGGTTCATAATGTTTGTTTCTTTGTAAAGTTTAGTTGTTGATGTCAAAGGTGGATATCTAAGAAGTATTTTAATAATTTTATTTTGTTTTCTTTGAAGTTCTTGCAATTTTGTTTTTCCAGTATTACCCCGTATTTCTATTAAATACAATAAATGCGATTTTACTAGCGAATTGTAGATGTTTTACTTTATTTTTTTAGGTATGCATTTTGAAATATTTGTTAATGACCCAATTAAAGAGGAAAGTTTTTTACTAATGTAGTCTACTTGATATTTGAAAGTTAAGTGATTGTCTATTCGTAACCCTAAATATTTTTCACTGTTTTTCTGCTCAATTGGAAAATTGTCAATAGTTAATTGAAAATGCGGTGCAATCCTTTTATTTTTAGTTTTGAATACAACGTAACAAGTTTTGGAAACGTTAATAGTTAAAAGATTTTGATTGAACCATTTATGCAAAACATCTAAATCACGTTGAGCTTGAGAAACTATATCATTTATGTTATTACCGAAATAGAATAAACAAGTGTCATCTGCATACAAAGTCAGGTGACCATTTAGTTTCAAAGTTGCAATATCGTTTACATAAATTAAAAAGAGAAGTGGTCCCAAAATTGAGCCCCGTGGAACTCCACAGGGCTCAATTTAAGCAAAGCAAAGCACTACTTTGTATATCACCAATTTTGACGATTTGCAATCTGTTTGTTAGGTACGATTTTAACATTTCTAGTGCAGTACCTTTGATACCTATGTTTTGAAGTTTATGCAATAAGATTTTATGACTAACGGTATCAAAGGCTTTTTTTAAGTCGATAAATACGCCCAGAGCTATGTTCTTTCTATCTAGGTTCTGTTTTATTTTTGTTACTAGATCTACAGTTGCAGCAGTGATGTTACTTCTAGCTCTAAAGCCGTATTGTCGTTCAGTAATGAAATCAAAAGTGTCCAAATACGTTATTAAGTGGTTGTGAATTAATTTTTCTAAGATTTTTGAGCGAACATGTAGCACAGATATTGGACGATAATTTTCTGGGTTTGTTAAAGATCCAGATTTGTGTACAGGTGTTATTTTTGCGATCTTTAATGAGTCTGGGAATAGTCCCTCGGACATAAGCTTGTTAAAACAATATAAGCTAAACTACTAGCGTATCGCGTGTTATACTAATTAGCTAATGTTTTATTACTTCTTAGATTCGTGTTGTTCACACGAATCTTTACCTAGCAAATAGTCAGCAGGAAACGGGTAATGTAATCGACTCACGAGGGAGACGCCGATGATGCGCACGATGCAGGGGTGGCGCAGCGCCATCATGAGCCGGGCCTCGGCCAGGAAGTCGCGGCGCGTGGCGGGCGCGTGGTGCGCGCGCAGCGTCTTGACGGCCACGGGCGCGGGCGCGCGGCCGGCGGCGCGGTGCACGCCGCGCACCACGGCGCCGAACTCGCCCTCGCCCAGCACGCCGCCCAGCGTCAGCTCGCTCAGCGGGATCAACTCTGGACACGACACCCCGACTCATTTCGTATTTACCACACACTTCTCACACAAATAACATAAACATGTGTTTTATTACTTATGTAGCATGTTACGTGTACTCTATTCCGACCATATCAGGAAAGAAGCCAAATAAACAACATTTTACAGCAAATTGACGCGATATGATTGGTCGAGAGCTTGATTCTTATGGATTCTCATGGATAGAAACTGTTATCGGTATTTTGGAAGTAAACTCTCAGTCGAAATGTGATGTTGGTTAAGGGCAATAGTGTTGTATTATAAATAAAGATATATTAATCAGAAACCCTTAGTAGTGCCCAATATAGCTGAGTTATTAAAAAATCGCATGAAATACGAAAATCTAAAGTTTGTTTATCTTTTTTCCAATCCTCATGGGAATAGACTATATGTACAATATAATAATAATACAAAAATTATATTTTAATTAAAAATATTTAAAAAAATAAATGACACCGACTTCAAAGTGATCACTAAAAAAGTAATAAAATAATTTGATTTAAACACTAAACACATTATTGAAGTCCTACCTTGCAGTGTGGATAGCTGGCCTTCAGAATTTATTGATATTTCATTGTAATTCTCAGCTAGGGAAACCACTGCACTATTATTAACTGGTACTTTGTATGTGTCGTTATCCGTTTGACTGTCGTCATTGTTGTTTATACTGTCGTTGTTGAAGTCAGAAGAGAATGATAAATTTCTTGTGAGGAGTTCGAAAGCATTATTGTTGATTGCGGATTCATCTTTCAAAATATCATGCTTTACGAGTGACAGCGACTGGTTCAACATTGCTCGCTTCGGTGAAGATTTCTTTGTTCTTGGCATTGTTGAGAACTGAAATATACAGTCACACACGTTAGCAAAACTAAATTTTTAAAAAAAGTTAAAGACTACATTAAATTCATGTATTAATTCATATAAGAATATAATAGAAATATAAACTAGCATATAAAAATGAGTAGAATTATTTTTAATAATAAGCAATTAGAACTTTAATTGATATCATTAGTCAAACTGTCAAATATATACATACTTGTTTGTGTCGTAGAAAATTACTAAGAGTATATAGAAATAAAATTGTATATACAGGATTATTGGCAATTCGACGTATATCCGTTACGAGGTGATAGGAGTGACTATTTGCAATAATTCACAAATGGTTCACATTTGGATTATGCGTATCTCCCCTATCACCTCCTAGCGGATGTACGTCGAATTACCAATAACCTGTATATGTATAATAAAATTGAAATTTTTTGTATATCTTTTGGCCTTGAAATAAAAAAATATGATCTCACCTCGGGCAAGGGAGGCTTAGGCTTGGGGGGCACAGGGGTCGTTAGTCGTGTGGGTAAACCATCAGGCACCGTGCTGTAATGTTCTATTAATCTCTCCAATGACTCTAAATATGGCCCGTCATCTATGAACAACCACTCGTTCTGAAATTAAATCAATTGTTTAAAAATTAAGCAATATATTTAAAAAAAATAATTTAAAGGCTATTTGACAATGCGAAAAATAAATTATGAATTATTGTAATCAGTGTATATTATGAGTTTAAAAATGGTTATTTACTAACGAAACTTGAAAATTATACATAATTTATTCAAAAATCAATAAATAAAAATGCGTTTTTTCAAACGTTTGTCACTTGACACAAAACGCTCCTAATTGGCCGGGCTTATGATGAAGTCACTTTGTTGAAAAACTTGCTTTTCTACTACATGTACCACAGATTAAAATACAGCAAAGTGACGTCATCGACCCCATTGCAGCGCCATATTGTCCAAGTAGCGTTTTCGGGCGTTATTTGAATATGGAATTTTTAATATGATATTTTTCGGCAAATATGTACTAGAAATATAAAAATCTACTTTTACTGGGTTTCTTAACCTCTACTAAATAATATAAAATGGATTTTAAAAACCAGTCAAATATCCCAATATATAAAGTAAGTAAAGTAAAGTAACAGCCTGTAAATTTCCCACTGCTGAGATAAGGCCTCCTCTTCCATTAAGGAGAGGGTTTGGAACGTATTCCACCACGCTGTTCCAATGCGGGTTGGTGGAATACACATGTGGCAGAATTTCGATGAAATTAGACACATGCAGGTTTCCTCACGATGTTTTCCTTCACCGCCGAGCATGAGATGAATTATAAACACAATTAAGCACATATATATAGTGGTGCTTGCCTGGGTTTGAACCCGCAATCATCGGTTAAGATGCACGCGTTCTAACCACTGGGCCATCTCCTCAGCCTATTATATATATGTAATAATTTGTAAGTACTTCTTTTCTGATAATGAAGTTGTAGGGCGTGTTTTCGCTGAGCATCGTGAGCACGTAGGCGCCGGTGTGTCGCTCGCTGTAGCGCACGAGGAACACGCCGTCGGTCGCTTTGTCCTGCAGGTTGTGTTGGCTGCAGTACTCCTCCAGCGTTTTGACAGCTTCGTCGCGATTCAGCGTACCGTGATACCAGTGGCTCTTTGATGTATTCGATTCTTCTGGCTTATAATTTTCTGTAATCAAATTTGCATATTGAGTACAAGTAAAAAAAAATTGAATTTAATAAATAAAGATTTTTTTATGGAATTACATTTCATAAATGTATTTGCAGAATGGTACAAAAGCTTGTACAAGTATAGCTATATACTTGTACAAGCTTTTGTATAGTATAGTATTGTATACTAGTATAGCATTGATAAAGAAACGAAAAATTCTATAAACGAAAATATATATGAATAAAGTCGTTATTGTTTGCATTAATCTTTTTGAGTCAATATGGATATGTATTGTCACAGATTCTACCACTAAAACAAACTATGTATATAAGTTATATGTATTGGTCATTGTAAAGTGAACTGTAAGTTTCTGTATGAGTAATAAAGTTCTTTAACCTGAAATACTTACTGAGTAATTGGTAACATTCAGTGTGACCGTAATGCTTTGCCAATTGAGCGGGCGTCTCGTGAGCTAATGTTCTGGGGTGGGATGGAGCTTTCAATCTTAACAATACCTACAAGAAATATTATAACATATAATTCATATATCAAATTAGAAACACATGTATATGTTACATAAGCATAAACAAAAGATCGATAAGTAAAATTTTGCTGTCCAGCAATACAAAAGTAACAAATTTTAGAAAAACATAAATTGTCTTATCACTAATAGAAATCTCTAACAGGACAATTAAAACAAAATTACATGCTTGTAGGAGATAAGCAATTAATCTATACTAATATTATATTAGTAACTTTAGCCTAGTAATTTTGTCTGAGTGTTTATGATCTTTTCCAGCTAATTCACTCGATCGGATTTTATACCTTACACTTGAATTTTTAAACGCGAGAAAAACCGTAACATATTGTTTACAATTTAACGCATTAATTTTCGGTATAATCTATTAAAGTAAATTACACTTAATTTATAAAAACTCTAACCTAAACTTAACGAAATATTATGAACTAAAGAAATTGTACGTTTTATTGTAAGTTGTATAAACGTTCACAATCTTTCGATAGTTTACAATTCCGCGAGATAGATTATAATCTAAATTGCAATCATATTTCACGGTTCACAATATTTCGACAGTTTACAATCGCACGAGATAGATTATAATCTAACGACGTTTGTAAACTTACAGTGAGGTATACAAGAACATCTTTTTTTTTAAAAAAAACTTCAAAGTACCCTTATGCATTCAATGTGTCCTCTCTGTGCAGCATCATGAAGAGGAACCTTGCCTGTGGGTGCGTGTCTCATTTGATAGTTCGCATTTCCTTTCGTTATTAGCAGTTCTGTTGTGCTGGGCAAGTTGTTCTGGCAAGTGTACTGCAATAAAATAATATGACCAATGTTAAGAAGTAAAATATATCAACAATCTGTTAATCTAATACAAATGACTCATATATGTGATGCATTGACTGATGTACCAATGATTTAAAAAAATATTGCATAAATTTAATATAATGAATATGTACTATGTAGTTACTGGCTGGAGATTATCTAACTTATTTGGTTTAATTATATAGACATTAAAAAATAAGAACAAATTCAAGTATGATCAAAAAATTTAAATATATTTATCTCGACTATTTTCCCATGAGTAAGTGAGATGAAATATAAGGTGTGAAGTTGTCCATTTCCAATGACTTGTAACTTAATTTGCATTTTAGTGAGCAAATTCATCATGAATAGTAATTATACTAGTTATTAAACTGACATCTTGCTCTAATGAAATTTATCATAAGGGGCCTGTAGAAATATACTTTCAAAATGCTAGAGTGTCCTTTGTAAGGGAACTTACATGCAAAGGCGTGTATCCGAACGAATCTCGAACGTTGACAGTAGCGCCACTCTCTATCAACTTAGCCAAGATGTTGTCCCGGCCTGCTTTAGCAGCTATGTGCACTGCTGTTTGTCCGTCTTGGTTCTTGGCGTCGCGACTGCGATAACCGCACGCCAGCAACTGGGAGACTATGTTATAGTCCCCTGCTTCTGTTGCTCTGAAAATAAATGAAATGCATCATTATTATATTGAGACCGATATCTAAAATCCAACAATATTTATATTGTTATCTAGATTTTATGAATTAAATAATTTATACTACTTATGTTCTAATTAGAACATACAAAATTGAATTCATACAATCTTGTTTTAAGTTTGTTAACATTGCTTTTCATTTCCCACAGTTATTTTATGCGGGACAAATCTATGGTACTCTGTAGTATCATAGAATGCAAAAGTACTTAAAATAATTATCAAATAATACATAAGTTAGTTGCCTAAATAATATTACTCATGTCTTAAGAATGTCCATATGATAATATTATCACAACCACAAAAACGAGATACATCTGTGTTTGACGATGAATCATTATTTACATTAATGATTCACTAATTACATTAACACTTCTTAGTGACGATATTTTGTTTACGCTTTAGATTAACATCTGTTTGTCAAATAACACATAATAGTCGTATGTTCTATACAATATGAAGGACTTGAGTTAAGAATACTTTATAAGTATTATAATTTATTTAAACCGATTTATAAAACAACATTCGTTTTAGCCGTCATCAGACTTATTATTGGATGTTGTTTTTTTTTTATGGCAACACTAGTTATTCTAAATTCAAATAAAAAATGTACAAGACCTAATAAATAATTCTAATAACGGTGTTTAAATGATTACAACAGGACTTTTATCAATGGGATGTACACAAAGGAATCTCGAATGTTAACAGTTGCCCCACTTCCACACTTTTAAGTTATTATGTGTCACTCAATTTATGCTACTATCAGTGCAAATCTGAATTGATTTTGCTATGTTATCATCATTTATTATATCATGTTATAATACATCATACTAATTTTGACATTATTTCCATGAAGTTAATATTATAGATTGATTTTAATTTTATATAATTCAATGAAATACCATAATAAGTTTTTCTATGCGATTTTCTCTTACTTACACTACACTTACACCATTCAAAGAATAGTAAGTGTGTGTAGAGAATAAGAGTATAAGAAAATAAAGATTATTGACCGAGACAATTATTTTAGTCCTTACTTTTTTAATAAACATAATTTATTCAGTACAATGGCCTTATCAGTCAGATGGTCAGTGTCCTTCTCGATATTTATTGTATGGACATATTCGCTCCAGAGCAGGAAATTATCAATAAACTTGTCACTGTTTACAGTACATCACCTAACGCAATAAGAGTAAAACTACAAGGCTAGTGACTTTACAATTTCAATTTGATTTTCCTTACCGCCATGTGAGGTCAAATTTTATGACACATTTGTTTTAAGAATTTTACATATGTTAGGAAGAAGTTTGAGACGAGAAAAGTCAGCTGCCTTTAAGTTCATAAATAGAGGAGAATAATTTAAGGGAATGTTCAAGTATTTTAATAGTAGATTAAGATGAAGCAGTTCAATGGTTATTAATTAAAAATTCCAACTTAAAACTTTACATTTTAAACCATACAATTCATTTTCTTATAAAGGTCAAGTGGGTCTGAACAAGCAACTAAGGTTTGAGTACTAAGAGTGTCAGAAAACTCAGACCTTTTTTCATTCTATGCCTAAACCATCAAAACCAATTATGGCTGTACTAACACATTTCAATTATAAAATAAAATAGGACAATAACTGACTTCTTTTAAAAACTAAAATTGTGCTATAATGAAAAAGTAATTCTTCCTAAATTGAATTGTATTTTCTTCATTTTAAAGAACATTCTACATAATAAGAAAAAAGTAAAAAAAAAAAGTTAAGATTTTGACCAATAAAAGATAAAAACAGTGTATACTATAACAGTGTACATCTCTATGCATTGGAACAATAAAACAACAAGAAAAATTAAGGGCAATTTATGAAGCTCACTTCTTAATAGGACTTCCTCCTTCAACTGTTATTGTTATTGACAATCACACTAAACAATTTCATGCTTGTTTATATCATACACTGAAGCCTGTTTGATATACAATGTATGTACTTACTGACATATATGTTGTTGATAAACAAACTTTTTATAAGTGATTCATAAATTGATTTATAATTGTGATAGTGGGCAAAATTGGCTAAAAGAAATTTTAATGAATAAATTCTTATTTGTTATTTAAGAAGATTAGATAATAATTATATAATATAATTGTTCCATAATCCTTAATGTTATAAAGAACTAGCATTATTCTGTAAACATTTCCTAATAGAACATTTTTTATACCTATTAATTGCGGTGTGGTTTTGACTTTATGACTAAAATACTTCTAGAACTTACAACCACTCCATATCTATAATTTTTCCCCTAGATGTGTAAAAATAAAACTAGCCTATATTACATCCTCGGGGTTCAAGCGAGCTTTACAGACAGAGTTACTTTTTCATTAATAATATCAGAATAGATATACTTAACTTTTCTCATAAGTAGGCATTAAGATTAATTCCTAACACAAAATATAATATGAATTATTTTAATATTACCTGTGTAAGAGATTAGTGGTACCCTGGGTTCGAGATTCATGTGGTGGTGGCTGCCCTTTGCACACAATAGATAGCCTTGTTACAAGTCCGTTTGAGTCTCCACGATAATGCTGTATAAGTGTATCCAAGCCATGTACGGTTGTATGTTCTTCAATGGAAAAAAATGCATCTTCACCATGTCTTCTGATTTGATAGTGTACTACATCACCCTGCAATTTTTTTTTTTTTTAAATGTTTACTGTTCAATATATATTCAAAATTAAATAGATATTTGAAAGGCAATTAAATTTTAATAATTTAATTTGTGGTAAAATGGTTTATTTTACTGTGAAGATATTGCTATTAAGGCAAGCCGAACCAAACCGAGAACAGTAGTTGTAAAACACGTTTAATACATATCACTGGTTTTGTATGGAAGTATATAGTATTTTCCTTTAAAAGGCTAGCAGAAAGATAGAATTATAAAGTGATAGTAATAAATAGACTACTGGCACAGTATAAATTTGCTGTTTTTTGCTAACTTTGCTAATATGAATAGTTTAAAAAAGTAATAACAAAGGTTACATACAAATATTTACATTGTTTTTTGTAAAAATGTTATGCTGAATTTATATGAAATGTTAACACAGCATTGTTGAAAAATATTTACCTGATGTAAAACTGAAAGTACGAAATCTCCGGGCGAGGAATTACTCTCACGCACTAAGAAAACACCATCTTCGCCCTCTGAAAAGTATAACAACATGATCAATACAATCACAAGCAATGCGAGCCGAGTCAATTTCTAAAAACTCACCTTCTTTCAAAAGTTTCTCCGCAGTATCCCGAGATATTTTCCCATGAAACCAGTTTACATTATCCTCTCTATTCATTCTCACCAAAAAAGAGTTCGTCTGAAAAGTTAAAACTTGTTCAACAAGTGTCACACTGTACGCAACAGATGATCGAAATACTTTATACCGTTTGTCACATAAATCACATCACTACTTGACTATTTTAGTTAATATCGCTTACTTTTCATTTTAGAACAACTATATATTGAAAATTTTGCACAATAACAATCGTAAAAATAGATGATTTACCATTTACCTATACAGAGATCATCAACTTTTTGTCTTTTATTTCTTTCTAACCTACAGCACATAGCATTGAATAGCTTGAATGTTTTAAATTCTAGTTCAGTTTTACCATCTCTTTCATGTTAACGACGTTTACATTGCGTTGAAAAGAGATAGAATGATTATATATTACATTTATTTATATAGTGGAAATGTAAACGTCAAACGTCAAGTATCCAGTTAGGTCAAATAAGAAACTGATTATTTTTTTTTATGAATTAGTCATCTAAATTGAAAGGCTACAATTGCTAAATAATTTAATTAGTTTATCCATTAATATATATTACAAATAATCTTACCTTGAACAATATCAATGACGTCATGGTTGTTATCATGATATCCAACTTTGGAAACTCACAAAAATATTTACAAATATCCGATTGCACGATATAGCACCTATTTAATTTTCCTACGTTTTTTTAAGAAACACATTTTATAAAACTTAATGATATAGAATTTTACGCAAAATTACTTAGTACATAAAAGCGTTCACAGTGAACGGAGAGCGTCTAGAAAGCAGCCGGCAGACAGGCGCGGTATCCCCGACTCTGCCTTACAGCGAATGACTCATAGCAAGGTCAATTCCGAGAAATGAATCACCAACCAGCGTACTCAGTTCTGTAATGCCATAAGTAGTACGCATTCCCTCACACCATAACGTCGTTATTGTAACTAGTAAATAAAGCCAGATAAACGTATTAAACGAAATATAATGGATAATGTTTTGATATCTTAAATAATGTGATACGTATTTTACAAAAACAAGACAAAATTATGTTGATTCATTGAATTCACATTATGTGTACTTATATTTTATATTTTTATTCAAAAAATAATACATTTTGAAATAATAAGCCGAAATACTTCGATTTAAATTGTATACAGACCGCAATTTTAGAATATTTAGATTGGTAGGTAAATATTACTTAAAAGGAACGCAATTTATAAAATCGTTGTAATATAGATAAATATAAGTAAATAATTTTTAAGAAACAAAGGGTAACTTTACCATTAAAACTACACATCTTGGTACCTATGGCTCGTTTATGTATTCGAAAAATTACATGTAGGTACCTACCTATATCATATTTACTATCGTGAGAGGTTTGCAGCAAAGCTAGATGATTAATTTAATGTTTTATACAGTATCTATATGTACATACTACATACATAATATAATCGATTGTTGAAACGTAGTACGTATGCAGTTCATAATAATAAATTGTGATTACTAATAACTATCCAATATAGATTACAAAACTTAAAAAGTAGCTAACATTTTTAAAGAAAATTTTAATGGCGACCACAGAAGTTACGTAAACTTTAATATAAAACATATAAGTAGTTTTTTTCGTTAATTTCCTGTCTGTTTATTTTTAATTTCATTGACATCAGGAAGGTAATGTAAAGGTTGATAAACATAAGGTTCCGTTTAAAATAATTTTGAGAAATAAAAATAATACATCGGTTTTAATTTTACTACTATATGTATTTGTTCTCTAACAAACTTAGAGATATTTTGTTTTAAAATGTATCTAAAAGAACGTAAGCGACAATACTTTGAAGGAAGGAAAGTTTTATATCAAACCGGGGTTCTCTTATTGAAATAATCCAACGGAAATAGGTCTCAGATATTTTAAACAATTTAATTTATCTTAAATATAACGTAATTATTTTATTAGCGTTTTGTACTAAATCTAAACTTCTTGCCGTATGCAGTTTGGTTAAGCATGTCAGCAGATACTCGTATTTAGAAAGTATTAGCTATAAATATGTCTAGTCGGTCTAACGATGCCAGAAACCTGTCCTGAGGTTTGTTTACCTCGAGAATGTAATGTTTATTTACTTTCGTTCGATTATACCCTTGTAACCTGTCTGCAGAGAAGCTGTAAGGTACAGCCTTACATGGCTATGGCCAGACCCAGATGATACCCGTAGACGAGTTGACGACA
The DNA here is from genome assembly GCF_905220365.1 of Vanessa cardui. Taxonomy (NCBI): domain Eukaryota; kingdom Metazoa; phylum Arthropoda; class Insecta; order Lepidoptera; family Nymphalidae; genus Vanessa; species Vanessa cardui. The sequence continues at coordinate 5,015,472 of NC_061123.1, read as the reverse complement.
CAAACAGGGAACGGAGGGAGACTCTTTATTTATTACAATTTCTATTTCATCCTACGAGATTACTATCTAGTTAATAAGATAAGATTTATTTCTAGAATAGGTAGGTAATATAATGGATTGTAACTTTAATGCACTCAATTACTTAAATACGTAATTTTATTATCGATTACTTTATGACACAATTATTCCATTTAATAACATCGAAGGGACAGTTTGCATACTTAATACACACAGTCACATGATTAGATAATACATATACATTTCAAGTATTTGTATCTTTTTACAGTGATCATGATGAAGTAATAACTAATTAGCATGACGTGTGCTGTGGCACACCAGGTAAATATTTTTTCTGACTTAAATAAATTATTGTTGTAATTATTAAATCCAAATGAATCATAATTATTTTTATTTAGCTTGGATCTGAATAAGTTATTTTAGGTTTCCTGATCCTGATAATTAAGTCTGGATATGTATGGTATGTACGGGCATCTAAAATAATTTAACTTGTTAATATTTTGTAGGTGCATTTACTACTGTATATCTACTACTATATACTATTATCATTTTGCATTATTTAGAAGCTTTACCAACTTAAGTATGGAGTACATATAGGCTACATAAAGGCTCGTTAAAAATACTAGCATGAAAAAATAGTTATTTTGTTACATAGATATAATAATTCATATAAAATTCAAAGTAATAAGGTGTTTAACTAGAAATAATTTAATACTATTTTTCATCCGATTCTCGTTTGTAAGTGAACATTAAAATAATGCTCGTGGGCAATCCCGTGACTATATAAGGCTGAGAAACACTAGTAGCTACGGGCGGTGAGGTGGCGAGGTGCAACCGGCGGTGCCGTCAAGGTAGCCTGGAGCAACGACGGCCTCTGACTCACCGCTTTCTACCAGCCAACGGTCGATGACACCCGCCACCTTATTAAGGTTCCGATTTACAAGTTATTGGTTCTATAAAACGTAATATACCCGTTCATTGTTCACTTTTTACAATTTTATTTTATTAGTATAATACCTAATAGAGTTTTTCTATGATTAGGTTTGTCTGACTACCAACACATTATATCTTCCTTTACATTGAAATATATCCAGAATTGAAATTGAGCAATACATAGACAAACGAACAGACATATGATTATAATGACAATTACAAAAAATAAATTAGCGTCCTCGTTGATATTATTAATGAGCACGATAACTGATATTTGAATAGCTGTAAATATTATGAATCATTCTACAAATACCTGTATCTAAGAGGAAACGGTTCGACCTCAAAACGAAGTACGATTTGTCGAAAACAACAAAAACAAGGAGATCAACATGACTGTAATCAAAGCGAGTTTAGTTTTCGCAAAGCAATACCGATGAGGTAATCACTCGGTTCTGTGAATGAAAAAATCTATATCTATAAAAACATTTTACTCCGACCGCGTAAAGGCGAGTTCAAAGCTTCGTGGAAAAATAAGCCATATAATTGAATCTAAAAGAAGACTTTCGTATATCTGCTCGATACATTAGAACGAAATTCGACAAATCGAATAAATGCGAATCATGAATCACCGTTTCTAATTCAGATCACAGACCGTAAACGACATGCTTTAATGCTTAAGAATACTGAGGAAGTGCTTATTTATTACACCTTAATTATATTTAGTTTACCAAAGGCATGAATCATAAGATGAATAAGATACCGTTTCGAAATATATTTTGAAATAGCCATTAGAGCTTTGCTTTGCAAGCGGGTATATATACATATATACTATTTGCTATAAACGGACATATAGATATATGTATCTAATATACACGTATTACTGCTTACGATGTCGAGTCGTTATTTCGATTTTAAGAACATTAATTGTTTCGGGTAATTTTAATATTTAAAAGACTATTATTTCGTTGGCTTCTTTCTTGGTGGTGGGGCTTTGTTCAAGGTCGTCTGAGTGTGTATCATCAACTCATCAGATGTATTTTACCGTTACCGTACAGTACTTACTATTGTTGTGTTCCGGTTTGAAGGATGAATGAGACAGTGCGTACGAGCACAAGGGGCACAACATAAATAATACTTTTTACACCGCCATTTGCTTATGTGTGACCACTTACCATCAGGTGGCCCATATGGCCGTCCTCCAACCTACCTATAGTATAAAAAAGTCTAGTGGCTTGCTATGCGCTTTGCAAAGTTGCTTTGCGATATCATTCGAAGGCTAGAATTGCATTATACAGGTTCTTGAGTTTTCCTTACATACATGTATATGACGAGGAGTAGTGAAGAATATTTATTCCCGTTCACCTAAGTTTTTATTATTTAATTTATATATATGTATATATATATATATATACATATATATATATACATATATATATATATATATATACATATATATATATACATATATATATATACATATATATATATACATATATATATATATATATAGATATTTATTAATTTTTTTATGCAATACGAGTATTTACCTCATTTTGTATTTGTTTGGTTGTGTACTATCCATTCTTGAATAAAAGATTGACCAGTGTACTTATTAATTATTTAATCACTAAATACTTTGTAGTTTGAAGGATATATGAAACAACGTACCTAATTACACGTCAACTATGCTTTATATCTCAGAGAGAGATTACTTTATCGTGCAATACATATGATATTTCGGATCGACTGATAGAGTGGTGCAAAACTTACTTAATAGGTAGATTCTCAAGCGTGGTAATCCATGGACACCACTCTAAACCATTCATTGCTTTCTCGGGAGTCCCACAAGGATCGAATTTAGAACCATTGTTTTTTTGTTAGATATTGTACCAATATTTCAAAATTGTAATATGAGTTTATACGCTGATGATTTAAAATTAACTAGAGTAATTAAACAAACTTCTGATGTTGTTTTAATGCAGGAAAATCTATGCAAATTAATTGTATGGTGTGATAATAATAAAATGATCCTAAATATTAACAAATGTTATCACATAAAATTTACTCGTAAATTTTATGTAAAAAATATACAATTAAAAGAAGTTGACAGTATTCGTGACTTAGGCATCATATTGGATAGTAAAATGAATTTCAAACTGCATATGGATAAAGCTCTTGATTTAGCAAACAAATCATTAGGGTTTGTTCTAAGATACTCCAAAGACTTCAAAAGGAGTAAAACTGTCTTAAGCCTCTTTAATTATTTTGTGGGTAGGAGATTAGAATATTGTTGCTTAATTTGGTCACTATGTCAAAAATTGCACTTAATAGAGTCGAGAATATACAAAAAAAGTTTCTTCGTCAACTATCATATAGATTTCGGATAAATTCAAAGTCTTATAAGGAAATATGCAATGTATTCAATATACAAAGTCTGGAGAATAGACGAAAAATATTGTCAATGAAATTTTTATTTAATTTATTTAACAATAATGTTGACTGTCCGGAACATTTATCAAAATTCTATTTAAGCGTCCCTCACATTAATTCTCGTAGTATGAGCCATTTCTTTTATACCAGATTTTGGAAAACGCAACTAGGTAGGAATTCCATTACATCGAGATTATTGTTGTTATACATCACGATCAGTATTAAAAGTAAATGATTTAGACATATGTCATGATAGTCGCCCTCTATTCAATCAAAAAGTAAAGAATTTCATTTGTGCTCAATTTTAATTTTAATTTTAATCGTATATTTCAATGTATGTTTTTATTTTCTATTATATCATTTTAGTTTAAATAATGTTTAATTTATATTTTCAATAATATGCACGTTGAGACTACCTATAAATAGTAGAACTTTACTTTGATAATTTTGAAATGTTATTTATTTTTCATGTAATATTGTATCTACTGTTGGTTGTCCTAATAAAAATAAAATAAAATGCAAATGGACAACGACGATCGTTTACTATCAAAGAACTGTTACTCATACTATTCTGTATTAATAAAACAAATAAAGACACATATGTTTAATTACACTAGCATTATAAAAATACCTACTTTTATAAATGTGAACATAGATTTTTTTATTTGTTGCTAAGTATTCACGTCCTAACCACTCAAATGATCATCATTAATTCTGTTGGTCAGGGGAACAAATAAGGATATAGGGATCTAAGCTCGCATAATTGTATCCAATAAAAAAAAAGAAAACATGGCAGTATATTTATTAAAGTACAAAAATTACAAAAAAAATCTTAGTGCAATATTACAAATAAACACTTCCTATTGCTATTTACAAGATATAATAATTTTAGCAGCTATTGTTAAGCACAAATTAATTTACTTCTTGGACGTACATAAGTATTTAATAATAACTTATAATTACGGCATTATGATTATGGTATTATGACGTTACTTTGGATTTTCTGCTTAAATTTATAACGCAAAATTACCTCGGTAATTTATTACGAAACAAAATAATGTAAAGGCAAATTTATTTTTTAAAAGCACGATAATTTCAATATAGCAATCAGTATAGCATATCTCAGTGGGTTGTCCCTATTGCCCGTTAAGAAGGGTTCTTTACTTTACCAGAAGTTAAGACGATTACGACGAAATATTTAGGAAGATGTATTCGTTATTTTAAGTACAATGCCTTAAAAAGAAGTAATAAAAGATTTTCTCTAACCAATCTACAAGCAATAAATAAATAGTGCTAATAATATTTACAAAGAATATCTAATAATTAATCTTAAACTATTCGACAGGGAGGTACAAATAAAATGAAATCACTTTAACAATTTATTGATCTGGCTCCTATGATTTAATAATACTTAATTTAGAAAAACAGATAATAATTAGTGCTTTTTTCGAAAAGTTTTAAAACCTTCTGAATGCAACCTTTTTAAAAATATTATACTAATGAAAAATATTTAAAAGTAATTTAAGTACCTAAGTATTCGTTTATATCAAAAGGAGATTCCATTCTTAATTTATTGTAGAGACTTATTCTACCAATAATATGCATTGCTTTATCACAGCTTACAATTATAACATAACAATATTTCTAACATTATTACATAAATTTTAGACGCGATTTGAAAATGATAATTTGTTTTCAATGTTGTCTAAAAATAATTGAATAAAATTGAAAAATAATAGCACCTATTCACAAGCACCATGCAAAAACTTAAAATAAATTACATGCTAAACATTAAAAAAAGCAAAGCATGAGCCCTTTTTTGCAATATTTATAACCATTTTAATCTATATAATTTAAATTGATCGAAATATTACTTTCAAATTTGTAAATTCAAAAGTAAATATTGTCTTTTGAAATACTCATTACATAATAACAAAGTAACACATTTTTAAATGCGTATTACTTTAAAAATAATGAAAATATAAGCTCATCAAGTAAAATTCTTTTATCAAGTTAATTTTTTCAATCATAAGATGATGAAACAGCTTCCTTACATAAGTAAACTTACTTACATTTCAATGAAAGATTAAATTAAAATCTTATCATTAAATTCGAAATTTTCTTAAAATAAAAAAAAAATACAAAAATCTACATACAACACCTTGGACAAAAAATGGACACGAATGGTGTCTTTTTATTTGCTGCAGTTTTAATCATGAATGTTGGATTTACATCATTGACCTCGCTCGATCGGGCGCCATCTCAAAAATCCTTTAATCGTTATTAATGTGTTTCAACACTCTAATTCTTTAGACGATAGAGGGTTTGCATGTATAAACTACATATAAAAAACGTTTACATATTTACTTATTATTCCAATATAAATAAAAAAATCTATCAATTAAATTTATCATGTTATGTATTTCTTTTATTTAAAAAAGGTTTTTATTTTTTTTGCGAGAGGAAAATTTTTATATAACGTAGGTTACATGTACACTTTTTTAAATATTTCTTACAAATATTACCGTAAAACCGCATACCGATTTTCAAATGATTTCAACTAAGAAAAATGACGTTATTTAAATTGCGAATATTACGACTCAAAAAAAAACATTTTTTTCCATATTGGTAGACATGATTAATGCGGTCAATAAATTTAATTGATCTTCCTGCTTTGTTTATCCATAGTGTCGTGATCAAGTTTATTGAGAAGATATAAATAGCACAGATAATTAAAATAAATTTCCATATAGTTGTTTAAAGTTTACTAGACGGTCTTGAAATAATCCAAGCTTGGTTCTAGTTATACTAGTGAATCATCGAAATCATTGTAAACAAATGCTTTCTTATTAATAACAGATAATTAATATTAAACGTTTAAAAGAATACGCTAATTTAAAATTGTCACCAATTTAAAAATAGTATTTTCTATTCGAACAAAGTGAAATATAAGCACATGAAGTGAATATTCTGATAAGGATACATTTAATTACATAATGCTATTTTTTTTAAAGCACGACTTCACTGTAGAGCCAAAAATATTTTACAAATTTAACTTCCTTAAAAGTTCATATTGGATCTCGAATCAAATATTTTACTTTACCTTATGTACAATTCTTTTTAATATAATCACGTGTAGCAGTTGTCCTCGTCGGCGTGGTCGGAGCAGTCGATGGTCCCGTCACACAGCTGGGCGAAGGTGATGCAGCGTCCGTCCACGCAGCGCAGCTCGCCGCTGGGGCACGGCGACGCGTGCGCGCTGTTGTAGCCGCCGGGCAAGTCGTCCGTGATGTCCATGGTGTTGTTGCTTTCTGGAGAGTCTACAGTTTCCTCTCGGTCACGTGCCGCTTTCTGAAATTAACATAGTCTTACAAGAACTACCCTCTTCTCAAACAGGACCGAGCGGAATCACATAAATACGGCAGAACGCTTAGTAACGGGTAATCCCCACCGATTTCGTTCTGAGCCGAGGTGCGATCTCATAGGAGACACCCTCAGGACGAACTTTACTTTTAATTTAGTTTTAATTTAGAGCCCCGCGCTCAACCTCAGGCCAGGGGACATTAGTTCTCGCCCGAAAGACAGGTGACGCTGTGAAGGCCAGTAGGGCCAACAACAATACACAACACACACAAAAAAAAAAAGTAACGGTTTAATGATCGGTTGACTGGCGGTTGATTAGGTTCGAGTCTGTTTGTATCGGTCGTCGTATTTACTGTTCTTACATACGTTCATACTAATTAACCGTCTATGTATTGGAATATTCTTGTAACCGATTAAAGTTATGTAGTGATCGTAATTGTGTTCAATTATAAATAAATAAAGAACTGAAAAGTATAGGTTAGTCATTCGTGTTGTACATTTTTTTATTGAATTAATCATAGGGTTTGTTAGAATAGTTTATAAAATTTAAACAGGAACTTTTTACACACACATAAAACTACTATATAATATTATTAAGGTTATTAATTTCGGGATATTTACCATGTTTTTTATTTAATAAACAAGACATTCGTAGACAATGTCGAAATATCGAGCTAAACCGAACAAAAATAAAAAACATGGTAAATATCCCGAAATTAATAGCTTTAATAATAAAAATAACCATGTTAATTTAAAATCTAATATATTATATAATATTCTATTTAAGATAAAATAAATCGTACCCTCAACATGGCAGCTCCATCGATAACTTTTTCTAATTTATTTATAGTTTTGTCTAACTTAGTGTGTTCTACTAAGTCAGTCGCTCGATTCATTTGTTTGATTGGTTGTTTTTTTAGTCCCTTTTTCTCCGTCTGATCTTCTTTTTTCTCTTTCTCTATATCACCAAATAAACCCAGATCTTCCAAGTTTACATTTTCTGGTGAATCATCTAAATTATCTTCATTTATATTTGCATTTTTAGAATTAGGTTTTCCTGTTCTGTTTTTTTGTGCAATATTTGATTTTCTTGTTGGAGCTGCACTTGTGTTCTCGATGTTTTCTTCTGAATCACCTTTGAATTCAAGTGGCTTGGGACGTTTATATGGGGTTAACCGAGACAAGGAAGGTCGCCGTGTGAAGTTACGCCTTAAGGCATTGTTGCTGTCGCTAGTCATGAGTAATTCTTGACTGCTGTCAGTATCCGCTGCTAACAAATATGTACATAATGTTATATAAGATTATAAATGGGACAAAGTATTTGTTGGGTTTTAATTATTCTATTTCTGAATTTAAAATGAGATTTTCTTTTTAATTTATTATTAAATATATAAAAAAAATTAATGCCCTATAGGACGGCTTATTGAAACTAAAAGTGTTATTTGTGAAGTATATATGAATATCCGTAACATTATGGGCATACCATTACGAAGTGGAGCATAGTTTCTACTTTGTGGAACATGCAGCCTATTCGGTTTGCGAACTGATGGCGCTGGAGCTGACCCAGCTAATTCCTCTCCAGGCTCCCCCACATCCTCTTCGTAGCCACCTTCAGCTCGACGTCTTCCTCGACACAGGTCTTCTTGCTCATCTTCTCCGCTAGGACAGTCTGCGTATCCATCGCAGAGCCATCGTTTTGTGATGCAAAGGCCAGAACTGCAGCTGAAATTTCAAAATTATTTTATTGAAGTTTGTCGATTAAATTGAATAGCCCAATGGATAGAAGCAATAATTTCGACTAAAGTTTTGAAGTGATAACTTCTTATGGTAGAATAAACCGTTACTTTGGGGTTCATTTCTATATTAAATAGTCCAACTAAGATTACTTTAAGTTATCACTTCTATCGGGTGTTTCGAAACGCACTCATATATTTTTTAAATTACACTAACATGGTTTAAAATTAATTTTATGACTGGCTATAAAATATATTCTGAGTAAACTAGCATATTATGTCAAATGAAGTTCTAGCTTAAGTAAGTATATAGTTATTAAGCAGTGTTTCTGAATAAGGTGTAGGCCTTTAAAAAGGGGGATTTCATTAAGCACTAAAAATTATCTTTATCGGTATATTTTTGATTCATTGATTTGAAGAACTACTTAATGAAGTTTTTACATTAAAATAACAGTTTTGCTGGATGTGATACTGTAAGTGGTCACCATCACCCATAGACAATGACGCTGTAAGAAATATCAACTATTCTTTACATCGTCAATGTGCCACCAACATTAGGAACTAAGATGTTATGTCCCTTGTGCCTGTAGTTACACTGGCTCACTCACCCTTCAAACGGGAACACAACAATACTGAGTACTGTTATTTGGCAGTAGAATATCTTATGAGTGGGTGGTACCTATCCAGACGGGCTAGCACAAAGCCCTACCACCAACTAATTTACCGATAAAAACAAAATATTTTATTAGAAGTAAAACAAATAGGTATATTTCCAATTTAATAATTACCGATATTCGCTATTTTGGCAAGCGGAACAAGGCATCTCATCTTCGCCACCTGGACAGTCCCTGGTTCCGTCGCAGATCCAGTCTCTTGGTATACAGGAACCGTCTCCGCACGCCAGCTCACGAGAGAAGCAAGGGGCGCGAGCAGTTGCACAATTGCTACTAGAGTACTGGTTGCAAGCGAACATGGCCTGTAGGTCCGTTGGCAACATACCTTCACAGCTGTCGACGATCGCTTAAATAATAATCATGAAAAATTTATTAGTCTTAGCTTTTAAATTACTATATTTTATGAGGCATGTTTATCTTTCAACAACAATGAGATTAAAATCACGATCATTCCGACCAATCTCATTGATATACATATCTTTAATAAATGTAAGTAAAATAATTTACTTTAATTAAAATTAGACTATGAGACTTAAGGTACCTTTGCAAAAGTTATAGCAGGGCAGTTTAGGGGAGTACGGTGGCGGACTGCATTCTGGTTCGAGAAGGGAACAAGCGAAGTGTCTGACTCTCAGACTGCAGTTAGTGCTGACAAGATATTCTATTTGTGGTAGCAAGGTCGTTACATCCACCATGCCAACGCTGGCCGGGGCTCCCGCTAAGTCATACGGCAGAACTCCACGGCATAGCGGCAGGCGAGTGGAACGACACTGAGGCACTGTAATATAGAAAGAAAATGTATATTAGTATTAAATAGCTATATTTTTTTGGCAACATTATTATTTGTTATTGAAAATAAATTAATCGAATGATATTTCAATGTATTATATTATTTGTAAGTATTGTATTAAGCGTTATATTGCGTAGCATCAAATACTCAGTATGCCAGTTATTTATTGACAAATTAGCTTTTTATTATCTGATCAATTTTTTAGTATTTTTTTTTTCTAATAAGTTTTATATCCCTATATAATGTTTAATTATAATTATTTTTTTCATACATATAAGGAAAAGTGCAAACACAATTTATAGCAGTGAATATAACAATTATAATTACTACGAAAATGAAATAAGCGTCACCTCACCTTTAACCTCAAGCCCCAGGGTCTAAATGTATTGAAAGATTTCAACTTACCATCGAAATTACCATTTATAGGATATTTTTTTGTTGTGGAATCATCTCGGTCTCGCCATGTTGGTAGAGTTGGGGACACCCTAGTATTATATAGTGAATTTTGAGTAGTAGACTTCATATTTTCCGCGTCTTCTATTGAAATACCGAAAAGTTTTGAATGACCTGAGGTAAATTTGACATCTTTGTTGACGGCTGGCCGACTGTAGTATTCTTGCACTTCAGGAGGAACGTCGGGCTTTGGTTCGAACAGTTGCTTCATTTTCCCAGCATCGAATTGTGGTAAAGGCAGAGACGATGGAGAAACTTGTTCAACTTGTATTTCTGGCTTTGAATATTTCATTACATTTATTTTGGCCTGTTGTTTAAGATAGTTGGCTATATCATTGGATGATTCCGCGTGTGTGATGCTTTCTGTTATTGGTACCCCTTCTGTGCTCGTTGTTGTAATTGCATTGCCGTCTTTGAAATAAACAGCGAGTGGTTTTTCTGGTTTCTGAGTTATGTGTGGTTTTAGTGTAGAATCGCTGGGCACAGTTGTAGTAACTTTGAGTAGTTTGGGAGAACGAGAGCTTTCTGAATCTGCTTCTTCATTTCCATATTGAACCTCTGGAGCTATGTGGGTAGGATATACGGGTGGAAGGGGTAGTTTTCTTTTCGGCAGTGTTTCAGTTACTATGTCAACTATAGAAGATAAGTCATAGTTGGTGTGGTCAGAATCATAAAAGTCGATTTCCGGTGGGTTTGAACCTGTATTTTTAAATATTGATAATCTTTTAAAAGAACCAACAATTACAATTACTAATATAATAAATAACACAAAAAAGTATGCAGTGAATATTGTACGATACAATGTGAGAAAAATAATCTATTTTATGTGTATAGAGTGCTTTAATAAAGTACATTATGATAGTTTTTTTGTGTAGAGACCGTTTAAAAATAAAAAAGCGAAATATGTCATACCTGGCGGTCGCGACTTTTCTGTTACTGTTTGGAAAGTTGGTTTGATAGCCTTGTTTCGGTTATTGTGTGTTTGAGCCTCTGAAATACTCTCTTCCCAATATGTAGCATTCACTGAGTCTGATTCAACGTCCATGTTAACTAGAATCATAAAATAATACATTCTAACATATAATCACCGAACTTACTTGCCGTGTTCTTAAAATTTTATTTTATACATATTCAGGATACCTACAGTTATACATGTCATAGGATAATCGAACAAATCGGATAGTAGCAAAATCCCTGCAAAATCCCTAGCAATTGCGCGGGATAGAATTATTCAAATCTAAAAAAGGTTTTCACAATCATCCACACCTTTTAAAGATACTGATAGATTTTAGTACAAGTGGAAATTTTAATGCTGATTGCCTAATTTAACAAAAGACTAGAAAACATTAGCCTTTCAGCACGCCTGTCAAGCCCTTGATGTCAGCCAATCAGCAGTCATAAGTAGATGGTCATTCACGATTTTCCTATATTAAGTCGGCATTTTGTTAGATCCTAAAAATTGCTCAGATACCATTGTGCTAAAATTTTTAATGTTTGATGTGTCGGATTATCTTATAACAATTGGGCCCCCAAGTCAATTGGTAGAATCTATGTAAGATTCTACCAATTGACTTGGGGGCCCGATTAAAACTTGCGACTTTCACATTTATATGGTATTTTAATGAGTTTTAATTTTAAAAAACGAACTTACATATATGTATTACTAAATAGAATAAGTAATATCTAACTAAAGTTAAACCAGACGCCAACCAACTAATTTGTAACTTTCGGAAGTTTATTTCCTTTGGAAGTTAAATTAGAGTGTGTTTAATTAAAATCCGCTTGGTAATGTTTTATATGTTATAATATAAATAACGCAATCCTAAGATTGTAAGTTCAAATTTAGATTAAAATTATTTGATTACTGTAGTGGCAAATTTGCATGTCGTAAGGTACAGTGAAAATATGTGTGTCTTCCAAGTGCATCATCGTGAACTATCCATCATCCAGGATCTTTTGATCTAGAAGTAGCGAACTATAACTTTAATTTGGAATACTACAGGCAACCACGTTACTATTTACTCTGTTTATATTTTATATGCTACAAATATTTTTGATTTTAGAGCGCCTGATTTTATTTTCTTTTTTTTTTCTTTTGAAGCCTTTGCTTTAATAATATTAGCAGGTGTCGTTTAGAATTAATAAAAAAACAGTTATTTCCAGTCAAATTATAACTCCTTCTCCTAGATCAAATATCAATTAATTTTCTGTAATTAAGTTTTTTAAAAGAAAACTTAGTTGATTTAAACAATAATTCGGGGTTATCACATATATAATAAACATCTGTGGGGTCACATTTTCAAGTACAAACTTAATCGTATTCGAATTGACGTAACTACACAGGAAGCACGTGAGGACGTGAGACAGTGAAAGCGGGGTTAAAGAAGTCACTAGCACGCCCCCGCAGCTACGCAAGATGAGTTCGACCTAGTCATCATTAATCCTTATCAGTTACACAACTGTTTTAGAACGAATTGTATTCGATTTTTAAACGCGTGCATGTGCAACCGTCTTGGTCTAATAGAAACTTCTTGAATTGAGAATATTAATAATATTTATTTAAAGGTCATTCGAAAGCTGAAACTTATTAGATTTCAAACTATTCATATTAAATATATAAACGTTATTATAATAGCAATATTAATTTCGCTTGACCTACTACACAATTAGGGTACGACTAAGCGAATATTATACATAAGCTATGGAGATTTATAGCCGGACACTTCACGTGTGAACCAATTATCCTACTGGTACGTATTAAATACTTACTTGTCATTTTAATTGCAAACAAATTGCTCTTATTCTAAGTTAAATACATTCGAAGGAAAATATAATGCAATATATGATAATTATAGTTACTGTTTTACTTTATAAATTTATCAGTTGAATTTAATGATTAACAGAAATTTTAAGCTTATCCTTATTCGATATTTCAAGCTTGCGATTTAGTAGCGGACTATTCGTTGCCTTTGTTAAATATATTATATGGATTAAATTTATTAAGGGCTATATTGTACAATCGGGGTATGAAAAGGTTCGTCACCTTAAGATCCATTTTCGTGTGCTCAGTATGAGCGATAAAATCTGCTTTACCGATCGAGATTGACATATTGCGTCGCAATGATTTGATGTTTAGGCTCAAAAAGTACTAAGTGTTTAAGACTTGAACAAGGAATAAATTTGAAAACTGACGAAGGTTTATTTACTCTCACTGTACTTCCCTACCTCATGATTGCGTTTAATTAGGCTTACTTTTATACTAACTCATCGGCTAAAGGCCTTATTACATTGTGATTTTAGAATGAAGAACTTTACGCTTAATTATTTTTGCGATATATTTTTTTTCACCTCGAGTACCTATATAATATTGTCGTTTTACTTATTTATTTAGTAGTTTTTCATACTTAGGTCAATATTTAACGTGTGATGTAGGGCACTCGGCTAATAACTTTGTCAGTAATTATGACGTCAGAGGAAAATTAGTTAATTGCACTAAGCGAAGTAGGTAGGCAAACACCCTGAGGCCGGTTTCAATTAAATGTAACTAACATTAAAATATTATATAATAGTTGGCAAAATAAACACCTATTTCTCGGAAACTTATTAATTACTATATTGTTTTGTTTGAATAGGTAAGTGATGTTTGTAGCCTAAAATCAAACCATTGGGGCGACCCGCCAGTTTTGATTGCGTGCTTGTTAAAGGATGTTTGCAGGTTCAAACCCAACAAGGCACCAATTTGAATGTCCATGAGCGTAATTTGAGTTTATAATTAATTTTAATCTTCGCGAAAATATCGTGATGCAACTGTATTGGTCTAGTTTTAATAAAAAGGAAATGATACCAATAGAATTGAACACAGGTAGTAGATACACGAGTTCTGAATTAGAGGTTGCTAATTTATTTGAATCATTTTTTGATAAAGTACCCCATAAAATAACATTTCATTTAAAATCATCTACATCAAATGCAGCTAGGTTATTAAATAATAGTGTTTCTAAATGCGTTATTGATTTTTCATTTGAAACGGTTTCTGCAATAGATGTCATAAAAGTATTTAAAACTATAAATATTAAAAAAACTAACGACATATGGGGCATTTCGGTAAAATTTTTTAATAACATCATATACGATATTGCTCCGTATATAGCAGTAATTTTTAACAAGAGTTTGGACACGGGTTCATTTCCTAACTTGTTAAAATGTAGTAAAGTTTTACCACTTTTTAAAACTGGAAACAGAAGCGATCCCGGTAATTACAGGCCTATTTCAATACTCCCATCCTTAAGTAAAATTTTCGAAAAAATTATTTTAAATCAACTTCTCGTCCATTTCGGTACAAATGCTATTTTTCATGGTGAGCAATTCGGTTTTAGAAGAGGTCGCTCGACAACTGATGCGGGAATTGCGCTTCTCAAACATATTTACGATGCTTGGGAGAAATCACAGAACGCTATTGGAGTATTCTGTGATTTATCTAAAGCATTCGATTGTGTAGAACACGAAACGCTTCTTTATAAGCTCAAATATTACGGTGTTAAAGGTAAAGCTCTTGATCTCATCGCTTCATATTTAAGTCAAAGAATCCAGCAAGTTTTCATTAATGGAATAAAGTCTTATGGATCTACGTTAAAAATGGGAGTTCCACAAGGTTCAATTTTGGGTCCCTTTCTATTCCTAGTATATATAAATGATCTTCCTTTCTATGTTAAGGGTATTTGTGATATAGTGTTGTTTGCTGACGATACTTCGCTGATTTTTAAGGTTGACAGGAAAAAAAATGACTATAACGATGTGAACGGTGCATTATCACAGATACACAATTGGTTTACAGTAAATAATTTAGTTTTGAATGCTCAAAAAACAAAATGTGTAGTTTTTACCCTACCTAATGTTAGCAAGCAAAATTATAATATATCTTTAAATGGTGACCGTCTTGAAGTAGCTGATACTACGGTGTTTTTAGGAATAGAATTGGATTCCAGACTTCAGTGGACTTCTCATTTATCATCCCTAACAGGAAGACTCAGCTCCGCAACATACGCGGTTAGAAAAGTTAGACAACTAACTGATATTGATACCGCTCGTTTAGTTTATTTTGGTTATTTTCACAGTATTATGTCATATGGCATATTACTTTGGGGTAACGCTGCAGATATTGAATCTGTCTTTATTTTACAAAAGAGAGCAATTCGGTTTATTTATAATCTTGGAGCTAGAGACTCTCTTCGGGATGTTTTTAACAGAGTAGGAATACTTACTGTTGCGTCGCAATATATTTACAACAATATCATGTATATTCACAGTAACATTGATCACTTTGATAAAATCAGTGATAATCATTGTATATGCACTAGAAGTAAGGATAAACTTATAACGCCAAGTTTCCGACTCCGCAAAGTCAATAGATCCTTCTTGGGGCAAGGTATCCGTTTCTATAATAAAATTCCGCAGAAATTTTTAACTTTGCCGTTTAGTAAATTCAAATCGTTTGTTAAAAATACATTGGTAGAAAAAGCATACTATTCGATACAAGATTTTGTAGATGATAAAAAAGCGTGGAGTTAATACCTGTTGACTTCCAAGCAGGATACATTAATTGAAATAATTGTATTTAATTAACATGACGTTGTATTTTTTAAATGTTAAAAAAGAGTAACTACTGAGTTTCTTGCCGGTTCTTCTCGGTAGAATCTACTTTCCGAACCGGTGGTAGCTTCACTTAATTGTAAAATGACGATTCAAAAGTGCTTATAAAAGCCTACTTGAATAAAGTTTATTTTGATTTTGATTTTGATTTTGATAATATTCTGCTAAATGTATATCCCATTGGAACATTGGTAGAATTATTACCAAAGCTACTCATAAAAGGGAGAAGAGCCCTAAGCCAGGGCATATTTACACGCTGTTACTTAAATGAAATGAATTGATGTAAAAAGTAACGTGATAATATAACTTATTTTGAACTCTATAATACTATTTTGTCTTTTAAATCTGCATCTGCTTAAAATCTGTTAATCTTGTGTTGTGTTTTTTATGGCATTGTTTTCAAAATATATTAAATGAATAAAAAGTGTTGAGTTTTGACTAAATTGTATGTTTACTTCATCAAGAGAGTTCTTTTTTTTATTACATAATCTATTCTGTTTGAATTATCTAACATTTTTTAGACCCGTTGGTTATCGTATGATAATTTTTGTACATTTTTTTATAAGTGTAGATACTTAAATTCGAACACTTGAAGTAAACTTTTATCACCATACAGATAAGGTTAAGTAATTTTAAAATATATTGTCACATTATTGTTAAAATTTGTGCAAAAGAAAGTAGGGTCAGAGGGCTTATTGTGTAAAAATCATGCATTATGTAGGTACGCTCTGCAAAGATGCACAATAGCTGTCGTGAGGTCAACTTTCATTTTCGACAATCCATTGCAAAAACTGTCAATTCAAAGCATATTAAGGAGATATGTGGATTTCAGGTACGCAATCTTGTATGGACCATAAGCGAAAATTATTGATTATAACTCTGTTGCCTTTAAAACTGGCTGTTAGCCCTTCGCGTGCTGAACGAGAAAGTGTCTGAATATTTATGAAGAGATCAAAGGCTTGGTAATATTGTCCATAGGTAACAAAGTATATATATGAGAAAGACTATAATTGGTTAGAAAGTTATTTACGACCCTCCCGCGACGTGGTCCTGTAATTATCGTATTTTACCAGTTATATTAGCCGATAAACGATGTCGCTGGTAATTTTTCGGCTAATTGGTTTTAAATGCTCACAAAAACATCGCGTATAGTTGAAGCGAGGAGATAAAGATAATACTGAGGATAATTATGTCGGTCGCTTTTGGCTATCTCATTGCTTTCTTTATATTCTGAATGTATCTTAATGAGGTCGGTCAATTGGCTGATTAAATTTATTATTTGAAACCGGAAGTTATTCCAAAAAAATAAAGGACATTCTTAATTCAAATTATTTAAAGCACAAAGATATCTGTAGTTACATATATAAATAGTTGTAGATTATATAAATGAGTCGTCTGTGTTATCAGTGTGAAATAAAATTTTATTGAAACACTTTCACACGTATGTAATATTACTTTTTATTGTGCAGTAAATACCAATAGTTACAGTAGATAAAACGGGCAATTAACTTGAATTTAATGGAAAAGCATGGAACGGTTGGAAGGTCTGTGAGAATCACACATCGACACTGACACGTTCAAACAATAACACGTAAAATTTAAACGAATATTTTAGGTAACATTTTATAGCAGCTATTAAGTATAGCTTTATTTTTATACTAATATTTACATACGAACATACAACAAAAAGAACAAATATACAACGATATAATTGACGAATTCAAATATGGTAAATACTTGTATTTATCGGAAATATTATTAAGTTTTCTCAAACATCTAAGAGAGGCAAAGTGTCAATTGAATAATAATAGATTGTTGCCAATCTACTGAATCAGGGACGGATTTAGAGGAAGGCAACCGGTGCCTTGTGGTCTCCATATGAGGAGATCACGCACGGAGTGAATAGATCTCTAAATATAGTCAAATTATGATAATGTTAATAATTATTGTTTTAAATGATAACGATATAAGTAAATAAATTATATCTTACTGACAGAAATTGAAATAGTCAAATTAAATAATAATATAATTGGTAGGTTCCCCACGCTTCTGTTGCTCTAGGGCTAGAGTGGACTCTATTTTGGCCCCAATGCCTACAGACCTTTAAATCCGACTTTGTACTGAACTGCTAGATTAGGATTTGGCCTCTTTGGCTTGGTATCAAGCATCCTTATAATAAAAATATACAGAGAAGACAAGGGAAACCTGACGATACACACACTACTACTGAATCTAGAAAGCTGAAATGCGTAACATGGATTTGAAATGAACATTAGCTAAGAAATGATTTTTGTAAATTTCAACTTTATTGTAATTTTGACAATGAAAAATCGTCTTGAAAATTATTATTTTACCCGCGCGAAGCCTAGATTCGTAATGCTAATTAAGAAGGTGGTATACCTTCGTAACGGATAGCAATACCTACCTATGTAATAACTAATTATGCATGATTTTCTATTCCATTTAGACAGGAAAACTATTAATTATAATACGTATATCCTAGAGAACTAGTAGTATTTCTAATTACATGATCCAATCGTAAATAACATGGAAAATGTTACATCAACAGTCGTGTCAAGATATGTATTTATTTTTTTAACCGCCAAGCATTTTTTAACAAAAATTCAAAAGACAAATAGTAACAAAATGTAATGATTGTATAGAAATACTTATAAAGTGGTGAAAGTTTCGAATTGAAAGCTACATTTTACAATAGAATTGTATAACATTTGAAGATAAGATGTGGACAATTACAGATTATTTTAATTGTATCGGTTGCAATTGTAATTGGTACAAAACTAATTGTATCATTATTACGTTTTAGTATCGTTTCACTACTAATTTACTTTACACATACATCAAAGACAAAAATTTTACCATAGACAGTTTAATTACCTTTTAATAATTTGACATATTTTAGATATTTGATTAGATCGTCCTTGAATATAATCGAACTAAATCAGAGTTTTTATTTCAAGCATATATTTTTAAATGTGTCTGTTACGTTGGATAATAAATAAAACATATGTACATATATAAAGAGTAACGTTAAAATTTAGATATGAGAAAAGCTCATCCGAAATATGCGACTAAATTAAAATATTTTGAAAAAAGAACAGTAATTTTACACGTACAGTTACATGGATGTATCTTTTATTGTTTTGTTTTATTACCTGGCATGAGGAAATAAACGAACACTGCAAGCGCGACGCATACGGTGAAGAGTGCGAGCGGCCATCGCAGCACACGTAACGCCCGGACCAGCTGGTTTGAGCCGGCGCCGCTGTCATTCGCCACGCGATATAAGCTGTCTGGATGGGAACCCTGCAACAATGTTAATCTTATGATTATTTAAATTTAGAATTAAAAAAAAAAGAATTAATGCCATAAGGAATCTTTCACACGATCTTTTCAAGGAGAGATTTTTTCGAACTTAAGAAAGTAGCTTTACGTTTTAATATTTTAGTTAGGCATTATTGACTAAAGTAAGTTATTCTATATAGCTAAATAAACTTTTAGTTTAATGTACAAACCAATGTTTATATTAAAGATGTAAATATGTGTTTAGTTTTCTCACGTAATAAAATCTTATGGTCTTGAATTGTTGATCGGAAAACTTCAAAACGCTATTACCATTAAAAGCGTGAAATATCTAATTTGTATAAATTATTGTATTTATTCATAACATCTCATTAACGGCTTAATCAAATTGTCTTATGTAATTAAGAGTTACGGTCTCAGAATGGAATGTGATCATTGCTTGTTAATTTTTGACCATGAAATTAAAAAAAAAACTTAATACATATACATTTAGTGTTGGTTGATTTGTCGATATTTTTATTGACACATTTTTTTTAATTTATTTGCACAAATTATGCAAAGGAAGATATGTTACAGTCTTATATTTAGAAGTTATAAACTCGGCCAACAACGTTTTATTGTGGAATAACTTTTTATGTAGTTCTCGATAAATGTTTGCTCGACAAGAAAGTTATGTCACAACAAAGCTATTAAGTTAGTGGAGCCCAGAATAATTTATTCGGATTTTAAAACTATAATGGTGCGTGATTTAAGGTTGAGGTGACACATCGACGGGATGGCCCCTGACCTTAGAGAAAGCTGGCGAAGTCTCCCCAGTTTCAACGTAACACTGGTTTTATGAGGTTTTGATTTTTTGGGTTTTTATAAACAACACAAGTGTTCAATAAAAATATGATATATTGTAGATTGTGTGGTCATCGATCCAATTGTAGTGAAGAGAATAATAAAGGTTTATGTGTAATTAACATCTAATGACATAACAGATAATGCTTTAAATAAATTTAAAAAAACGCGACTGTAAACAATTTGTAATTAATTTTTATTCCGTGCGTATTTTTTTAACAAATATGCTAGATTTCGCGTGAAGATATATTATAAATATCTTATGTTAATGTTACTGCTAATGTTTAAGAACTAATATTTTACTTAACAAAATAAACATTTGAAAATATAGAAGTGAAAACATAAACATTTATTATATTCGGTCTGTGTCTCCTAATCTATCAATAGTACCAGATGCATACACAGGTATAACAATCAAAGGTTACGGTTTTAAAGATCCATTTTATTTAGGATATATAGAATAGCATATATTTTATCGTATATATAATATATAGTACGACACCGGTGTGATTTTTGATTTCCCTAAAGAACACTCTGTCTATATATGTCAAGCGCGTACTACACCATATCTACATATATCATTATCAATATCCTTCTGATATATATTCATACCTTATATAAATTACGTTCTTAATAACCTACATTGGACACGTGTGAAATTATCCCATAATTTAAAATATTAATCAATCGCTAATTTAGTTTATCGATATACTGGATACGTAATATTTGTAGAGGAAACTACGCTGACCCTTCTATTATAGCTTAAACGTTGTAACTTATCCTAATTTACATAATCGATTTAGTTCAACACAATATATCGAGTACTAGCATGTGTTCAATAGCAGTAGATTAATATTAATTCAAAATCGTGCCTATTTATTATTATTATATTTAAAGATTAGACAGATTATTTTAAGTAAATCAAGTGGACTAAATTAAATAACAATTGATTATTATTGTATTTCTAGCAATTTCAAAATCCACTCATGTATTATGTTTTGCGATACCCCGAGTTCAACTCTGTGTTGACATTTTGTTCTATATTTGTGTATTGTTTTGTATATTATTGTATGAATGTAATTGTATATAATTATATAAGTACATGTTCGTAAAGGTTGATCCTGTTCGTCTCACTCTGCGGAAAACAACACTAACTCTAAAATTATTTCATCAGTCGCCATATTGCATAATGATTTGAGGAATATTTTATGTTCTAAAGTAAGTAAATAAATAAAATTCATAAAATTTCAGATGAATATAAGATTGTACCCATGGCCGAAAATGGATGTCTCAATTTGAATGTTACATCAGAATCTAAATTATATTTTAAAATAGAATATTCTCTACTAAATTATATACCGTGGTAAACCCTTTTCATCAATATGGAGGATAATGAATTAAATATTTTGAAGTAATCTTCTTTTCAATTAATATCCTTGTAGCAAGAAACAATTTTATTTAAGTAGACTTTTACCAGCACTTTTGAATCGTCATTTTACAGTTAAGTGAAGCTAACATCGGTTCGGAAACTAGATTCTACCGAGAAGAACCGGCAAGAAACAAGCATGAATCATAGTCGCATTTTGTAATTAAATTGTATTATTTTAAAAAAAATTGGGAAAACTTGTAACATTTTATGTTGACGTGTATAATTGTTACGCAACTTACGTTGTATCCTACCTTAGCTGCGAACGTCTTCACTTCTCGCGGCTTGGCGAAGTATTTGTCGAGCTTGGTATCATAGCCCTGAATATCGTTAGCATTTGGAAGCTGTGGAGACCTGACCCGATAAGTACCATACTGTTCACCGTGCTCAGATATCGTCGGTAAATTAGGCGAGCTGCAACTGCTACTTGAACGCGAATACGCGTAATTTATTGATCCATCGGCCGGATTCTTAGGCTTCTTTGTAAAAGTATGCCTTTTTGGAGGTTCTTCGAGCTTCAGATCATATGTTTCGTACTTTTCCGTGACGAAGTTTTCTTCAACATCTGTCGTTGGAACGTAACGCAAAAGCCTCGGTTCCTTTATTTTCTTCTCGTATTTAACGGCATCTGTCTCATTGTCTAGCTCGGCTACGTTACGTGAATGTCTTTCATTAGCAGATGTAGTTTTATTCGTTTTTCTCTTGGTTTTTCTTTCAGCCGTGCGTGTTTGTACGTGATCGCAAACAATCTCTGAATCTGAGGACGGTTTGTCCCCATACAACACGTAATTACCGTTAACCATGTTGCAGAAAATATATTAATTATCCGATTTCCAATAATTATAAAACACTTGAGTGAATTGTTGTTTTAAATCCATATTATTATTTTTCTATGACATTATTAACATGTTATACGAAATTCCCGCTAGCTCTTGTTTGATTCAAGCTGTTCAAGAAGTCTGGCAATGAATGAAGTGCCGTTTGCGAATGTGGCTTGTTTGTTTATTTTTGTCGTGTTATGATTTTAAATGATGTAGCAAATTCTTAAGTAGTAATTTGTGCAATGTTGAAACAGTATACATGCGAAAAGTAAACGTAAACCATTACCCATTTTCAGTCCTTATCGAAACTGTTTATATTTAAGTTATTACAAATTATCTTCAACTTATTTCGTTTTATAATAGATACATTAGTGAAGCAATAGGTATGTTATTTCGCCGTAGCTTTAATTACATTTCGTTAATAAATCATATTCAATAATAATTACTTTGTAATTTTTTAAAAAATCTCACCGATCATAGGCAAACAAACGAAGTACTTCGAAACAAATAATGAGAACATTTGCAATGTTGTAAATACGAGTACTCAATAGATAAGATTCGAAGCGGTTATGTCGACCATTATTGTTTTGACGGCGTTCCCGCGCTTTTTGCCCTCTTTACGCGGGAACGTTCTCAGTAAAGCGCGTGCGCGACAATGGAGGCCTACCAGGCAACGAGAGTGAATTGGATGCGATTGTGCAACGACCAGACCGTTTTATGCAACTGATGCAGCAGATCTGATATCTTAGGTCATTTGTACTTTAACTATTTCCTGATCATAATCTGTTCCCATCAACTCCTGTGTTACATAATAATCGCCATGATTAATGTTTATATCGAGGATGCACTCCCATTAAAAACACATAAGTCTTATTGCAGGTGAAAAGTTAAGTTTATTGAAATAACAGTCGTAAACATTTGTGTCGATTATTTTACAAATCTGTTGCGTTTCTTGTTGAATTAGATAAATGTGTTCTAACATTGTACGAAAACAATTCCCACGTTTCGACAAAGAGTTTTTTATGGGATTCATTCAAATAACTTAACGTTAATTGAAATACATAAAACTCTAAAAATGTTTCGTAAATTTTCGTGTTTATAGTATACAAAAGTAATACAAGATAAGTAATAGGAATATCCTTACGACAATCTTAACTTTACGCATCAATTTATGGGCTATGTGGAATGATATGTAAATTGCGTATAAAGACCACAATTAAGGCTGATGCGCCGAGAACAACCATTAACGTTGATCTTGCAACATTAAGTTTCACTTAACTACGCGCTTTTGACTGATGCATTTGATTTAGACAGAGTAACCATAGTTTTGCACTTGTAGGCACGTAATCAATTTCAAATACCTTAATATAATTATGAAACCCATAAATCGAGTAATCGCTTGCATTGTATCGAGTCGAAATAACAAACGAAATCCTTGAACTATGTGTGCTATGATGTGAACTATGTGTATGTGTGTGTAGGCTTGCTGTATTTGGCAAACGTTATAATATTATTTGAATGGATATTTGCGCTTCAAGTCATGTACCAACTGGAAACGTACAGGTTTTGAATACGATACAGTAATCTCGGGCAGGTATTGTAATCTTGCTAGATCTCTAGTACATAGCACGCGTATTGATTTTATTTAAGTATTGCTTAAGTCTATGTTTGAACATTCTTTTCTAGTTTGTACTTTAGGAATTTGTTTGAAAATAGTTTTATAATGGCATGGAATTTTTCGAGACTTAGCCTTTTTTAGATTTCAAGTACTAAAAGCATGAAA
Source organism: Vanessa cardui (assembly GCF_905220365.1). Classification (NCBI taxonomy): domain Eukaryota; kingdom Metazoa; phylum Arthropoda; class Insecta; order Lepidoptera; family Nymphalidae; genus Vanessa; species Vanessa cardui. The sequence goes on along the minus strand of NC_061123.1, from coordinate 4,991,235 downwards.
CCATAATTTTGACATTAAGGTTAAACATATTATTGTTTTAAAAAATTATAAAACAATACAATTTATTCAAATATGTTTTAGATCGACAAAAATCAAATAAACGACGATTGTTCAGTGACCCTTACTGTCAGTGTCGGGCGGTACTACGTGGAAGCGACCACCAATTTAAGTGACAACTGCAATAAATGAATCCTTAATAATAATTACAAAATCCTATATATACCTGTGGTAAAGGCAAGTCTAATTATGGTCGCTTAGGAATCAAAATGCATATCGCACATTGCAGTTTGACGGTCTAATTCTAATGCGTTAATGAGCGTTGGCGTCAAATAATCGTAACGCGTAGCGGTAAGCCGGTAACTGGCAGACAGTAACATCGTTTCGCTCGGGCAGACACCGCGGCCGTATGCACGCATAAATCTCAATACCAATAAAGTCAGTTACAATTACAATACTTGTACGTTTTACTTAAACAACTTTATTAATAAAGTTTAGAACATTCGAGTAACATATATACCTACTATATATCGAACATTATTTACATATAACTTACAGTGTATCTTTACATCTGTTCACACATCGAGCTATTGTTTACTGAATAACAATGTCTAAATTAGCTATATAAGGTATAGGTCATAATGCGAGCGAAAATCAGCAATGGCGATCTAGATACTTTTATTTTTTGAGCTAATTAATAAAGTATTCTAAATTTAAAATAACGAGTTTATAAAGGGGTTTTGAACATTGAATGAAATAAAACTATTTCCTAGTAATTCTGTTTTGGACTCCAAGTAAGAAAAGTCGAATCGCTTCCTTCGTTGTTATGTTATTCATCGTAATTAATAACGGCAATATATTACGTTAAGATAAAAGCATTTATTTACACGACTATTCTCGCGTTTACAGATTTTATCTTACGGTTGTATAAATTAATTGCTCCTTTATGACTTAATTTAAATACTGAATAAAATTACCATGGTTAACAACCATAAGAGCCATGTGATTAAAGCGGCTGGAAACATTTAGAAAATTTTCAATAGTAATTGAAGTGTGACAACTAATATTATTTTGAAGGAAAAAAATTTTAATAAATCTCTAAAGGATAAAAATATTTGCTGCGTTGTATTTAAAAAAAAAAAAAACATAAATATGTACATGTAGCAAAATCTAGTAGTTAAATCTTTATTCTTTTATCTGTACTGACTAGTATAGCAAGTTAGAATCGGTTAGAGGCAACGACTTTCCTACGCAGTCCGGTTTGCGCAGACAAGTTATTATAAAATTACTGAATATCGTACTGTGTTCACAGTACAGATGTGTTTTGAAGATTCCTGACTTCCTTAGTGAGATTTGATCCAAACATTCTTAAATTTCGTATTGCACGAGTTACATTACATCTCACACACGTAATCGGCGCGTCACTGAGCAAAAGGTTTTGCTCAGGTAAACGCTAAGTACTATTCAAGTGTTTGGCCAATAGTTAAAATAAATTCCTATTAAAATTAAATGTTGTTATTCTCCTCGATTATCTGTTTGTATTTTACGCTTTACCTATTATATTTAGCAATACGAAACTACAGTTTTCCCACAGAATCAAGCAGCAATAGGTTAAAGGTAGCGAGATCGACATGTTGCTCGTAACACTATATACGGCGACTGGCCTTTTGCGGTGACCACTCATAAATGTTAACAGTATTTACTATTTTGAACATTATATATCAAATACATTGTTTGCTTTTTACTACTATTGTAAACAAAGTAACGATCACTGTAGAAGTAGCACTTGAAGGCAGTTGCTGTGATTTCCTTATTGCACTATTGCCTGTGGCTTCGAACAAGAAGCGACGAATAGTGCTCTATTTTAATACTTTATCGCTGTCATTTTACAAATGACCAGTTTATTTAAACTATTGAAATATATTTGCAATGAATAACAGAAAAATAGAGATTGATCAATTAAAATATACCTATGCAAAAAAGTACCTAATTTGAATGTCATAATTGAATTCTCTTCAATCACATTCGATAATTACTCCGTACTACATGCGACGTACAAATTACAGTTTTCAATTAATAAAGCAGAAAGAAAGCTAGTACTGACAGCTGTTAAAAATAATTGCAGTTAGGTTTAATTAATATTCAGCGAGTTATCAGAGCATTGAACTGTGACATTAGTGCCTATTCCGACGAACCGTTAGTGATTAGGGTTTCAGGGAAAAATCATCGGTCGTAGAATCGTCGAAGTACTTTACTCTTAACGATTATTATTGATAATTGAACATTGAATTTAAAAACCAAAAGAGAAGTGCATATTAAGGATTTGTGTGAAGATACCCTACGGCTCTATCGATTACTATAACCATTTAAGTACCAATATAACGCATTTTAATAACAACAATGATTTATGTTTAAATATATATTTTTTATAAATAATATATTTTTTGTTCTAGTTTCTAGAAAACCGTTGAAAGTGAAGCAACTCCAAATATTATGCGAATTATGTTGTAAACATATTTTTTTATGTAATGGACATAATTTTAAAATTTTGTGAAAAGGTGCGAATTATTTGAGTCACTATTAAAATATTTGAATAACATTTTATTTTTTTTAATAAATATTGTTGTATATTATTTTAGTTGAGAATGGTCGCGCTATCAGATTCATCGCACATTCGAATCCGGAATTTTCTCGCTATCGTGATCGTTTATCAACAAAATGTAAATAATATTTTGCATTTATTGCTGTAATGGCGTATAACATTAACAACGAAAAAGGCCTTATAAGCGTATCGCGTTAGTTAACGATATCAAATAACTTTAAAGATTACAATTCTACGATGATGTCCTAAAATTAATGATAGCATTTAAAACAGAAAAAGTTCGATTTATTTTTTTAAATAAATATTACCATTCACTGTTACAAATATAAATATTTTTATATACATTAATATATGATATAACAAAAACGTTTATTTTCCGTTTAACAGAATTTGTGGTAGTAGTTAAGAGATTAGTTAACAGGTATTAATTAAGGCATAAAACCAATAAGCCACATTCAACAAATGCACAAGCACAACACAACACAACGATAATCAATATTGAAGACAAAAGCATATTTCTAACACATTTCCCGTCAGAGCACAAGTAGTTAATTTCTCGTTCAACACCTGCCTCAATTAGCAAAGAAATCGCATGAGGAGTTGCTAGTATGGGGCTGCGCGTACGACTGCCAGATGACAGTTCGTTTCACCACCACATTGTCGACAGCAGTGGTACCCTGAGAATATTTTACGCAACCCATTATATCCAGAAGACGGATAATTTTGGTTGTTTCACAGCGCTCAGTGAACCGATTTGTAATCGTTGAACATTCACATATCTCTAAATTTGTATTGCTGTATACTCTGGCCTTGTTTTTATACAGAGATTTTACTGTCAAAGTTGTACAATGTAGGTATATAATTAAATAAAGAAATAAGCTAACCTAAACATTTTAGCGATAATTTAATTTTCATTTTTTTATACTTTATAATATTATCGATTTTCATGGTAAAATTACAAAGACACTTTTTACTAGGCAATTCCTACTTTCAGTAACTTTGATATATCCTTAATTGGGTTGATTGTAGCAACCAAACTTATATTCCGAGTCATGATACTTCAACATCAATTTACAAATAAAAAGTTTTGGGTGCTGTACTAAAGATGTCAGCCAATTCATGTTAAAATTGAAAATATCACGCAAATATTAAATTATATTACTAGACAAATATTGCTCATAGTATAAATAAATATATTTTATTTAATCATCTCGTAGTAGCTATATTACATTAAAAAGTTTTTATTGTATTGTTACGATGTGTAAAAATTAATTGCTACACCAACAACATTGCTTAATTATTGTAAAGTACGTATCATAATGCTCATTTCCTTGAGCGGACCCGAAGAGCGTTCTAGTTCTCATAATGTAAGCGACGCTCGCTTAGCAAGCTACGCGTGTCCACTGTACCTGGATATGTAGTCCGATTAATATTAAAAGTATTTTAACACTTAACATCTTTTTGGTTGGATCAATCAAAGAATGCTTACGTTGTTCCATACCATGTGAAATAATTTATCAAATATTAAATCAAATCAAAATATACTTTATTCAAGTATTAATTTGAATCCATATTTAACAACTGCATTAAATGAAGCTACCACCGGTTCGAAAAATAGATTCTACCGAGGAGAACCGACAAGAGACTCACTAGTTACTCTTTTTTAAAATTTAAAAATACAGTCAGGTTAGTTAAATACAATTATATATGTATATATTATATCCTGACTGGAAGTCAACAAGTATTAATTTCATTTTTTTAACATTAATTTATATGATATGAATGTAGACAAAAAAGGATAAAAAACTTTATATATACACGATAAGCTCCAAATCTACGAGAAGGATTTTTCAGCTTATATTTAATTATCATTATATCAGCTTGAAGCTAAGATTATACTTTGTTTCATTGAATTTGGATGACATGGAAAAAGTTTACGTGATTTATAAAAAAGGAAATGCATAATAAAAGGGACTTTCAGCGAAAGAAGTCGCGGGTCCCTGCTAGTTCTTTAGTAAAACATTGATAGTAGTTTTTTTAAATATATATTTCTTCCCATATTTTAACTAAGAAAGTTTTAAAAAACATTTTGTATCTGTTTACACTCGACTTATAAAAGGAGTGTTATATTCAATATTGATGAACAAACGAAGCGTTTTTATGACGTATCGTCGGTTGAAGTGAAAACGCGTCGAATTAATCACATGCTTACACCGCTTCTATTGTAGAACTTCAATAAAACAACTAAACCATTCATTCGCTTGCGAGTACTAACGGTCTACCGCCGAGCTAACAGAATAACGCAATCGGTACAATTGTTGAGAACTGTAAACAGAGAGATATCAGTTTTAGTTCAATTTTATGTAGAGTAGAGTCGAGATGGCCCAGTGGTTAGAACGCGTGCATCTTAACGGATGATTGCGGGTTCAAACCCAGGCAAGCACCGCTGATTCATGTGCTTAATTTGTCTTTATAATTCATCTCGTGCTCAGCGGTGAAGGAAAACATCGTGAGGAAACCTGCATGTGACAAATTTCATAGAAATTCTGCCACTTGTGCATTCCACCAACCCGCATTGGAACAGCGTGGTGGAATATGTTCCAAACCTTCTCCTCAAAGGGAGAGCAGGCCTTTAACCCAGCAGTGGGAATTTACAGGCTGTTGTTGTGTTGTTTATGTATAGTTTCAATTAAGTCCATAATCAATATAAATTATACAACATTAGATACGTCTACCTTTTTGACCTCGTTGAATATAATAAAAGAGCCAAGATGGCTTAAATGGATGGGTTCAAACCCAGCAAGCACCACTTAATTTACATGAGCATAATTTGAGTTAGATTTTACTTCGTTCTCGGCGGTTAATGAAAATATCGTTAGGAAACCTGCCGGCTACATTTGTGTCCATCAACTTACATCGGGGCAGCGTGATGGAATAACGGACACCTTTTCTTCAAAGTTAGATAAATCCAAAAGTAGGATATTGACAGCCTGTTACTTCACATTAATTTTATATAATATTATGCATAAATAATATTTGTTATATGTCTTTCTTATTTTACAAATATATTCCGGATTAGATCTCTATTTCATTGTAAATAAATAGATACGTATATGTTACCATATACAAAAAATATTTAATCTTTTTTTTAATTAATAATCGAAATGGGCAACATTAATCATTGCCATTTTGTGTCATGAAGACATCGAAGCTAGACACTAACAATGAATTACGTAAAATTGTCGAACGTTACCGCTTACCATCTCATGTTTAAGACGAACGTGTAATCAAGTTTCACGCCAATTAATCTTACGATGTTGTTTATCATTGCAGCGCATCCATTTATTATCCGTGATAACTGGTTCTGTAACATTACCTAACTGGATAGACGAGAGCTTTGCTTAACGCGTAAGTAAATTCCGATCTCGATCACGTCAATTTTATATGTGATATTATTGAGAAATGTTTTATTACAAATGTATAATTTTAGTAAAAAATACTAACATTGTCTACGTCCTAATCTCATTGTCTCTGATTATTTATAGTATCTAAACAAGATTAAGAAATTATATATACAAAGTGCTCGTGAATTTGCTTTCTAGTATTATCTTTGGGACGATATTAGGGTTGCGTAAAAGTATACAGCTCAGTACACTTGACTAAACACAAATATTTTTGCGTCAGATCTGTTTTACTCAATGGCTACTCATTAAATAAATTTAGATTATATCCTGAAATTAATATGAATTATGATACTATAAATTAAATGAAACAATGTTATAACTAAATTATTTCTTCAAATTTCTGATACCTACTACTTATAAATGCAGTTATTTTATTTTTCAATGTTAAATAAGAACAAACAATATAAATCAATTTTTAACTCTTGTAATTTTAAACTTCTAAAACAGTTTAAAAAAAAAATCACATAACATAAATAAATGTCAATAATAAAAATGAAGTATTAGCAATTTATAATACCAAGCGCATCTGCTATGACAACAGATGCCAAACAATGTTTTGTATATATGCATGATTTAAAAATGTCCGTATTTCAGATAAACCCATTTGATATTTAATTCTGACGTTTTAAATTAAAATTTTAATAATTTAAATACATAAATTTTATTATTATGTCAACCATAAAACGCGTAAACAGCACATGTTGGCTAATCCTCAGATAAGAAGCTACGCATCTGAGATGGTGAGATGAAGACGTAACAGAAAAGCTTTAAGTAATTGATGACAATGTCAAATGTCATAGCCCCTTTCGATGGACTAGAATGCAACAAATGTGTACCGGATTTATGTAATCTTAAGGAAAATTTTAGTTTCTAGTACCGTTACAATTCTCTCGGATTCAATCAAGTTCATTTTCTATTTCACATAGAAATGAAAATGTAACCTCAAAGATATACTCGTCAACAAATATCTAATAAATACCCAAGTACTCGGAATAATTTATTATTATGTGTTTCTCAATATTTTAATTGTGGTCAGTTTAAAATAAAATTAACAATAATTTTTAATTAACATTTACATTAATTTGATGATAGACATTTAATTTATAATTTAACGTTGGAAAATCTTTTGCCTTAAAGCAAATTAAATTCGAATTTCGGATATCCTTCTGAAATTGATAACATTTCTTTTTATGAAATCGGATACATTTACAAGCATATATTTCATTTAATACTATAACATTAATATTAATATCCGCATAAAAAGTTGTTCTAAAACGTATTCATATATCACGAGCGATAAAGGGTAATGTCCGAGCCAACTGACAATCAACGCAACGCACGACTTAAAGTATAGAAACGCGTAATTTTGCTTTTATAGTAGATTTTTTTTTCGCTAAATGCTGCATACTGCAACTTACAATATGCAAGAGGGTAGTGTGAGTGCACTTGATATTACATGTATATTAATCTGCTATTGATAAAATCAGTCAAGAGAGTCCTCATCATCTCCATATACAACATTGAATGCATATTGCATTATACATACAATTTCGAGGCTTGTTGGAGTAGATGATGTCTATTACATTGGAAATAGAATTTTATTATATTATGACTAGGGGGTAACACGGAAAATATAATAATACCCTTAAAAACTTTATAGTTTCTGAGAAGGATTACATATAGATATATTTCTTAATTTACATGCACATATTACCTACTCCTGATGACGTAATGCTTCATATCAATTTTGGCATATAAGCTTTGTTTAGAACATAGATACATGGAATATTGTTTAAACCAGTCAGACGGAATATAGCTTTTAATTTTTATTATAAAATACCTTTCTCTCAAATACAAAAGTACTTAAATATATTTTAGCTCAATATATTTAAGTACTACCCATATCTACTTCGCAAGGGTGGAATAGGCATATACTAGTGTACAACCATTTGACCAGAAACCTTCGTAGATGTTAGCAGAACAGCTCATCAAATTTTTATCTAGCTTTAAGAACACGCACTTGTAAAAGGCGCATACATTAATTTGTATTTATTTAAAAGAAGATTTTTATTAGTTACTTGGTATTGATTATCATAGAAAAATATTATACGTGAATGGTTACCAGGTGGGGCCGTATACTTTCTGTAGCGTACCATTCGCTTTCGAGTAATGCCCATGTTGGTCAACATAGAACTAGTAATGTCACCTCAATGCTACTTTCATATGTTTTCCCTGCATTCACTATAAGTCATCGGATATGTAACATTGAGATTATCTTACAGCGAGAAATGTCGAATAAATACGACTAGTATCACATAATATATACTTACTTACTTTTACAAGGTTACAGGTATAATGTACAGTCAGAGTAAGAAAACCTTCGTCAGTTTTTAAATTCATTCAATTATCAAGTCTTAAACTCTTAGTACCTTTTAAATCTAAACATCAAATCAATGCGACGCAATATGTCATTCTCGATCGGTAAAGCATGTTTTATCGGTCATACTGAGATCACGAAAATAGATTTTAATGTGACGAACCTTTTCTTACCCCAACTGTACATGCGTGTGTGTTCTACATTTTGAGACAACTTCAAAGGCATCTCGGCGACCTTTGGCTGACATTTCTTATTTGTTTGAGCGCGCTAACGCCGGGGTACGTCAGTTAAAGTTGAACTTTGATATGAGTTTATGAATGCCATCCGCATTGTTGCCCGATCATCAAAATACATTTAGAAAACGTAACGGCTTAAGTTTAAGGCCATAGACTGATAATATCGTAGTATAAATGTCATTACACAAGCATGCTTCGTTAATTATTAAACAATGCAGCTTTGTTCAGAGATGGTTTCACTTCACAGACAGGACATCGATCTAGTGTATTACATAGAATATTATATTCAATGAATTTTATAAATACGTAGAAAGTTGTAGTACTTAATTAAATGTAGGTAAACTTATTACATAGCTAGAAATGATAATTACCTTCGTATCCTTTTCATAATTTATATTAGTAGGTACATCAGAAAGTATACTTAATTATATTAGTGAAACGCTACCCGTCCCGGTTATGTACGAGTTGAATTAGGTTCCACATAAAACGTTAATATTGAACCATAAATATTTCGAAGAAGTCTAGTATTTTCAGGCTTGACAAACTCAGAAAATCGCACACAGTTTTTATTACAAACGGATCCATCGTAGGGATTTGAAAACGCACTGAAGACAATATCTTCATTTAGATCTGTTTCAAAAGTGCGTTTCCAATATATTTATTTTAAAACAAATGTTTTCGTTTTAATAATAAGGACGCTATTGTATTATAATTTATATTTTATCTTCGTATACAATCGATAATATTTTTCATATTTCTGTTTGCGTAAGCTCATTGAAACTATTTCATCTCGAAACCTGTCAGTGCCTAACGCAATCGTAACTTAATGTTTGATGGCACTCTGTGCGTGGTATCGGATTGTTCAATCTGTTTTTGCTACATCAATTACTGGCTGGCAAGTGGCAGGTCACGAGAACCACGTAAACATTCAAATGAAACTACGGGAATCGTGTGTTATAATGTAAGCGGCGGGGAGGTCGACGAATGTATCCGGCTTGACATCATCAATACAATTATAATATTAGCTCTTTATCAAATCAAATCAAAATAAACTTTATTCAAGTAGGCTTTTACAAGCACTTTTGAATCGTCATTTTACAACCAAGTGAAGCTACCACCGGTTCGGAAAGTAGATTCTACCGAGAAGAACCGGCAAGAAACTCAGTAGTTACTCTTTTTTAACATTTAAAAATACAAAGTCATGTTAGTTAAATACAATTATTTAAATTAATATAACCTGCGTGGAAGTCAACAGGTATTATTAGCTCCACGCTTTTTTATAATCTATAAAATCTTGTATTGAATAATATTTATTTTTTTTTTTTTTTTTTTTTTTTTTTTTTTTTTTTTTTTTTTTTTTTTTTTTTTATGGTGTAGGTTGGCGGACGAGCATATGGGCCACCTGATGGTAAGTGGTCACCATCGCCCATAGACATTAACGCTGTAAGAATTATTAACTATTCCTTACATCGTCAATGTGCCACCAACCTTGGGAACTAAGATGTTATGTCCCTTGTGCCTGTAGTTACACTGGCTCACTCACCCTTCAGACCGGAACACAACAATACTGAGTACTGTTATTTGGCGGTAGAATAACTGATGAGTGGGTGGTACCTACCCAGACGGGCTTGCACAAAGCCCTACCACCAAGTGAGAATATGCTTTTTCTACCAATGTATTTTTTACAAACGATTTGAATTTACGAAACGACAAAGTTAAAAATGTCTGCGGAATTTTATTATAGAAGCGGATACCCTATGATGCCCCAAGAAGGACTTATTGACTTTGCGGAGTCGGAAACTTGGCGTTATACATAAGCTTATCCTTACTCCTAGTGCACATACAATGATTATACTATCTGTCTGTCACACATTCAAAGCTATTACGCGAATTTGATCCTAAGAAAGCTTAAACCTCAAGAGTAAGACATAAGACTAAGTTTTGTGGTTAGTAACAGCAAACCAACTCTTAAAACGCTATATAACTACAAGCACAGGGGGTAGAAAGTCTTAACTACCGAGGTTGGTGGCGCATTGGCGATGTAATGAATGATTTATAATTCTAACCATCATATGACACGCTTGCTCAGACATATATCATTAAATAAAATTTGAAAAATATGGGACTCAGTGCGACTACGGGAAAATGTCAGAGATGTCCGTTCATGTACACTAAATAGCCGCCTTCCTCGTTGTGATAGCTGCTTCTTCTCAGGTCCGAGGTCGTTATGCTGACCCGATGGTAGACTTTTGTCAGTCGATAACTTTTATAATTCATTTATTTGCCTTTGCCATTACGGCCAGATTATTTCACTAATGTCACGTGCGAAATCAATAACTTACTGTGTTACTCTCCAGTTTTGACTTCGAGTGTCTGAAAAATGTGATTTTGAAAAACGTTCAACTACGTGTTGATATTCTTTGAAAAATATTTACTTATATTGAATAATAAAGATTTTAAATCTATATTTAGATTATACTGTCTTTGGTCACAGATTCAACCTATCTGTTGAATAGAATCTGACAGTATACTGAACTGTATACTGAGGCGTATAGATTATGTGTGAAAATTAGCCACGTTTCCTTTCTGAGGATAATAAAACTGCCCGCGTAATAAACAATATTCATTACTTTGAAATAGGTACATTAATAAATTAAACAAAACGTAGCTTACAGTTAACTTGTGATCATTTTATTTTAAATAATGAAAATTGATACCGGTAATCATAGCGGTTGTGTCATGAAAATAACACGTATTATTATAATCCGGTATTAATTTATTAAAATTCCAGTTATTTTATAGGGAATTATAGGATATATGATTAATTTTATTATTCTAAAATATGTGTTGTAAATGAGTCATTGAATCAGAAGATGCAAGGAATTTAATGACTTAGATTACTTGATATGGAATAGCAATTAGATTATAAATAAACTTCATACAATTATAATACCATAGACTATTTTAATAATAATGAGCAGAATATCGTGACATAAAGTAATATAAATATACATAAAAATAAAAACAGATTTCAATAAGTAAATATACCTACATTTTTAATGTGTATCAAATATTATAAGCGTGTATTACTCAATAAAAGTAACAAAAACTTACCTTTCGTGCCCTTGAGTATAACTTGTTTCAAGATTAAGACGAACGCATCTTTAGCATTTTTGTTGCTTACGAACGATTAAACGTTAAGCAAGAAATACCTCCTTGCAAAAATGACAGTATACATATAAACTTGTAATTGATAGCCGTAATAGGTTAATCCTGGTCGTTACTTAAAAGCTTTAAGACATATAGAGAATATATGAGGTTTGTTTTATTTTGAACAATCTAATACAAGCTATTGCTTTACTTATTTATTATACTTAATCTGTGCTTTATTTTATAAATCCTTTGAAACATCATTAATAATGCGCATCATTAAAGAGATATCAAGATTTTAAGTCAACAGTACAACAGTAAAAGTCTGTAAATTTCCGACTTTTGGTCTAAGGGCTCCTCTCCCTTTGAGGAGAACCTTAGGAGCTTATTCCATCACGCTGCTGCTAATGCGAGGTAATGGATATACATGTCGCAGAATTTGTTGAAATTAGCCAAACGAAGGTTACCTCACGATGTTTTCCTGCACCGCCGAGCATGAGATGAATTATAAACACAAAAGTGTCTATTCGGTTTTGAACCCGTAATTATCGCTTAAAATGCGTATGTTCTAACAACTGGATCACTTAACACTAAATTATAGTTAACAATAGTATAAAAATCGATACATTTCCTGTTTAGTTTTAAGCAATCGAAAACATAATTGCTCGATCCATTAGTCTTTGTTTACATACATTTAACGTTAAATAAGGAACGGTTACGTAATATTTAATAGCAAGTAAAGGAGTTTATATTAAAAATGAGGTCGAATGTAATAATATATAGACAAATATGGGTAAGCTTTGAGTGTTGTGAAACAATACAACAATGCGTATCTCATGCAAATTGTCTGCAAATCGGCCGCGTGAGTAATACATTCCGAGAGACATACATAACACTTGCGCACCTTCTAAATCTACAAATCCTTAATCTTTATGGATCAAAATATCATAATTGATGTATTATGTATTAATGCAAAATATATAATTACGAACATTATTGATATCAGTGGTAACTTGATTGGTTTATGTATTATTTTATTTATATGACTGTTCTATAGTACTGTTTGTTTCCCAAAAATAAAAAAAATAAAATATAAGCTAATATATTTAGTAATGAAACACCAAGTATTCTTACTTACCCCTGTTAGGTACAATTTCAAAAATCCCATGATGAAACAAGCTTTTATTTAGCGTGTACTAAATTTATACAAAATTTCAGCTTCATCATTTGGTAAGGACTTGTTCAAAATTAACTAAAATGATTTTAAAAGCAATAAGCCAAAATAGTATATAATTATAGTCTATTTGATAAATTAATCTTTACACGGAACCAGATACTCGTATTGAGATCTATTCAAGGACCCTTGCACGTTAAATGTTCGGCGTTTTAATGAAATAAACTCAACAAATATAACATACATATGCACGCCAATGTTTTTTTTGAAGAGGATAGGAATAGTGATCGCTTTCGTGGGTGAAGAAATCGAAATATACATATATTATATTCGTAAGTATAATGTACCATAAGTAGTTACTTTATGTTTAATTGATAAGAAACTTTTTTTGTTGTGTATTTTTTTTTTTTTATTTTGAAAATCGAAAAATACGTTAATTAATTGTCGATTTCAAAGCAGCTCTTATAAAAGTTACACACCTGCCAGTTTAAGGCTAACTAATGAGACGACTTAGTGTGTGACCTTTAGGTCAAGACGCGGCGCTCCTTACTTAGCATTGTATCTTTATGAAACCGACTTAAAACAAGTCATTATTAGTTTTATAACATTACGTTACAGTTTGTTTTTCTTTAACACATATTAACTTAACCAATATGACGTCTAGGAATAGACTAAACTTGTATAATCTGCATAGGATGCTTAAAAATATTCAACAATGTTTAAATCGCTACACAATGATCCCAGGTGTCTTATGACTAATATTTTTAATAAAATTCCGCAGTGTACAATAATCTGTATGAAATTCCGAGTTATAAAACATATCAATGTTACCACAAAACAATTTACAGTGTAAACCTATTGCAATCCTATTCTTTATTATTTATAAAATTATGATATATTACTTATTACATATTTAAACAATACAAATAATTCAATTCAATAGGCTATTTGACAATGCGAAAAATAAATGGTGCATTATTGTAATCAGTGTATATTATGAGTTTAAAAATGGTTATTTACTAACGAAAGCTGAAAATAATACTTAATTTATTCAAAAATCCATAAATAAAAATGCATTTTTTCAAACGTTTGTCACGTGACACAAAACGCTCCTGATTTGCCGGGTTTATAATGAAGTCACTTTCTTGTAAACTTTGCTTTTCTACTATATGTACCACAGATTAAAATACAGGAAAGTGACGTCACCGACCCCATTGCAGCGCCATATTGTCCAAGTAGCGATTTTGTGTGCTATTTAAATATGGAATTTTTAATGTGATATTTTTCGGCAAATATGTACTAGAAATAAAAAACACAACTTTTACCGGGTTCCGTAACTTCTACTAAATAATATAAAATGGATTTTAAAAACCAGTCAAATAGCCTATTCAATTAAATATTCTTTATTTCAGGCAATTTCAAACCCATAAAATACACAAAACATACTTTAAAATTTAAAAATAATAACAATAAAGACAAAATAAAACATTTAAAACTGAACCTAAATGAAATTAAGAGTAACTATAAGTTTTTTCTTTCTAAAATTAAGCAACAAAAGTTAATCACAATCATAAGATAGAAAGATCGTTGTCAACTCTCACTACTAAATGAAATCTCTTGTTGATATTTATTTTTCCCTTTATTAGTTGCTATATTTTGAAGAATCGTTAGTGTAGGCTCTGTAGTATTGATTACTTGCATCGGTTTCTGTCAGCGTCCAGCACGGCGAGAGTGTAGAAATCGTTTGAGTTAGAGTTCACCAACCTATCGACCATATATTATGCGTTTACAAATGCTACTTGTCTGTCCTGATTTCGTGCGAGTAAAATCAATTAAAATAAAGGCCCCTCCCATATCCTCCTTTAACTTACAATATAGATATATAAATCTAATTGAAAATCCTTTCTTATTGAACTTCTACGTCGAGAAAGGAGTAACTACCAAATTAAACGTTAATTGGGCTTGGAGAGATATATTTCTTCATAGACTTTGCAAATTGAAAAAAGTATACACACACAAACACATGTATGTATGTGTGATACGTATACAGGAATACTTACGAAAACACTACATAACAAAGCCTTCATAATAATCATAATCGCAATTTATTACTTGTCATATTATGAATATGAGAAATTACACATGAAGCATAACTAAAGAATGATAAATAGCATTTACATAGAGATTAAAAGTATTATAATACATGAATAGTCGCCTAATGGGTGTTTTGGTAATGAAACACCTGCCAAATTCGAACCTACGTACAAAGAGCATTCGATGCCTACGCGTTTTGATGAGTCAATGGGAAGCACGACTTGCCTTGGCCTGAACAAAATTGCATTATGTAAGCTTATAATATTAATTTTAACATTATTTAAATATTTTATGGTACTGGGAATACAAAGTCACCAAAGATGTACATATGCGACAATATAGCAGCAATTTAATGCTTAACAAATAAATAACAACTCAAAAGTTTTTATGTTAATAAAACTTTTTGTTGCCGTCTAAGAGTAACAGTTATATTTTTATTAGTATGCCTTTTAGTGTAATTTTCTATTGCCATAAGCCAAGAACAGTTGATCCTTCATGTCATTAAAGTTGTAGAAGAAGATATGTTAATTTTGATTGTTTCACAATTAACTCTTTGTAAACTATAATTAGTATATATATATTTATGAAGATCTCTTCATCAAAAGGAAGTTTTAGTACAGAAGTTGGTTATATACGGACTATTGCCATTACTTTTACATTAGGTTTCTGTACCAAGAGTACAGAGTCAATAATGAATGCGCTATCAAGCATGTGATATTCCTTAGATTTTTAGAATAATGTATATACAATAATCATTTTATTTTTATTCCATATATAAAGTATGCGATAACTCGTAAGTAAAAGTCTTCGCTAGATGCATTTGAGCCATTTGATCTTCAGTTGAGACATACGCCATTAACCACTGAGCCCAAATGAAGTTTTGCAAGATCATATATTATATTATTTCAATATATTGAGCAAAGTATATCACGTATTGAACATCGTACATATACGTAATACATACGTTAGTAAGTATATAACGGTTTTTACATCGGAATTAGTTCAAACGAAAATTCATGCTTAACGCATAAATATAGACATTGATTTAAATTATAGCACCAGTGTAATGCTCTAGAATAGTAATCGAAGCACGATTTGAGTGTACAGGCAACTCTTCGTGACGCCTGCCCAGATGGACTAGCTAACTAACACTAATAACTAGATGTCGACATACCCTCGATATTTATCGGTACGAATGATCAGCTGTAAATTGTGTGCACTTTTGTTTTGATAGCCATAAATAAATTTTATGGGTGATAAAATTTTAAAGCTATTCGATGTATGGTGAGATTGGTGAGACCATGCATAAATTTTGTGTATAATATTAAAAGTACGAGGTCAAAACGGTCGTCAGTCAGACTGAATTAAGCTCCTCAGAGAGCGACTAATTGAAAAAAATACAAATTGCGCAAGAATTTATAATGAATATTTTATATTTTCGATGTTAAAATACATTACTTTTTCCTCGCTAACTTCGTAAATTGTATACCGATTTTTATCAGTTTATACAATAGTAAAATGATTTTGCTTTAATTTAAATGAACGTTAATTACTTGTTACAATGTGTCAAATTATATTTTTTGAATGTAATGCGATTCTGTAAAAATCGCGATCGAATTATTCGATTTCATAAACCGAATTGGCATAAGATAAATGCAATGAAACACAATAATAAAAATGACATAGGTACTATCTTATGAATAAATAATATCATATTGATTTTTAAAACACTATTTGAGAATAATATAGATAGATAACATGGATAGATATATAAACCTTGCTTTAAATGCTCCGAGAATTATCTTCTTATCCTGTTATATAGGCTGTTAAGAATATTCCTTAGGCTGATGTAACACAAATAGTAAAAAAAATTTTGGTCATCGATTACTACCTATAACATTTAATCTACGATTAAATTAACTTACACTCTAAAGCATTATTCCACACATACACGTATGTCGCAAAGTAGCATGTTTACACTTAAATACACATTGTCACGCCGACACTCGACTGCTCTCAACTCGTCAAACGATTACACGAAGCACATGTTTACTTAGTGTCGTTTATTTTTAGTAAGACCCAATTTTTTATAACAATATTTATAATTGTAATTTTACTTGGAATATTTATTTTATCTTAAGTTCCGTTGAACCGAGATAGAGTTGAAGATTCACGTTTCATAAACGTGATTATGCCACAGATTATTAATTATTATTTACATTCTTTGTCATGACCCATATCAAATTACCGATGGAAGGTAATTGACCCAGTATTACTGCACAGGCTATTAAACGGAACATTATTCATTTCTCGTACGGCTCCTTGTTGCCGAATAAAATTGAGATCTCTCTAGTCCGCTCAATGACTAACCTAGATAAGATCATTATACTGTCACATGCGAACATACTATGAACTTAAGACCTTATGATACTGATATTTTTTACGACAGTTTCAACAAACAACAAACAACAACAACAACAGCATGTAAATTCCCACTGCTGGGCTAAAGGCCTCCTCTACCTTTGAGGAGAAGGTTTTTGGAACATATTCCACCACGCTGTTCCAATGCGGGTTAGTGGATACACTTGTGGCAGAATTTCTATGAAATTTGTCACATGCAGGTTTCCTCGCGATGTTTTCCTTCACCGCTGAGCACGAGATGAATTATAAAGACAATTAAGCACATGAATCAGCGGTGCTTGCCTGGGTTTGAACCCGCAATCATCGGTAAAGATGCACGCGTTCTAACCACTCGACTCCACACAGCCATCTCGACTCACGACAGTTTCAACAATTTCAAAAAGTAAATCATCATTTAGTTTCACCTTGTAACCCGCTTGTTATACCTTATCTATCTCTTGTTAGTCCTATGACTATTACTAATTTTAGTTATTGTATAGTAAGAAAAAAAGAAGTTAATTATGCCTACGTTTTATGGAGCAAGCGATTTTGAAACTGACCGAAACGCAAAATGTTAAAAGTATCTCACGGATGGATTGTTATGTCAGAATGCGAATGTCATAATCTGATATGAAAATGTATTTTAAAAATTATAAATTACCTAATTGTATAAATTACTTTACGAAAAATCTACTATTTAATCAAGATAGTTTAATGAAAATATTGGTTGCTAATAGCAAATATTTATAAATAGTTGTCATTTGCAAAGATAAATATCGAGAATGTGACCTATTACTATTAATAACACATAAAAAGTATAATTTATAATTAGGGCAAATTGAATTAAGTAAAAAATTTATTTATTTATGGAGAAATACAATATGAGGAGCTTAAAATTGAGTCCTAGTATCAGTCCAAAATAGTATAGTATAGTAAACCTTCTCATATATAATAAGACATGCATGAGATTATAAACTTTATATGCATTCCAAAATGTTATAGTTCACCTGAACCATTAAAGCTTGGTAACTTTCTACGCCAGCATTTACTCACTAATAAAAATAAATAAATCATAAAAGTAAAGTTCAAAATAGTAATAAAAACCTAAGGCCAATAATTTATCTTGACTTTTATATTTATAAAACAAATTTGTTAAACAATGAAAATGCATTCGACACAGCGCTTACAACTTCTCGTAAGTAAATATTCCTTAAAAGTAAAACAATAGAACTTTACAATCGAACTATAATTTGTTGCTATTAGTGCACAGAAATATTGCACACAACCTTTGTATATTGGAAAACAAAATTAATATGTAATAAAAAAGGAGTATTGGAAATAATTTTCTCTTGATGTACTCTACTTGAAATAAATGTAAAACAGAAGCTCATATACAACGTAAACAAATGTAACGTGTTGAAGCAACAGCCATCGCAATGGTTATTTATTTTCGATACAATCTAAGCCGGTGTAACAATGACAGGAATGCATGTATAATGTTTTGGAACAATAACACCAGTCATCAGATGTGTGATGGACGCGTCAAGGCTTCTGTTATTTGAATAGGATCGAACACGGCCGGGGCGGATCGGATGCCACCGAGCGCGGTGGCGCCTGATGCCAATACAATGGCAAATATTTCGCAATCTGATAATCTTGCCAGTCGACATTCACATTCGCGATCGATAGAATACGTGTTCCAAGTGATGAATGTAAATTGAATCCTGCTCTCGCGGCACGGATAATAGATGTCGCAACGACACTTAAATTCGTAGTATGAATGAGTCATGTACTATACTTGCTCTTAAATTATCCTTTGCATAATGTTTATCAGCGGAATATTTCTAATGTTTCATACGAATAGCTGCTCAGGATTTACATACAATATGTGTATAACGTATAAATAATGTATCTTTATATATAAATCCAGGAGATGATACCAATAGTTATAAAAATTATTACATTTCCTAGAGAAAAAGCTGGCTGGTTTTGACGCTGTTGGATTACACGGCAGTATTTATGGGGTACACAGAGGTTCTCCACACACACTGGTATTTTAAATAATTTTAGTAATAAAAGTAAACATGTATTTCTGAAAGATTCAAATCAATCGAGATATTCAATCCTATGTTTTGCACGGTACCTGAGCTTTCGGATCGGAAATTCACAGAAATCAAATACACAACGTTTTCAGATCGATCCAGTTATTCTAGTGGGAGGCATTATTTCAAATAATAACTTGGTGTGTAAATTTAAGTAATATACTCTCACCAAGAGCCGAGATGGCCCAGTTGTTAAAACGCGTGCATCTTAACCGATGATTATGGGTTCAAACCCAGGCAAACATCACTATATATACATATGTGCTTAATTTGTGTTTATAATTCATCTCGTGCTCGGCAGTGAAGGAACGATGAATTATAAATGCAAGTTAAGCACATGAAAATCCAGTGGTGCTTGCCTGGGTTGGAACCCGAAATGATTGGTTAACATGCATGCGTTTTAACCACTGGCCCATCTCAGCTCATAGAAGTACTGCAATGAACGAGAAACAAGAAGATAAATTGTTTTAAATTTAGTATGATAAATGTAGAGTCATATATAGGCAACATAAGCCGCAGAGCCACTTTGCGTGAGTATGGAGGCATTTTTCATATCTCCACTTAGTTCATCGCCCTACTTGTGCCAGACTATCATTTTAAAATAATATTGACTTAGGTCTGTTTATTCTAAAACATTCGACAACAAGTCGGGTTTAGATTGTTTAATTTAAAGTTAATTATGTGACTGTGATTCCAGTAAATACGGTTATATACGCTGATTAGAATATATTTGAAGTGATCAACTATGGCCTAGTAATATTATCTAGGAAATGTTATTAAAAATTGTGCTGGGATATTTGAATAGCGTGAAAATATTTGAAATGATTTAACTCATCATTTAAATAAATTATTTCTTATTTACTAAAACAGGTAATATAAAAACTTTGTATTAATTGATTATAAAACTAGTTTTAAAATGCCAAAGTTTTCAAATACAAATAAAAAAAGAGCATATTTTACCCTTATGTTTAAAAAACACTTGTAATTTATATGTTTGAAATGATCCTTTAACAAGAAGCGTAAAGTTGAACTCATTAATAAATCCTTTTACAAACGTATATACAATGAATGGCATTGTGCGTTTATATACACCTACTATGTATTTGAACCTTATTCGTAGTCAAATAAGTTTTATTAGCCTTTTAATTAACAGTTTAGCCATTTATTCAACCAGTACCTAAATTACATTCAATCAATAGTACATTTTCATAAACCTATGTATTATTTATATGTATATGTGTGTATATCATTATTTCAATATATTATATAATAACCAAATGACACGTAGAAACTACCAGATGGTATATTCGTGCTACCAACATACGCACGATTTGTATAGCAGCAGTTTTATTAATTTTAAACATATGTATATTAAAGTCCTCAGTGTAATTAAATGTTAATTAATATCTATACAGTATGTAATGTTGTATACTTTGATGTAACATTCAAGGTTTTTATTTCATTCAAGGTGTATTATCTATTATTAATAAACATAAAGCATAGTGTCCGAGGCATATAAAAGACGATGATTCTTAGAAATTAAATCTAGACAACCCGGTGTCCTTAACACCAACATGGTACAGACATACCGCCATGTTGAATAATCGTTGACCCCACATGTGAAGGCTTGCACATCGAAATAATAGAGTACAAATGATTGTAGTTACATCAAAGCTTTGGATTACGTGGCGATTACGTGATTTGTATGAGCAGATGTAATGATCACTTGTTTTTGTTTACCGTGTACCTAAATTATTTCTTTGATCATTTTTTTTATTAATGAAAATTAATTTTCTTTACAGATAATAAATAAGAAAACAATTTATTTTTAAAAAACGAATACTAAAGCTATTGTTTTCGTTTGTTTGTATGCGTACATTTTGTTTTATTGTATTCACGTCACTTATTTCATGTCTCTCAATCACTCATCACTTACGTGATGGAATTTAATATGTAATCATCACTTTGCTCATTAATAAACAATTAGGCAACATATTTTACAAAAGCAACATCTTGCTGAGTGCATTGTTAGGCAAACTTAATTGCAGTGCTATTACCAAACCCTTTGTTAAATCAATAAATCAATTTTATCGTTAAAACGTTTGCGACTTTGAACTATTATTTCTTTTGAAACAGTTAAACTGCATACTTAGATTTTCAATTTTAAAATGCTGACAATAATCACTGAAAGACATTTCAGTGATCGGTTTGCTGAAAAATAAATAGATTAACCATAACTAAACTTTGTTAACTATATTCAAAGAAAGTGTTCCGTTACGGAGATCTGTTGTATGTGTTTGGATGATCACGATTCTATGGTCACTAACACATAAAAAAAAGTACAACATAACTACTAATGGAATTGATTTCTCAATGCACAAATGATGCCTATTGATTCTACAACAAAACAGTCAGGAGTTAGTTATATAATGTACTTCTTTAATTAACGTTTTTGTTACATAAATTATTTGTGACCAGATTTTTACAATAACAGGATTTTAAAAAATATTACTTAACATGATCAAATATAAATGTATGTAATACATAATGTTTTAGTTGATATTGTTGTTGATATAACAACATAATTCGATTTAACCTAGTCACCCAGATAATTGTAATTGAAATAGACAAATAAAAACTAAACGAAAACGTAGTGCTTTTTATTGCTCACCACTTTATCTAGGTCGAAGATTTATTGCAGTTTACTAGGTAATCGAGCAGGTAAAACAAATTCTATTAATAATATAGAGTTTATTTATACATATTAATGGTCCATTAAATGGTTGTGGAAAAAGCAATTTGTTACCTAAGTAAAGTAAACATTTGACTTATGCCAACTTTATTTCTTAATCGGGTTGTGTTTTAGTGAAATTTGCTCTAATTATTTCGATGTCACTGATTGCATTAAAATTTAACGAAAGACAAAGTCGTGCTCGTTGCGTGATTCTGTTTTCACAAGACAACGCAGACGGTCTGTTTGATTATCATTATCACTATCAGATGTTTTGTAAATTTCCGTTGTCGTACCCCTTCTAGAACATGAAGAAATTATTGTAATCTCACCCAGCGCTACTCGCTTAGATAAATCTCTGACATTATTGTATTGTTTACATTCATTTGTTTTATTTTCATATCGATTATCATCGTTTATATTATATTAGACATTTGACATTAATCGCAACATAGCTCAATATTTACTTAATCTTTGTTGCTTTTATGTACTTCTTTGTACGAAGTGAACTGGGATTGTGCGTAGATCACGTGAGTATTAACAGAATGTCGTAAGTTCAAATCAAAGCAAACATAATTAATTTTTTATCAGTATATTTTATAGTTATGTATTTATAATTCATCGATGATCGTAATTGATTTCCGCTATCTCTGTTGGGGTCGGCGTAGTGTATTGTCTACTTCCAGTTAACTTTGCATCACACAGCCCACATGTTACGTACATACAGGAAACATCCTTATGTCACAAATCATAATACAAGTTTTACCGACATTTCTTTTTCAAATCTTTCTCTTGGAGAATATTAAACTTGCTAGTGGGCTTTGCACCCGCAAAATATTCTACCGCCCAACTTCATATACAGTATTTTTGTGTTGCGGTTTGAAGAGTAAGACAGTGTAGCTACAAACACAAGGAACGTAACATCTTAGTTCTCAAGGTTTGTGGTGCATTAGTTATGTAAAATTTCAAATGACACTAATGTCAATAAGCAATGGCCCACTTATTCTGAGGTGGCCCATGTGTCCGTCCGTATACTGATGCCATATAAAAGATCTCTTATATTAGAAAGAGGACAGATCGCTCATCCAGAACGACATCGTCATAATTGCATTTTCATTCCAAACGATCTCATTTCGTACATACGTTTGGAAAGAAAAAGTCATTTTAGAGATTTTTGCAATTGTGACGATGTCGTTCTGGATGAGCGAGATATGTACTGTATAGTGCTACCTTACTAAACTTTACTCAATCATCTAAGAAACACACAATTTATAATAACTGAGGAGCTAGGCATAACCATGTTACAAATGTCAAGGCCCACTGATTTTTTTTACTATCACAGTCAAACTTTGAACCAATAGACAAAGAGACAAACGAATTCCAACCAAACACCATTGTAACCAACCATAATAGTTACGAGTGCTTTTTTATAAAGCGAATCCTTGATCTTCTTTGTAAGATGAATCGATTGATAAAAAGGTTATGAAAAATTTCAGTCTTACAAATTTTCAATCAGACATATCACGACAATGCATAGAAGGTCGCAAATGTTGTCTCTGCCCCGATCTCAGTACAAATGTCATGACATTAGCATCAGCAAGGGCGTATCCGTGGTATGTCATTAATATATAGCTTCGATTCAATGGGTAATGAACGCCTGTGTTATTCTAAGCCATTTACTATTCTTACATATATTGCAAATCAATTCTTCTGAATATAATATTTGATAACGAATATTGAGGTTGTTATTCTTATAAAATTAGTGGAATACAAATTAAAAGAAGAATTAATATCATCTAATCAAATCAAATGTCAAGTCCTGAGTTCCTTTCAAAAAGTTCTTTTTTGAACTGGGGTATTTCTTTCCGATTATTATCATTCATGCAATCAATATGCTATATATTTTTCGTAATTGCTTTTCGTACATAGTCATATTCATGTCGAAATATTTAATAGAATCAATGACAAACAAAAAAAGTCGTCACAACAACTTTGACATTTCACAAACGAATTTATGTTTTCCTTTCAATAAAGGAAACATAAATCGAGGTTATTTTTCATTTTTAAAAATCGATTTTATCACTTATAACCTATGTAAGGTATCAATATAGTCGAGAACTTGAAATAACTTCCTTATACTGTCGAAGTACTGCCACTTCGGCGGAGCATGCAAATTGAGAAAACGCTATCCATAATAGCAGAGGTATGCGGAACCTCTGTTGTGACGTGGGTGACGCCACGCCATGAGAATCGATCGGTGACGCTTCAATGAATCCTTTAAAATATTTATGTATTTGGTAAGTAACACCTTGCTTTCACGTCACCTAAACGTATCTTATTATGTAATTATATATGCATATACACTAAACCTTCTAAACAATTAATCAGTTTTCTTACAAATCACTACGCTCGAAGAAAAAAAATTCAATCAAATATTCCTAATTAAGATTTACATCAAAATCATTATGTACAGTTTCGCAGACCACATTTAATTAATGTTATTTTATTAAATAAAAAAATAAAACTCCTTTTTGGACACGATACTTTCCGTTTCTTTATAAGATGTATAGAATAAATATAATCTTAATACAGTGTCATTATGGGACCAATTTATAACTAATTAAACATTATATTTAAAACAAATTGAACATTAGTCATGACTTTTAAAACGATAAAGCCATCTTTAATAAAGGTCAATCAATGTTTTTTTCTTAATTAATTAATTAAAGATTTTATCACAGATCGCATATTACCTAAAACTTTTACTTATTAAGTTGATTATGTTAACAAAAGTAACAGGTAAATGAAAGGTAACGGCTACCATTACAATTATCTCTTAGAGCAGAAACAGCGCCTATGGCGTTGTTTAAGCCATAGGAGCGGTTCTACCAGTAGTACAAAGCTCAATGAAATGCAAAAAATAGGTGACTTAAAGAATAAAATACGTAATCTCCGATCGCCCGCTTTCTTATTCTTTTAAATACTAGCCGTGTCCGCGACTTCGCGCGTTTGAATTTAAGAAAAAAGTTTTTTAATTTCGCAGATTATAGTATCTATGCATATAATATGTATTATGTCATTGCAGCGCGACTTTATCATTGTTTTATATATCATAATAAAATAAAAGTAAAGGTACTCATTAATACATTAACTATCTGTCAGTGAAAGTCCCGTAAAAATCGATCCAGCCGTACCAAAAATTAGCCAGAACAAACATTTTTTTTAATATATGTTGTATTGGTATGTAAACCATATAAACATACATATGGATCTAGTTAAAAAGCGCTTTCTTTATAATATTATAAAGAGACACTCGAATTTTATTATATATTATATATAAATCATGCTACTGTATGCCATCTGTGTTGTAATGAAGGGAAACATATGAAATAGTTCCTCAATCTGGATCTGTCAAACGTACATACACACAGCACAATAGAAAACATCACCACATATCCTGTATCTGTATCTAGATGCTCTTTTCTAGTATACAATATATCATTTCAACCATAAGCTGTCTCGTTACTATTGTTGAGGCGACTTTCACAAGTAGATCTGGTTTTAGATATAATTACAATAATAGGAAGCCTTTCGACTCATATGTAAATGCGATTATTACCATTTGAATCTCTTGATATGTTAATATGACATGAGGTGTACGTCATTAATTACGCAGCTTATTACTAAGAGGTCTTATAATTAAGATGGTATCATATATTTTATGCCTTTTTATTAACACGAATGAAATAACTTGTGCGATACATTACGTCATATTTTGGGCTTCGCCCATCTTTGCTAGAGAACATTTAATGAGGATAAAAATGAAGTCTCTCATAGGTATATAATATCGGTTAGCAAAAATGCGTGTTAATAAAACTTGTGTTACTTATTACAGTGTCTGATGTACGGCGCATGCGAATTTTTATTTATAGAAGAAATAAATATGTAACGAAAAATGATGAATTAGATACTATTAATACGAGAATATGGAACATAAACACATATATACATTGACGTTTCTTTTATTTGACACCGGGTTTATCTCATTTATCTCAATTCTACTAGAGGTTGGCGCAGCATGTCTTCTTCTTCCATACTTCTCTGTCTGATGTCATCTCACAAGTAACATTATTTCCAGACATATCATCTTTTACACAATCCATCCATCGTCAATCCACGTTCAAGACCTTCCTCACATTATGGTCCTCATGCGTCAAAGTAAAGTGTAAATACAACGCAGCTTGCTAATGAATAAAATATATAATTAATATTTAACTTCCCCCTGCGTTGAGCCTTGTTTGAAAATCGACAAATTAAACTTGCCTATAATGTTGTCTTAAATTTTCGCGATTATTACACATTTAAATAAAACTAGTTTCTACGTGTCTACCCGTGACCACGAACGCTGTAAAGTGCTCGAAACGTCGGGATGCCAAAAATAATTAATATACGCGATTCAAATCCGTTATAAGTAGTTTTATTTAAACTTGCCTATTTCAAACTGATCTTAGCGACTGAAGATAGATAGATACTATAACTTTTGCTATTTTTGGTCTGGCTGTCTGTATTGCTATATTAGAATATTTCATTTTCTTCAATATCCCACAATCATCGCTAAGATGTACGCGTTTTTACTATTGGGCCATCTCGGTTCTTTTTTATTATACTAATTGTTTTTAATTAAAATGAATTAATTGTGTTCCTTACACTATTCATCCATTTTTTCTAACAAATTAACCTCAAACATAACCCTGAATATACAGCTAAACATGTGATATGACATCAATACATTGTAACTAATATCTTTGAATAATTGCCGGGCGATAACGTTGTATCTTGTATTGTATGAGGAACGGAAAATTCTTAGGTCATACCATTTCACTGATAGCCCCGATCAGATGAAATGATCCTCTGTCATAAGAATACGTCAGCCTAACAACGAAGATTTATCTAATCGCTAAGCAATGTTACGATCTTACGATTTATTGTACAATTAAATAAATGATAAGAAAAAGCTTGCATTTAACCGACTTCAAGAAAAGAGGTCGACTGATTGTTTTATTTAAAATTTTTGAACGAAATCTATAACACGAGTATTTTTGTCAGTGTTCTTAAAAATATTTTTCACTTTTTATTGGATTTTTTTTATGGTATAGGTTGGCGGACGAGCATATGGGCCACCTGATAGTAAGTGGTCACCATCACCCATAGGCAATGACGCTGTAAGAAATATTAACTATTCCTTACATCGTCAATGTGCCACCAACCTTGGGAACTAAGATGCTATGTTCCTGTGCCTGTAGTTACACTGGCTCACTCACCCTTCAAACCGAAACACAACAATACTATATGAGTACTGTTATTTGGCGGTAGAATAACTGATGAGTGGGTGGTACCTACCCAGACGGGCTTGCGCAAAGCCCTACCACCAATTAAAATTCAACGGTAAATGCAAACATGAGTTTCTAAGTAAACATACACTAAACTAAACATTTTTCTTTTGTAAAAGCCAAGCCAAAAAGTTTGTCACGTCACATCAAAACTTATAGGGAAAAAACTGTTGCGCAGGTGCTTTAGTAAGTAGTAAGTTTACGTACTTTTCAGAAAATACGTGCATTTCTGGTATGAGTGTTATGTATATTGCTTAAGTCGTATTATCAGTTATTCATTTATACAATGCAAAAAATACTGCTCCTCATTTAATAGATACATATGGTGTTCGTATGCATTTGAAGTTAACGAGCGGCCTTCGAGTAACGCAGACAAAATCACAAAAAGAAAGTAGTATTTCAATATGTCGCTGAATGTGTATACATAATGCAATGAGAATTTTTATATACGAATTTATTTAAATAAAATTTAATTTATTTTAGAATTTATTGCTCAAGTAAATTGTTGTCCTGCGTTAAAATTTCACCTCTGCGTTTAATCTCGTGTTGATTTCTTAAACATTGTCGTAATTCTTGATATTATAATACGAATTTTGCAAACACATACGTTATTCTATTGAAAATGTAACTAGTTCCATGCAACGATGCAATTACGAAAAAGAATCAGTAATAAGTCATAGGTCGAGCTTATAACTGGCACTCGAAGAGGACAGGTTTCTTATGTATCGATTTCGCACTATAATGAAATACATTCTTTACATATCAATTCGTTTACATCGATATTTTTGATGATCTTTTAGTGTAGAAGAATAACGATGTGTCATTCGTATAATCCGTCTTAATCGTTATTGGTCAGATTATATTAAACTATATTATGTTTTAACTTAAAAATGGAATCAACGTCATTATATGTGATTAATTTAAAAAAAACTTATTTTGTAGAAAAAAAAGCAAAGTACGCAACTTGTTTTGAAAAACGATATAGGAATATGGAGAGCAATCTCTACAGTATATTAACCGATATATCGTTTAAAATTATAGTGAAATGATTGTATAAGAGTTGCAATGTGAGGTGAGTGAGGAAACCTGCATGTGTCTAATTTCATAGAATTTCTGCCATATATGTATTATATCAACCCGCATTGGAGCAGCGTGGAGGAATATGTTCCGAACCTTCTCCTCAAATTGAGATGAGGCCTTGGCCCAGTAGTGGGAAATTTACAGGTTTTTGTTGTTGTTGTTGACTAAAATTGAATTATATCGATTTGACTTCGAACTCTTTCTGACGTATACCGTTATCTTAATCCCTGTGGTAAATCAATCTCTCAAAGGGTGGCAGAATGACGCAGCTCGACTATCACTTCTAATTACGCGGCGGGTCATGCAATGACGCAACTCAATTATCTAAGTCTAGAATTATTTACGAAATCGTCCCTCTGATATTTCTGTTTGTATAAAATAATACATATATCACTTCACTTGGTGGTAGGGCTTTGTGCAAGCCCGCCTGGGTTGGTAGCACCCACTCGTCAGATATTCTACGGCTAAACAACAGAACGAAGTATTATATGTTGTGTTTCGGTTTTAAGGGTGAGTGAGCCAGTGTAACTACAGGCACAAGGGACATAGCATCTTAGTTCCCAAGATTGATAGCGCATTGACGATGTAAGGAATAGTTAATATTTGAGTGATGGTGACCACTTACCATCCGGTGGCCCATATGCTAGTCCGACATCCTATTACATAAAAAAAATGCCTTACGAATATAAAATGTTTAAAAAATGCATCGGGGCCGTTTCCTGATGTAGAGTTTTGTGGAGAAACAACATCCATGAATGGATACATTATTTTGTTTCCTAACATTGAAATTTAGGAAAACCAAAAACATAATATTCAAAACAAACCAGATTCAGATTAGATAAATAGAGCATTATTAGCATTCCGTTACCAAATACTTAATGAATACAATTGATATATCTTCTAAAATTATTAAGGAAAATAATATTTTTACCTTAAACTTTACAATTTAAACCCACAACATAGTTATCCAATTTACAACGGATGGATTATAGCATTAACACCTTATACAATATTACAAGGAAAACTTAAAATGCAAAACAGGTTTGTAAAAATATTTCGTGACTCGACCTTGCAGTGGATATTACAAGCAGAAGAAAAAAAAATAGCGGCGCGCTTTGCAATACCGATGATACAAGTAGGGTCACATAAAGTTCACCGATGGGGCCCGATTACGTGAAAGAGACGGGCTATTTAGTGTAACTAGTAAAGTACATTTACCACGCTTCTGTGCTCAATTCAATCGGTATCTACTTAAATGTGTAGTAATCAAAGGGCATGCGTTTAAATGTTACTGAACTATAAATATATATATATATTTTTTTATATAATTTTCATGATAGTTCGAAACGATAGTCTAAATACAAATCGGGTGGAATGCGCATCTTCTGGTTTGAGATTTATGCATATTTGCTTATTAGTTTTTATCTCAGGCATTACGGAAGAAAAAGCCTTATGTATTAATATAGATAACTAATTCTAACAAAACAACAACAACAGCTTGTAAATTCCCACTGCTGGTGGAATATGGCAGACACATGTGGCAGAATTTCTGTGAAATTTGTCACATGCAGGTTTCCTCACGATGTTTTCCTGGGCACGAGATGAATTATAAAGACAAATTAAGTACATGAATCAGCGGTGCTTGCCTGGATGTGAACCCGCAATCATCTGTTAAGATGCACGCGTTCTAACCACTGGCCCAATAATAAATGCGAAAGTAAGTATCTATCTGGCTGTTGCTCTTTCAAGGCTAAACTACTGAACCGATTTTGAAATTGAGGAGAGAGTTGAAATTTGGTGAGATGCTTCATTTTTAGCTTGAAGTCCAAGGAATGACCCAGGTAATTTTTTCGTGTAAAAAGTTACGACCAAGCATAATTTAATTTAAATTTCTTTAAGAACGTATCAGACCCATAAAGCACAATAAATTATACAAGAATGTAATGAAATCGAAATAGCACGGCCGCATAAGGATAAATAAAAAGAAAACAATATTGCGGACCATTCCATAATACTTAAACAATCAATAGATATCAATATTGAGTAGGTAAATTTATAAGTCACAAATATTTTAGTTTCTCAAGCAAATTAGGTAAGCGTTACAATTGAAATATAATACGTATAAAAACTATCGTTTGATGTTTCAATTCTACGTAATTCACAGCTCTGTTTATTTTATTGCAAGCTTTTTAAATATGTACGTAATCGAATCTTGTTTGTCTTGAAATTAGAAAATTATTTGTCATATTTATTGACATTTACGATTGCTGCAACGGTCCATATATTCGGAAAGTGAAGCCTATAATTATCTTCCTCAACAAACGAACTTACGCAAAAATAATTAGTGAAATCGGACTGCTAATACCTGAGATTAAACTGTTATAAGCGTACATACTCGCGTATGCTCGCTATATGGACTGTATGTTTTGTGTATTGTAAATAAAATGATATTAATACTATAATTTGTCTATTAATTAGCTGAACTAAAAGCCTGACCGTAAAGTTCTCGAAGATGTTATTTTTTTATTTATCGTTTAATATTGCGGAATTCAGTTGCATTGAAGATAATACTTATAATATAATGAATATGTAATTTATGTTCGATAAACATTTTATATATATATGTATATGAGTCGAGATGGCCCAGTGGTTAGAACGCGTGCATCTTAACCGATGATTGCGGGTTCAAACCCAGGCAAGCACCGCTGTTTCATGTGCTTAATTTGTCTTTATAATTCATCTCGTGCTCAGCGGTGAAGGAAAACATCGTAAGGAAACCTGCATGTGACAAATTTCATAGAAATTCTGCCACATGTGCATTCCACCAACCCGCATTGGAACATCGTGGTGGAATATGTTCCAAACCTTAAAATAAATTAAACTCCTCAAAGGGAGAGGAAGCCTTTAGCCCAGCAATGGGAATTTACAGGCTGTTGTTGAAACATGATATTGATTGTTTGTAGCAAAAAATGTACCTAAAACCGCAAAACCAGAAGTCAAAATGCAAAAAAAAAAAACAAAACTGAGGTTGTATTATAAAAAAGATAGAGAAAACGCATACCAACATTTTTAATAAGTATTTATTTTGAGAAAAATAGAATTGACATTCGATCAAATCCGATAACATCATAATTCAAAGTAGTTTGTGTAGTGCTTAATTTGTGTTTATAATTCATTTCGTGCTCGGCGGTGAAGGAAAACATCGTGAGGAAACCTGCATGTGTCTAATTACATCGAAATTCTGCCACATGTGCATTGAACCATCCCGCATTGGAACAGCGTGGTGGAATATGTTCCGAACCCTCTCCTTAATGGAAGAGGAGGCCTCATCTCAGCAATGAGAAATGTACAGGCTGTTCCATTATTCAAAAGTGTTCAAGTACAAATTCTATTTAGATTTTTGTGAAGTCAACGCTAGCTTGAAGACCTACAAAGCCTTTCATTCAACGCTTTACTAAACAGACAGTTCACTAACTATATGAGTACTTTTATCATCACCTACGAGGCAGTTGCACTGGAGTGTCAGTATGATAAATTATATTCGTAATAGTAAGTATAGAAGCTGCGTGTGAGTTAACTGTATTTCTTAATCTGTGGTTCGCGGTTTTATTCGTGTTAAATTTGTATGAACCATGGAAATAATTATGGCCCAGTGGCTACAATAGTTAAATCTTAACCGACGATTACAGGTTCAAATCCAGGCCATAATATATTGTAACTAAGTGACTATAACTTATTCATACATAACATATATTAGTTAAATTTAATTAATTTCCATTTCTAAGTTTAATTTAGTCCAGTCTAATCATTAGAAACATTTATAATCTATGTATAGTAACAGCCCGTAAATTTCCCACTGCTGAGCTAAGACCTCTCCCTTTGAGGAGAAAGTTAGGAGCATACTCCACCACGCTATTCCAATGAGGGTGGGTTTACATTTGGAAGAATTTAGTTGAAATTTGGCTCATACAGGTTTTCTCACGATGTTTTCCTTCACTCCCGAGCTCGAGATGAATTATAAATACAAATTACCTGGCTTACCTGGATTTGAATCCATTATCGTCGGTTAAGATATACGCGCTCTAAACGTAAGGCCATCTCACCTCTTAATAAAATTTGAAGCAACTTAACTAAGACAATTTTAATGATAATAATAATTTATGGTAAACCAGAGCTATAAAAGAGCGCTTTCTTTTTAAATTTAGAATATTTTTTTTACCATTAGATATAGTTTATATTACCCGATAAATTATTTAAAGAATGTTAATCTTTAGGAAACAGGATTACTTTAGTATTATTATTAACATTCCACTCCTAATACCACTCCTGATTACCTCAATAATAAAGGCTTTAAAGGATTAGTGTTTTACGTATTATTTATAGTTTAATAATAAAAGAAAAAACAAAATGACATATATCACACCAACAACACAATATTTTTTTATTACACAGTGGTGATGTCCCGACGAAATTTAGACGCAAACTAAATAAAAAATATTTTAATTTGAATTAGAATATATGCTTAAGCTTTTAGATACGGAATATTGGAGTATACTTTAAAATCAATATATCAACTATCCAAAGTTTATCATTTTACAATGTTTCCGTATTCAAAAGCAAAGAGGTCGCTACGATATGATAAATACGGAGACCGACTACCATGTACGTATATATATACTATATATATATATATCATTATGTCTGAGACAAATATGTCTTCATGCTTGGGTATACCGATTATTTTTAAATGCAACAATAATTGTTGCTTAATATTTATTTTAAAACATTGCCGTAATAACCTACCTGTCAATGAGGTATTTATTGCTAGGCATTTGCTTGAAATATAGGCATTATTATATTTTATTCCTGTTCTGCTACGGATGAACGGTTTATGTATACATTTTAATTTAGTTTTATATGCTATAAAATATTTAGCTCGAATATTAAAGTACAAAAAATACCTGGTCACCTATGGCATAGCAATTACTAAATACTTAAAATAATTTGAACTTCGAATTTCTTTAGCAACAACATTAGAAGTACAAAAATATAAATAATTTAGACTATACTAATATGTGGTATAAATGCGAAAGCAATTCTTTCTGTCTGTCTGTAGCTCTGTCAAGGCCGAATCAACGAACCTAATTTGTTTTTTGTTATGAAGCAAACTAGAACTCTTAATTAATGCCTAACACCTGACGAATAACCCATAAAACACAAACGAAGTCGCGGACGATAACTAGTATTTTTTACGTTCAGACTTTTTTTTATGGTCTACGTTGGCGGACGAGCATATAGGCCACCTGATGGTAATTGGTCACCATGACCCATAGACAATGAAGCTGTAAAAGTAAAAAAAGTAAAGTAACAGCCTGTAAATTTCCCACTGCTGGGCTAAAGGCCTCTTCTCCCTTTTTGAGGAGAGGGCTTGGAACATATTCCACCACGCTGTTCCAATGCGGGTTGGTGGAATACACATGTGGCAGAATTTCTATGAAATTTGTCACATGCAGGTTTCCTCACGATGTTTTCCTTCACCGCAAAGCACGAGATGAATTATAAAGACAAATTAAGCACATGAAACAGCGGTGCTTGCCTGGGTTTGAACCCGCAATCATCGGTTAAGATGCACGTGTTCTAACCACTGGGCCATCTCGGCTTCAATCTTCAAGCCAATGAAGCTGTAAGAAATATTAACTATTCCTTACATCGTCAATGTGCCACCAACCTTGGGAACCAAGATGTTATGTCCCTTATGCCTGTAGTTACACTCACTCTTCAAACCGGAACACAACAATACCGAGTACTGTTATTTGGCGGTAGAATAACTGATGAGAAGGTACCACCGTAACCTACACAGACGGGCTTGCACAAAGCCCTACCACCAAGTAAAGACTTTCCTTAATACCTTGACATACTCAGATCAAAACAAGATCCTCGAAATACTCGCACTCCTGCTGCTAATAATTTCTCCGAAGTTTCAAAAATGCTGCTCTATTCCCTACAACACTAGCTTTCGTCGTTGATTTCACTGTCTAATTAGCAATTATTCAATTAAATCTGTCGTAACTTATAAGATAACGAGTTTTTACTATAAGATCATGGAATGTGTGGTCACATTATATACGAGATCTACTTTACGTGCGATAACTTTTACTATCAAGTTTGCAATTAGACATTTTTATCAAAACGCTTACACCAGAAAGTTGTAATTAATATGAGTTTCGTTTCGATTCATACATTAATTACTATAAGCAATTTCACTTATTTAAATTCATAAAACTATTCACGTATTTCTTTCGATGAAAACATTTAATTATCATGTCACTAGAAAAAAATAAACATCGTATAATATTTATTATCTGTATTTGACTTCCACGCAAACATACTATCCTTGGCTTAAAATTATTACACATGGCAACCAGTTGATAAGATACTGCTTTTCGCATAGATATTATCTATTTTTTCTTAAAAATATTCATATTAAAAACCGGGGTCAGGCCGAAGATTAAATATCCGTATTGTGTATGATAAAAAATATGCTAATTTTAGTTTTATTCAGGAAATTATAGTCTTATTTCATTACAGGCACTAGTATGTACATATGTGTAATGTTCTTTCAATTGGAAACATATGTGGTAAATATCTCATTGTAATAATGTAAATATATAGTATTTCAAATAAAATAATCAATGAGTTATTTTTTTTAAAGGTGCAACGATCTTTGTTGGAATATAAACATTTTAAAAATACGTATTTTTTTTTATTTTCTTTTTAATTCACTGCAATACGAATATATCAAAAATGTAATATAATATTTATAAAAATGTTATTAAGTCGACAATAATAAGAAGTGTTTTTGAAAAGTTTGTGGAATATACATGTGACTGAATTTCTATCAAATTTGCCACTTGCAGGTTTCCCCACGATGTTTCCCTTCGCCACCAAGCACGAGATTAATTATAAACACAACTTAAGCGCATGAATATTCAGTGGTGCTTGCCTGGGTTTGAACCCGCAATCATTGGTAAAAAAGCACGCGTTTTAACTACTGGGCCATCTCGGCTCATAAATAAAATACTAACATATATTATTTATGAGCCGAGATGGCCCAGTGTCGACGACAGTCAAATGCTTTAAATATTAGACCAACTCAGATGAGCTTGATTGAGTAATAAATATTTTTGCATTTCTCATATTTATTGAAGAAGTTTATTCAAGTGACCTTATATTTAGTATTTAATTAGTGGCGAAGTTTGTTGAACGCTAATAACTTATGAAGCAAGCAGTAGGTTACGTGATGCCGGTCACGTGATCATTAATTCTTATTATCTTCGTTTTGTATTGCTACGAATGTTGCTTGTTAAAATAATACTTTATCTTTAATTTTAATAATAACGATTTACTTTACAATATATCATAACATTGTCTGATGAGTTAATTTCCAATTGCAATGCTGTAAAATATTATACATTATAGAATAATGACATACCGTGACTGTGCATGAAATCTCTTCCTACACTCTAGCATACTTTCATACACTACTAATTAATAGGAAATACAATATTAATTGAAAAATATAACTAAAGAAATCAACGTTGACTTATTAATACATATTTCAAATGTCAATGTCTTGCGCAAGTATTTCCGGTGTCGTTATAAATCATTTGTTGCACAGAGAGCTTTGGTTATAATGACAACAGTGGTCATCATCTAATAGTTCTTTGTCATGGAAATGTTAATGCCTTCCCGCATGGCCTAACATTGTCTTTCCAATTACTCATTATGTAATATATATAATGTATATACCATATACCATAGCTATAACTCGCAATCTGCCCCAGCTTCGCACGCGTGCTATTTATACAGATATAATGCTTTCGACCAATCAAAACATTTTTAGAGTTGGGTCCTTATTTTGGACAATACCCCCTATATACAAATCTTACCGCATTACAATATATATAAATTCTTGGATTTCGTTTATTATCGCTAAAAAAACTATGTTTTTATATAACAATACAAATATTGACAAACTTTACGCGAAAATGAATTGTTTACACCTACAACATAATATTTATTTAAGTTATGTTATCACAAGCGACATGAAGTTTTAAAGTATTAAAATTGTAGATAAAGCGTTAATTAATCGTCCCGAAATAACTCGGTGGAGATGTGATTGTTGTGTTACATTACTGGGTACAAACAAAACTGACGCGGTCGCTACGATAGTATAAGCGGGTTGCGACTCGCGACTCCACTATCGTTAAGATAACCCCGCTGAGGAGGTCGGGTCTCGGCTGCGCTGTACATCGCATTCATTTATTTAACAGAATTAAAACACTAAATTAACGTTATTTATCTATCTGATGTTTTAATTATAAATAAATTACGAGTAGTAGTAATTACAATTCCTATTAGCACAAGTAATGATGCCTCCTTTCAAAACTAAGCAAACGGCGGACTGTCTTTATCTCTTTTTTTATAACTACTACGCCGCTCTACTACCGGATATATATATATTACCTTAATTGTGACAGAATATTACCTAAAATATGCAGGTTATTTACGATATTTTGTTCACAATTCAGTAAGACATGCAAGGAATTAATTAAAAGCATACAAATCTCCTACTCCTGTCCTGTCCTGTCCTTCTCTCTGTTTAAATCAATCCAAGTAATCACAAGACAATATTGACTGTCTGAATTTCCGTAACGATTTGTTTTTATATGCACTTTTGGCATAGCGTGACATTTACGCACGTCGTAAAGTAGTTCCGGCATCTGATATTAAGATATAACATGATCATGAATAAAAAACGTACTTACTTTTATAAAATGATATCTATTATATACCTTCTATTCTTGTTGAAATGAAAGCCTAATTATTGTTTGTAGCCTAACCTTGCCTAGATTTTTTATGTCCTTTTATGGATTGATATTTAAAAACAGGCTTTTCATTTTTGCGCTACATTTATATATTAAAAATAAAACATGACCCACCGACCTTTAATACGATAGGTCAAAGAATGATAAATTATTATTTAATACCTAATTTAAATATATTAGACGGTCATTACGTAAATATTATTTTAACACTTGCTGTTGTTAATTTTTAACGTACCTATTATATGAAAAAAACAAAATTGATTATACTTTTTTTAAACAGAGTAATTGCCTCATATCCAATTAACGATAATACAGAATTATACCAATGTTAAAAATAAATAATATTTTACTGTAGTAAACAAGTTTGTGTTTTTGTTAAGATTACTGATATAATATTCGAAATGAGATGGGCACTGGTCTATTAGAAGACTTGAAATGTCCTGAATCATACTTGTTTTTCATCACACTCGGCATATCGTAAGGATAACTACATGAGACAAATTAAAACCAGGCATATATATTAAGCAAGAGTCGAGATGGCCCAGCGGCTTAAACTCGTGCATCTTAATCGATGATTGCGGGTTCAAACCCAGACAAGCACCGCTGATTCATGTGCTTAATTTGTCTTTATAATTCATCTCGTGCTCAGCGGTGAAGGAAAACATCGTGAGGAAACCTGCATGTGACAAATTTCATAGAAATTCTGCTACATGTGCATTCCAGCAACCCGCATGAACAGCGTGGTGGAATATGTTCCAAACCTTCTCCTCAAAGGGAGAGGAGGCCTTTAGCCCAGCAGTGGGCTGTTAATTACATAATTTACAGGCTGTTGTTGTTACTGTTGTTATATATATTAAGCATCTGATTTTACTATGAAAAATAGGCACTACTAAGATTAATCAGGAGACTTAGTTTCTAAATATACATTTAGGATCAATATAGACAATAATAATTTCATTGTTTTTTTTTCTGAATTCAACCTTCTTGTTAATATTATTTCATTGAACACTTAAATTACCAGGAATAAAAGGTTTATACTCTATAAAAAAAGATGAAAAGACTTAAGACCCTATGATTAGCTAAGGAATTTCAACTATATCCTAGAGCTCTTTATTAGTTCTGGTCTATATAAGGTTATAAACAATTATTATTGCAAACGCCAATGCTCAAAAGGCGCATTTCCTGTCTTTACTCTTATACTAAATACATAAGAAAATGATTATAAAAACAATCTTACCTTGTCTGTTTGTACTTAACAAAAACTGCTGTTCTGCTATAATTGTTTGTAGTATAATCCATAAGCGTAATACCACTGACTGTTTAATCACGAAATCTCTGAAACTATAACACCTACAAACTAGAAATTTGGCAAAGCGGTTCCTTATCTATCTATATATATATCCTATATATATCTACACATCCGTTAAGTGGGGATTTTACGAAACTCCAAGTCGAATGTAAACGTGGATTGGAAGTCTTATAAATTTCACGCAGCTAAAATCATAGGCTACAATATAATTCGTCTTATATTATTACACTAGTATCTTAATTATTATGTTCAAGTTATTAATTTCGGGATATTTACCATGTTTCGAGACTGAACTCTCGTTCTCGTGAACAAAACATTCGTAGATAATGTCGAAATATCGAGCTCCAACGAACAAAAATAAAAAACATGGTATGTATCCCGAAATTAATAACTTTAATTATAAAAATAACCATGTTAATTTTAAATCTTATATATTACGTTCAAATTGTTTCATTAGTAATATTTAAGGAATAGAGTAAATACTTAAACGAATTTTCTTTCAAATGGAAAAGGAGTGTTTTAGAAACAACAGAGTTCCTTGATATTACAACAGACTAAGCTCCAATGGGACACAAATAGACAGGAGAATTAACTAAACTGGGTAACTAAAAAAATAGACTGACGTAAATACGGCTCGCCTACCGTGGAAATAATGTCTATTGGCATTCTACTATGGGGTAATTGTGCTGATAGTAATACCAGTTTTGTATTGCAGAAGAGGGCTATTCGTGCAATCCATAACCTGGTCTTAAAAGATTCGGTAAGATGTAAATTTAAAGAAATTAAAATAATGTCTGTTGCTTCACAATTTATTGTGATAATGTTAGGTATATAGGTACGAATAAACATGAAGGATTTTTCCAGAAATCGTGATGTAGGGTGGGTACGTGCTATTGATGCTAGGAACAAGATTTCAAGTACCCGATTACATAGAGATAGTAAATCTTTTATGGGGAAATATATGCGTTTCTACAACAGGATCTCAGAAAACGTTCAATAATATTCAATTGTAAAATTTAAAAGAATCGTTATAGAGCGTTTGTGTGCTAAAGGATATTACAACACTAATGACTTCTTAGTTGATTGCACAACTTGGGAATGAGATGATGAAATAAAAAAAAATCCCGCTGAGTTTCTTTCGCCGTTTCTTCTCAGATCCGAGGTGTTAATTTCCGAACCGGTGGTAGATAATCGAGCCATAATACTTTCAAATATACGTAAATTATCACTACAATCCTTTAACTCAAATTATCGATTCAAAAGCATTAATGATCTTTTTAATTAGATAAGAACATAGTAATTAATACTTATGAATTAAATTTTATAAAAAAGGAAACATAATTTCATGGAAGAATAACTTTTAACAAACATAACATCCGTATATTGATTTTAACTTTAACAAACAAAAGGTAAAAAACCTCAGACGTCATGGTTACGAGAATATATCACGATTTCGTTATTATATATAGCGTTATTATAGATGCTGATGGCTCGGCGTATTTTTTAAGCAGTCACCCTTCTACTAAATCGTAGATTGACCGTGACATTTATGTTTTGTACTCATCAGTGAGAAAAAAACGGCCTTTCCATAAAAGGTAACAATTGTAACACAATCATTTTTCATCTAATAATATGTATATAATTACATTTTTTCCTTCAATATTTGTATAGTATTTACATATAATAAAATTGGAGTGTCTATTTGTAACATTATAATAACCGCGTTTACTAAATATGTATATATGTTTACATGATATATATACAAAATTAAGTATTTCTTACATTTTTTTCTGTCTATCTGTTTCTGTGGCTGGATCGATTTTGACGGGATTTTTACTGGAAGATAGCTGATGTTAAATTCACTGTTAAATTCACAAAGACGCAGCCGCTGATAATCTCGTAGAAGACAGAAATTAAAATGTATAAGTAAAAAAAATATGCAAAGTTTTTTAAAAGTAAAGTATTTTGACTTTGCTCAGTATTTTGTGGTATGTATAAATGCAAATTCATTTGAAAAAATTAAAAGGTAACTATTAAAAGTATAATGAAATATATCAATTAAGTTCAAATATGAACTGTAAATTTGTAATTTTATTTAAATTGTAAAACTATAAATATGTTTTAATATCAATGCAATAACATAAGCTAAGTCAAGGATGCGTATTTTCAAACCACAATAATGTTATAAAAACACAAACACATAATATTGATGTCGTAATAAATTATAACTTCTCATTAAGTTGCTAAATCGCATAACCTTCATAAATATGAATGTGATCCTCGTTATCGCATCAATCCGAAATATCTAGAGCATGTTTTGACTTATATGTATTATAATTTGTATTTAATTATTCCCGTTTCTATGAATGTTAAAATATGCATGAATATTCGATGCAACTTATCACACAACATACCGACATAAGTTACTGCGATAAACAGGAAGCGTAGGACTGCTGAAATACAACCTACTGCAACTGATATTTATTTATCTGTAAAAGTAAAATTTATTGAGTGGTTATACTGAGTATGACATACGATTTCAGATGTTGCCAATTAAAAAAAAAAGCTTATTATAAACTCAATATTGATTAAATCTATTTATATTCTACGTACATATATACATATTTTAATATATTTTTGTCCGGTAATGAATGTGGCATTTGTATTTAGTGTTTTCTTTAAAATTATATTAATAAATAATAATAATTACATTAATCAAAATCTAGTAGGTCATAATTGTTATTATGTTAATTATGATTTTATTGAATGCTTAAAAATGTGTTACAGTTACTTTAACATATTTTAAGCATTCAATGCAATTATACTTTTTTAATTTTATCGCGCAATTTTTTTCCCACGTTTATTTGCGAAACATTGGCCGCGTGTACATAAAGATAATACGATTTTCTAACAACAGAGAGCCAAATGAATCGAGTCACGTGTTTTATATCAGTCTGCCCCATTTATGAAGCACGTGACGCCGTCTTGATTTAAAGAATACAAGTTTATAAGATATTTTTACGTACAAAATACATCAATACAGTTACTAGGTACCTACTTATCATAATTTGGTGTAAACATTTTTTATTAAGAATTAATATAGCTATGTTGTAAATACATATATTAAATTATTAAATTTATGCTGGAATAAGGCCTTTATGAATTTGAAGTTTATTGCACCCCTTTGCTGCAAATCGACCTTCTATACACCATTAAACTTTATATTGATTGTACACATGTCTTTTTTTCCATAGATGGGAAGTCTTCTTTCACTTCGAAACACGCCCGCCACAACTTAAACCCGCAATCTTTGGTTAACATTGATTGCATTACAGTATTTGTTTATCTTATTATGTCATAAAAAACCTCGCGATTACCTTTGTTGTGACCGTGCGAAATCGACACGAACGATTACATAGTCATACAACTCATACATATTTAATTTTAGGACTATAATTACACAACTCTCCGTTCTACATTTTCTTTTTTAAATTTAGGTACCACCCACTTATCAGATATTCTACCGCTAAACAACAGTACGCAGTATTGTTGTGTTCCGGATTGAAGGAGAAGAAGTGAGCCAGTGTAACTACAGGCACAAGGGACATAGCATCTTAGTTCCCAAGGTCGGTGGCGTATTGACGATGTAAGGAATAGTTAATATTTCTGACAGCATCATTGTCTATGGGTGATGGTGACCACCTACAATCAGGTGGCCCATATGCTCGTCCGCCAACCTATTCCTAAAAAAAATCTAAATAGCATTATAGATATCACAGGATCGTGCCCAAATGGCTAAGTAAACGAAAACTGTTGTTAAGGCTGTTATGATTTGGCTATGCGGTTGTTGTTTGTTGTCAATCATTATTTATTTGTGATCTTTGTTTAATACTTCTTTTGGAGCACCTTAATTAGGTAATTGGATTAACAGAACTTCCTAACATGATAATCCAATCTGTAGTGTAAATAAACTATTCTATATTATTATAAAATATAATCGAGGTAATAAATAACATATAGCCTCACTGGTTTAGTGACTAACTTACATAGCTGCAAATTCTGAGATCCTGGGCTCAAGACTCATGTCGGACTAATGAAACGTTATAAACCTTTTCTGACGCGAACTTCAGTTGGTGCACAGTGAGTAAAATCCGGAAGTGTTACAATTATTATTTAAATAACAATAGACATTCATCATAAGTCGAGGTCTATGCGTGTGTCATATTTTTGCCTATATTAACTATTATGTCACCGAGATGCGAACGTGACAGAATTAACCTTCGTATTATTGAGTAGGCAAAGCGAATTAGAATACAATAGATGGTAATACACCTAACCTATAATTAATATGCATTCGACTATGCACTTATCCCTAAATTTTAATCGCCAAGATCTGTAATAAATTACAGCTGTCTATTTGGTTGTTAATGCGTTTTATAGCTGCCCTAGTTTTGTCCTTAATTTATGTCAAGTTAATATATTTTTTTTCGTATTATATCTTACAGTCGGAGTCACTACACACCATAGTACACCGAAACACATATGATAAACCTGTCCAGTGGTACGGCGCCACAAGATTGATTTCGCATGGTATATCTTATATCTGCCTGTACCTTTGTATATTTAAAATGCTAGTCGCAGGAAATACTAGTACCTACAATTTTACCAAACCATATTTTAGTAATCTACTGCGGAATTGTAAAGGCAATACCTATAACGTTACGTTTTAAATCTAACGAAAGTAACACTAACTACAAGTGTCAGTCAATCTGGTAAACTGTTCTAGACATGTGATGCGTCAAAAAGGCTTATATAATTTCAATTTACAGCCGGTAAAGCCGTAGCTTATTAAAAAATAAATCAATTAGTAAATGTCAAAATTTTACTCTACAAAAATACATGAATTAATAATTTTATATGCAACACTACTTTTATTCCTAACATTGTTATTTATTACAAGAAATCATTTTCGAAACCTTTTTCTGTAAAGTTTAGTATTTCCTTAAAAAAAAATACTGATATTTGTTTCAATAATAATATCTAATTAATTTTGAAGTTTAACTTTTCATACCACATAATTTTATTAATAATATCCTTATGCAGATTAATTTAACCTTTTAGGTATTAATAAACTGAATGTACGTAATATATTTATTATAGTCGTATTCTTAGCGCTTACGTATTTTCAGGTATTTCTGCATACATGTGTAAATGACGCTATGCTGGCGTGGATATCTATAATGCCGTTATCTACCTAAACTCAATTATGAGCTTTGAGCAAAAACGTGCCAA
Source organism: Vanessa cardui (assembly GCF_905220365.1). Taxonomy (NCBI): domain Eukaryota; kingdom Metazoa; phylum Arthropoda; class Insecta; order Lepidoptera; family Nymphalidae; genus Vanessa; species Vanessa cardui. The sequence goes on along the minus strand of NC_061123.1, from coordinate 4,946,949 downwards.
AAATGTTAAATGGTTGTAACTTATCGATAATAAGACCATGAAATTATTTCCAAAACTAATCAAGATATCAAAAATGGCAAATGACGATAGATATTTTTTTTTCTTATTAACATGTGATCAAAAGTTAGTTATACCACGGCAGCATGGCTAAATTTAATAATTACTAATTTGCAAATTTCAATTTTCAGTTTGCTGGCCGACAAGAGCTTTTCTTAAACTCGTTTAATGCCACTTAGTGGCAGGGCCTTGTGCAAGCCCCTCTGGGTAGGTAACACCCACTCATCAGTTATTCTACCGCCAAATAACAGTACTCAGTTTTGTTGTGTCCCTGTTTGAAGGGTGAGTGAGCCAGTGTAACTACAGGCACCAGGGACATAACATCTTAGTTCCAAAGGTTGGTGGCACATTGACGATGTAAGGAATAGTTAATATTTCTTACAGCGTCATTGTCTATGGGTGATGGTGACCACTTACCATCAGGTGGCCCATATGCTCGTCCGCCCATACCATAAAAGAAAAAAAACGAGAAAAGATGTGATTTATAATGTGATGTCATTAAAGAAAATCCTGAAGTAACAAAAATACTAATTCTTTTTACTTCACATATTCACAGTCTGAACTTAAGTAAAAAGCTGAATATTAGATTGTATTTTTAGTTTTGTAAGAACTGTAAGACATTGGGGCGTCTTTGTTCCATCAATCAAATCAAAGGTGAAATATTTGTAAATCTGGCTCCGAGAAACTATATAACCTGAGGCAACATGCCCATGAAGCTACCGCTATTTAGACTCTGTTAGTTAGTCTGTATTTTACCTAATAAAGGGCAATTTATTGATGACCAGACAAGTGAAACTAATTTCATAGAAATTCTGCCACATGTGTATTCCGCATTGGAACAGCGTGGTGGAATATCTTCTGAACCTTCTCCTTTTAAACAAGCAGTGGGAAATTTACAGGCTGTTGTTAAATATTGTGTATCAAGCTTTATTAAAACTAGAATCGAATATCGTATATGTTACGCAACGTTTTACATATATTATACGTTAAGTACACACACTATAAGATACAAAGAGAATTATAAAAAGATTAATATGTTAAAATGAGACATGTTCATCGTGACGCGTTTTGATACTTGCTGCGGTTGCTCGCAGCTCGGTCGTGATCAATAACGATCGAACCGGATGATATTTTACGGCTCATTTTCATTTTATTAGGTCTTACGTATTAGCGTTGTAATAGACTGACATTTAAGAATGTTTAATATATATATATCCTGATGTTTTTTGTACATTATTCTAACATTATAGACGATAACTGCCTACAGTTAAAGACTTTAACGCATTTTTATGAGCAATTTTACCGTAGATAGATGTTCGATGATGCGCGATGTTTCTAATAAATATAAAGTACTTACACATAAAATGTTATACCGGAAACAGTTTAGACTTACAATTAAATAGGTATTTTTTTATTGTTATCGCGAATATTGTATAAAAATAAATAATTATAGATGGCATTCGAAAGTATTAATTGGTGATTCATACACAATATTGTGTAATTCATTTAAAATAAATCTATTGTTTAAAATTTTTAATATGTTAGTATTCAATCCACAAGATCATATGCATAATTGCAAATAAAAGTAGAAAATTGCGGATATTTTTAGCTCCTAAACATCAGGCCTATATAACAGTTACTTCCAAATATATGAGCAAATTAGCAACCTGACGGTAAGTGGTCACCACACTTTAATGATATTGACGCCCCGAGAGATATTTACCATTTTTTACAACAATGAACCTTGAGAACTAAGATGTAAGGTGCCTTATGGCAGATCAAATAAAATGTATAATTGGTGTTTGGCGGTAGATCCAACAATAAAGTGTTTCTAAGCAAATGGGCTTGCACAGAGTCAACCCTACCTCTAAGTAAGGAGCATTAAACTTTGTCTATGCCCGTTTTCAATGAAACATGGGGGGAAAGAGAAAACAATAGACATAGTAATTTTAGTGGGTTATAAATAGTTATTAATGCGATCTGATTATCAATCAAAAAAGTGCAAAAACGGTCGCAGTAAAAAGTCATTCTAAAAAAACCTCGATCTATACCGTTATTTAAGAAGTTAAATACCTACTTATAATCGACGTAATAAGCCCACCTTAAGTTCTACGCCTTTCTTTCGAGCTCGAACAGCAACGCAACCGTTTTGTTCATCAGACTATTAATGTAACTAATTGCTTGTTATGGAATTTCACTTCCGTTTTACAAACAATATTTCATTACGTTTAACAGACGCTGTTAGGTGTCCATTCCTTTTCTCCATTATGTTATAGAAAATTCGCTTGTCATTATTATATTTACTTATAGCAATATTTTACTTAATTTTAATAAGATTTATTGATTACATAATATGTAGTATAAATATAAGTATTGGTCAACATCACAAACACGACTCTGATCCCAATGTAAGTAGCTAAAGCACTTGTGTGATGGAAAATTAGAAGTAACAACGGCTCAACAAACACCAGACAACATAAAAATTAATAAAATAATACAATTTATTCAAAGTAAAGTAGTAAAGTTAACTAACAGCCTGTATATTTCATTGAGATAAGGCTTCCTCTTCCATTAAGGAGAGGGTTTGGAAAATATTCCACCACACTGTTCCAATGCGGGTTGGTGGAATGCATATGTGACAGAATTTCGATGAAATTAGACACATGCAGGTTTCCTCGCACGAGATGAATTATAAACACAAATTAAACACATATATATAGTGGTGCTTGCCTGGGTTTGAACCCGCAATCATCGGTTAAGATATACTGGGCCATCTCAGCTCTCAATTTATTCAAAACAAAAGTGAAATCAATTTAAGATTAAATGTTTTACTTCAAATCCCTATGTTTCGTCTGTTTTTAAAAATACCAATAGTTTAGAATGTTAATCTGTTTTAATATATGTTTTAGTTTCGAAATACGGTAGCCGACCCCGCTGGGATATGTATTAAACATATAATATGAATATGTTGAATATAAACTGTGAATTCTTGTATATCAACAGAACCTTGACCCATTGCGACAGCCGTGACATCGAAATTCGAAGCCGTTCGGGTATCGCTAAATGAGGCTATCATCGCAGTATTCAAGGATGTTACGTTCGGATCACTGGAAATCGCATCGGGATTAACAAAACTACAAATAAAAAGTTTTACTCCATAAGCCAGATCTTGTACTACATTGTAATTGCTTTGTAAAAAAACGACTCTCGTAAATTCAGCAACAAAATCGACTTTAAAATTTAATTAAATAATATGACTATTGAAAGCTTACAAAATAATAATATCTTTATATTTTTTCATATAAATTCCACAAAAAATATCTACATTTATATTTAAATATATTATTTGATTTATTTTTAAACTGCAAATAGTCTGTATAACAACAAACAACAACAAAGGCCTGTAAATTCCCGCTGCTGGGCTAAAGGCCTCCTCTTCCTTTGAGGAGAAGGTTTGGAACTATAGTATAGTAATAGCCTGTACATCGCAATAGAATAGAGCATTTTTGTTCGAACAATATTAATTCAGCAATCTTGAGTAATATTATGAATGTGAAGGTAACTCTGTTGTCTGTCGGTTATTTTCGAACAAACCAATGAACCGAAATTGATGAAATTTGGTATGAAGCAAACTTGAACTCCAACGAAGGACATAGGCTCCTTTTTTGCCTTACACTTGACAACTAACACCCTAAAACGCGAGAGAAAACGCGGGTGACAACTAGTATTAAATATAATAGTATCAATTTCATATTTAAAATGAACTTATATGAGTAAACGTATATATACGTCAAATTAATTAATTTAAAATAAAATCAACTTCATTTGTTCGTTGAATTTATTGAGGTGAGCCACATAGTAAAGGCGAAGGTTGTTTGTGTTAGGGTAATAACGCATGAAGGCGATATGGACAGGATCAAAGGAACGTTAAACAAAGCCTTACTGCCTAATGAGCAAGTATGCCGCGTGTGGAATGTCGTAGAATCACGATGCACTCCGAGACATAGAATAATCAATTGAGGAATCAAGCTCGGGTATCGACTGCAAATATATATTCTGTATTATTCATCGAGCATATCATTCATATTACATTGTATTAAATAAATATGTATCTACCGATTTATTTTTATTGAATCTCGGCACAGACTCGGCGTCCATGCTCTTGTTTAACTTATTTGATAAGTTTTTATTTCCTTTTCAATTATCTACTTTAAGGAAAAGGGACAATTTATGTTTGTACAATGCAAGTATTAACAGAAACTACGAGTATAAAAATTTTATATTTTGACCAATATCTTTGAGGATGCAGTACAGCGGAGCATTTCTCGGGCGACTTTACTGTTCATATCGAAAGAGTTTTGAATTAAAACTTTTATCTCCAACTCGGTCTTCTAAAGTAATACTGCAAAGATTAGTAGTAACTGATTTTACTTGGTATATGTAGGTAAATACATAACATAAAAATTGTACTTTGATACTGGACAAAAAAAATAAAGCGTGTGTACGATCAAGTTTTTTTTTATGTTTTTTGCCTGTTTATTTATACGCACTTATCTAGAAAAATAGTCTTATCAACTCGTTCTTAATAAATATTGTTCTAAGAAAATTGGTGATTCCAAAAAATTTCGCTCATAATGTAGATCACATAGATTTCAGAAAAAAATGCATCTGCTTTGTGAAATTTTGAAATAACCGACTGAATATATAAAATGCACCCTCTGAGACCGTGTTCAAGAATCAAATTTTGCATTTGAATTTCTTATGAAACTTAGGTAAGTACAAATAGACTCCAAACTGTATTGTACTTACCTACAGATAGATTCCAAACTGTATATTTTAGAGAGTACAAAAGGAGATGAAATGTAGTATTGAAATTCATTTCTGTTATTTGAAATATGAGAATCGGTATGTACATTTGTGTTATTGAGATTAAGACTTTATTATTCAAAAAGCTATAACATGGCTTTTTATATTACTTTAAATATTTAAAAATTAAATATTATACAATAATGAATAAAAAATATTAAGAAAAGGAAATAAACTTTAAAAAAAGGAATTCTTACACATCTATGAAATGTTTTAATATATTATTATAATATATTATTAAATTTTAACGTGTAGATTACATTGACAATGTTAAAAAAACAAGTGACGTTAATTTTACGATATAAATTAAATTTATCTATGTATGTTCATCGTGTTATTTTCCATTTGTAATTCCGATACACGCCAAAACATGAATTATGTAATTACATGTCATGTTTTTAAATTGTAAAAATACACGTGTAATTCGTATTCGTTATACTATTCGGTAACAACAAATGGATACTTACATTCTTTATTGTATTCATTAAGATAAATTAACTCACGTTAAAATCTGGTTGTTTGTTAAAGTCTATTTAACACACTTTAGGAACCTACTTACAACATATGTACATATATCTGTGGTAAGTAGGTATATAAGAGATTTATGGTCCAAACCAACTAAATATGATGAGTGGTCTATGGAAAATATTTACTTATTACACGCCAATAAAGGAGTGTAATGTTTTCTGGGTTCATGTTATGTATGTATGAATAGAAATTTCCTTCCCAATGTTACTTTTGTTTTTTTTTTTTTAAATATTTAGTATCATTAGAATCGTTCTATTAATCCGAGTGAAATAGAATATAATTGAAAGAAAAGAAAAAAAATTCTTAACTTCTTCGTATTTTTATTTTATTTAATTAATTTTACTTGATTTCGTAATTAGTTTGTATTCTTCACAACAATTTATTTTCCTATTCAAATTTATTACTGTTGGGAAAAACGTTCGTATTGAAACTAATAGCGTGAAATCAGTAATTTTAAAGATTAATGTTTAGGTACTTTGAAGATGACCTTTAGGTAATAACTTTATATACCGCCGCCGGCTTTGCGCATCACAGTGGCATTTTAAAATCAATCTCATATAATCAACCTAGGCAAATTAGACAGATATTGAATTGATACTTCAAGCTGATGCAAGTCATTGAAATATTATAGAAATATTGCATTCGGATTGTATATCATTTTATATTACATATATATTTACCTTTTAAGCAAATTTTCACGATATATATTTTGGAATTACAAACTAGAATGATCTATTGATAAGTTGGTGTAACTCCTACAAAAAGTAAACAATAGTTTCTTAATCAAACTAGAAGCAACACTATTAATTGTAATGCTAATGTGCTATCAAAAGATTAGGTACTTGCACTTAAAATAAATTAACAAAAAATAAGCGGCTTCAAAGTTTTTCTTCAAATTCTATTGGGACTAAAAGTCAAGTATCCGTTCTTTCCAAAAGTTATTACCTAAATCGTTTCAGAAATGACGTAACTCTACCTATTACAAGCATAAAATAATACTGAATTCATAAGGTCTACTTTTTCTTGAATGTGTTTAAAAATAAAATTATTCGATAGAAATATTCACAATATTAGACATCCTGAATAAAGTAAGCTCTGTCTCTTTTTCGTTTACAGTTTAAAAAAGAAAAAAGAAATTTGCAAATAGAATTGTATGTTTAATTTTATAAATTGTATTCAATGTTAGTAATCCTTTAGAACTAACGTAATTAATTTTGAATCGGTATTTCTTTTCTGTTGATACAAACCTCTGTCGGGCTGCGTTCGATGATAATAACAATAGGATGAAAATGATACAATCTGATCGATGTATTCTTAAATTCAACCTTTAGCGTAGAAGGCGAAATAACTAGTACAGTGCCAACAGTTGGCCTTTTAAATAAATATCTAAAAGTACACAATAAAATACTATACAATACTCTGGGAAAAATTATCGATACAAAAATGTTACTTTTATGTTGAAGACATTTTTTCATTTTAGTCTAAACTCTTATTATTTCATTGTTAAAAAATGTCCTTAACTTGACTTGACAAATTAATTATACTCGAGAATTAGAATTCGTTCTCATAAGGTAAGGGAAGCAAATAATGGTTTTAAATTGACAAACATTAACTAATATGTATACTACATCTAAGTTCACGCACATATATTAACTAAAACGAAATAGTAAAGGTAACTTTAAAACAGATACTAAAGCTATGTTATATCTTTATAATACAATAGAATTCCGCTCAACTACTTTTACTCACTTTAATCTGACTTCCAAAGTTCCGATTACAGATTCATTGGTGTTTAAAATTTCGCCATTTTTCGATTAATCAGGCTCTTGTCTTGGCCAATGATGTCAAATGATTTTGTTTTTTTGTTTTTTGTTCCCTTTTAGTTAACATAGCCTTTACAATACTTTATTTCACTTCAATGATTTTCCCGACGTGTTTTAAAAAAAAAATACCATAATGATTTGCTCTTTTACCTAAGTATTCTGAATATAAATGGCTAGAATTTTCGTAACGCTATTGTATTTAGTAATATTATTATTGGTTTGATAAGGTGATTGCTTAAACCAACACATAACTCATATTTGCTAACCGCTATACAACTGCTTTATATTATTTTATATACATGTACATTATTTTATATTGATCCTGTAACTGTTAACACAACGATATCATACGATTCGATTCACTATAAAATGAAGAGAACTTGCAATCAATTATTTTGGAACATCAATGTATTTTAATAAGCTGTATTTAGGAAAAATCTTTTAATTTTCGCAGTAAATTCAATAAAGTTTTATTTTTTTATTACCTATCATTGAAAAATATAGTGTGCAAAGTATAAATCTATTCAGCCAAGGCTTCAAACTTGACAGTTACTTCCAAAAAAAAGTTCCAACTCGTATTTTAAAATTCATTAGATTATTCTTTTTTTTGTCACTTTGTTCCTTTTTCCAGTTATATTGTTCACCGTCTGTCTGGTAATACGATGTCACTGTAATGCTAATAGATATGGCCTCAGTACACTGAAAACTATTGCATCAATACGGCCGCAGTTACGACACATCCACAAACTGATGTGCCAAATTAACTAACCACGATAAATATTACTTAAGCTCTTTTGAATGTAATCATTAAAATATAATTTTGGGACATTTGTACTGATTTCGTTTGAGCGCCTAATATCATCTAGGATGAATATGTATTAAGTCACTTCTAAGCAAATAAAGTCCTTTGATTTTAATATAAAATTCACAATCGTAACCTTCATTAACATTTATAATATTATTACACAGATTCCACGTTATCCGGTCCGATTATGACACCTTCAGTGAAGGCTTCCCAAGTCTACTTCGTAAATTCATAAATGTATGTTTATAATAATACCGAGAAATACTACACAAACACATAGCGTTGAGTATAATATTTATCAATTCCTACGCACACACCCAAACCTTCTCAAAGGGTTATATATTATATGACACAGTAACAAAAATATTCCTGGTCAACGCATCCTTTGATTATGAAAGTCACATTTAGAATTTATGCTCCTCTAGGCTCTATTCTACTTAATCTATATTTTGTTCAGTACTTTACCATTTCACATAAACAATAAAAATATATATACCTGATTTATTAAAGATTTAATAAAAAAATATAAGTTATTTTCTCGTTTTGTTTCATATAATAAACCCGATAATAAGTGTATATGTAGTGTAACCTAACAATAGATAATGTTTAATTATTATACATATTATGTATCTACAACAATATTGCCTAGTATTACCATACCTGTTAAATGACTTCACTTTTTATCTTTTAACGTATTGATATCGCACGAAATCGCATACATAATATTAATGACAAATCGGCTGTCGGACAATTCACGAACATATTAACATACAATTATTAAATAAACCACGCTATTGTTTACATGTTGTGATATACGTCTACGTGAGGACAATATTCCACATTCGTACAATTAAAGTGTTTACTTTTTCTACCCGTCGCAATTATTTCAATCTAACAAATATGTGGCTGATATTCCAACTTTTTTCATAAATATATTTTTTTAATAAGAAAGGAGTATTTAATGCACAAAACAATCTTAGCTCTAATTTCAAATCAATGGTGTCAACAACAATCAAAAGTACGTTTCTTATTTAATAAAAAATCATACCTAGAATTCGAAGCCACAAATAACCTATAAGGAAAACTTACACTTTCTATTTAAAATCTTAGTGAGCAAAGATTTTACATAAATTACAAGTTTGACATAATACATGAATAGTCTATTGTTACCACGTAAGAATCTTATAGCCGGTCTGGCGACTGACGAAGGCCGGACTTGATTGATGTTACAAAAATGCGCAACAAACAAATTCCAAGCATCGAATACCTGCATAATATTTGACGTTTGATAAATATATCTATATTTTCACTTTATATCATATTAGATTTAACTTATAGATCATAACTAATATCGTTACCGACATTCCTATCCAATTATATAATATATTTTATAAGTTAGATAAAAATATTCAAAACGATCTATATTTATATGAAAATTCTTTATACGTACAACATATGCTGTATAAACAAGAATTTCAAGACTATGCAGGTTATGCGCTTTAATATTTTTTGGATATACGAACAAATTTCTCATACTTTTAAGTGCTTACCATTTAAAGTATCAAATATAATTTTAAATGCCTAACTCAGTCAAGGTGGTCCTGTCTTAATATATATTTTCTTATCACTCTAAGAGTTTAGGTATTGGGAATGGATATCGATCAAATATTGACATTAAGCATTTCGATGACAAATGTGGCCGTGTGATAATGTCGAATTCGTGTCAATGGTTCAATGCGAACGACCAAGCTGCGCTGGCGCCGCTACGTTCCAGCGCCAACTCAATACTCATACCACCTCCGCCCACGCGACTAAACCGGCCTATGAGATTCTTAATTGACGACTATTATCGATTTGTAACTAATAGAAGGTCATTATCATACTCCTTATTAGGGTTGGGGAGCGAATTAATATCTATAGTAATTAAAATATTAATTTATTATATTTTTTTATTTAAATATAATAAACGAAGGCGAAGGCGTTTACAAATATTTGTTTAATCTTACCTTAAATACAATTTTTTCTTTTTCCATTTTTGTAGATATGTTATGTCGGAGATTCAAACCTGTGAAAGGAGAAAATGATTAATAAAAAATAAATATAGCATATGAAAGATATCCATTATTGATAGGAAATTATTGCATCATATTTGATATTTGGAACAGTATGTATTGAGTTTATAATCAAGTTAATTAATTTTGCCATCTTGATTAAATAAAACTAAAATTACGAGATGAACTTTAAAGTCCGTTTAATTTTCGTTTCAAGAGCTGACTGTAATTGTCTATTTATATTTATAGGCAATACAATATGGAGATGTTGAAATAGATATTACACCAGAGTAAGAATTTCAAAATAAAACTTTAACAACAGACCTAGGATTATTTGTTAATCATAAATAATTGTCAACGTACATTCATATTTAGGCAATTTATTTTAATTGTATATTATATTTTAAGGACTTTAGCAATATTAATAGAACTGAAAATATGCAAATACATCCTAGTCGAGATGGCCCTTTGTTTTTGAACACGAGAAAATTTACTGAAAATTGCATATTCAAAATCGGACAAGTATTACCGCTATTACGACTGATTGTTCATGTACAGTCAGAGTAAGAAAATCTTCGTCATTTTTCAAATTAATTCCCATATCAAGTCCTAAACTCTTAGTACCTTTTGAATCTAAACATCAAATCATTGTGACGCAATATGTCATTCTCGATCGATAAAACAGATTATCGCTCATACTGAGAACACGAAAATAGATCTTAATGTGACGAACCTTTTCTTATCCCGACTGTACTTAATGTTTATGGTTATAATTCATATTTAATAATATTGTAAGGAATCCTGCGGAATTAAATTCTACCACACATGCCGCTTTAGCCCAGATGTGAGTTATTCACAAGCTGTTCATTTTAAGTGAAACTTATATTAACTTGCAACCAAAGAAACGATGGGTGGATTGTGAGGATAATGTTACTTGTGGGATGACATCTAACAGAGAAGTATGGAGGGAGAAGACACGTTGCGTCTACCCCAAATAAAATTGGGATAAGGGCAGGAGGATGGATAAGTGAAACTTTCACAGAAACTGTTAATTGAAATCATCCTTATTTCGAATCGAATCCCAGATATCCGAATTAAAGCGATAATTAATAATGAGATTGAAATAGAACTTTCTCAATACGGTAGATTATAAATTAGGGTACAGGCTTATATATTTACTCAATTTTTATATTTTTGTATATACATATCTCATTGATAAGGTTGTAGGCTGGATAATTGTCAAACAATAACATCGAATGATGATGTTTTTGTGTTTGTCTTCAAAATCGACAGAATCTATTCATCGCAAGAAAACAATATTTTACAAACTACTAAGATGTAGGTTTCATTTAAATAAAATTTAGAGTATATTTGATATTCCTGATAATTTCTAATTTGGCAATCCTCGCCGTGTTGAAAAATTAATCTATGTTTTCAATGTTTATATTCGTTTATCATGTCATTTGTGCTCATAAATATTTTGAAAACAAAGTTAAATTTGTACGTATATATTTCTGCTGCAATTATTATTTTCATTGTGACGATAAATTAATTAAAACTTGGAGGTTGCTTGGTAACCCATAAACTGTTCGCAACCGCAACGATTTTCGCGCAAGAGTCGAGCGGTATATCAGCAAATTTTGCATTATAATTATTTTGATTGATTAAGAACTCACGTACCATATGTATATTTTTAATTTTATTGAAATAGTATATATATGATGATAAATAATGTAGTATAAATATGTTATGGGTAATGTACTTAAAATGTTAAACTTTAACAAGCAAATAGAATAGTTTCCAAAATTTTTAGAAGTAGGTACACATGCCTGTCTTATAAGTTATTCTTGTTATTGATAGTGATGATTTGGCGACGTTCGTAAAGCTTTAAAAGATAAAATTTATTGTCAGTTTAAGTATTGCAGCTGTTCATTATATTATGCACTATCCTTCAATATCAATTATTCAATCATGTTTGAAATAAAATAAGTTTTTTTATTGCACGTGTAAAATACCTCTATCCAGTGCCAGGTGAGGAACGGGTGCATAAAAAAAATCGGGCCCTCATTCCCTCTTTCCCATACCTCTTTAACTAATAATTACCCTTTACAATTATAGATACCAAATAAGAAATCTTCTGCGCATGGTCGTGATTTACTAACTTCAGTAGCTTAAGGTTTAGTTTAGAGGGCCCCCTGAACTCTAGGGCCCCGGTGCACTGCACCACCTGGCCCTACGATAGCTACGCCACTGCATCTGCCCTTTTTATTTAGTCAAGACATTGTTAATCAACATTTTTACATAATTTAAACAGAAAAAAAGTATTATCATTATTAAAAAAAATTATTTATATCAATTTAATTAACGAATTCTAAAACCTAGTAGTATAATATATAGCCCCTACCTAAGTTAGGTATCTATTGTGTAGGCATGATATCTGTGACCTACAGAATGTGTTGCTTCAGTCAAGTGGCCTGACCACCTGGCCTACGACCTATTGGACCGTTTGTGAAAGATCTTAATACGCATTTCACATGAAACTTACTGGATTGATATATTTTATAATTCAGCCCATATTAGTTTAATAAACATAAAAGTTAATATGAATTTTTATTAATCTGAGTTATACCGTTTTTTTTCTCAGTTATTTATAATTACCGCCTCGTTTTATCAATTTATTAATATCAATAAGGAAAGGTAACGATGGTATATATAAAATTAATATTTTATCTTTGTGTTTTGTCCAAAATTTTAACCCATAAAACAAATTATTAGTGTACTTTTTCATATGAAAATACAATATGTACCATGAATCATACACAAATCTGATTAACCATTATACATACTCCTTCAATGATTCTTTTCATTGGCTACTTATGACGTGATATTAATTAAAATGTCTAGGCTGCTTGTTAACTCGTAAAATGTTCGCAACCGCAAACATTTTTGCGCAAGAGTCGCGCAGGCATATCAGCTAATTTTACATTATAATTAGTTTGATTAATCAAGAACTGACGTGATATAGAATCAATAATTCGATATTTGACGATACTTAATTACATGGTGTGAATGCATACCTATGTTGCAGAACTATCGATAGTTGACCTCGAAAACTGTTCAAGATATCGATAGTACTATCGATAATATTGTTTAAGTTAATACTATCGATAGTATCAACAGCTTTCCGTGAGCAATACCTTAGCCTTAACTATCAATAGCGGACTATCGATACACTACAACACTAGTACATACATCATACATGTATTATGACAATATTACTATGAATGACTGAGCTTTACTTTAGATTAAATTTTATAAATATAGTTTAGAAATATTACTTTCTAAAAATTTTTGAATATCAAATAAAACTAAATATACAGTTTAAAAATAAATAGCATTATTAATAGATGACATTGTTTTAATCCAAATCTAAAATTTTTATTCAAATAAATATATATTAATGTAAATTTAATGTACAAAGTATTTTTTTGTTGTTGAGGTCGAATTTTATACGAGAATTGTTTTTTCTTAATAGCCATATTCATATGTCATATGATTTATTTATGACTTATTCATTCCATTATTGTGATGGTTTGTTAGATCTGTCAAGGTATAGGTATTTACGAGTCACATAGTGTGATGCTTCACCTTGCCTATGATGAAAGATATCAGATAGAGAAAAAAATATATCAAGGAACTTATTTAGTTCTTTAAAAAAGACACTTTCATTTGTATTAATATGATTGTCGCATTCAATACTAACAGTATAATTAAATACATAATTATATAATTCAACTGTTTAAAGTTTTCTTTCATATAAATAAGGTGCGGACATATCAATTCTCAACTACAAAATGCATAATTAAAATGAGTAATGAAGTAATAATCATGATAAAAAGAACATTGAACCATTAGGTAATTCTTATGAGCATAACAAGTTTAACTAAAAATAGTTTAGCATACGCATTAGATGTAAGTAGTAGATGGTATATGCATATAAAGGAGGAAAGGTGGATTAACATATCTGAAATATATGATATGCACTTATCGATAATAATTTGCGAGATTATTATTTCATAAAAATCAAGAGCCTCGTTATATCATTAAATATATAAGAAATGGTAAATTATATTGTAAAAAGGTTAGATGTTAATGTCAAATAAATTTTGCAACAAGTCAATACTTAGTATTTTCCTTAAACAGATATTGTATGATGTACCTATAGCTATTTTAATGAAATCCTATCAACACAGCGAAAGCAAGACAATATGTAATTTTATCTAAATAAAATCTAATTATGGCGCACCTTCAGTGAATAAATATTTATAACAAGATAAGTTTCTTTGTGTAACACAACAGGAAGAAAATAAAACCGGTCGCTATGAAGTGATGTATTAAACAATTACATCTGTCTCCGTAACACAAGTAAGAAAACATTAGTACTCTGCGCACGAATACTATTTTACCTTGTATTTTCTACTAAAATTTAAATCTCCTAACATTGAGAAACAAGTTTAGCTGTATAAAATAATCTTACATAACACGTTTGATGTTATCGTTACTTTATTGAAATAAAAAGTACAAAAGAAGAATTTAAAAAAAAAAAACTAAATTACATCGACGTTGAGTTAATCGAGGTCTAAAAAATATTTACATAACGTCTACAAAATTTTCGTAAACTTGTAAACTCTTCAATTAAAAAAATTAAATATCAATTATGTTGGCACATCGCAAATATATTCACACAAACTTTTTTTATTTTACGTTTAATGTACGTTTTTGTCATAGACAAAAAACTAAATTCTATTTTCAAAAGTTTTCCTTGTGTTTATACAATATGGTAATTATCGCATTATGCCATAAAAAAAAACAATTTCAAATTTCGAAATATAATAATCATCATTAAATTCCATTCACGAACCTTTAGGTAAGTAGGTTCAGACGAGCGTGTCAGAAATGAAATGAAATGAAACAGTCGAACTGTGTTTCTACACTGTTAGCGTGATATGATAATTTGCTGCGGATTCAGCCGGACGTGTGATTTCTAGACGGAACACAAAATTTATTGAAAGCAATATTACTATCATTATGTAATTATATAAATCGAGTCAGTGTTGCTTCCTGTTAATGGTAAGAAAATCTAGCAATCTAAATCTGGACTTGCTGCGACCAAAATATTACCACTCTCTTTAAAAGACTTGTATTTTTAAATGTGTAAACACTGTATCGGTTTACATTGAGAGTTTGAAACGAAGGTCACACTGATGATGTAAACGAAATTTATACAATTACAAATATGATGCACCTGTATCATGTGTGCAATTTTATAACATTATGTTTAAAATATATATTTTACATTCGAGTTGTCTAGCAGTGATTTTGGAGACTATTTAATTCAGAATTAGAGAATGCAATACTAGGTTTTAGAATTAGCTGTATTCTGCATACATTTTTGATCTTTTTGTCATTTGTTATCTGTTTGTACGTAAAGTCGTTTTAACCGGAATATAGAGAATAGGATTTAATAGATTACAGAACACATTGTCAGTAGATGCCTAACCAGTTTATGGTGATACTTTACAATAGAAATCCTCTAATTATCCTCGCGATTTCGATATCGCAACCTCTCGCGTGACTAAGCACTTGCAGTCCCGCAAATACCGGGATTGAAACAATGTTGCAAAATTGCATTCTCCTGTGACACTCGAGGTGAGGAGCGAGATCGCCCTCTCTCATTATACTCTGACTCATTATATCGTATCATTTGTCTATTTTATTACTTTGTTACCGACGTCAATTATGTAAAAATTTGAAATCTTACAGAAGAAATTGATTTTGAGTTAGAATTTTTTTTTATGGTAGGTATAGGTTGGCGGACGAGCATATGGGCCACCTGATGGTTAATGGTCACTATCACCCATAGACAACGACGCTGTAAGAAATATTAACTATTCCTTACATCGTCAATGTGCCGCCAACCATGGGAACTAAAATTTTATGTCCCTTGTGCCTGCAGTTACACTGGCTCACTCACCCTTCAAACCGGAACACAATAATACTGAGTACTATTATTTGGCGGTAGTATAACTGGTGAGTGGGTGGTACCTACCCAGACGGGCAAGTTGCAAAAAGCCCTACCACCAAGTAAATTATTTAAAAAACTACTGTTTTGACGAGATTATCTAATTGGGATTCGAATTAGTTTTATACAATAATTTTAATCTTTAGGGATATTATCATAACTATCGTCAATATTTGTTAGGGAGTTGCTTATAATACTGGTTGCAGTGCCAAAGTTTAGATGTGCAATAATGACCGTATAGGTACTATTAAAACGTCTCCTGTTTTAACTTCACATTCCTTTTAGCGTAGTGAGCATGTATTATTTGATCTTCCTAAAAATAAAAACAAAAATTTTTGTTTATTTATACAACAATAATGAAATATGTGGTATAATTTCAGTTATTGACTGCACATCCCGAGAATAAATTAAACTAACTCCGGAAATTTAAAAAAGTTTGTAATGTGACTGCAGGGTCATAACATTATTTTATTCAAATTGTAAGTTCAACAACTAGCTCATAATCTAACTGACATAACATATCTTTAACATAATTAATAGCTAAGAACAACCTACTTTATATATGTTTTAACTATGTTAATCCGCATAATTTTTCGCAAACGGTAGTACACTGTTTACATAAGAGTTCAACGCGTCTTCTTACCGCAAAAACCCCAAGCCATGCGTACCAAATTATTATATATGAGTCTATCTATAAATAAAATAAGTTAAGTTTATATTATATCCAAATATCCGATATGAATGTTATTAAATATGAAGATCACAAGCAAAAATCTTAGAATAAGTATATGCAGGTTAAAGATTATACAATAAAATAAATCAAACGGTTTATCGCTTCGCAAATACCAACAGGCCTTGTTTCTGAAAACCGTAAAAGTCCAGCGTGCGACACACATTGAGGTTTGTAACTAAAAATATACATATAACCATAAAATGGCATGGCGGTTACTTTACGCAATATATACTTAATACATATTCATACATCATAATAATGTAAATATAATATATCATCTCATATATGTTGTTACGAAAATAGATTTATTTATTCCTATTTAAAAACCTTTTAAATAGTGTTTCGATCAGTGTCCATTGAAGTTAATTGTAGGTATTTAAAAAATAACAACGCGGAAACTTGTAATTTGGCAAAAAAAAATTGTAAATAATGATATCATTAATTTTCAATCTCCGGCTTCCGATTATTTAATTAATGTTTTTTTTGTATTCATATGCTCGATGTCTTTAATTGTTCATTAATAAATTCTCTAATCTCTAATCTGAATTATCGGAAAATTAAGTACATTTAAAAAAATATATCTTTTTTTTGTTACCGGACTTATAATGCTCATAGTTTATATATTCTTTTGGTTTTTAATTTCTAAAATAATAGTACTTATTTCAGTTGTAACTTAACAGATTATTTTGTATATTTTTATTATTCTTACAGAATAAAATGTAGGTATACATTTATAACCTTACGACAGTGTCTATCTCCATGTGCGTCATTTTATTTGGTAAAAACCTCGCTTGTATTGAAAAAACGATTTTAGGCAAGGCTATAGTATTGATTATGTATAAGCAGATAAATCTCTTCAGTTCTATATGTAGCTTATATATTTGAAATAACATTTAACCTAGACTTTGCATCATACTTACTTAAATCAATAAGTTTTAATACATTTAACAAACACTTCACAAAATTCAAATATCCCGCGAATTATGTTATTGCTTTACATACGCGGTCGTCATGACAACGAACGATAAGACAATATGGCGCACGGTGCGCGCGCACTGAGAACGAACGTAGACTGCCTGCGCATGCGCCGGCCAACGACCACCACCCGGCTCTTCACTCTTCAGAAAGCGAGAGGAAGAGCAAGCCTCAAGCAAGTTTTTATTGTGCGAGGACATATTTTCATTAATCCAGTACTTGTGTGCGGCGCTTTATTGTTGCAGCTTCGTTACCGAAGTTTGATCATAAGGCTCCAACTGATTAGGCAATCCTTTGTAATCAACTTATTTTGTGTATATGAACGACCTTCCCCTTGAGACGTCAGTTAATATTATATAAAATTGACGGGTATACGAATCTGTACGGACAATAATAAACACATAAATAACTCGCATCATTTGATCATCACGTATAAATACCGGTAGGACTCATTTTTAAATAAAAAACAGAAATACAATAATACCATTAGATTTATTTCAATACATCATAAAATACAATGAGATAAAATTTTGTTACTTAGTACTAAATAATTGTCTAATATCAAAAGTAATATTGGATAGAAAAGTTTATTACATTATCTTATCTATAAAGATTAACAAAGACCTACATAAACTAGATGTGCCTTATGTCCATTCCATATAAAAAAGTACCCGTTTCGGGCAGATCTTATGAAACAATGTGGGTGAATGATGAAATGGTCTAGGTTAAATAGAAATCTAGACATAAAAACGTTACAAAATACATGCTACGTAATATGTTACAAGTAAAAGAAAACGCGGGTACATTAATTCGGTAACGAAATTAAAATTTAATTAAAACAAATGATATGATGCATTCTTGTAACGTTCGAAGCGAACGTGCGACTCGCAGGACCTCAGAGACACGTAACGAGATGTTGCATATATAAGTCCTCCAAGTAAATGTATCATTCTAATAATAAAATCGAAACAAGAAGAGGCATTAAAGCATGCAACACACATAACGAGTCTCCCACATAATATGATAAAACACTAAACTAAAAGAACACAAAATAATAACAAAGCATACATGATATTTTTAGAATAATATTCGAATGCAATAAGCTTTGAAAAATATATAACAATATAAATTTGTATTAAAAATAATTTTACACAATCACAAGTACCAATACACATTTTACGATTTAACCTTTGAACCATATGTATCTTAATATCAATATAACGAGATAAAATGTACAACCATTGGACAAACAGTATATTATGTATAATAACAACGCCACGATAATACTTACACTAAACTCAGCACCACTGAACTAAATTTAATTTAAAACTAAACTGTGTTGACGACTTGATCGAAACATTTCGCGACAAATTGTTCCTTTTCATCCAACTTTTTCACATCTCCACTCGTGTGACGAGTTAGCATTGCATCCTGGAGCGCGTTAAGGGCTTCAGATGTAAACCTCTTCCCTTTCAAATGGGTGATGACGGATGCCTCCCCGTGGAATCCCGATTCGACCAGGCCAGGGGGTATGTTCAGAGTGACGTCATTTATGAGACCCTTTTCCACTGTCATGTTGATAACCAACTCTTGAGCGGCTGAGTAGACCTTGGACGGCGCAAGTAGCTCCGACGGCACGGGAAACGATCGGCTCACCGTAAACATGGGAGTGCGCCCAAACGACCAATCCCACGTTTGAAGATCGTTCTTCAACTCCGAGAGACCTGACAAAGATAATGATAAACTCAATTAACTCTTATGTAATTTCTAAATTAAGCAGACAATCCTAACATCTTACTTGTAATGTAAATGCATTTGACCCGGAGTAATGTAATAAGGATTTTATCTTTATACCACGCAAGTTGTAACTAATATGCCATCTATCTAGACAGATTTAATTTGAATATTTATCATAAAATTAATTCCATATGCAAATTTAATAAAAGCCACATATTAAGAAGACATTATATTCTACCTGGAAACCAGTCTTCGGTTGGATTTATGAATTGAAATCCTCTCTGTTTCGCGATGTGTCGTTCACCACCGTCTTCCAATTGCAGAGCAGGCGTTCGGAGGTATTCATAGCCGACCGCAGTTTGAAGACTCTCAACAGTGACCCGGTTGTCCAAGTCCGATAAATTGACCACGGGAGATGGCGTGGACGCGGTCGCGTTCGTCTGTATGCCATGCTAAATAGAATTAAGTGTTCTTTACATGTGTACGTGGAAGGAATAAGGCAGGTGTTAATGTTAGTAGCACAGATAGGGTTAATAAAAAAAAAGAAATCGCTTAGACACAAAGTAACATCATTTTATATACATTTAGTAAAACTACATATGATACAAAGTTGTGTGTTAATTCAATAAAAACATTATTAAAGCATCTTCCACTAATGAAGACAATAAAATGACTCATATTCGAGTAACATGATCTCTGACTTTAATGAATAATTGAAAATGTAAATAAACCGTTGTATGGCTTTTAGGTTAAATACCGTCCTCAAATTTCAAAACATTGTTTTTCATCAAAAAGTTGCTCTAATGTTCAAAGATAGAGTTCATAAATAGTATAATAAGACAACATACCTCTCTTTTGGCTAGTGCTTTGCTGAGATCTGCCTTATTGGCATTGACTAGAAGTGTGCAATGATGATATGCTGTTAAACGTCCTAATTTCGCAGCCGTTCCAGAAATCTTACAGTATCATTAAGGAAACAATCTTGTATGTACTTGTATTATAATTATTTATCTATTTTAAATCATTACCCTTTTCTTAAAAACTGTATCTGTCATTAATTTAAACTTTAAAACTATTTAAGGATAAAAAATATATTTGAGACCCTTTTCATTAAGTAGCATAACCATTGTTTCATATTCATCAGCATGTATACAACCACAGTGACTATATTAATAAAAAATATAGCTTCTAAGTTGTACTTGCACAGATAAACAGACATTTAGAACAAATGAAACAAAAGCTTCGAGTTACTGTGTACATTAATAATAAGATACACAATTAAATTAATCTTAAGGAGTGATATTTAAACTGTTGTAGTCTATTATTAGTAAAATGCAATTGTTTAAAATGCTAACAGGAATAATTACTATTGGTATAGGTAGCAAAATAGATTTTATATAATGGTATTTGTGTGTTATTGTTTAAATTATTAAAAAGGATACTTTGTATTTATCTCGAACGATTATGTCATGACGATCATTGATGATAGATTTAATTCCAAAACCCCTGAATAATGCTCGTTTGATGAGCTCCAAGTTATACTTTCTGTCATATCTTTCTCTAGGTGTAAAGAAAGTAATATTTAAGTTGCCACGGTCATGATATACAGTGCCACCGCCACTGTTGCGTCGAGCCAATGCTATTTCCTTCTCAGATAAGAACGGCACATTAGCTTCCAGCCAAGGATTCTGATGTCTTCCAATAACAACACATGGCTCATTTCGCCAAACCATCATAACATGATGGTTACTAAAGTCCATGTTACGGTACATCCAGTCTTCCAGAGCCAAGTTAGTGTATATGTCCGTAGACTGAGACATAAATACCGACTTTGTGATCTCCCCTTCTGGTGGTAAGTCATTGCTGGTCTTCTTCGCCATCAAGTTTTTACCAGTAGCTAGGCTTCTAGAGCTAACTCTTCTTGTCAATCCCACCATTACAAACATGTTGCTCAAAGCAATCTTTCTCATCATTGATTGTGCCATGATTACTTTTGTTATTATGTTATGATAAACGGATACTTTTTTCTATGAACCTATGACAGGCAATGCCTTAAATCTAAATTTCTTAAATTAAAAAGTCTTAAAGTCACAAAAACACTATAAATACAAGTCCACTAATGCATTGAGCAACAAGCGTCAGTATCAGCCGAAGAGAGGGAGATCAGATATTCGTGTAAGGCGATAGTCTGATGCAGCCACTTCCAGGTCTGGTGCAGGGTGTTAATTCGAAAACGAATCCCCAAACAGTCCCGACAGTCACTTGGCATTCCTCCTCTTGGATGCAGGATGGAGAAAAAAATCACCACACAAGTTAATTAACACTAACTTGATAAGTTTAAAAAAAATACAAATTATAATGGCTTTAAATAAATGAAAACTATGAAATGTACAAACGTGCACGAGAGCGTAACTTAGTGTGAATTCTTTACCTTCCGTCGTCTCATTTTATTCATGCTGATAGTGATAAGCGGGCCAAGGAACTAGGAGGTCGGGCGAGGGCATTCGAAGTTCACTTGAAGACTAGCAAACAAATATATTGATAAGAGACACGGATCGGGCACGAACAGCACCGTTTTATCATTCGTTGTCGTGTCGTCGTATTTATCTGCAACATCGTATCATGATTAAAACGCGGTAATGTTGTATCTGTAAAATAAATACAAAATCTGGTTTTCTTGATAAACAACAATGAATGTTAGTGCCTAACTTATATAATCTACTCTTATATTGATCAATTACAAATTAACATCGTGATTATATTCACCTGACTTGATTTAGAAATAATATGTCAGAAGATAATATATTTTACGTTTTTGTATAAGTATACTACTAATATACATAGTTGTTCATTGATAATATGTTTATCTCATTTCTATAATCTGTTACTAGTTACTACATAGTTGATAGTACATACTCTTTTTTTCGTCTTAGTTAATTGTATAGACCTAATGTCATTTTGTACGTGAAACTGTCAGTGTCAGAATATATAAATATAAAAAAAACATTCACCAAAATCCGAATAAAGATATCTTTGATTATTAGTCCAGTAGATTGACAAGCTAATGTTTTAGGAGATACCTAGGAAGTTAATTTGAGTTTTTCGACCAAGATTCTCGGGCAGCTAAGGATGCAATTTTGAAAAAAGGGGTAAAATTTGGTCCCGGTAATAACTCGCGTATCCATTAAGATTCGAAATTTTATACGAGAACCTTTTATGAATCTTTTATTGTGCTCTAGAATTAAGTCTTAATCATTTTTAACGTATCATACATCGTTATCGAGATATCGATCGATAAGTCAAAAATTTTGCACACAATTTTTGTTTTAATTTTTATTTTTGGTCATAAATATCGAAAATTTTGTAAGATGCAACGTGTAGAGCATATCAGATGATCAATCTTACGAAATACGTATCGCATGTATAAAATAATCGTTATTGTTAATTTACTAATATCTTAAAAAGTAAATATACAGATAATTGTTTTGTTGAATACTTTGAATAATTTTATTGTAGGAGCTGTAAGCTCTTTCAATTTGAAAAATCAATGATTTTTCGACGCCAATTTATTGTCACTGTCAGATATTGTCACAGTGACACAACTTTAATGTAGTGTGAACGTCAATTTTTGTCGCCCATCGTCCTCCGGAAAATTTTTCACTTGCGAATTATTTGAGTGCACACTTATTACAAATTGTAATCGATCAACATGGCCTTAAGGACTACTGCCGTGCTTTGCAGTAGGTGTTTTTTTCCTAATAGATGTTCATTTTCATGCGAATTTTTTCCTGTTATATAACCATTTTAATGATTGATTTTCAGACAGTCTGAGTAAATGGGCCTATAACCTATCAGGATTCAACAAATACGGTATGTTCAATTTTATACATTATTCAATATTTGCAGAATGGTCAGTTAGCTCCATATGCAAATATGATTACCCTTTTTTAAATAGTCTTTTTTTCTGGTACCAGCTTAGTTATTCAAATTGTTAACTCGTATACTTATCACATCAGTTTAGAAAAAACTAAAAGTCCCACATATTTGCAGTTCAAAAACTATTTCTTAATTTCAGGCCTGCACCGTGATGACTGTTTGTATGAGAATGAAGATGTGCAAGAGGCACTGCGCCGTCTACCTGCACACGTAGTAGACGAACGTAATTTCCGTATGATTCGTGCTATTCAACTTTCCCTGCAGAAAACAATCTTGCCCAAGGAGGAATGGACTAAATTCGAAGAAGACAAACTCTACCTTACACCCATCGTTGAGCAGGTCAAGAAAGAAAGGAAGGAACGTGAGGAATGGGAGAAGGAATATTAGGTTCTTTGATTGTTGTGTTAATATATTAATTTAATTAAATTTAGCAATACTATATTGTTTATTTTTATTTTAAGAAAAGACAATAGATTGAAAAAACATTTTATTTAAAAAAAATATAATTAATAAAATATGGCATATAATATGGTAATTTATAACCTTAAAGGCAAACAATTGGTGTTAGAAATATAATCAATACACAAATTTCATTAAAAAATGGTCCCAATAAAATAATAATTTTTACTCCAATAGTAATTACAAATTTCATAATAATTACAATGCTTAAAATTATTCATGCAATTCCCGACAATTTTATTCGACATAAGCATTTTGTTAATAATTAATTCAAATTAATTATTATCATTAATGTTTTATAATATGATATTTAAAAATGGATAAATAATATATACTAATAAATCACATTTTATTATAAAAGCCTCAGATGGAATTTCAATTTAGGGCTGAGTGAAATTGCTTTTTTATGAAATTAAGTGTTGTTATCAAAAAAATCATTAAAAGAACTTCATAAAAACAAGAAAACATTGGAGATCATGTTTAATAAATAAAAGAGATTGAATAGAGACTCGTGCAAAAATCACTGAACCAAACATAACATTACTCACTTTTTCAACTTACTATTTAGTACATTCTTTTCAAGCAATTGTTGGACCAATACAATCCTGTTAAGATAATAGATGATAGGTAACTGTATAATTCACATTTTTACTTTAAAAAATTCCACTTGTAAAATCTTAAACCAAACCCAAAGTAAAATATCATGAAGGGCATCAAGATACTAAGTAAAAAGCTTGCTATAGAGTTGGATGTAGCGCAAAAATAATATTCATGCAAAATTTCACAACTTATGCAACAGTTATCGAGATATATATAGTGTATTATGAAACAAAACATGCTGCTAACAAATGCAATTAAGTCCAATTAAGTGACCTTACATAGTAAGCTTGAAGGTTTTACCTCAAACACATTTGTATTGAAGAAAAGCAATTCTCAATCAGTTGTACATTACAAACCAGTTAAGACATTAACATAAGTGCAGTAATCTCAATATTATATATAACAAAATATAAAATAAAAACAAAACTTAATTTAATAATTCAAACAGTTGTTTTGCCTTTCTGTCTCAAATTTTTGTGGACCTTATACCAACAAAAATTATAATATAGCGGACTTCTTATTTTAAATTTGTATGCTGATTGATTTCATATATAATGTCATCTAGTTTTTATAAAATAAATATAAAGTATTAATTAATAATGTTCAGTAACATAAATTTAAATGAAATATAACTGAATTACGTCATGCATGGCCCTCAGCTGCTGAGACTTTATTATCCAACGACCAAGAAACTCCTGCTCATTACGTTTTGCCATACGCTAGGCCAGTTGCCCTTACTGCACATTAGTGTTCAAAATCACATAAGGTTAATTCATATTTTCTATTCGAAGTTCTCACTAGTTAGATTATATAAAATAAATACATGATCCTGTTTATTATTTATGTCATGATGATGATTAAAATTATAAAATAATAATTTATTTATAGTATATACCGCTCAATATCAATATTATTACTTGTTTTCTAAAAAGAATACCTTTTTTTTAATATTAATTTGAATAAATTTGCCCTGCTAGTTGAACACTATTGTAGCAGTAGGTGGCAGGCAAGAACACTCTTTATTAAACATCTGTATTTGCTTTACGTATTTTCAACAGCCAAGGGTTAAAGTAATTGATTGAAAATCTAAAAAAAAATATTTTTCTATATATTCAGTACATATGTATTGTTTTCCTAAAAATAAAATAAGTCTCTTTGAATTATTGTTGTATATAATTACAACAATTGTTATGAAATTGTTCGTAGAGATTTCAATTAAAATAAAATCTACGATTAGGTACTATTTTACTACTGAAATCTGTTACAAAATGTAATCTTGATACACTAGTTGTCTAGCTTTCCTACTGTTAGACCTTAGAAGTATATTTAAAAAAATCATGTTTAATTGAGCTCTCTCAAACACACCAAACCATCATCATTAAAATATTTAAATGCTATTAGCCTATTCATTTTCGTTACTTAATTGTAATAAAATCAATTTTGAGACATAAATACATAATTTTAGATACATAAAAAATATACGAAATGTATATATAAAAAATCTAGTCTTTTCTAAATATATAAATTTAAATACTGAAGCAATATACAATTACGATATAAAATCAATTCATCAACATTTTATATGGACATATGGCAAGTTTATGGCCTAAATTGAAATAGACGATGTTATAAGTAAACAATAATCATAGCCGTAATTTTTCTTAAATATAATTTCTAATTTTTAACTAGAAAATCTTTACAAGGATTATTATTTATTATCTGTACAAATTCGAGAGAATTGGGGCATGCATATATTCTATACAGTATTGGCAACGGAGTTTATAGAGATTTACTCTTTGGAAATAAATTTAAAGTTCCTCGTCGCCTATCGCTTCGAAGGCATTGTTTTCCACGCAATCCTTTCCCGTTTTGAAGGCAACAGACGCAAACTTTTCCGTAAGTTTCTGAACAGAAAATATTTCTCTTGAACTACCCGATGAATCACCATTCTGGAAAATTTGAAGATTATTGTATTCATAAATTTAGATACATCTATCATTACGGTTCTTTTATTAAAATACCAAAAATAATAAAAAAACTGAAACAAAAGATAAAACTAGACAAATAATAATGTTTTAGCAAAATCAGTTCAACCCCAACAATAAGTAAACTTTTTCCGACCCAAATGAATGGGAGAGAAAGAGAGGAAAATTATAAATACGAATTATATTCTACGCACATGAAATTCCAGAGGCATTCATGAGGGTTTTAAACCTTAATCTTCAGTTAAGATTTACCTAGACCATTTCGGTTCACCCAAAACCTGACGGTAAGCCAGCAAAACCAGGCAGTAGCCAGTTCACTATTTCAAGTGTTTGTTACGTTTATCTTATCTTTCCGTCTACGGAAAATTCGACTAAAACAATTCGTCTAAATTTATCTTTCATGTATTGCAAGACAGTTAGGAACATTTATATTCGACGTAGAGGATTTTTTGTGTGCAAGATTCCCTGAGTAGCCTTACCACGGAGCTGAGCGTGTCGCTGGAGGAGGACGGCGTGATGAGATGCGTGGAGCCGTCGCGCCGCAGGTACGCGAGGCTGGCACGCTTGCAGCGCGGTGACGTCGGACCCTCACCGCTCTTCTGGCGCATCAGCTCGTCTACGATCGACTGAAATTACACACGACGTTATAGCCGTGAGAGCTTTAATGGTTTAAACCCTGGTCCATCCTTGAGCGTTTTAATCTGCGTTACATATTTATTCCGCGAACCAGGGTGAGTACGATAACTGATATATTCTAAGAAATTATGCCTTTGGGCAGAAATAGCGCAAAACTTGTCATTACTTATAAAAAAATGAACACCGCAAATTTTACATTAATAAAGTGAACCTAAATACATAGTATGTTATTTAAATAAATGTGTCCCACTGCTGGGCTAAGGTCCCCTCATCCTTTTGAGGAGAAAGTATGAAACCTACCCCATCACGTTTCTCCAATGCGAGTTGTTGGACACAAATAACAGTTTCATTGATATTAGACACATGGAGATTTTCCCACGATTTTTTCCTTCACTTTATAGCAAGAGATTAATTATAAGCACGAATTAAGCACATAACAATTCAGTGGTACTGGTCCCAGGATTTAATCCTGCAATCATCGTTTAAGATGCAAGCGTTCTCACCACTGGACCCTCTCTTATTTAAATACTTATTCTAAAAATATAAACAAGTCATCACATGTGCGTCATACCTGTAAACAAACACTTATGAATATTGCATGTTCCGTCCGAAGTGTGACCCATACTAAATTATCTTTGCTAATGAGATATTCAAATGACAGCTCGAAGTTTTTACTCGGTACATCGAGAAGAGAATCGTGGCCATTCGCTTGCGATCGTTCGACCTATAATTAAAATAAATCAGTTAGTATATTTTTAGTTATTAATAGAGTATATATATTGATAAATCTTTTTTTCAGCGACTATACTCGTGTACATCTTTTCGCTTAAAAGTGCGTCTATAAGACTCACCGGAAAATCAATTTATTAAAAGTCACAAGGTTGCTCTGAATACTGGGTGAAAAATTCAATATTGCAATTATGATTTTTTAATGATCCTTTTGCTGATTTCAATTAAACATCCAAGTGCGTTAGGTAGGTTTTTTTATAAAATATAGGGCGTTTGGATGTTTGTCATGCCAAAATCGCTAAACGTTTCAGAAGGAAAATTGTGTTTAGTTATGGAATACATCACATTATAATCAATGCAAATTGAAGAAGCGGAGGTAAACAAACCTTTAAACATATTCCGTACAAGTATTACCTTTGCTATATTATATTATAAAAACGATTCTTGAATTTTTTATCTTATCTTTAAAAAAAAACAAATTTAAATAAATAAACCGTTGATTGTACATGTCATGTACATAAACTTAAGAAACACTAATATAACAAAACCAGATTTCAAACGCAGGTGAAATAAAAAATAACATAGTTTTTAAAAAAGGAATTATTAAAATATGTTAACAATATATCTGAAGCTCTGGCAGTATCGAGTTCTACAATTTTATCGACACCTACATAACATGTGAGCATATGACCTAAATCATATGTATTTGATTGACATCTGCCGAGAATGACGTCAGGGCAGTAACATATTGCAGGTAATCGTTTGTACATTTTAAAATAGATAAAACTTATAACAATATGAGCCTGGTAATTTTTTTAATTAGGTTTATTATTCCAATAATTCTTTAATTTTATCATTAATAATAAATTTGACACATTTTTTATATAATAAAATAATTTCCTCATTTCAAATTTACTAAGCTTTTCGTACTGTCCTGTGATACGAGAATAGCCATTTTTATTAGAGTCCATAATGAATACCATAAATTGTATTACCTGTGCAAAATAAGCACCTCACCTGAGGCATTGCTAATGCTTAAGTGTAAATAATAATGACCTTAATCGATGTCTCAGTTGAGGTCCGAATATTTGTTTTTTTTTTTATTTTACTACCGTAATTGACGGTAGCGACTATTTATTTGTATTTACCATTAGATGATCAATTTGCCCGCCAATAGCTAGCTATTGTACTTACTAAAAACTATTGTATTACTCACAGAAGTCTTTAGAAGTGAAATACTTACATTGTGTAAGGTTGTAATACGCCAGCATCGCATTCTAGTGACCTTGTATCTCTGCTCATGGCTCGGATGAGTGACACTCGTCAGGGTTAATTCTTTGGATGCTAAGGAAACTCGAGCACGGATAACAGTCGTATCCGCCTCACCTATGTTCACGGCATCAGTCAAAGCTTCCCCGGCTGGGATGCTGCCATAGTGCCTCAAGGAACGAGCAAGTTCTATATACTAAAAATTGAATTGTGGCAATTCAATTAATGAAATAAAAACAAAAACAAATTAAATTCTTTGACGATGTTAATTTAAAATATTGATTGAAATAGCCTTGTTTTAATATGATATAGCTTTTTAGGGTTCCGTAATCAAATGGTAAAAAACGGAACCCTTATGGATTCCTCATGTCTGTCTATCTGTATGTCATAGCGACTTTTTTCCGAAACTATTATGAACTAAACATAATATATGATGTACATGCAAACTTCTACCGAAAATTGCTTTGGACGTGATCTAGTAAGTATTTTTCTTTAATAGATCGTAAACCGCAATTTAATTTCATAAACCTTGAACCACTATTTTCTAATAATAAATCTGTAATAAGCGCGTGAGTAATAAAAAAATACACAATTATTAGAACACCGATCAAAGTTACAACGAACTACAAGAACTTTTAAATTACGTCAATTGCAGCTACGGAACCCTTTGTGGGCGAGTCGAATTTTGATACTGTTCTAATATTGTGAATGAATGTTTGTTTCTCATTTGATCATCAATTTTGTATAATTTTTAATAGACATACCTTATTTATTAACGCATATGCTACGTACATGCACTAGTTTTATTAATTGACCGGCATATCAATATCATTTCGCATAATGATCTTTTATGATGAGAGCCAGTGTTCCCGATTATACCAAATATTAGTCCACAAATAATGTACATTAAAACTATTATCCATAATAATAATGTTTCCTGTTTAATTTAGTAGAAAAATCAATTACATTATTTCCGGAAATAACTATAAGTTATTACGAAAGTCTTACAGTCTTTTTTATCAATTTTAATATACTCACGTAATAAATGATGTAAGTTGTTTCTAAGAAATTCAATGTCTGATCATATATATGTGTATATTTAAGGATTACAAAAGGCTTATTTACTAATGCTCAACAGAATTAACTCATCCACAGTTGAGTCATCACACACTAAGATCATTGATAATAATAAAGGGTGTAAATATGATAAAATATCAATACAGATTAGCTATCATATGACTAAAATATATGAAACTAGTGATGCGTGCAGCTTCACACATGTGAAATTCAGTTTGTGACTATGACTTTATTTTTATTGATTATAAAAAAAAACTATCTATTGGTAAAAAAATTACTTAAATTGTTTCAATAGTTTTAGAATTCATAAATCACAAAAAACAAAACTTCTGCTTTATAGTATATTATAGATGAAAATATATATTAGCTATTTCTGGTATTTACATGATATAATTTGTAGCTAATGTTTATTTTTAACTCAATAAAGGCACCAAATACTCATCATCAACATCATCAGTCATGTTTGTAATCTGTATGTAACTAACATTGGTGGTAAACAAAATTAGTTTATTGTATGTATTAATAGAGATGAGAGCATTACACAATTTATTTACAAAGTAACTATGAATTGTGCTTAGGGAGATGTTATTAAGTAAACAGATTAAAACCTTTTTAAATTGCTGCTCTTTTTGCTAATGAAAACAATATCAAATTCCATTAAATGGTATCAATATAAGTAGTGTGTTGGTAAATAAGTCATACAGAGAAAAATATAAAACGTTTTGTACTATTTACCGATGAAGATCATCAATTTTTCTTCTATTTGAAATGTTATAAGTGGTTATTTGGATTCACAAGATTAACAGTATTCTTATTTAATCATTAGCTGGATATCTTTCAGCCATACCAACAGAGCACAGATTGATTTTAAAATGCCAAATAATTGTGTACATTTTTTGCTTACATATAATGCATATTTTATAAAAAAATAAATAAAATACTATTAAATATCTCACCTCTCTCTTTTGTTTTTGAGCTTCATAGGATGATAGAATTTCTTTAGTTTGCTGATCAGCAATTATCCAACCCAAATCTACTTCTTCAATAAGCTGTAGGTATAATAAGTCCAATGAAACCCTGTCTATCATTAAGTCCATATCATAACACGGATCCCAGTAACTGGAACAGAAAATATTAAGTTTAATAACCTTCATAATACACATATACATTTGTAGATAATATAGAATAATGTAGGTTGTCACATACCTTTTCCTTAAAACAATTTTATCCTCAGGCCTAACATATTTTTGTGATATGTATGGAGATTCATAGTCTTCTAATTTCTTTAAACATGGTTGCCCATCTTTGGCACAGCTCCAGTTAAGTAGATATAAAGAGAAATATTTTGTCAAGTCTTTTGATAAATTCACAGAATTACAAGCAATATCTAAAACGGTACTAGAAGAATCCGTAGACGATACTGACAGTGGTATTCTATAGCCATTCATAAGAGAAATTTCTATGTCTACAACATGAACTCGAACAGAGTGAGTTTCCTGTTGAGCCGAAAATAGGAATGTGATCAGGATTCCCGAATTTGCTAATATGGGATTTTGTCCAACTACAACAAAATTTTAAAACTTAATAAGACACATTATCACCTAATTTATTAAGAAATAACTGCAAACAAGTTTATATTAATTGTATATTACCCAATTGTATATATTTTTCTAACAATATTCTTCTCTCCTCTAACTGAGAACTAGTTAAGAAGAATTTCTTTGATGGAAACCCAGACAACTTTAAATGCGGGTATTGAGCCTGCAATTGCTCGTGAAGGCTGAGTAATTGTTTGTACCGAGCGGTACAGTGAAAAAATCCATCAATATAAATGTTGTAGCCCTAAAACGAGAAAATAAAATATGAATCAGTAGCATATATTTAAAGGAAACACTGTAAAGTTTTCATTTTTACTTTAATAGTAAAAACAATGGTAATTAAAAATTAATTAGATAACACAATTAAATCGAAAAAAATATGTTTGCAATTTGTAAATAATGAGACTAACCGTATAAGTGATCCCATTGTCGTCGCGAAACTGTTGCAAATCAGGAATAGAAAAATGCATTTTCTTGATATACAGTCGTAAAAAATATCATAACTCTTCAATCATGAAATATTTGTTGAACTTCACAGTCTTATTTTATCGAACTTCCGAAGACAAAAGCAAAACAGAAATTCGCCCACTTCAGTCTGTCACAAATCAGACATCAAACTTCAAAGTCAAAGTCAAAGTGTCAAAGTCAATATATTATTTTAATTATTTCACAGTTCTTAACAAATTCAGTCACTCTTACATAGAACGTAAAGTTTTTATATAACACATCTTTTTATCATCAAGTCGGCGAAATTGTTATGAAAATTATATAAGAGGTTAACTCAACCTGGATAATATAATTATTAAAGTTGAATATGATATTTTGTCTGTATTGCATATTATAGTAGAGCAATAAGAAAATCGTATGCATTATCTAAATCTTATATTATAATAAGGTGTAGTATAAACTTATAAAGCACCTTGTTTACTTATTCTTACTTCAATTGAAATAGGGTATAGCAATATATGATAACATTTTTAATGTTGGCATCCCAGCTTGCAATGACACTTGTCAACATAATTGTAAAATCGTTTTTTTTTTCGCTTGCGTTAGCTTTGGTTGACACACGTGTTAGTGAGATATCTGTGTTATTAAAATCATTTTGTGTTGTTCTTTCAATAATTTTTTAGTGCAAATAGTTAATTTATATGGTTTCTGGGTTTTACTAACATTATTCGGTTTCGGTAAGTGTTAATTTTCTTTTATAGTTAACATATATTAGTTAGTAAGTTAAAGTAAGTAGTTTAAAAATGGATGTCGACCCTCCTCCTGAACCTCCCGATCCCGGGGGTTTGGAAACTGTTATTGACGGTTCGAAATCTTCCGCTCGGAAACGTTCTGGGGATAAATCCTCCGTTTCACCCGATTCCTCCTCTAAGAAGACAGTCACCCATCCCACTACCGCAAATCCTTCCATCCAGACTGTATATGTCAATCCCGCCTTTACTGATGGCCCTAAAAGTTACGCTAATGACGATAAGGGCCCATTCATAGTTCATGTCTCACGTGAAGTTGCTGACCCAGCTGCAGGAAACTCAATTCGTGCAATAAAATTCGGTCAATTCTTGCATAAACATAAAATTGGCTCCATTGTTAATGATGGGGTAAAAAATGTTGGCCGGAACAGAATAGAGGTACAATTTTCTTCAGCTCAAGCAGCGAATAACTTTTTAAATAACCCTATCTTGGAACTTTGTAAGTACAAAGCAACATTACCAACTTACAATGTTACCAGAATGGGTCTTGTGAAGGGTGTACCAGTTGATTGGTCTATGGAGGACCTTCTAGAGTCTGTCGAGCTTCCTCATGGTTGTGGTGAAATTATGAAACTGAGACGATTGAATCGAAAAAATGTCAATGAAGGAGTTGTGACCTGGATCCCAACTCAGTCTGTAGTTATAACTTTTAAGGGCCAAATCCTGCCTAATAAAATTTATTCCTATCATACCTCTCTCCCGGTTGAAACCTACAATCTTCCTACCATCATTTGCTTGAACTGTTGTCGTTATGGCCACATCAAGACACAGTGTAGATCCACACCCAGATGTTTTAAATGCTCAAAATCTCATACAGGTGACTTGTGTGAGGTTAATAAGGAAAACTCTACATGCCTTCACTGTTCTGGTAAACACTTTGCCACTGATAAAGATTGTCCAGAGTACTCACGGCAGCAATCAATAAAAATTGTTATGTCGCAGGATAACATCTCTTACATGGAGGCAGCCTCTCGCTTCCCAAACGTCCGCAGATCCTACGCTGAGATTGCAAAAGAAATGTTCTCCTCTCCTGTGTACACTCCGCCAAGCCCTAGTTGTCCCTCTAGCCTTCAGTCTAAATCCACCCCTCCTCCTAATAGATCATATAAACAGACCGTCTTCCGTTCTCCTCCCCCTAGAGTTCCTCTAGGAAAGGGTTATGATAAACATGCCCACCAAGCTATAGTTGGTAATTGCCCCTCCTCGTCTCCAAATGGTTGTGCTCTGAATGTTGGTAACCCCTCCCCTCCTAATAACAATCCCAACTTACTAGAATTACTAATTAAAACTCTCCTAAGCATCCTAAGTACATGTAATGAAATTCCTCTACCGTCCAACGTTGCCAATGATTTAACTCAACTCTTTAATATATTTAAAAATGGCCCCAATCAGATTCCTTCAATGGAACTGTAAGAGTGTCCGTCATAAGAAACCTGACCTCCTCTCTCTTATTAATTCTCATAAACCTGTCATTGTTGCCCTCTCTGAGACATGGTTGATCCCCGGTTCCCGTTTTCGGATTCCGGGTTTTTCCTGTTTTAGGGATGACAGAAATGACGGGTATGCAGGTTGTGCCATCCTGATCAGGCACTCTGTCCCCTTTTCCCAAATTCCTCTTCCTCCTTTTAGCCAGCATATCAATGCCGTGGCTATAAAGGCCTTCAATATTTCTTTTTTATCACTTTACATTCCTCATCCTAATCCTTCTCTTGCTCCTGAATTACTCTCCATTTTCTCTGCCCTTCCATGCCCCATTCTTGTTATGGGAGATTTTAACTCCCACCATACATTATGGGGCTCCTATTACTGTGATGGATTTGCTCCCTTGTTGGTGGACATTGCTGAGGATGTAAATTTATGCATTCTTAACGATGGCTCGCCGACTCGTAGAGTTTACCCAAATCAGAATCCTCGTTCCGCTGTTGATCTAACCCTATCATCTCCCTCCCTATCCTCACAAATCTCTTGGAATATCCTCCCATCATCATTTGGAAGTGACCATTTCCCTATCCTTCTTTCACTTAATAACAGATCCTTCACACTCATCAAATCATGCCCACTCTTAAAATATAGACTCAACAACGCTAATTGGTTAGCATTCGCTAACTCGGTTGATGCCATGTTGGACTTTCTCCCTGATTTTGTGAATGATGAGAATGTCGTTGCCTGCTACGAACTTTTTCTTAATGCGATCAAGTCCTCTGCTGATGCCCATTTTTCTATAAAAAATACAAATAAAAAGACTTTGCTTTCCCCTCCTTGGTGGGATGAGGAATGTAAGGTCATGGTCCAACAGAGATCTGAAGCCGAAGAGTCATACACAGTCTCTATGACTCCACAAAATTTCATCAAATATCAGCGTATTGATGCCAAAATTAAAAGACTGTTTTCAAAAAAGAAAAAGCAGGGTTGGACCAACTTCTGTGAATCCCTCAGTCCCCGGTCTCCACCTCAAACAGTTTGGACAAATCTTAAGAAATTTCGTCGTTCCCTCAACTCAGAAAATCCAAATGCCAATAATCCCTCCATATGGCTTAATGATTTTGCTGCTAAGCTTGCACCCCCCTTTGTCCCAGACAAGGATAGCTTTTTAATGTTGCAACCAACATCCGCATTAGAAGATATGGATAGCCCCTTTACTCTCGCAGAACTCCATACAGCCCTAAAGGGACTTAAGGACTCGTCGCCAGGGGAAGATGGCGTGCCCTACTCTTTCATAATTAACCTTAGTGATAAAGCTAAATGCGTCTATTTGAATTTAATTAATGCTTTTTTCTCAGCAGGAATCGTCCCGGAATCTTGGAAGTCCCAAATTATTATCCCCATCCTCAAACCAGGAAAATGCCCTTTGGACCCAAGTTCTTATAGACCCATTGCTTTATCATCTACATTAGTAAAAGTAACTGAACATCTCCTGAAAAACCGCTTGGAATGGATAATGGAAAGCAGGAATATTCTCTCGCCCTCTCAATTTGGCTTTCGAAAGGGTTTGAGCACTCTTGATAGTCTCAGCATTCTTACGACAGACATTCGAATAGCCTTTTCTAACGGAGAGTACCTTGTGGGTGTTTTTCTAGATATTACTTCTGCATATGATAATGTTCTTCTTCCGGTACTCAGGCAAAAACTGCAACAGCTGAGTATCCCTCCGAGGATGACTCATTTCATATGTAATCTGCTTTTTTGCAGATCAATTTCTGTTAAATACCAAAATTGTATTCTGCCCCCCCGATTAGTCTGGAAAGGTCTCCCGCAAGGCTCAGTCCTCAGCCCTCTGCTTTATAGCATTTATACTCACGATCTCGAGCTGTCTGTTAATAACTTTTGTAACATTCTTCAATATGCTGATGACATTGTATTATATCTTAGATCTCCTTCAGTCCAAAACTTAACATTGCAATTAAACTCTGCTTTGCATTATCTTGACCTATGGCTCTCTGACCATGGCTTATCTTTATCAGTAGATAAGACTCAGGCAGTTGCTTTTACACGAAAAAGGTTAATCCCCGTCTTTGATCTGTTTTGTGGGGATCAGCGTATCAACTTTGTCAATAAGGCGAAATTCTTAGGCATCATACTCGATAACAAGCTGAACGGAATTTGTCACTCTGAGCATATTATCAAAAAGTGTGAAAAAGGCATTAACGTCCTCAGAGCAGTCTCAGGTGTCTGGTGGGGAGCTCACCCCTATTCTCTCAAACTACTGTACAATGCAATAGTTCGTAGTCATTTGGACTATGGACTATTTGTTTTAGACCCATTTAATAAATCTGCATCCGATAAACTCAATAAAATCCAACATAAATGCCTTAGAATAATTATAGGAGCTATGAAGTCTTCTCCTACTAACGCCCTGCAAGTTGAATGTGTTGATCCTCCACTTCAACTGAGAAGACAATTTTTATGCGACCGCTTTGTGGTAAAATCATTACAGCTGTCCTCTCACCCTCTCTGGTCCCGTTTAAACATACTGTCCCAACTATGCGATCGCCCTAATAGTAAATCCTTGCTATTAGACAGTTTTTTAAAATTTACAAAACTCCCTCATCCTATATTAAGATTCAATCTTAATCCTCTTTTTTCCACTCCATTTAGAGCTCTTGTCTATAATCCTCCAATTGTCACAGACCTTGGTCTAATCAAAGGAGCCCCTGATACAAATGTTAAGTTTCAAAGAATTTTTCATCAAAACTGGTCAAACCACCTCCAGATATTTACTGATTCCTCTAAAATATCCCCTGATAGCTGTGTCGGTTCAGCCTGTTGGATACCTAAATTCAAAATTATCCTCCAATTTAAATCCCCTCCTGAAACATCAATTTTTTCTGGTGAAGCGATTGCTATTCTGGAAGCAATCCTATTTGCCCATTCACATGACTTAAGACAGACTGTAATTCTGACAGACTCTTTGAGCTGCCTGCTCGCAATTAGGGAAAATCCGTTTCGTAGCAGGCGAAGATTTTTTATCATTCTTAAGATCAGGGAAGCTTTGCTTGCCTGCCATCAAAAAGGGTTGGAAATATTACTAGTCTGGATTCCAAGCCACTCTGGTATAACAGGCAATGACACTGCAGACTCGTTCGCTAGATCTGCTATATCATCTGGTCTAACTAAGCATTTTAATAATTCTACTCAGGACTTGTGTGCTCTAGCGAAAACTCACCTTGATAAATCCTGGAACTCTCTTTGGAAAGCATCATCAAAATCGAAGGGTAAATTTTATGCTTCTCTCCAACCAGACATTCCAAGGCGACCTTGGTTTTCTCTTCACAGGCAAGCTAATCGTTGGGTCACCACAACTATCTCTCGTATTCGCCTTGGTCATGCATGTACTCCCATACATCTGCGTAAAATTAAAGTTAGAGATCACTCTTTGTGTGAATGTGGTCTAGACGAAGGTTCCTTATCCCATATATTGTTCTCCTGCCCCAATCTCATTCATCCTATATATGACGTTCTCCCTCCTAAAGTCCCTCGCCCTATTAACGTTGAATGTTTGTTAATGTTTGTGTTTAGTCCATTTTGTAAATTTCTATGTAAATATATTGAACGTAATAAGATTAAGTTGTAAATTATTTTGTGATTGTTGTTATGCATTTTAATATTAGTTGCCTTATTTTATTTACTTTTTATGTAATTATTATTGTTGTGTTGTTTTAGGTTAAGGGTCTCCAATTCGTCTAGTGCTATTATGCCTTCAAAATTAATTTGAGCATGTAATCTCGACCGAACCGATCAATCTCCATCGTGTCTTCTCCATCGCACGTGACATTGGCGAAATAATCTGTGCCTCTTTGGCACAAATAAAAGCCACAAAAAAAAAAAAAAAAAAAAAAAAAAAATAATTGTAAAATCATTCAAATTATAACTCAATTTTTTAAATTTCAAAGCAGTCTTATTTATAAAAGATCACATACACACAATCATTCAAGTACTAAAATACAAATATGAGTAAGTTATTACCGGTTATTAGCATACAGTGTGATTGGAATGATGTTCTGAGGTAAGTTCTATTGAGTTATCATTTTCTGGAAACATTTTATAATTCACTTATTAAATACTCATATCAATTTTGTATGTCTCATTGTTTGCAGATTGCCAAATGAAGAGGCTTGGATTTCTTCAAAATATTTAAATTTAACTAGTACTCATGACAAAATAAGGACAACAATAAATAAAAATGATGGAAAAATAAAAGTCAATCTATCCGATAACTATCAATTTGTTTCACTGTCTAATTTAAGTCTTGTTATTAAACATAATGAGTCCGATCTGAAGGTTGCGTTTGTTGCACCAACAAAAGCACATAATGTTCACCAAAAAGCAGTACTTTCGGTTTCAACAGCTGAAAACGCTTTAGCAGTATCTTCATGTGAAGGGGATAATCTTATTGTTTGGGACAGCAGGACAAGTAAGATTTAAAGTACAACTAAAATAAAAAGTTACTTTGAATACACAAATATATTTAAGAAATATATCAGTTAAAAAACATTTTTATCTGTTGAGAAAAAGTGATCAGTTTAATTTTTTATTTTTTTTTTAGATGAGAAACTCTTAGATCTCAAAGGTCATGGAGGCCCTGTTTACAAATGCAAGTTCTTCCCTTCTGGCGTAGTTGTGATATCTGCAGGAGCTGATGGTAGTTGCAGGATTTGGTCTGCTGAGTCTGGAATAAACCCAGTCACATTAAAAGGACATACAATGTCAATAGCAGATATATGCATAGTTGATAAAGGGAGAAATGTCATCTCTGTTAGCAAGTAAGCTCTGTAACATACAATACTAATATATGTAGTGTACATGAATGAATGGTAGATTTTTGTGTGAATGAGTATTTATTCTAATTTATTGCAATCATTTTTTTAACTTTGTTAGTGTTTCCTGAACATTTAATAAATAAATGTGTCATGTTTGTAACATTAATTCTTTTCAGGGATGGTTTAGCCAAGTTATGGGATGTTGGTGAATCCAAGTGTCTCGATAATATCATTCAAGCAGAAGGGCCAATAAATTGTTGTGCTCTTACTGTTACCACGGACAATGTTTCGGTTAAAAATGATAGAGAAGTAAATCCTAAAATCTTTTACTAGTATTTTATATTCCAATGTCAGAAAGAGTTAAAATAATTTATCCTTATTAAGCTATTAGTAGCTCTTATCATAATATGTATTAAAAGAGTTCTTGATAATTCTTTTCTTATAATATATTGCTATTACATTTATATTATTACTTATTTTATACTTGCAAAGTTCCAATAATTATTTACTTGAATTTTGACTAATTAGCAAAGTCAACATCAAATATGTTTATTAATCATTACACCTACTGCCATTGGAATTGACTTAACATAATAATTTGTCCAATAATAAATTTGATACATTTAAATAAAACTATTTATAACGGATGAATCGCGTATATTAATTATTTTTAAACATCCCGACGTTTCGAGCACTTTGCAATGTTCGTGGTCACGGGCAGACTGAAGCTAACGGGCAGGCTCGAAACGTCGGGATGTTTAAAAATAATTAATATACGCGATTCATCCGTTATAAATAGTTTTATTTAAATGTGTAATCATCGCGAAAATTTAAGACAAATTTGATACAATTTAAATTAACAATAATAATAATTCAGTCATTCATCCATTAAAATAAAGGTAATACAGTTAAGTATGTACATTGTACTTTGAAATTAATAATTTGTCATCTTAACTTAAAAAAAGGATTCTTCACACAAAAGAGAAAAAAACTTTAACTTAAATTTTCATCCAAAGAAACATAATTTTTCTGCTCAATGGTTTAACTTCTTAAAATCTTACAGGTGGCTACTGGTGACAAAGTTTTAGTAGTGGGTTGTGAAAATGGCCTTGTAATATGTGCTCATGTAGCGAAAAGAGAAGAACTATTTAGAAAACAGCTTGGCCATGCCTGTAATGCCTGTGCTATTGTCGATCAAACTATTATAGTTGGATGCAGTGATGGAAAGGTATTTTATATTAGCAAAATTTTATGAACAAAGTTTATGTAATTGTAATTGCCTTTATGTATTTATGAATCAGTATTTTATATAATAAAAAAGTATATATAAGTATAAGCCCATGCTCTTACTTGAGTTTAAGCTCACTTATCAAATTTCATCAAAATCTGTTCATTGATTGGGTTGTCTAAGAGCAAAAAATAGACAGACATAGTTGCTTTATTTGATAGAAAAATATCTTAAAAGTGGTTACCTAGTCAAATAAACTTATTCCCTTGATTGTAATAGCACATATATTTTGACTGTTTTAAATTTGCAGATAACATTGCTCAATCTTGAAGGATCAGTTATAAGTGAAATTCATGAATCAGCAAGCCCAATTCTCAGTATTGCAGCATTACCTAATCAATTATTCATTGTTGGAAGACAAGATGGTAATTGTACTGTTATATCCTTGCAAGAAACATTCTCTTTAGTTAGAGTACAACTTACTGGATCTGACTGTGATGGAATAAGGGATTTGGCTTTTAATGGTAAATGGATCTTTGCTGGATGTCGGGACTCTTATATAAGGAAATATGATTTCAACCAAATTAATGTACATTTTAAATGACACAAAAAAGCATGAATACTAGATTAAGGTATATATTTAAGATTAACAATTAAAATGTATAGAACCTTCTAGCTTACAGTTTAACTTTGTATATTTTAAATAAAAAAGACTTATGAACATGGATAAAGTGTGTAATAAAGTTTAAAGTTATAATAATCCATGTATTTGTGTTTTGAATTTTTACTTTTTTATATCGTTTAGCGTGAGAAGTGAGTCATAAATCCTTCTGTTATATTTTTATAACATAAATATATCAAATACTTTTTTTCTTTTTTTTTTTGTTTTTGCCAAGAGGGCACAGATTATTTGCCAATGTCACGAGCGATGGAGAAGACACGATGGAGATTGAACGGTGCAGTCGAGATTGCAGGCTTAATAAAACAAAAAAATTAAAAAAAAATCTCAAACTCAAATTCCTTTATTCAATATAGAAGCATTACACTTACTTATTGATTGTCAAATAAACACTACCACCGGTTCGGAAAAAGGAACACCCTGACCTGAGAAGAACCGGCGAAAGAAACTCAGCGGGTCTTTTTTTTCTGTTATTTTTTTTTTGCCAAATTTATTATATCAGTTGAAGGTAGATTGAAGATGACATAACTTAGTTTTGAAAAAACTAATACATCCGGGGCAGTATTAGGTAAGGAATATTTTCTATACGTGAGCACCATGTCCATAACTACATTAAATTCTGAATAGGCGGGTTAATGAGCTAATACAATGTTGCAGAACTTATTTAAAAAAAAAAAAAAACAATACAAAAAACTACTGGCCTATAATAAATACTAAAAATAGTCGATATTATTTTTGTTGTCAATAGTATTAATCACGAACAGCTATCGATAGCATTGAAGCGTGGCGATACTGTCGATGGACAATCGATTTTTCTGTCGATAGTGGATTATTGATATGCAACACTAGTTCATAACTTCATACTTCAGTTCAGACTTCAACTTATAGAGCTTTTGCAAGTTGTAGAGTGGGGCGTTAGTAAAGGAAAAAATATTTAAAATTTCTGATAGAGGAAATGTGAACATGGAACTCTTGGAAGTAAGAAAACGTAAAAGACGCCCTTTTTCGTCAACAGAAAAGACCTTAATTTATAATACATATAACGCTTTAAGAAAGTCTTGTTCCTTAGAAACTGCTAACAATGAAGTAGCGCGAAATGTTGGCCAATCTATGGGAATACACTGGAAGTCAGTGCTAAGTATTGTCAGCGAATTAAGTATAAACGCGGAACCCTTATCACCGAAGAAAAAGCGACCAAGACTGTCAGCAGACCAGAAAATAGATGCGTTTACAAAAAGTGCCCTAAGAAGAAAAGTCCATTTTTACTATTCCAATAACGAAAATCCGACTTTAGATAAAATTCTGTCAAAAATTAATGAGGATGTTGATCTACCGGTTTTCAGTCGAACGACTCTACATCGTATTTTAAAATCATTGGGGTTTAAATACACCACAACAGGTAGAAAAAGTCTCCTATTAGTGAAACCAGAAATTATATTATAGTCCAAAAAATACTTCGAACAGGAAGCAAAATCATCAAGTTTTATGAGGATGAGACCTGGATAAATGCTAGTTATGTACTTATCAACAGTGGCAGTTTTAGTGGGAACAACTATTAGTGGTACCACTGAGTCTATCAGGTATGTCCTCAGAGTTTATTGACATATAGATTTTTCCTAGTTTTGATTTATATGATTTGAGATGGGCATTGCTGCTAAGTTGAATAAAATGTTAAATACCTTTTTGTGTTACAGGTTCCTCAAGATACAAACACATCATCTAGGATTCTATAAGTCTGAATTCAACAAAAAAAAATACATTTTTGACTAACATTGAAAGATCAACATAGGGGATATATGGCAATAACTGTAAAAGAAATAATCTAGGTTGCATTTAAGGGATAAATTGGAGATGTTCTAGTGAAATCAATAAGTGTATTGAAGATTGCCATAATATCATTGCACACCCAATACATTGGCGCTTATATAGGCTCAATTAAAGACATCCTGGGTGGACTAGACTTGTTAAAAAACACAAATAGTTGGTGGTGTAAATTTAGGTTTGCCTATTTGAAGCATGTTATTCAGAGAGTTTGTCTGGATAAATAATGATCGTCGAAAATATAATAGAATCATTCATAATTGCTGTTGGTCCACCTTTGGTCCGAGGAAGGCAATGTGTAATGATAAACACCAATTTAGGTAG
The DNA here is from genome assembly GCF_905220365.1 of Vanessa cardui. Lineage (NCBI taxonomy): Eukaryota > Metazoa > Arthropoda > Insecta > Lepidoptera > Nymphalidae > Vanessa > Vanessa cardui. The sequence continues at coordinate 4,903,438 of NC_061123.1, read as the reverse complement.
ATTTCATAATTTTTATTTTAATATTTATAAATATAAAATAGTACAATTTAGAACACTTTAGTTTTGGTTGATATTATTTTTAGAGTTTTAAATCTTATAAAAAAATTTGTTGTATAAAAAATAATGCATTGTAGTTACTTACCAGCATGTAAACCTTCCCTATAAGAGCTATCTATGCTTATCTTTTTTTTTTACTAATTTCAGAAATTTTATCTAATATGATTAAATAAATAACAGATTTTATTTCATAAAAACCACAGAAAATCAACATTAAAAAAAAACAGATTTATTATTTATAATTAACTTGGGGTGCTTAAATCTGAGAAAGAAATTTAATTTAAAATATTTGAATAAAAAAAAGGATTGCAGCCTTTTACATTCTCAGTTAGTTTCTCAATTTGCTATGAACAATTCCAAAGACAGAAACAGTCTTTCCACAGTAGCTAACAAAGCTAGCACCCCAAACAATTCCTTTACCACTGGAATTTTTTTTTACTCTTCACTAAATATGTTTTGCTGTGACATCTACCATTCTAGTAGTGTCACCCCTTTTACTCTTTCTTCTGCGAAAATCTCACTTCAAAGTTGAAAGCTTAATTGCTTAAATGTTAGCAAAATTGAACTATCATAGTCAATTTGCGCAATAAAATGTTGAACAGCCAGTTTTGGTGTCTATTTCTGTGAAATGCACCCAAATTCCATCTTTGGTGAGGCATGTTATAGTAAACGAAAGTGAACGAATCACTGTTGGAATCGACGTAATACAATAATTGTTACTTTAGAGATTTCTCTTTTGCTTGGCATTCATGAGTAAGACAAAGAAATTCCTGTATCAATAATACAATAGCAATACTTTGAGAGCCCGTTCCACAAAATATAATCAAACAATAAAACGAAATCAAAACAATCATGATTAATAGGTAAGAATTTTGTAAAAAATCGTGTTTTTTTAATCCCGTTTATTTCCAATCCTTAAAACCATTGAACACCGTTAAATTCGCTCACCCATCACTAGCTTAACTTATTTAATATTTTGACGCACTAATATAGTTGAGAAAAAAAAAATTAAACTAAAAAATCAAAGAATATTCAGAATAGCTTTTTACAAGAGTTGTTAATAACGCAACTTACCTTAGGTTTTCCATAAAAACTTTTATAATTATTAATCCCTCTTCTCAGTCTTTTGCTTATTTTTCTCCAAGTTTTAGAGTCCAAATTAATGTTAATTACCAGCTTAGTCCACATACATTTATTATCTTCTTTACGTTTATCAGCTACAACTTTAAAGATGATTATATTGATTTAGGCAATGATATTCTAATAAACAGATATGTTATACCCATACTAAACAACAGAAAAAAGTGTGTCGCGCCGGGGACCGTTTATTTTACATTTCGTTAGAAATAAAAAGGATAGCTTGATAAAAACAATAAGTAAAAGGGATATGATGTATTATAACGTATTTCTGGCATAATTATGATGAAAACGACTAAAGGCAAACGTCCCAATTAGGACGTTTACTAGTCTTCACTTTTTGCGCGTTAATGACATATCTGTTTACTAGAATATCATTGTATTTAGGTTTTTATTATAATAATGATTAAATGTCGATATTAATAAGTGTTGTGATTGATTGATGATTGGAGCGTAATTAAACAGTGTTGTTTTCTTTCGAATGCTTTATCAATTATGGCAGAAAGAGTGAATTCAGTGATCATCTAAATACTCAATAAAATAACTTAAATTTAAACCTTTTTTTACGTCCAGTTCAAAATTCAAAAGAAATACTTTTAAGAAGGTTTTATTCAGCTTTTGTTAAAAAGTTATTTAAATAATATTCATAATATCGATTTACCTTTTTGCTTGAACGATATAATGTAATCACAAGTAATTTCCACCCATCCTATCCATAACTCCAAATTTTGCATAACGTTTTCTAACCCTTGGCACCATTTTCGAATTTCAGATTTTTTTATGTTGTACCCTTCAGGAAGAACTTTTAATATACTATAGAGTTTCTTATAAAGACGTATGGTATTAACTTTTATGATATGAACAACAATATAATAATGTGTTGCACTACAAAATACACTTATTCTGAAAAATATATCATATGTCTTTTAAATGGATGACTACTAGGAATCGGTCTCATATAATCATGAGATAATCCCTTGCCAACCATGATCACAATTTGGCCAGACTCTAGTCTGGCCGCTGACGGCAACATTACGACAATAATCAGATTGTTATGGATGGCCACAACGTCTCGCTTCGCTTTTCTTCGAAGCCGGAGTGGATCGCTAGTACTTTATAAATGAAATACCTTTATCGAAAGTACCACAACTGCATATCTCTTTAGATTCTTTTAAGTTTTTGTAGCTCGTTAAAATGTCTACTGTTGAGGCGATTTCTGTAAATATAAATTTATATTGGTTTTAAAACATGTAATGTGTAAGTGATTTGTGATCTACAAATAAACAATAAATATCTTGAAAAATACCATATTTTATGTCGTAAAAAATATATTAAATATAAAGTATCGTCTATTCCACAAGTGAAACTGCTAGAGAATAAAATTGGTCGGTCATTCGAGTCGGTCAATCGAATCCGCCTTACAAGATAATTCTAAGAAATAATATGGCGACTGAACGTCTCGTGTATTAACCAATGAGCGAACATGGGCAATTTCCTTTGGGAGGTTCCTTCGTGGAATGTACTCAATTGTGTTATGATGACTTACGATCAAAAATATTGTTGATAACTTTTTGTTCCGTCTGTATTGCTTCTTCATGAGTTAGTATGTTATAGTTACATTTTTCATTCGGACTTATTTCAATTACTGGCAAACGCTCTATTATCAAGTTTACAGCAATATTCTCCTTTTCAAATGTATCACTTTTCGTTATTTCTTTTTGTATTAGATCAACATATGATGTTGAGTTTTTTGTATTTGTATCATTTTCCCGAGGATACTTTTCACTTTCAGAAATTAATATATTTCCTTTTTCTTGTTCCATTTCATCGTTCATCGTGTCAGCTTGTATTGTATAAGTAAGTGATGTATTTTTGTCTACATTGGAAATATTATCTTGTTCATCATTTGCTAATTCTTTTTCTTCGTTTTCTAAAATGTTTCCGAGCGACATGATAGACTTATTGACGCTAATAGTAGCTTTTAATACAGGAAATTGTAAATTTTCAGGCCATGATTCATCGGCGTCGCCTATGAATGTAATATTTATTTGAAATTAAGCATTATAATTATGTCATACATTATTTTTTATACACTTACTAAGTAAATTGTCGTTAGGAGGGGCTAAATGTAATTCAGGTTTTATACTTCCATCCTCGGAGAGGTTTATTGGCATATCTTGACGATCCTCATGAACATAAATGCTACGACTGAAAATCATTTTTATTATAATGTTTGATTTTTAAAATCTTTAAATGTTATATTTTTTTATAATTATGTTTACCTTTCGTCGTTTATGCCTGTTTTTCTGTTGTTGACACCTAAAAATTAATTGATATTAAATTATAGTTTGCTTAATAAAAATCTTTTAAATATATTGAATTTTATGTTTCTAAATTGTAAAAATAATAAGGCTAATATTTATGTATCACTTTAAGTTATTACCGATATTTAAATTAGAAAATTTTACTTTTTTAATGCTATCATCGGGAGTGGTCTGCATTTCTTCTTGGCTTCCATTTTTCGATACATAATTGTCTGCATAGTTTACGTTATTTTCTACTTCTGTACTAGTTTTTATTATTTTTATCGAGTCTTCATCTGAAGTCGCGTTAATATTTAGTTGCTCAGTTATATCGCTAACAACTAAGTTTTTGCTCGCATTGTCAACGTCATTTGTATTATTCATTTGTGAGTCAATTTCATTTATGTCTGATTTATGAACAATATCGTCATCATTTCTTTTAAAACTATGATGCAATACATTAATTTCTTCTAAGGGAACATTATAATCTGTTATATTCTCATAATTGTTTTCATTCATATCATAAGAAGTATCCAATGTTGCATCTTTTTCATTGTTATTCACGCTGTCTTCTTCAGTTCTACCCAGTGCCTCATCATTGTACGCTATTTTGTCTAATATGTAATCTATTATTGATTCCCTCTCATGTTTTTTATCGACAGAATTGGCACCAATACTATTGTTGTCGCTTCTAATTAGTGTCTCTGTTATAAGACTTTGTTTTTCATTCGTGACTGACTTTGAAACAGATAGTAATGATAGCTGACTTATACTTGAGCTAATATTAGCAACAGGTTCACACACAATCTATAATTGTTACTTTTTATTAGGAATATTGTTTAAAAATAACAAAAAAATGGTTATATTAAAACTTACCACAACATTATCGATTAATTCGTCAATCAAATCCCACACTGGCCCTTCAACTTCTTTGAGTTCTAGAATGATACATATATTTTTTTTGATGCAACGGACTTAATTGATTTTGTTTGTTTTAGTAAAAAAATCGAGCACAGATAAGTTTAGTAAACGGAAGATTGCAGGATCTAATTGAGATAAGTTCTATTGAGCTTTTTCATATTGAATTATTATGTGCATAACTCCCATTATTTTCGACGATTAGTTACTAACATCATTTTGCTCAGCGATGACTACCTCTTGTTTATAACGTATATATGTATCTAACCTACTATAATATGACTATACCTTGAAATTCTTCCATTAATATTTTTTGTGCCGATTCTTCAAGTACACTTGTAATCCAAATCGTTACCTTCACAAAAATATAATTCAGATTTTAACATATGAAGATAATTTTAACATAATTCTTGATACATACATTATTGATATAGTGTTAATTTCAGACCACCGCGAAAATTTATAAAAATATATTGTATCAAAGTCTGGTTTCGTATCCTTTTGTCAATTGATCTAACCGCTTGAAGCACCAATTTAACAAAAATTTTTTTTTATTCAAGGTATTAAGTTGCGATAATAAATGCGGGATTAATCGATATGTTGACGTCCTGACCGATTTAGCAGATCACAAGGGAGACTAGCCTAACTACGCAGGAAATATTACAGTGTGCAAGTGTTTGCACAAACACGAATGCACTTTTTATTATTTTAGTCTCATACTCCGATTGAACGGCAAATCCAACACGAATGCAGAAATAGTTCGTTTTTTTTATAGATTTTACGTGTTTGCTGGGGCACGGGAATACAAGTTTTTAAATAACAGACTCTGGGCTGCTGCTGAGAATTTCCAAAATGGAAAAACTATAACTTATTATCAGCCAGTGTCTCGAGATGAGGGAAACCTCCCAAATCGATATACCAAAAATGGTTTATAAAATGTTAGATAAAAGGGTTTGAATCATTTTATCGGTGGGCTATAATGAATTTCTCTGAATATTTTTGTCTACTTGCCGCATCTGCTACTTCAGTTTGAATTCTAATATTTTCATTGAATTCTGATTTTTTTGGATTGTACAATATACTTGTAATATCTTCATTAATAACTTCCGACAATGTTTTCAATCTAGAAGTATAAATTAACTCTTAGTTTACTTTGGGACTTTTTCATTATTATGGTCTAAAAATTGTATTATTGTCTTACTGTGAGTCCAACGTTATATTAAGTGGTCGTTGTAACTTCTGTATTACTTTATACGACAATATACCGCAAAATAATTTTATTTGATCCCGATGTTTGGCATTTATCTTTCTTTTCGAATTCAGCCTGTAAATAATATAGAATTCAATTAACAATTCCTTTTTACTATACCCGTCCGAAAACTATGCAGATTACCGAGATTTTGTTGATTTTTGCCTTTTGAAACAACTAATAGCATCATATATTTTCACAATTGTCTTTTCATCCATAACAATTCGTCTTAACCTTTCTACCTGTCGAAATCGCAAACAACAAAACAACGAATCAAGAAATATATTTTAAATCAAGTTTATATAAATGAAAAAACGTCCTATAACTTATGAATTGTCATGCGTACCATAAAATCAGGAAGAACATCTCTATTACTTCTCCAAGTTTCTAAGCAATATCTTTTCGTTGGCACAGATAACTGCATAATCCTCATGGGACATCTTGTTTTAGTTTGTTTTGATAAGATTTTCTTTTTTGTTTTCCTAACACCTGTATGGTCTCGTGTATTATGTTTCCTGTGCACAGTGCTTTTATAATTTCCAGTAAATCCAAATCCTGTACTTAATTCTCTTTCATGTCTTCTGGAAAAGTTGTTTCAAAGCGATATCTAAGTTTACGTTGAAATAAAGATAATGATGCAAACTATAATATTATTTATGCGAAAGCACAATATTTCAATTTTAAAACTACCTTACGGGGTCGTGCCAGCGACTTGCATTTGAGCATGATGGTTGATCGAAATCAATATCTGTGACGTAATTGGATATTGGACGAATTTTTATTTTATTTTCTCTTATTTTTATCCCTTTTAGTATTTCTCCATCAATAGTGGTCAGACAGTCGAAATTATTCATGGTTTTACAAAATATTGTCTAAAGTGTTTCAACTGTACACCATGTTTAAATTAATATATCGAACGGTGGCGCCCTATTGTAATTTTACATTCACAAAAATTTACTTCTTAATATTTCAAATTTATCTCTGTTAGATGTTTAGTATTTCTAAAATTATGTTATTTTTATACAAACCAAATCTATAAGGCTCTGAAAGTAACCTTAATTGTTATGCAAAATTTTTATTGAAGAATCAATCACTAAAATAATTTACATATAAATATGAAAATGACTGTATTATTATTAAAATAATTTTATTTATTCACACAATTTTTTTTTATCAATATTTTAATTATATTATGTTATAAAAACATGGTTATGGGATGGTAAAAGAAAAATAACTGAACGGGAAGTGTTTTTTCGTGAATTAATCGTTGGTATAGAGGTAAGAAACATTTCTAAAACTATATCTCTGCTCGTATCAATTAATGGAAACCACAGGAAAATATGTTTAGGTATAACTAAGATGTTGGTTAACATGTACATGGATATGTTCATTACAAAAAAAGTCTAAATAGTTTTGAGTAGGTAACCTAACAACTGTTTGCAGGCCTATCGAATCTCTATGATTAATTTACTGTATTCTATTAATCTTTTAATAGTTTTTGCCAATATGAAATCAGTCATTTAATTTTGATAATAATTTTATAATTTATCATCATCGTAAAATGGAAATCGATTTTCATTCGATTATTGCGAGTTGACATTAACTTTCAATTGACAGCTGATGTTTCTAATATGTCAAACCCCTTAGTACCTACGTCAAATTTTAACAAATATAAACATCAAACGTCAAAATAACAACACTGGATGGTGAAGAATTAACATAGAACATCCTACATTTCCGATCCTGCTTCACTGACGACTGTCCGCTTTTTGCTGTTATCGCTCCCTTTGTGTAATCGTTTCGTATGTTTTTCTCATATATGTTTCAATGTGAATTATAAAATTAACCTTGAATGAAACAGGATAACAGTAACATAAAAAATAAATTTGCCACTTGAAATTATTATGCCCTTGTAATAATTATCATAGAAAACCTTTGTTTACAAACAAAGAGAAAAAAAATGTGGTCACATTTAGAACGTGGCAGTTCCCCAGTGGACTGGTGTGAATCAAATTATTCTATTTCACCACTTATAGCAGAGTTTGTCAACACCGTAAGTACGAGTAAAATTTTCATTGATTAATTCTTAAATACCAACAAATAAATTTTATATCATGGAATTTGTGAGAAAATTTAAAAATTAATTGTATATTTTTTTCATGGACTCTAATTTTTTATCATATTCTCTTGTAATTACATATTGTTAATATTTTTTTTCAGATAAGCAATGTATTGTTTTTCCTATTCCCACCAGTACTAATACATTTATTCCAAGAGTATGCAAAATTCTTTAACCCAGCCATAAATGTTTTGTGGGTTCTGTTAATGGTTGTAGGTCTTAGTTCAGCTTATTTCCACGCAACATTGAGTTTAGTGGGTATGTATGATACATATGACTAATACTACATACAAATTAAAATATATCTGTGTTTTGTAAAACCTTTTGTGCATTAATGATATTTTTTTTAGGTCAGTTACTTGATGAGCTTGCTATTTTATGGGTGTTCATGGCTGCCTTTGCAATGTTTTTACCTAAAAGATATTTCCCTAAATTCTTAGGAGGGAACAGGTAAGATATTTTAAATACTATATTTTTCTCGTAATTTCGGTATTGATAACTAATCAATATTTGGTAATAGTAGTAATAATAATAATGTCTAATTTTAAAAATTGATATTTAATCCCTTTCTTAGTTAAAAAGTTAGTAACAATCGCCACCTTACTATATTGTAGGTATAATCACCTTATATGATATGTAACCATTATACAACTATACATAAATATTTATAATATAGCTATGGGCACAGAGTAAACAAATATTTAATACAATGTTATATAAAACCCATAATATTTAATTTAATATATTCAGTACAAATACTGACTATCGTAATATTATTGCAATAATTAAATACTTTTACATATTTTTATAAAGTATCGCATCACATCGGACTTGATTGTGGGTCGCATTAGGTGACGCAACAAACGTTTTTCGTCTTTTGTAACGTTGGGTAATATGGCTATAAAATGCACGGTCTCATTTTTCGAAAGCAGAACACTATCCATTAGTATAATGAATTATCTTTTGCATTATTTTCCCAATAGAATATATGAATAAGTCATAGAGTATTGACTTACGAAAGTACTTTAAGATGACTTTAATAATATGATAAATATTTTAACTACATACTTCCGCATTTTGTAGAATTGTATCGAATTTTTTCGATATTTTCGCCGATTGTTACTCGATTTTTATTTTACGACTCAATACTTTATCTTTGTGGTTCCCTTATAAATTACAATAAAAGCCCTCCAAACGAATCTAACAATGGTATTAAATGTGGAGGTCTTCATATGATATTCTGTACATATATCTAAAACTTAATAATTTCGCGAAATTATTAAGAAATGTACTTTGAAGATATTAAGTAAAATAGGTCGTCATTTATGTGCCTACATCTTAATTGAATAACGCGCTTTATTAAAATAATTAATTGACAATATTTTTTTTGTACAAAGATAGATTAGCTAGCTAACCCTTCTCATGTTGCTTATGTATTTTATCGTATTGATTTATTTTAGATTACAATCTACGTACATCAATATTCGTCAAACAGTAACATTTCGGATATAGTTCAAGATTTTTAGAATCCAACTAATCATTTTACAAGAAAAAGTCTTATACAAAATTTGTAGGAAATTTCATGTTCTCCAACTTTAATTGAAACATTTTTTTCGTATCTCCAAAAATTATTGAGTTACTTTACAAAAACAAAAAAATTGGTATCTTTTTCTTACATATATCAGAAAATATCAACAATAGGGGGAAAAGTTTGGTATAAAAAAGATGGGAAATTTTGTTTTCTACAAAAAAGATCTCTTCAGTTTTTAACGTAAAACTTACCGTTTCCGAGATATATGCAAAAAAACGTTTTCCAAGATGGCGGCTAACGCTCGCGGTTTCGGACGACAGAAACTCGGTTTTATACTTAGGAGGCACCCTCCAACATAATGCAATCGAAAAATCACGTAGAAGGATTTTATGTAGAGCGGACCGATTTTTGGTGCTAAAATTCCTGGACTAATACTACTGAGTTAAAAAGTAACATTTATTTGTGTATTGTTAACATATTGTATGACTGTAAACTAATTGCTTTATAATTTTCATTAGTTTATTATTTTTTTTACAAAATATCAGTCCACTTTAAATGCCAAAATAGGTCTGCGAAATTACACGTCTAAAGTGTAACGATGAAATTTTCCTTTAAAATTGTCTGAGACTTGGAAAGGGAAAATTAAATGATGAATTTTATGAGAAAATATTAACAATAATTAATTTGCGTAATATTCTTAAAGATTCATGATGTACTTGCATATGATGCAGAAAAATCACAACTAAAAATAGGTATCAGATTCTTAGACTAATTTACTTTCAACTGAGGCACGATCAAGAAGTTGAAACAGCTTTACGGAGAATCGATTGTCGACATCTGATTATCATAACAGATTAAAATGAAGTTTCTTAATATTTATATTTATAAACATTATATACATTACGTAAATTATGTCATTTAATTATGTCTTGCAAATTAGAACTTATGATATACTTTATTTGAAACAAAGGTCATTTAAATTCGGTATAAGCTATTTAAGTTTGTTTAGGCTAAAGTAATTAAATCTGGTATATAAATATTAATCATCATGCAACGCTAAAAATTATTCAGACTGTTTAATTAAATCACTCATATCAATTCGATAATTACTTCAAACTGAGTTAAAATTCATACATTAGCAATGATATACTAAATATGAACGTACTTGTAAATGTGCCAAATTGTGTAGCATGCTCGCATTGTATTGTGAACAAAATTGAATCTCAATATTATGCGATTGCTAAGTACTTGTATTACTTTTTAAATATAAGAATTTGATAAGTATTATTAATATGTATAATACCAATAAATATAATTCGCAATATAACTATTTATACAAATACTTGAAAATATTATTGATCGGTAAATTGGAACTAAACTCACCTAAGTAGGTTAGTCAATTTAGTCATGTACAATTTTATCAACTTGAACAACCATGATAAGATAAATTTGACACATACAAAAGCTAAAGCAATAAATATAAAAGTCCATGAAACATAAGCTATTTTTGGAGGGAGGAAGATACGATGGGAGGTTATATGCTGGTGGTTGTAGGTGTTTCAATATGCGTCCCACTTATTTAATTTTTTTTTAGTGAAATTTTGTATTCGTAAGTAGATGTGATAAGAATGATTCCTTTTAGAATGTTTCTGGTTTTGAAAATACACATTTTGTTTTTTAATTTTCTGTCCTTTTTAATCTGTACGCTTCGTGAAATAGTCCCCCTTATATGATAGAGATTTTTTACCAATATTTATACGAACAATAACTAACTGTTCAATGGCAGAACTTATCTAAAATCATTGACGTATCTAACATGTTTGTCTTCATATTATATTAGAACAGAAATAATAATATGTAATTATTAATATTAATGTGTGATAAGCACAACTGCAAAAACATTCGCATCAAAAAGTACATATATAGGTATTTAATGAGAAGACGCGATCCTCATCCTTATATTATCGGCTAGAATTAAGTAATGTAATGTAATGTTTTTTGTTGTTGTCTTTACCTTAGCTCATGCAATACTTATTATGAGTACGAGCGTCAATAACGCAACCCGATAATAGCGTGCTAGGGCGTGCCTTCGTGGGTGAATAGATCAGTAACTATACCCTGCACTGCAAATAAATAGGAAATAATAAAAACAATATAATATCCCTTGTGCCTTTGCAATAGACGCTAATGGTGTAGCTAGGCGGTTAAAGGCCCCGGTGTAGCGTTGCATTGATAAAAATGTGCCTCTGTATTTAATATCATACAAGTATATAATATAATGTACGTTTCATATGTAAAAAAAATTACGTTACGCATCAGTGCGCGAAAACGAGTTGAAACAAATGACGAATAGTTATAGTTGGTGATATGACATGTTTTTCTCTACCAATATGTTTTAAAACGGAAATTCATGACTATGATAAACTAAGTCAAATACATAGGTATTATGATGATTTTTGATAGTAGAATTACTACCGATTACGTTGTATTTATTATAAGTGCTTTCATAAAACTGCTACTACCATTATATATGTTTTATTTGGCATATGGTAACTAGCTCAAACGTAAAAGGTTATAAAACAAATTTAGAAAAAGAGAAGGTTTGAAGTTTTTCATTTAATTATTTTTATCTAATCTGAATCTACTCCGACTAAAATTCAGTTCTCCCCGAATACGGTGTCTTCTCATGGAAAGTAACAATTGCGTAACGCCCCATACATCAATGCATTTGCCATTATATAACCCAGTGTTCGAATCCATTTCCAACAATGTCGACCAAACATTAGAACCGAGGGTGATCTGTAGAACATCAAAATAAAGAAACCTAAAATACCTGCTATAAGACTCATTTCTGAAATTGTAAGTCGTAGACGAAATTTCAGAGAAACCGTAATTTAACATTGAACATAGTTGAATGCAATTGAACATTATTTTTGATAAGGCACAATCGTAAATATTTTATGGTTATATTCGTATTTCAAGCAAATTTTATATTACGTTATATTAAAAAAACGTTATCGATTCATTTTGTATTTATTACTATTACATGGTGTTCCTTAATTACTGGGGCACGTAGTATCATATGCATATAGATACACATCTACCGCTTCCTAACTTATCGTATGAAGCATCTTAAAAGAATAAATAAATAATTATTATATATTTTTTATTTAAAAAAAATCCGAGGCCGGGGCACTTTCTTCCGCCTTAGAAGAAATAAAAGAGCAAATTTTGCATTTCATTAAGTTCAAATTTTATTCAGATAATAAATAAAAATTAACCATGTATTTTAATGATTTCTTTTTGTTCACTTGTTTTTTTCTTCAGTGAAGCGCCTTGTAATAGATTAGCTGAATTATTTATTATTCGTTTACATCAATAAGAAGTAAGTATCGTCGTAGTCAAGTCGGCGCCTAGTGACAGGGTCGAGTTATTCGATCTAAATCCTAAGGCCTTCTCACCGTATTGAGAAGGAAATTAGCATTTCCTAACGATGTTTTCCTTCTCCGTCGAGCTTGATATAAATCATAAACTCAAAATAAGTACATGAACCCCGAATCATGGGTTAAGATTATTTTGTTTAATCACTGAGCTCTCTTCTGTGTCATCATTTATTATACTAATTAATTAATATTTTTTAATAATAATTCTTATTATTATAATTATGAAATTAAACCAATACAGAATTGATACTTTACTGTAATAACACTTGGTGCGCCTTATCTCAAATACTTGGATGACGTAAATCTTTATTCGCCTGACAAAAACACGTATCAAATAATTGCGTCAAATGTAAGTTGTTCCTAACAACCTTGACTATTTTTTCTATGTCGATTAATTCTACTTCAATTGTTACTAGTTACTTATTTTCTATTCAAATAAAAAGTAAAGAGAAAAAGTAAAGGTTTTTTGGCAACATTATTGTTGTAACCTACCTTACTTTTGTACTATTGTAGGCAATGAAACATAATTGTATTTACGTTATTTTTTTTTTATTTCCAGGAGGGTGTTAGCATTCTATTCCAGTGTGATTTCTGTTGTGTCGACGGGACTCCTAGTGATGCACCCGAAAGCGAATGCATTCGCTCTAATGACGCTTGCTTTACCAGCAATCGGGTTCCTGTGTAAAGAATTAAACAGGTAATAAATATTTACTAAATATACACAAAATTACAACAATGTACAAATTACACATATCATTATTAAAGTTCGTAATGTTATTCGTTTCAGAGTGAAGTGTGCACGCGTTTATCGTTTGGGCTTGCGATGTGTAGCGGTGTGTTTCTTAGCAATATTCTCCTGGATAATAGACCGTATGTTCTGCGATACATGGCTCTCAATAGATTTCCCATACATGCACGGCGTGTGGCACATTCTTATATTCATAGCTAGTTACACTGCTCTTGTTCTCTTCGCATACTTCAACGTGTCTGAGGAGCGACCGGAACAGAAGCCTCAATTGAAGTATTGGCCCAGTAACAATTTCGAGCTAGGCGTTCCGTATATAACTATAAAACATCCGTGCAAGAAAGACACACATTTAGCCATTTAAATGGTTCTGTCTTTCAATTAATGAATTGAGTTGCAAGTAATGCAATGAAATCGTATTATAATCGCACTTCAATCAACAGCAGCTCGAAATATTTTAGTTTGACTGTATTTTTTTTAATTTGTCAGATGTATTGAATATGTCTGTAAGTGATAAAACACGTTTGTAAGGCCTTTTTATTCCCAAGTAGAGTTAGATTGTATTTTGTGTGATCTGAGAACGTGTGCCAATCTGTGATTATTAGGCTACTAAAGTGCAATGATAAAATTAATTATTATTTTTAAATTTATATTTATTCATTTTATTTCGATGACAGCAGCTACCTGCATACTTGCAATAGCTTGACAATTTATTATCTGTATCTGATGTAAGATATAAATTATTGGAGTTGAAATATCGATGTATTATGTGTTAAGTGGTACCGTTACGTATGAATAGACTATGATCTTATTGATGATCTTTTTAGAGACTTATGAATGTAAAGTCTTCTGGAATCTAAAAGAAAATAACAGAATCTTTTTTTTTTAATTATATGTATGTAGGTAAATGTTACCTTTTTTAAACCTATCTCACACTAATGTTTTTTTTTTTTTTAAATTTATGTTTTAGTGTTTGTCGCAGAAAAAAATATTAATCATTGATGATTATTTTAATGTATTATTTTATTAAATAATATAATTTCTATCTCGTCATTTGATATCATAATTGGGTTATCGATGTCTTTGGATTAGCTAAAACAGAGATCTCCCATACGTTATAAATCTAGAAAAGACATAAAAAATAAAACATTAGGTTTTATGTCTTCTGAAAAAGTCTAGATTGTCTGCAAGAGTACAATTTACTTAAAAACCGAGTATTTGAAAACAAATTTAACAGTATCCTAAAATATGTATTAGAAATAGTTGTTAGTTACCTTGATTTAGTCAGCGCAGTATTTATAATTAAAAATTGAAATATTCGGTGTGTTATATGATTATATTAAGATATGTATAACAATATGAACTAATTTCACAAAATTAAATTTGCTTTGAAGATGATTTTTTTTTCTACGTCAGTTAGAAAGAGAAAGCAATATTTATAAGTTGTTAAATTAGTTAGATTTTCTATATAAGCATCCAGTGCTATTATTTGGTAACAAATTTAAAGATATAAATAAGATTTACTAGCTGTGAACAATATTTGGTGTTGGTCTAGTTTTTCTTTAAAAATAGTTCAAAAAATATTTTCTTACCATTTTTTTTTTGTGTGCAATAATACAATATATTATGTGTTTGTAATTAAGACTGGTATAGTTATAATGAAGTGTTTTATATTTCTAGATTTATCATAGTTATTATTAGAACCCAATATATGTGTGTAGGTATTTCACATGACAGAATCACATTTTACTTTTAGGGTTATATGGTACTAAAATAAAAGACATAAATAATAAAATATTTTTTTTATTATACACTAATTTTACTAACATTTTTTTATTATAGTTGCTAATTTATAGTTGTCATGAGAAGCGTTCCACTTAATCTTAGTCTATAAAAAATATTAAAAAGCGGAATGTTGTCAAACATTGAAATAAAAAATTACAATAATGTAAAAATATCAGATCATTAGAATAAATTCGATTTTAATCATAGTTTTTGTTATGAATCAGTCAGAGTCTGATGAGACGTCGTGATGATTTGGGTGTAAACTTGACGAGTCAAATTTCTTCTTCCGGTACGTAGATCCTCCACGATAAACAACATGATTCTTTTCAGTTTCTAATATTTTAACTTCATGTAATAGTTGAGGCTTGTCCATAAGTTTTTGTAACTGATCCCAAATAAATATTGCCAAGTTTTCTGTTGTGCTCACCTATAAAAAAATAATAAGGTATTATAATTATTCAATAAAAGTTGTGAAACAATTGAAACAAATCAGTTTATAAAACATTTATCTAAATGTCAACAAAACTATTTTGTATTTAAGATATCTTCGAGATGTTGTATCAATTCCTAGAAACTCTTTGTTACTATGTATCAATTAATCTTATCTATTTTAGTTACATAATTAATTAATTAATAATTATAAACAATGTAATAACAATGAGAAACATACCACGGTTTTAAAGTATTGTACATCCTGGTCCAGATTTTTATGGTCTAGTGGGTCCATTATTGCCTGGTGCATGTACTGTTTCAGATCATGGACATTCATCACCATGCCGGTTTGAGGGTCTACTGGTCCTTTTACAGTCACCAGAACTAGAAAAATAATGGAAGACACATTACAGCTGTTCTATAGAAATAAACACATGGGAATACCATAAGGACTATTATGGCTACATTTTCAATGATTTGAGATGAAATAAACAAAAGGCAGATAAACTTTATTTTCAATCTTTGACTCAAGTTAATACAGAGAACTGAGGTTCGCTAGAGAATGAGTCAAAGTCTTGAAAAAATGAGCGCTAGCTATTCAACATGTCATAATAATTTTAGGATAAATACAGAAAAGATGATTTAATTCGATTTTGTCTGGGTTTATATTTTTATAAAGTAATTTATAACACTTAGTTTTAGCATATTTAGATCAATTATTTCAAGTTTCTAAAAATGTGAACACATTTATTTTAATCATAAATAAAAAATTATCATACCAACATAATTGTGTCCATGTCCATTGGGATTATTGCATTTACCAAACACCTTTTTATTTTCTTCATCGGTTAAAAATGGACTGTAAAAAAGGTTAAACTTTATATATTTTTTAATTAATTTCATGCATCAAGTACGAATTAAGACGAAACTTTTTTTTTTCGTCTACTTTTTAGGCTTGTTAAGTAGTTTTTTTTTAATTTTTCTAAATTTAAATAGTAGTTAGAAAAAGATAATTAATGATTATTATTTGTATATTATATAAGATACTAAAAATTTGTAACGCAACTTAACTATGAACTCAGATAAAATAATAAAAACTGATAACCCTAATAATCATGGTATTTATCGGTATTTGGATTGGTAGAGCAATATGTACATTTTTTTTCTTTGCTTTTTTTATATACAATATGTATTAATTACCCAAATATAGGAATACGTTTTATTTTATTATTTACCTACCTATGCAACCTGTGGCAAGAACTGAAAGTTTCACGACGTGTGATAGAAACAATAGGTAAAGATGCCATTTTCTGTATGAATTAATAATTATAAACAAAGCTAATTTTGACCCTTAACAGAATTATAAAAATAACACACGATCTCGAATTAAATGGCAATATAAAAAATTAACAAAACTCCAGCTACAACTTCAAACAAAAAGTCATTTTATGTTACAACTTTCAACTGGCGTCTGATTTTTGACAGTGACAAAATAGAACTCAATCTACTAAGTGAATAACTATAAACTAGGTAGCAACTACACACGTTCCTCCGAAAATGTCAATTGACAATTGAAAAATGTTTTCTACTGACATATTATTTTTAGAAAAGTAATTTTGCACGATTACTACCGAACGTTAATTTTTTCTTTGAGATAACACGTTTTCGTTTGATTTTTTGGGATCTTTAATTTGTAACGCACGTTTGTTAGCGCATTTTTCGGTATTTTTTTTTTAAACATTAATTTCGATTATGAAATAAATTATATTTAAAATCTGTTTCAAAAACTACACACAATATAATTTTTTTACTCTTATTAATTCACTTCTTATATTTTAAAAAATAATTGCATTTAACACGTTAAACATCAAAAGTCAAAACTCAAATCATTTTAAGAGCTTGTAACACTAAGTTGAGTTGTGGACTTGGACTTTGGCATTAGATATTTTTTTAACCTTTTTGTAAATAGTTTATAAGTTAAATAATCTATAGTAGAGTTAAAATAAAAATGTTTTCTCCGTGCACCAGGCATTTGTTTTTGTCATCACAGGTTTGTCAATAGAATAAAATATATTTCAATGTATTGATACAACGTTTTTATTTTTTTATGATATTTTCTGGTATAATTCTTAATGTTCAAAGTTTTCTTTGCAGCTCCGTCGATTACAGAGCACCTTGATTATAGCTGAACATAACAATGAAGCCTTAACTCCCGTAACACAAAATACTTTGAATGCTGCAAAGAAAATTGGAGGTGAAGTTTCTGTGTTAGTTGCTGGTACAAAATGTGGTCCAGTAAGTGATTTGCATATTTAGCAGCAATATAATTATTTGTTGTATTGTATTAATATTCTAAAAGCTATTCCAATTTTTTCAAGGCTGCAGAGGCAATTGCAAAAGCGAACGGTGTATCTAAAATTCTAGTTGCCGAAAGTGATGCGTTCAAGGGCTTCACCCCTGAATCTCTTACACCTCTTATATTAGCAACTCAGAAACAGTTCAATTTTACGCATATCTTGGCACCTGCTACTGCATTTGGCAAGGCATTATTGCCAAGGGTAGCAGCCAAACTTGACGTGTCACCTATTACTGACATCATTGGAGTTAAGGATGCTAATACATTTATCAGGACCATCTATGCAGGTGATTTGATTTTTACATACTAAATGATAAATGAAATTTTCGTAAATATTCTTGAAAAAATGCCAGTTTTGTTAACATTAATCAATCTCTTTTTTAATAATTAAATTACAGTGTTACAATTATTTAAAGGTCATCTAAGACCGGTTATCTTATCAGTTGTTTAGAATAAGATATTTACATCTCCCCTTATCATTGTACAAAATTAACATTTTTAAATTATCATTATTTAAGAATATTTACATTAAAACTTAAAGAATATTTTTTGTCTCAACTTCTTTATAATGTATAAATATATTTTCTTGATATCATTTAAATATTTCATTAAATAACTTTTGTTAACTAAATATTCAAGACGATATATATATGAATGGTAAACATAAGATATGAACAAAACAATTACATGTGTATGAGAAAATTGAAACATTTAAAATTATTTGTATTATTTTTAATGTCTGTTCCGTAATATTTTTTAACACAATGTTCTATTTTTAAATCATTATCTATTTTTTTTTTAAACCTTATATGACACTGTCCAAGACTTAATATTCTTAATTGTACCAACAGGTAATGCAGTTCTTACTTTAGAGGCGAAGGATGCCATTAAAGTTATAACTGTAAGAGGCACTGCTTTTCCTGCTGAAGCTCTAGAAGGAGGATCAGCTGCAGTAGAGAAGGCTCCAGAAGGGAACTACAAATCAGATTTGGTTGAATGGGTGTCTCAAGAACTTACCAAGTCTGACCGCCCTGAATTAACTAGTGCTAAAAATATTGTTTCTGGAGGTAAGTTACTCAATGCAGTAAGTTTTATAGGTAATGAGATAAAACTTATAATTCATTGTGGTTTATGATTCAAGTTATACTATGATAAGGGTGAAAAAAATGGTCGTATTCTATTATAATAATAAACTTAAATACTACCTTATAAGCTATTAGAAATTTACTATTTAGGGAGATGTATGGTCTCTCTCTAATCAGCAACTTTTTTATTCCAATAGTCTCTTTTAGAGTGTTGATAAATTTTAATTTTTCCCAGGTCGTGGTCTGAAGTCTGGAGATAACTTCAAGTTGTTGTATGATCTTGCTGACAAGCTGAACGCTGCTGTGGGAGCATCTCGTGCAGCTGTTGACGCTGGTTTCGTGCCCAATGACTTGCAGATTGGACAAACTGGCAAGATAGTGGCTCCTGTAAGTATATTGTCCAATCAATTTTATGACTGTCAAGAGATTGAGGCAAAGTAGAATCTAAAAATTCCATATCAACTTATATTAGCGTCAACTGGCAGATTTTGTGTTAATCAGAAGATTTCCAACAACCTTTATGGTAGGGAGTAAACAACCTTTTAATAAAATAATAATATGTACATATTTTATCTTATGGTAAAATTTTGGTTCAGAGAATTAAACTACAACTATAATCTACACTACACTACTCTATAAACTTCATGAACATTTCTAAAAATTCGTAAAAAAGTACTATATATTATATAATAAAGAAATAAACTAACTTTTACATTAACAATTGCAGAATCTTTACATTGCTGTGGGAATCAGTGGTGCCATTCAACATCTTGCTGGTATGAAGGACTCCAAGACCATTGTTGCAATCAACAAAGACCCGGAGGCCCCTATCTTCCAGGTAAGAATTTATTGTTGAATAAGCATTGAATATTTAAGATTGGTATTTATTACATCATACAATACAAAATTTAAATTATTAGTGAGTCATTGATCATCAATGTTTGAAGCATTATTTGAATTCCATCTATTAAATTGCTGCCAAAAATATATAATTTGCATACATTAAACTAATAATTTACCTATGTAAATACAACAATCGATAAAGAATTAAATTACATGAAAATATAAATTTGAGTATTTATATAAGAGTACTTGGAGTCGAGATGGCCCAGTGGTTAGAACGCGTGCATCTTAACCGATGATTGCGGGTTCAAACCCAGGCAAGCACCGCTGATTCATGTACTTAATTTGGGTTTATAATTCATCTCGTACTCGGCGGTGAAGGAAAACATCATGAGGAATACCTGCATATGACAAATTTCATAGAAATTCTGCCACATGTGCATTCCACCAACCCGCATTGGAATAGCGTGGTGGAATATGTTCCAAAACTTCTCCTCTAAGGAAGAGGAGGCCTTTAGCCCAGCAGTGGGAATTTACAGGCTGTTGTTGTTGTTGTTGTATATAAGAGTACTTATATAAGATAAGTGATGAAATATGTATGTATGTAATTGTTTCCCCCTCCATTTCAGGTCTCGGACTTGGGCTTAGTAGCAGATCTGTTCAAGGCAGTCCCTGAGCTTACATCGAAATTGTAAATTTCAGAACATAGTGCACAATTTTTAGATAACCTGTGTATTCCAAATTTTTATAACCTAAAAATCTTTATATACATTTGTTAATCATGTGAGATCATGTACGAAATGTATTTATTGTAAATAAACAATTTATTTGTATTTATTGTTTTTTATTCTTGAATTTTAATTAGTTCTAACACAAAACGTATTTATTGCCCGTCAAAAGTAATATAAAATTAAAAAAAATTGACTTCGATAAAAATGAGAGGACATCAAATAAAGTAAATTAAATTATTTTAAAAAATTCGCATAAATACTTCGTTATGCAATATTAGAATATATTGTATAGAAAGAAATAAATATTTAATATTTACTTGTTTTGCTTATGACATGTATCAAATTATACTACTCAATACTAGATGGCGCTGCATCTAAGTAAGCTTCTATAAAGTTACTCATTTGATAATGTATGACGATAATATAAATAGACGGATTTCATTATATTTTGGTAAAAGTATACAAATCTGATTTTATGTTTAAAAATTTTATTACAGTATTATATTTATAGAATAAGTTTGTTATTAAGTTTATCTATTTATAGTACAAAGTGTGCACTTAAACCTAAAACCAACAGGAGGTAAGTGTGTAGTCAATCATGTTTGTAATGATATGTACCAGAGCAGGGAGATGCGGTTTACTCGTGAACTGGCATCCTCGTTATCATATTATTTGCGGCAACGAGCGTAGGTTGTGAGTGGGGCGGGGACTCCGCAAGCCCCTCCCGCCGGCGCCACGCCTGTCGGCGCCGCGCGCGTTTCTCGCACTGGCCAACATGCCACGGCCGTCGCGCGATTCCTACGGCGATCAGAAACCACCCTATTCGTATATATCTCTCACTGCGATGGCGATATGGAGTTCGCCGGAGCGAATGTTACCGCTGTCGGAGATCTACCGGTTCATCACCGATCGCTTCCCCTATTACCGGTGCAACACGCAGCGCTGGCAGAACTCCTTGCGGCACAATCTGTCGTTCAATGATTGTTTTGTGAAAGTGCCACGAAATCCAGACCGACCAGGCAAAGGAGCCTATTGGACGATGCATCCGCAAGCCTTCGATATGTTCGAAAACGGCTCTTTATTGCGTCGCCGAAAACGTTTTAAGCTACACAAAGGAGAGAAGGATAACTTGAAATCGGAATTGGCAGCTTTGGCAAATTTTAACCGCATGTTTCTTGCGAGTCAGAATCAAATACCATCAGCTCAAATAGACACGCAAATATTCGACGATTCTCCGAAGTGTGTTAAAAGTAAGCCGCTAAAATCATTTACGATAGACAGTATACTAAGCAGTGATGTTAATACAGAAAATAGTGAAGTTAATAGCGTTCAAAGTTCAAGTGTGCCAGTTTATCCACCAGATTTATTGGCTATGGCTGCTATGGTTTGGCATCCTCAATGTTTTCATACGCCTATGCAAACTTCTTTTAACATTCCGTTTCAAGACTGGCAAAAAATATTTTACGCTCAATTGTTACAGAGATAAAAACAATTTAAGTGACTTACAATATTAAGAAATACCCGTAGATAAAGTTGTAAAATAAAATAAACACTCTGTGAAATAAAAGAAAAATGTATATTAATTATGTGTGTTATTGTTATATTAAGTAAGTATGTATATCAGTGTAATAAATATTATTAATAATAGCTTAGTATTTTTATTATAATGACGTCGTGTAATTTTTTAAAACGCAATACAAATTATAGGCATAAAACAAAATTAAATAGGTACCTATCCTTGTTTAAATCGCGTGAAACTGGATTTAATTTTTTTTTTAGAGCAAAAACCGTAGGTACACTCAGGATACACTATTTTTTTAAATTATAAACAAAAATAAATATATAGAAATTATTACCAACATATAACAACTTGTAAAAAATATTGTCTTTGCCTAATTATCTAATTCATAAAACAATTTAATTACTATTTTAGCATACACTGAAATTTCGATGTAATTTTTGTGAAAAGCTATGTGCGTAATTGTAGGTATTATAATTTAATTAAAGGTCGGTATCGCTATGGAAAATTGATTATTATTATTTTTTTGTTTAAATTGTTTTAATTTCTACCCATAAATAGTCATTCATAATTTTAAATGAAGTAGATAAGAATAAATTGAGAATATATTATGTCTTTAATAATAATTTTCCATTTATTTTGTTTATTAAATTTTCAATAATTATTCCATGTAGAATATATACAAGATTTAATCTATAATAACTTATGTAACAATTTTCTTTTCAGGGATGGTAATTGATAACATGTTTCTTTACCGTGACGGCTCGATTCCCGTTCAGGGGCAATTTTTTTTTATTATTAATGTTTCACGGTTAAGGTTTTTAAGTAAGTAATTAATACATGGTTGAATTAAGAACGTTTTACCCCCGAGGGTAAGGTAAGCACCTTTGATGAAAAATTAACTCGGATATCAACAATTATCTACATTTGTTGAGAGCTGTTACTGACGACAATCGTAAACTTTTTATCGTAATTTAAAAGAAAACATGTTATACTTTTTTTTTGTTACCTAAGAACTTTTATGATTACCGTCAAATGCCTAATTTTGTTTAACGTAAATGATGTTTAACGAACTGTGGGTTAATACCTAAGTTGTAATGTAAGTTGGAATCAAATGTTTCTTTTTTTTAATTTTTAAGGTTTTTATGTTCATAGTTGTTAATAACAATACAAATATTTTATATTATTATAACAAAACAAATTGTTTTGAAACTTTTGAGCTATACAAGAAAACCTTTAGTAATAGGTAAATAAATTTTATAATTAAAACTAAGTATGATAAAATATAAGCAATGTAAAATATAGTAATCTCTTGACATCTGTCAATCATTGACTTGTAGTTTAAATATTTTGTTAAATTAGTATGGAAATCTACAAAGTATTAAAACCTCATTTATAATTTTTATTGCACATGTCTTTCATTACAAAATTCTAGCCCAAACGTGTGTAATTCTTGATAAAACCATCTTATTGTATAAGAGTTTATTATGATAAGTAGATACCTACTTGTGTATTTTATTATCTGTGGTGTGATGATAAAATAATATGTCACTTTAAGTGTAAATTTTAAATTTCGAATATCACAATGCTTCGTACGAAATAGATATACATCGAAATGTTTGTGAGTGAGAAAGGTTTTTATGGCTTCATTTCGTCTTTACTTAACTTACTTTAATATTTGTCATCGTTTTAATCAATATAGAGAAAATCTTGTCATACAACTAAGGTTTTTTATTTTAAAAATTAGGCGGTCTATTCTATATCCTATTGACAATCATGATGACAATCATCACATAGATGTAATGTCTCGTGTGTCCGTAGTTAAGTGAAGTGTAGTTTAGTCTCTGGTTTAAAGAAGGAACTCAAATTAAATTGACATCTGCAACAAAAAGTTTTTAATTGGAGTGTAAAAATAATTTACCTAGTAAATAATTGAAAGTATTAGGTACCTTAAATAAGCTATGTTTGTATCATTTCATATGTCTAGGTAATCTATTTATTTTTTCAACATTAAATATCAAGAACTTGGGCTCAATGCCCAGATCAATAAATATATATATATATATATATATATATATATATATATAGACTAAACTAAGAAAATATACCTAATGTTTCTAACAAGAAACTGATAAGCATGTTAAAAATGCCCTGGATCCACGTGAAGACGTACAAGTCTTGGTCTGCGTCTGATCTTTATTTCGTACTAACCCGAAAGCGCCAAAGTGCTTTAAGTCCCAATAAGTTTTTTTTTACAGGGAGTTTTTCATACATAAACTTCGTAAATCTAGAAAAAATAAATTAAACTATTTGCCTTCTTTTGAAAGCTCATAACCAGTAGTCAGATATTCGAAGAATCTTTGTGAATTTTGCTGAGCTGAGCTGAGCATGTTAGAAAAGTTTTTACTACCGCAATTATTGTGGCACAAAGTATTGCAATTTTGCCTTACAATTGGTGTTTTCGTAGTAAAAAATCTGTTTAATTTTGCTAGATATTTGAAAGAAATTAGCACTAATAGTTTGTAGAATTATATGAAACATTGTAATTTTTTATTTTCCGATGAGGACAAAAATAAAAACAGGTTAATGCAAATTTCACGGTCTGTTGAATTTTGTCTAAATAAAAAATATTTTCCGTTAAATTATCAACTTTCACAGACCTAACTGTACGAAATAAGTTATTTTTTATTTATTGTATTGTGTTTTTCATTTACTTTGTTGCGGTGAATACACCAGTATCGATTATTTCAATAAATAATGTGTGTTTTGTAAATGTAAAAATGTATTTATAACTAGGTATATATATATACTTAAGCAGTTATTTTAGGAACTAAAACTTTTAATAAGACTTCGATTTTGCGAGATTGCAGTCAATTATGGTTAAAAAAAAAAACTATCAGCGTACTACTACGGATTGACAACATGGTATATTCTATTTAAATTTTAAGACGTATATTTTTATGCCTTTGTCTCAATATATTTTTACTGAACAATCGAATTGGATAAAAAACCAATACCTTTCAATGATATTTCGCTTGTGTAAAGAACCACGTGAAGCACGATCTCAACTGACGTATTTCGAAGATGTCTTGAAAGCCGTTCTCACGGACACGCGCGATATCATCGCGACAAAAACTTCGAACACGGTAGCGCGTATTATCAGCTACGACTGTTGATCTATCGGTACAAGCGAGAACATCAAGTTACATACAATATATAGACAAATTGTGTTCATTTTTATAATATCCTATGTAAGGAAGGGCAATGGGTAACTATACTTGAATTCTTATAATAATTGTTAAAATATTGAATAAGATTTTATTTTATTTTTTTATGTTATAGATATATATTATAGAGCAGTATAATTATAGATAGATTATAGAGCAGTAGGCACACGTGATGGAAAGTGAATACCGTCGCCCATGAACATCAGCATTAATACATTACGTATTTTGTGTTACAGATATATCTTAAATCTTTGTTTGGAGATGAAAAGTTCTGAGAAAAAGAAAATAAATTTTGCCAAAGAAAATGTAGGGAATAAGGAATATATTTGTTACTGTAGATGGCTCTCACTGCAAAAGCCTCTAAAAATACATATACCTTAGCCCCAAATGGTACTCATTAGTAGAGGCGAAAGTTACCCACAAGAATATACTTTCCGTGTCTAAAACTCTGAGGTGAGGTTAATTAGTAATAATTCAACCTGAACAGCGATTGGCATTCAATAGATATCTCGTGTAGGCTAATTAGTAAGCATGACTTTACTCTGGGTTTCCAGAATTAATAGAAATGTAAAAAATGACTACAAAAAAGGTTTATTTCATTTAAACAATCATATTGAAATTGATACTTTTAATTAGCTCGAATTTGATATGCATTTTAAATTATACGTAAATATTGAATGTGTTTATATTAATTTTTTCTTATGTCGTGTTACCGAGTGCACTCGATGGTACTGAACTGGTACCGCTCGGCTCGCTGTCCGTGCGTGACTGATCCACTCAGCATCGAATTCACGGCAAGTCAAATGTTTAATTTGCTCTATAAATCACGCTATTAAAAACATTTCAAGGGTGTCATCGCGGCACCGATTTCATTGGAAACGTGACCACTGCTCGCTGTGTGGTCGCGACTCGTGGTACGCTTAGTACGCGGTAGCATTCACCTTACACAGAAGAGATATTCTGTAGGAATCAATTTCGACACTCGTTCGAACACTCGATCGTGAAACGCTGAAAATCGACGCTCTGATTCGCTATTTTGATGCTTATTTCCATTACATTATAATTATTTTTCTTCTTTCTGTAATTTCTTGGACTAGTTCTACTTACGTCGACTTTTGAGATTGTTTTCCAGAATACTTACATCGACAAAACATACACCTGCAGCTTTATATAAATAGGATGAAAGATATTGAAGTACATTGACTTTTATTTGCTTTGCTTTAAGGGATTGTTATTCTTAAACCATATAGAATAAGGTCTATAATCCTTCAATATATTACATAGAAATGAATACCTAAATACAGTTGGTAGAACAAATTCGTTTTAATGGAAATAAATTGAATTAGCTTTTTTTAATTCGTTTCATAAGTGTTGAAAACATTGAGTATGGGAGATTAAAATAAATTTGAATAGGATTAGTATTTACCGATGTTGATTAGATACGGACGATGTTCCTATTAATGCAGTAATGAATCAATGTTTACGTGAACTTCGCGCTGATAAAAAAATAACCAAACGATTAAAATAAAAATAAAAGCAATGTTATGTTTTACATTAACATTTATTTTTAGTTTAGTTTATTTAACCGTCGTTTTGAAGGATTATGTATTTTACTATTATTATAATCTTTAGTCATTTTCCTTGCAAAAATATAAAAAAAGAATCAGAATTTTATTCTGCTCTATGCCTGTAGGTACTACCTTGTTAATTTCCGTAAATACCAGATTTGGTAGAAAAGTTTTATTAAATTGGTATAATTAATCTATCAATTATTATCATGAAAAGTAATTAAATATAAAGGTAGTTTTAATATATATATGTAGTCTAAAATTCGATACAAATGCAGGTTATCTTCGATTGTTCTTATAAACAACAGATGTGAAAAAGGTAAAAAAAAAAAAAAAAAGAATCAGAAGTATTATAATTTCGTACATAACAAAAGCATTGCATGCATTTCCCGGTGGACCAACAACGATCAGCAATCTTCGTCTATTAAAAGGTACATAATATTGCGTAGCTTGCGTGACGTCTGCGGGAGGAACTGAGCTTAAATTGAATTAAATTAAATTGATTTATCGAGGACCGCGAGGGCCGTCCCTACGATACTCCGCTTCGTTCCGCTGTGGCCACTCCGTCTTCGTAATTAATGCTATTAGTTTCGGAAACTAAGTGGAAAATATCTACCGCTAAGTTAATGTTATAACAATTATTATGAAAAAACATTATGAATTATTTACAATATTATAATTTGAGAAGATATATTCTAGATTAAGGTTTTTTTTTAACAACAGGAAGCACGTAAAGGGAGGACTTGAAGTTTAGTGATAATAGCTATCTACAACAACAACAAACAACAACAACAGCCTGTAAATTCCCACTGCTGGGCTAAAGGCCTCCTCTCCCTTTGAGGAGAAGGTTTGGATTGGAACATATTCCACAACGCTGTTCCAATGCGGGTTGGTGGAATACACATGTGGCAGAATTTCTATGAAATTAGTCACATGCAGGTTTCCTTACGATGTTTTCCTTCACCGCTAAGCACGAGATGAATTATAAAGCCTAATTAAGCACATCTCGACTGAAAGCTATCTACATTGATATTTAAAGTAAGTCGTTCTTTTTTTTCGCCTCAATGTACAGCATTGATACGATGGGATCAAATATGAGTGTGTGTCTGTGTGTGAATTGTTGCACACAATTCTATCACTACAGCGTTTTTAATTCTGTAAAATGGTAACAAAAATCTTATATATTAATGTCATTTGCTGGTAGAAAAATGAGTCAGTAGATGACACTTGTGTGTAAGGCACACGACTCTGTCACCTGATTTCTTTTCGAAAATTGTTTAGTTTTTATTTAATTTGAATGTTTTAATTTTGTATTTAGTATCTAATATAAGTGTTTTATATTACTTAAACCTTTTGTGACTTTATAAATTTTAGCATTATACTAAAAAGGACTTGTTATACTAAAGTCAAAGTCAAAAACCTTTATTCAATATAGAAGTGATACTTGCTTTTTGATACTTAATCTATCACCAGTTCAGGAACACCTCAGAACAGCGGATTTTATTAAATATCTTACATATTGTTCTTTTGGATCTCTTTATAGACGTTATTATCTTATAAAATGTCCGGTTTATAAGACATAAAAATACCTTAGAATATGTTTTATCAAACAGTGTTTTATAAGTAAGTATTATAATATTATAAATGAAATTATGTTAAACATAAGGTAATGCATTTAAATGATCATACTTTCTAATTCATTTAATATTCGCCGCAAAGAGTCCATACCGATGTGTCATAAATCAAAGCGTAATGTTAGTGAATTGCGGAAGAAGTACAAAACATTTAGGCGGATACACGACCGTAGTGACGTATACAGCGATTTGTACGCGATAATTCCTACACATAAAACATTTCATTATAGGGAGCGCTCCATTATTCAAAGATATTTATTCATGTCGAATGATTGCCTTTCTTTTGTGGATCGACAATGGCGTCGCTCCGTTTTTCATTCGCGCGTTCACCGGCTCATTGTGCACGCCAGTTTTGTTTCGACTTAGACCTTTACGGGCCGTCTTCGCTTGCATGTATTCTATTCCAAAATTAAATGGAGTCAAGATTGATGAGCTTAGCCCGACCTGTGACACGCACTACCGACTACCTCGTACAGCGAGCCGAATACATTCGTTTGGTATGCGAGTTTATTTCACCCTTTATAATAAACGGTAATTATTGGTAGCGGCCGCTCGCGTTTATATGGATATCGGCCTGTTTTTGTTTAATGTTTCGGGGCATTCGACCGCCTAATAGGATTTTTTTGTATGAATGCTGTAGAGGAGCTACATTAAATTTACTTTAATTTATCTTTTAAGCGGTGCCGCCTGGTAAGCGTCTATCACTTCGATTGGAAACGTAAACTAGACTACTTCGAATTTAATATGTTAATATGTAATTCTTACTTCTTATTGTCTGATTTTCTTCATACACTTATATATATTAATAGTATTTTTGAGCTACAAACAATCTTTGTTTGAACCGAGCTTCCAGTATGGGGAATCTTTTGACTATGTGTGCAGGTAGTAAAGTGACCTTCCTAATTATTCGCACTACGTTAATAAGTTGTCAATGACGCAACAAACAATTTCCGTTGAGTTTATTCAACATAGAGGTTCTGTCCAGTATTACTTCAACAGTAAATCTAATCTGCAATGCTATTATGTAAGAAAAAAACTAAAAATTCTATTTTCAATTCGAATGTCAAATGAATGAGTAGCAAAAACGTTTTAAAAAATAACTACTAATAAAATAAAGCTACAGATTTAGAACGTAATAAAGATGTTGACATCGGTTTTTGGATTTGTCTTTTATGTTCTACCTTGATAGTGAATTGTAATTGTTGAGAAGTTAATTAAGAAGGTAATATGTAACATTTACTTAAATAAGAATAATATATAAAAGATCGCATTGAAATAGCGTATATAAATATATTACCGTGAAGGCATTCACAAAATTTTACTATTAGGCATTAGTGTCAGAATATGACATGTTTATCTAATATACAAACTAACTATAATTATAATTATGAACCGATCATTCTAAAACTTTTAACTTTTAATGAGTTTCAATTGTTTTATAAAAATAGGCAAAGGCCAAACGGCTTAGAGCCTTCTTCTCATTTTTTTTGTTTTCTTTATTTTGTTTGACAATTATTAGCGAGAATTGATTTAAACAGTAAAAAAAAATGAATTAAGAGTAGAAAAAAGGGTGTTGTATAATTCAATCGAATTTCGAAAACACTACCAACAAAACATAAAAATGACTTTTAGTTTTAACATACATTCATATATATGTGTTTATAGATTTTTTAGTATGTTAAATGCTATTATTTTATGTTGAATATTGATGTAGACATTTTTCCACAGCTTATCACAGCTACATATACCATTGAAAATCAACGATAAGTGGTGGAAACTAAGTTGGAAACTGAATAAAATTTAGGACACGATTGCTGTCATTGTCTATCAAATATTTTTAATTTTCTTTTCGTTTTTTATGTAAGTCTCTACTTATTTACTTTGTTTATTTTTCGTCGGATTTGTTTATACTTTTTTCAATCGCGCTTTGTCCCAAATAAACTTTTCTTTTTTTTATTTGACTTTCATGAAGAAGAAATAGTTACCCAGTTCTGACAATACAATTAAGTTGAAGTTAAAAATAAAAGTGTTGAAATTCATTTGTAATCAAAGTTTTGGAATGAAATCGACGAACAGCAACAGATGAAATGCTACAACATAGAAAACTAGAAAAACAACTCAATTGGGGTTATTACAGCCTAATAATGTTTGGTTCCTGAAATTAGAGCAAGCAGTGGCGCCTTGTAATTTGTGACCGCCGAACCGCAGGCTTCTCGGAACAATAGACGTGTAACGTGGTCTGCGCGTTATTTATTACGGCGTTAAAATAAATTCAACACAAACTATATAAGATAGGTTTTTAAAATGTTTGTTAATATTTCGCTACTCAAAGTAACAGTATGATAAGTTAAAGTATGATAAATCAATAATCAGCTGGTGTTTTTACACATTAAAAATCAGTGCTTGTCCCAACAAATTTTTGAAATTAGAACACATTTTACAGTTGGCCACTAAGCACACGTAATCAAGTAAACAGGGATGATGATTGGCTAGTGTCAAGAATAGCTGTTACACATACAAATATTATATTAAAGTTTGTTTGTTGTAGTTACTTTTGTAGTGCGACAATCTATTTAGTATATATGAAATCTGAGCAAGATAGGTACTTCGATTGGTAGATCAACCAACATCTAGTGTTTTTGCGTCCAATACAACATACAGAATAGCATACGTTTAAAATAACGTAAGTTACTAATAATCTAAAAAGGGAATATATATTATAAAAAAACACATCTGCGCAGACCATGCTATAAGTATAATTTTAGAAATAACATATATTCGAAATTTTGTTTGTAAACAGAGTAAATTAGATATCAGTATCGGACACAGCACAGACAAAGAATATTTTTGTTTTTTTTTTCTTCCATCATAGAACACACGTCAAATAATGTTTAATATGTTTTTATTGTTGTTTCTGGTAAAATAACATTATTGCAGTAAATATAACAGCGTATTATAAAAACTAGGTGTGTCAGCGGCTGCACGCGCATAGTATCCAGTTTGTGGCTTTATGACATATACCTTACAGCGCTTTATTTTCTAGCTTGCTTTACAAATACCACGGTTTAAGGCTACAATTTTACTTATTATTGTTACTGAATTACATATCCTATATTTATTTGAGCCGAAGTACGTTGCATTCTGAGTAATAAAATATATTAAAATTATTTTAGTAGTTTCAGCCTTTATCGATTGCAAACAAACAATTTTTCCCTTTTTATGATATTGGTATATATTAGTTTAATTCTTGTGCTATTATTAAGAGGTCTGTCTTGATTTTTTATTAAAATATAACTTATAAGGAACTTGAGTGTAGATATGTTGTGTTTATGTGTAACATACACTTAATTATTATGACGTTCATTTATATGTACTCATCCAATTCTGTAATAAAAAAAAAAAAAAATAATCTGTAGCTATAAAATTTGATTTTAGAATGCATTTGATTGGACTCCTGATATTTATTTACAATAAAATTAAATCTGTTAAAGGATATGTAAATGAATGTTTATGTTGTTAAATAAAACACTACTATTACGGAGGGAAGCGAGTCCGTCCGTAGGTTTGTACGATTTTTATCTTTAACAGTGAGTTGAACCGACGTTTCCATCTGCGTAATTACAGAGTTTAGAGCTAGAGTGAATTATTAGACGTGCCGTTGCTATAATCAAAACAATTATTTTTATATACGTAGGGATGTTCTGTAATAAACATAATGTCGATATTTTTATTACTTGTCGAAAACTAATTTGAAATTTTCCGAAATTGCTAATGAATGACTGTCTGGAAAATACGAAAATCATCATTTGGTATTTTGTAATAAAGTGTATTAGATAAAAGAAAAACATATACGTGGGTACGACTATGTTCTAATTTAGTAGGTACATACAGTTTCCGATAGATGATTTCACAATCAAAATTAAGATTAAGTGATCTCTGTACCGATAAAAAAGTGTTAACTACTTCGTGTGCGATAAATCACATCCCTATTACAGTTATTTTACATGTATATTTCGACATTAGGTCTTTCAATAATATAATTCTTTATTGCTAATACATATCGATATGTTGTAACCATACATACCTACTTATTATGCCGACGATAGTGTTTTCTGGAGGTTAGCATTTTTGTGGTCACTTCAAGCTTTGGATAAATTGAATTTTACACTATTACTGACAGTCTTTTGTATGTAATAGGCTACAACTTGTGATTACATTTCAATTATAATAGGGCTTACCATTCCGTTTGTATTACGGACTTTAATAAGAATATATAAATACTTTTTTGAATTTAATCTTGTTTTTTTTTTATTTATCCGAGTCACCAGATATCATTAGTCATTACAACATATTACGTGGGATCATTTTATTTTATATTTAAATTTAACCGATTGTTATGATATTTAAATAATGACAAATTTTAAATTATGTCAAAACTATTAACCCTATACTTGACATTGTGCACTTAAATACACATTAAATTTAGATTTTTTTTTAAACACAATATTACATGGAATCGTTTTAATAATAACTCCAAGTGACTTTGTAAACGTCTCTTTACGTAAGAAAAATAAATCTAAATCTGTCTCGCTCACATATTGTCAGTAGTAAACAAAATGGCGAGCCGTCGGTCGGTGCATGCGCAACGCTCTGTAAGTATCGTATTTTATCTTAATCAAATTAGGTTATAAGTACGAAATTGTAATAATTTTAATTTTTTCAAGCTTTACGCAATTGTTTGTTTATATTATTTTTGTGATAAATGTTTTGAATATTCAGTAATTTACATTTTACTTTAGGTGTGCATTGAAATACACACTGCCTGGTGCATGGTGATTGACACAATAATTGTTGTGTATATTTAAATGCACACTGCTTGCTTTGCTGTGAATAACACCCTTTTTGTCGAGTACATATAAATACACACTGCCAACGCTATAGACTATTACTTATTGTGAATGTTGAGTCTATAAACGCCTTTGTTTGAGCATTATTAAGGCTTCTTAGTACATATTCCTTGAAATTCCTATTTTTTAGCTTGCAATATTTTTTTTCAGATGACTAGAAGTCGAAAAATTCTAGCTTTGGTGCCTAAATGCGGAGCTAAATCTGATGTAGAATCTAGCGAATCTTCTGAAGATGAATTCCAGACCTGTAGGCCTCATCAAGATGTCTCCGAAGACAGTTCTTCTGTCCGATCAATAGCGTCATCCGTCGAAAATTTAAAGATCTCCGATAGTGATGACTGTGAGTATCGAGAAATATACGCCGTTGCGTCTGTCCATGAAGAGCCGAGATTTAGACACAGCACTACCAACTCTACTCCGTACTCACCTTCTATTCTTCAACATGATCCTGACATTATACCGCCTTCACCATCAGTTTATATTCCACCGTCACCATCTATAGACTCAATCTGCAGTCCCGTATCTTCAGCACCTGCCGCAACCACCGCTATTACTGCTAATGCTACTGTGCATCTTCGGCGGTATAAGAAAACTCCGGTGATCGTAAAAAGAACCGTATTAAAACCTACCAAAATGTCTCCTAAATGGACAAGATCGAAGTTTCAAGGATCAGCTCATTTAGAAGATAATATGCTTTTCGATTCTGTTGGTATTGAAAAATCGCCGCTTGATTACTTTAAGCTATTTTTAACTGACGATATACTAGAACTTATAGTTTATCATTCTAATTTATATTCTGTACAGAAAAAGGGCACTTCAATTAATATAACCAAAGACGATATCAAAGATTTTATAGCTATGAATATTTTAATGGGTGTTGTAGATATTCCGGCATACACTGATTATTGGTCAAATGAACTTAAATACAGTAAAATTGCTGACGTCATGACATTAAAGAAGTTTCAGTCTATTCGACGTTATATTCATTTTAATGATAACTTAAAAGATGACGGTGACAGGTACTATAAAATAAGACCACTAGTAGAAAA
Source organism: Vanessa cardui (assembly GCF_905220365.1). NCBI lineage: Eukaryota > Metazoa > Arthropoda > Insecta > Lepidoptera > Nymphalidae > Vanessa > Vanessa cardui. The sequence goes on along the minus strand of NC_061123.1, from coordinate 4,868,800 downwards.
AGTTCGTCGCAACTTTGCATTAAATATTCCTGAAGGAAAACGTTTCAGCATCGACGAGATGATGGTGCCTTATAAGGGCACTAGAGCCGGAAGTCGAAAACAATATGTCCGGAATAAACCCAAAAAATGGGGTTTTAAATTTTTCGTTCGTGCTTCACCATCTGGCCTCGTGCATGATTTTCTTATTTATGGAGGAGAAGATACTTTTAGACTTCATACTTTTACAGAAAAAGAAAAAGGAATGGGTCTTGGAGCCAAAGTTGTGATAGCTTTGGCCAATTCTATCAAGCAAAAACCATGCTCTGTTATATACTTTGACAACTTTTTTACGTCCATTGAATTAATGCATCACCTAAGGAGTGAGTACGGTATATTCTCCTTAGGTACAGTCAGGACAAATCGACTTCGTGGGGCAGAAAAAAAATTACCATCTGATAAAGAGTTGAAAAAAAAGGGCAGGGGAGCTTTTGCACAAGTCGTGTCTAACGAACACAATATAGCTGTTGTGAAGTGGTTCGATAACAAGTTTGTTGTGGCTGTAAGTACGTATGTGGACGCTTACCCTGTACAGAATATAATGCGGTACAAGAAAGAAGAAAAGAAGAAAGCTTTGGTCACATGCCCAAATTTAATAAAGCACTATAACGGAAACATGGGTGGAGTTGATCTAGCCGATATGTTAGTTGCTTTATACCGTACTGATTTGAAAGGCCATCGTTGGTATTTAGTATTGTTTTCACAGATTTTGGACATCTGCATCAATAATGCCTGGTTGCTGTATCGTCACGAGAATAATGGGAAAAAAAACTATTGCCACTTAAAAAGTTTCGAGTCGCTCTATTTAGGCAACTGCGTTTTTTTGAGAGGAGTTCTAATCTACAACCTGATGCTCTATACAAAGCTGTGAAAATAATAAAAAAACCAGTAGCGGAGAGGCCTGATAATGCTACTCGTTACGACCTAACGGGACATCTTCCTGCGTTTACGACAAAAGCCAGATGTAGACTATGTACGAAACATCAAACCAAATTTTTTTGTCCAAAGTGTAACGCACGGCTATGTATAGTTGAAGGTCGAAATTGCTTTATAGATTTTCATACAAAGTAGTATTTAAGTTTTTCATATTGTTACATAATAGATAGATATGTAAGTAAACTTTGATCTCAGAGCTTTAGGACTGAATATTGTGATAAATAATGATAAGAAGTTTAACTTTGTTTGAAAAAAAATGTTTAACTTATGTAACATGCGTTATTTATTGACCTAGTTCCTAACAGATCTCAAAACTTGTTAATATTTTTTAAGATTTATATTATTTTTACATTTTTGTTTATTTTTTCGTTTAGTTATAACATGGCAGTGTGCATGTAAAACCACGTTCTTCTTTATATTTTTTTTCTTGTGAGCTTGGCAGTGTGCACTGAAAGACACATAATATATCCTGAAAACTGAAATTCAGAGATTTTTTATTTTAATTTTCCTGGTATCCTTATAATCCAATTAACATAGATAAGTAGTAAAACTATAATTTTTTAAAGATTAAATTCTGTGCCAAGTATAGGGTTAATAAGTATACAGCCTTTTTGCTCAGGTGTGTACTTGATTATTAATGATTTAAAAAATAAAAAACTATAAATATTAAATATTATTCTGGCCGGCATTTAAAAACATCGCGTCTTAAAGCTATTTTACATGTCTTGTAATTTAAAACGAATTTTAAATAAACGTAATTACGATTCGGTAGCTTTGATGTCGGAAATGACTTTGTTTGGGAGTAATAAATCGCGTCTAGACGGCTCTTTGCCTTTAATGTTCTTAACCTGTGTTCAGTTTATTGACTTTCCGTTAATGAAATTAATATCTCGTCAAACTAATTTCCGAACGCTCAGGAGCAGAACAAACTGCCAATTGAAATAATCATATTCCGTTATATTTTTAATTACATAGTTCACTATCAATTCTTGATTAATCAGCAAAAGTACAGGATAAAAAAAAAGTTTTGTAATTGACCAAAAAGTTTCTATTGCTCTTTTTAAGAAATATAATCAAATAGATCAAAACAAACTGTAGTTTTAAAGAACACGTTCTTTTTTTAAAATCTATTTTCACATTTCCCACTAGCCTATTACTCAAGCAAACTAAAGCTTTAAAATCAGAACACGAAAACTACGGGGCAATTTATTTTCATAGGGCGGCCGCCCTCGCAAATTCATTACTAGCGTAGCTGGCGCTTCCGTTTCCGACAACCCTTATTCGAATTATGTTTATATATGCCTACGTATGAAATTGCTTAGCGGGCACTGTCCATTGCTCATTTTACTTTCAGTTCTATCAGTTAACCCAGTCAAGAACGGGTGATGTATGTTTATTAAAGAATAGTTACAATTGTTCGTGAAACTTAGTAGCGGTGATAGCCACGACCTGACGTGACTTAGTTTGCACAGCTGCCTAAAGGAAAACTAACATTTTGATGCACTTTACTCACGAAGTTGCAAGTGTTCTTGTGTGTCATGGTTTCCTTCGTTGTTTTGATTTGTATCAAGTTTGTTAGCGCCGTCTACAGTCAACATGGCTATCTACTAACTTGATTCTAATCAAATAGCCGATAAGTGTAATTTTTGCTCAACTATCAGTAAAGAAAAGTAATGACTTTAACAAAAATATATTAATTTACTAATTTTTTTAGATTGATTGTACAAAGGGTTATATAGAGTCAAGGATCCATAAAGCATGGTTGATGAATTCATTTATTCAGAAGATAAAATTATATAGATAAAAATGAAATTTCACATGATTGTAAAAACATATATTTGATGGACATATCATATGATAGATATATGTTGATATTTGAATTTTTTTGTGCCGATTGGGTATCTATGTCTATATCTAAATCACAGGTGTGATGTAGCCGCTCATCTTATCTTATTTATAAAATAACAAAACTGAGACATAATATTTATCGACTTATCCCTAGTAAATGACACATCACTATAGACCAAGTGTCTCAGCAGGGCGATTGAACACCGTACATCTGTCCTAGGCGATCGAATATTTTATGTTTATATATAAAATCCATTAATTCGAAGTACCTAATGTATTAAATTTTAAAATTTCATTAGCATGTGACACATTTTAAAAAAATTACTTACATATTAGATGGCAAATTGCTTAATGGCCTATTTGATGGTAAGTGGTCACCGCTGCCCATAGACATTGGTACTATGAGAAATATTAATCATTCTAGACTTATTATTTATTCCTCATATCAACTGTATGCCACCATCTTTGGGAACTGAGGTGTGTGTGTGAGGTGAGGCACAAACCACACGGTTTGTGCCTTTGTTGCACTGGATCACTCACTCTCCAAGCTGGAATGCAACAATACTAAGTATACCTGTTTAGCCATAGCATATATAATGATGAGTACCTTGACGAACCATACCACCACGTTAGAGTAATTGATGACGTATTATCAACTATATTTTATTGACCTTAACGGTTAAGAAAAAGTGAAGAACTTTGGCCTAAATTACATTATAAATATCAGATAAGCAAAATTAATTGTGTTATATGTTGCCAGATTAAATATTATTAAACTCTTGCTTGTATATATTGCGGTATACAATGCAATAATTAATAAAACATGTAAGTAGGTTTTATATATTTAATTTATTGAAAGTTAGACAAAAAAAAAAGATATAAACTATTTTTTTCACGTGACGTAGCCTCTAATTTAACAATGAAAATTTGAATCTATTAAGAATCTCAAATATAGATTCGAAAGAGTAATAAGAGACATAATTATCCGTATAAAATACCCTTATCTATAAATAATTAAGGCATATAATCGTTTGTATTGCATGAAGGATGAGATGAACTTCGTGAGATAATAAGACGGCTAGTTGAGCTTATAAATAACAAGCTGTTATATGATTCGTCACGTGTGAGATCAATGCTTTGTAGTTCATGCGTCTTGTTATCTCGTGAGATTGTGTGCACGCACCACGTATGGATGTGTGTATGAGGTAATCGAAATAAATTAACATCTCACATTTAAATGAAAACAAAAAACGTTTCAAAAGACACAAAAAATACTTCTAAAAAAAGTTTCACCCTTATTATTCGAGTTTTCGAAATTCGAAACCGCAGAATGCGATTGTGAAATGTCAGTTAAATAATTATTGTCATATATAGGCCTTATAAAAGCTTATCATCGTAATCGAATTTTAACATGTGTGAGGTAGTGTTACAGTTACAGAATAGTACTGTTCTCTCTATCTCTATGTCCATATGATATTTGCAAAAATAATATAAAAACGCAATTAACGTCAATATTCGATATCGGACATCCAGCCTTCCTGTAAACCAGACAGCCGGATATATCAGCAACTTGTAGTGCACGCTGAGTGAGCTTGAGTTTTATTGATGTCTCTGAGAGATATTTATAATAATAGATATTTGCTTCCACCCCTTGAAACCCCCCTTTTGCACTTTTTTATCACACACAATTATCTAATCTTATAGTAGGTATACCTTTTCGCTATTCTGTAGACTTAAGTAAAGAAAAATATATTGCGATTGATCTAACCCTATTATATGTATATTTAGTACTATTGTATTCCAGTTCGTAGAGTGAGCCTTTTTTTTTTTCTCGCTGGAAAAACGGGAAAAGCTGGAAAGTGGGGGGGTGTGTGGGACTCCCCGGAGCCCTGGACGCCGAGTGCGCCCAAGTACGCCGGGTTTACCCACTAAAAAACCAGCGGTACCCTCTCCGTCTTTCGATGGACGCCACGGGATCGCTTACGCATGCTACCGTGACGCCCTGACGGTCGGCCCACCTATGCGGGCCTCTAACACCTAGGGGTGATTCCCGGGGTACTGGGACCCCCCTAGTCCCTGCGGCGCCTATTGAGGCGGTGGGAGAAGGTGCGCGTAGCGCCTTTTCCTCCTCCCCGGTCGTCTTCTGCGGAGCGAGTCAGCGGCGGCACTCTCTTCTCGCTCGCGCTCCGCGGCTTCCTTCTGCGACATGACACTTTCGCAGAAGGAGCGCATCTCCGACCAGCACAACTCGCTACCGAGCATGGCGTTGATGATGCTCGGCAGCGAAAGGTCTCCGCCCATAGTCGCCGCAAGGGTGTGCCTCTGGGGCCCCCACGCAGCACACTCGTACAGGGTGTGGTACGCCGAATCCACTGGCGCACCACACTCGTGGCAGCAGGGTGACTCCTCCCGCCGCGCTATCTCGTGCAGGTACTTACCGAAGCATCCGTGTCCAGTAAGTACCTGCGTCATTCTGTACGGCAGTGTGCCGTACTTCCTCTCGACCCAGCGACTCAAGTGGGGACGGATCGCCTCCACTGTCGCTAGGCCCGCCGTGGGTGACCCCAGATCTTCCTGCCATCGGACGATCAGGGCTTGCTGGGCTAGAGCCCTGATCCGCCCGATCTCCGCCGACCCTTGACGTTCGCCGCGGTCCCTCGCCTCGACCCGGAACCGGTACACTTCCGCGAGCACCTCCGCCTGGAGCTCCCAGGGCGGATCGCCCGCGAGAAGTGTCGCCGCAGTCCACGACACCGTACGGTACCCTCTGATGCCTCTCACCGCTATGACTCTGTGCGGCTTGCGCAGCAGGGCCCGATTTTTAGTGGTGAGGGCATCTATCCAGATCTCGTAGAGTGAGCCAGTTTATTATAATATGTACGGTTTAACGATCATACATACATTCTTAGCTCCAAATTTATTAGCGTATTGATGATATACGGATACTAAATATTTCTTTCAACGCCAATGTTTATCGACGGTGTTGATCTCGTATCATCAGGTATCCGATTTCCCTATGCTCATTTCATTCTTGCTCATTCTTCTAAATTTTTTCTTAAATAAAGTGGTGTAACATATGAGCACGAGGTGAAACTATACGTCTGGTACTCAATACAATAGTTTTAGATCAAGGGTCAACATGGAAACGACTTGATTGATTTGAGATATTGTCACAACACACTCGAAACGACTTACTATTTTGCTAGTGTTTGTTAATTAGTGGTCAAAAGTTGGTCACTATTACGCGTACTATTATTCTTACATAGTTTACGCGTTCTTAGGTCTAACATTCTGTCTGAATACATTAATAGTAATCAGAGTATTTTTTAATAGTAGTGGGTCACCCGTGAAACTTCGTATTTATTCAAAAGAAGTTTTTTAGGAATTTCAAAACTCGCGACAGGTCTTGTATCGATTTCATATCATTGTAAGCGGCACGTTCATAAACATTTGATGCCAAAATGATAAACCTTATTCAAATGTTTTTTTTTTTTAATATCCAATGGAGTACATTAGTTAAGTTACAATTCAAGTTTGTCGATACCAATTTTTTTAAATTTCGTTTACGTTTAGGTACTCTCTAAACGGCCAATGAATTATCTCCGCCTTCTATTATAATTTAAAATTATTTTTTAAATTGTAACAATTTAGTAAATAATCAATACTTATCTTTATTTTTCTATACATCTACGGCTAAAGCTCTTGAATGAATGACAGCATAACTTTTTTTTGTGCAGCCATTGTTCCTTAGTCAGTGGGACAAAAATTGGCTTACACTATTAATGTATAAGATATCTCAATATTGTGTTTAGGTTTCTCAAGTACAATTCGCTGTTTATTTTATACCTATATATTTTTTTACATTTGGAGACGGAATAGAACTTACGATAATTCGATATAACATTGGAATATACCGTACCATACCCAATTGCTGCTCTCTTTATCAATAAAGTGAATAAAAATAAAATTCCCGTACAATAAAAACAAAGACGAAACGTAATAAGGCATGAAAAAATCTTAAACCACGACAACGTCATCTGCTTTTTATAGGTTGACAGGTTAGCGAGGCGTAAAACCTCTTTTGCTTCTAAAAATAAATCTACTTATTTAACATTCAGATACTCGTACTACCTTTATTGACTCATAAGTGTCTAGTAATAATAATGCTCAATCTAAGTACGTACAGAATATAACTAGATGGAAGATAAGATGTAATTAAACGCGTTCAAACATATGTGTACCCTTGCCTTAAATTTAATCTTATATTTGCACGCTGCCCAATGATATATAACGTTTGTTAATTAGGTTATCATTCTGCGGCATCTACAAAGGGACGAGGCTTAAAAGGCTCGTTGATATTAAAAAGTCCGCTTATAACTTTTATCATAAATCACCCTTAGGCGTCGCGGGGCGCGCAAAAATGCCCACTTTGAAGAAAAAATATGCAAGTAACGACAGACGCAACTTGAGAGCTTTTTTAAGTTTAACGTGATGGTGCTTAGAATTAATTATCTTGGAGTTTTGCAATGTAATTCGTCTTCATCGACGCCTTAGCTTTTTTGGAAATTTTTAAACATTGCATCAGTTAAAATGAATTTAATGTAAGTTTCGTCGGCAAAGACTTACTTACGACTTAATAACTGTTTCGATATTATTGATAATTCTATTTTTAAGTACATGAAGCATATAATTTATTATGGCTTGATTACTTTTATTTAAGTTTAATACGAGATAATCCTTAATGTAAATATGCTGTATATCGACATAGATAGTGTGGTCTTAATTTTCTAGTCGATTAAAAGGTAAATAATCGTCAGGGCAGTAGATACCTAAAATTTGCATATTGCTTGATTGAAAACGTTGGTGATTAGGAATAGTTTTTTGTAATAATATTTAGTTAATTAATAATATAAATATGTCTTTATTTTAATATTAGTCAGATCGCGTAAATGTAAATTAAAATATTACCATTAATGAACTCAATGTTAAATATGAAATGTACCTTTACATTTCATTTAAGTGCAAGCGTAACGGTTTTAATATATAATTATAATGTAATTACAACAACGTTTTCAATAAAATCAGTTTAGAAGATAAAAATCCAGCGGGTGAGGAGTCCCGTGTGATCGACGAAAGCAGTGCCTCGAATTATGATTACCCTGAGCTTCACTGTAATAATAAAACATCGACACGCCTTTATCGACTGCTCGATAAGCATCCGTGACGAATTCGCAGCACTCGCACCATGCACTATACCCGCATGTCGATAAACACGCCTATGTAATGCCGACCAGCACTAATCGACGATATCCGACCGTACCACCTCCCCTTAAGATATTTATTACTTGAACGACACATTCAGTTACTGCGTTTATCAATTTTTCAAAAGAAAATGGCCGAGATATTGTATCGATAAAATATTATTTCCAATTATAAACTTCGTTTCAATTTTTTTTTTTTTTCGTTTGTTGTAATATGTAATAATGATATCGTGTTGTCTGTCGGTTTTGCGTTATCTGTGTAGCTATAGCGTTTCTTTGTTGATTACACAAGGAGAATTTATTTAATTAATTCCCACATAAATTTGCTTCAAAAATGATAACATTTGCTGTAATTAGAGAGATCTTGAATACGTATTTAATGGATTAACACAATATTTTAACCATTATACGTCATTTGTTATTACTTGTAGTTTTCACACGCTGCGCGATTGTATATTTACTTGTAACTTGTATGCTTAATAGAGTCCAATTTCAAAATAAATTGTTTAGGCGTTCAGGTAGCCTCATAAGTTTTAATATACCCAAAAGGTAATAAGTATCAATATCGATTAATTGTATACATTGTTTACTCTTTGTATCAAAATAGATCTCTCTAAGAATGCACAGCACAGTCACAGTTTCAGAGTGTTGACTCTTGAATTTTGACTTCAGTTTTGGATGGGTACTTCATTTTTGTACACAATATTTTTGACTAAAATTTTCGCGATTATTACACATTTAAATAAAACTATCTATAACGGATTTGAATGTATAATGAACGGGTAGACTGACCACGTCAAAGTAAAGTAAAGTGTAAAGTGCTCGAAACGACGGAATGTCAAAAATAATTAATATACGCGATTCAAATCCGTTATAGATAGTTTTATTTAAATCAATATTTTTGAATTTCTGAAAATTTATATTACATTCAAGCAATATTTTTATAATTGGTCCTCTTGACATTTTCCAATGAATGTTTTAGAAGATATCTTATGGCCAATTATACAGTTTGAATTAATTTTGCCCGTTACGAAATGGAAAAGTTAAACTTTATTTTAGAGAAAGAAAAACATTGAAAATGATTTATTTTCTTGTTGTATCATACATTTGTTTCCTACTACGGGGTGATATACATAAAAGGGGGTACCCAACGATGTATAAACAAGTGTACTATTTTGAATGAAATAAATTATTTTAAATAATTTTTAATATAAATAATTTTACATATAATGTTTATATAACAAAATAAGTCTGTCGAAAAAAATAAATCGGATTGTACACATACACACATAACAAAATATAATATAAAAAATTTAATACAATACTATTGTAAATATACTTTGTTATCCTACATCGTTAAAACTATAAAGATGGGTGGTTTTGGTTATTTTCATAATATTGTATTAGCTGGTATATTACTTTGGGATAACGCAGATATTCAATCTGTTTTTATTTTACAAAAGATACATGTCCCTTCGATTTATAATCTTGCAGCTCTCTAGCTTCTCTCCTGCTAGCTGCTGCTGTATAGTAGGAATACTCACTGTTGCGTTACAACAATATTGTGTATATTCACAGTAACATTTAACACTTTGAAAGAATCAGTGGTAAATATTTTATGTGCATGAGACGTAAGGATAAGCTTATACGCCAACTATGCCAACTCTCCGACTCCGCTAGGTCAATAAATCCTTCTAGGTCAAGGTATCCGATTCTGTAATAAAATTCATCTAGTAATTTTAATGTTGCCGTTTCATAAATTCAAACCATTTGTTAAGAATACATTGGTTAGAGGGCATATTATTCAATACAAGATTTAATCCGAACCGGTGGTAGCTTCATTTAATATAGTTTGGTAAATTTCGATTCAAAAGTGCTTGTAAAAGCCTACTTGAATAAAATGTATTTTGATTTTGATTCGAACTTTGTAAAGAGCCTCTTTTTGTAGAATGATATGACTAAATCTAATATCTGTAACAAAAAATGGTTCTGCTTTACTATGTAAATTACCTAGCGTTCTTGAAAGACAAAAGTTTTAGACAAGTCACAGAATACGTTAATCGTACATCTACCGATATAACTGCATCAGCAGTTGAGAGGAATCTAGAAAAAAGAAATCTATTGCCTGCTTTTGAAAAAAGTCATTTAGGTAAGCCATATAATTAAACAAATGAATCAAATATGCGAAAACGAAGTAAATATTGATTATTTTATATAAAGATTGATTATTTCTTCATCATTGCTTAAACGTGACTTCCATATATATGAATTATTTGAAACTACTTACTTAAATCGAATAGGTATTGAATATTTTATATCATTGAATACCATACTAAGTCATGTTTATAATTTTTGAATTTATATTATTTATTATATTTTGTATAATCTAAGAGCTTGTTTCAATCTAGAACTGATTGATTGATCATCGAACAAATTTATATATAATTTTTTTATATATACTTATTCTAAATGTTTTAAAATTAACAATTTGAGCAATTTTTTTTACTTGGTGGTAGGGCTTTGTGCAAGCCCGCCTGGGTAGGTAACACCCACTCATCAGTTATTCTACCGCCAAATAACAGTACTCAGTATTGTTGTGTTCCTGTTTGAAGGGTGAGTGAGCCAGTTTAATTACAGGCACAAGAGACATAACATCTTAGTTCCCAAGGTTGGTGGCATATTGACGATGTAAGGAATAGTTAATATTTCTTAGCTTCTTTGTCTATGGGTGATGGTGACCACTTACCATGAGGTGGCCTATATGCTCGTCCTCCAACCTATAGCATAAAAAAGCAAAATAATCAAGTTCTCTTAGATATTTACTAATTTTAATAAATTTAGGCAATTGCGCCAATGAGTCACTCTATTTTGATGACATTTTTGTGCCAAAGTATCTCGTCTTTTTTACAATTATATTTATGTCCCATATCGTAAAAAATATCAATTAATTATTAAATGTTGTGAGAGTCAGCATGTCACATGTGCATACTTTATTAATATTAGGAATATAATTTATAATTCTTTTAATTCTAAATGCATTAACTTTATGATTTTAAAAAAAAAAACAACACAATGTCAAAATTTATTATTTCGGGTTTGTTTTTATCTATTTATTCTTATACATAGTATAATATCTGAAGTTTAGCACTGGTTTCAGGATTTAAAAAAATCTTAGGACTAAAATGTGGGTTAACTTGGTTAAGTATCAAAGATGCACCAAGAACAAAACCAAAAAGAGATATTCTGCAAGGGTAAAGTGATAATACTAGAATTTAGTGAGATTTTCAGAATACGACTAAGTATACGTTTGTTAGAAATACTTATACAGTAATATAAAGTATATAATATTATCAATATTATATACTTAATGAATACGTGTGTTGTTGTTTATGTGTGTGTGTTTGTGAGTTTTGCTATTTATTTCTCTTTTTTTCTGATCTTATAGATCTCAAAACGTTATACGTATGACGTTGAAATTAGACTCTACAAGATTTTTTTCCCCTTAAATTAGGAATAAACTAGATATCTCTCATAAATTTAAGGAAAATGGAAGATTTTTGGTTATTAAAATTTTAATCTAAGTTTAGAATAATAAGATGAAACAAATAATAAAAAAATATTCCGTGTCCTGGTGCACTCATTAGGTAGCTCTGTCGTTAGCATTTTCTAAATGATACGATTAGAGACTGATTGATAATATCCTGATAACAGAACCTGTACAGATATTATAATGTGTTTAGATAGTAAGAAGTACTAACTACTTAATTTATTTATTTTAGTTTTATTTTACTCATTTTTAATATAGATTTAAGGCTTACATTAATTTGCGGAATATAAAAGCAATACCTACATCATTGTAAGCATATTGAGCTTTCATATTGCAAAGCTTGCATTTAATTTATAATGGCGATACTTTTTCAAATTGAACATTTGTATCGGGTGTATAATTCAAATCTCTTTTTCTGTATTCTCGTAATTTACATACGCTAAATAAAAAGCGGTGTCATCACAAATATATTTGGAGGCAATATAAACATAATATCAATTTAAATTCCTTGTTAGTGGAGCGAAAGCCGACATCATACCTGAAATTGGGCTTTTGTTATTGGCTGGACGGTGGACCAATCGCATGCGCGGAGAGCGCCGCTCCGTTCGCTCTCAGCGGGTCCCGGCGGAACGGGCGGGTCGAGCAGCGAGCTCTCCTCGCCTCAGTTCCTTTTGACACCTCGTACTGAAGTGACGTGACCAACACTGTGCAGTTCTTTAAATTTGATTATTGACAACTATACCGTTGTTGGTGCCAGTGACGATGCCGCGACCTTCGCGTGAATCGTACGGTGATCAAAAACCACCCTACTCGTACATTTCTCTGACGGCAATGGCAATTTGGAGCTCTCCAGAACGTATGTTGCCGTTGTCCGAAATTTACCGGTTTATTATGGACCGGTTTCCGTATTACCGACGGAATACTCAGCGCTGGCAGAACTCTCTGAGACATAATCTCTCCTTTAACGATTGTTTTGTGAAAGTGCCAAGACGCCCCGATCGTCCTGGAAAAGGCGCCTATTGGACCTTGCATCCTCAGGCGTTTGACATGTTCGAGAATGGGTCACTGTTGCGCCGTCGTAAGAGGTTTAAGCTTCAGAAAGGTGAGAAAGACAACCTGAATGCAGAATTGGCTGCACTCGCTAGCTTCAACCGAGCTTTCTTGGCCCGTCAAGCTGGAGCACCACCACCACCACCTCCTCTACCAACTGCGAGCATGTACTCACCACCCATGTGTCCACAATTAAGCCCCGAACCCGCTGAGCTACCAGAGACAGCATCGATAACAATGTTGCCAAGGGAAAGACCGCGAAGAGCGTTCACAATAGACGCATTACTAGAGCCGGAGTCTCCGCGGGCGTCACCTTCTCCTCCAAATCATTTGCTTGCGATGCAGGCCGTTCAAGTGATGCCACAGATAGACTTTAATATGCCATCTCCATACGTGCTGGCCGCCCAGCGGTACCAAGCTGAGCTCTTGCAGGCGGCGGCGCACGCCCTGCGCCCATGCTACCTACTACCGCCTCCACTGCCGGTAGCGTGACATCAGCGGTCTCCTCCGAACTGCTCCAATATCTCGTGCAATGTTAGGTTGTAAGTACCGTAGTAATTTTGAAAAACTATACAAATTCCAATCTCTAAAAAACGTGAAAAGACCGAAATGAGTAAACCTACATTAAATTGTTATAATACGTTTTATCATAAAATTGGTGATGTGTTTTTATCGAAAAAAATGTGAAGAATAGTTTTATAAATGATCGTAGAATCGTTTAAACTTAGTGATGTACGTTCTGAAGCGACGCGACGGGAGGCCTAAATGGTACTTAATTACCGAACTGGCAAGTGCCCGCGCTGAACAAATCGAAATATTTCTGTAAAAGTAGCGTTGATGTTAGTGATCTCATTTGTAGATATTTATAAACATTAAAATAGGAATATTTAATACATTTTAATTTATTAATATCGTGACGTATTAGCTATTATCACATAATATAGGTGTGTAAATATTCATTTGAGATATATTTGTAAATGTCGCATGAAAAACCGCCAGTCATGTTAATTGAAAGGACAAAGAATTGTTATTTATTTTCGCTTTATTGTTACTTGTAGATAATAGGTATACATTACTGTAAATATTGTTTTCATTGTTATAATTTTAGTCGATATATTAAATGAAATACTTAATACTAACCTTTGTTTTATTACGTCGGAGATTTTTTATTCCAAGGTTTGATATTACCTAACTAATGCATTGTTTGAAGATAGTTAATAGGATGAACAATATGCATAAGACAGTAAATTTTGAGAACCATTTACTCCTTTTATTAGATAAAATTATTATTTCAAGACTGTGTTAGTTTAAACGGTAATTGAGTTATCTAAGACAGCCCGTAATAATATTAAGTACCTACTAAGTGTACATACATAAATAAAATAATTCATTTCCTTGATTTTTTTAAGATTTCTTAACTGTTGAAACTGTCTAAAACCTACATTTAATTAAAATTATCTTATATTTGTAACTGGCATACCTTGCCGCGTAATTCCGGGTGGTATCAATTGGTTTAATCAACTTACCACGGTTTTTCTGTCGAATTATCGATTTTTTTAGATTTGATCGATCCATCGTGGGGGGCGTAGGACGAGAGGAGTATTCTAAGTGGTAAAAAATGGTCGCGGTGGTGGTCTGTTTCACGGTGTAATGTGGTGTAACGACCGCATTTGTTGTCTAATAGATCATGGTATTGCATCCACTTGAACAATTGCTGACTCACCGACCCTTTAGCTGAGTACTTAAAAGGTTTTTCAAAAATCGAACTTAATTTATAACCTTCGTGATTTTTAACTGCCTATAATTGTAATTATATTGTAAATATAAATAATAAATCATTATTTACATAAATAAATTGAAGATACAATTTACTGATTTTTTTTAAACGTATTCAATTAAAATAGATGAAGTCTTAACCTTTAAAAGGTCATAAGTCTTAACAAAAACTTTGTTTTTAAAAATTTATTTGAATCTACAAAATTGTTTATATTTATTTACTATAATCAAACAAGTTTTGTTCAGCACACATTAGATGTCCAATAAAAAAACTTGTCATCTGTTAGATGATAAATTTAAGAGGGCGATCTATTTCGTTTTTTTTTGTTTGATATCATTTTGAGTTGGCTTGTCGCTGTAAGAAAACAGTAGAGTAGTACCGTTTATAAAAAAATAGTGATACAGGATTCAGATAGAAAGAAAAGTATATGTAGGATACGGCAGTTATGAAAAATAAGTATTTATATAGTTATAAAAAATTGGTGACCAGTCAAATTCACTAATAAGCGATTTCTTGAAACGGTGTTTTGGAGAATAAAAAGATTTTTTTTTAATTTTTTTAAGTCAGAATAACCATGTATTTCTAAAACTGATAGGTATAATGATAGGTAATATAACATCATAAAAATTTTTTTGGTTGCTGGTTGGATCCTTTTTACTAAATTAATATTTACTAGCATTAGAAATACGCAGCAAGATTTTTGCTGATTTGACTTTTCCCTTATCTGTTACACTTTTAAACTTATTTATTATCCAATTTAAATCGCCTTCGAATAACTTGGCTATTCGTTCAAAAATTTTAAAAGTTGAACAATCTGGTATTTTTACTGCTTAGTATTGCATTTTTATCTTTCAAACACATTATCATTACATATTATGAAATAAAGTCGCTTTCTCTGTCTCTCTATTCCTATGTATGCTTAAAATCTATTTTGATGCGGTTTTCTTCAATAGATAGAGTGATTCAAGAGGAAGGTTTATATACATAATACATGCACAATAAAGTAGAGGATGACTGAAGCACTGTGAACATTGCCAGACACTCTGCAGTATATTTAGTATCAGTATTGCAAACGCGCGAAGCCAGGCGGGTCGCTAGTTATCAATAAATTGATTTGATTTAAACCAACCTTTATCAAGCATACATACACAAGCTTTATCAAGTAATTTGTTGCAATTTTTAATCTACATCTGAAATGTTGTTCAAATACTGACCTTTTTTTAATTTCAAACAATACAGAATAAATATGAGGATATTTTACAAATGTTTATGACTAACAAATAAAGTTTAAACTTAAATACTTAACATATCGCTTACAAGTAAATAACGAAATATTAAAATAAATTACAAATACAACGTATCACTTCGAACGTAAATCAACCATTTTATTGGTATATTCAAATGTCGAGAGTATCACTTTCTGTTAAACATAAATATTTGCAAATAATTTCTTTGCTCATATAACGGTTATATTTTCTCGGTAAAGCATCTTAGTTAAATTTAACAATATATTGCTACGAAAAATATTTAATCCGTAAACCATTGCTAATTTACCCTAATTTTAAAACTATTTTATATTGTTATCTTTATAATAGGTGTGGTTATAATGTTCTATTAATTAGACTTCAAGTTATCCAAATATTACTGTTATTAGTCAAAATCCGAATTTATTTAACGAGGAATTGACGACAGGATTGAAAAAAGTAAATCTGTATGTGATGTATTTAAGTATTGCGTAAATTGAGTAACATCCACAAATAAGGCAAGTGAGACCGTATCAACTCATAATAGTAATATTTTTCTATCCGAACCCTCACGAGTTTATAATTAATTTAAAATTATTATTTACTTATACGAAAGCAACAACGAGTGCTACTTATAATTATTTAAACGAAGTAAAACAATTATAAGGCGATTACGTTGTGATATAAATGATACCTTTAGGCAAATTAAATTTATATGCAATTTTCATCCTGTTTCTAGGTTATTTTTCTGAGCTTGTTTGTGCTGTTATGAGATGTAATCAGGGGAATGATTGAGGATACGTGTAATTATTAGAAGGTAATCTCTTCAGCGTAAATAAGAAAATGTGCGGGTCCGGTAATATCTGCACTCATAGGCTTATTTGTTAACTGTAACTAACTCTAGACAGCTTAGCTTAAGCATTATTTCGATATCTAGAAATAGCCTTGTATGTAGATATTAAGTTTTATTTAAATACTAGATACAAGGTCTATTTACTTATAACATTATCGCCGTGCTCTTGTTAAGTAAACGTTCTTACTTAATGTTTTATTCAAACCAAAGATTACTAAGTTTAATTATATATTTTATATACGTTATAAAGAAACAAGTTTTCTATATTTATTTTACATATACAATTCGAGAAATATGGTTGGTTTTGGTAGGAATGTGTCACAAAATATTATGATTATGTCTCGGTGTTTACAGAATGTTTTTTTTTCAAATTATACACAGACATATAAAACTATCGTTGTATAATTTAGTATCAAATGTACATCTTGTTAAAATATCATAACAAAAGGTAGATGTCACTTTACTAGACGCAAATATTAAATCTAAGTGAGTATTTATGTGTATACACTTACAAGTACTCATCAGCGTTTTCGTTGAAAAAAGATGCACACATATTTTATGCGTAATTGTTTGTCTTTTTAACAGTTACAAAATTTGTAATTTATTATTTGAGTTTAGTTAATAGGACTAGTTTTGGGTAATACTTAAGGTACATTGAAAATTTTTATATTTTTTAATGCAGTATTCCAGCCAATAGTCAGCAGAGTCAGCTAATGTAGGTACAGGCAAAACGGATAAATTGTTTCAGATCACTTAGTTAGCTATATAGAACGTCATAAGTGTTTTTTTTTTAAATATAAATTAGCGTAGTCCACTATGGAATCCAAGCCGTTAATTTCTCGTCCATTTCTTATTTTTTTAATAACGTCTTCGCTCATCATACTTCAGCTCAGCAACGCCTTGTATTTGTATTACGCTCTACAAGCACTTAACTTTTTTACGTCTAACAACGGATAGTAGTTGTTTGAAGTTTTTTGTTTTATATTAACTTATGTTTAGTAAATATTGGATTGTGTTTTGTAATTGCACGATAGGCGTTTTTTTATAATGTCTCAAAGCAAATCAAACAATAAATATTTGTAAAGGCAGGTGTTTGAAAAGGATTATTATAGAACCTTAAATAATAATCGGTCTCTTAGCACTTCTGTTGATGGTTTTGCCCGAACACCTTTGTACGAACACGTAACCTCTAATTTCGAAATTAATATCTAACACATTGTGTCCGTTTGTTCGCTCTCCGCTTTTTTGACTTCGTTGCCTATAATTATCTCGCTATAATAGTTCGATTTAGATTTTAAATTATTGTCATAGCTTTATATTTCATTTCGTTTGAATTTGGAATTCATTTCATAAAGACGTTCGATTCTATAAACAAATGATACAGATTAAATAAAATAATGTGTAACATTTTTAAATTATTGTCATAGCTTTATATTTCATTTCGTTTCAATTTGGAATTAATTTCATAATGACGTTCGATTCTATAAACAAATGATACAGATTAAAAAAACGGAACGAGTAAGATTTTTTCTTAAAGAAATAGTATTTATACGAATTTCAGTTGATGCTCCTTTAAACAAAGAATAGAGAGACATAAAGTCTCACCGCGTCTGGACCAAGGGCTATTCCGGATCATTAATTCAATAATATCTAGTAAGGGCTCTTTGTAAGACAAGTTTTAATGTACCTGGTAAGAGGGCGTAAAACACGCATAAATTATACCCATATTAAACATAATTTTGAACCTTATTACAACGCGTTAAAGTTGATTAATAAGTAATTTACCGTGAAGAACAATCACCGGATCCACACTGCGGGATGTCGTGTAGTTGCATCTATTCGGTTTTAGGAATTAGTCAAGACAAGATCATTGATATTTTCGAGCTGGCTGGTTTATTATTATGTAAGACATGTTATATTATATGTTCTATACATAAATAGGTGATATAAAACGATTTTTTATTTTTTTTCCTCCGTTTTTAAATTATATTTTTTATTGATAAATTTTACTGTTATATATAATCAAAAAAGTTTGTATATGTATTTATTATTGGCTTACTATTTCTTTACGGATGACTTGCAATGACGATTTTGTTTTCACCGATATCTACGGCGACCAAACTCAACGAGGGTAGCCAACTAGGCAGTAAAGGCAGACAAAAGTGTACACAAACTTTCAAATTTCTTTTATTAAAAAAAAATATATTTAATAAAATTAAGTTAGTGATTTATATAGTTATTTTCATGTTTATTTTTTTTAAATTATTTAACGTTTTATAATTATGCCATGTTCTGAAAAAAATTCTTTCTTTTCTTTCTTTTTTCAAACACAAGTGCACTCTCTAATCACGTACTCTTGTAATCGGATGGGACGACAAATCCAATACGACCGGAAAAAGTTTTGGCTTAAAACCAATGTCAACGTGTTTTACGGATTATCCAAGTGTTAATTTTTGTTTCCAGACTCCGGGATATTAGTGACTTATTTCCTCAGAAACATCCAATAACTTTTTTCAACCCGACCTCGTGATCTACGACCTTATATTTAGCACATAGATAAGTAATTCAGTCAATTTTCAAATACATGACTTATGTGTTAAAGGAAACATTAAAAAAAACAATTGAATACTTAATTGGATATAATATTTCTAATGAACAATTCTGGTTAGCAATGTAGATCGAGTTACTTATTAAATTGTATTTATTTTATTTTAAATTGCTGTTTTTAATTAAAAACGTTGTATCCAGAAACACTTGCTCGGCTCTTTATTCCATTAGTTCCAACTATTAGTTAATAAGACATTTTTTGCACAAATACCACATTCCGAAATATCCATTATCGACTCTACAATTTTCAAGGTCTTAAGTAGCGTTCTATTTTAGTGGCAATTTAAACTCTAAAACTTGTCAGTTAAGGACGAAAATTTAATACTTGACGTAAAGGAAATGTGTGCTTTGTGTTGTGATAGTTGTCATTAGGTCACGTATGGTAGGCCGAGGCTTCATCGACGGATGATGGTGTGAAATGACTGTTCGCCGACGCCTTTGTACTCGCCGCCCGATACCGTTTTGTATGAGGCACTTTTTGTGAGCTACGTTTAGGATGCGTCCTGTTTTTTGTACTTTGTTTGTAATGCCGAGTGTGTGGGACTTGACACGTAGGTAACTATTGTTAATGCCTGTCTAATAGACCATTTTTGAAGTAAGTGTAATTCTGTTTGGTTATCAGCTATCGTCTCTATTCAAAGTTTTATCGAATTCATTGCTATATTTTATTTTTTTTTGAATTTCGAATGCGAGGAAGTGAACGGTATTGGTATCCATTAAACAAATCGTTAGCGCTCGGTGTAATGACTCATAAAAGATTTATCTAATGTTTGCACGCGAAAAGCTTAGTGTCAGTTAATCTAAGCATTTGCTCAGAATTGACTACCATTATTTAATTGGCCGGTTATTATACAAGTCGTTTCTTAAAAGTGATAAAAGACAGATTAAATATCGAAAATTGTTTTTTATTACAGTAATCTAAAAATTTGCTAATAATTTGGAAAGCGAAATAGCGACCTTTATTTATTTTCAATCGCAATTAATTAAAATCTGCACTAAAACAAATTGAATAGCAACACTTTATTAAAAAAAAATATTGCTTTTTTGTTAAACATTTTTTGTTTCATATTTGTAAACGATTCAACATCGCAATATAACTGAAATAAATAAGAGTTTTTAATCAAAAATTATGAATACGTAGATTGTAATGACATTTAGAAATAGCTTCAAAATTACAAAACACGTATGTGTGTAAATTTACTGTAAAGCAAATGCCCAAAAATATTATTAAATGTTAATTATCATATTAATATTTAATCTGTCGGATGAAAAGAATAAAATCAAAATACTTAGTTAGTGGTGAAATAACACTATGATCTGTGTGTAACTATACCTATGTATGTATATCTGTGTAAATACAGAAAAAAAAACACTTGAAAATCGCTCTAAAATAATTTTGAATATAAGATTTAATATTGATATCTACCGTTACTATTCAGTCTTTGTGAGTTTTAGCAGAATATTGCATAGTTATACACCTTCCCCAATTATTGGACTATCTAATGCAAAAAGTTTTCGTAAAATTGGACAAGTACCTATATTTTTTTACATTGTGCATTCAAAAAAACAACTTCCGCGTTTCAAGAATACTAAACGTTATTTTAATAACGTAAAAAAATATTATAACCGATTTTACGCAGCGAGACACTTGAATAATAGTTATGATTATCTTAGCTCCTAGCTAATTTGTACGTCGGTCGATCTTGTGATGAGAGCCCACCACAATTATGTGATGATTGCGCGACATGTCATCATTATCATCACATTTGTGTAATCAGGGACATTCATCATTGTCAATGATATCCTTACTAATGTAATAATGTTTAGTGTGTTTGTGTGCCCTCTTTACGAGACTTAATGCTTCGAACGATTGAAATGGAATATAGAGAAAGCTTGAAAGACAATTACCATTAGTGGCTTATATACTATATGTTGTATCCCAAATATTGATTGAATATGTTCCTATTGAGGAAGCAATCGAATCGCTGTATCGACAGAGCTAATAAGGCACAATATTTAAAATATAATCACTCATTTTGCTGATAATATTCATTTATAGAATAGTAGTAGTCGTGGCAACGTCGCTCGCATTTTGAGTGTTAGTTGTCATGTGTTAAGCAAAAAAGTAGCCTATGTCCTTTTTCGGAATTCTTGAAGTTAAGTTAAATAAGTTAAGGAAGTTTTCCTCATACCAAATTTCATCAAATCCAGACAGACAGGCTAAGCTACTTTCAAGTTTATAATATTAAAGTATATAATATAGATAAAATGCTTCATAAGTATTATGTAACGAAATATATAAACAAATGTTTTTGTAGACGAATAAAAACAAGCTCGGATATTTATTATAATCTTAAATTGTCTTTGTGTTATCCAGACGGTATTATTATAAATATAAAATATCCTTGTTGTTTGTGTCAACGGATGGGACTGCTTTAACCCGGTGTTTATTTATACATTTAGAACTTTTGGTGGCGCCGCTTTATACAGCCCTAATATAAATAACAAGGTTGATTCGTTACTCTGGCATTTTCAACTTCGATAAAATATATATTACTTTAATATTACTATAAGCAATACTAACCGGGATATATGCTCTTCTTAAATAATTTTAAAACGTTTCAAATGAATAAAATACAATATTAATAATGTGTAAGTCATGTATCAAAAGAAATAAAACCCTAAAGCGAGCATTGAATACGTACGACGTATTTTAATTCACATTAAAGAAAAAATGAAGGAGCGAAATTAGCTTTGTGGCGTACAGTGGAACCGATTCTGCATTATTACGAATAACGCAAGATTGATTCCCACACAAAAGCTGTCAACCTCGGGGAACGAATAAAACGCAAATGCGGCCTTTTGTTGTTGTTATAACAAAATGAAGTCGTAATGAGTAGGAGTCGGACGACTTTTGAGCGAAATGTCGCGATTGAATTAAAATAGCTTCAATATTGCGGTTATGTTGACATTTGACGAGCGTCTCTGGATTCTGACGCATGTCACAGTTGACATTCGCAGGAGCCGCGCCGGCGCAGAGGCTCGCATGCAAGGTTTTAAAATTGAATGTAACCTGCAATTAAATAATTGACAGTGGCAATCTCGTTTATTGAAATAAACAATTACAGAAAAAAAGGTTATATATAATTAAAATTTAACACATTTAAAAGTATGTAATAGTTTTCTTCGTTGGAATTATTTAAATATCTGAATATGTGAATATCTGAGATGGCCCAGTCGTTAGAACGCGTGCATCTTAACCGATGATTGCGCGTTCAAACCCAGGCAAGCACTACTATATATATGTACTTAATTTGTGTTTATACCTAATTCATCTCGTGCTCGGCGATGAAGGAAAACATCGTAACGAAACCTGCATGTGTCTAATTTCATCGAAATTCTGAAACATGTGCATTCCACCAACCCGCATTGGAACAGCGTGGTGGAATATGTTCCATACCATCTCCTTAATGGAAGAATGTGCCTTATCCCAGCAGAGTGAAATTTACAGGCTATTACTTTACTATATGTTACTGCAATGAACTTGCATCAAAATTGTATATCAGATGTTATCAATTGTTACGTGATTGATTACGTTTCTGTATAACTTGATTGCTTTTGACATAAACGATTTTATCGAGAAAGGATGCAGGCTAATTGATCGCGTATTAGGTTGTGGTTTCAATCAATGAACCGGATCGCAATCAGTGCGATTTTGTAACCATTGATCTCAATTTTAACAAATATAAACGTCATATTATTTCTGCACTTAATGTATTACAAAATTTAAACCTAAGGTCGTTGGCTAATGTACGTACTCGTATATACCTTCTTGACGCATTTATTCGAAAGATACTTAAGTGTATTTTCGATTAGCACATAAATAACATGCAGAGTGTTGAATTTATTTGTTGAGGCATTAATATGTTTAATTGCTTGATGGTTTATTCTATATATAATCATAGTTATAGTGATAGTTTCTAAGGTCCTGGATTCAAATCATGTTTTTTTTTGTGGAAAGATCTCAATAGCAGGTCGGATTTAAAAAGCTACGGAAAATCGGAAATAGGTAATATATACATCTATGTGTTCGATTTTGATATAATAATTATAAATTTTGTTATAGATTTATTTCATTCTATAGGTAAAAGAATGAATATCATAACATAAGTCATAACAAGTACTAACTAAATACTTTTTAAATAATATATAAATAAATAAATAAATCAAAGTCAAAGTCAAAGTCAAAAACCTTTATTCAAAATAGAAGTGTTTACACTTTCTTATTGATTGTCGATAATCTACCACCGGTTCGGAATATAATACCTCAGACCTGAGAAGAACCGGCGAAAGAAACTCAGCGGGATTTTTTTTTTTTTTTTTATAATGTCAATTTATAATTTACAACAATAAACATATTCTTGTTATTTGAAACAGCCTGGAGGCGATCATCTCATTCCCAAGGTGTGCAGTCAACTAGAAAGTCATTAGAGCTGTAATATCTTTAGCACACAAACGCTCTTTAACGATTCTTTTGAATTTTATAATTGAATATTGTTGAACGTTTTCTGGGATCCTGTTGTAAAAACGTATACATTGCCCCAAAAAAGAGTTACTAACCCTGTGCAATCGGGTACTAGGCGTAACAAGTTTATTCTTGTTCCTAGTATTAATGGAATGTACGTCACAATTTTTGGGAAAATCATTTATATTTTGCGTACATACATAACATTATCAAAAACAAATTAAGAAGCGACAGTCATTATTTTAATTTCTTTAAATTTACATCTTAACGAATCTTTTGGGCCCAGGTTATAAATTGCACGAATAGCCCTCTTCTGCAGTACAAAAATAGCATTAATGTCAGCTGCATTACCCCAGAGTAGGATGCCATACGACATAATACTGTGGAAATAGCTAAAATACACAAGGCGAGCTGTATCCACATCAGTCAAAAATCTAATCTTTTTACCGCATAGGCTGCAGAGCTGAGTCTATTTGCCAATTTATTTATATGGGGGCAACATTGGAGCTTAGAGTCAATTGTCATACCAAGGAACTCTGTTGACTCTAATACATCTAATGCTTCCCCGTTTAAAAGTACATTCGCTTTGACACATCTTACATTGGGAGTAGTGAATTAAATACATTTTGTCTTTTTACTATTTAACATTAAATTATTGACACTAAAGCAATGTACTATTTCCGAGAGAGCATTGTTCACATCGTCATACATTAAGAGATGTCTTTTTATTTTAAAAATTAAAGAAGTATCGTCAGCAAACAATACTATCTCGAGTTTATCACCTAAGAGATGTGGTAGGTCATTTATATAAACAAGGAAGAGAAATGGACCAAGAATTGATCCTTGAGGGACCCCCACAGTAACCTGAGCCCCGGGAGATCTCTTTCCATTTACATCAACCCTCTGAATCCGATTGCTCAGATACGAAATCAGAAGATTGAGTATATAAATATGAGACAACATCACATACATTACTCTGATTCCAATGTAAGTAGCTAAAGCACTTGTGTTATGGAAAATCAGAAGTAACGACGGTACCACAAACACCCAGACCCAAGACAACATAGAAAACAAATGATAATCTACATTGACTCGGCTGAGAATCGAACCCAAGACCTCAGAGTGACGTACCCATGAAAACCGGTGTACACACCACTCGACCACGGAGGTCGTCAATATCAATAGTACATTTATTTTTAAGAAAGTTATACTGGCAATTAATAAAAATATTAAAATTCGAAGTGCATGGTACGTCATGTTTTCGAAGTTCAGTTGGCGGCAAAGGCATGAAAACGCGAGGTATGCCTCTCGTGTAGTTAGCGGCGTAGCTTTTGTCTTGTTTGTTATTAACAGCAATAGCTCGACTGCGGCGGAGGAACAGCAAGAAAGTATTGTTCGAATTGGGATTACAATGTAATATCTACTATCCATAAGAATTATTTACCACGTAGACTTCAATCCAGTACCCAGAAAAATCCATATTATTCTGGCAAGTATGTATATTATGTATTGAGACTTTTACTATGGAATTAATTACTTAATGTATACAATAAAGATTTGTTAAAAAATTCAAATTCAAATTTTAAAATTTAAATAAATTAATCAATAAAACTTTTTATTTATAATAGTCAAGAAAGCAACGACTGTCTTATTATATATAAAGAAGGATGCACACTTTCTTGCAGGTCCACGGCGTCGTAGCACGTCTGAGCCGTGTAGCGGGAGTGATTAGGCGCGCGCAGGCCTGTAATCACGCCTTTGCTGCCCGTACGTCTGCGCCGACGCATCTCTACCTCTCACCCCTCCCCCACATAACCCGAGGCGAAATATCATAGGAGTAAAAAACACACATACAACCTTCGCTCAGCCGTGCGTATACTGTTAACGACCCGACCTGTTCTCGACGCCGTGTGGGAAGATTTAGCGAATTTGAAATTCGATTGCCAGCACCAATGGTCCATCCATCACCCAAATTGATGGATTTGGGACCAAAAGGAAGATTTCGCGGGATGAAAGCGAGCCATTTTCAAGCGGTATTAATAAGCGATGCTATTATGGTGTTATTGTTTCGCATTCGCGGTTAAAAAGCTAATTAGTTGCAAATAACTTTGCTCATATCTTCATATCTATATAATGTAAACAGTATAATATCACGTTTTCATTGTTAGCCAATCGTGTCGGGTATTAGGATAACATGACTATCAAAGCGAACATATATTGTTACTCAAATAAAGGAATTATTTGTTTTGATATTAGGTCAAGCGTGGTTCAAACATAACTTCCCACTTTTGGAAAGTAAATATTGGGAATGATAAAGAAATACTCATGCTTATTAATGTTAAAGCGATAAAAAAAATCTTGACACTACATTTTAATAGCATGGTTTTATCAGTAAGGATAAAATGGACGATAAATATGGATATGAATATAGGTCGTTTATTTTTAACATCTTAACGCTGATCCCTTTCGAAGAAATGGTCAGGATTCTCTTATTGGAATCAGTTTTTACGATGAGGTGCCGCGTTGTCTGCCGACAAAATATCACGTTTACACTTTACTCCATGTAATATTTATGTATTACAAGTTGTACAACTTGATTCATTTGACTTAACATACATAATTAAGAACAATCTAACTTTTTTATATTTAATATTCTGTAAGTCCAAATTTACTGTGATAAAATAAATGATGAAGTAAAAACTTTTTTTGACGTTTTAAAATATCAATTAAAAATGTTAACATATTTTTTTTTCATGTAAAAGTCATATTTAATCTGTTTCTATTTTTTTGTACATCAGTTACAGTTACAAATGATTCTATGGCTTTGTAGTAGCCGCCTAATAATGATTTGCTTTGGTGGACCGCAGGACACCGATCTTTAGTGGCCTTACTTTATATTTATGTTGATATGTTTAGATATTTTATATCGTGTAGAACTATTATTCGATTATTCAATATTAGTAAAAAAGCATTTAAATTGAAATGATAGTACAAATAAAATTAGTAACAAAAACAACCTAATTTTAAATAAATATATATGCAAACTTTTTACATGTAATGTCAATTTTATTTTATAATTTTATAATCTTTTTTTTTGCATTCGAAAAAAGTAAAAACTTCTTCGTGTCAAACATTAATATTCTGTTTTCAAATTTAAGGAAAACTGAGTCGATTTTTTAAAAGACCCTGTATATGTATGGAATGAACTTTACTTTTGGTAGTAGCGGTGGTTAACAAGTAACTATGGTTGACTGTTGGCAGCAAAAACTGTCCGTTTACCTTCCTAAATTAAATAAAATTGTTAGGATAACGTCTACCTCAATCACCGATAAACAAATATTATAATATTGACCGGTGTTTGTCAGATGTCATCACCCGGATATGATTGTTTAATTAAGACAAGTAATATTGATCCTAATGAAATATGACTTGAATAATAATTAATGAGAGCTACAAATATGTTCTAAATCAAGTTATTAATTCTTTACAAATTCCTTTCCTGTTCGATCGGTCTTATTTATTTATTAATTATGTAGACTAACTCATAAATATGTCGAGACCAATTATGTTAAAACAGAGAATCCGTTAATACCGATACATTTTTTTTTTTAATTTATTATCCATTTTGTGCGTAAAATGTTTTGTGACATTTGAATACAGTTACATTTTCCTTTAATTTTTTTAATTATACGTAAATGAATACTAAAAGTTCAATAATTATTTTTTTAGTTCTTTATAATTTATAGGTAATTATAGGCATAATTATAATTAGTTTGAATGTTACGATTAAATGTTGCATTTTTTTAATGGATTTTGATTGAGTAGTAATTATAAATAATAAATAAAGTCTATAAATTTTATTTGTCAAATTGTCTTTATTTTTTAAATTATGGCCTTCCTGTTACGCGCTCACTTACACATGTTGAGTATGTTATCTAATAAACTGTGTATAAGGCTACATATACACTATAATAACGTTATCATATATGGAATTACTTACGCTGATTGCATTCAAATTTCATGCTACTTTTAACATAATTTTTTTATTCCTTCAACACACAGTGTTAGTTTCATAAATACATTAATAATTAGTAAAAAAATAATAATGACACACAGTAAATACCCAACTGGAAGATTGTATTCCATGCTGCCTCTATATGAGGTAGATAAAATTGTGATAGAATTTAATCGGATACAAGAAGGACGAAATAAGATATTTTCATCTACCATCGAGGTTGAGGTAAAAAAATCATCATTGTCAAGATTTTATACCAATGTGTGGTCATCATGCCTTCATTTCACTTGTGACTAGCAAGCAAAATTTTTCTCATACATAATAAAATAAGGCTTATAAAAGAGGCAGTTCTGACCGTGTCCTTTCTATCGGAAAGGTTTGGTAACACAGAAACTTGAATAATTTAGAAATTCTTGTTGGTATTTGAACTCGCGACCTATGATTGGGATTCATCTGTTCTATCAATTCCCTATTGCGTTTAATAAACAACTAATTAATAAAACTTTATTGATATAGCTTCAATAGTTCAGTACAGAAATCCTTCTTTTTCCGCCAACATGTATACATAGTAGAAAATTGGACTAATAATAATAAAAATAAAATATAATAATTTTGGTTAGCTAGTAATTTTTATGGTGGTAAGGCTTTGTGCAGGTCTATCAGGCAGGTATTACCCATGCATCATATATTTTCAAATTTCAATACTTACTATTTATGATTAATGTAAGCTTTGAAAATCGAGTAAGTCAGTTAAAACTAAATCCACAAATGACATATTTTAGTTCCTAGTTGGTGGCGCATTGGAGATGTAAACGATGGTTTCCTTGCTGTGCCAATGTTCATAAGTGGTAATGGCCACTTACCATAAAGTGGACACTTGACAATCTGTCTGAAAAAAGGTTTCGAAACCTACTAAAGTAGTAAAAGTAAAGTAAGAGCCTGTATATTTCCCACTGCTGAGATAAGGCCTCCTCTTCCATCAAGGAAAGGATTTGGAACATATTCCACGACGCTGTTCCAATGCGGGTTGGTGGAATGCACATGTGGCAGAATTTCGATGAAATTAGACACATGCAGGTTTCCTCACGATGTTTTCCTTCACCGCCGAACACGAGATGAATTATAAACACAAATTAAGCACATATATATAGTGGTGCTTGCCTGGGTTTGAACCCGCAATCATCGGTTAAGATGCACGCGCTCTAACCACTAGGCCATCTCAGAAACCTACTACCTACTATATATTTCCTAAAAGAAGTGAATAGTGCATATATTTTATTTAAGTAAGTAAGTGCTGTGAAGGGGCCCTAAGTAATAAATATCGGTTTTATTTTCAAAGAAGCACAAATCGAATCCGGTATCGTGACGGACACCGGTGTTATAAAATCGTATTAGAGTTTAGTCGGCACGAATTTTAATTTAAGTGAATGTACCTTGTTAATTAGTGCCTCTGTATTGGACGTTTCAATATCGGCGCCGTAGTTTGGTAGCTTATATTATGTAAATTAATGTATCGAAAAATATATATTATTAGTTCATGTCTGACCTATCGATTAAGACTTATGAAATATCTGTAATAATTCATTGACATGTCTTATGT
This sequence comes from Vanessa cardui, assembly GCF_905220365.1. Classification (NCBI taxonomy): domain Eukaryota; kingdom Metazoa; phylum Arthropoda; class Insecta; order Lepidoptera; family Nymphalidae; genus Vanessa; species Vanessa cardui. The sequence continues at coordinate 4,839,501 of NC_061123.1, read as the reverse complement.
CGGTCGACTCGGTCGTGACATGCGACGAGAAACGAATTTCAATATGTATACTATGATAACGTTTACATTTGTCGTTTACATTTTAATTAATAGCTCTTTTCGCCTCTTGAGAGTCAAAGAGAGAGTCAGTAGACTTTTAATCCGCTTAGTTTTTGTTCATAAATAATTCATCTTGATGACGATGACGGAAAACATCAAAAGGTTGACCACATTTATAGTTTTTATATGTGATTAGTTTTGCAAGCCATCCTGGAATTTCTTGGTACAATAAGCTTCAATTTACATTATTTTAAAAGAAGAGGAGGTCTATTTTCAGCTGTGGGGCTGTTCTAGATCTGGACTGTTAATAATTTTAATATTTTTTTGACAGTTTGACTCGTTAGTCTAGGGGCTAGATAATATAACAATAACTGATCTAAACAACAATTCTATTTTAACTATTTTGGTTATTTGGTGATTTTTTTTTAACAATACACGTTGTTAATCTTTTCTGCTGCTTATGTATGTAACAAAATTATAATTAGAACATTTATTCTATTAATACAATTACTAGGATAAAAGAAGTATTCCTAAAAAATACGCCCAATTCTATCTTTTAAACCATAAGCTATAATACCTGATAGATAGTATATTAATATATTTACTAAATACTTTAATATTTGTCCGCTATCACACTAGCAATAACAACAAAGTTAAATCAAATCAAATAAATTTTTATTCAAGTAAACTTCACAATGAAGCGTTTTTGAATCGTCAATAATTAAATACTACCAAAAGCCCAAAAGTCTACGGAATTCTCAATTCCGACGTCCAACTTGGTCTTGGCCAGATTATTAAGTATATTTAGTCATTGTAACTTAAAAACATATACACTTTTAAACCTAGACCTATTCAATTAAAAAAAGGAAAATCGATTTAATTTCGAATCGATTTCAATAAATATATCAATTTATAGTCGATTGGACTTACGTTCAAGTATATTAAATATTGCATATTTGCAAACAGGTGTTTTTTACTTAAATTTATTTCAATACCAATTATTGTTGTCAAAGATACAATAAGCAGTCGTGAAAACTGACATACAGACAAGGTGCAAAAGATTATTTTTAAATACACTATGTATTTTTCAACTATTTTGTTACTGACTGTTTTTAAAAAGAGATTATTTTTACGAAATCTCTCCTTCTTGTACAAATTCTCAAGGATTGCAAATTTTGTGTTATTAATACCTATATTATAAATACGACACTTATTCTGTCGGTCTGTCCCTTACGTAATCAGGGATTAACCATTGAATCGATTATGATTAAATTTGAAACGAAGCCAGTTTGAATCCAAAGACCGTACATAGGCTTTTTACATCCATTCAGGGGGTACTCTTACGTTTTGTGCAGACTGAACTCTACTTGGGCGGAGCCGTGGGTTAGTTATGTATATGTACATATCCTGCGATCTGCGAAATGCGACCTTTTTCAACTATAACGTCAAGTTTTTTTAATCTGTTTATATAATGCTATGAAATTTGTATTTTTAGTCATTGATCCTATATAAGATTAGAAAAAATATGTCATCACCCTATTTGCAATCACAGAATCATTCGGTTTCAATTATTTCATTAAAAAAATATTATTTTTTATACTTTATTTGCACGTTTTTAGTGTGTCTATATCAGTAGTCTTTCTGTAGTCTTATCGAAGCCAAACTGCTACAATTACCTATTTAAATATGATTATAATATATACTCCTACATACATCAACGCTTAAAGGTTAAAATAAAGGACGATAAACATTTCTTTATGAACGAAATTTATTTCATTTGTTTTGTTTTCATTCCTTTAAAGTTGTCAATTAAATAAAATGTTAAATTTAAAAGGTGAATTATGGCTAACGTTTTGTACAGTTATAGATTGCTATACTCGATAAAATGTAATAAAGAATCGATGTTTATTTATCTCCTTGCTTGCGCCGGGCAACTGCTCGTTTTACGATACATCTGCCGAGTTTCACGCTTGCTCTTTCCAATTTTCCATCGGCCCTTTCATACATCGTCATAAAACTTTATGTTTTCTAAAAGATTCGCCGTGATGTCCATACTCTGGAATTGGTCACGCCGTCTCAGAAAAGTTTTTTTTTTTTATTAGAACCGAATATGGTAACTACACAATTGAATTAGAGGTTATATTTGTTTGCAGCGAAAATAGCCATTGTCGTATGAGCTCGCAGGTGTCGTATGCAGCAAGCGACCAGTGCGTCACGCATATAAGTCGGCGTTGAATAATTCTTTGGAGGTGCTTATTAAAATATTTGTTGTTCAGTCGTTATTTATTTGTATATGTTAAGAAGCTTTGTGTCTCGCCGGCGGACATTCTTGCTGACGTAGGTGGCACGCTGGCCTGTGGATCTCTTCATGCAGCCGTGATCAGTTTCACTCGCATTGCAATTTTTGTTTTCTTAAAAAAAGAGAACTGTTTTTATGACATAAACGTATATAGTTAATCTTATATTTGTACTATGCTGTTGCGACGCTAACATTTGTTATAACGAGTTATATAAGAGAAAATTCTGTTAATTTGGCACACATTATTGCATATTAATTATCGCTTTTAAATACATTAAAAGAATTAGCCAAAATATTACAGATATAAAGGTACTTGTTGGAATCATAATTGTTTATTAATAATATTATATTTCTGTCAAATTTGTATATGCGATTTGTATCGTTTTTGAGTAAGTAATTTTACCTATCATTACTCCAAAATTCGTACCAGACTTAATAGTCCAGTATGAATTTTGGTCCAAATAAAAATCATAATTTAACTTAATATTCGATTAATTTTTATACTCTTCCTAACCTACGTCTATATACCATAAATAAATCAATTAGATAAAATCAATTAAACCAAACCTCCGTAACAGACTTCCACACGTCCCTTACATAGAACGTATCAAGTTGGGAGGAAAAATAAATGAAGCATCGCACCGCTCGAAGATTAACAGTTAAAACATTATGGACCATACCATTTTTATCTCCTTCGAATCTCGAAAGAGTCCGGTCGCCGCAGACGAACCGGCGCAGTGGGAATGGGACGAAGTAAACGCGAGGGAAAAGGATCACGCATTCGACCGTCAGAGGTCGAATATAAATGTGGAATGTTTATGGTTCTACCGTTTTATTTTATTCCCGCTCCGGCGATGTATTAAATATTGTTTCAATTGAAAGCGGACAGATCAGACGGTTAGTCTAATGAACAATAATAAAAGGTGAAGTTTGATTAAGTTCCATTTGCGAAGATATCACGATCTGAGATGTTGGTCGCTGATACTACCGTGTTACGGTATTAGGTATCGAGTCGATTGCTTTAATTGTGCATAAATAAAGTATAAAGCGCTCGATTCATTTGAACTGCTTCTGCACTAACACTTTAATATTTTTAATTGTACCACGTATTTTGAAATTGTTTTATGATGTCTATTCGCTTCTAAAATTAACATATTAATATAAATTCTACAGCATTTGCATTAAATTGTAGTAAAATGGAACATTCGTACGTTGTTTAAACAGTATTCTGTTTTAGTACAATGATGGACATGGAACAATGGATATAATCTTAGCAAGCCGTAACGAGTTGAAGGCACGTATCTGTATTTTTAGATGATGTCATCTGAGTTAACTAATTGATTAAATTAGAGATAATTTCCGATATTTATGATAATTTTATTTAAATAATATTGAATAGCGTATTATATCTAGAAAGATAGTTCGATTCGCAATGACTGCCCTGCAACCTTTTGGTGTATGTGTACGGATAGAAGTTGGAAACAATTACTGCCTGGCTTTTCTTTTTAGTATGCAAATGTTTTTTTATACAACAAACAACAACAGACTGAAAATTTCCCACTGCCGGGCTAAGGCCTCCTCTCCTCTTGAGGAGAAGGATTGGAACATATTCCACCACACTGTTCCAATGCGGGTTGGTGGTGTTTAATATATGTTCTAAATGTGTTAGCCATTTGCCACTTTGTCGGCATAAAAAAAATACATACGTAAAGTCTAATTTAATTTTCTTTTATTGTTTAATCACTAAAGTCATATAGATTAATAACGTCCAGAGAAGTAATTGTTGTCATATTTACGTTCACATATAGCCATTAAATTTTCACATATAGCCGAATGTAGCTGTACGACCGCCCGCGAACAAAGGCTTTGTCGCCACTGCTTTCAACTACAGCCGAGCCACTCCGCATTGTGTCGCGATTAGTCGCGGCGCCGGACGAATGTGTCGCGTGTTGTGACACTCTGACAACGTAGAGCACAACACAAGCGCCGACAGAGACACCGCTGTTTGCATTGTACTACGTGCCGTGACATATCGTTTGAGACCGCCGCCGATGCCTTACGATCTTTTATGGACCTGAGCTTTGTTGGCCAATGAAAGCGTTTACAGTTACATAAGATCTATGTACACACGTACCATTGTAAGGATGTACTGAAATTATGTTCTCGTATACGTGACGTCGCAAATGTCTGAAGCGATTTGCATTTGAAACGTATGAATAATTTCATTACAAAAATACGTTTACTGTTTACAGATCAATGTTAATGTACTGGTGCTTTCACAAAAATAACTTTTTCATTCAATTTTAGCTTAGAAGGTTCTTTGCTGAAATTTATATTCATCCTCATCAGCCCGTACCATAGGCATAGGCCTCTCCAAGTGCACGCACTGTGGTCTTTATCCGGCTACTCCCATCCAGCTCCTGACTGCCGCCTTGCGTAAATCGTCACTCCACCGTGCCTGAGGACGTCCTACACTACGTTTGCCGAGACGCGGTCTCCACTCTAGAACGCGTTTTCCTCAACGGTTGTCGGTTCTGCGACAAATATGACTAGCCCACTGCCACTTCAGCTTACTAATCCTAATAGTTTTTATTATCCGAAATTTATATTATAAAAACAGAAAAAATACCGCTATAATCTTAACGGATTATAATTCGATTAATCTATTTATTTGTTAAAATAATCGACTTTTTATAACTTCTTTGATACGATTTCATTTATTGGTTTGATATTTCTTTTAGTATTTTTATTTTGTGGATTTTTAACCAAAATGTATACCTAGTACCTATTTTTGTAATACTTAACGTACATATATTCAAAAAACTATACTTATATGAAGATGTAGCACATTTTGAAGAAGGTTTTAGTATATTAAGCATAGCCAAGCACAACAACGCTTACTTATTTTTACTTGTCGTTTATCAATAATAATTATTAAACGTCAAAAGTTTATTACATAATCCTTATTAAAAAATTGCTGCAGTTAAAAACTTACTGATACGCAGACAGCTACTTTTAGAAATACATAATTGTTACAAAAACACTTCAGTTTTTTGCTTTTTCCGCTTCGTAGCTTCGTATTAAGGATACAAATTAGTATGGTATAAAAAAGTCCCCTAATGTCTTTCTATGTTTCTACATTATGCAATGTTGTATTTTTTCACATAATTTAATTAATATGAATGTGTTATGTGCAATGCGAATGTGTTATTTAGGTAATTAATAAAGTGAACAGTGCGAAAATAATAATATTTGATATTTCGTTTTCCACCTATCTTTTTTTATTATCATTATATATAATAGTATAAAACAAAGTCGCTTACCGCTATCTGTCCCTATTTATGCTTAGATCATTAAAATTGCGGAACGGATTTTGATGCGGTTATTTTTTAATAGATAGAGTGATTCAAGAGGAAGATTTTTTTATATATTATATGGAGAATATAGTAAAGATACACTGATATTGGAAGTTTCAGATGCGATGTCGAAAATAAACACATTAGGTGCGCTTACATTGCAAACGCCGACTGAACCTGATCTATTACTATTATATTGCACCTGTGCGAAACCGTGGCGGGTCGCTAGCAACATATAAAAAATATCATGTATATATAGAGTTTTATAGCTCTTAGTTATAAATCATATGAAATAAATTACTATAAAATCATACTTAAAAAAATGTAGATACATTTAAAATGTATTCTTACAGTGTTGACGTTTTATGATTAAGTTAAATAACTCTCTCTTTTAATCGTTAAACAATCTGTTTCAAAATTATGCAATAATTTTTCAATACGAAAGGGATATAGTCCAGTAAAGTAACAGTTTTAGACTAAGTCCATCGGGCCGGATTTAGGGAAGGGCTTCCGGGGCTACTGCCCTGGGCCCTCCACATAAGTGGGGGCCACAAAAGTTTTCAGTGAGTTAACAAATACCGAGATATAGTCAAATTATAATAATCTTACTTCTTAATATTTTAAAAGTTACCGATACCAGTCAAGAAATACTTACTGATTCAAATTAATAAAACATTAAGCTAATCCATTAATCCATGATATAATTATTAGGATCTCCACGCTCCTGTTGGTCTAGGGCCTCCACTGCTTTGTGGCCCCAGGGCCTCCAGACCTTTAAATCCGACTCTGAGTCCATCCCTAAATACGGATATAGTGGGTTCATTCGACCACGATGTCTTGGTTTACCTCATTTTATAATCGTTTAATGTATCTGAATATTCCATGAAATCTTGAAATTGAGTTTAAATGAAACCCAACTGATTAAGTTGTAAAGTGCGCTAACAATTGGTGTCAGTGGAAATAAAATTTAATTAATCTCATTCGGTTAAATTATTAAAACGAATATAAGTATAAGATTTTCTTAATTTAATGCATTAAATGAAAACATAATATAAACAGTTGAAAGCATCATATTTTGACTAGTAAAGTCAACTGTTATTGCAACTAATTTTATTATTTTAGATAATAATGTACTTTGCTGTGTAACTTAATGATGAGTTTTTTGATTCTGTGCATACTTTTTCTTTACAGATATTTTTTTCTTTTCTTTTGTTTACCTATTATATATTTTAAAATTAAACTTTCATTGAGCATTGTGTGACTGATTATTGATGTATAATTTTATAACAGTTATGCTATTTTTGTGAGTGTATTATACACATAATTTTGTGTAAATTAACAAATAAATAAAATATATCTTTAACATCAGCAATTAAGTTGCATTGTAAAAAGAAAAAAAATTATTGGAGCTAGAATTTTATTTAAGTTATTTTTATAAGAATTTCAAACTGCAGCGGCAATTATAAGTCGTATTTCGGACCTATTCGTTTTTTTTACATATTTCTCGAAAACAGCTTGACCTATTAAGAACATTTACACATTTTTAATATTCCAAAAAGCTTTTATTGCAGGTACTACTTTTCTTCCGTGGCTTCACCTGCGTGTTGGTAGGTTGTAGGTTTAAAAATGGCAAGCCTTTTTCCTTCCTTGATGGTCGATCCAATATAAAAATACCAAATATCATGAAATTCCGTTCAGTTGAAATCGAAACAGACAGACAGAACTACTTATGCATTTATCATATTGTTATAGATTTAACAGTAGGAAAAGCCTTATTTTGATATTAATTATCAAAAGATTTTACAGATATTCAGCCATATGTAAAATTTATTTTATGGAAGTTTATGCCTCTGGGTTATTTTCGTCTTTGTCTCAAGATGAGACTAGCTTGAGCTTGAGTGATCCAGTGTAGTGTGCAGACAAAATAGACGTAAAAGATTTTATGTTTGGCGCAGCATTGACGGTGTATAAGATGGCTCATGTTTCTTTAATTCTCAAATTCATTGCAAATGTCATTGTAACTACATATAGGTAGTCTACGTTGACCACTCACCATCAGTCCATTTTCCTGTTTACTTTTTTAAATAAGACAAATTCGAAATTCAAAAATTCGAAATTTGAAATGTACATAACGTTTATATCCAAATAAATAACAGTCTTCGAAATTATTAAATACATTTTTAAATTTACATACAACAATAAAATACACAATAATCGCTGTTAGTTATTTCTAAGCACTCGAACGTGGAGTAATAAAAGATATCTATATGATTATTATCAATTATTTTATATTTATAGCGGTAATAACAGTTTCATTGATATTTGTTTGTGCATTATGAATAGGACCTATAGAAACTGAAAGTAGGTATAATTAAATATATAAATTAAATCTGTCTGATTGCGTTGAAATAATAAAAACATAACAACGGTTAACGCACATAATGTATTTCTCTTTACTACAATTACAATAAATTATATATCTTATAATTAAATATGAATCTTTACATATTTACAAATGCTGATCTAACACAAGTATCACAGTTTAATAAAAATTATATTAATAATACTTTTTTTATCTATTAATAAGGGAATATAATTGTTTTAATAATAATAATAAAATGACTCTTTTCTTCGTTATTTTTCAAATTGATTTTGCAGATATTTATCCTGAAAAAGAAAAAAATATATTTATACTTTTTGTCATGGTCACTTTTATTCTAAAATAATTAGAATAATAAAGTTTGTCTACGAATTCTATCCCTTGAACTTTGAACTATATTTTTAACTCTTGGCATCTGTCACGTAAGTGTTTATTTTGTATCTGTGTAATTAAGTTTACTAACAGACAATGATGAATAAAACATACTTTGATGTACCATACTATAATACAGATGTAGGTTATCTATGCTTAATACATTAAGGCTGACTGATCTACAATTGGGTTGGTTTGCTAATCATGTATAGCAAAAATCATCTATTACAGAATAATTGGATTTAATTGTACATTTAACATTATCAATCTTTCTACAGATTATATATTTTTTTAAACTGACTCATTATTTTTTACATGATATAACGTGGCGGCAAATGCCCGGAACATTCATATAAGACATTAAACTTGATTAATTTGTGATTTTATATGAAAAGTGTTGCGAGCATTCTTAATTTACTTTTATGCATCTGTATAGAAATGAATAAAAAAAAATTTGAATATTGATCAGTATCTATTTAAGTATTTAATATATGCAACTAACATTTGGAAAGTATTTATGAGAAATTAATTATTAAGATTTTTTTCGAATTTCCAATTTTTTTATAGTGTTTAGAAAATTACAACAGTGCTATTATTAGTACTGAAAAAAGCAGCTAAGTTAATTTCACCTAATTTTAATTTTTAATTCAAATATTAATTTCACATTTTTAATGACATAATAATATTGTTATATTTATTTTAAACGACATTGTTCAACTTTTCATGAATACAATTTGTATTGCAGAAATCTTTTAAGTAATAACTGTTAGCGTGTCTTAACTCTTCAAGAAGAATTATGGTAAGGGTAAGGTAAAATATGAGTATAAAAATGTTTTTTTCTTACCTTAATTAGGTCCACATTTTCACAGCTTTGAATAATATATTGCTGTAAAATTCTGAATTCCCACCGATGCTACTAACATTTACTAATGCACTAACACAGTATGATTAAGGCTTAATATAATTTGCCTTTATAGTTCCTTATAACTAAACCTCACTTCTCTTTCATAGCCACGATCTACCTGTTAACAAAGAAATTACATTTTATTTATTTATTTATAGTGACGTAATACACAATATTTAAATAATAACTCAGTCTAATTTTATTTGAAGTCATATTATTATGCTGAATTTCTTAAAATAAAGTAATAAGATATTTGAATAGTATTATTTTTTAAATTGATAAATTTATTAGCGTTTTGTATTAAGGAGAATATTGAAACTTCTTGAAAATTACTATGCAGAAATATTATAATGTTCCAACGTCATTTGCAGTGTTCCAATTTCGAATAAATGCCAATTGAAAATTTTAAATGGAATTTGCTGTTATACATATTTTGCTTGGAACGGAAGAAATTATGAAAATATTGTCGGCAGCATTACAATCAGTCTGGTGCTTACGTTGGCTCTGACGTTTTGAATTATATTAGGTACTATCATCTAAATTTTAGGTAAGGTAAGGCAAAGGTAATTTCTAGATGCGATTTAATTTTTTTTTGTTGTAGATTATTTATAAGTCCTTAAAATTAAAAAAAAACAGCCACTTGGCTTTATTTATTGTACGATTACGTAAGCTTTATTTGGAAACCTTCAATTAATTTTACACTGCCTCTATATTATATTATTAAAGTATTAACAATTACTATATCATATTATAAGACTTTAGAGAAGAGATTATATTATAATTTAAGACATGTCTGGATTGAATGATTATCTCAGATAATGTTACCCAAATGTGTGTATCTGCTCCATTGTAAGTCATAATAAATCCCAATGAGACTTCTTAGCACAAGAGATTGTTTTGTTCTTTGTTGCTATTTAATCTCAGGGTAATCGATAGGTTTTTTTATATGTATATATACAACATATAAATATACACAATAAGTGTGTATCAAAGTAATGTTGCAGTCATAATGTCGTATGATGACTTGTCTGTGTTTTTGTAGTGTATTTGGATGAATGAGTTACATTGAATCCGACAGGAGGCGCTACATTTGGAAATTAAAAAATACTCTCACTTGAACCTATCGCATAATTTGATATTATTTATAAAGTGAAACGTTTGAAAATAATTTAAATAATATTATATCGAGTAAATCACGCGTAACAGTTGTAGAGATGAAATGATTGTTCATTCAAGAAATAATTGAAGAGGTTCGAATAAGAATTCTTTTACACGGTAAATTAAGATATAAATTCCTCATATTAAAAAAATAGAAAGAATTATTTATATATATAAGTATAAGGAAGATCACAACAAGATTTCATAAAGAAAAAAAACGCCGAACCCTACCCTGGAACTTACCGAATAGGATAAGGAAAATTGTATGGTACGACAAAGTCAGATGTAGCATCGGCAAATTTAATAAAACCGATTACTGACGATTTATGCAACCAATAGAAATAGCTCCCTGTCGCGCCATTCGATTCTATTCGTCGCTATAGATTCTCGGGTCAGCTCAAGCCGAGCATGTGCATGTAAATCGACGTCAGATTGACGTCGAATTATATTAATTAGGTCAATTAATATTACAAGTTATTACCTTTCTTTATTTTGTTATGTAAAGAACTTATTCACATAAGAAATAAACAAGGATAATTTGGGAAATCTTACTTAATTCGGGTGTGATCGGTTTTACGAATTTGCCGATGCTACGTCTAAGTTGTGTCGTACAATACACTGAACGAGAGTGAAATATTCAATCGTTTGAGTCAAGAAATGTATATTACGTAAGTAGATGTAATAAGTCGTGTAATCAAATTAAAACTCGCTAGTCAAAATATTCTGCTTCAAACATTTACAAGGAAAATAATTAGTCATTTGTGTCTTTAAATTTAGTTATTATGTAAAATTTATACTGTAAAGCAAATAAGAATGATTTACACTTTTGTTTTTATACAAACGTACCTAAAGTTTTCTTGCGGATAATGATACAAAAAACGTAGAGGTCAATTATTGCTTTAATTCGGATTACGTAGGTTACGTAATCCGAATTAAAGCAATAATTTTCGCGTGCCTAAAACTAACTATGATTTTTAATAATGGGGTTACAAGGGCACAAAAAAATTGAACTAGATATTTAAATAGCTGTCAGTTGATTCTATTTAATTTCAACAATCGTGTATCGGATGAAAATCTGTTAGACCTTTGTATATCATTAAATAATATAAAACAAAGTCGCTTACCGCTGTCTGTCCCTATGTATGCTTAGATCTTAAAAATTACGCAACGGATTTGGATGCGGTTTATTTTTAAATAGATAGAGTGTTTCGAGAGGAAGGTTTGTATAATACATGAACAAAATATTTAGCAAACAGTGATAATTTTAGAAGTCTCTAATGTAACGTGGTAGATAAACAAACTCTGTAGTGTATTTAGGACCAGTACTGCACCCGTGTGTAGCCGGGGCGGGTCGCTAGTATGTCCTTTAGTATACCTACTATCTCGTAATAAAGTACTATCGTGGAATAAAATGCGAAAATGAAATGTCAAAATGAGTGAAGGCTATCTAAATGCCCCACTGTTGGTGTATTTAGACGTTATTACTATTCTCTTACTGTACAGAATGATACCAAATATAATTTTAGTATTGATGTCAAAATATCTCTTTTAATACTTTTTATTATTATTATTAATACAGATTGTTAAATTTGAACACTTTGTTTTCTAAGTAACTATCAAACAATGAGGAAGAAGAGTTTATTTATTTCATAATATTGCCAATTTTATGTACAAGACACAAGTACACTGAGCTCACGTCTGAACGTTAGGAATCATCTACCTACTAGCTATTATAGAAGGAAGGCGATTCCCAAACGCAGATGCCGAAATAACCCTTCGTTTTGCAGAAAATTAATATAGCAGTTTTTTTTTACTCTAAATTTATTTTTCATAGTACCTATTTGGTTTTTGAAGTCTTATTGTCGATTTGAGTCTAACGAACAACCTGGAACTTTGCGGTAAAGATGAAATAAATAGGACCAATGAGCAGTTTTTATTCCATCAGATTTGGCTTTTTCTGATTTTTTTTGTAACTCGATAACTAGGTATGGTAGTCATATGGTATTTACTTACTTTGCTTATGTCTTTCGTGCACAAGAGTTAGTACTAAGTTATAATTATTTCGTTTAATATTTTGAACGCAGCTAATTCGTTACAGATAAGCTTTTATGTTGTACTAGCTGTTAGTCCGCAGCTTTGCTGCCGTAGAGAATGCAAATTAACTTAAAATATTACATTGATGATGATGATGATGAAAGAGGTCTTACTTCTTTGTTTCCAACACTTTTTTTCCAATTAAAATCTATATATATACATAGCCTATGTTCTTTCTCCGGCTCTAGACTATTTGTGTACCAAATTTCATTTAAATCAGACCAGTGGTTTTAGCGTGAAAGCGAGACAGGCAGAATTACTTTTGCATTTATAATATTAGTATGGATTATATATTTCAACTGGATTTGGTCATTGGAGATTCAATAGGTAAATATTTAAGAAATTTTTGTAATATATTTTTAATATATTCTTACCGTTCATGAATTGAGCGTGTAATGTGAAAATTGACTGGTATCTCTCCAAGTCCAAAGGGGAGGCAGGCAAGATTGTTGTAGACCGGCTAGAAGTTCGGCGTGATATCGCTGCGCTGCCAGCAAATACGGCGTTGGAGGTAATGGCATTGGGCAATGCGGTTGCTGCACCATAGGAGGCGAAGGAGAGGACCGCCGGGGCTCAGGTTCCAGCAATGCATCTATTGTGAATGCTCGACGAGGTCTCGGCACGGTCGGTAGCAATGCTGCCGTGTCTGGTGCCTCCGTTGGCTCTGGGCTGAGTCTTGGACACAGATTAATATTCGGTGCGAACATTCCACCCGACATTCCTCCTGGATTAGAGTTCGCCTGGCGTGCTAAGAAAGCTCTGTTAAAAGTCGCTAGCGCCGCTAATTCTGCATTCAAACTATCCTTTTCACCTTTGTGCAGCTTAAATCGCTTTCGGCGACGTAGAAGTGAACCATTTTCGAACATGTCAAATGCCTGCGGGTGAAGCGTCCAGTAGGCGCCCTTGCCGGGTCTATCTGGGCGGCGGGGTACTTTCACGAAGCAGTCGTTAAACGAAAGGTTATGTCGCAGGGAATTCTGCCAGCGCTGAGTATTCCGTCTATAGTAAGGGAATCGATCGGTGATAAACCTATATATTTCTGATAGCGGCAGCATCCGCTCCGGCGAGCTCCAAATAGCCATCGCAGTGAGGGCGATATAAGAAAAAGGTGGTTTCTGATCGCCGTAGGACTCGCGCGTCGGCCTCGGCATCGCTTAGCACTTTTCCAATTCGAAATGTTTCGTTTGTCACGTCGGTAATGATATTTCAGGCAAGTAAGCAACACGTCTCTCACTGGTTAATATAAGATAAGGACTGGGCGAAAGAGCGAGAGTGCGTGCGCCAGGCGGGCGGGGCCGCGTCGCGAGGCCCGCCCTGCGCCGACTGCACCAATCGCTAGTCGTTCAGTTTGTTTGTTGTTTTTGTCGGCTCTGGACCCGTTACAGAAGAATTTAAATTGTTATCACGTTTACATTATACAAAATTTATTCGACATCGACACTTGAGCTTGTTACGAAATTGCAATGATTAAAGAAGTTGGTGCTTATTGATGTGAGAGCTGGAAATAATGATTGGAGATGAACTTTATTAATAGATGTGGGCAGAGCTTTATTTCTCATCGACAACAATTTCTTCAGAGTAAATTTCAAAATTGTAATAACTTCGTGATTAATTTAGATAACGATAATAAAAATATTATTTATTAAAAATAAGAATCATAATAAAATTTAAAGTATGTGAAAACGTAAAGTATTTAATTTTATTTGAAAAATAATTGTACCTAATTACCTAGGCATAGGTTGTATTATGACTAAAAAGTAAAGTATAATTTAATGATTTTGGTACACTTGATATATTTTGCAACTTTAACAATTAGGTAGGTACTATATTTCAGGTAGTGGCGGATATCTTAATTTACCTTAATTTGAAATTTTAAAGGATATTCTTTATAATATTAATTGGCTAATAAGCAAATGGCTCAACCGATGGTAAGTGATCTCCTCTGCTCCATAGGCTTTCGCACCGCAAAAATATAGTATAATACGTGGATACAAGATATAATGACCCTTGTGTCTATCGTACCTTTTAAACCAGTACAAAATAGTCCGATCTTGTTGCTTGGTATAAGAATATATAGTGGGTAGTACATATACAGAAGATCTTGCACAAAGCCGTACTACCAAGAGAAGTAAAGTATCGATAGAATTCAATGAACGTTAGCCTTTAAAATAAAAAGACTAAGGGACAATGGCATAAAATAAACGGTTTTGTGATACATTTGTTTGTGATCTATTTTACTACGGTTACAGGATGTTCATATGATAGTGTGATATTCTTGTGTTGCCATAACGATGTAGGTATTTAGTAATATTTGAATTTATTATGTTACTTTAATTTGCCAGTCAGAAGTAAAAGCTATACGCGAGGGCTACACAAATACGGGTCAGCACTATCTGACTAGTCTAGGATTAATTTTCTAAACACAATATTAAAAAAAAAGTCAAATTGTATTGAGTAATATGAACCCAAAAATGTAAGTTTATGTTCTTTACTGGAGACAAGAAAATTAAAATTTGAATGAAAAAATATATTTTTTAATCAATTTTTATTGTTTTTTGCCCCGAGCCTACCAATTTAGTAATTTTGGTACCTCTTTTTTTAATTTTGACGTGGGACATACCTATAGTGTATGGTAATGAGTTGGTCACTCTCCTTAGAGAACGGAAACTCTCGCTCGTGACTGAAATCCTAGCTAGATACCAATGCGAGATGGGAATGCAATACTTTTCTTCAAATCTCTTCAATTCATTTATGCCATAGCTTAGTATGCCTAGGTTTCGCAAATTCACAGTGACTATCATAGATTAATAAAGCTCTCGACCAAAGGCAACGCATCAGTTCGCTGTCAAATGTTGCTTATTTGGCCTTTTTCCTGTTATGGATCGAAAAGAGCATGGATAGGAAGGCACATAATCTTAAAGCAATATTATGCACTTTAAAACTACATTCTTCTAATATACCTTTTTTATATATCGGTCGGATTGGATTGGAGAGGTTTGATAACTTTTAATAAGAACTGGATCTTACTCAGAAAATACCAATGTGAGTGGGAATGCACTATTTATTTTCTAATTTCTTTAATTTGTTTATGCCATAGCTCAATAATTGCCATAGCTGGGTAAATGATCTCTTCCCTTTTGAGGATAAGGGTTTTAGAGATTATAGCATAAGGTACGCTGGTTTAACGCAGCTTGCCGTATACTTATATAGCAGAATATAATTCGTCACAGACAGTTTTCCTCACGATGTAAACACTTTATGTAGTATCGACTGTATGTTTATGTCTTTTAATTTCAATCGCCTCGCTCTCTAAATTGCTCGATTGGTTTTTATCTGTCTACTGATTTTGCGTCATTTATTATTTATGTATAAATACAAATACAGAATTGCGTATATGTTTATTTTTATAATTATTTATCCAATAATATGTAATGACTATTATGGCAATTTGAAAATAAGCTATAAACTATTGAGTAACGAATATTTACAAGTCTACGAAATGTTTTTAAAACTTTTAAAAAAGGATGCCTGGGGTCTGTTAAACCGTTTACTTGTTGCTAAAAGTTTAAATTATTCCTCACATAGGTATATCCAATGGTGGACACCGTTTCTAATAAAAAGAACCACCATATACCACCATATATATTAACATTGTTATATAACCATAAGAATGCCTTCATGTAAATGTCGTGAGGGAGTTTCGTGTTCCAATGATTTTCCAAAACTAATGTAGAACGTCGATTGATGCACATGTACTATATATAAAGGTATTTATTTATAAGGACATTAAATTTACAATATTTTTTTGTTTTATATATAGATAGGTAAATGGGAGAACTCACAAATAGGCCACTTGATGATAAGTGGTAACTACTGCCCATGGCCACTAGTACTGTAAGAAATATAAATACTTTTGTCATATTTCCAAAACAACATCAACCTTGGGAGTTAATATGTCATGTTAATTCTGTGTGTAACACTGGCTCACTAATCTTTCAAATCAGAACACAACAATATTGAGTACTGCTCTTTGGCGGTAGCTTATTTAATGAGTGGGCGGTACTTACCAATGCAACAAATTCCCAATTGTCACATCAATAGATTAAATTTAAAGTAGGCGAAAGTGCGAGGCGCTGGTCTTTATTTTCTATATATACATATTTATGTCTTCTTTTTTAATAATAAATATATATAACCATATACTTAACCAGCATTAGGCGTCCGCTTAATATTAGTGCAAAATTAGTTTTGTTAAAATAACGTCGCCAGCAGAATACAAATATTATATTAAGGAAGTAGGGTACATTATTCAATTGTATACTTGTTTTAAACTACGTTATGTACTTGTAATTTATTCAATATAAATGAACTGCGATAACGCAGTCGAATATAAAAATTTACAGTCCGGAAACCATAAGTTTAAGATTACTGACAAAATTATGTAGGTACTAGATACGAGTTTGTAATGAGTTTATATGAAATATAACGATTCTTTAATGAAAATGTATAGGTATATGAATAGTTATTTTTTTATTTGATTTTTAAAATATATAATTTTTCAAGTAATATTAAAACACTTGTCTGCTTCATTTATATGATTTTAGATTTGTTTTCTTATAGATATTAATGACATTTTAAGTATGTGGTGCATTATCTGTTATAAATAGGATTAATATAATAGGATTTGTGCAAGCCCATTTCGATATTCTTTCAATCCATTATGTTCGGGTTCAAAGGGGGATTGTGTATCTAAAAACACATGGGAGCTAACATGTTCATGTGCCTTATTTGCATTTGCAATTCGCTTCGTGGTTAGCCTTTAAGAAAAAACATCGACGTTACAGAGGAAGATTCGTGGTGGATTAGCCATGTAAGATGGGGGTGGTTTTAAGATGTGGATGGTGGTTTTGACTTATGAACACATATACGACATACGTAGGTATACGAAGTAAAGGCATATTTATGTACAATATTATGAATGTTATCGTATGATTATTTAGCTGTTGGAGTTAACGTATTTACTTTCCCAAAATGTATTATAATAACTTCAATAACCATATAATCTTTACGTTGATTTGTTTATTTAGTAGCTTTGATAGGTTCACTAAAAGAGTCAGGGCGTCACAGTAGCATGCGAAAGCTATCGGGTCGTATCTAGGGTAACGCTGGTTTTTTAGTGGATATTCCAGTGTACCTGGGTGCACTCGGCGTCTAGGCCATAGGGGAGTCCCACACTCCCCACTTTCATCACGTGGGGGAAACGCTTATCACGTTTTTCCAGCAAGAAAAAAGGTACACTAGAAAAACCTGTTTCACAGGTTTCTTAATATAATTTACTAATTATTATTACGATTTTTGAATATCACATAAAATAAAATTTAAGTGTTCTAAAACTAGAATTCTAACACATTTAAAATAAATCTAGATCAACCCAATTCTCTGTTTTTTTTTTTAATTTTATACGAATCAAAATGGCAGAATGATATATGTCCCTTGTTAAATTCGGAGTGCGAATCATTCACGTTAAATAGAAAGGGAAGTGACTTGTTCGCATCAAATGGCGCGTGTCACAAACGCCCCCGTGCCGCAAGTAACGACTCCAACTCTATGGAGGCAGAAACGATAATTCATTCCCAACAATAAATGTTTGACTGTCTATGATTTTTCGCAGATTTTTATAACCGTATTTGTCATAAAGGGGGAATAATTGTGATTTATTTGTGTTAGGTTACAACTACTTTACTTTGTGATAGAGCTTTGTGGAATAGTGGGTAGGTGCAACTAACACATAAAAAAATTTAGTCAAACAGGAGTAGGTACTCAGTAGTTGCGTGTTTCGGCTTGAATCCAGTGCTAGTGAGCCAGTGTACAGGTGCAGAGACATAAGTTAATTTCCAAGGTTGCTGGTCGCGTTGGCAGTTCAAAGAATAGTTACTGTTCATTACAGCGCTATTACCTATAAGTGGTGTTGACCACTCCCGCCTTCCTGTATCATAAAAAAGCTATGTTAATGAAATATTATGGGTATATTGGTGTAAATTGCAACGGCAAGCATTTAAGATACGCAAAACGCAAGAAATATTCACGAACAGAAGTATAAAAACAATCTAACTAATTGACAATTGAACTCAAAGCAAACATCACTATATTTCGACTAAGTACATTGAAAAGTACAATATGCTGTCATCAGATATCATCTTTCACTCTTTATGAAGATCATTGTTTTCTTTATTTTCCATCGAAAAATTTAATGAAATAAATAACGTATTTATACAATTTCAATATTTTTATTAAGGAAATATATTAACCATCGGAAAGCATTTCACTGGAATTTGAAAATTTTACATAATAAAAAAGTCGATTGTATAATTTTTCTATTTGATATTTATGGGTCGGTTAGTCGTAGCATTGACATGTACCTTAGTGGGTATCTAGTAGCAACGGTCTAACACAGCCGTGAGGTTATTGACCGAGCCGGCGTAAATTGATATATTAAATTTAATATCGATACAGGAGCGTCACATATTACGTTGCCTTGTAATTTCCAAAATCAAAGTAACTCCCTCACCGAGATTATTTGCAGCAAAGTACACGCAGGCCAAGGCGTATAGTGACAACGAAGTAAAAATATAGAAAAAATATAAATAACATAATGTGACATGATTTTATAACATTTCTTATACACAAATACTGGAAGAAATATTTTATAAACTATAACTAGCGACCCACCCTGGCTTCGCACGGGTACTTGATATATTTCGTTACATTAAGACCAATTTACATAAAATCATTATAAATTGTAGCCTTTGTGTTATTCTGATATATAACCTATATTGCTGTAAAATTTTATCAAAATCAGTTAAATGGTTATTTTCGTGAAAGAGTCACAAATATACATACATTTATTCTCACAAACTTTTGTATTCATAACATTAGTAGGACTAGTAAGATTATTAGGATGATTATTATGTGAAAATGATAAACCATTTTTTCATAGATTTCGACTGCTGAGTCGTTTTAATCATTATTTCAATATATGGAAATTTCGCTGTATGAATATCACATACTTAAATTTGTAAACTTTTAAATTGTAGAAGTAATGATAAAAATGTTTTTATAGTTCGTGCGTATTGAAATAACGATTAAAACGGCACAGCAGTCGAAATATATGAAAAAAAAAATACATAGCGCCTTTTGCAGGAACAGGGACGATATATATCTTAATTAATATACATGTATCTATATTTTAATGAATAACCATTTTTTTATTTTTCTACTTTAATCTTTAAGTTGTATTGTAATAGCCGTTTTATTAACTTCTACAGTTTATTTATTTTGATCAATATTGAATACTGTGCGATAACTAAATTAAATTATATATCAAAATCAAAATAAACTTTATTCAAGTAGGCTTTACAAGCACTTTTGAATCGTCATTTTACAATTAAGTGAAGCTACCACCGGTTCGGAAAGTAGATTCTACCGAGAAGAACCGGCAAGAAACTCAGTAGTTACTCTTTTTTAACATTTAAAAAACAAAAAGTCATGTTAATTGAATACAATTATTTAAATTAATATATCCTGCTTGGAAGTCAACAAGTATTAACTTCACGCTTTTTTATCATCTATAAAATCTTGTATCGAATAATATGCTTTTTCTACCAATGTATTTTTACAAACGATTTGAATTTACTAAACGGCAAAGTTAAAAATGTCTGCGTAATTTTATTATAGAAACGGATACCTTGCCCCAAGAAGGATTTATTGACTTTGCGGAGTCGGAAACTTGGCGTTATAAGCTTATCCTTACTCCTAGTGCACATACAATGATTATCACTGATTTTATCAAAGTGATCAATGTTACTGTGAATATACATAATATTGTTGTAAATATATTGCGACGCAACAGTGAGTATTCCCACTTTGTTAAAAACATCCCGAAGAGAGTCTCTAGCTCTAAGATTATAAATAAACCGGATTACTCTCTTTTGTAAAATAAAGACAGAATCAATATCTGCAACGTTACACCAAAGTAATATGCCACATGACATAATACTGTGAAAATAACCAAAATAAACTAAACGAGCGGTATCAATATCAGTTAGTTGTCTAACTTTTCTAACCGCGTATGTTGCGGAGCTGAGTCTTCCTGTTAGGGATGATAAATGAGAAGTCCACTGAAGTTTGGAATCCAATTCTATTCCTAAAAACACCGTAGTATCAGCTACTTCAAGACGATCACCATTTAAAGATATATTATAATTTTGCTTGCTAACATTGGGTAGGGTAAAAACTACACATTTTGGTTTTTGAGCATTCAAAACTAAATTATTTACTGTAAACCAATTGTGTATCTGTGACAATGCACCGTTCACATCGTCATAGTCACTTTTTTTTCCTGTCAACCTTAAAAATCAGCGAAGTATCGTCAGCAAACAACACTATATCACAAATTCCCTTAACATAGAAAGGAAGATCATTTATATATACTAGGAATAATATCAATTTATTATTTCCCATTTTCAAATAATAAATATCAATATGGTTACTGTAATCGTAAACTGGCTGATGTACGTAGATCATGTAAAGTTTTACGATTCAGTAGTCTATCGGTTTGAGGTTACACTTACGTTTTTATCAGCATAAGACATATTAGTACCTAATAAAATTAAACATTTATACTTTACTACCATTAATTTAATATGAATTGATTGCATAAGTCGAAATAAAAACATGATTTAAAAAAACATAGGATAAATCCAAGGAAGCAACACTACATTTTCATTTAATTAATAAACGTTTTACAATTCGTCTTGTGCTCTGATGAAGACAAGTACCAATGTAACAAAGAATCATAATCAAGAAGTGTTGTATAAAATCTGTCACATGTAAATCCACCATTGAAGCGCCGTTATTGAATAAGCTCGAACCTTTTTCCTCAAAAGGAGAGGAGGTCTTGTTTAGTTTTTTAATTTGCAATCTCTATTAATATTTAGTAAAATGTTTCATAAAGTTGTCTTATATTTTCGCGATTATTACACATTGAAATAAAACTAGTTTTAACGGATTTAAATCGCGTATATTAATTATTTCTATCATTCCGAAGTTTCGAGCACTTTACAGCGTTCGTGGTCACGGGTAGATTGTTTGTTGTTTTCATGTATGTCAGGTGTAACAAGAGATGGTGAACCTGAATATATAAATATACTATATACATGCGTTGTCACCCTTGTGATCTAGGTAATATGATACATCTCTTATTTTCTTGTTTAATTGTCTCTGTGCTTATAATAACATTGCAAAATGCTTCTATTGAATACTGACTATGGACTTTGGTTTACTATTTAAATAACGTTTTTCGGAGAAATGAATTCGTTCGACTATTTTACCCTGATATGTATATTTTAATCCTTTTATGTAAAACATGTTCACTTTCTACAAAAACCCATAATAAGCGCCTAATGCATTTTTATAGTACAAAGCAATATAACAAATCATAAAACTCATGTGTGTTAAAATATTATAAAAAAAATACAAAATATTATTTTGTAAAGTAATTTGAACCTTGCAATGTAATACTTTTGGTTTATTTTCGTTAAACACACATTTAGTTTGTGACACAATTACGAATGCATTGTGCGAATTACGTTAGTTACGCGTAAAAATTTAATAATACGCCTGTCATGCAAGTTTTAAATACGACAAAAAAATATATAGGGGACGAAATTTAAACCAATTAAACGGCTGAAATATTACAATGACATTCATTAATAATATTGTACCATTAAAATATCAATTACAAAAACATTTATTATTGCATAATGACTAAATAACGAACGAATATCCTTTCGATTTCGAACAAGGATGGATACTAGAATATTTCTCGTAAATATATATATTTACATGCACTCACGGCAAGATGAAGGTAGATTCCGTTTAAATATTAAAAAATGATTTCGTCAGTATAATACATATTTTTTTCTTTAGTATATAGTTTTTTTAATTTCTAACGTTACTTAAATATAATTACATATGTATAGGAGAAGGTGATAATGTGGCCCCTGCAGGTATGTTGGCCCCCTTGCGTATTTAGAATTTAGATTTAGAATCGGGCCATCTAGTATAATATACGTGCAACACGGGGCTCTTGTGACAGCTACCAAATAGTAACTATCAAATCTGTGAGACGGCCTAATGTTCATTTGTTATTTGGAATAATATATAATGGCTATATTACCACCTTCTCCTATATATAATTAATACAACCAGCCTGAAAGTAAGTCTTGTATTGAATTATAAGCGTTTTTACCAATATATTTTTTACAAATGATTTGAATTTATAAAACGGCTAAGTTAAGCATATCTGCGAAATTTTAGTATAGAAACGGATAACGGCACAAAGAAGGATTTATTGACTTACGGAGTTGGCAACCTGGCTGTATGAACTTATACTTACGTCTTGTGCACATGCAATGATTATCACTGACTCTTTCAAAGTGTCAACTGTTTCTGTGATTATACATAATAATGTTGTAAATATATTGTGACGTAACAGTGACTTATCCTACATTGTTAAAATATACCGAAGAGAGTCTCTAGCTACAAGATTATAAATATATATATATATAATATTGTATTGAGTTACTAAAATGTTAATAATTTAATACAATTAATATTTATCTATTAAAAAAAATATGCTGTCTAAAAATTCGGTGTTATCATATTCGATGCTTATGCTGTCAGCGCACTGAATTAAGTTTCTGAAGTTTCTGAAATCACTCGTGTCAGTGATTATACTGGCTCATTCAAACAACATTACAAATCACATCATAAGATAAGCACTTTTGTTTATTCGGTACACCTTTCCAAGTCTATAAACCATCACCATATGGTATGAAATATATTAGAATATTTCTAAATAGATATCATTTCCTCAAAGACGCCGTCCGATGTATCCCATAGACGCAATCATGGCACTCCGGCATTGGCTAATTACAGCTTTGAAGATGCCGCCGACACACCGACAGAACGCCTCCTTGTTATTAAGTGTGAATTCTACAAATTGTTCACAAATATTTGCGTCTACCTGTGTTTTTTTACCACTTGTGTTATTTGCCGTGACTGAATCAAGGACGTCATAAAAGCTGCCCGATTAAACACGGTGGATTAAAAGTATCTACTAGGTATCTCCAGCTAATGGATTTACAATGGGAATCAAATCGAAGATATTCGAGCGTGGCAGATTTATTTTATTTTATACTAGTTTAAAGTACAGGTAACTTACTAACGGCTCTTTAAATCATAATTCGGGTTCAGAATCACTGAATACGATTAAGCTGGCATTCAAATAACGTCAAGATAAAAAATGCCACGTATTCATACTATTGGAAGATTAGAGAAGGGAATGCTGAATTTTGATTTGTATGAGAAAATAAATTAGGGTTTGTATGAGATTAAACACACCGGAATGCATCTGATAAAGCATTACATTACGATTCGACAGTACAAATACTCTTGAAGAAATTACAGCTGTTGTTGGTAGTTAACCAGCTTCAGGCCTTAAATTCTAAACCGATGAAGACTGAAAGAGCTCCGTCTTCAATAAGGTAAAACTATTCATAATTAGAGTTCTACTACAAATCAAAATAATTTTCAAGAAGTGTATTTTGCGTAGACTGCTATCTCATTCGAAACCAGTTGGTATAGTTTTTTATGAACCCAGAATGGTATTTAACGTTTATCCTACGCTTCAGCATGTTAATTTCTACGTCTCATATAATGTCCTGTTTATTGAGTGTAAATAATTGAGTTTGAATCAACGCCGCCGCCTTCACCATCTGCTCGCTCGAGTTTTAACACTCCTTTCAGATTTCCCACTTAACTTTAAAGTACTCATAAAATTTAACGTTCGATCATCTGATAAGCAAAATTAAAACCTATTCCAATGTATTAAAACGAAATATTGATTGATTGTAAAATCTTTGTATTACTACCAAAGGATTAAAAGAAACTTAAATTTTGTTTCATTGATAAATTTAAATCAATTTTGAGCTCTTTGTGGTGGATATAGAACTTATATTTGTTTGTAAGAACGGTGGTCGTATAATTTCATGTATCTCGTAAGTCGGTTATTACAATATTTGTTGTTGGAGGTTATTTATTTGACTAGTTGACAGCGCTGCGTCGTCGGCGTCGAGTGTAGCTGACGGTGCCGGTGGCATTGATCTCATTACCTCTAAATAGCCGATAATAATGTATTTAGTCATTATAACATATGTAAATTGTCCTCTAATAAATCATTGTTATTATTTGGTGGATATTTTTACCAATTAGATCTATATGTGTGTAAAATTTTGATTTAATTAAAAAAGTCTTTTACTTTGGTAGATAATGTACAAAATTAGGTAATTGTTTTGAAAAATCAAACTAATTAGGACATAGAAGGGCGGAAGTGCAGCTGATTAAAAACAGAAATTAAACGAGCTATGCGCATAAATTCATTACAACGCGTTGCCAGGATAGTCTGCCCTGAAGCGTTTGTGGTTATTTTTCATATAAATATACAATTTGTTAATACTGACGGGCAACACATGGCATGGCTCGAGGCGGCCAGGTTTCGAGGGAGGGAAAGAAATTAAATTAACTTTAAAGTTCAAACGGATAACGTACGTTGACATAATCAAAATTATTTACGAAATATCTAATCTATAAGTCATAGATAGAGTTTTTGTATTCACAAAATATGTTCCAGTAATTAATTAAGAAAAATAACGATACCGGAGTACGGCCAGTAGTGCTTGGCTGTGATGCTCCGCGCCGAGTCCGGTTATTACAATCGTATAAACTACGGCGCTCTATCTTGATCTGGAGATGGTTGCATTATACAGTACAAAAGTGCGATAATCTCCTAAAAGGTGTTCGCTGTGTTATAGATAATTAATATTTAGGCCCGACGAAGCGCCCCGCGGCGCTTGCGCACCGCTCGCCTTTGTACCGCGCCGCCGATCGCCGCATTTGTCATGTTAGCGCGCACCAAAGGTGTGAATAACTTTTTTTTTCTAACCATTATTAATGACAATGATAGAAAATATTGTTTTTTGTTACAACAGTGTTGATTGTTGTCAATTAGTTTTTTGTTGTATCGCCTGTTCTGATTGTAAGCGTAGCCGATCGATTCTGATTTGAATTCAATGTTTGGATTAAAATATAGCGAGGTTGATTAAACCTTTGATATGATTGACTGGCTCTTTGTATTGATCGACTCTTACTAAAGTCACAGAGAGGGCGTCTCCACACAAATAAGTATCGAAGAGGAAGGTAGTATTATTTTTCTTATATTTCTATAGCCTAATTCTCAAATAATTTTGAATGCTTCCAAAATATAAAATGGCCTTATTTTTCTTATGAATAATAAAAGATCGCGTGTACATTGCTATTAATAAGCACGTGCGATGAATTTTAAAATTAATCCGATTCAATTCATTGTTCCTTTCAAAGTCTTGTTCCAATGTTATTCTTGAGAGAGCTACTTGTTTTGTTACTTAAAAAATGAGTCGAATCACGGAGCCAGGGAAAGCTCTCAATCCCGCCCCTCGAGAACAATGAATAATAAGCAGTTACAACGTCTATCCATTTTCTTTTTACCCCCGCGGTACAAAGGACGTGAAGAGAATGGTTTCGATTCAAATTTAAATATTTCAAAAATATATGAAACGAAAAATTAAGGATAACAACGTTACGTCTTTTAACGAAAGAACGTGTAAAATTTATAACGAAAAAATATTTTTGCAAAAGTAACAATAAAGTTTGTTATTAGCTTGTAGAAAAATGATTTCCTGTTGGGCTAAGATCAGCAACCAATCCTATAGAGGAGAATGTGTTAGATCTTATTACACTGCGAAATTGAAATCTACTAAATATTAATTGAAACATTAATTAAAAATACAAAGGATATCAATTTACGAAACCTTTGCAACAATTGCAATCGCGTACTATCTAGTCTAGTTACCAAATAAAGATAATTTATCATTGATTGAATTCACTGTTACGAAATAGTAGAACGTTGTTATACAATAAATCAAGGTAGCATCCTGTGATTATTTTTCGTTTATACTGAAACAATAGCTATTATGTTCACGTAATGGATTCTTTTTACCATCACGGCAAAGTATGGCTTCCGGCGAATGTGGGTCAATTTTATATGATTCCCCTTAATACATATTACTATTTACTTATATAGTTATTTATGAATCTTTTACGGATCTTAAATATGACAACAATAAAATTACGTGTCATAGAAATGCAAAAGTACTGCACAATTATATTTTCATACCTTGCGATGGTATGTTATTATTACTAAAAAGGATAATTTTATGCTAAAATGCTTAACCTGTAGTTACACTGGCTCATTCAACCTTAAAACTGGATTACAACAATACTAAGCATTGTTGTTTGGTTGTAGAATATATGATGAGTGGGTTTACCAAGTAGAGTTTATGTTTAGAAGTTATCTATTGGCAAGTAAATTGTGACAATTATATATTAATAGCGTAAAGTAATTTTTGCCCCATTGATTATTATGGAACCATAGCTGCACATAAAATATTGGTTATAGTTTTCGAAAGTCACTTGGTTGTGACTCACAGATGTGAAGAAAATGAAATAGGATTCTTGAGTGTAATTTATTAAATAATTAATTTGAGAGAGAAATAATGTATTTGACATTAAAAAAAGTTCTATAAGTTTAAAATTAAATGAAATCAAAACAAAAACTATAATAGGATTTGAAATACTTAAAAAAATCTTATGAAAAAACGCCTATTTACGCTGGCGACCGACTAGTGCACAAGTACATATATATTATTGCTTTATTTATTTTCAACATATAACTTAGACTGCGATCTACAGATAAAGATCTCTTCTAACTCAATTAATATAAAAATAATTGTAAAAAGACGAGTAGGTACATATTAATCATATATTTTAAACAAGAGTCGATTAATCGACTAATGAACCAGCTACACGCTAAGTGTAGTTATAAAATGATTACCATAAATCGCCATCACAGATCTCTGTGAGATTTTCCAATGAATTAAACATGTTTTCATTGTGAAGGATCAGGGAATGGGCGTGGGGTGCGGCGGAGGCGTCAGTACTATTAACGAACTTTGGAGATAACATCGGCCGACAAACTCGATTAGCGGCTCGAGTGGTTTTATGTGTCCGTGCTCTAAGTCTTGTGAGTCAGCGATTATACGCGAAGCGCTAACGGCAGGTATGGAGAGCATTTTGTAATGTTTAACAATGCGAACTACTGGTATTTTACGATTGCTAAGCTGTTAATTAAGATTGAATTATACACCGCCTTAGTTCATGTTAGACGTTAGATAGGCGAAATCAAATCGAAACGGCAAGTGAAATATAAATACCTACATCCGTGAGAATTCGTAGCAAAATTGAGGCTGTCTTGTCAATTTGATCACGAAAAGCAAATCTCTGTGTATAGATTTACGAGCGAGTAAATTACATGAATGGACAGCAACGCGGCGATAAAAAACGTACGCAACACGCCGTATTGTTATTTCCAACAAACTAAGTATTTCATTCATGGTTAGACACAAAGCCCTAAATTCCATGGCTACGTGCAAAGACGAATATCTACTGGACTTTGATTGTAATATTGCACGACTGGCGTCATTTTTGTTTAAAGTCATTCATTAATCTAGATAAAATTAATTCATTATAAATAAAAAAAAAACAATCTTTAAAATATGATGATAGCTTAAAATTAAGGTATAACTCTATGTGCTATAAGTTCCCTGTACGACGGTGTCTTGTCACTTAGACTAGACTCTTTGTTGTTACCGACTATTATCAGCATATTATGGGAAGTT
The DNA here is from genome assembly GCF_905220365.1 of Vanessa cardui. NCBI lineage: Eukaryota > Metazoa > Arthropoda > Insecta > Lepidoptera > Nymphalidae > Vanessa > Vanessa cardui. The sequence continues at coordinate 4,811,006 of NC_061123.1, read as the reverse complement.
GAATATCAAAACAACTGTCTAACCTGTTCTATGTTCAGCATTGTATTATTTGCATATAAATACTTAATTTAATTAAAAGATTAAAATTGTAAAACGAAATGCAGGCGCGGTGTTCTTAATATATTTATGAATAATTTACGTTTGAATTTATTTATCGCTATCTCCATATTTATAAAGAAAACTGACTTTTAGTATAGGTTAAATTACAAACTATTCTCTTAACTCGGTTGAAGTTAATTACATTTGGCCCTCTAAACAAAGCTTTGTCGGTAACTGGTCTCAATAATTCATATAAGCGCGTAAACTCCTCCGAAATACGATGCGCGTAGACGCATCGGCGCAGAAAGAGAGAGACGGCGATACATGAAAGAAAGGAAAAGCATCATCCCTACGGCATTAATACAAAATGTTTATAGCTGAACTTCCTTTTAACTTTTTTTAAGAGCACTATTTCAAATATTGTTTTAATTGATTGCCCGCAGACCATTTGGCGGCTCGGAGCGGCAGCGGGATGATACTAATTATAGGGGATGTTATTGTTCTATATTAATATGAATCTGAGGAACGTACGTTTCTTTTAAATTCTGACAGTTAAAATTATTAACAAACACCATGTTTACATTGAATCGAGACGGACAGCGTAGTCTATAAAGTTTTTGTGTAGACTCAGTAGGTACCCATTATAAAAACAACGCTTAATTGAAGTTACGAAATCAATATTTAACATGTTGATGTACAATTTTTCAGACATTGAATATCCAATTATCTCTTGAATATGTTTATACTACATTACTTACTATTTTTATAATAGCTGACTCGACTATGGCGACTCTACTGGCCGAATCGACTAAGATTTAAAAAATGTTTGACGTGTTACGGTTGATATGAAGGATTCTTAGGTATATAGTGATCTCCTTTTCCTTCAGAGTTCGGCTGATGCCTTATTTATTTATTATCATAAACAATAATTAGATGTGTAAAGTAAATGATAGAGTACAGCAGAATTTATTAGCACATTCGTTTCTTGTTATCATAATCCAATAGGATAGCAATGTCACATGGCCGGAGTGTCGCAGCAGTATCATAATCTGTGTAGTTGCTTTCTGAAATAAAAATGACTTTTTATTTGTTAGTCCCGGATTTGAACCCAGGGATATAGAACCATATAAGCTAGCCGGTAGCCCATCGCGGCGATCGCGTAGTATAAGACATCCAAACACACATAAAATGGTTTAAACAAGAGAGAAAACACAATCATAAAAACAGCATTTAGCAAATACATCTGTAATGTAACAATAGTGAACAGTAATTGATCGTAAACCAGCGAGCGCCCGCATCGCGCCGACCGCAGGATTCCATTGTGCTTTACGCGCCACTATAAACTCAGCCTCAAAATTTGCGTATCAACGACGCATTTACTTCTTTACTTTTCCTTAAACAACTAATATCTAAACTAAAGCTAAAAATAACTGTTTCTGTGACTACACACACGAGTCGATTTAATAATATAATAATCCTAAACGTATAGTTTTTTTTTTCTGTACATATGTCCACTATAATTTAGGTTATTAAGGTAAAGGTTCAATGTTATGAATGATATTTATTTTAACAAAACTTGAACTTAAATTAAAATATTTTCACATGTTAGGAAATAAAAAAAAAACTAATTAACCCCAATTTATATTTTAAAAATAGAATACTTGTCTTTGAAATAAGTATGATTTATTTTTTGCCATTGATCGGAATAAATGATTGAAGTGCAGTCTTTTGTGTTTATCGATGAGATAGAAAGCGTTACTTGTATCGGGCTTGTAAGTATATTGAAACAAACGGCACACGAGGTGGTCTGATCGTCAATCTAACACTGGTATGTCACGGCCGTCGGACGAGCGTGGCGAATCCTCGACACACCTTCGTTTCCATTGTGATCCAGTTGCCGCATTGATTTTGGGATCCATTACTATTATGTCTAAAGCCGAACGCTATTGTATTTGAGAAAGAGTTTACATCGGCATTCATACTACTGCTAAAGAATAGAATTTTAACGTATTTTTATGCAATATTAGAATATTTTAATAGAACCATAAGTTATTAGGAATAACATATATATATATATATATATATATATATATATATATATATATATATATATATATATATATATATCATTTTGCCAATATATTTGTGCCAAAAGACTCGATTTATTTTTCAAGCAAACACACTAAGCATTTACGTATACGTAGTTATTAAGAAATTATTTGAATCATTAACTTCGATTCCAGAACTGGACTCTATAAATAGAAAGAAATCGTTGTATATTATTTAATAATAATCGATAAATAAAAAAAAAAATAATAGAGATGATTTGCTATCTCAATAATTTTTCTATAGGAAATAAAATAAATACCATTCAAACAACGTACCTATTGATGGCTCGGAAATTCTTAGATATGTTGTAGGTATACCAAAAAAGATTATATGAGACTTGGAGAATCATCCAAATCGTTCTAGGTAGATAATTTAGATTAGAACACCTTCATTATTATACGAGGACACATCGTAATGACAGTCCTATCAGATTTAAACATTTAGATATTAGGCAAAAGATTCAAGTGCTAATATATTTTTCAACATACCAAACGATGTGACCTTACTTTTACAAAGAGATGTCATTAGTGTTCACAAAGGTAACGGTAAGCAGAGCTAACGTACTTTTCGACCACACATGAAGCCTCATTAGGGTCAAGATAAGTATTTTGCCAAAGTAATTATTCGAATCGTTAATGAATTCAAATAGTCGTGAATAGAAGTCGAACTAATATCATTCCCCTTTCATATCATTCGAAGCACTGTTTGCTTACCACGATTCATTCCATTAAGTCTTGAATAAACTCATTACGAGTGAATAAGACTGCCCGCCGAAAGGCTCCTTTCAAACGATATTGAACCGCATTATCCGCATTTATTCCCAACCTTGATTAGTACCATATCATTTAGTCCTGTTGTAATTATAATTCTTCATTCGAATGTCAACTTTATTACTACGGTTAGAAGAATCAAATTATCTTGTTCTAATCCGTTGGCGGCGCTTTTGACCGCGGCAGATGAAAAGCACCGCGCGCGACCATTTATCATTGACAAACACAATTGTATTGGGACACGGTTCAAGAAATTGGACAAACAAACTGGAAATTTGATTTTTGTACCATCGCGGTCTATATAACTACCTGTTCTATAATCGCTTTAAAGGATTAATAGGAATAGCTTCTATTGTTGCTTCTTGATTTCGTTTTGTATTATTAACTCTATTAATCCAAAAATATTGCATACAAATCCTTTATTTACGATTCAGAATATACCTGTGTTTAAATTAGCATTGAATTAAATTTTATTCTTTACTTTTATAATATATATACTAATTTTACATATGCGTAAATAACTTTGTTTATTTGTATGTCCGGCTGTTACTTTTTCAAGAACCAAATTAGATGATTTTCAAGAAAATACTTTTAGACTTAAATTTGTGAAACGAGTAGGACTTTAAGGTTCTGGTTTCCTTCTAGAAGTAACCACATTTAATTATATTATTCTCAAAATAAAACTTGTTAAAGAGCCGTAGTTAGTTATAGCACTTACTAATATTACTGAATTACGCAATGAATGCTGGGTGAATTTGAATGCAATTTGGAATAGATCGTAATTCATATCTCCAATATATGCTGTTTTTATACAAAGGCATTATCTAAGACCTGTTTCAGTATATCACACTGAAGCTAGTATAATATTAAATATGTACATACTTTTTAAATGATAAGTATCAATTGCAAGTATTAGAGCAGCCAACAATACGTTATTGTCTTCCGTTGGGATGGGTCAATGTCACAATTGTCAATGATGGAGCCATTCTTTTTATAGCCAGTGACAATGGCATTTTTCAATTTCGGTATTTTTATTAAAGATTACCTTTGCCCGCGACTTCGTGCTACTTTGAATGTAACAAAAAGTTATTGTAAATAAACTAATTTACTTTTTATTTCATCAGCTAACTGCCAGTAAGTCCTGTCAAAATCGGTCCTGGCTAGACCAGTTCCAGAGATTAGCCGACACAAACAAACATACAGGCAAAAATAAAAAAAAAATGTTATTTTGGTATAGTATGTACTGTACCGTATATGCATTATGCATTTAATAAAATACGGTTATTTTAATATTACAAAGATACACTACGATTTTACTTATTAATAATCGATTTTGTTTCCATTTGTCATTTTACCTATTAGGTACAAAATCTGTATAATTGTCCCTACGACGAAAAAGGTATGAACTTAATAACTAATTTATCCGACTCATTTAGTATCCTCATGGTATTTTGCTTAACCGGTGAGCTTGAAACGAATTAAGGATATGTAAGATTTCAGATTTTTATGATCTGATTTGCAGCCGCGACCTTTGATTACAATCCACGTCCAACACTTTGCTATCACTAGTCCATCTATTGCAACATAATATACACTTCAAATGTTTGGAAGATATAGACCGATATTTATTAATCATTTAAAAATAAACCTAATTTGATTTTTTTTGTTATAAGTAAATATAATAGATATATATACCTACCTATTCAATATACTCGTAGGTATTAAAACATTATTTAAAGATGTTTAATTTTTGAAACAATTGGGTTGTTACTGTCTAAATTCAAGCGAATATATTTAACATATGGGGTAGTTTTAAGAGAGAGAAGATGACATCTGTGTTATCTAGGAGGCTGTTAGGAGGAGCTAACGCCCCGCCCTCCGGTCTGCGGCCAATGGCGAACGGGTCGAGCGCTCCCCTCGACTGTAGGGCTACCATGTTTAATATTAAATGTAAATATTTTAGTGTAGTTAAACTAGTTGTAGAGTAATTGGAGTTTTATTTTTAAAAGTATAATATTAATAGGTCGTTTTATGAAGTCTTTTTTAATGAGAAATCCGGTCCAATTAATTAAAATTAAAAATTATTTTTATTAATGGACCTAGAAATAAACGAAAATCACAATTATAAATTCAAATCATATTCCAATTGTTACAGCTATATTTTATTTATGATAACGTAAATAATTATGCAAGTAATTGTGTTATTAGGAGAATGACTAAGTCAATTCAATCGCTTGCCATTTAATTAAGCTCAGACTATAACAGCTAAAGTAATTTGAAAACCTTATTATACTTCTCATATATCTAATCTAGATTAAATACAAATAACAATAGTTACAATTGAATTAACTAACGGTTTTATAGAACTGTTCGTTCACAATGGCGCGCCCCGCCATGTTAAATTAATTATTGGCGTTTATTAACAAATGTAAAATAATTTGCTTATTTATTTTTGCTGTCATTATATACATGAGTTTTATTAATAATAATTAATTGAAACTGCATGGTAATTAAAATAAACAGCTTTATACATACTTACTAATAAATAATGAAATAAATTTGAACTCTACATTTTACTCTTGAAAATATATATTTAACTATGCTTTAGCTAGTAACGATAATTAATGACTTGGAAAAATGCATTGCGTTTTTCCCCTATATGAAGTGGGGTTTTGTCGGACTCGCCAGTCTACAGGATGTCTAGTGCTCAAAAGAATCTACAACGGAATTCCTACTAAAAAACCAGCAATATCTTCTCCGTTTCTTTGGAGGGCATTACAGGATCAAACAAATACCTCAAACAGTTCGATATAAAATAGTTTATTTAACACAGCTATATAATTTAATACTATGACAGACAAATAATAAACAAGCTTACTTTTCTTTTAGTAATCAATTTTCGTACGTGACATTGCCAAAACCATCTTTGCCATAATAGCACAATACCTACTGTAATTTCTAAAATAAAAGAACATTGTAATCTTACACGTTCGATACGATACAACTTATACGTTCATAATAATCAACGTTCATATAATAATTATTTACATAGAGTCCTAACATGATAGGTACCTAGTAAATACATATTGCGACCGCGATCGTACCTGAGACTATCAAGACTGTGAGCTGCATTTCATACGTATCCAATCAAGGAAGCAAATCAAAATAAATAAATTAATACTCTACATAATAAAATTACATAACATATAGGATAGAATTATATGTTTTAGAAAACTATTTATACTATATTTCGAAGGTCCAATTGTTCTAACTAGAAATGGCACTATTATTATATATTTTTTTAAGTATCCATTTAAATAATAATTATTATTATTGTAAATCTTTGTTTGATACTTTACAAATTCACTACAATAATCCTCACTTAAATACTAAAATTATTGAGTATACACTGTGAAGAAAGAAAGAAGAAATATGTGTTCTCTAAAACATGTAAGTATTTTTCTTTATTAATGATTTATCACCAGGTATTTAAGCTAGAAATTCAAATATCTACAAAAGATAAACTAGGTCCAATGTAAGCATTATTTTTTCCATGTAAGTGTTTAATGTAGGTACTTATTTAAATATGCATGTATCTCAATCAGAGCTGAAAATAAACAAGAGTTTTATATTACATTCAAAACGATATTTTAATTTTTAATTTCATTATAGACAGGAAAATGACGCCATGTTTTAAAACAGGACATACCCAGTGATGATACTTAAATGCTGTTTTTGATTGAAATAATAAGACCGAGGCATATTAGGCAGATCGTTATAGCGTTGATGAAACTTTATAACAACTTTAATTGGATTCCTCCGAAATTGGCGTTTGAACTTTTAATAATAAATATTTATACAGGTAGCAGCTGCATTAAAAACCTCGCTCGATACCCAAATAATAATTAGCCTGCCCTTAGCACCTCGGTCGGCTCCGAGAAAAAAGACCGCGTCCAGTCTCGCTCGCGAACCAACACAACCTGTAATTTGGAAATTATTATCTAACACATTGTGCCTTTCTGGTTATCCCGCCGGTCAATTTGCCGTTTTTATGGCTCCCACAGAGCCGCGGCCTCTAATTATCTCTGCCACGATCGCGGCCCGAGGCGAGATCGCATCTCTCTCTGTCTCCCGAATTGAACCCTATTCCCGGTCAATAAAGTCTATATTTTACAAAACTAATCGTGTACTCAAGTTAGAAACATGAGAAAATATATTTAAACTAACGCGTCTGCGCGAAATCTATTTGTTTTACAACGAACTCGTAATAGCTTTACAATTATCATAAGATAGCAATTATGCGGTCAGAACACAGGGATTTAATCAGAAGCACAGTAGTCGTAAGATGGCATTCAATAAAAAAATATGCTTAATAAATAGGTATTTATAATCAAATTCTAATGATGCAAGCCGATATCATTAAGGCGAGTTCGGTCCACCTTGTTAGTCTCTTCTATAAACGGTCACAATTTCCTTTTTATAAGCTGTTATCTATGCATGATGTCGTAAATTTAAATTATAATCGGTAAGTTTTAACGCCCAATTTTTAAATTAGAGAAACGAACGAACCGGGAAAATAACAGAACGCTCGTTTGGAAGCGTTTTCGGCACTCGACAGTCGTATTCTATTAGAAAGGACTACTAATAAAATTAATTTATTTCTCGATTACAACAGTAACGCGAGTTCAAAAACGAGCCGCGCTTCGCGTCATTAATCATATTAATTAAGACGAGGCATGAGCGCTTTTGTTCGAGGTACTTTGGTTAAACGAGCGTTCTTTACGCCCGTTCGAATTGCTTTGGAGCCGGTGTCGTGCCACAGATTAATAACGTTCCGAATGTGTGCAGACTGCGAACTGCCACGCCGTGCCGGGGACCTTTGCCGTGATTCTGCTGCGTTCAACGATAGGCAATATGTAGATTGGTCAGAGACAATATTGTTTAATGGCATCGTATATGAGTTCTTCTTTCGATTTACTTGTTATTACTGCGTTATGTGTGTAATCGAATAATTTCATGTAGAAGTTTTTATAAGCGGCACGCGGTCACGATTTGTTGCGCTCGTGTTTTTCAATCCTATTGTTTTTATGCGATTGATAGATTGAAAGTGCGGTTAGAACACAACGTGACTAATAATAACGGTGCGATATTCATATTTTTAATTGAATTTAAATAAAATAATTCAAAATATTGTACTGAATGCTTGTCAATTAGCGATTTAAAATAAGCAATCATTGTTCGTCCAAAAATTTTCTTAGTCAAAGCTCTTACAATAAAATATATCCATATTCTATTTTTTTTAACTCACTCATTCTATATAAGATTTTAATTAAAGTTATTGATTTCGGGATATTTACCATGTTTTTTATTTTTGTTCGGTTGAACTTGATATTTCGACATTATCTACGAATGTCGATGTCCATTCTGTTTGATAAAAATAGTGAAGACAAATTACAAGAAACTACGACAAAAGAATGAACTAGCGACACATGTTTTATATTGAACGCCACTTCTGACCCCATAACATCTATTCACACATTAAAATATTTTCTCATACAAGTTATATTCTATTCGGCTTATCATATTAGCATTATAACAAACGCAAGTTAGTATGTAGCAACTTATCCACCTGAATATTTGTTTATTATATATTGACCGAATTAACTGACTCATAAGTTACTTACACTACTCGTAGTCGAGTTAACGGAAATTGCCAAAATATACTAGTTATATTTTGGTAATTTCCGTATTATCTTGTTACTTTGGGGTAGTACACTGATATTGAATTTTTTTTTATTTTACTAAAGAGAGGTGTCAGTTCTATTTGTAGTAGGTATGTAATATGTATGTGTAGTATTGGAGCTTAATACTATTTTTAACAAAGTTGGAGTACTGATACAATATATTTTCAACAATATTGTGTACATAAGATCGTGGATCATTGTGATCATTGAATAGATGATGATTATTAGATACAGATGAGAAGTAAGAATAAGCTTAAAACACCCAGTTTCCCACACCGCATTCCGCTCATACCTAGTTTTAATTTTCCAAAAATCATAAACTTAAATAATTTGCTAAAAACCTTACAAAATAAAGTAGGTACATCAATGGATACAGATCGTAGATATATGTAATAAATGTACATATTATACATTATATAGGATGAAAGAAATGCATAAAACTATAATTTGTTGATATATAATATGATTTTCATAATATTTAATTAATATATTTTTGTATTTTGCAATGTAGCAAAAATGATAGCATTTCTATTGTTCTTGCCGATTCTTCACGGTAGAGACTTAATTCTGAATCAATAGTAGCTTTAAATTAAATATTTAGTAAAAAATGAAACAAATTGTTCATCTTAAATTTATTAGTGTACGTTTTTATAAATCAAGATTATTTACAGAACTCAGCACCTAATTTATATTTAAATAATTTTGTCGACAAAGTTGATATCCACACATATTCTTAATATTGAACTTGGCCCCCAAATAACTCTTAGATAACTTCTGGGAAAGCTTTTGTTTGTGTGAGTTAAGAACTGAAACTGAATTTTAAACCAGTATGGAATTCAATAACATTTAAACAATTAAATACTTACTTAATAATATTCGTATAGATTTAAATACCAGACTTATAATGACGATAAAACTCCTGTCATTATAGGTATAATTATCATTATAAGTTATACAAAATGAACGTATAATTCATTAAGTTTCTAACATCTTTCCGTCATCGAGCAAGCTTTCATTATAAATTAATTGAGTCTTTAAAACTTCTTTCTATCACATAATAAATTCGTAATAGCTGTTTGTAATTACGTTTTTGTCTAATATGTAGTAAAAAAAGCCTTATAACAATATAAACGATAAAAAATATTCGATACAATTTTCTGATAAAGTAAATGTTAATAAAAACAATTGGTTCGAGGCTAAGGTTTTTCAGCATAAGAAATACTTGCGTTTAAAGTTGAGTTTTTATAAAATTGCCTTATTTAGTACTCAATAAAATTGTGTAATCATGGAAAAATGCGTAACGGTAGTAAATATTTATATCTACTCTTTGAATTAATATGGAGCAAATAGGTAATTGAGAAAAACTTAATCTTTTAATATTACTAGATATTGGTTAGAATCGAGGAACGGTTATACGATCTAATTGGAACCAGAACATTGAAAAGTGCAAGATTTACCTACGTTTTTTGAAATCCAAATTTAAAAAAAAAACTAATTATTTAATCTTATTGTAATTAAATACTCTTCGTTAATAACTAAAACAAACTGGGTTGTGTTGTAACATACAAATAATTTTAATTAAGACTTCTTATAAATTATATACTTCTATAAATGCATTAAAAATATGTATGTATTTATATAAGTGATCATGCTAATTATATCTGAGAGATTATACATATATTAGGCAGATTGGTAAATGGTCACCATGCACATCTGCTTTGGCACTGTAAGAAATAATAACCATCGCTCAATACCATCACTACAGTTTGCACATCTACGAGCGTTACTCTTATACTTCTGAATATGAAATTTACTGATGAATAAAATAAAACTGAAAGTACATAATTAAAATTATGGAATAATAATAATAATAATATTTAATAATTACGATGGATCACAATAATTTAACATTATAAATGATATAAATAACATTGAATATTTAACACGAAAAACAATAGAATAATCTATTTCAATTCACTAATATAAAAATACTTATTTACATTTTTAAATACAAACGTATATTTTAAATTTAAACGTAAATCTGTTGATGATTTCTGTCAGCAATATGAAATTTAAACATATCTTATTATCCAACAAAATGGCGTAATTTATTTAAATTAAAACTTTTAAAATTGCTAGTGTCTGAAATAACCAAACGCCTAAACATCAATTAGCATTGATGATTAGAGAAGCTATCACTTTCCGTGTAGTGTCTTTACAACTGTCCGAATGATAGGTAAAACTTATAAAATATTAATTTATAAAGAACTGTCTTCCGTTTCATTAAATAATTTTCACAAATTACATCCAAACGGTATTGCATGTTACAAAATCTATCAAAGTAATTGTCGCTAGTTTGATTACTGGGCAAATCGACGACGCATTACGGCTACAAGCGTTATTAATTCAGAAAAGAATAATGTCTTTATCAACTACCGTTCCCTTCCCTGTAATTATATCATGTTACGAACTATTGTTACGTATCGTGGACAATTAGTTTAATGCGACGTCGTTACATAGACGATTGGTATCCGATTTAGTGCGTTGATAAGCAATTGACTTATTTATATCTATAGCTTAATATATTCCGCACAGCTGTGGTGTTTATACGTAATGGGTATAATCTGCGTTTTAATTAAATTTATTTTATTAAGGTAGTCTAATAAATAGCCGTTGCCTACAGATATAGAAAGTATTAGAAGTGCCTCTAACAAAACACTCCAATTTTTATAGCATAAAATATTTCATAAAAGTTTTAGAAGTGAAGCTTTGGAAGCAAATGCTGTTAAAACTATAAAAGTTGCACAAATACTTTGTATGAGACTTGTAGATCTTTAAAATATCTATAGGAAAGTCAGTCACATAATGATCGTATTTGTATATTAAGTGGAAATATATAACAACCCTTAGTTAAAATTAATTGTCTCAGTGTATTATTTTTTTATAAGTTTTTACTTTAATATATTATAATTATTTAAATTTTATATAGAGTTTTTGAAATATTGCAAAATATTTAAACACTAGAAAAATTAAATCGAAACAATTAAGCTGTGCGTTACAGTGCAAGGAACTTACGTATGTTACTGTTTAAAAAACTTTAATATAATCTTTAAAAGGTTAAGCCGAGTCATATTTCACAAGGATTAACTCAGCTAGTAATGCAGCGGCTTAGTGATGTTTATAATATGCAGAAAACGGTTTATTAAGGGTTTTGTTAATTAATAATCATTTTAATATCCATATACTACAAGTATTATACGCAAATCTTATTAAACTGTGTACTTAGTTGTAATAATTGATCAAGCACATTGCCCGCTTCTATATACAATCTGCAAATACTTTTAGCTCTACTAGTTAATAAATAAAAAGGTTATGTAAAAAAAACCTTCATAAATAAGTCGTAGGTACAATTACAGTCGTAGGTAACATTCGCAGGATATATAATTTTTTATGGTATTTATTAATTAAAATAACCGATTACTTTAATTTTCATTTAATTTTCTAAAAAAGTTAAGTTTTCTAAAAGTCCTTGAATTCATTTAAAATTTGAAAGAATCGAGTGAAGGAAGAGAATCGGACACACAGTTTATATATTACGTACGTACGTACCTACTACAATTTTTTTTATATAAACATCTACAAAACAAAACAAAAATTATTTTGATTTGAGATTCGTCCGAACAGAAGCAAATGCAGCCTAGGTTTTTATGAACTGTAATGATGTAGTTTACAAAAAGTGGAGCAGATTAAGTCAAAAAGTGTTCATCAGCCATTGTTCCCTTACGACAACTTATAAAAGAGTTCAAAAAATCAACGTCCAACGTTCAGTTCAATCATATCCCGTTAATAAACATACATGATGAAGGTAGGTACATTTGTAATTGGTCTTTTCAATTCAGGTAGACGCAACGTTAAAGGCTTTCGAAAGTTATTTGCGATTATTTCCAAATTTCATTATTGCGTTATCATTTTCTTAATCACTGCACGGCGACAGCGAAAATGAAACTTTAAACAATGTGCTATAAAGTTGATTTTTGTATATCGTTATTTATAAAAGTTAAGGAGATGAAAGATGCCGCTACCATTTGTCACTACTTTCGGAACGAGGTGGCGTAGTGGAGTACGGCCCGCCCTGTTTGCACCTCGGCCTCGGGGCTCGGAACCCGGTCCAGTTTTGTTTTCCTGCGACACGATGGAATGCGAATTTAATCGCCTCTCTTTTGGGACCATGGACAATCATTCCATCATCAAAATTAAGCGGACATCTTGCGTCCGCACCGCCTCACCTGAACGCGTGCGTGATTTCAGCAAAAACACTAATGTATGCTTTGGAGTGGCAATTGAAATGGGGAGTCTTGGCATTAGCACGTTTGAAATTGTGCGCTTTTTGTCTTAGGCTTCATCAATGAAGATCGTTTTATACACATACGAGACCCGAAGTGTATGTATACGTTAATGTAGGTTTTATAGTTTTTACAATATAATAGACGTATTTACCTTAAAACTAATGATTATTGTAAAACGATTATGTAAATGAGTTAGGGCGCCATCGCTCTGTTATTAGTAGAGAGGCAACCTTATATTCAACAGCGATTTTATATGTTTCTTCGGTGCGGAAATGTTTAATTTTATTTTAAGTCACTAAGGAAAAATAAATATTTCATTGCTGTCATCTGTTGCTAATACTGTCATCTGCAATTAAATTCAATAAACAATACGTACCTACTTAGGTTTAAATTCTTGAATTTTAGTAACTGTGCAATTATCTAATTTCAGTAAAAATTAAAGGAAAAAATTGTATGATTAAAGAATACTATGTCCATTCCAATTTATGTTAAAGATATTTTCAAGTTACATCTTTTCATAGCATAGCTGAACATAAACAGTGAACAAACAGCCTTACGTACGTTTATTACTGTGATAAAATAAATTATAATTAGTTCTTTATATCACTCTTAATAAATGCATACATTATTTTAATAATATTCATCATACTATAATGAACTTCTCACGTTATACAAAGAATAATCCGAGCGCTTAAAGTGCATTTGAGAAATAAACACAGTATTGTACGTTAGTCTTTGCGTGCGAACAGGCGAACACACGAAGTCCACCTCAGCTATAAATCATGGAACACAGTGTAATAGAAAGGACATTAAAATTAAAATAAAACCAACATCTGATATTATACAACCAACAACAATACTCGTACAATTACAAGTATTGTTTTGTTCTAGTTTGCAGTAAACAAGAGCTGAGATGGCCCAGTGGTTAGAATGCGTTCATCTTAATCGCAATCATCGATTAAGATGAACTGAGTTCAAATCCAGGTAAGCACAACTATATATACGTGCTTAATTTGTGTTTATAATTCATCTCTTGCTCGGCGTTGAAGGAAAACATCGTGAGGAATCCTGCATGTGTCTAATTTCATCGAAATTCTGTCACACATGCATTCCACCAACCCGCATTTGAACAGCGAGGTGGAAGATGTTCCAAACCCTCTCCTTAATGGAAGAGGAGGCCTTATCCTAGCAGTGGGAAATTTACAGGCTGTTACTAAGCAAGTAGTAACTAAAGGCACTAAGGATCTAACATTAGTTCCCAAGGTTGGTACCGATTTCGTAGGAAATGATTCTTCACAACCCTTATGTCCATGGCCATTAGTGATCAGTTATCATCGGGTGGTCCATTTGCTCGTTCAATAAAGAAACAAATTTGACATTTCAACAGAACGGGTTCAAATCCTATAACAGTTTGAAGCGTGGAAACTAGCTCTAGATACAGCCGTGTTTTCGAAATAATGTGAATGGTCATGCACCTGAGTTGTGATGAGTGTGAATAGTGCAATGACACAAACACACCCACATCTCCTGTGACTCCTGTGCAGTTGAGTGTTAACTTGTTGTTGTTGAGTGTGACCGTGACAGTGTGACTTATAATCGTTCAGGAGGACATACTGAAAACATGACCCGATTATTATATAATACTTTTTAGAAATATCTATATTTAAATAAATAGTGTGGATAATAATGTCTGTGGTATATCAAAAAATATACTTATTCAAATAGACTTTTACAAACACTTTTAAATTGTCATTTAACAACTATATTGAGTGAAGCTACCACCGGTTCCGAAAGTAGATTCTACCGAGAAGAACCGGCAAGAAACGCAGTAGGTACAGTTACTCTTTTTCAACATATTTAATATAGATAGAATTTGATGTTAAATATTTGTGGATTATTTGAACCTTTCATCATCTCTACTGCACTCTGTTCTAGGTTATAAATAGTAATTAAATAATTCGAGCCACTAATACATACCGTGCGTGGATCAAACCGGCCATTAGACGCAAAACGCCAAATCATTTACAAGAAAGCGAGAACCCGCCTTGTACTATTTACATAATTTATTCAACGCAGAGCCCCACAGTTGTAACTTGTTTCTACTGCGTTTCGAATATGTCAACTTAGTTTTTTTAGTAACTTCCTGAAAGAAGACATGATAAGAAAAATATTAAGATCGAATTTGACTGTATTTCGAATATGTCAAATGTTTTTTTTTTAATTTCCTGAAAGAAAGTGTGATTTGAAAAAAAATAAGAGCAAATCAAAACCTGCAACATTAATAATGTAACGTTGAAGTTAAACGTTTCCTTCGCAAAGACTTAGACTAATTTCAAGTACCTATATGACACTTATAAAATTTTGTTAGTTCTTTTGTTTGTTTTGATTTGTTGAATGTAAGACTTTTTCATACATGTAAGTTAATAAAAAAAAATCATGAATTGTCCTGTGACAGTATTTTTTAATTTTTTTAGTTTTTCGTATATTTCCAAACTCAAATGTAAATGTAGGTATAGATAATTGTAATATTATTCGCATCATATATTTGGAATACATTATTTTGACAGTCGATAAGCTGTTCTAAAAGTTACAACGCTTTACCTGTAAAGCAACGATACAATCTCCCAAATATTAAACTAATATTTAGGCAACGCTTTGCCCGAAGCCGCCTCATTTGAATAAGGTGCGGTTCCACTCAATAGATTACGGTTTAAATTGTGCATATGTTCACATACCTATATGTAATTAAAGAATCGCGTGCAACTCGGCACTCGTGACAGAAGTTAAACTTATTTTTGCATCAGAGACGTTTTTACACGTAACGTTTCACTAAATTTCACCATGAAGCTTTTTTAAAGAAATCTAATCTATTTTTTAAAATTTTAGTAATATTTGTCAGCGTAGCAATTATTTCCATCAGAAACGTTTTTACATGTAACGTTTCGCTCAAATAAAATTTGAAAAATTGTAATTATCATCACTCACATATAATTTTCACTTATTTTTCAGTCTAAATAAATATATAAGTGTGTTATTATTGCAGAATTTGTTTTCATCGGAAACTTTACTACGTATATAACGCTTCTCTGAAAATACCTTCAATTTTTGTCCTGTTAACACTCAAAGAGCGCTTACATATTTTATAGGTTTTAATAAATAACTAAGCGTTTTAATGAATAAACATTGTAGCACATTTTAATATCTTATAAAATAACCAATGAAATAAAAAACACACGTAGAGGTACGTACTGTATTCTATTTTATTGGCATATTTGCGATAAATAAAGATGAAAACAAACTGGCTGCAGGTTTTATTAACCATTGCGGGTGTCGTAAATATACTAAGTATCGCATTTGTGAAGTGAAGAATCTAGCAAATACATGTAAACAATGTAAATGAACGCGTCAAAATAAAATCCGTTTTAACCGTTTTCTATCTAACGATTTATGACGTAGTTATTTTGAAAGTACGAATAGCATAGAACAACATTTAAATGATATTTCCTCAAAATAAATTTTACTGTTAATTTTCTGTGTTTCACGTTTTAAAAACAAATGCTTGCAACGCAAAAAATATGTCATTACGTTTTTTTATTTGCATACAACTAAAGCGCTTTAAATATTTTTTTTACAATTTGTAAAACCTCCTTACAAAAAACGATAAAATAAATTATAGGCACCAAGCACCAAACTTAATAGTGAATTTGTCTAATGTTTCACAGCGGAACCGTATCTTAACTTCATCGGGTGTAGCTGTAAATATCATAATCATAACCCATTAGCCGGCTAATGCTATGTCTCCGCGGCAGCCTTTGAACGCAGTTTTATTACGTCGCTATTAATTGAGAACGACTCGAGAATTAATACCGAATATCGAAATAAAACTCCGCACGGAGCCCTTGAAGGGTTATAAGTTAAGCGTTGGTTACAAACATTTTTGATGTGGCACCAACTGACATTGACCGTCCTGTACCTTGAGCTGAAGCAATTACGTTAGTCTTCCTGTTGAACATGACTTGCCTATAAATCTATAAAGCAAATTATAAAATCCGGCATATAAATATATCAACGAAATAAAAAACAACATGAATACAGTTAATTTACATAAGAAAATATATTATGGGTAAAACGAACTAACTCAACATTAGTTTTTTTGTAAGGCGAATTGGTTTAATCGTTCGTAAAACCATATATTACTACACTTTCAAGGTAATTTCTAGTCGTATTAAATGTATATTAAATGCCCTGTTTCAAATTTTTGTTTTATATGAACACCGATGGTATATGGAACTACACTGTCAACTTCAGTAAGTAATTGAATAGTTAGCAATAGGTAGTAGAAGTTGTGGCTGCTTTTCAATTTACCATAACCATTCACAATGCTCTAATGAGTTTATGGTTCAAGTTAAACAATACTTGTCATTAGAGGGGTCACAATATTGTTTTCACACTCGTCAAACAGTGTCGATGTGTCGTTCATAGTGAGAGGCGGAGAGCCGCCCCTTTCCACTTAGCCAATCAGATGCTCTGCGCTGTCTCCGCGAGATCAGCACGAGACCGGCGGCCACGCGAAACAAGGAGGTTTGTGGAACAAGGCATAGACGACCACCGTTTGATAAATTCCTATAGAAGTTTTGAACTAAAGGAAAAATGATGGCAAAATCGACGAAAACAACAATTTATTCTTTTCTAATCTATTATTTAGTCGTCAGGGAGATTATAGTCTAAAGTTGTATTTATTTTCATTTAATTAATTTATCTGCAACGATAATTTAATTTCCACGATGTGTTATCATTTGACAGCCAGCTTGCAGACAGATATAAGGCCGCAGATCATGATGTCCAAATTTCAGGTCGGGCAAAAAAAAAATATCGGGTCCATAGAGAATATATATAAAAAAGTAAATATTTTTTTTGTTAAAGCCCAGACATCGGAAAGTAAGTAAACCCACTGGAGCTGCGCCTGAACCTTAAGATTGACCAGGTCTTGAAATCGGCCAAGTGCATCATCATCATCTGTGACCTAAGTTTATTAATCAGAAAAAGCAGATAAGCTAATTTATATATTGCCAGTAAATCAGCTATGTTTACCAAAATTAAGATTGTCACTACTGTAGACGTCCCCTACGTGATTAATGTGTGTTAGGGTGTTAGATGTTTTGTACCACGTATAGTAAAATGACATTCATTTTAATATAAAGCCAATAAATTGATAATTATAAATATAAAACTCATCTCTCTCAACTCAAAAGGTCATTGTCCTGTCATTAGTCAGAAAATTAAAAAAGCGACTATAATTGATTTCAATAATAATTTCTTTTCACGACTGACAAGATGTGATGTATTTCCCGCCAATCGCTTGTATACTGGACGAAGGATACCGCACCGCTTTCATAATCCAATTAAGAATAATTGTCGATAAACTGACAGCTCGAATATCGATTTATGTGGTGATATTTTAGCATCGTTAATAAATTTATGCTTGTTCTTGCCGTTTGATTGCACGCCATGTTTCCATTAAGTTTATTCGATTCGCACACCAAATGGATCTCAGTATTGACTGCTCGTGTCCCAATAGTGATTAATGTTTTTTATGAAAATAATTGAACACGTTGTTGCAATTTAATTGCAACACGAGAAAAAAAATTGTACAAATACACAACGTTATTCACGAAAACCTTCGCATAATTTAATCCTTTTGTGTGCACCTTGAACGTCCACACCGACGATAAATCTTGTTTTGTATGCCGCTATTAAAATCTCCGAAACGATTTTAATCATTCGAAGGTGTTTATTTCGCTTTTGATTTATATGAGTCATATAAAATCAATCATAAGGATCTAGTTACGAGTTGTCTAAATGCAGTCGTTCCCTTAACTTGTTTTGTGCGAACCTAAAAAAAACAACTGCTTCAATAGACTAACAAGCAAAATCATGGCCTCCAATTATCCACTATCCCGCATTGGAGCAGCGTGGTATATGCTCCTAATCTTCTCCTCAAAAGGAGAGGAGGCCTTTGCCCAGCATCGGGAAATTTACAGGCTGTTATTATTATTGTTGCCTCCATAATAGAGGGTAGTCCATACATATTCTGCAAGGAAATATGGCTTGTAACCGAGTCTATTGATTTCGCGGCACATTGCGCTTGAGTTACGAGGCGCGACGCTGCGGTGAACCTTGACGCATGACGCGACGCGGCGCCCGATTTATTAGATCGTTACCGCGTCGCACCGCACCGCCATCGAGGCGAACTGCGATATTCAATTCCATTTTTATCCCCGTATGTCACGGTGACAAATTCCAGAGCAAGACGCATGCGATGCGGGCTCGCTTCGTAGCAGCACGTGAATTATTTGTTCTGTATTTTTTTCTCAACCACAATCTATTGTTTGAAATGCTACTTTTATTTAACGATGCTTTTTTTTAGTCAGGCAACACTATTATGATTCCAGATCATAAGGTACGTGTTTAAGAGCGGAACGTAGCTTAGTTTTATGTGTCTGCATAAAACTAAGACTCGTTCGAATTGAGCCCGATCACATTACAAATTTTAGGGGTAATTTCAGTTGGATGACATGGTCATTAAACTATATTTACTACATTGTTGTCTGTTATAAATGTACGTATTTTGTCATGCGGGAAGAACTGTCACAACAAACATTATTTCATTTTATTTTATGATTTTGTAACGCACCGTGAAGCGAGTCTGTCGTTTGGAAAAAGCTATTGTACAATAACAAAGATTCAAAAAGTTTTACCGCATTAATGTAAGGGTAAATGTCCCCGTACGATCTGTGTAATGTTACGTTACTAATTGATCGTGAATTTTCTAAATTTATATAAAACATTAATATCTCGTATGAAACATTGAACTGTGGATAAAACGAATAAGAAATGCTTTTTTTTCGAAACCTTTCGGAATCAATCGAGGAATTCGAAAAACGAAGCGTGAACCTATAAACACATTCCGCACTCCCGTCGCATGATAAACTCCAATAAAAACCGTAAATATGAGATGATCCGGAATAACAACAGTATTCAAATTTACGATTCGTCGCGGATTTAAACAAAAACGTTCTATTTAATAGTGGGATGTTCGAGGCACGGGTATAATTGTGTGTATGCATGTTCGGTGCGAGCTTCTCGAATCGATTCGGTAATCGAGACGCGTGCTGAGTCGAACTATCGAAACTTGTTGGAATGAGTTCCGGTTGGTTTGGCTCAGTTGATCGTGTTAGTAATTTCGATCGTTTGATCTATTTCGGACAAATTGTTCGCGTGCTACAGCCATGCGTCCACTTCAGTAATCAATGACCTATGCTTGATTATTTTTATACTTTTGGTAACAACTCTTATTGCTTATAGCTTTCTTAGATTGTAAATAGCTAGCGGCGAAATACTTTTTTTTTCTTACAATGTTTTGAGATTTTATATACTTTATCAAGACTATTAATATATCTAATAGGTATATATTTTAAAAGCATTTAAATGAATTTTATAATATGTTTCTTTGCAGATAACATTGTAAATAATTTGATTTAGTTTGACTTAAACTTGCATACGCTTTAGTAAAACATAACTTAACTTTATAATTAAGTTGTTAGAGCCTTTTGATACTTTTTTAAAATAAATATCTATCTATAAATAATAGCAATCTATAAAATTATTAATCGATTTTACTTCTTGAAATAAGCAAGGTTTGAAAGTAAACATATGTATATAGTAAATATAGTAAAATCAACAAAGTCAATCAAAATACAAGTTCAATTATAGATAACGCAGATAATAAATTGACTACATATAAAAAATATACCCACATGTTATGCCAATATAGGCAAACATAATCGTTACTATTTATATTATAACATCCCTTTGGAAACGACACCGGTTAGTTGTTAGTTGAAATAGTAAACGGAAGTAGGGAGCCGAAACGGTACAAAACGTATGGGCGGAGACTATATAATTTAATGGCGTTATTACTAATGCACAACTAATGAAAAAAATAAGTGTTTCTGTTTGCTATGTATAGTCCGTGGTGTGAGCTTTTTTTTTAGTAGAGTATTCAAGAGCAAAAACGCATGTTCTATAATAACACTGTTTTAAGGAATATTCGTTCAATTATATTGTTTAGGTTTTTTTATCGTAGGTATACAATTAATATCTGGAATTGATTACTAGATATAATATATTAAGTTTTATGTGTAAATTATCCGTTGTTAATATCCAAAATTAAAACAATATAAACGATCTATAACGTTGGTTCACGACATTATGGTAAAGGCAATTTTTCACAATCACAAGTATATAGGTTTCCTCATCCTCATTGTAATAAAGGTGACATTGTAAATCCGTCACTGAATCTGCCGCTAGTAGGCTAGTAGGCTATTCAATTTTTGCCGCCCCTACTTTTATTTTGTAACATTTATGATTTGTGTTCTATCATCCTCAATACATCGGTTTTTTGCCGTTATTAGTATGATTATAAACTAGGTGATATTTCAGTCAGTTACTGGATTAGTTTTCCAACCCGCTATGTAGTGACGATAATACGGATTACGGACGTAATGTGTATAATATATATAATTGTAAGTTTTAATTTTTAATTTCTGTAAAATAATAACAAAGAGCTAAATATTCCGCCTTTCTAAGTCTGTCGCTCCAGGCTCCAGCCAACTTAGCCTATTGGTAAATCCGCCACTGAGCAAATCTGACATGATTTGACATTGCTTAAACTAAAAACCAATGTACGTTCTGTACGAGACAAAAAAAAGATTTAAAGATGAAGAAAGACTTAAGTAGATGTTAAATTGATAGAAAACTAAATGCATTCAAAGTAATAATGAGGTTTCTACATCAGATATAGACCGAAGACAAAACAAAAGAAAATTGGGTCCCTCAGAAATGGGACAAAGTCGTTACAATAACTCGAAAGTTTTATGTTTGCAAACAAATTGTGTATCAAGAAATAAACTTTTAAAATGTTTACGTCCTATATGAGCACCGACATAAATATACTCATAAGTTCAAGGTATCAATTTGAAGTTGTAAACAAATAATTATGGAGGTTACCAGGTGTTATACGTAAATTATATTCCAAAGTTTTGCTTAGATATAATTCGATATTCATGTTTTGTATATAATTTACCTTTGGCCACCACACTCAGACTCAACATTTATTTTATCAAATGTTTCTTTTTTTACCGAAGCATAGGTAGGGTTTTCCTTATGACCTTAGTTGTAAAGAGTTTTATTTATAGTTCAAGTCATATAGTCAGACATTTGTTATTTAGATATATATTATTAACAACGATTAATAAAACGGGAGTGGCACATGCTCCTTCGAAAGTTGTAATGGATTTTTTCTTGATAATGATATGCATATTAAATGGAGTTGCAAAAAACATTAGCTATTTTCAAAACTGTTCTATCGTTAAGTCTGAGATATGTAACAGTCCTTTGTGTGACACATACATCCCTTTTACTTAAAATTATTATTACAATATTTAATGAAATAATAACATTTTTTTTTTTAAATTTTGTTTTCGTTGTATAATTTTTCAGCCACATTTGTAACGGCAAACAATACTAAGTTTTGCTATTTATCCGCTAGAATATATGATGAGTAGGTGCTACCTTTTCAGATGAGCTTGCATACTGACATACACACATGTGCATACACACACATGCACATATACACAGAATAAGCCCTAGTAACTAGTAAAGAGATTGTACTCTACCAAACGAGCACGCAAGCTAATACTATTCTTTACAAATACCCAGCTCTAATTAAAGTATAAAAAAGTGTACGGTTATAGTTAACCACGGAACCCCATAACCGTACACGTTTGATGCAGCTAACCGGCAATTTTAAAATTAATTCTATCACATTTCGCCGGTCCGACACCGGTTTATGGCTTACCTGACACCGCAACAGCTGATTAAGTACGAAACAATCTCGCCGCCCGCAATCTCTCGATATTATCGGCTTAATCAACAACCACTATTTTCTAAATAATTATTTACCTTCATTCCTATCGAAAATGATGTTTAATTCTTTCCGTCGTCGTTTCAAGTTTATGTCCCGTGAAAGCTTCACGTTAAATAACTAAAGTTAAAAACTTTAGTTATTTAACGTGAAACTATGTTAAGACTTAAATAAACATTTTCTCGATTTTATTATTTATTGTAATAAAAATGTAAGTAATTTAATTATTGCTCTTTTATTTAGTCTCAAGTTGTTGTCATTAAATTATGAGATATGAGTTCGAGCACACTTTTTATCCGGAACAAAGTAAGTTCACACGAACGATGCCAAGAGAATAAGGGTTTTTTTTGCCTTTCCTCGTCTACGTAAACATATTTCATGATGTTTCAACATATTAAATAATGAAATATTACATTTCTACATATTTTTTAAAGCTTTATTTATTTATATTAAAATGAATTTTAAAGTCAAATAGTAAGCATTTATTAATTTCAGTAATTTAATATCTTTTACAAAAAATAATATTGCTGAATGATCGTTTTTTGTTTGAACTTTATGAGAAATATAATACAAAATCATGAACATATTTTAATGAGGGTATAACTGAAATTCCAGATTTGGAATGCCACGAACCAACCCCGACATACACTAGCCCATTGCATTCGACGTGGTCACCATTAGGTAACCAATCAATACGGCGTGGATAAGAAATTGGTCACGACGGATTAAAGGCTACATCCTGGCCGGAGGTCAAGGACACCGGCCAACCGACTGATGGGCCATAGTGGACCATAAATTACAACATTTGATTGGTTCCAATCAAGCTTATTTTCGATTTAAAAATATATCGGGACTAAATTTAGCCTCACAGATTGCCGCTCCATTGTGGGTTTAATTTGGATCAGATTGTTCCGATGGTTAGTTGTTTTTTCTTTTGATTCAATAAAGGCTTATGTTAGCGTTATAATTTCAAGATTTTCTACTCACCTGTTTTTATATACCTAAATAGAGATATGAGATAAAATTAAAAGATTAATTTAGAAGGTGTACTTGAAATTGTCCTATGCCCATTCCATTATCGTAATTATAAGAATTATCTAACAGTCTTGTTTAAATGTTTTTTTTTTATTATATTTAACAATTATATACACTGTAATTAAATAAAATATTTTTGGAAACTAATTATTTTGTATAAACGAGTAATTATTGAAGTAAAGTCGAAAAGGAGAAGAGAGAAATAAGGTGTTATAAAAACGTTATAATAAAATATAAACATACCTTGATGTCCAATATGTAACATTAAACACAATAATGACGAACTCCGTAGTTGAGTGGTGTGTGTGTGTGGTTTTCATGGGGTCGCCACTCCGAGTTCCCGGGTTCGATTCCCGGCCGAGATAATTATCTATATTGTCTTGGGTCTGGGTGTTTGTGGTACCGTCGTTTCTTCTGATTTTCCATAACACAAGTGCTTTAGCTACTTACATTGGGATCAGAATAATGTATGAGATTTTGTCTCAAATTAAAAAAATATATATTTTTTAAATTATTATATTTAATAAAATAAAGTTACTAGGTACTTTATTAATTAAAAACTCTAAACTATCAACGCAACAATATCTCTTGTCTCGTTTTTTTCTAACAATATTAATAAGAAATTAGAAAAATAAAAAAAAAATCTTATATAACGTCAGACATATTATGATGTACGTTACAAAACAATCTCAATATTTAATAATTATGAAATCAAACAAAGTTTCACAATCGCAATTAATTAAAATAAATTTAATTTAAATGAAACCGACTGGAAACGTCTTAATAAATCAAACACAAAATATTACCATATAAATGAAATAAATTACTTGTTACTAAATATTAGTTTCTGTTAAACAAAATTGATATTGACTTATTTCACGGTTTACGAAACAGACGTGTTTGAATTGATTATAGAATATTATCTATACTTCTACTAATATTATAAATGTGAAAGTATCTCTGTCTGTCTGTAGCTCTTTAACTGTCAAAACCAATGAGACTCTCTAGTGACTAAAGACTCTCTTCGGGATGTTTTTAAAAAAGTGGGAATACTCACTGTTGCGTTGCAATATATTTACAACAATATCATGTATATTCACAGTAACATTGATCACTTTGATAAAATCTGTGATAATCATTGTATGTGCACTAGGAGTAAGGATAAGCTTATAACGCCAGGTTTCCGACTCCGCAAAGTCAATAAGTCCTTCTTGGGGCAGGGTATCCGCTTCTATAATAAAATTCCGCAGACATTTTTAACTTTGCCGTTTAGTAAATCCAAATCGTTTGTAAAAAATACATTGGTAGAAAAAGCATATTATTCAATACAAGATTTTATAGATGATAAAAAATCGTGGAGCTAATACCTGTTAACTTCCACGCAGGATATATTAATTTAAATAATTGTATTTAACTAACATGACTTAGTATTTTTAAATGTTAAAAAAGAGTAACTACTGAGTTTCTTGCCGGTTCTTCTCGATAGAATCTACCTTCCGAACCGGTGGTAGCTTCACTTAATTGTGAAATGACGATTCAAAAGTGCTTGTAAAAGCCTACTTGAATAAAGTTTATTTTGATTTTGAATGAACCGATTTTGACGTAATTTACTATGAAGCAAATTTGAACTCCAAGGACGGATATAGGCTTTCTTTTTTGCTTAATATGACAACAGACTGTTTAAAACGCGAGCAAAGCCGCGGGCGACAAATAGTTTTAAATAAATAAACCCTAAGGCGCTGTGCCAATATTCAATGTCAGATAAAAATGTATGCGAAGATCTTGTATCGCTCTGCCTGACATTTAACTTCAGACTAACTTAATAACAAAAAAGTTTTCATTTCATTTCACGGTTATTTTTTTTTAATAATAATAAATAAACAAATATCATTTTATAGATTGCGCAGATATTGCTGACTTTGTCTATTAATAGGTATGTGTTTTTTACCTTAAAAACATTAATAAGGCAACTACGATAAAAACGCGTGGAGTTTTTATCCATTCATTTTCATGCAAGATAAATAATAATTTTATTGTATTTAATTAACACATCTATGTAATTTTATTTGTGAAAAAAAAACTACCAACTCGTTATGCCGGAAAAATTGATCCTCGCGTATATATTTTTAACTGCGGAACGAGTAAAACATTGTTTATATTCATTATGAAATAAAATAATAATAATAATTAAACAGAAAATGCAATAAAAACCAATATGTCTCAAAGATGTTGCTCCTTATTACAAATTTGCAACTGATGAGTACCATACTATATACAAATTATAGGTACTGTTGATTATTTTTTTCCATAGTCATTAACAAAGATCATAATTTCGAATATATATTAGAATATAAGTTTATATAACTTTATATTCAAGATTTTTTTATAGTAATTAAAATTAAAATTTATGCAACATATTACATATTATTGTTTATATATTTTGGAACTGAATATGTCACCAATTTTATCGAATTCGAGCATGTGTATATATAACTTTTTATCAATTAACAATTAATGAATCATTTTTGTGGAGAAGTTATTAAAATTGCAATTGTTATGTTACACCGAAATAAAGATATGCTTGCACACATATCACAAAAACGGTTACGGTGTCAATAACAGAGGTAGGTAACAGTTATTAAATTGACTATACTTATGCTTCTTGAAGGGTATATCGTGATAATTGAAAACAGTTGTTTTTAATAATTAAAACCGCAATTATTGTGTACTGTCAATGCCGAAGGTTAGCATCGATCTGGAGACGTAACACATGCACCCGTAACCGACAATCATCGGTAACAATAGACGACAACGGAAGCATTTGAAGTGCTAATTCGAAAAATACAAACCACATAGTAATCAGCAGAAAGACGCTCTCCAACGAGCGATGAAATGACTACGAACCTACAATTAGTGGCCGAAGCAAAATGGCTGCGTATACGACCAGCCTATCTTGACCTCCTCGAAACTAACTAGGAGCCTTATTTGTATGACCGGAAGGCTAAATATATTCACCTGGACGGGTCTCATTTGAGGACCGTCCACCCACCCCCGAGTTACGGTGTGCGTGTGTGTTAATTTAATTTTCTACTCGCTGTAATTGCCGGTCCGGGACAGACTGGCCGGTACACGACATTGTAACGAGCTATTTGTACATTAAAAACACATATTTGCATGAGCCTTGCTATACTAAGTACAAAGTTCTCTTATCCGTATAACTGTATGTTACGAGCGTATGCTATTTTTTAAATATACCTTCTCTATATGTTATAGTAATTAAATCTTAGACTTAAAGTATTATAAATAATTTTTTTTTTTTTAAAAAAACTTTGGAATAAAATATGGAATAAAAATATTTGGAACTAGTTCCAAATTTAATTTTGACTTAAGTCAGTCTTGTAGCTTAAAATAATTAATTTAGTATAATTAGATATCGTACATAACAATAATTCAATAAGAGACCATACAAAACGAGCCGATGTCGATAGGTATAGTGATTTGATTAAACTTTGTGTATTTCTATCTGTGTGGCGGGACGTAAATGAAAATCGGGTGCGTAGTTGGGCGCCCCGCGGCGACGCGTTCGCTTTGTGCCGACCGCATTTGTCATGTTAACACTAAACGTGTGAAGAGACGTTATTAATGACGAAAAGATTATGTCGGCTCGGGCGATTGTGTCCATTGTCGGCGAATTGTCGGCGTATTGTCCGCTCGCCCGCGCTCAATATGCTGTTTTCCTTTATTTGCTTTCAAAACCAATATGCTTTGCGCCCTTCAAGGTATCAATTCGCTTTGAATACGTCTTAGATGATTTATGTATGGGTAAAGGTAAACAGAACTATTGTTACTTTTGTATGTGTTCGATTTAATTCAAGGTCTTATAGATTTTTTTTATATCTCTGAGTTATCAAACGTTTTCTAGATTAAACCAGCATTACCTACCTAGTATAAAACAAAGCGTAGCGTAATATAAAAACCGCTTATGGCTGTCTGTCCCTATGTATGCTTATATCTTTAAAATTACGCAACGGATTTTGATGCACTTTTTTTAATAGATACACGAATTCGAGAGGAAGGTTTTTGTATAACAATATATTAAAGAAACGCTGATAATTTTAAACATTCCTACTGTGATGTTCCCTTGTGAAGCCGAGGCGAGTCGCTAGTGCTAGGGCGAGTAGCTTATACACAATATCATATTGAAATCGAATCGATGACACTAATTTAATACCATATAGCACGCGAAAATATTTTCTCTCAATTACAAAGCAATATAAACATGCTTGAAAATAATGTTGATTATATTTTTATTAAATCTGATAAAATTATAATATAAATATATTTGATATTATATATATCTACATTTAATTTAACACTGTTTATTAACAATAAAGAAGTTGTAAGTACTCATCTTTAGGTGTCATATAAAAATATAAAGTTATTAAATCCGAAACCAATTAAAAACAGTAAAATTTAAATAACCGCGTCATTTTAAAGTTAATTCGCTTTCACTTGCGTTTGTAATATTGGTAATTCAATAAAGTATGTAATCAAATGTACATCATATTTTTAACGTTTAGTTAACTCCTTAATATTTATAGTTGAAACACTTAAATGTAATAAAATACGATGGCACTCTCATTTGAAAGTATGACGTTTGAAAAACAGTAGATAATTATTTTGTGGAGATTCTTTTAATCTTAAATGAGTGTTTTTTGACCAATAAACCGCTCGGTTTACGAGGCTTTCATGAAGCAATTACCAGCAGGGGTCTATCCGAGCGAGGTGTAATGCTATAAACTCATAAACTGCGTCGACTCACAGCACAGGTGTGTCTTTGTTCTGAACCGAACTAACCTCAACGGTATTCTTTACTAAAATATTACCTACATTGCTGCTCAACTATAAAGTAAAAATCTGTATAAAAGCCCAACAAACAGCAATGTATGTTGTCTATTTTATAGTTTCGATATGTGATGAAGCAGGTAATTCATTTGTTTCTTATACAGAAGTTATGTGGTATCGTTTACAAATTTATTATAACGAATTCTGGGAACATTGTCTTCCCTCATTGAGGTTTGTTGTAAAACCTACCAATTATACAATAAAATGTTTTTTTATTCTTAAATAGCTTAAAAAAGTTGTTTAGATTTTGTTACCATAAATGTTTTTTTTAACATCTATTTGATGTATTGGAGAATGGATGTCTAAGTAGTAACAGCTTGTAAATTTCCCACTTTTGTGCTAAGGCCACCTCTTCCTTTGAGGAGAAGCATATTCCAGGACGCTGTCCCAATGTGGGTTCATGGATTAACATGTGTCATAATTGCGTTGAAATTAGACACATGCAGGTTTCCTTACCATGTTTTCCTTCGCCAACGAGCACAAGATGAAATATAAGTATATTAAGTACTTTAAATTTCAGTGGCGCTTGTCTGGATTTGAACCCCCAATCATCGGTTAATATGAACGCGCAAAACACTGGGCCAAGTATTGATAATACGCAATTATAAAAATATGAGTAAATATATATATATATATATTATGGTATAGGTTGACGGACGAGCATATGAGCCACCTGATTATAAGTAGTCATCATCACCCATAGACAATGAAGCTGTAACAAATATTAACTATTCCTTACATCGTCAATGTGCCACCAACCTTGGGAGCTAATATGTTATGTCTCTTGTGCCTGTAGTTGCACTGGCTCACTCATCCTTCAAACCGGAACACAAAAATACTGAGTACTGTTATTTGGCGGTAGAATAACTGATGAGTGG
Source organism: Vanessa cardui (assembly GCF_905220365.1). NCBI lineage: Eukaryota > Metazoa > Arthropoda > Insecta > Lepidoptera > Nymphalidae > Vanessa > Vanessa cardui. The sequence goes on along the minus strand of NC_061123.1, from coordinate 4,781,195 downwards.
GTGGTACCTACCCAGACGGGCTTGCACAAAGCCCTACCACCAAGTAAAATAAGGTTAATGAGGCCAATATGGCAGTTATTAAAATTAAAATAATCTTCATAAATATGATAGTACGTTTATCACAATCCCTTTTACGAGTTAATTATAGACTTATCTAAAGTAAAGCTATTGAGGTTCAAGAAACAATAGAAATACATAACTTTACGTGTAAGTTAGAACAAGGTTCAAAGGCATACAAACGGATCTAGTATTTCGTGAGGGGGGCGTGGTTATTGCGTATTAATGTACCCTATGATAGGGTTGTCACTTTTTTTAATAATTCTATAACAACTTTTAATTAATGAATGATTAATTGTTACATCTATATATCTTTATAGTTATGAATGAGTGAATGAAAAAAGTAATATGAATACTCAATTAGATCACCAATATGTAATTAATTAATTACGTTGGATTAAATATTATTTGATTTCGATAACATGATTTATCCTCAAGACATGCGTTAAATAGGTACATATTGATGGATTTCACATTAAATATAACACAAATTCAATACAGCTGGAAGTTTGATGAATGCTTGGAAATTTGGTCAAATATTTGTGTGTCCTTGATGTCGAAGCTTAATTGGATAAATTTAACAGTACGAACCTACTTGATTGGTGATTTTTATTCAGTATTCGCGCCGTCTACAAAATTTAAGAGTCCCTAGCACCTTGCCAAAATAAATGACTTAATTACAGTCTTGAAAATTATATATTCTTCAAGTTTTCGAAATAGGGGTGACAATATCCTTTAGACGTAGAGCAGCTAAGCTATACAAGCCGCCACTGCGTCTATCAAAAACGTTTTCTATAGATCCAAGTATAAAGCTAATTCGGCTCCATAAACACATCAATAAAAATAATCACAACTAACAATAAGTTTAATTTAACAATTTAATTATAAAGGCAAATTAGTAAAGTCTCTCCCATCTAAACGTTCACAATTCTGGCCCTACAATGTGATAAGCATCACCGCTTTGAGCAGTGCCGATCCATTGTACCGCCGCTGCGAGAAAAGTAATTCTTAATAGACAATGAACGGCCGTGTTTAGAGCTTTTATTTATGTAACGAAATATCGCGATGTAAGATACGAGTTATATGGTTTGAGGCGTTAACGTTGTAAACTGAAATGCCGGCTTAAACTGAATATGCGAATTGACCGTACACGCTACGAGTAGCTCGTGTTACTGCGATTTGCTTATAACGGACTATGTAAATTCTCAAACGAATACTTAATATGTATTTTAAAAAATATACGTATATACTTTCAGTCTTATTATTTTGCAATGATAAATTACTATATTCGATACGAGAGAGGGACAGAATCCCTTTGAAAGCGGTAAGAGGTTTTTAGCGTCATCTCCACAATAGCTGGGACAACAATGAGCTACAAAGCATTCTGACCAATCACGATGAGTCTTAAAAAGTCGATCGGCTATCGTTTGCTAAAAGGTAACTTTGAATCGATTGTTTAGATCGACTAATAATCGTTCGTAGTTTTGTATAGTACCGGCAAAACTCAATCGATAAATTAGCCGGTGAGTTGCGCCCGCTAATCGTACCACAACACAAATATTTAATAACAATCCGAGATCCTCCGAGTCCACTTATCTGAATAGCGAGCGCAATAAAAGCTGTAGAGTTTCTTATTTTTGTTTAATTATTTATACAATTTGTTGACAGTGTTTGAAATTAATATCACGTTTTGTTTGAATCTTAATCTTAGCTTACTTCATGTTTAAAAATAAAATCAAAATGTAAATATTTTTTGAAGTCGCTTTTGATTAAGGGCGCTATTAAGTATATAGGTAATTATTCCAACGGTATCGAGGTATTTAAGGTTGACCCACAAACTATACAAGATCTCACAAAATATTAATAGCCATTATAAAAATCTGTTATTAGTGATGATGGCAGGTGGAACGGACGGTTTTCGTTGAACTAAATTCAAACCATTTGACTAAATTAAGTCACTGCAATTATAATTACCTTATATTTAATGAAAACACGTGTAATATAAAATTGGTTTTGCCTAAACTTAAATGCAAAATTTACATAATTTTGTATTAGTTGATATAAGAATCATTGCCTCTGTGCTAAGTTCTATTTACTTGTTAGTAAGAAAGAAAATAAAGAATACATCTCCACGTTTTTCTGTATCCAAATTATCGCTGCACGATTGTTAAACATTATTACGTCGGGTGTTGTTTAATAGAAACAAAAATATCTGGCGGCGCGCCTCGTGTTTGATCTCGAGGTGTTCGTCCGTCGAACGCGATTAGCCTTCTCTCAACGTATAATCAAATGTGCCTCGAGCTACCTCTACTACGAAACATATTACGACGCCTCTTGGCACCTCCATTACCCTTCAAAAGTGAAGCATCGAACAACTATTCTTAATTCAACCAGCAATGTAGAGTAACGTACGAGATATTTTCATCTTATATCGATCAAAAGGCGGTCAGTTGAATAAAGCGGCCGGCACCGGCTGACGAAGCCTCTCATTTGGCCTCCATTTGTCGGCCATTTCGGTGCACCGATCATAAATGGATCCCGCTCCAGGTCACGTTATATCTCTGGAGAAAAATTTTGAAAAATCACACTCGGACGCGTGAAATTGTAAATGTTTCTTAATATTGCGATCGCGAATAAGAATCAGACACGATTTTGACGTTGTTTATATTTATTACACGACGTATAAAATTATAAATCATAGTTTTGACATTACAATGTTATACGTACCATAGGTACCAGCGTGTTGAGGTTATTTTATCTCATTCAATATAACTGGAATTTATTAAGCAAATAATGAAACGTTAACAAATTAAATAACATTTTATTTAAAAAAATGACTTTAATGATATTAATATTATAGCTCACTTAAGGCATTAAGTACGATCATCTGGTTATTAGCTTGGCTGAACGGGGTCGGATCATCGGCAATGCGCCATGAAACCTCCGTATGTTCTGCCCGAGGCGAGCTGTATATCAATTGTTTTGAAAGGGAATCCTTCAAAAATTACACACTGCGCACTCAAGCCGTGCAAAAGCCTGCTCTAGTGGGTTAGTGATTTATTTATTTCACTTAAAAGGCATCGTAAATACGGGCTATGAGCCTCGCCGTTCAGTCGGTGCGACTACGAGCCTGCAATTTATGCAACTAATTGCATTTAACAAGACTGTGAAATGACTTACATATATATGAACCATATCATTGTTATGTTTACATATTTCGTTGTTGTTGTTGTTGTACATTTTTTTCCTAACAATAGACCGAACAAGGAATAAACATATTTTATTAAACAACTTATTTTATTACAGACTTATTTTATTATCCCAATAAGATTTCGTATTCCATGTGAACCGAATATTTTTAAATGCACGTAATTAAAATCATTGCTTTACTCGAGCTAATCGGTTCAGGAGAAATTAATGTAACTGACAAGATTATATTATGTATCCCTAAGTTTATATTTCCACTTAAAGATAATAAAATTAGCGTTCCAACTGATTCCGACGAGCTGCGTTTATAACACTCTCGCAGACGTGCCGGCGCAGCTAAACAGAGATAGCGCTATCGTAATGAAAAAGACGGAACACAAGAACAAATATGGTCGAAATTCATAAATGCACATTGTATTGTCATGTCATTTTTCAATTCCGAAGATACTAGTACATAAATAAATTTCATATGATTAGGAATTTAATGAACTTTGTATCTATTATAATTTTGCCTGTAATTTAATATATACTATTTTGATTTGAAATAATTATTCGAAATTAATTTCGTAAATATCAAACGGTCCTCTTGATTGATGTATGATGTAAATATCGTATACGAAAATTGTTTTAATAGCCGCCCATACGTCGTCAAACTAATGAAAAACGGATTAATATGGTCGGCTTGCATTAACCTAAACGAGAATTTAGATGGTTATTCCTTTTCAAATGAGCTTCTTGTGGAATTAACGCTTGTGTTTGACATGATGGATGGGATCTGAAAATTTGTTTGATTAGTTGCGGGCTCCGGGATTAGTCATTATTTTAGACTGTAATAGTCTTTTTGCTGTAATTAAAGGAGTTAATAGAGTCTATAATATATCAAATATACAACAATCAGGGAATATGTTGAGATTGTCATTAGTGGATGTGAAGAATAAGGTAGGCATTTTATTATTTCTTTTCAGACAGTTTTTTTTTATTAATATAGTATGACCAATTATTAATAAAGCAGTCGTCAATTTAGGTAGGTACTTAAATTATCAGGTAATTAATTTTATTGTATATCTATATTATTTATTTTAAAAATTTAATAATTTGGTTAATTACAGATGATTGAACTATACCTTTTAAAATTCTTTTTAATCTTAAAATAACTTTACAAAATTACCTATAAGTAAGCATGAAAAAGACTTTTTATTTTATTTTAATGCCATTACAATGAAATGAAAATTTTGTCATTGCGAGGTAGTAAATCAAAAATAATTTTAGTGTAATGTTATAGTTTTTAAGTACATGTACTTGTCTATGTTTTATATATTTATATAATGCAAGTACTAGATGAATAAAGAACACCATTCATCGTAAAAGGAAAATAGCGCCATCTGGTAGAGAGTAGGAGATACATATACACTAAGTTCCATCACCCAAAAAATTGAAGCTGTACGATTAATCGAAATCTTACGATACTTACAACAATATAAAATACTGTTTTTTCATTGAATATTACTGTTACGTAAAGGAACAATTAAAATAAAATTAGGGACGTTTAATGTATTAAAAAAAAAAAACAATTCAAAGCATTCACACGGCCGATAAAAAGAAAAATTTAATCAAAATCAATTTGCCACGTAGCGGCTATTCATACAGCGGAACCCCTTTTAGCCTTCCTTGTCCCCTAACACAACTTGACAATATGCTGAGTCGCGTCACAGCGACTTCTCGCCTCCTCGCGACACCATAATCGAAGGGGACGTCTCAGTCGCGTTTGTCATCCTACCCTTCGCACCGAATTATTGCAACGAAATTCAACTTTATGCCAGCGATACAGGTCTTAAGCTGCATTAACCGAAAATCTGCAAGCATCATAAATTTTATGGCACTTTAATACAGCCGTAACAACATAATAATAATAGGGTAAATGTTTTGGTAAGCCATAAATAAGTGGAATTATGTTCCGCTGCGGGAAGACAAATTCGCCGACATGGACTTTTCGTGTTGCATAACTTTTGTTTAAGCGAATATCGGGACAAACATTTATATGTACGTACTTAACTGCAGATCCAAAAGCAGTTATTAAATGTTACCTATTTAATTAATTAGGATAGTGTGCATTTTGTTTTTATTTTATAAGTGTATTAAGCATATGGATTTTTAATAACTGAGTATTTCTACTTAGTTGTTCGTTTCAAGAATGGTACTTAGAAGTCATATATTATATACTACTAGTTTAGTAGGTAGGTATAGTCCGTATTCATCCGTCATAGCCTGATTCTGACTCGCATCCGAATTAACGATTTTAATAAATTATAACTAATTTATTTACATGTAACAACGTATCATGATCCCACGATTAAATTTATTGTGAATTACCACAATTGGTTTTTCTTTATTTTTAGGATCTGAATAAAATATTTTATAGTCTTCTCTTTTACTAAGACTTAAGATCGAGTTATAATAGCAAACATTGAATTCTATACTTTATAGTAACATCCTGTAAATTTCCTACTACTGGGCTAAGGCCTCCTCTCTCTCTGTGGAGAAGATTAGGACCAAATTCTACTACGCTGCTCCAATGCGAAATTATAACATACAGGTCATCCCCCAATGTTTTCCTTCACCGTCGAGTTCGAGATGAATTATAAACACATATTAGGCACATGAAAATTCAGTGCTGCTTGCCTGGGTTTGAACCCGTAATCATTGGTTAAGATGTACGCGCTCTTACCACAATGTACTTATTATAGAGAAAATATTTTCAAATTGTGTCTAGCTTAGCGTCATTTCATAGATATATCTACATTTTAACGACTTAAAGTTCGTTTTAACGTTAATTTGTAAGCAACTTTCCAAAGCACATACATAAATCCAACAAAATACAAGCAATAAATATTTCCGGGCAGAGAGTAAGTGTGAAGCGGTGTTAGGGGGTATATAGCGCAAACGTGCGATATTTATTTAAGTGCTAAAGAGCTGAGTGCGAACACACACTCCTCGGAAATGGGCCATGACTGATGTGCACGGGCGCCCGTAATGCGAAGTAAGCATTTCGCCCAGATATGTCTTGGAAAAACTTATAAAAATTCATTTTTAGGTGAAATAAATGTGGATTTTACTACAACAATTCACCACGAAGATGTATATTTTTTTTATATTATTAATGGCATTCACATATCTTGTTTGTGAGACGTATTTGGCCAATTACGACATTTTATGAAAGTAAAACGCAGGGAAATTGTTCGGTGTTTGGCTTTGAAAAATGTCAGGGATTTGTTCCAGGACACCTAAAACAGATAACATAAAATGACAACACAGACATCACAAGACAATAACGGTATCATACAAAAAATATATATATATAGAAATAAGTTTTTAGTAGGAAATGGAAAATATTAGTAGGAAAGAGAAAGAAAAAATGATGAAATGAAAAAAGAAGATGTATTGAAATTCGTTTCAGATATATTCAATATGACCATTAATATATCTAATGATAAATATTATTATCTATCAATCAAAATATACTATAGTCAAGAAGGCTTTTACAGGCACTTTTGAATCGTCATTTAACAACTAAGTATATTAAGTCAAGCTACCGCTGGTTCGAAAAGTAGATTCTACCAAGAAGAACTAGCAAGAAACTCAGTAGTTACTCTTTTCAACATTTGAAAATAAAGTCCTGTCAGTTCAATACAGTTATACCTGTATATATGTTATATATCCTGCCTGGAAGTCAACATTCCACGCTTGTTTTACGTCTGTATAATATTGTATTGAAAAATATGCCTTATAGGTAGTGTGCAATATACAACAATCAACAGCTTGCAAATTATGTTGAACATGATGTTTTGTTGCATTTTAACTCTTTTGTTATTAATTCATTGAACATAGGTAATCGTGGCAATATTTCAATATTTAATTTAATGTAAAGAACTTGGTTTATCTGCATTGTTCAAAATAATTATTGTTTTTATGTACAAACATAAGAAACGGGTGCAAAAAAACTGTAATGTGCAAATTGAGGAAGGTCAATTTAAAATAATAATATTAATAAAATTAGTAGTCTACTTAAAATGTTTTTACTATTATAGATCTAAGACATATCAGAACAATCCATGAACAACTTAGATCATTCGATCCTAAGCACGCTTCACGACACTAATGTTTAATAGTGAAACAAATAGGTGCCCTTATGATCATGTTTAATTATTTTTTTTCTGTGTGAAGTAGTGATGTTTGCCCTTCTGGCGTTATCAGCGTCACCGGACGTTAGGGCGATTACTATACTCAGAACTGAAGTTGAGCTTTGCCCTCGGGGCTAACGTTCGTCCTGAGGTTGTCTCCTATGAGATCGCACCCCGGCTCATATTTTGCGAATCTTGTAGAAATTTCTATAACTTCACATAACGCCATGTAGTAACTGTAAGCTACATTAATTACGTGTACAATCCACTTTAAGATTTGCGGGGAGAGTAAACTAAGTGAGCCAATATTTGCTGGTCACGGGTAAGTGTTTCCACTCGGACCCGGGAAATGGCGCGGAACCCTCTCCGCCACGGAATTAAAGGCTCTTTCCATAAGAAATATTACGCACTATATATTTTTATTGAGCATATTTCGCCTGTAAGCCACATTTGGGATCTCAAATATTTTTTTCAAATTTAGAATTTATTTGTAACATAGGTATAATCATATTAAATTAAATTAAAAATTAATTATTAATTAATTTAATAGTCTTGTACTTTAAATGAAAGGTATTTTTTGTCGCAGTTTACCCACTATTTCACGCAAGGTTATTTATTACTTTTAGAGTATAACATACTAGCTCTTTCTCAATATAGTATCTGCATCAAATTACGTTTTCGTAAAGAACCTAGACTTTACTTAGTTTATGCAAACCCGTCTATGTAGGTACCTACATCACAGACTCATCAGATATTCTACCGCCATTGATGATAAGGAACGATATAAAACAAAAAAATCCCGTAACATACAGTTTAGCTCAGCCCAGGTCAGCCCAGGATAGCTCTATGTACATTTTATTAAGACAAGTACAATGTAATTACAAAAACTAATTTATACGTAATATTTTTTGTTCTTTTAAAGTGTTTTAATATATTCTTAAAACTGAGAAGCTAAATATTTTTGCATAGTAGGTATATGTATTCGTAAACTTAGCAATTAAAATGTTAATTTTTAATCCGTTTACTTTACATATTCAAAATAAAGACATAGGTACTAATTAACGGTCTTAATCTTAAAATCAAGAGTACTCAATCAGGAAAACAATATTATTATAAAAATAACTTGATTATAATAAACAAAATGTATTCGAAACAAAAAAGCTAAGCACACAATACATAACTGCTAGATAAACGTGAGATAGCAGAAGTCTATATCCGAACAACAAATTAACTCCGCATTAAAATCACGGATCGCTAACATGTCAGAACGCTAACACGTACTCAACTTTTATATATAAAGACATTTTTAATCGACTGTATGCTCTTTACGAGACTGACAAGACAAATTTACTCATTAATGTTATGAATGCCCATTGCATGTTAGATGCTAAGGGAAAGAGCGCATGGACGACATTCGACGTCATTAAAAATCATTCGCCTCATGAAATTACTGAGTACATACCCTTAAAGCGCAAAATTTTTTTTTTAAAAATACTATTAAGACTAATGTCCGTGTCTACAGATTAAAATATAACGATAAAATAATGAATATAAAAAAAATAAAAAACGTTATCTGTCAAATGTCAGAAGTGTCAAATCAAAGGTCTTTTATTTTTTAATTTGTCCTAATGTTTATAGCTTTATTTTTTTGTTGCCATCGACAATATAGTCGCAAGTTCCACTCATGTAAAAATGGCCAAGAACTCGTTCGTCTGTAATTATGCAGCATTAGCCGCCATTATCGCGTATAAGGCGCTATCAATTTAATTCAATGCTGTTTGAGTAAACGAGTGAACAGACAGCGTAGCTACCGTGTCATTTGCAACTAGTATTATGTAATAAATATGATGTATCGATTTCGATACGGTCTCTAAATAGCCTCGAGGATATCATGATAACGTCATAATGACAAGTAGGTATAGAAATAGTTGACGAGAACAAAATATCTATGTACCGACTAAAAGATTGAAATTGATTTGATATATTTTTTATAATCTGTTTCTGTATGATGAGCGAATTAATATTTGATTACAATATTCCACCAATTCCAGTTCAATATTTATTCATACATTGATCACATCACATAGAGCAATAACTTTATTTTTAAGTAAGTAGGTAAGTATTTATAGAAGTAAATCATTGACAAAATAGAAAAAAAGATGGTTGTTTGAGCAAGTATCGTATTTAATGTGTCAAATCTATCTAGTATTCTAACTATGAACAGCCAAGCTCAAAACGTTGAGTTGTTACTATTTGACTCGGTAATTATTTATATATGGCAAACGCACATGTCCATAATCCATATAACTGCTGTTTTAAATTTAATTTGGTACTACGGTTTCTGTCGTTATAAAAATAATATCAGCCTGTTTATGTCTCTAGGTTAAGGCTTCCTCTTCCCTTCCATAATATTATTAAATACATATGTCTCATTCAACATCACACGAGCCTAAGCTAAGCACGAAAACATATTGGTATTTAGCCGATTTTAGCCAATAGGCCATCTCAGCTTATGTCATTTAATCAATCAAAATAACGACAGATTATTATTAACTGAAAATATATTCTACAGCAAATTAGTAATATTATAAAATATAATTTAGCAAATATAAGTAATCATTTAAAATGAAATTCAGTGCTTTTAGAAACATCAGTGGTTGTGGTCATACCTACTGAATGCTGACACACACAACGTTTTAAAAAAGCAATTAAGACTTCAGCTAGAAAATACCTTAAAAAAATTCATCTACCACAAAGTCTAGGCGTTGTTTTTTTATTTTATAATTTCGCTAACATTTTGTATTGTAGTTTTACAAAACTGGTCTAGAATTGCTTTCACCATTTTAATCTTGGAATACCTATTATTCACAATTAGATTATAATGAAACACGCACAAAAACCACAAAATGTAACGAAATATTAATGCTTATTATAATATTCAATGGTCATTTATACAAATTGTGCCATTTTTCATTACAATCATTTCGTAGAAAACAACCCATTATTATTTATAAGTAAAATTATATAGTATTATTGGATTACAAGTATTACCTATATATTACTATAAAATATTGTTTCTTAACAGTGCACTGGTCATCGTTAAACAAGGCTTTCTCTCCCATTAAAGAGATGAGTTATATCCATGACGTTGCTTGTATGGATTGATTAGTTTTATAATATCATACGACATATGTTGGTTTTCTTCTTTTACACCACTAAAAATATTTTATCAAATTAAAATCAAATTAAAGACGTAAAACTATTTACAGTGTATGTCAATCTTCTTTGATTAAGTTACAATCTCAAAATATTTAAGTAGGTTACGTGGTCTTTTTTCATCCTGTAAAGAGGTTGGGGACTGAAGTTTTAATCTTTTATGATTAAGTGAATTAGTGTGTATAGACTGCTCAATACTTTTTAATTTCCCTCAATTTTTGATATACTGACTATATGGGGGAAACCTTTGACTCTATCCTGACACATTTTATCCTTTTTTTTTTGTTTTGACAAGCCTTACAGATTTTAACCATATATGAAAATGAGTAGAATTTTGTACGTATTTGGTCATTTGTATTATTATATAAAATAAATAATATTCTTTACTCTAGTAGGATCATAAAAGCATATGTGAATTAACAGTATTGAATTGAATTTAAAGCTACCATATTGAGTTGGTAAATAATTGTCATATATCTTTTAACAGCATACAATAGATGAGATGGCCCAGTTGACCGATGATTGCGGTTCAAAGCTCGGCAAGCACTACTGACTTAATTCGTGCTCAATCATGGGCGAAAACGTTGTCAGAAAATTTGCATTTAGTGGAATAAGCTTGAGACCTTAACGTCAAAGGGAGATGAGGCTTTAGCCCAACAATGTACATTTACAGACTCGTACTTAATATTTATTGTATTCACCTAATCTACAAAGTTCTTTAGACAACATTTTACCTACTATGTCGTTGAGTGTAAGGAAACTCGCGTTATTTCGAATAACGTGATAATTTAAATTAAAGAATGAATTTAGAAATAAATTCTTATAAAGAGATATGAAGGATGTTATGTGGTCTGAGCGCTAACAATGGCTGTTCGTCCGTTCGCTAGTCATTAGCGCTAATAACTCGCGCGTGAATGTGGCATAACGCAAAAATTCTGGCCTTGCGGTGCGCCAGAGGGAACTTCTTTTGTATATTTAATAATTCTATCAATAGGCGAAGCGTTGCGGTTAATGTGGTAATCGCGCGTCCAAAGAAATGTTTAAATTGGAATGCCATTATAATTCACTTTTCTATCACATTTGACATAGAAATGACCCGTCATTACGCGCATGCAACGCGAAAGGTCATAAAATTAATATGTAAGTGTTTTATAGCGTTTCAATGTACCTATATAATAAAATTGTCTGCCTCGTTGAAAACATAATGTGGACACCGTGTTGGTGATACCCAATTATACATTTTGGACATATACCTACGACCGGGTACGGGTAGAGTAATTAAACAATTATTTGTCCTTTTGTTCGAACGATTATCAGTAAGATTCGGGTTTTTCATCAAGATATTATTCTTGATACACTGGTTTGGGGCATGTGTTGGTATATACCTAATTTGAATATGCAATATTTTTGTTAAGCAATTTTCAGTAGATGCCAGATGGACGTAAAATCGTTGGTCTTAAACCTTTCTCCACTCGGATCAGATTTGCATCAGACTGAGACTGTTGGAATAATGTCCAAAAAAGAAGTAATTTACAATGTCCACAAGTCAATTCATTTAGAAATATTAGGTATAGAATTAACGTATCAGAAAAAAAGAATGTGGTATTAAGGTGTATAATATACTTATTATGTTAATGATTGTATGCATAACCTTTGACCGTATTTAAAAAAAGAACATTCAATGTTTAATTACAATAGCTTCCAACGCTCTTAGAATATCATCAGTCCACCTTGAGTGTTGAGTCAAATTTTGACATTTACTTAATAATTATTTCTTTTGAAGAAATAGTACTCACATAATAAAAGTATGTGTCTTATTATTATTTATTTTTAAGTAATTGTTTACTTATAAATAATTTTTAAACGTGAAAAATCAGTCTAGTTTTTTAAAATATACTTAATAAATATTTTTAATTAAATTCAAATCTGCAACGTTCAAAGGTCTACTATCTATACAAAATTGAATATATACCTATGCTGTCTTTATTTTCCCTTGTTATAATATTTTTTATAGACCTGAAACGGTCTGTAAAATATATATATATGTAAAAAAAATTGGAATCAGAAAAGGGTGGACATACTTTAAATATAACTTATTTAAGTGATTGAAATGAATGCATCTATTTTTTTATTGTTTTAAAAAAAAATTGTGAGGAGATTGTGTAAGCCAAATATTTATTTGATTTGAAAAGGTTTTTGGCCGTTGGCATACCTTCTTAATATATTAAAAACAGAGTAAAGGAACCATAAATTACCTCGGCCTATGGTTAAGCCAGCTCTGAAAGTAGGCGCCAGTGAATTCACACACAAGGAGGATACAGTTATGCCATCTATGTAAAATTACTTAATTTATCGTGCTTGCTATTTGACGCTAGATGTCACTACCGACTAGTTATTTGTGAAATTTTAAAACCCCTTTACTGCATATAATTGTAAGATTCCTTAAATTCTTACTTAACTATCGTATTAGCATGATCTATTTTGTTTTAGTTGTATCAATTGTTATTTCGTCTTTCTGATTTAATCTTGATTTATGGTTTTGGTAGAATTGTCATGTCTTCTCTATGACACTCCTATCTTATCACCTATGTCAAATTATGTAAATCGGGAAATAAGGTTATATTTATGTTTTGACATTTTAATACAACATTGAAATTGTTTTGTAAAATAATTAAAATATCGGGTTTTATCTGAACGTTAAACAATAGTTAAAATTTTGAATATGTCATTAACTAGATTATCATTTTTACGATCGTTTTATAAGTTAGAAAACATCAAGTTAGTACGAAGATATTCCTCACATGATTCAATAAATTTGAACGATCCGGCTATTCAGACATATTTAAAACAATTGATAATAGAACATGATAAATTGCATACAAAACCACGGAAAACAAATGAAGAAACTAAGCGCTTACATGAAATTAAACCTATAGTAAATGTACTCGAACAGAGAATATCTCTTTTCGATAGTATTGATTCACTCAAAGAGCTAAATAAACGAGAGGGGAAGGATGAGGAAATAAAGAAGATGATCAAAGAAGAAGCTCAAATATACCTCTCAAGGATAAAAGAGGTTGATAGTGATTTACAAGCTATCCTCTTAGAACCTAATTTAACTCAAGGAGGTGTTTTGATTGAGGTTACAACTGGTGCAGGGGGACAGGAGTCAATGCTATTCGCTAAAGAACTTTTCAATTTGTACCACGAATATTCTAAATATAAAAATTGGGAAGTTGATATAGCTTCAATTGAAAAGTCAGATCTTGGTGGTATCAGAAAGGGATCATTAATAGTGCAGGGATTGGGAGCACCGGAATTGATGAGGATGGAGGCTGGTGTACATAGAGTTCAAAGAATACCTGTCACAGAGAAAGGAGGCCGTATACATACAAGTACAGTGTCTGTGGCAGTGTTACCATTAGCTACAGAAATTGAACTCGAAATACCAGATAAAGACCTAAATATAGAGACTAAACGAGCAAGTGGTGCTGGTGGCCAGCATGTGAACACCACAGATAGTGCTGTCCGCATCACTCACCTTCCCACAGGAACTGTAGTTGAATGTCAGGAAGGAAGATCACAAATAAAAAACAGGCAAATTGCTTTACAAAAACTGAGAACACTGCTACTTCAAAAGCAGGAAGAAGAACAATCATCTAAGATAAATAATGAAAGAAAGTCTCAGGTAATATTAATTTGACTGTTCCTAGTCTAATGAGTGTAAAATTGTGACCGCAGATCCCAAGGTGCTGGGTTCAAACCCCAAAATGACTTAAAAAATGGCTATTAGGTTTTCTTTTATAATTTTTTCTGCAGTTTCTAGGGCTCTGGAATTTAGAACTAAGTGCTATAAATGTAGATAGTCTCATAAGATTTGCCGTCAAAGTCCAAATTGATCGGGAAAGAAAAATGTTTGAATTCTTGATTTAACAAAATCATATTATACTCTGTCATTTAAAATCAAATTTGGAAAACTTTTTTTTTGTTTGAGAAGGATATGTTTTAGTTCCTTACTATAATAAATAGAAAACTTCGCAACAGTTTACTTTTTTTATTAAGATACATTAGAAATCTATTAGCTTAGAATCAGTGTTTAATAATATAAGAAAGATTATAAAGATTGTGTGTTAGAGCATAAGGTTATCTTTATTTAATCTTAACATGAATGAGTTGTGCTTAGAGACAATACAGTTGTGCTCATTAAGAATGAGTTCATTCTTAATTGTAATAAAGACTTATTTTATTAATTTAAATGACTATTACATTTCGTTTCAGATTGGTTCCAGCAATAGGAATGAGAAAATAAGAACTTATAACTATCCTCAAGACAGAGTGACAGAGCATAGAGATGGTGGTGGTACCACTCACAGCTTAAAAACTTTCATGGAAGGTGGGGAGCAGTTAGAAGAGCTCCAAGAGTCCCTACTGCGACACCAGCGATATCAAACCATAATGGCTGACATCAATGATTTTATTGCCAGATATAAAGCAGAAACTACTGGAAAAAATTAAACACTTATATAAATGTTTTTGAATGAAAAATATTTCAAGTAATTGTTGTCGCTTTTCAATACAAATTTTAAATATTAGGGGTAGATATTTTGGTAAGAAAAACCATTTAAATAATTATCAAGACTATAAAAATGTAAATATGAAGCTAATGTAATTAAATTTCATTAAATTATTAGTAAGAAACAACTTGTGTAAATGCTATATTGTTTTGTTACAATAAAACTCTAAATTAATATCATAAATATTTAATTTGTACCAAATTAATCACAATCTTCACAAAACAAAAAACAAAATTTTGAATATATTAATAATATTTTTTTACATAAGAGATTCAAAATATTAAAATCTATACTTAATACTAAATTAGGTAAATAATGACTATTAACAAACATAAAAGTTTCTAAATAAAGTTTTTATGATTTAAGTACAGTAATCAATGAAATTTAATAAAATAACAAAAACGAGGGAGTCTTACACTAGTCACATAAAATGTATAACATATAACATCTCACCTTGATAATAAGCAACATTACAATTACATTCTTTGGAAAATGGGTTACTATAGTACAATGTGACGGCTAACTCTAGCACTGTGCACTCATTGGTCTAATGAAATATTGTGTGGTTCCCTAACTTTCTGTTGCACACTTCCGTCAGGTGTGAGGAAAGAGGTTTACACACAACAAAAATAATAGGAGAGTTTAAATAATGTAAGATATCAATCAAATTTTTTTTTATATTTTTTTCAAATGTAATTGTACGAAAAAAAGGTATTTTAATTCAATAAATAAGCGTTTATTTGTCATATTGAAATTCGAATTATACTAATTCATTAAAATTTTATGTACAATTAAAATCAATAAAACTCTGAAGATTCAAGAAATATTAGTAAAAGTGATAATACTAGTTGATATGAATTAATCCTCCACATCCGAAGAATCTATAAAATATGTAATAGGAATACAATAATTACTTATTGATATGTAGCATGACATGTTCAATTACTGTAATTAGGTATAATATAAACTATTTCAAAATAAATTAATGAAGTTATATGAAAAACACTTATAAATATAATCTATTGAACTTTACAACAAATTCTCTTAATAAAATTTAAGGAAACAGATAATAAATATTCTTTTTAATGACTTTGGCTATGTTTGATAATAAATTAGAAGTAGTGAAGGATTATAGTTATGATTAGAGGTATCCAAAGTATGTTTTTCTGTTGTAGACTACCGCGCCCGCACATGTCAATATTACTCTCCTGGAAAAAGTTATATTGAATTAGGTACTGATTAAAAGAACTGTCATACGCTCTGACGTTTATGGAAAAACTTACGATTCAGATTTTTGCCTTAAATTGATGTATATCTAAAAGATCTATTTTTTTATATCTGTGCCATATATTTTAAATAATTTTGGAATTACATTTAATTGATAAAAAAATTGGTATGATTTTTAATAAGTTAAACCTGTACGTACTTCAGTATGGTTCCGAATGCAGGAGTTCGGTTGTTTTCTGTACAATGGATGCATATGCTTTAAGCATGGCAAGGACTCATTGTACTGGACTTCGGTCGCATCTATCGAGAATATTGGTACTTCGACCTTCGCGCACATCGCGTCCACAACAACTAACAACATGTTCGTGTAATTAACCAACTGTGCATAGAATGGTCTGTCACATTCACGTACTGGTTTGTTCAGTTTCTCGTCGAGATTTTTGTAATCTAATTGATAGAGATACATTTCTCTATCGCAAGGCGTCGGCCGCGTCCGATTTATAAGGACAAGCTTCTCGAAATCTCTCTCCAGCATACGCGTTGGTGGTTTCGACATAGATGGGTCGTCAGTGTCTTCGTCATTCTCGTAATTCTGATAGGCAACTGTGTTAGAGAAGATAACAGTATAGAAATATATCAATATTAATTTTCTCCTACATGCAGATTAACGTTATTTTCAAAGTTGGATAAACTTAATTAAAAAAAGGCGGTAATTCTAAAACATTCATTTGGATTTGTAGAAAAAATACGTATTGCAGATAAAGGGAGACTTTATTATGTAAATTAAACTATGTACATAAAACAACAATAATATCTGTTAAATCGTTAAGCGTTTTGAGGAAAGAATGTATATCATTTGACAATGTAAATACTTTCTTTCAGAAGCTTCATGCAGCATTAAAATCAGTAGATACATGAAATTTCAAAAAGTTTAAAGATAATGGTGGGTTAAACTTAAATATTATATCGGACGATGAAACAAACCAACTTATTTAATGATTGATTACATTTAATATAGGTAGATTTAAAATCTTAAATTGTTTTTAACGCTTATGTTTACTTACATGCATAGAAAAGCAACTACAACAAATACATTTATTATAATAGGATATTGCATGATGCATCCGCCTTTATAACGGGTGAACTATAACTTTGAGAGAATAACGATCTATTCTATCATATACTGTATATTGAAGATAGCCATTAAACATGCACATTCCGGAATTTAATCTACAAATAAACACTGATATGTAAAATAGCAAGGAACGTTCGGAAATTCCATCAGTGCCATTTAACAACACTGTCTACTGTGCTCGATCTATAAACTCACCAGTGGGTGTAAGAAACTCTGAAAACAAGATGGAGTCGTTACTACTGTCATAGAACATTTTGGCTACATCCAATTTGTGACTCCATGATAGAATTTTGATATCTCTATAAACTAAACTTATCCCGAGTCAATAAGAGACCAGTACATGCACTCAAGTAGTTTAATCCTAAATGTGCAACAAGTGATTTGGAGTAATTGTATTGTGAAATAGAATTGCGATATTAGTAAAGATCCTCGTAGATTTCAAAATTATTGGTACCTATTTTTTTTAATATTTAATACAGAATGTATAGGTATAGTCTTTGTCAGTCAGCGATTTTTTTTTAAGTACACAAAGCACATCAAATAACTAGCACATATACATTTGGTAATTTAAAAAGGTATTGACTTTATGCTCGTTGTCATGCACAATTTACAGACCATGCTGACAACGCGCAAGAGCGACACCGACTTCATATTTTTTTGATATTTAGTTAAATACCTTAAATTGCCGATCTATTCCAATAATTAGTTATAATGCATTAAACACAATTGTTGTAAAACACATAACATCTATAGGGATTTACTTAAAAGACATACCATAGTCGAAAGAGTAACTGGAAGCTTGAGCCAGTCCGACCGCTATTGAATTGTAAATCCAGATTGTTGTAGCAAGGAACCACGCCATTATAAGCCTTAAGTTTTCCAGGGGCTGAAATTCATGATATATTTTTTTATTATGGAGTAAGTTAACATAGACTTTTGACAACAAACTTTTCTTTATTATAAGTACCGTTAATAATGATGATGCTGGATTTGTAGTTTTCTTCTCTCTAAAGCAGACGGCTTGGTAATCGATAATATGGACTGGTTTAAATACATCATCTTCAACTAACCGCATCATAATGTCTGGTCTTATCTGCAAAGGGATAAAATTGTACAAAGCGAGTATAAGGAACCCGAATATTTTGAATGAAAAACTAACCTTGCCAAAAAATTGACCAGTCTGAGTTGTGTCTTTGCTGACAATGATCCATCCATTACTGTCTACTAAGAAGCAGTCCCAATTATCTGATAAACATGTAACACACTCCTTGTTGTGTTCGCACTAAAAGGCAATAAATTGTATTATTACACAGAT
This sequence comes from Vanessa cardui, assembly GCF_905220365.1. Taxonomy (NCBI): domain Eukaryota; kingdom Metazoa; phylum Arthropoda; class Insecta; order Lepidoptera; family Nymphalidae; genus Vanessa; species Vanessa cardui. Next base: position 4,762,286 of record NC_061123.1, on the reverse strand, counting down.
GAATGATTTGTGTATAGTCAGAGTAAGAAAACCTTCGTCAGTTTTAAAATTCATTCCTTTATCAAGTCTTAAACTCTTAGTACCTTTTGAATCTAAACATCAAATCATTGCGACGCAATCGAGTCGATCTCGATCGGTAAAGCAGATTATCGCTCACACTGAGCACACGAAAATAGTTCTTAAGGTGACGAACCTTTTCTTACCCCGACTGTACTTTTGGAAAATTTCAAGAATAAATTAATATATTGATTCAGAATATAATTTTTAGTGGAACTTACCGATGTCGTAATATTTTCGAACCACTCACTCAACCGTTCATGTTTAAATTGGAAGCCGACAACAGCAGCTGGTGTTTTTCTATGTCCATCACCATGGAACACGGCGTGTGCTGCCGTAACCATAGCGGAGCTAACGTTCAAAGGAAACTTCTCTGTACTTAAATCCACACTGTAAACAAAGCTGAGCGGATCCACGTAGTGCTGTTCTACGGCTCGACGATACCACACCTCGTCAATAGCACGAGGCCATTGCTTGCCGAATTCAGGCCTAGATAATCATGAAGATATAATTATTTTTAGTGATGTTTGTGCTAATATAAAATCATGTATTTTTGTATCATAGATACTCACTTGTCATCGTAGTCCCTTGAAGGATGAGTTTGCCAGCGAGTTAAGCCGCTGTGCGTTGCAAGGAAAGCAACTATGTACCCAAAACGCTGAATAAACTCCGCCCTGTGGACAACCATGTAGTAAGAATACTTCGTAACATCTTTGGGAAACACCAACGAGAATATATCTTATAAAACAAGAATATGTAGATTATAAATATTATAGTGAGCCCAATGGTCGCTTCTGTTAAACCTTATTTTTTTAAACAAAGTTTTAAATACACCATGTGGTCACAAACAACTAACAATCTTGCGTCGAGAGCTGCAAATAACACATCAAATTAAGCAAAGAATAAAACAAAATAACCTATCTGCACGTGATGGTAAATTTATTGTATCTAACTACCATAATATCTACTATCTTTTATGCAAATCTCCGAAAATTGTTTTATTTTTGTTTTTATATTTTATGTATAGAAAATATATTATTGTTTAATGATGGTATATGTCGATGGACAGGCAGGTAAGTGATCACCAACACTCATAGACATCGGCACTGAAAGAAAGATTAATTATGAATATCCCACCAGCCTTGGGAACAAAATGTTATGTCTTTTGTGCCTGTTTCACTGGCTCACTCACCCTCCAAAATGGAATACAACCATAATAAGTATTGTAGTTTCGCGGGCTTGCACGGAGCCGTACCAACAAGTATATTAACTTACTTTGATCCATAAGCTGCATAAAACATTTAAGACTACCTATTTATGAATAAACCAAATACTTACTTGATCCTGGTTTGCACGTTACTTATTAGAGATTATACATAATGTTACTAAATGTTATCTTTACCTCAACTGCAGTTGAATTAAAGTATTTAAATAAAAAATAAATTATGAACAAATTGTTAAGGCTTATTTCTTATTGAATGAATTTTAATCAGTCTCCAAACCCTGTTTTAGGTAAATACTCAAATGATACCATATTAATCCATTCTTGATGTTATACTTTACCTCGGCAATAATCCAATCACTTTAGTCAATGGGCTATCCGGGTAAAAGGCAACAAAAAATGTGTAAAAACGTCAATTTTGTAAATCATCAGTACCTTATATAGTGTATCGTAGGTATATTTTACATGCACAGTATTTATTTATGTAATTGAATTGTTGATATTACAGGTGTGAAGCTTAGAAACTTATACCGTATTTTTTTTGTAATATAAAAACTCTTTTAGTGCAATCTGTGTAAATTATCAGTACCGTTTAAAAATAAACCGGTTGTTGGTGCAAAAAGGTTTTATTATAAACCTACTGCGATGAGTGCTTTATATCAAGATTCACGCACTAATTGTCTGTCTTAAATTTAAAAAAAAATAACAATTAAAATAGTCGATACTTACGCTTTATCATCTGATGCAGAATCCGATATGCTTTTGTTAAACCATGCAGTATTCCTAGCATCATACACCAGAGCCTGCATTAATCCATGATCGCCTAGAATTATTACGTAAATGTTGTAATATCTTCAGTTGCAATTATTTATTACCAAAATTGAAAAATTACGGCTCAGGACTTACAATAATACTCATTTCGTGGAGCAATATTTGGTGATTTATTTCTTTCTCTTGCTTCTGTACCTGTAAAATATAAAAATATATTTTTTTTATATTATGATTTTTTTAATTAGATTAGAACATATTAAATAAAAATACAACATATTTAATGAAGATGCGGAGGAATGAGGAACACATTGTGAGGAAGGCCTTGAGCATGGATGTGGATGGATATAGAATTATAGAGGTAGAGGACGACCAAGGAAACGATGGATGGATTGTGTGAAAGACGATATGGCTAGAAAGAATGTTGCTTGTGAGATGACGTCTAACAGAGAAGTAAGGAAGGAGAAGACATGCTGTGCCGACCCCAAATAAAATTGGGATAAGGGCAGGAGGATGACAATGATTTAATAAAGATGCAACTAAAAATAAAAATGAAGTACCTTCACTATGCCGCTCATGTCCTTTGTTCTTGTGGTGTTCAGGGGGTCGCGGCTTGGCAGGCCAACGCCAGCCCGGTCTCGCAACCCTTTCCAAGAAATAGAGCAGTTCAGCTTCCGGAGATGAAAATGTCCGCTCGTAGTGACGACAATACAACCTAGGAAAAACGATAAACATTATCATTGCTATATGTTATTAGGTATGAGTAAATATTACGTGAACAGAAAGGCACAAAACATAAGCGTTTTTTTTATATTTATTTTTAACAGCTTCATAGAAAATTTACGCTAATTGGTAATATTTAAATTATAGTGATCTCCATGAACAATAAGATGTTACTGAATAAAAATAAATAATTTAAAAGAACGCATTGACTAATAAAATATAATATTATTAAATTAATATTAGGTATATGTTATAAGTTCATGTGTATAAAATCTGTAACTCTGTAATAAATTTTAATTTTATCGTTGTAAGATGTTTAAATCATAATAGATTGTTTACATACCAATCGGGATGAACGCTCCACTTATTGGACAGATATTGGCGTGCGGATATATTTTTAGACGTTAACGATAGCCGGTGAATATCATCTGTCGGAGGAGGCGTTATGCGATGACGACCATAGTTTTCGGGTATCGACACGACGAGCGTGAACGGTGAATCACTTATACCAGTCCAGTAGTAATGTCTCTTGCCACGTGATACCCTTTTCTGTAAAATAAAAAACGTCGTATTTTAAAGCGTTACACACACAATATTGGATACAAAGTTGACCTTAAAATTTAACTACTATCACATTCGGAGAAATAACTACAACACATTTTAATTTGTGTATATAGTAGGTATATTGTAAATATGTAATAAAAATGATAATTTAGTAACAAGTAGGTTAATAAAAATACGTGTAGGCACAAACCAATATTTTCAATTTTTTTTAACTGACTTCGAATAAATTAGGCTGCTTTATAATTCGGTTTTTTATCTGAATACGTAATTACAATCTGTACTAATATTATAAATTCGAAAGTAAATCTGCTAGTCTGATCATGGTCAAACCATTGAAACGATGGTACGGAATCAATGTCGTATGAAACAAGATTGATCACATGGTTTTTTAGTCAGTAAGCTTGCATCATGATAAAAGTGTAGTAAGGTAAGTGGTAAGTGTACCTTAAAAGAAGCTTACCATGTCTTCCATGTGGTATTTTATATTCATTAGTTTGTTTCCAGTTTTTTGGTCAATTATTTCCTTACGGAGCTGAAAAGCGAAACATTTAAGTCAATGAATGATAAATGACACACAAACTGTGTTTTTCCAAATATTCCAAATATATTATTCTTCTATATTGATGTATATGTCTTTATATCACCGAATGAGTCAAATTATTGCCTTATTTCTAATATTGAAAGTGTACACAATTCGTTCACCGTTTTTTTTTCAGTCTGGCTTTTTATTTTCTGATCTCATGGTGTTCGTTACTTTGTCTTTTTATTGAATAAAGGAATTGGATTTTTTGAAAACAAATATTTTATAGTCACGTTTTTTTATAGTACATGCGTACATGATACATTGTAAGAATATTCTTGTGTTATTACCGCTGTTAATTCTTTGCTGAAGTTTCTCGGGCTCCTGTCGTCATCAAACAACTCGACCTCAATCATATCCACACTGTTGTAGCTCGGCTTTAAGATTTGTTGAAACTGAAATTAACATTTCATCTTAAGTCGACATGGCCTAATAGATATTTATATGATATGTAAATTATTATAGAAGCATACAGGCTACATATCTACTCAGTAGTGAAGCTTGATTTAAAAAAAAAAGTTTTTGCTACGCAATGAAAACATAATGAGTAATATTAAATACAAGAAAATCTGAGGCATAAATCCGCCATTAAAATGCAGATAAAATTCAAGCATTTGCCTAGAAATATGGCTATAAAACAAGCTAAAGATCAAAAGTTAAGTTCGAATTTTAAATGTTTTAAATGTCTACTGCATCAGAGCTACATATTTGTTTATTTGTAAGTAAGTGAAACAAACAGCATATTTTATATTGCATAAAATTTATAAACCTTAAATAACACACATGCCAATACAGTTTCCACATAGTTTAGTTTTGAACATATATATAAAAAAGATAAAACAGTAAAATTAAATGTAAAAAATATATCTCATTTATCTACTTACAACAGGCCGTAGATCAGGATGTATTAAAATGTATCCATTGTTAGTGACAATGAACGCGTAGCCATTCACTCCGATCTGTATTAATCAAATTTTACACATGTATTCGATTAATAATTATAATACTTAAAAAATCAATCGAAAATCAATTAAAAGTAACCTTGTATGGTGTCATTAAGGCTTGAATTTCAGACAGGGGAACGTCAGTTCCAGCCACTCCTAATAATCTCGCTATACGCATCTGAAAATGTTTAAAATACTCTCAGTTTTACGTAAATATACGCAAACAATAACTATAATTTTAAGACAAAAATATAAAATTTGTCGAAAATGCTAAAAATTCAAAATGGTGGTATGGTTATAATGTATTAAATAAAATATACATCAATGCATAAATAATGATTATCACTACTCAACCCATATTTATTGTTATTATAATTTCTACTAAATATTATAAACGTTTAAAGTTTTATTATCTCTAGCAAATAGTTATTTTTCGTCTAGCATCTACGCCCCGTTAGGTATATAAATATATTTACGAACTACTTAATTTCAATAGTACTAATTTAAATGATTTTTCATTACAGGTTCTAGCACTCTACGCAATCAAAAATTACGATCTTTATCGTATAAAAAACACTACACTTTATACTAAAACCCACTACAATCTAGATGGGCTGGTACCCTTTCCGGTCCATTGCAAGAATCTGTTGACATTGTAAATACTTTTTATAAATGTAAGAAAATTTTTATAAAAGATAAACATGAAAAATCATAATCATTACATAAGACGTATCATCCATCACTTGGTTGAAATTTTGAATAAATATTTCCTCAAGTAATTTCATTGTTTTCTATTACTTAAACTTAAATTTTAAATTCGAATTTCAGGTTGATAATTCAGGTAGAAATAAATCGGAACAATTTATAAATTTATAATAATATGATTATTTCAAATAAACCGCACAGGAAAGAAAGAAGTTTTTAATATATGTTTGGCATGTAAATGTGTTTATTTGTCATAGTTATGTACTGTTTGATATTCATGTTTGGTTCGGTTCAGCCGTTCCGTGGGGTCTGTTTGAAATGTTTCATCTTGCGTCGACGCTCATTCGTCACCTCTCACACAAGTCTGATGAGAGCGAGTGCCTACCTCCTTCTGGCCGTTCTCCTCTACGGACTGCGATTGGTTGTTGACGTACGAATGCAATAAAATTAACAACATATAGGTAAATGCATTATAACAACCTGTACTAGTAATCAAAATTTCCTCTATAAATGAGAAAACTTAATTACACTAAAAAAATCTTTAGTATATGAAAAGTTTTGTCATTCTTAGATACAATACTTCGAACTTAACAAATACAAAAGCCCCATTCGTCTCTCATGGCGGGCTGCAGAAAACTCTTAATGAAAAATATTTACATTTACTTTCATAATACAAGTCAATGTTTAAAATGTCTCTACGAAGACATCGCTAAATTCAGGCAAAAATACTTGTTATTGATTAGATAGTGTGCGTAATACAGATGGTCATTCTTGCACAAAAGTAATAACTTTGATAACTGATAGAAAAGTTAATTCATAACACCCTAGTGGTCTACGCCTACTATCTAGTAGAAAACTACTATACTACGGTAAGCCAAAAGGGTTAAACAACACATCGTCGGTCGGCTAGCGACCGAGACCGGGCGGTCCACATCTATCGAGGACAGATGCTGCGCTAACGGGGCCAAATAAGATTTTACCGTTACTGAAATCCAAAAAACTAAATCATAAAAACTCTCTTGTATCTTGCAAAAACTTTACATTAAAATCATCAAAACTTTCTAAGTGTAGTACCTCTTTTGTAACTGATACCCAGTAAGCTTCATTTATCAGTACATTCTCTGTGATGTTCTGAGGGAAACCATCAAACAAAACTGAATATTATTAAAAGGCACTTGATTATACACATTTTATAAAGAAGTAATATATACATTCAAATATATTTACAGCAATGAAAAGTAGGAGCAGCTTACGTCCAATATTATTAGGAAACATAAGTATAAACCAATCTGTAAAAATTTGTATTAATAAAAATAATCTTTTCTCATGCATAAAGTAAATTTTGAATTTGGAATAGTTGGTTTACAGTTCAGTCGCTTAAAAAGAAGAATAAAGAGGTCACTTCTAAATAAGTCTTGATAGTGTCACTTTAATCTTCTTTTCAAGACTCATAATATTCTGGGGATTTCAAAAAATAAAATTAACGCTTTAATTTTAAGACGAAAACTCACCTCATTATGACGTAAATCATAAACAGGCATCGAAACAGACGTCATCAGTTGGTATTTAGAATTTCCAAGTTCGCTATACTGACCCTGTTTCATCTGAAGCGAATTGTCATGTTAATGTACCATTTTTATACATACATTCTGCGAATAATTATTTTTCTTCGGATACTGAATCCGAGCACTAAGACTTACAACTGAGGCCAAAAATAAAAAGTGGGTTTTGCTGACAAAAAAATTCTCGTAGCAATTTTAAATTTGAAAATTAAGTAAAGTTCGGTTTTAAGTCTAAGTGCACTTATATTTATGCAGTATATTAAAACCTGTGCAGTTGGCATGTTTTTAGAGACAGGTGCCCATACAGATTGAAATGTCCGAAGTTATAATCATCATATCTCAAATAAATAAATAAATAAATATCTCAATACCTGAGTTATTTTCCACCGTCTGTTTTGTTCCTTCTCCGAATTAAACAGCGCCTTGTCTCTACGCTGACTCATAAACCTCTCTTTTTGCTCGGCTCTCTCACGTTGCTCCCATAAATAATCCGCTACTTTGGGATCCTAACAAATGCCAATTTAAATATACGTTATTAGGAAACTTCACTAAAAATACTATCTTACAAAGTAACAAATATTTTTAAATAATTTATGACATTGTCTTTTTAAGTCAAGGGGATTAACTAATATTTTTTTCAATTATTTGATTTAACCAATATTGATGTGGATCGAAAAGTCTTAATGAAACAACAGTAACAAACTGATGCTGAGATCTTTGCGAAAAAAACATCAGACGAGATATTAGGTGTGCTACGTATTTAAATTATCATTTTATTCATATTTTTTGAATTAATATTTACCGTAACATTTGCATAAACGGGAGTCCAGACAACAGGATGTTTTTCACGCTGCAGAACCAACGGCCTCGCCAATACATTGACATGCTCCAGTACCCTCTCCCGTACTTCAGCTAACGTACTCAAGTGCACGTAGAAGCCTCTGTTCGCACAAGCCATCCACTTCACTTCCCTCACGTCCGCTACCTGGAGTTACCTCGCTAAATATTATTCTATTCAGAATGTCACGTGTCACTGTTTCTACCTAAGTGTGGTATGATATCTGATGCAGCCTTGCGAAAAAGCATTAGGAACCTACTAAAATAAAGGCTACAGGTTATCAAAAGATATTATTTAAAGTCTATAAGCCATTCAATCCTCTACTAATTTACATTTTTTATGCAATTAAAGTCGACAAATTTATATCTTTATCTATCTAGGAAAATCGCAAAACAAAATGAAAATTTGATAATTTACATAATTTTAGTAAAATTAGAATATCTACTAAAGAAATATTTCTAAAATATCAAATATATAAGAGACTTATATTTATATAGACATAAATATAAGTCTCTTGCGTTCATTATTTTAGACATAGAAAATAATACTATCACAAAAACGACAATAACAACAAATATAATCCTCAAGCGAAGCAACAAAAACATGGAAATGGAAGAAGGAATTACATTTAAATGACAAATAACAATGCATGCACAAATGACATTACATAGGAAAATAGAAGAAAGAAGAGTACCACATTCAAGGTGTACTGGTAGAAGGTACAAGGGATACATTATGCAGGTCCCACAATGACTACGACACACAGTAATACCTGGAGTGGTACTACCTTTACCTCGCGACCTATCAGATAAGTGAACACCCGCACCGGGGTCTCGTACTTCCAGTTGAATCTTTCGAATAACTCCTTGTAGTTGTACGGAACGCCATCGGTGACGAGCATTATTGCCTACATATTTATGTTCGTTAAAACAAATGTTGCATTCAAATTAAACTACTTTGATATAGATACCACTTAGAGGGATTACTAAGTATTTGAATATTTTTGTAGTTATAATAGGTATATGTTAAAAAATAAATTTCATACCTGATTGCAATTGGCACCACCGCTATTATTTCTATAAATTTCCAATAGCTCAAAAGCTCTTGTCAAAGCCGCTGAGAAATTAGCTATTTCCATTGTTTCAAAATTATCTAAAGCCAATTTTAATTCCCGTAGGTTTGCTAAGGTCGCCTATAAGCATAAAATTATGGTGTAAATTTTATATATTCTACGTTTAAGTTCATAACATCAATTTTAAAACATACTTGAACAAGAGAATCTTCGAAGCATGGTACAATTTCCTCCACAGTATCAGCAAAAGTCATAACGCTAACAAAATCATTATTGCCGAGAGTATCTAAAATATTGGTGACTACGTGTTTGGCTATATCCCTTCTTTGGCCTGTCATGGAACCACTGCGATCAACTAAAATCACAACATCCTTAGGGCTAGCAGCTGCTTCCATGTACCAAGCTCTCGTGCGACAGTCGTATATATCAACAGGATCAGCGCGCCATTTCATTGCTAAAAAATTTAATAAATTAAAAGTAACCTCTTAATACAAATACTAATAATAAAATGAAATGAATGTATATATTTTACCAGGATAGTGTCTCATAAATCCAGTTGAGCTACCAAAGTACTGCCAAGACAACGTTGGATCGCTTTGATAATTGTTAATAAAATGTGTATCTAACCCTTCCGACCAGTGAATACCTTTGATCACTTCAGTTGCTGAAATCAAGACTCGTTATTAATAATTATTCTAAGTAGCTTACTTATTATTTATCATTATAATAACTCTTACCCCACGTGTATACATTTGTTGGGACATGGACACTACTAATATTAATATTGACAGGGATATTAGAAAAATGAGGATTTTGTAGCAAATGTGCATTTTTTGACGGAGGTCGTATTATCCAGTTTTCCATTGTAAATTCTGGTTCAGGAGTTGTCGTCAACGATTGGTCTTCGTAAAGGTCTTCCATTTCTTTGCTATTATAGAACTGAAAGTCTTCAGGTACCGGTTCATTTTGTTTATCGAATGCCATATTTTCTGCCGCTTCCACAATTCGTTTAACTGCGCTTATTTTAAGTTCCATCATTGCACGTATATCGTCTGCCATGTTCTGAACCAGTTTTTCCCCATCCCGTGATTCAATTTGTGCTGACTTAAAGCTCTAAAACATAAACATTATTAACTACAATTAATCTAAAAGAAAATGGAATAATAAAAGAAGTGTAAACGATCTTACGTCTTGGACTTCCTTCTTTCTCGTAATAAATTCTCCAAAGTGATATAATTCTGTTCCAAGCTTAACTGCCCATGCCTGAACGCTAAACATTCGATATGTTTTTTAAATTAAAACTTATAATTATAATGTATCACTAATTATGATATACAATTATCATCAACGTCATAGAATCTACCGATTCATTAAATACTCACGTGTTAAAGGATATTTTACTAGCAACGTCATATTGTATATTTGAAGAACAATCCCTGGAATCCAAGGATAATAACAGCAGTAATAACACGAAAATACCAGTACGGTAGCACATCAGAAACACTTAATCTAATTTGGCCCCCTATTGTACACAGTGTTTACATTTAATACATTTTCCAATAAAGATTTCTTATTATAGACACCGATTGATTTTTGTGGGTTTCTTCTCGAATTGTATGAGAATCAGCGTATTTGGGCCACTTGTTCTAGTAAACTCTCGACATTGATAAGGACAATCGGTGGCCGATGGCTTTCAAGGCGCAGTCGCAGTGGAGCGAGGCCCGAGCATGCGCCCCGCGTTCCTTGCGCGTTACGACTGCTAGCCAGCCCATTCCGCTACACTCGTGTCGCTGTATGTGTATCAGTTATACGTGTAAGCATAACTTGTGTTTTCGTTTAGCTATCTACAAAGCGCATCGATTTGTACAAATCGTTTTTCTAGGTCAGCGTGTCGACAAAGTGTAACACTTTTTGAATTATGTTTTAATAAGAGTTCCAGGGTAGAAATAAAAACAATCGAAGGGTAAATAATTTTTATTGTGAAAGTAAGAAAGGTACAAATCTATAGGACGTTAGTACCAAAAACTTTATATTTTATCATGAAAATAACTTTGAGACTAACAATAACAATAAAATCATACTCGTATATAATAAAACATTTGCCTTCATAAGACTTCCGATGCCGCACTCCGTAATGTTTCTCTCCTGTAAATAAGAAAAATGTAATTAACTTTCTTGTTAGAAGTATTTAATTTCAATTTTTTCTTTAATATGCTTTAGTATAATTCTTGGTTATTGACTGATCACAGTCTAATAGAATTATAAATTGTAAGCATTATGTTATTTCCTGCCGTCTAACAAAAACATTTATGATTTTCCCAACTAATATAAATGTATATAAATCGGTACATAATTTACAAAAATATAAAATGAAGAGGTACAATAGGTATATCACTACGTAACAGTAATATTGTAATAGTTAAAGTTAAGTTTACTACAAAATCTTCATTTCTTATAATAAACTTTTAATAATAAATAAACATTTTTTATTAATATAAGCCTTTATATCTAATCCTGATAAAATATTACATAATATGTTATTAAATATACAGTATTATAAGCCGAGTCTAAATACAATTCCAAAAAATTTTTACTGAATGGTTTAAGTATTTATTAAGAGATTTTTTGTACTCATCAAAATGGCTTAAAATAAAATCAGAAAATATGATGACGAACAAAATATCCTCCTAATTGATTTTATAAAGTTCTCAACGGACTTAGCAAACCATGCAGCAAATACTATATTACACAAATGTAAGGCCTCCTCCCCTTTGAGGAGAGTGGCAGAATTTCAATTAAATTTGACACAAACAGGTTTCCTCCCACAATCATCAGATAAAATGCTCGCGTTCTAACCACTGGGCAATCTCGACTCAGATGTAATCATAGCCAACTTCAAAACTGTGAGATGCTACCGACGGAAAAGCTTTGTACCTGTGTAGTAAACGTCATTTGCTAGTAACAACACTAGGTACACAAGGTTTAAAACAAGAACAACAACAACAAACAACAACAACAGCCTGCAAATTCCCATTGCTGGGCTAAAGGCCTCCTCTCCCTTTGAGGAGAAGGTTTGGAACATATTCCACCACGCTGTTCCAATGCGAGTTGGTGGAATGCACATGTGGCAGGATTTCTATAAAATTTGTCACATGCAGGTTTCCTCACGATGTTTTCCTTCACCGCTGAGCACGAGATGAATTATAAAGACAAATTAAGCACATGAAACAGCGGTGCTTGCCTAGGTTTGAACCCGCAATCATCGGTTAAGATGCACGCGTTCTAACCACTGGGCCATCTCGACTCTAAACAAGAACAAATGTATCTAAATTGTTACGTATTTGGTCCCAGTTGGTGAAATTACCACAATCATTGGAAATACGGACTGTTTTTTTTTTCTTACTAAACACAAGAAAAAGGAAGTTTATATGCGAATAATTAGTTTTTCAGTCCTTCCTTAAAATAAGTTTTTGGTTTATTCATGTTACTTGTACCTTATCGTGATAAGTATAACATCCTTCGAGGCGTCGTCTATATAACTGCCCCAATTCTAATTTGTGACAAGGATCTCTACTTGTGGTAGAGTTACTTGTAGGCCTTGGTTTCGTGTCGGGCGGTTTCTGACAATCAAACTTGTAATTCCATGGACCTTTTTCAACTACCAACAGGAGCAAATTAGTCTTAGTGACTAGTGTTGCCCAATACGGAGGATGGCAATCCCCAGCTCCCTCTGCCACTACTGGATAAAGGCCCATTGATTGTATGAAGTAAGACTGGTTTAATATGTACAATGTAATTCGATGATCGCAAGAAAATAGATTCGATTCTCCGTTATCACTTGATTCAACGGTGATGTTCTTCTTAGGCGGCATTGTTGTCGTAATTTCTTCATACATACTTGTTTGTAAATCCGGGTAATCGCTCACTGGAAATAATACCTTTTCTTTTTAATCTGTACGCGTTTATTATTAAAATAAATGAAATTTTGCATACATACCATAATCATAACTTTCGGAGTATACATAATTATTCCAATTAAAAACATTGAACGTTAATAACAAGGCCTCAGTTAGCAACCATTTGAAAAAAGTTGCGAATAGTTTAAAAGGCTGAAAAGAAGAGGCAAATTTAAATAATTGGTATTATATAATTATTCATGTATAATAAATAAGTGAACATACTGTATCGAGAGTAAAGGCACTACTAGTCTCCTTTAAGGTAGATAGAGGACAAAGCGCTTGATAATTAAAAACTTCAACGTGGTCGAATATGCTCTTATCTATAAGGGACTGTAAAACTCCAGATAAGTCTTCAATTACGCCGAAGAATTGCCCCACTTCAGACTTGTCTAGGCTCACGACAACATACCCAGAACTGTCTATCACAAAACATCTATAATTGCCATCTTCGTCACATGAAAGTTCCTGAAAAAAATATTACAAATTTAATAAATATCAGTTAAAAAACGTTTCCTTCATATATATTAGTTCAAATAATGCCGCAATTCGTGCCATGCCTTATGCCATGTCAAAAATTTTAAAATATTGTTGAAAACATTGTTTTATTTCAACTATTGATATAAAATCTTAATCTGTCAAAACTAGGTGCTGCACTTATAATTTCATGACTCTTCATATAATATATTGATTTTCTATCTGTGTATAAGATAAAAAAATATCATTATATTTTTTGCATATCCATACTTGCCTCGTTATTCTTTGTCATATTAAAAAATATTTCATGGAAATTCGAATATAAGTATTGGAATCCTACTACAGCAGCGGGCGTCTCTGACTCGCCGTCTTTGTAGAAGATCGCATAGCTGGATGTTACAGTAATATCGCCATCTTTATTATTAATAGAAGGAGGCGATTTGATGGTATCATCGAGTACCGGCAGATTGGTTGATATAACCAGAGATTCTTTATCGATCATGTGTTGTAGAACTGCAGCCTTGTACCAGGTTTCCTCAATCGCATTATAGTATTTGTCGCCAAAAACTCTAAAAAAGAAAATGTGTATTATTATTTATACTTTTTCATATTCGGTCTACATCAATACAATATGTTTAACTATTTGTATTCAGTAATTACAATTCTGATTTTTTTCAAAAACTTATATTATATTGATTTAAAAGATTTTAAGAACTACAAAATATATGAACACGTTAGACATTTATTGCTATGATTTACTACCTCGCTAAGCGCTTGGAAAACGGTCGAGGCAAGGTCATACGTACGGCCTATCTCCATTGCTTGACGACGTGACTCGGATTTAATCAAGATTTGACATAATTTTATTTAAATACATACTCGCCAGAATATTCCTTGGATCTTCTCCCTAATTCGTCAACTCTTTCATTCTTGTCATCTTCGAATATGTAATGCCAGCGAGTCAGGCCACTAGACGTCGCAACGAAGCGAACGCTAACATTGTACTTCAGAGCCAAGGCCCTTTCCTCATCACTGGCCTCCCAAGTCCTAAAGTATGGAGCTGACAACTTAGCATCAAATACCAACTGTTTGACTAAATCTTCGTTGCAGTAGTAATCGTCTTTGCCCAAAGGCGTGGTGCCACAGTGTGCTGTTGAGCAGAAAGTTTTATAATTATATTATTTGTCGTGTCGTGTTGTCTTAAATTTTCGCGATTATTACACATTTAAATAAAACTAGTTATACCGGATTTGAATCGCGTAAATTAATTATTTTTGGCATCCCGACGTTTCGAGCACTTTACAGCGAGTATACCCGTGACCACGAACGCTGTAAAGTGCTCGAAACGTCGGGATGCCACAAATAATTAATTTACGCGATTCAAATCCGGTATAACTAGTTTTATTTAAATTTGTCGTGTCAGTATTATATCATTTGATAGGTACCTTTTACATTTTCTTTTTAAAAAAATGTAAATTAAAACCATTCATAATAAACTGAAGCATTTGCAGTTGAAACAATTGGACATTCGCGTAGTAGTGCAAAAACCTTAATTAAAAGTATAACACCTCGGCTTATTGCCTCCACTGGTGACAAAAGGGATGTTTAATTTTTTGCCCATTATAAGCGGTGATTATTTGTACAGTAACATTTTTTTTCTATATAGGTAGGTATATGACCCTATTGTTGTTAATTTTTATGTAAATATAAATAAAATGTAAATATTATTCTATTATAAAACCGCTCTTTGAAATGTCAAACAAATTTTGATCCTTAATACTAATTTGCATAAAAAAATAGAAAAATGTTTTCAAAAGTAAATAAATACAACAAGTAAAGTATACGAATGTACTTACTCTCGACAGTAAAAGGAAGGTTCTGTGTTTCTTCGCCGTATTGTTTCTTTGTTATATCAAGTTCGTTCTTTGAGATTTTAACGAGAAACTTGAAAATTTCTACCTCTGCGTTTTCAGATTCGTGACCTTCTAAGTAATGGTATTTGCAATATACCCTGTAAGTTAAGCACATTTTTAATAATTTAAGCTTTAAGGTGCGGCCTTAATGGGTTAGCAGTTACCTTTAAAGTGAACTAAAAGTTGAAGCTATTTTATTTTTATTAATCTACATAAAAGTTAAGTATTGTACTGGAACTTCAACTTAGGTCCCAAGACACAAAGTAGATAACAAGAATACGCTTAACTATATTCTAGAGAAATTGTGGACAATAATCTTTATAATAATTATAATAATAGTAAAGATTTTATAAAGTTAAGGTTTTATAGGTTGCTTACCAGTCTCGGTGTACCCTGTAAGCGAAGTTGAAGTAGCTGGTCACATTAACACCGATAAGCTCTTGGCCTTGTTTCGCTTCCAAGGGATTATCTTTCAACATCAGCTCTGTGTCCCCATATCCCATGGGCAAAGATATTCCCATCGAAAACGGAGTGCCTTCCAATTTATTAAAGAAATAGTCGTGTTGCACTCGAGCAATCCGCCTGATAACAAAAACCCTCGTCAAAGCTCGCTCGAATATATTATGAATGTGTTAGTTAAATATTCAAATTGATCTCCATTTTTAGTCCTCGTGTAAACTCAAATATGTTAATACTGTACCGCCGTAATTGCCTCTTTTGAAACTTTTGGGAATTGAATGATGAAGTACTGTTTCAAATTAAAATATTTAGGAACATTACTATTTTTATAGCACCATATAATGTTATTACTGAATAGTACTATTTCCAAATTTCATCAGAAACAATCCCAGTTCGTTAGGAACATTATACGATTTTCTTTATTTCCAACGTCACGCTTATGATGTGTTTGGAGCAGAACTGATATGAGGTTATCTGCTGTGCTATTCCGTTTACACAGAATACAATTCGTATCTCACTCAAAAAGTTTTGAAGACCGACTTATTGTGATACGTTATTTTGATAACTAATAGTAGTTATCAAAATATTACACTACCGAAATTTCCATATTGGCGATCTACGGTGCTACGAGTTTGTTTTACAAAATAGTTCTCCTACAGTACCTACCCTTACGTCCTTCTTGCGTCATGTTTAAAGCATGCGTGCTTCAGTATATTAAAGTAAGATTTCAATTTGTCAAATGATTTTAATGGTGCCTTATGCTTGATTCCTGAATCTTTATCATAGCTCTTCAAATAATAATACTACTCCAAATAAACAAATACTTAGTTAATATATTTTTATTTCTACCTTTATTAAATATTTTATAAATGTAAATTGTTGTATTAATGGACTTAATGTACAAAGCAAAAGGCGTAATCATTTCGTTTGAAATTAAAATACGAGAGTCACTTCATTTTCAACCATTGTCACTTAATTATGGCTCAATTTGCCTTCAAAACGGAATACGTAACACATAGTAAAACTCAAACTCAAATTACTTTATTCAATATAGAAGTATTACACTTTCTTATTGATGGTATTTGAAACAGTACCACCGGTTCGGAAAAGAAAACACCCTGGCCTGAGAAGAAAAGACCTGACGGTGAAAGAAGCTCAGCGTGTTTTTTTTTTATCTTATATGTATATTATATACACAATTTAATATGAAAAGAAATAGCCAGGAGGCGATCGTTTCATTCCCAAGGTGACAAGGTAAAACAAACCAGTAACAGATGAAATACAAACTCAAAAACAAAAGAAAACAAAAAGCTAACGCACCTCATATTATCATAATGAAAGAGGACTTCAACGTTAGTCATGCTTCCGTGGTTTCCTTCAACTAAATTCATCCGAAGTTCTTTAATTTTATCGCCCAATTCTCTCGGTCCTTTTCCATCATCAACTTGTTCCACTTCTACGAAATCTACGCTGTTGTAGTTCTCTTGCAATTTATTATTTATCTGTCAATAATTAATGGTTGTTAACATAATATTAATATTCGACAAAATATTTATATTTATTATCCTTAACTAAAATTGTACTGTAAATATTTTATATGAGGTAAATATGTCCATTATAATACAGGATTTCGAGGGGAACCGTCTGGGAATTTACGTGACATGCACTACGAAAACATTTACCATATCCAAAGAACCTCGATTTTTTTAGATATTTTTGTATTGATAAAATGAGTAGTAACCAAAACAAATATTTTTGAACTTCATAAGATCGTGTTTTAAATAACATTTTTAACAAAAGTGGCTATTGAGAATAAAATAAAAAATATAACTATATTAAAAATATAATTAGTAATTTTGGTCGAGTACTTGAATTCAATTCAAAGGCATTGATTGAATGCACTGACAAATATTATTAATGCAAAAGTTAGTTATATTTATTTGTTGTTAATGATTTAATTTTTTTCTTATCTCATTTAATTTTCATATAACATAAATTATATTATTATTATCTTTCAAAGGATGGATACTATCAACCTGTGGTTTGTTATGAGTGACTGGAAACTTAAGCTCATTGATCGTTCAGCATGAAAGCGCTTAACTACACATTCGGAGGGCCGAAACCATTCCAAATAATTTATATTTTACTGATCGCAAATAATTGTGTGAAACTAGACTAATAGCGTACCGTTGTAATCAACAGTGGATGTAATAGCAAATACCCATTGTTGCTCACAATAAATGAATATCCGTTGACACCAAGCTGAAACAAAAAAGAACAAGATTTATTTCCATCCTTAATTGTAAATAATAAATATTGGACAACATCACATACATTACTCTGATCTCAATGTAAGTAGCTAAAGAACGTGTATTATAACAAATCAGAAGTAATAAAGGTACCACAAACACCCCGACCCAAGACAATACAAAACTAATGAAGTCTGTCTACATCGACTCAGCGGGGAATCGAACCCGGGACCTCGAAGTTGCGTACCCATGAAAACCACACATTATTCAACCACGAAGGTCGTCAATAATTACTCCCTTGCTAATAAACATAATGGTTTGTCTTTCTCTTTCTAACTTCTGCTACCCAAGACAGAAAGACAAAAAAGTTTTTTAGAGAGCTTAATAATAGATTAAGAACAATTAAGAAAAGTTGTTTGAAATGTATTTCAGAAGACTGAACATTCCACTATCTTAAGTGTAACTTTTCTTACAGTGTAAATTGTATGGGGTAGGAATAATTAACTATCAGTTGACCTATTTGCCAGTCTATCTCTTTAAAAATATACATACTTGGTGTGGCTGTGCTAGTTTCGCTATACTATCGATGGGAACGTCGGTGCCGGCCACCCCCAGCAAAATGGCGTCATTGTGTTCTTCATTGTATTTATAATCAAAGGCTGGAATTGCCACTGACGTCACCAGTTTATCTTCATCGGGCTATAAAATATTAAATTTCGTCAATCTTTTATTGATTTCTGAGGTTATTGTCAATTGAATCATAACGAAACAAATTAATAAATAATTTTTCAACCTAACTTTTTCTAAAATAACTTCAATATTTTTGATAAATTTGTATGTATACATTTGTAAATAACAATATTATATGAAATTTACACAAAATATCATGTATTAAAAAAGTATAAGAAGCTAGCGAAGTTGGAAATAAAAAAGTCATTGTCTTTATTTTTACTTTCATTTGTGGATAGTCGTAGCCGTGCTGAGAGCCACTCAGCGCCTATTTTACCGCCCGTCAGAGATGTGACAACGACGTGTTAAAAAATAATTGGACTCGCAAAAACAAAAGACTTTCACTTATGAAACTTTTTCATCTTGAAAAGAATGATATATTTATACTTTAAAATAAGTTAATTTAAATATTTCTAAATCATATGAATATATTGTAAAAATAAAACAATATTGATAATAACTTATTAAAAATGTGACAGATTATAATAACATACAGAACACGTTTTAATTTATTAAAATCTGTCTGTCTGCTGCCGCAATGCATTGTTACAAATACCGAAAGCTATAAAATAATAACGTTTATTAGGACAAAAACTATTTAATGATAAGAAATAACAACTATAATAAAAATAACTTACCGTTGTGACGTCACTACTGACGTTCCATTTTGCAGTTCTCTGTCATAAAAAAAGTTAATTCATTAATTATTACTTACATATTGAAACTTGTATATAATGAAATATATTTATATGCATAAATAAATATGTATAGGTATATTCTTTTTCCTGCGTTTATTTCTATTCGAATCTATTATTCGTCATCTGATAGTTCACGTCCCCTACATGCCCCTCCACAAACACACCATATTTGCTTTCTTTTGTCTTCCCCTCCCTCCCTCAATGCTCATGCTTATCACTATTTTAAACATATACAAATATACATAATAAAATCGAAGTGAAGTATTAAATTCCTAATAAACATGAAACAAGTCTTATACGAAGTTTCAGCTAATTTATATTCACCGTAGATATAAGTTTCTCTTACACGTTTATGATAAAATATGTAACTAAGTTACAGTTACTCTCAAACTTAATATCGACCCGACTAGCGTGGGTTGGTAGTTCGTTTAATTTGAACAACCTTTCCAAACTTATGAACACATAATATAACTTGTTTATTTTCTCTATTTATTCGTACGAACAGAAACAATATTCATTTAATGTTTTTCTGTAACTTTGGTAAAACAAATATTTGATTATTTACCATCCAAATTTCAATAGTAACGTTATAATGGTTATGTAGCCCTGTGATGTGAATTTTTCTAACGTTTAGAAATAATATCCAGAACACAGCTGATACCCTCCCTCTGTCCTTAGGGATGAATTACGTCATGCTCCGTAAATATAAGATGGCAATATTATTTTAAAAAGTATTTTCAGAACAATATTGTCATCTTATATTCCAGTCTCTAATCCCCTTTCAACAATTTTCTATATTCTTTGCGATATTTCTTTTAATACAGTCCTAAGCTTCTGTTAAAAGTATCCGAAGTATTTTATCTAATTTGAACCCTCAAAGTATCTATCTAATAAAGACTGATAGAATTGTGAATATATTGACTATAGAATCGTATGTTATTCGTTACCCTGTTACTCATAACTAAGATTAGTAACACAACATTACTGGCTTGTATCTCCCACTGCTGGGCTAAGGCCTCCTCTCTCTTCGAAGAGAAGGTTTGGAGCATATTCCACCACTTATATTTTTAAGTAGTAATTTATTAAATTAGTCACATGCATCCTTACGACGTTTTCCTTCACCGCCGAGCACGAGATGAAATCTTAAACATAAAATGAAAAAACCAGCGTTCTTACCACTGGGCCATCTCGGCTCACAACTAACCTTTAAATAAGACGTCTAAAAGTCATAAATTCCATATGTATACCTCTATATAGTAACAACTTATTTCGTATTAATAATAAATGATCCACCTGTATAGGAGATAACTGCGAATTTATTATTCATAAAGATAATGTTTTTCATAAATGTTACACGGTACTCCAAGCTGCCTTTAGATATGACTACATTTATTTTATTCGAACCGATTACAAGCCGAGCTGACCCAGGTCACACGTAAATTTTAACCAAAGACTTCTGGTTCGAGCCCTGCTAGACACAACTAAGCTTATACATTTAATTCGCATATATAAGTCATTTCATATCCAAATTCTGAGAAGCGAGGTGATATAGACATGTTCAAGCGGCTTCTTTACTTTACTAGTTTGTTATACTATTTAAAATATACCAACGTAGCGTAGTATGTACTAAAGAAACAACTTATAACGATTAACCCACTGCGAATAGCTAACAGCATTTGTTATTTATCAAGTAAACTGCGCAAATAGGAGTGGCAGAGGGTGGTAGGATACATTATATCGCTTTTAACCCCTCACGTGAAACACTGAAGTGGAACATGTTACTTGTAAATATATCCAGTATTATATTGCCTTGGATTTTAAGTGGTATTATTTTTCATAATACCAATTGTTTATCTTACTTACCAATTATTTATTAGTAATGAATTTAAATATTTTAATAACAGGTTTATAAATAAATAATAATTAGTAAAGGCAAATATAATATGTGATCACGAATTGAATTATAATATCAAATTAAAATTATGTACATCTGGACTCGATCCCGTAATCATCGGTTAGGTCGCACGATTTGCACGTGCACTAACCCAGTGACCATCTTGAATCTCAAACTTTTTTTTATTAACGAAACCTATATTTTTTATAAAATATACTAACCATGTACATATTATATGTGTACTATTGCTTAGGAAATAATATTAATATACGTCGTTTTTCTTACGAGATATCCCAGAACTTAGTTGCAAAGCTTACTACGATAAGTGACAAGCCACAAGCAAGACAAATTTATTTTCAATCTAGTCTCACAATTGTCATATAAAATAAATGCTAGACATAGTAAACTCCAGGGGGTTTTTATTTTTCCAAAATATTTAAAGAATGATTATATCAAAATGTTGCAATTTTCTATATCAACAGGCACTTACTGTACCTAATAACAATAACATTACGCTACACATGTGTATACAGTAAACGATTTTAATCGATACAACTAAGATATATTTCAAATCGATATCGAATTAAATTAAAATCGATATGACAAAAATTAACGGGAGATAATAGTCAATTTTTTTTTTTTTACAATAAGCTAAGATTGCGGAGTAATAAAAACTCTTTTGAATAATGTGAATGATTACTCACAGTATCGTCGATGTTAGCGTGAGTCCATGTGGGCGGGGGATTTTCACCAGCCAGGATCATGGGACGAGCGATTACGTTGATATACTTCAATACTTGCTGCTGTACTTCCTCTACTGAGTGAATGTGTACGAAATAACCTAAATACGAAATACATTATTAACATTAAACATCGCTTTCAATATAGAATTAATTTCTATTTACATGAATAACTAGGATGTGATGTGTATGCTTTTATTTATATTAAAATAACACGTGACATAAAACAATTGAAAAAAAAATGGTAAATTTGGCACTAACACAATATGCCAGTTACGTTCCGTCACATAACATGACTCTGGGTCTGAGTACACGGTTTTCATCGTTAGAACTAAATAAGTATCATTAAATGTAAACGATAAAAGTGTATGTCATGATTTTTTAAATATACTTATATAATTTATTGATATAATAACATTTAGTACGGTTTTGATTTTTAAAGGAGTTTTTTAATTGAAATAACATTTATTAGTATGATTATTGATTCGGTTATCGACACCGTATAGTGGGACTACCGTCATTTTATCTCGTGGCGTGGTGTGGCGAGCTGGTACTGCCTGGCACGAGAAAAACAAAAGGCGGTTGATTTTGAACGGGGAGTGGGGAAGTAAATTAGATTCGAGGTTGGGCGATAAAATTAATATACAATAAGCAGATAAATAATATATGTATCAATTGGTAAAGTAATATAGTGACATAAATTAATGTTATGTGAGTAGTTTTATTACACATATGAGGTTATTCTAATACAAAAATGAATAAATGTCAATATAATCACCTCTATTCAAACAAGCCATCCACTGAATCTCTCGAACATTTGTAACTTCCTTCCCTATTAGGTAAGTGAATACTCTAACTGGTATATAAGTCTTGTCACCGACTGTCTCTCTATTGTATTCCTCGAACACTTCGGTAAGGTTTCCAGGCACGTAGTCTGTTATCACCATTACCAATTGATTACAGCCTTGCTGGCTGCTAACATTACACGCTTGCCTTCTCTAAAAGGAAAAAAAAAACTAAATATTAAAATGTCTAAATATTTTTATGGTAATATTTAATATATTAAAGATAAAATTATCATAAAGTTAAGCATTCGATAACTTTCAATATGTGACAAAGGTTAGTTATAATTTTATCTATTAATATTACTTTATTAATACTTCTTAGTGTTTATATAATAAATTCGTAATTCGTATATTAAATACGTATATTCGTAACTTACTCATAAAATATTCGTAGTGATGAGAAATCTATAAATTTGTATACATATATGAAATATGTATGTTTTGTATACAAAATTATGAAAAGAAAATATGTAGCTACATGTAATGGTAACATAAGTCTACATCTCTAGCGTTCGAACTTTAATAAATTGACAGGGTTTTAATCGGAGTTTTAATCTCATAGTATATTTATCTATATATTTTTAATGAAACTTATTTATACAATACTAGCGGTCGCCCGCGGCTTCGCCCGCGTAGATAACGGTTCATAATCAGTCTTCTAATATCCCTACTGCTGCGGCACGGTCACATTTGAAGAATTACTGCAACCGGCGCTTGGATCTATTGTGATAAACCTCAAATTCGTGATCACAACACCTCAGCCAGACCAACATGAGACACGAATCTGATGAGGTTCTTAGGGTCGGAGGCCATAATGCCCTCTAATGACCGGAGTTAGAACATTTTATATCTTTTATAGTTTAGGCAATATACGCAAAAAATCAACTTTTTTGGTAGATTTTTTCCTTTTTTGTCCGAAAAACCCAAAATATCTTACGGAACCCTTTTTTTTCAAAATAAAATTTAGCCTATGTTATGCGGGATTAATTTAGCTTTCGAATGGTGAAAGATTTTTTAAAATCGGTCCAGTAGTTTTTGAGCCTATTCATTACAACCAAACAAACAAAGTTTTCCTCTTTATAATATTAGTGTAGATATTAAACTTTATATACACTATATTATGAATTAATCTCAGCCTAGGCTAATACTATCTTAATTGTATATAAATTACATTCATATAAAAATACATATATATCAGTAACTGTTAGACACCATACAGTAAATTTTAGAATGCCCGTCCTACAGTTATCACTTTTTATGTACCTCCTTGTTTTATTTTTCACATTTTTTTCGTCTACTTTTCATCTGTAAATAGCCCAAAAGAGTAAGACGCATTTATCTTTCATCATCTAAGACAATCAAGAGACTATAATAAACATAGAATATTATACATTTGTAGCACATACCTCTTTTAGAGTAGTAAACGCTGTAATATAAGCAGTTGTCAAGTTAGCGTTCCCCTCCAGTGGCACTTTATGTTTCTTGCCGTTATCTGTAGGCTCCAGGGTATTACTGATTGTGAGTAAATTCTCTGGAGTTGCTTGAACGAGGCCTTTAAAACAACCGACTACTTCTGCGGTAGTCGCATTAAACCTGAACACGTTCACGTAATCATTATTTGATAATGTCGCCAACAATGATTTCAAAGTTCTTCTAGCAACGTAATTCTTGAAACCCGTCATAGAACCAGAAACGTCGAATAAAATTATCACATCTTTGGAACAAGTAGCCGCTTCTATATACCAAGATTTTACTCTACAGTCATACGTATCGGTCTCCTTTGTATTCCATGGCATTCCGGGATAGAAACGCAGTACGCCATGAGCACTGCCAAAATATTGCCAAACTAATGAAGGATCGGAATTGTAATTATTTATGAAAGTATCGGTTAATTCCTTCGACCATAAAATTGCTCCTAACGCATCGTCCTCTGAAAATTCATAATTACGATTTGAAATATAGAAAATGATTAATTTCACGATAATTTAAATGATATTATTCCGTGAATATGATTCAGATCACAAAAAGGATATTAACCTTTATAAAAAATATTGGTAGGTACGTGTACACAACTCTTATTGGTATTAACGCTTATGTCATAAAAATGGGAATCTTTCTCGAGCGTGATGTTCTCATAGTTCGTGCTGTTTTTAGCAAACTTCGGCAGTTCTCCTTCTCTTTCAAGCTCAGATCCATCTTCAAAGTTGAATTGTGAATATTTAGCTGAACAATATTTGAAGTCATAATTCTTGTCTTTTACGATCGTGTAGTTAAATTCTGCAGCTAAACGCTCTGCCGTCGCATGGATGCACTGTGAATAAAATATCTCCGTGGAATAAAGGAATTACAAAAATTTTAAAAAGGCACGCGAATATTTAAATGCCAATATTAGCCAACTTCAAAATCAAGTTACCTTCGCGGCGTTAATTTTTCTCGTGAGCATAGTACTGACGGATCTTAACGATGATTCCAATATTTGTTTTCCGTCTTTTTTCTTAACACTCGCATTCATTTGTTTATATTTCTGAAAAATCATAACTCAATATAATTCTATACTCGATGTTCATTAATTTTGTAAAAGTCTATTAAAATACGTTCGGTAAGGGCTGTTATGAAATAAGGAAAATATTCTTCAAGTATCTTTGTTACCAAATATATAAAGAGCCACACATTTTTTAGGATAAAAAGGTACAATTGAGTGCCTCAGGCTGCTTCAGTATGAGTTCGGTTGTACAAATATGAATCGATCTAATGGAAACGAAAATTAAATTACTCACAATCCTGATTTGGTCTGATTTCGTCAGGGATTCACTTAACCGCCACAGCTCCTCACCTAATGTCCTCGCCCATTCTTTTACCCTAAAATAAGACAAATTTATACTTCGATTCACCAAAGAAATGTTTTACTGAATCTATTTAGTTTTGACAAATATTTAACTAGCTGTTCAGCCTTGTTGCCTTAAACATGATTGCTCAGCTCCGTTGGGTCGTAGCGTGATGATATAAAGCCTAAAACGTTTCTCAGTAAATAAGATAGCAAACGCAAAGGTATTTTTTAAATTGGACTGTCGTGTCATATAAATAACTCACTTAAACAAAGAACTCTATTATTATTATATTCATTTTACATTAATATTTTCAAATATAACATACTAGTGGTCATCCACAGCTTCGCTTGCGTTTTAGGGTGTTGATTACCAAATTATACCAAATTTCATCAACTTGGGTTCAGCGGTTTGGTCGTAAAAGAGCGACAATCAGACAGAGTAACTTTTACATTTTACTATTAAGATAATTAATATATTTTTTTATATTAATAGATTATAAATATCGGTTGATGTATATCTTCTTAACAATGTAAGTTTTGTGTTTTTCTTAATAAAAATATATCTAAGGCTTGCTTTCACGATACAAGATGAAGGAGTATAAAAAGGATTGAACGAGATCTCAACAATGAGGACTGTAGAGGTTCATAACAATACATTTTCCTCATATACATATAATTATACAGGCACTCGTGTGTTCCCAATAGACCGTAAATTGTAGCCTAGCGAAGGAAATTGGATTAAGCTCGGAATCTTTCACTAAGGAGACCAATAAAAGTTGATGAGATATTTGTAATTTGTATCTGTCAATGTTCGATAAAAAATGTAATTTATTTACTCTTAAATTATGTTCATCGTTCTCAATCGCCTCTTGCGAGGAGCACTCATTAGTATTATTATTATTTAAATCGTATATAATTATAATATTACAAAAGCTGTATGATAAATGGATTATTGTAGGAAATATATGATATTATATATATGAATATTGCTTTTCCTTTCCTAGCTTTATATTTTAGTGCTAATTAATAGCTTTAGTTAGAAATGTTAAGCATTACTAATCCTGCTCGCTTTCAGTAAGTTTATAGCCACACACTTCAACATTAGAATGCCAAGTCCAAGTTTATTTCTGTATTTACGAGAGCCGATACTAACTACTTCTGCTTCTTTGGCCTTGCGTTTATTGTCCATGTGTTTCACATTATTTTCAAACTAATAATTAAACTGCTAGGAATACCAATAATGTTTATGTACTTACGAAACCATTAATTAATATTTATACTTAGAATTATGCACGAAAGTTGAACTTAGTTTTACCCTTAATAAAATTATCTAATTTGTTCATAAAAAAAATTACTTATATTAAAGTTTGTAATATAAATGAAATTTCATACGTGTCAGTTTTCCAAGCAGGTGCAGGTTCCGGCAGCAGGAGTAGAGGCAACAAGATGACGAATTTGTAACAGTGCATGTTTAGAAGCTGACTCAATATTACACGCACTCAATATTCACGTACTACGTTATTACATTCGGTAAATAAAAGTGAATATATTACTTGATAAGGCACATCGTTACGAATTTGTTTTTCAACTAAACTAATCACTAAATATATCTCTAGTCACATTTAACAACTCCGATAGTGTAATTTTTATAAATTCTTCCACAGAAATAACACGACCACAACTATTGAAAACGTGATTATAATATATAAGCTTTCACCGGTGCGAGATAACAAGCAAGGCCACTACGATAGGAAAGCAGATACAAATATTTACTTTCTAACTCGATGAGGTTATAAATAAACTTCGTTTATTTTAAGAGAATAAGCGTTATACGTTTTAGGCGAAAAATTATTTGTGCAATTATAATTAATTTTACACTAAGAATCACAACGCGGTTTATGTATGGCTTGTTGGTAACACAGCGCAACTATCTAATCGCAGCACGTTAGTCAGTAAAAGTCGACGGCGGAGCAGGGCCGCGAGCGACCGGCGACGTTTGTCGCGGCGGACGCACGTGCTGCGTCTATTCTGGGCGGGCGGGCAGCGCTCGCCATCGAGCGGGCGTGAAGTAGGTCGCTCTCTGTCTACACAACGCTACCAGTGCGATACCACAGGCTATAAACATCAGTATGTTAGCGCTTACAGTATACATCACGAGTGAAATGTACTAGATATATGTTTCATATGTTCTGTATATTTAATTTAATACAGTATATTCAAAACATTATAACGACGTATTCATTATTTTAATGAATCAATTTTATAGATAATATTTTCTAAATCACTGCAAATATGACATTACTAATGTTCTATATTAAAAAAAAAACACTAACGACAATAATCTTTATAAACTAATATTCTAAATTCGAAAGTAACTTTTAGCTGTCAGCTTTTGCACAGCTAAAGCACTGAAAGAAATTTGATGATATTTAGGATGAAACATACTTAACTCTTAAGCTCTTAAAAAAACGAGAACGAAGCTGCGGGCGATAACTAATATCCAAGAGTTTAGTCAAGTAAACACTCTTGGGATTAACCTAAACCTAAATAAACAAAGATTAAGCTGTAAAACATGATCGTTATATTATATTATACAATAACTAACTACACAAGTTTAATGGGAACAGTTCAACACTAAATTAACACGAGTAATATGGAATAGACAAACACACGAACTCAATTTAAATTATTATGCAAATATGACTTCATATTTGTTTACGCCCAATATTGTATCGCTTAGCTTAACTTGTTTAATAAAATATATTCACAATATGAAGCAATATATATAAAACTTTTCCGTTACTGAGTGATTGAGTGACTGAGTGACTGGAGTGACTGACAGACAACGCAAAGCCTAAACCTAAAGACTTGAAATATTACACAGTTATTAGTTTGACTCAGATTACCGCATTCAAATGTTGAACAGACGTCTTTCTCAAGATGTAGCTAAGCTCCCAGACCTCCGCTTTTTCGTGCAGTCGGATCTCACCACCTTCTTCAGATAATCGGTTAGACTGAAGTACTTCCTAGGTTAGTTAACCTTCGATCTCTGCTCAATAATTATTATTTTCATAAATATTTAATATCTCTAGTTGCATTTTATTATTTTTATTACGTTACTTTAAAACATTTAGGAACATGGAAATGAATACGATTATTATTGGTGGTAGGGCTTAGTGGGAGCCCATACCACCTACTGTATATATTATGTATGTCCTTTTAATCGTCGTTAAAAAACTGAGTGGGCCAAACTTCAGGCACACAGGATATCCCAAAATTGGTGGTTCATCAGATATCGGTAATATAATACATATAATAGCTGTATATGCTAAGACAACGGTAATAGACAAAACCGTGACCAAAGTCTGCTGTCTTGTAGAAGAAGTTTTGGAGCTTAGTTTACCAAGTAGCTCCTGAGCGGAAAATAGCAGAATTTCATCCAATATCATAGAAGCTCAAAACTAATCGTGAGTGTGTACCTACCGAAAAGTGATTTCATTAAGCTTCTACTATCGCAAATATTTGATAACCTTTTGATCCAATCAAATTGTTCTATATACCATACTATGTTGTTTATAATCATTATATAGTTTAGTTGTATTATGTTCTTTGTTGCTGAACTTCGGACAAATGCGTCTGGAAAAACACCTAATCATCACATATCCACTGCGACACAGCAATATGTTTCAATTATATGTTCAGTTTGACAGATGAGTGGGACAGCGTAGCTAAAGGACATAACATTTTAGTTGCCAAGTTTAATGGCGCATGTAAATGAGGTTTGATACGTCTTACAGCGGTAATGTCTAGGGATGATATTGACCAAATATGACCTGGTAGCCCTGTGTTTAACCATTTTGGAACCTGTCTATCGACTTCCAACATTCTAATAACACTGCTGTATGCTGTCGAAGACGTATGTTGCAAATGAGGCTGAAGCAAAAGCTTAAGGTTTTCTCTTACTGTAATATCATTAAACCATTGATTAGATCGAAAGAATTTGGTGATATCCCCTCAATAATTATTACAAAGAAGAATAATCAGAAACAGATTTCCTTGAATACTTAAGAACGATGAATCAAGTTTTGTATCGTTATCGATTTGTAATATATGAACCTTCGGTAATGTTGCATGGCTTTTCATTACATTTGGCTCTTTAGCAATGAAAAATCGTGTATTTTTATTTTCTTGCAGTCATCTATCAGAACGGAAATTGAAGATCTCTCTGTCTCTCAGTATAAACGAAAGCTAATGATGTCGTTAAAACAGAATAGCAATCGAAACTTTTCCAATTACTGAAGTTAAAATTACTTCAAAAAGAACTGAATTTGCTTTTGAATTTATGTAATACAAAAATAAAAAGAGTTTATTTCAATAAAAGCAAGATCATTATCAAACAAGATATAAAAAACCCATTAGGATAATGAATTATATTTCTCATTCTTTGTTTCATTTTCATTTCAATTTATTCTATTTGAAATACCAATATTTGTCGAAGAATTACTTGATATTTTCAATTTTCAATGAAACCTAAATTAAAAAATGTCTTTATGTGCTGTACCAGACTGGCTACAAATAGGTGAACTCCAATGCTTCAGTCTATCTATGAGTCAGTTAGAACAGAAAATCTCCAGCTGACTGAAAATGTTTTCACCATTCTCCACCACCACAACACCGCACGTAATTATTGTGTTTTCACAAGGATGTGATGTTTGTTCAAAAATTCAAATTACCAAATTATCCTACGACATAAGCAAAATTATTTTAATCAAAAATATAAATCATTAACAATATTGTTTATAAATATACCCTTATTTTTTCAGCGCGTACTACGTTGATCTATGTACCTATCTTAAAGATAGTTACGTATACGGTAAGAAATATAATATTCTATAAGAAATGAAATTGAACGAGGAACTCGATCGTGAATGTTCATAACAAACGAATTCTACGTTATTATTTTAACAAAGTACACTCCACGATGTGTAAAAGATTTCCAAATATTCACTGATACAAATTAAATATAATTCGTTCAGAATATATTAAACATATAAAGTAACAGCCTGTAAATTTCCCACAGCTGGGATAAGGCCTCCTCTTTCATTAAGGAGAGAGAGGGTTTGGAACATATTCCACCACGCTGTTCCAATGCGGGTTGGTGGAATGCACATGTGGCAGAATTTCGGTGCAAATTGACACGAATTAGACACATGCAGGTTTCCTCACGATGTTTTCCCTCACCGGCGAGCACGAGATGAATTATAAACACAAATTAAGCACATATATATAGTAGTGCTTGCTTGGATTTGAACCCGCAATCATCGGTTAAGATGCACGCGTTCTAACCACTGGGCCATCTCAGCTCATATTAAACATATAATTATATTTGTATTGAAATGGTAGTCGGTTGAACCACAATATGTCACGTCGGTTAATGCCACAAGTTGTCACGTTCATACATACACATTCACGGACGATGTATAAACCACTAAAGCGCTGCTAACCCAGAATAGAACGAAATGAAATGTTTTAAACTTTGTGGTTGTAATTAAGGGTAATTAACGGTAGGTTTCATGGCTCGAGGGTGAATAACGCTAACACGGGTGTGTGCGTTTAAAAGTACATTACAGAGTTTGAAATATTATTGGTCGAATAATTAAGTGAGCGTGACTCATACGGACCCGTATCTTTACCTTCAAAATATACAGATAAAATGTATCAACAAATAAAAGTGACAGTTATATGTACTTGAAAGTAATATCTTATAAACTCAAATGTCTTTATTCGATATAGAAGCATAATCCTTACTTATTGATAGTCAAATTAAACATCTCATCAAAATTCCGGTTCGGAAAAGGAAATCCCGTAACCTGAGAAGAACCGGCGAAAGAATCCCAGTGGATTATTTTTTGTCAAACTAAATAGTTAAATAACAAATAAATATTGGTCAAATAAAAATACTTTACATAATTAAATAATAATTATGTTCAGACAACTATAGTAATCCTAAATAATATAAAGTTCATTTTAAATAAAATTAAATAGATGATTTACCTAAAATAAAGTGGTAAAACTTTATTTTAACATCAAAGGCATTTTTTCTTGAAAGAAAATTCGAAAATGTGTTAAATAAGTTGAGACGGGAAACTCAGATGCTCTTTAATTTTCCGCTCTTATTATCTTTGAGTGGCTGACTTTGATGTCTCACTTTAGATTACAGATTCTATTGTAATTTTGAATCGAATAACAAACATATAACTGTTATTGTTTGAAGAGCAGGTACCAATAACAAGCATTTTAATGTGCTTTTGCATTTGAGAACGTTGGTAGGTGTTAGGTACTCATGTCCTTAACAGTAGTCAAGAATTATGTTCAAGAACAATTTTTCTTGTTCAAATGATTGAATGGAGACACAAAAAAAAAGAATCAATGATGAAAAAAAAAACGATGGAAACAAATTCTTCATTGCTATGATTGCCCTACCAGCATCTACAACGGCTTCTTGCAACTCTCATAAGATCGTCAGTCCATCTTGTGAGGCTTCTGTCAACACTGCGTCTTCCAGTTAAAAAAACCTACTACGAGCTTTACGGTCCGACTACTGGCACTTCAATTCTTTGGGTTATATCGCTTATTTAGGTTAACCTGCGTTTTTTACATTTCTGATTCCATTGCATAGAGAAACTCCAAACATATCCCACAACATTGCTCTTTAGGCGATCTTCAATCGCCTGATGAGGCGCTTAGTTAGCGGCCATACTTTGTTGGATAAATCGTCACAGATATCCCACACTGGTCGAAGACTTCCATCTTGAGATACTGCGATATTTGAGACAAGATGTTACGAAGCTTTCCAAATATATTCCATATTAGAGCTGTCTAATATAAACAATGTCATAAGGTATTAGGTCTTACAAAATGACTTATCAATAATTAGGTCTTTATTAATGTTTACTGGCTACATAGATTTTTGTTCTTTTTTTCGTTTGTATGTCAAACGAGTGTACTTGTACCCCGAATGGTCTCGAATATGTTAGTACGAAAAAAAATCCTTTAGCATCGTTACATTTGTTTTTTTTTTTTCTACATAAATCTATCATTTCAGCCGTGTTGGTTTCGGCGATGGAGTTACTTCTCAAAGTTAGACTAACTTAGTGGGGTAGCCCTCTCTAACTTGGGTACAACATGAACCATCCATACAATATTCGTCATGTTCATTTTTCGAGCCACTCCTTGAGAAACTGTTGAGACCATCGATCGTTATGCCGAATATTTTAATCAATCTTCATAAATAAATATTTCTCCAAATAGTGTTTCAGAGTTCTTAAGAAAATCAATATATATACCAAAGATTATATATACTTCTACAACGTAAACCAAATACTAATACAATTAACTCACCTATTTATACGTAAATCGTATTTATTTAACAGCTCTCAATCGCTTTAAGCACATTAAGACTCAATCTCCACAAACAAGCGATAACGTCGAAAGAACTTATATTGAATATAAATGAGAATCGTTAGTTCAGAAAATGTACCAAGCGCTTTCCTTTTAGTGCTGGAATAGAATAATATTTATTCAGTATAAATTATCGATTACTTAATTGGTCCATTTATCGATCACCTAACAGACGGTGCTAATAAAATATCGGCAACTCGCAATTGAAAAAAAATTACTTCATAAACCCTAGACAAGAAACTGACTATCTTAATTATAATATAACTACTATTTCTTAATTTATGTTGGTTTTTGATTCAACGATTTCACACAATATAGCGTTACTTTATTTTCACAGGCGATTAAATACACTGCTGTACCTTCAAATGTAAATAATGCTTATTTTGTATGGTTTCAACACCCAGTTTAACCCTTTCAGGCTAACGCGACGTTAACAGCAGCTTCCATTGGCGCCTTGATATTAATTATTGTTAGTACCGAATAGACTTACAAAATACGTCGATAGCATTTATTTTCATTTCTTAAAATTACTAACAACAAAGATACTTTCGGATCAATAATAATATATAATATACTCTGCTCCACCATTGCAGGAAATAAAAAGCCAAATAAATAGCATTTAATAGCAAAATGAGGCCATATCATTGGTTAAGAGCTCACTTAATCTATGATATTCACTATGGATTGGCGTTTCGGACGTCGAAACTGTTATCGGAATATTGGAAGTAATATTAAATTGGAAATACGTAGTTAAGTGTAATTGTGGTGTATACTACACCACATAGAGCAGAGTTGTAAATAAATCGCATGATAGCAAATGCGTAAAACAAAGATTTATTTATCTTTTTTTCTTATTGCCATTGTAATGGGCTATATTACACATTTGTCTACAAAACCAAAATACATTTTAAAAACAAAGTTTTTATGTAATTAGAATTAAAGATATTTTAGAAAATATATGTTACTTTCTCCCAGTTGGATACAAAAGATTTTAATAAAACGAGCAAATATACACGTAGGTATCTACAAATGAATCCAGTATGTTGGTTATATTCCAAGGACGATATCGACGAGGGAGAAGGCGCCACAGCGTCGGGGCACCCTCTTTATGTCTTGGAATGTTCTTGAACGCTTCTATATTAAACTCTTATTAATGAATAAAACAAAGTTTTCTGTAGGTACGTAACTTAATACATATTAAGATATTAAAATACATTTACTTTATAATTTTTAATTAATAACACATGCGCTTACATACTCTTAATACACACTTAGAATTTAATAGTGTATTAATGAAAATATATTACTTACGAAAACAAAATTATATATATACATTCATATAATATGACTTAATTTAATATGGATCGAATATGGAAAAATTGTTACGTAACATTTTTTAATAAAGTAAACCTGCGTTTTTTATAATTAATAATACATATTTTAAACAAAACAAATTTGCAAATGATATTATACAGAGCTCTGAATCCGGTATTATATAATATTTTAATGACTTTCAGAATGATTTCAGTGTAATATGCTTACGTTTTTTATCTTGCAATTGGAACACCCTTTGAAATTGTGTGGATTCTCGTGTTTTATAATAAGAGGGGAGTGTTTCTAACCGGGTCAAGTTCATCGGATAGTCTGCTTGATCAATACTCATGAGGGAAGTCGATATTAATTCGAGTGCTAAAGATTTATTTATATGTATATAAAAAAGTACAACAACAGCAACAACAACAACAACAACAGCCTGTAAATTCCCACTGCTGGGCTAAAGACCTCCTCTCCCTTTGAGGAGAAGGTTTGGAACATATTCCACCACGCTGTTCCAATGCGGTTTGGTGGAATACACATGTGGCAGAATTTCTATGAAATTTGTCACATGCAGGTTTCCTCACGATGTTTTCCGTCACCGCTGAGCACGAGATGAATTATAAAGGCAAATTAAGCACATGAATCAGCGGTGTTTGCCTGAGTTTGAACCCGCAATCATCGGTTAAGATGCACGCGTTCTAACCACTGGGCCATCTCGACTCTAAAAGTTCTAATTAAAAAAATACCGCATACGGTACGTGCATAATCTACAAAATCCATAACGATTATTGACAGGTCACTGAATTTTGATTACCTCAATGACCATTCAATTTTATTCAAACTACTTTTTAGTGTAATGTTTTTGAACCAAGCGGATGAAGTACATACTTCATTAAATTTATAAAAGAGCCTATGTAATAGGTAGGTAAAAGAGCCTATGTATTAGGTACTATATTTGTTCTGACTGGAATAACTTTATCTAATATCAATTAAGCTACTGTTAATAGTTCAGAACTGTAACTTACTGTTAGTTCTTTTATTAACCGACTTCAAAAAAAGGAGGAGGTTCTCAATTCGTCGGGGCCTTTTTTTTTTTTTTTTTTTTTATTTTTTATGTATATTACCGAATTACTCGAAGATGGCTGGGCCGATTTTGACAATTCTTTTTTTGTTTGAAAGGGCATGTTTTACAGGTGGTCCCATTGTCAGGAGATCAGGATCTGATGATGGGATCCTGGAGAAATCGAGGGAACTCCTCAAAATTTATAGGCACACCTATAGTGATTTTGGTTTTATTCAAAGTACCTTGGTCATATGCTCACGAAAAGTGACATTTGATGAAGTGGAACTGATGATGAAGACCACAACTGTTAATTAGAACCTATTAGTACCTAAGTAACTATTTTACGGGTTTAGTTCTATTTCTTTAAGATAGTCGCCAAGCAATTGATGTTAGTAAACATGCCTATGATGAAGTCTAGCTGATGGTGGACTACCAGGAGAATTCCTCAATGTTTAACGGCATTGTATCGGGAAAAATGATATTGTCTTATTGGCGATGAGCAGTTAACATTAGGCTATTGTAACTTAGGTAACGCTTAATTTGAGTTGCAGTCCACATCGTATTGAAACGGCGTTGAGTTATGTTTAGAGTCGAAAGCCGAAATGTACTGAGTATAATAAAGTGAATGACAAACACTACCAATTGTAATTATAAATAACAAAACAACACTGAAAAGCATTAAATAAAATTTTTATAAATAAAAAAAAACCGCCTTCAAAAATGAACTAAAAAGAAAAAAATAATCAGTCACATCCATATCCAATTAACGATTTTTTAATCACCTTTTGAAGTCGGTGCCAATAAATAGATTTAGTTTTTGTATGTATGTATTATGTACCTATATTAGCAATGTTGGCACCGACTTTGAGAGGTGATTAAAAAATCGATAATTGGATATGGATGTGACTGATTATTTTTTTCTTTTTAGTTCATTTTTGAAGGCGGTTTTTTTTTATTTATAAAAATTTTATATCGGACTTTTAAGTAGATATGATTTCAAATAAGTATTATTAACAGAGTTTACTATCATCGATCGGCTGTTGTCATTTTTCTAGCGATCAACGGTTATCTATGAAAACTAAAGAGCGAAACCATTGGAAATAATAGATATCTTCTTCTGAAATTTATTTGAAAAATACAAAGAAGTAAATTGACTTTATTTTGTTTGTGAAAAAAATTTATCTTTAAGTTATAATAAGAACAAAGTACAATGTCTTTATATTTTTTTAACCTAATAGGCGTACTGCGTAATTTTATAGGCGTACCAAAAAATTCTTTGTCTAAAAAATCCCGTAAAACTGTATTTGTATAAAGATCGCGCGCGCGTCTGCGTTTTTAACGTTAACCACATTATTTTTACTTTTAGTTTATTGTAACATAAAATAGAAAGAAAATAACTCATCTCTATCTTAGTAATAGGCAATCAAATTTGCTTAATAAAGATCTTAATCAGCGGTGGGTATTTATTTGTTGTTATAAACTTATCTTCAAATTTTCTATAATCAGCCAACACAAATGATACGTTTATTTATTTCGTTTGCATGTCTTCACTTAGGACCTCTGGTTGAGCATCCAATAAAGTATTGTTGATATGGTACCTCGAAGGTATTTTACGTAAATAGAGTCTTGGTATTTTAAATAATAGATAAAATAGAAGTGCAGTGTATCGGCTAGTAGTTGGTGTGTAATGATGTGTTTTTAATATGTACAGTATTTTCACCAACAAATTCAGCTACCTGCCAGCCATCAATTACTGAAATTATTTTAGTTTATGATTCAGAATAATAAAATATATTATATATAACGGAGTAGCATGTTCGAACCCGTTTTTAAAAAACATGACGTCAGCATAGCTGACGTCACGAGCGTCAGGGTTTCGATCTTTAACCATTCTCGGTGGTATGAAATTAAACTCAGGAAATAATCTTCTCTGATTTATTCCAATATGAGGCGGTCCGATCGCTCCGACGGCTCGACCAAGCCTGTCGATACCGGCCGGCGCTTGATCTTTTATAATAAAAAATAGGTGGGAAGATTTATTCACTCGACATAACACCTGTTTACAAAAACTAAAATATTTCAGACTAATTTGACATTTCACAATTCGCTAAAAATTATTAATTCAACAATGAAACAGTTTTAAATTATTAAAATAATAATTTCTGGACACGTGTTTTTTCTTAAATTCGTGGTTTCGCGTCGACATATATATTATAATAATTATGAAAACGAACTTTCTATACTTACCAATCACGAAATTTGTGAGGATATGAATTTTATTTAATCGGCCGGTGAGGTAATTTAAAGTCGCCGCTACCGCTACGGCGGGCGGCGCTATGCGTCAGTGTGTAAGGCGCCTAAAACCAGATTTCAGACTACCCCAATGTCAAATTTTGCTACGTACGGTTCAGTAGGGTAGTCATGATGAGGCTACAGAGAAGCAAAATTATTTTCGCGTTTATAATGTTAATATAAGTAAAATTCATCAACTCTAATTCATATCCTGAATTATTCGATTTTCTGAAGTATAAGGCCATATCTTCTGTATTCAACTTTTGTAAAGATAAAACATAAACCAATATTATTCTACTACTCTAGGAAACAAAACTAAAAGTATCTTGAATATAATAAATAATGTATCCACTGAAAACTAAAAGAGAAATACGGCTACGGACGCTTTGTTACGATACTAGTATGATCTCAGAGAAGCTTATAAATAAATCATTCATACTCTATATTCCACTTATAGATAAGTATAATTTGGTAGGTACATTAAGCATCCAACATTTTTCTTATTGGCTTCAAGGGATCGAAATCAAAATCAAAAGCTACTTTATTAAAGAAAACTCTTAATAGTATTTTTAAATCGTGTAGACTCTACCGTTATAAACATGCAATAAACTTAGTTTTTTCCGACGATCAGTGATAGGTATAGGTTATTAAATAAATTAATTGAATTATTACTTATCCAGCGTTATATCTTTATATAATCTATATTCTACATAATCCTTTATCGTATTATACGCCGCACTAATCCAAGTGCTTTCAACATATAATCGAATTTAAATGGTAAAGCTAAAATAAAATTACTTCAGTAATTTTATTACAACAGCGCCCAAGGAGGATTCTTGTTATACTGTCTTTCTAGATTCAAATGTTACCTGTATTTATTTCTGTATCTACTATTAAAAATGTAAAGCTACCAAAAAAAACGTGAAATAAAGCATATTACTCAATACAAGATTAGCATATTACTCAAAAGAGTAATACGCAAAACAAGTTGAAATAAAGTGTGAACTTTTTTATTCATTTCCAGGTAGGATATATTAAATATAATGGAAAAAAGCGTATCAATTAAGTTTTTGCCGGTTATTCTTAGTTGAATATACTCTTTGAATTGCTTTTATGAATTTCACTTTCGGACATC
Organism: Vanessa cardui; assembly: GCF_905220365.1. Lineage (NCBI taxonomy): Eukaryota > Metazoa > Arthropoda > Insecta > Lepidoptera > Nymphalidae > Vanessa > Vanessa cardui. The sequence continues at coordinate 4,723,196 of NC_061123.1, read as the reverse complement.
TCGTCGAAATTCGAAGTTTCTCCTGCACCAACTCGATGTCCGAAAATCCACTACAGTGCGATTCCTCAGACATTTTCTGCCTCGCATAACCACTTTGTGGAACCAGCTTTCGATACGACATGGGAACCTTCAAGAAAAGAGTGTACGCCTTCCTTAAAGGCCGGCAACGCACCTGCAAGCCCCCTGGTGTTGCAGGTGTCCATGGGCGGTGGTAGTCACTTTCCATCAGGTGAGCCTCCTGCTCGTTTGCCACCTATGACATAAAATACATGAGAAAACCTTCTTTCACAAACAGTATTTTGACTTTAACACGTAGTTACTATAATACACAAAACTGTATATTTAGGAGATTCCTTTATCCATACAACTGGATAAATCAAATTAAAAAAAAGCAATACAAAACAAAAACTCGCGAAACTGAATTAAATTGCCATTAATTTATCTTTTAGTGCGAGGACTGTGAGGTCGATATTGGCTCCACTTGTAATTTATTATAAGTATACAATATATAACATATTGTCTTCAACATGTATGTTTTGGTGATTTATATATGTTAAGATAAATTGGAAGTTAGAACTATTTTTGGTTTATTAGTAAATTGTATAAAGTAATTTATATTCTTGCCTTTTTTCAATCTCTTCTGTATACTAAATATATAATTTAATACAATCGCATGTAATCAGTTTCGGAAGGTTGTATTATATTGTATGTATTTATTACATCCCATCACTAATCTACATTATGTATCCGACATGTTTATGGATTCTCTCAACTAGCCTCCACTATGTGCCCTCTATCAATATTCATTTAGTAAAGTATTAAGTCGATCTAGCCTCGGTCATGCATAAAATAAACCTATTTATATACAAATCACAGTTTAGATTAATAAAAGTAAAATCACGTCAAAATTATGAGAAATAATTTCTAAATTACTTTTTAAAATTAACTTGTATCGATCGTGATGTGAGTCGAGATGGCCCAGTGGTTAGAAAGCGTGCATCTTAACCGATGATTGCGGGTTCAAACCCAGGCAAGCACCGCTGATTCATGTGCTTAATTTGTCTTTATAATTCATCTCGTGCTCAGCGGTGACGGAAAACATCGTGAGGAAACCTGCATGTGACAAATTTTATAAAAATTCTGCGACATATGTATTCCACCCGCATTGGAACAGCGTGGTAGAATATGTTCCAAACCCTCTCCTCAAAGGGAGAGGAGGCCTTTAGCCCAGCAGTGGGAATTTACAGGCTGTTGTTGTTGATCGTGATGTAAGTTTTCAACTAATAAAATTAAACGTAAATGTATAAGGGATTGTCTATGAACAAACTTTTTAAGCTAACATTAACTAATCCCTACATTAAGATATCTTTGTCTTATAACTTAGTGGCGCATGAAGGGATCTTGCAAAATATTTACCTTACAGAGACTTATAGGGATTAGGGACGCCACAACTACTCAATCTTCAACTATACACAATCTAAGACGTCCATACATCAAGACAAATACATAAATAGTTGTACAAATTTTAGCCCATAGACGAACTTATGGCACTACAAGCACACATATGTAGCGCTAGTCCATAGAATTATTTTGTAAAAACAAACTCACTGGCCATAGAGCTGGGTAGCGAGTTTTGCTCATATTTCCTATCGATAACAATTGAAGTTCAGATCAATACGAATCGATTTAGTGCAGTTAATTAAAGTCCTACATCGCTGCGTTTTCGAGTTATAGCGCTTCGAAGGAGGAATTTCTATTACGGCCAGTAAACGACCAAAGGTTAATAATATTAAAAGTCCCTATATTTTTTAATAAAACCCGTCTTTTATTTTTTTGTACAACATTGGAATAAATATTTTAATATATTATTATTAATTATACAAATATAATTATTAATCTCGATTGGAAATAGGTACTAAATTTTTGCTCGTATCTATTAAAGTCAAAATTTTCCTAGAAATATGTATTCCGCTGAGGTTGATTTGATTCTTGTCGACTCTAACGCCCACGCCGAGTAACTTGGATAACGCACCACCGATCATATGTATAAAATACAATTATATACATTTAAATTGTCCAAAGTAATTAATATTGTTATTTTAATTAATAGATATTTAATTGGAACATAACACTTCACAAGTAACTTTTTACTAATCTGTAAAAGATAAAAATAGCTATTCTGAGTGTATGTATCTTAGAAGATGGACATATCTGGAATATGTCCATCTTCTAAGACACTAATATATTGTTTTAAAAGATTTTAATTTTAGTGACATTTACCTATGACCCATTTCGTACAAAACATTTTACGAACTTAATATTTATGAAATCGACGTCAAAAGTGGTTTTAGAAATTACCGGAGATAGACAAAGATAAAAACTATTTATTAAATAAAACAGGGAAATCAAGAACCATTTTTTATCCTCTAGTTTTACGAGAAATAATGAATTATATTCGAAGCGATTTCAAGCAATACAGCATACATCCAATTAAATACCATAAATACATTGTGTATTTATTGTAGATCAACATGGCCTCTTACAGCATGTAATTGAAATGAATATATTTGACGATATTATTGATTTAAAACGCAGGGAAGTAACGGTTCGTATTGTCTTATGATTGATCACTGCGAACGTTTTATACATATAATGTTCGACCTCAGTGTTCAAGTAGTGTGTACACCGGTTTTCATAGGTACGCCACTCCAGGGTTCGATTCCCGGTCGAGTCGATGTAGAAAGAGGTCACTAGTTTTCTGTGTTGTTTTGGGTGTTTAAAATACCGTCGTTACTCCTGATTTTCCACAACACAAGTACTTTAGCTACTTACAGTGGGATCAGAGTTATGTATGTGATGTTGTTTAATATTTATTTAAATGTTCATTAAATACAATGTCAATATTCTATAGCATATTTAGTATTAGTATTGGAAACGAACGATGCCGAAGCGGGTAGTTAGTTGTTGTAAACGTTGATTTTACACGATTTTAATCAATTACATCTCTTTAAGCATTTTATCTGTTTTACCGTATGGTACGAGAAGCAATTTTCGCAGCGGGTTTTGATGCGGTTTTTTTCAATAAATAGAGTAATTCGAGAGGAAGGGTTTTGTATATAATACATGGACAATATAATAAAGAAACAAAACACAGATATTTTTAGAAGTTTCTAATGTGATGTCGTAAGTAAAAAAAAAAGCTGTAGTTAGTATCAGCATTACAAACGTGCAAAGCTGGGCCGTGTCACTAGTTAAGTATTAAGAAAAAGGACATTCACATCAAAACAACATGATTGTAAAGTATATACATGTACCAATTAATCATCATTAAACGCCAATGTATCTCTTAGATACTCGCACTGTGGTTAAAAAATGACCAGAATTTTTTAAACAAGAACGCTTAGCCATTTTACTAAAGCAGCGGCAAAACGAAACAAATGAAGTAGCTTTGGAAAAAACTTCTAGAGCGGTCCTTCTTGTCACAGAGAATAGGATTATAGACACAGAACTACCGTACGTAAGGCGCATTTCAGGTTGAAGTATAAACTGCCACTTACGTCTAACAAACATCAGGATTCAACGAGCGTAGAACAAATGACTCAGTTTAGTGCCTGTTTAGTTCAGAGCCTTGGTTTGTGAATCAGTTAAAAGTGATACATCCTACTGACTCTTTCGACCACTCTTTCGATCGACTTAATTCTAAATTTACCATCGATCATTTTGTACCGAATAGCCTAAACATTACTAAATAATTATGACAACACCATATAAAGATACCAAATACTATAATAAGCTTTTTTGAAATATTTCTTCACTTCTTAATTTTTCAATAGGCTCCATAGATATTTGTACATTTTCATCTTCAAAAGGAATTAACTTGCATGAATCTCTTTACTATACATATTCTCTACTATATTTATTCCCCCGGGAGTGCGAATTAAAAAAAACATACGTTCAAGCTTACTTCCTCGTTCCAAGTTTCATCGAAATCTGTTCAATGGTTAAGATGTAAAAGCGTTACAGACAGACAGGCAGACTACATTACTTTCGTAATTATAATATTAATAGGAATAATAAGTACTTTTTTTTTTTTTTATTACGCTGGAAAAACGCTTTACGCGCTTCCCCCACGTGATGGAAAGTGGGGGGGTGTGTGGGACTCCCCGGAGCCCTGAACGCCGAGTGCGCCCAAGCACACCGGGTTTACCCACTAAAAAACCAGCGGTACCCTCTCCGTCTTTCGGCGGACGCCACGGGATCGCTTACGCATGCTACCGTGACGAGGAATAATAAGTACTACATTATTATAAGCATAATAGTTTTTTTATGGTATAGGTTGGCGGACGAGCATATGGGCTACCTGATGGTCACCATCACCCATAGACAATGACTCTGTAAGAAATATTAACTATTCCTTACATCGTCAATGTACCACCAACCTTGGGAACTAAGATGTTATGTCCCTTGTGCCTGTAGTTGCATTGGCTCACTCACCCTTCAGCCTGGAACATAACAATACTGAGTACTATTATTTGGCGATAAAATAACTGATGAGTGGGTGGTACCTACCCAGACGGGCTTGCACAAAGCCCTACCACCAAGTTGACGAATAATAATGACTATTAAATGTGCCCGCGCCTTTGTGTTTTTAATTTAACTAAGTCCCGTTAATCGATCGATCCAACCCTTCTATCCACTGGTGACAGGAGGGCTGGTTCGTTTTTTGCCCAGAGGATCGGAATTGCGATTCAACGGGGAAATGCTGCTAGCATTCTTGCCACCATTCCACGTGGTCACGATTTATACAGTAACTAGTTTTAGTTAATATTTGTATAAGCATTTAATATTGTTAATTCTTTTGTTAATAAATTTAATAGATTCACCCTTCTAGAGATTAAGCCGGACTAACAGACAGACAGACAGAAATTGTAAAAAATACCTTTTTGGTGTATATTACCACGGTAATTATACAATTAAACAACAAGTTAAATATGCATTTAGTACATTTTTTTTGTAATTACAAACACACTCCATTCTCATTATGTGTATAAGAACATTTTTATACAATCTATCTAAACTATAAATAACTAAGATTCACAATCTGAATTTATTTTAAGTTCAATCAAAGGAACATAAAATAGGCAACGTATTTTTAAGCAATGTTTCTGGGAAGTCATGAATAAAGCACACAGCACCCCATTCCAGGTAGGCGCGTGGCGCAATCCGAGGGGTTGCACCTCGCTGAATAATAATAAGGGCACAGGACACACGTGGCCATTATTCTTTAACAAAATCTTTGTCTTATACAAATGTACAGTGTTTAAAGTGTTAAAACTTTATGATTAATTTCAATAAGATTATTGGATTATATACCTTTATAGAAATATATAGCGGAATGATTTTATCTATTATGCTCGATTATTCAACTGATCATAATTAAATTTTGCAAACGTAGTCAGGATTAAAGAGTAAAGTACCTGGCACCTGCCTTCTCCGCGTCACACGCGGGCGAAGCCGCAAGCTGAAAATAGTCTTTTGAATTTTACGACTATAAATACGCTTTTACATAAGATAGTATTAAATTTTTATCATAAGTATCTAAAGGATATATTATTGAATAATGATTTCAATAAAATTAGTAGAATAATGTCCAATTAATAGCTTTATATAATAGGTTAGGTTAGCTATGTGATATAGGGCCGGAGTTGGAGCGATAATTGCCTACTCTAGATATATTAAATTGTTTGAAAATAATAATTGCTTGGGTTTTTTTATCAAAAAATGTACACAAAAAACTAAGCATGTTATATCCTACTCCGTAACATTTCACCCACTAAACATTTTTCTCGCCCTATAGTAAGGTGTTATGATTCACAATTCCTTAAAAATATAATATGAATCTCGGTACCTTATTTGTCTCTACTTAACCTCTTTCTTTGACCCGTACTAAAATAATCTTTTATTTGTGACATTTTTATTTGATTCATTATTAACACTAATATTATTGTGTTTACTAATAAAAAAATATTGGCGTCATTTTGAAGAGAGGATGCAATGTATTAATATTAAAGTAAGGGCTCGCGACCCGCCGTATTGTGCGGAAATTAGTCTGCCTTTGAAGCAGAGACGAACAAACTTTTACTTGGAACGGGAATATACTTTTAATAGTTTAATTTATATACAGAAAACATTTCAAGTATTACTTTAGATGGAAGATTAAAAAATTTCCAATTGTATTAATGGTTATAAAAAATAAACAGGCCAGGGAACAAAGTGCTATTTTTGTTTTGTTTCATTGAAACATTTTTATGATGATTTTCAAAAGGGTTCGAGCTAGCTATTCAGAGGCGCACTTTATTCCCTTATTCTTATGCCCGATAAGTCTACTACTCGACCCGAATCAAGGGCCTGACTGAAAGGGCTACAGTCGAACAATATAACCATAGAAAACTGATAAAGCAGAAATCATAATTTACTCATTTACATTTTTTCTGGTAATTGTGTGTAATATAGATTTATTGTCAACAATTTCATACTTTAACTTAAAGTAATTAACAGTAAATAGTTAACGACTATTAATAATTACCGTAAAAAGTATTTATTAATAAAATAACTTATAAGGAAAAACAATACAAATTTGGATGTAATTGTATTATTTACTCATAGCATATTTTAAAATAACATTTGTAATAAAATTCAATAGAACTTTTTTTAATAATAACCTACACTATAAAATAATTTGCTGGATGTAAATACACACAGGTTGGAAACCACTGGCCTATAATATTGGCGGCGAACGGTAGTCTGGCGCAGTGCGGGAGCGTCTAGTGCATGCGCTGCACACGCCCGCCCCGACTCGTCCACATGACTCTTTACGATCTAAACCTTACTTGAATGGTTTTACGACTTCAACTTGACGAAAATAAAACTCATGTTCAGCTGTAATAATGTGCAAGCATTTGGTGCTAGTTCCTTTGGAAACGAGTGAATCTGGTGAGTACTTTAAAATATTAAAATAATAACTATTTGTTTGTTTTATGTTGACGTTTCTAAATACATCAAAATATTCGTAAACCCCAACTCACTATTATAAGAAGATTTTAATTCAATTTGAATTAATTTTTTTATTTTTTATTTTAAATTAATTTTTTTATTTTAAAAAATATAATATCCGAGTTTCCTGTTATATTTATAGTAATTATATTAAAGTTCATTTTATTATAAGGACGTCTAGTTTATGCGTAGTTAAGACGTTAAATGTCTATCATTAAAAGCAAAATTTTCTCAATTGATCCGAGAATTTGCAGCAAAAAATTAATGTCAACAATTGTTTTATTATCGCACAAGTGTGCGCGCGCCTACGAGTACAATAACATATTAGAAGACCATTTGTTTTTATTAAAGAACATATATATTAATCGATTATTAAAAAATATGTTGACGAAATTGAGTGTAGTTGTCGAGCCATGAAACCATAGCCATGGAATTAATTCTAATCGAGCGGCAGGAGAGGGTTATTAGTGATATTGACATCCTACGGCTCGCTCGACGCAGTGGCTCGTGGGCAGCGCGCCTGCGCGCTACGCCGAACGTATCACGATCGTATCAAAAACACAAGAAATACGAATCCTTGTTATTTGTTACAATATCTATAGTGCTGGTTTGTTGCTTCACAGTTCAAATGAACACGAAAATTCAATACGAAAGATGAGATTGCCGAAATTGGATATGTGTGAGTCCACAAAATCGTTGAGTTGCCTACGTTTTTTGTGTACACTTGCATGATCTTCTTACGTTTTATTGACGTACGATTGATATGATTTTGCTTTCAAATAGAAAACAATTAAGTTCCAAAGTATAAGTTTCATTATAGTACCAATCATAAAATAAATTAGTTTTGCAGTATAATTTGTTATATAGATTTTTCATTTAAATGTAATGTTGTGCGAAACAGTTGCCCTTGTTATAGATGCAAGAGTTAAATATAATAGCAAATAAATAAAAACTACACCTAGTATTTAGGTCATTGAAATTTTGGGACGGACGTCGAGCGTCAAGGTATTAAAATGACATTAAGCCTAGGAAATAGACTACAATTGTATTCGCTATTTCTATGTATATTATGTACAATATATATTGTAAGCTAGGTAGCTACAATAATATGTATTATTTATGCCAAGTATTAACCATTATATATTTAGATTAGCAATTTTCTCTAATGCACCAAGTAGACTAAACGGGGATACCCTGCCAAGGCTACCTATAAATTACTAAGAAAAATTTATGTAAAGTTTCATTTTCAAAATTTATACATAGATTTATGATACGTTAAATTTCAGTCACAAAAACAACTAACAAGTGCTATTATCAATTTTCTGTTATGAGTAAAATATTTATGAAAGGAAATAATAAATGTTTAATGTACCTACCGTGTAATTTTACATTTACCATAAATAAAAATGTAATTATTCTAGCCTATGCTCAGCACTGGTCGCACGTGAAATGATTATGATTGTCACAATTTTACTCATTCGATTTATGATCTCGAATCTCTATTCGATAATCGATTGATTCAAAACTGTTTTCTTTCAGGTCTTCATAACATTCGTTTAACGTCCATAACTGGTTTTAACTGACAAATAATGAATAATAATCATGAGTAATCTAATTCGATACGTTATTGCATAATGCACATTTGATAACGATTTTTACTTTCAGTTTATTTTAAATTGTATCGAGTGAGTGCGATGTGAGCCTTAAAGTCAGCAGTGCGATTCTTTAAGAATTCACTATGTATCGCACTCGTGCCATTTTGAGACGTATCCTAATATTAATCATCCTAATATTACCTTGGTGGGAGAGGTTTGTGCAAGTCCTTCTGGGTAGGTACCACCCACTCATCAGTTATTCTTCCGCCAAATAACAGTACTCAGTATTTTTGTGTTCAGGTTTGAAGGGTGAGTGAGCCAGTGTAACTACAGGCACAAGGGACATAACATCTTAGTTCCCAAGGTTGGTGGCACATTGACGATGTAAAGAATAGTTATTATTTCTTACAGCGTCATTTTATATGGGTGATGGTGACCACTTACCATCAGGTGGCCCATATGCTCGTCCACCAACCTATGCCATAAAAAAAAATATATATATAATCAATGTCGTATATCACATCGTGAAATTTTTCAATCGTGTTCTTCGGTGAGTTTCGAGTTTCATCTTACAGAATATATCTACGAATATGATTTTGTTACTTGTAAAACTTGTACTATTTTCATTTAAAAACTACCCACAGAAATTCAATATTTATTTTCAACTGTATCTATTTTCTTAAAAACCATTAAATACTGTTATAGTTTAATTAATATGGATTAAAAGGAAGTTTGATTACTACGCTGTGTATATATGAATATTCTTTTTAAAAATGAAAGATAGATTTACTATAGGTAATATATCCATTGTTAACATTTAATGAAAAGTAATAAATTAGCCTTCTTAACTATATTACTTAATAGTGTAGAAGAAAAATAAACGAAAAAAAGGATTTTGCATCTTTAAATAAATGTATTTATTGGCAAGCTTTAAAAATGCATTCAATGAGGAAGTAAATAATCACTCAATTTCACCAACTATTGAACACATCGTCATCAATTCAGTCTGTACATCCGCCTTGCGTTCGATTGCAAGTCGTAAAACTTCGTACATTGTTTCGGTCAGCAAGTTGTTGTCGTAGGTGTTTGATTCGAGTCATTAAACTCCATTTAATTAACCAATCTTGTTTATTTAAAATGGGCAACTCTCGTCAAGAACATTACTAAGAAGTTTATTTGATAGAACCCATATAATGTAGAACGAATCCCGAATTACTAGACTCGTAAATGGAACTTACACGCATTAAAATTAATATATGTACGAAACAATTTGTCTGGTTTTAATATTAGTTTTAATTAATAATTTAAATAATATATTATAAATTTAAAACAACGACAAATTTGATACAAAAGTAGAATTATTCTTGAAAAAAACTTAAACCTAAAATCGCTCATAGGCTAGACTTTGACCAACTCAGAAACCTATTTTATCATATAAAAGACTAGCTAGCGAACACCGACTCGCTCACTCTGCATAGCAAAAGACAGGGATAAGATTATAAGATAACAGCACTAGTTAAATATATACCTTTTTTTTAATCTTTGACAGGATATTATTATATTATAAAAGGTATTCAAAATAAAATATAAATTATAAACTTTAAAACTAACGATCGAATTTTCATATGGTTTTCCAAATGAACGGAGTGATTGGTGAAAAGGTTGTACGATTTTAAATCATTAACGTTTTGTAAAATTGAAAAAATGCCTACTTTAATTTCGTTTGCCTCGTAAACCGATAGATTTATATGTACGATGTAAAGTTTTTCTGTAGTTCCTTATTCTATTCATGCGACTCTGTCTGTGCCTGTTCATGGGTAGCTAGTTTGCAATAATCCGCATAACTATGAATTCGTCAAATTCTAGCGGGATGAGCTGCGAAACTACTATGAATAGCGCAATGACAATAAGCGTGTACGTCAATGATATCAAGATCTAAAACAATTAATTACGAGTATGAATGAATATGTTCCTATTAATTACAATTTGTTAACAATCGTATGACCTAGGTCCATTGCAGGTGGCCAATTAATGCTGGTATCCATTGGCAACAGTCCTGCAACGGTAATATTCCAATTAATCGCAATTCAAACTCTGACATTCACTTGAACTGTCTCGACAAACAATCAACATATTATGATATGTATTGTCAATCAGTCAAAAATATTCCCCTTCAATCAATATTTGTCCGATGTTATTGCCTTTTCATTACACTCCTTTAAATGTCAAAACTTTCAATTGAATTCCGATTTCATTGGGAATCAATTCGATCTTGATACTGTTTATTATTATACTGAATGTAGATAAAATAAATAAAGATTCCTTTTTGAAAACTTTATAAGGGATTTATCTCTCGAGTTTAAGGTGTGACGTCTTTCAACTTTATATATTTCTTCTAGAATAACCTGAGATAGTCACTTACTGAAAGAATACGATGTGACGAGACGACTTAAATGCTTTAATTAAGAATTTAATAGCGATTAAGCACTTACATACGTACAAAGTCTAGTCGCCACGTCCATTCATAAACAGTGAATCATTATTTTTTAATACAATTACGAGCGCGTTTTTTTATTTCCCCCTTTCAAATGTTTATCAATATCCCTTTTCAAATATACAGTTAAATTAGGTTACCTAACATCGGTATAATGTTATTCCAAATATTTTTATAAAATTTTTTCGTGTTCAATAAACATTTGAATAAAGTAATTTATTATAAAAATGCGGTATATAATTAAATTCAAAATATGCTTCATAGTGGTTATATTAACTATTATAAGTTCATAGTTACCGTAAGCCACCTAGACTAAAAAATATTTTATTTTTAGAAAAACATCATAATAATAATTGACAAATACATCTGTTTGTTTGAAGAAATCGTTTGTCAAAACATGAAGTTCAGAAGCTACTTGGGAAAAGGTGAACATGCACAATTTACATACATATATAATGCAAAAATCATAAGAATTATTTATGCCTCGCTGTAGTCGATTAAAAATTATTTCGACTGAAAACATTAAAAAAAAAACTACATTAAGTAATAGATATTTATTGTAAGGGCTTACGTGTTGCGAATGAGATTGGATAACTGAGAGATGATGTCGTGTCAGGATTATTGCGATTTATAACAACAAGTCGCAGCATCCGTTCGTCAAATTGTCAATTCTGCGTCTGCTATTCTAGTAACATCATTCCGTATTGTGTACATTGTCATCCATTCAACGCGCTATTCTTAAAACCGTGTTATACAATAGATCAATCAATATTCAACTCTCTGCGGTAATAGATTATCATTGTAAGCTTTATTTATTATCGATATTGAATCTTTGAGAGACGTCAATTCGATTGGAATTTAAATACAGAATGATTTTTTTATAGATTAATAATAGGTATACATATTATATACATATAACTGAGTTTCACAAAGAAATTTCCTATTTTTATTATATAGAACCTGAACAAACAACAACAGCCTGTAAATTCCCACTGCTGGGCTAAAGGCCTCCTCTCCCTTTGAGGAGAAGGTTTGGAAAATATTCCACCACGCTGTTCCAATGCGGGTTGGTGGAATACACATGTAACAGAATTTCTATGAAATTTGTCACATGCAGGTTTCCTCACGATGTTTTCCTTCACCGCTGGGCGCGAGATGAATTTTAAAGACAAATTAAGCACATGAATCAGCGGTGCTTGCCTGGGTTTGAACCCGCAATCATCGGTTAAGATGCACGCGTTCTAACCACTGGGCCATCTCGACTCAAACAAAAAACTTTGTGAATTTAAATATTTTTCAATAATTTGTTGTTGGAAACATTTACAATTATATTTTTTTTTCTGTCTGGAAGCGATTCTCATTCCCGTCTCAGCCGTCGCTAATTTTATTAACCTTTCGCATGTAAATGTTTCTTTAACAAGTCTTTTAAATTTTTCATTTTTATTTTACTTCTATTTGATCGTCATAATTTATAGAATGATCTTTTTATTTTATGACAAATATATGTCGAGTTTTCGTACTAAAAGTATAATAGTTTTATAAACGATTTTAGAATGTCAGTCTTTTTTTCGATATCATACATACGGTTAAAAAAGCTTAACTCCAGAGTTACGCTTTTTTTTGGAATTCACGATTTTTTTTGTGGTATAGGTTGGCCGACGAGCATATGGGCCAACTGATGGTAAGTGGTTACCATCAAACATAGACAATGACGCTGTAAGAAATATTAACTATTCCTTACATCGTCAATGTGCCACCAACCTTGGGAACCAAGATGTTATGTCCCTTGTGCCTGTAGTTACACATTATTTCAATAAGCATAACGTAACATCTCATTTGATAGGAATTTTTAAAATGTTGTTGTATGAGTAACGAGAAAGTCTGATTTTTGTATCGGTTACCGAATGAATGGCTGTGTTGTTGTTTATCAACGCCATCCGTTGTTATCACTGACGACATTTTCTTAATTAATATTCTGAATGCCTGCTTTGATTGTATATTTATCACCGATCCTCGTGATATTTTCTGTGTTATTTATAAAAATATTCAATTTTATCGTTCAAGGAAGTATTAAAAAACTTATGATTTTGATTACTAGTGTCTTCATAAAAAAATTAAAGAACTATGTGGTGACACCACATATATGCAATGTCGAATTAAGTTATTCAGTATATCCATTTACTTAATTTATATATAATTGTTACAAATATTATCATATAAAAATAATAATATTAAATAATATTAAATAATATTGCGATATAAATAATAGACCAACTTGCCCTATAACGATTGTTCATTTAACTCAATTTTTTTTAAACTTTATTTCTTTAGTACATATACATTTTTAATTTAAGTTTAACTAAGTAGTAGTTAGTACCAGAATACTTGACTAATTTCAGTACAAAGTAAAATAATATAAAATTTAAAATAATTTTTAACGGTACCTATATAAATTTAACAATCGTAAGTGCAAAATAAAGGGGTTTTTAAATGTATGCGTAATATTATCAAATCATATAAGTGTAGTTTATTCATATGAAAATAAAATCATTAAATTATCAAGCTTGATTGATACGGCCAATAGGTAGATAGTAGAACTATTCATCATCATCGTATCGTAAATACTATGGTAGTATGTAAGCCCTACGAGTTTACATCAATCGATTTAATTTCGGTTCCAAAGACACTGACAAATTCATTTTTTATGAATATACACAATACGATAGGCATACGGTAGGCCAAATATACTGCCATCTATATCCTGAATATATGAATATATAGACATATTTTTGTGTCTATTCAATTCGAGATCTAACAAAACATTACATTACATTTTTTGGATTATTAGTTTTATGTTATCCTTTAAATAACATTGTTTATAAAAATACATAAACAATCATTTACAGCGATGAAGAAGACGTGCAAGCCAGCGATGCTGAGCAGGATCTGGCAAGCTAGCCGACGGGCCCTGAACTTGGAACATTCTCCTCCCCAAGTATTCGCCTGCAGCCAGTGGCAGAATGGATCTCATCCGGTCACATCCTATATTGTTTACAGGTAAATAAACAGCATTACCATAAAACCATGATAACATTTGTATTTTCTTAAATTATTTAAAAGGATATGTATAAAAAAGACAAAGTTAAGTTTTCCAAGGAATAAATTTAAATCGCATTTAAATCCCAATCAAGAATCGCAAAACGGACCTGGAGCTAGCATTCGTAAATATTTACTCAGGAAATGATTCATACATCAATTTAATTGCGAATTTTCTTCGTGGTTCCTCTCGAAAGGACTACATTCCAAAGTCGACAGTTTTCAATTAAATTTCTCTTTCTTGTAATTGTTTTGCTTGCGTTGATTTAAATGTTGATTAAATTTGGTATATTTCTATTTCAATTTGAGTGTCTCATTAATTCTGATACATATTATAAAATAGAAAATGATTCATTTCAACATTACTAAGGTCAGTGCCTACAAAATAGTACAATTCAAAATGTACGTAGATAGTTTATAATATGAATATTTAAAAAGTCCAACAGGATCAAAAAATTACTGTTAATATGCAAATGAACATTCAAACTCAAACTCAAATAACTTTATTCAACATAGAAGCATTACACTTTCTTATTGATGATCAATTTAAACACTACCACCGGTTCGGAAAAGAAAATACCCTGACCTGAGAAGAACCGGCGAAAGAAACTCAACGGTTTTTTTTTGTTTACTCATATACTATATTATATACTATATTCATAACAGGTGGCTGCTATTCCTCACCGTCCTATCGATTGGAATATCAAGTTTCGCCTGTCAACGTCTCCCCAAGTTGTACAAGGGGCCGAAGGTGGAACTGAATTACTTCAAGTGGTTCATATACTTCACCAACTGGGGCTACCTGCTCATCGTGGTGCAAGCAGGTCTTGCGCTTGCTGTTGTACATCGGTACAGATCACAGAGATCGTTCAATATACGTAAGTAATATTTAAATCCAAAAATTAGACAACTTTTGTAACTAGAGCAATCTTTAGGTATATTTGCCTGATGGTAACTCGATTTCACAGATAACAAAACTATGTTTAAATTGATGAATATGCCAAAAAATAATAATCGTATACAATGCTAACCAAAGTTATAGTCTTCCTAGTATAATCTCTTACATAAATTGAATTAGTCTCAAAATAATTGGCAATGAACCTTAATGTTCTTAATTATAGCAATAAAGGAAGAAATGACAACAGCGTGTGGTCAAATCTCTGGATTTAAGCAATGTCAAAAGCCTCGCGTGATTTAGTTCGCTTATCAAAGGAGGCCCGCGGAGAGTAATCATTGGGAACAATCAACTAACATCACGAGTCGCGTGTCGGGAGCTAAATACTTCTGGCTATTTAATGTTAGAATAACAACATTAATACGTACGATACGCTTCCAGATAATCATTGCTTCAAATCCGTTTCTGAAATTGGCCTTAGCCTTTTGAAATGGTTATATCATCACTTCAAACCGATAATATGTTAAATACTATCATATTACCATAAATAGGTTTCGTTTACCTCTGAGATTTCCCTCTCAAGAATTAAAACGCAATTAAAATGTTTGTTGGTAATATCAGATCGGCCGTTTAATCGAGAAAGTGACTAACAACATTGTAACAATCAATTTTAATAGCCTACTGCTAAATTATGTATGAGTTTATCAAATTAATTTTGATCTATTTTAACCCACAACTTCAATGGCAAGTACAAAACAATGAATGAATGAATTTTGCATGACGATTCACATTTATACACAAATGAATGTGGAATAAATGTAGCATCAGATAAGGATCGGTTTTCAGCTTATTGTATAGTATTCATAATGTAAAGTATTTGTTTGTTATAGTGTCGTGCCTATGATAACATAATATATTAATGCAATGTCACGGCAAATTGTGGAATGTCAACATTTAACTGTTAAAATATTTTGTTTGTTTTTTTTTAATAACATTAACAAGGTCAAGATATATATTATTATTTCTTTTTTTGCAATGGAATATTAAAAATAATTTAAAAAACAATCGTTTATTACTATTTTCATTGTCCTCATACGGTAGAGAATGCCTCAATGTGTTAACATTGAATGTTCCGTTCAATAAATATATATAATAATTTTACAGAAATCTTTAATCCATATCATACGAAGCCGCATAACGTCGCTTTATCGTGAAAACCGTAATTGCATAAAGCGTTATATTGTAACTGTATGGCGAAAAAGTGTTTGGTCTAAAAGTAAATCGAAGTAAATCCGGCACTACAGTTCTGCAAAAATGACGTATCTCAAAATCTTAAAATTCGTAATATCTTAGAATTTAGATATATGACCTTAGGCGCTGCATTGTATATGATTGTAAAAGACTGTATATTAATCTTATACACTATCGTATATGATTGTATATTAATCTTATACACGATCGTGTCTTATAATGTGTTTTGAGTTTATTTTCAAAGAATAACTCTACAAACATTAAAGTAACAGCCAGTGAATATCCAATGGCTTGTCTAAGGCACTAGCTCTTTTTTGAGGCAAAGGTCACAGGCTACATGTGTTGTGACGTTATTAAACTAATATCATAGTTTTGTACATTCGTTCAAGTACGGACAACAAATTTTAATACTGCAAAAATAAATACAAGAAAAAGCAATTACATTTATGTTTTACGAGATTATTACTATATGGCGATATGTTCATAGTTGAAACTTTTGAAACTCTTCATAAAATAAACTTAAACAAGTATTCAATGCTTTAATGTACAGTCATCGATATAAAATTCTAATCTAAATATGTATTACATATTATATCATTCAATTTAATTTTGTAATAATATAAAGAAATATTAATAAACATTCGTAGCTGACTGTACATAGAGGCAAAACATGCGAGGGGACGGTTTGGTTGAAGTGCAGTTGATTGATACAATTTCGCGTCAATTAAACTCCGAGTGGGCTGCCACCCGCCACAATTATCCTCATTGGTTCCTCATTCCTGCTATTGACGTCCGAACCGATACTGTAACGAACGACAATTGATATATCGGCCACATATGGTCACTATTACTGTCATTCCAACCACAACATATTTTGTTACTAGGTACACCTAGTTCAATTATAAGGATAAACTATAGCAGCAATTTACTTAATACCAATTAATCATACATAAAAAATTAAACCGACTTCAAAATTAGAAGCAGTAAGTGAACTAAATAAAGATAAAAAATATGTCCATGAAACTATTGCACCGATTTTAATGAAACTTACACTGTTCCCTAAGTTAAAGAAAAACGTTAAAAAAGTGTAAAGATAAACATGCCTTATATTACAGATTCCACACGATTTGCTAATATAATGCAATATGACTTTTAACTACATATATAGTTTAGTTCCACTTTAATACAACTTCTAAAGTTCCGATAAAAACTTCCTTGACATTCAAACTACATTTCTTCACAAATCCAGTCAATTCAAAGATGAATATGCTATAACTGTTATTACTAAAAGAAATATAGTATATTTCCTGAACAAACTTTCTTTTTGTATTTATTCCATGTGATGAAATAAGTTCCTGGCAATTCCTTTCTCATAAAAAGGTGATATTTGAACAGAAGTTGTGAATTTATTTAATTTATATTAACTATACTTTAAGAAATACAAAATATAAGTGACCAATTCAAAAATAATGATGTATCCATATTTTTTTGGTAGCATGCGAAGACGAAGAAATCCCTATGCCTCGTCGTCAGAGGACTCCGTTGCTGTGTCGGTCGTACTGGCTGGCTCACACCGTCGCAACCGACCTGGCTTTCGTCATCACTCTCATCTACTGGACGTTGGTGCATGATCCTAGTGAGTTTTATTGAAAGAGGAAACATTTTTTTCCTTTTAATTATACTATGTTATAAAATTATGTTTGAAACATAATTCACTTGAAATGGTCAAATGACAATCTATCTTTAAACCGTTTACTTGATATGGACAATTTAATTTTTTTTACTTATTTTGGAACATTTTGGAACAGAATGGATTTCAATCAAATGGTGGTTTTAACTTTCATGATAAATATCAATATTGTTTTGAAGCCATTGGTGCATAAAAGTCCAAGTCGCAGCTATAACTCAAACTCAGTTTTTAACGAGATAACGTATTGATGCACAGAAATTCATGAAATCAATACCCTCAATCTGCTCGTGCACGGCGGCAACTCACTCGTGATGCTACTGGAGTTGGCCGTCACTGCTCACCCAGTACGCGCGGCGCATGCTCTGTTCGGCGCCGGCGCGGGCCTTGCATACGGTGTGTTCAGCGGCTTCTACTGGGCAGTTGGAGGAACGGACAGAATCGGACTACCTGCTATATATCCAGCTCTTGATTGGAATAAACCAGGTATTGAACTCATCTATAAATTACGCCTACTATTTAAAAATAATTAATTATATGAGTATTTCTGACGTCACGTGAAATAGCAGTGTATATGCTACTAGGCGCTTATTCGGAGTTATAAATTTCTCTCCAATTAGTTGTGAGTTTTAAGAGATATATATATTCAAAAAATAACATATCGCAAAAAGGTAAAGGTAGGTAATATAATAAAAGCATTTACCAGGCACTGCAATAAGAAGAAACAAAATTTTTTTTTACTTTTGGTGTTGTATTAATGTAACATTGTGTATATTCAAACCATAGAAGCCTTTACGTGTTATTTAAAAGAGACAGAGATTTCCTCCCCCTTTCTCATCCTTTTAGCTGTATTTTTTTTCATTAAATTGGAATGTGTGTGAATCTTGAAAACCTATTTCACAAAACACATAATTTTCCAGCCAGTTTTCCAGATGGTGGATCATGGCTGGAAAATTATTGTTTATACTTATCGTGTGGTTTCCCCTTAAAGTTTGAAGAAATGTGTTGATAGAATGGAATCGTCACACAAAAAGCCGTTTTCTACTTACATTTTGAAGACGGCTGAAATGTATTTTCTGCAATCATACAAATGAATAATACCCTTATCACTTACAATGTGACTCAGGTTATTAACAAAACTAAAGTGGAATTTCTACGTTAAGTGAATAGAATGTTTATAGATTACTTGAAAAATATTTGATAAAGTGTATCTGGGAATTCGAGAACACGTAGTAATATTTCACACTAAACACGTGTAGCCGTACTTGGAAACGATACTATCAAGTTTATGTTTGTCCATGATAGCAAGTCAGCAGCGACTAATATGACGCGCGTTTTTATTCCACATGTGGGGTCGTTATAACAATATCGTATCGAGTTGATTATCTTAATATGGATGTACGAAGTTTGAGAACTTGCGTAAAGCTCAAATCACACAGTGGTCCTTTTACAGGTTTATTGTATATGTAAATGTGCCCAATAAGTATGCAAATATGGTGGTCATTTTAAATGAAAGCATTTTAAAATGTTTCCAAATGCAATTTTGTTTTGTTGATTATTATCTTATAGATTTAATGAATCCGCTTTGCGTGTCCCAAGACCACTTTTAGCTTATCCGTAACTATGTTTCCCGTTTTAATGACACTCACACCTAATTACTAAAAGCTTTATAAATTTATAAGTTCAAAAATACTACGTTTTCAAAATTAACATTGATCTACTTTGGTCAAACATTTATCTACTCTTTATCGGAAGATAATGATTCGTAAACCTAATAAAACTATCGTTATTATTTCTATACATTTTTTAAATTAAGCAATCAATTCGTTATATTTTCTCTCTTGGCATATTAGTTTTGTGTTTTAATGTTACTTTAAATATTTCTACTAAATAATCAATATAAACCTTCAGCGTCAGCTCTGGGCTTCGTGGCACTGTGCGCGGCGGTGATGATGTTCGCGCACGGCGTGGCGACGTGCCTGGCGTGCGCGCGCGCTCGGCTGGCGGCGCGCCTTTTGCCCGCGCGTGCGCGCGCCGAGCGCCTCACGCTGCCCACGCACTGAGGACCGACGAAACGACGATACCGTGTCAAGCACAGGAACGCTAACACCTATCGGTTTTAGGGTTAAGTGTTAAATTACATTCCTTTAAGGATTGCTGTGAAATTTGTCTGAGCGAAGAATTGTTTTGAATAAAGTGTGAAGTGATATTGAAATACGGTTTCAGCGGATCATAATGAGTGATACCATGACGCGTTAATTATAAAAACAAAATAATCGTAACAGTGATATGATAATTGCAATACAAAACTAAAGAAATCGAATACCTTATGATTGATAATGTGGTTAATAGTTTTATTAATGCTTCTATATTATATTTAGGATTACAATTTAAAAAGAAACTATTTTCATTAATTACATAAATACTGTTATTAAATGATATCGAAACTAGTATCAAAAAACGTATGATTATAAATCATATTAAATCAATTAAAATATATATCTTGTACGGGTAAGTGTAGTAGAGGATGAAGATATATAAATAGACATACTAAAAGCCTGTTTTTCCCATTAATATATTTTACAGTACTTTAGAAACGACACTACAGATCGCATAATATAATATTTTTCAATACCAATAAGTATTACATGTATACTAAAGGTACATTATATTTAAAATATATTATAAATTAATAAAATATTCTGATAAGGAGATTATCACCCTTTCAATATTAAAATTATACAAATAACAGAAAAAATATTTTCTTCTGTGTTCGTACCATCTATTTATTAAAGTTTCTATTAGTACTCGTTCAAACCAAAGAGGGGGAACTTCTACCTATACGCTAATAAAAATACACAAATACACGCTTAATATGAAATAGTTGTGGCCTTTGCTTAACAAATAAGAAAGTCAAAAAATAAAGTTTGTTATTTTAATGTAATATCAAACATTTTTGGTAATAATTAATGTAATTGTTTTTTAATATTGTTATTAGTTCGGCATGCTATGAGGTCTTATGTCACATATGACCAAATGTATTTTTAATTCAATCCCAACTTTCGTATGCCAACGGTATTATTATGGAATTAATAACTACACCATAGTACAGTGCTTTAAAAAGCGTACAGATTTAGTTTTCAGAATTATATTGAAGGATAAAAAATTTTTATTAAGTCCCAAACTGTTTCTATTCGTAATTAATTGTTCAGTGTTTTTTTTTAATATCATAGTAAGGCTGATGACTAACTGCCAGAACATTTGCACCTTTTTGATTCTGTTATAATTTTTAAAATGTGTTCATAATATCAGTGATTCTACGTATCCATCAAGAAGTAATAATTGAAATCATATAATATTCTATTGTTATGCAGCATTTATTATTGTGACATTGTTAAACGTTTTTTAATAATTATTTGACCGATTTTTTTCGGTTCTTGTTTACATGCATTTATTTATAATATGCGACTAGCTTTAAAATCGTTTCTTTAAGAGTGCTACACGTATGAAAGCACGCTTTTACTCGTATATGTATCTAGGTTAAAGTGGCAAAAATTAGATGAAGAAGGTCGTGCCGCTGAGAGGTGGGCGATTAAAAACTATTTGCTAATTAGTGGACATTTAAAAAGAGATTTTTTGTCTATGACCATGTTTTACAAGATTCGCTGCTGGATACATTGAATCAGTTATTTTAGTACTTGTTATTCTAAGCTAATCTTTGGAATTGTTGCTGTCTGTGATCATGTGTATAATCGCTCACTTCTTTTGGGAACGGCCGCAAAATAAATTTTCCAGCTGGACCCCTATCTAGTTCCGCATATGAAAGTGTATAATATATCGTATGAGCCGGGTATAGATCGCGAATCTCAATAACCATAAAACATCATATATTTTAGCTATAAAATATTACACGATTGCGTTTTCCTGTCACGTATTTTTCAGAATATAAGGAAAATGTATACTTTCCTACATTTGTTAACGATTTAAATATTGGAACTTAATAAAATGTACTGATATATATTGTTTAATGTAGTACGGTTTATCCCATAAATGTTGTTTTTGGGGTGAATAGAGAAACAATACTGTATCTTTTTCATTCGAATGTAAAATCAATAATAAGAGAAAGAGATAAATCTTAAATCGATGTTTAACACAACACTACTGTTTAAAAGTGAGACCGTTATTTTTTAGGTGCGATCAATTTAAACATCAAGGTGAAACGTAAGATTTCATTTGAAAAGAAACATCTGGCTTAGTAATTTATGCCTATGTACCGAAACACTTTTATTTTTTCACAGGCGCAGCATGCAAATATTGATATTAACTCTCTAAATTTAATATAACATAAAATAGCTCTATATTATCTGTGCTATGATTATATCATATGTTTGTTGCTATACAGATTTCTATCATCAACGTTTTCATATTGTTGAAATGTAACAATTACATTATGACTAAACGACCTTTAACAACGTCGTTTCATTATTGCTTTATATACGTACTAAATTTATTTTTAATATGATTTTAATGTCATTTCCGCATTATATATGGAATATAGAGATGGGCCTAATATTTATTTAAATTTCAGCATTCGGTATATTCGTCAAGCTTACCGAACATGCGAATTTATCCCGAAAATTTCCTTTAAAAAAAATCCTTAATACTTATTTAAAATATTTTATTAGTTGAATTGTATAAATATTTGAAGCAAGCATATTTATTAGAGGTTGAAAGAGGTCCTACTATATCCTAATTAGCTCTACATTCCCAATATTAGAACTAAAAACTAAATAGTAAAATTGACAAGCAAATGGGCCACTGATGGTAAGAGGTCACCTTCGCTCATGGACACCAGCTCTATAAAAAGTATAAATCATTGCTTAAAAGCAGCAAAAATAAACAAACCTTATCTTTAAATATTCCATGTTATTTGATAATAACTTTACTTTTGCACTAAAGACAGCTGCTATTTAATATATCTTTATTTTTATAACAACACTATATCGACTATATAAATCGATTTCAACTATGATTTATTTTCCCAAATTCCTATAGCTTTTTTATGTTTATTGTACAAGCCAAAGATTTTCATGTGAAAGGTTTTCCTTCTCCTCATTCAATTTATCTGCAATGGGAATAATTATGTCTTTATTGTTTTTAATTATTGAATTTGTCCGAATAATCGTATTCGGTTAAACCTTTATTCGGCCCATCACTAAAAGAATTATATCAAAGTATTTTACCAAATATAGTAAAATTATTTAGCATTAAATAATTAACGTATAATTTCATACTCAGTATGTTTATTGTGATTTTTAGAAATAGCGTTATTGTTCCTAGCCTACATATAATATTTAGGCAAAACTCTGTGATGCGTTCTTCACGCAGGTAGTATTATTGTGGTATGCGTATTATGTAGGTAAGAATAATGTAAAATCAATAGTTTTGTATAATGCTTCGTATAATAAATTGTGAATTATCAATTATATAAAATAAAATCTACTCTAATATTATTTATAAATCTGGTACAAAGTATTAATATAATATTCTATGTATTATCCATGTATTATCTGGTATTAATAAGTTTATCGTTATAATAAAATTGAATTTCATATATGAATGTTTGTTAATTTCAATAATTGTTATCGGATAACCTCTACGCATCTCTACATTTCTACCTACCATACCAGGGCCAGTTTTTGTGAAACAAAAGAGTTGTCCTCTAAATATGAATTTCTAAAACAAAAAGCAACCTATAAATTTTATTCTTTTGTCATCATCACATGTCAAATAATTTTTTTCGAGT
This sequence comes from Vanessa cardui, assembly GCF_905220365.1. Lineage (NCBI taxonomy): Eukaryota > Metazoa > Arthropoda > Insecta > Lepidoptera > Nymphalidae > Vanessa > Vanessa cardui. Next base: position 4,699,319 of record NC_061123.1, on the reverse strand, counting down.
TCACTAACGCATATTTTAATTGGTTTTCTTAGAAATAATTACCAATCCTTCCAACGCCAATGCTCCTCCAACTTGGTAATAATATTTTTATTTCATATCTGTAATTACGCTTTGAGGCAGCTTCTACGTGATCTTTCAAACTAGAACACAACAATACGAAGCTACAACAACAATATTGCTGATACGCAGTAGAAAATACGAAGAGTAAGCGGTACCCAGTAAGGCGAGCCTTAATGGGTATTTACAACTAAATAAATGTTAAATTACATTAGATTTTAAATTGACTAGGTAAATATCCCGTATTTAATAACTTCAATTATATTTCCCATTAAACTTTATACATTTTAGTAAACTGGGTCGAAACTTTGCAAAATCTAAGTATCTATATATTAACATGAAAGCGCCTATAAATATATTTAATTGTTAAAAAATACAACATTATGAAAAAGGCTAAATTTTTTCAAAAGGCATTTACATATGATTCTTGTTTTAAAGTAGCGCCTATAAATATATTTATTTAATTGTAAAAAAAATACAACATTATGAAAGAAGCTTAATTTTTTTTCAAAGGGCGTTTACATATGATTCTTGTTTTAAAGTATGTATGTTTATATTAAATTAAATATTGCGAAAAAAATGAACAATTTCTTTATAAAAAATGATTTCCATTTTTATCTTCACATCTTAAAATACCGCGTCATAGTCGTGGGATTATTGTGTACAAAAACTGTTGTAACCAGCTATGAAGTACAAAAAGCAGTTGATTAATCTCAACGTAAGAAATCCATTTCATCATCAATGCATTTTGTTGAAAGCTAGTAAAAACAAAAAACGGTTTACCATTTATTATTTTCACGATTAATAATGCAATTAAAGCTAAATTAGTGGATACAATTTAATTAATGTATAATGCATACATATAAGCTCAAGAACACTTCAAGACCACAAAAAAATAATAATAGAATGGCTTGTTTTTTTATGTGTATATGTTACTTTGAATAACAATAATTTTTTTTATATATTTTACTTGGTAAACACTATTTAGCTGTGTGTAAAAACCTATATGGATAAGGTCGTGACCACAATCTTGACTCGATAGAATTTGTACTGCTTCCTAGTAAATATAAATGCAATATAATTTTAAAATTTATTTAATGTTTTCTTGAATACAAAGTACTAGCAAATATTATAAACTAAACATATTTTTTTACGTTTTTGACCTAATTTACCCATATAAGACGCGCTCTTGAACTCAATTCGTTATAGGTATATAACTTTTGTCTTTATCAACAATTTATTAATCAAAATATAATTCATACCTACATGTTAAGGGAAAATAAAAAGGCACATATTAGTGATCGGCCCCGGCTTCACACGGGTGCAATGCTGATACTTAATGTATTACAGAATTTGTTTATTTACGACATCACATTAGAAACTTCTAAATTTATCAGTGTTTCTTTACTTAATATATTGTCCATGTATTATATAAAAAAACCTTCCTCTCGAATCACTCTATTAATTATCTATTAAAAAAACGCATCAAAATCCGTTGCGAAATTTTAAAGATCTAAGCACACATAGGAACAGACAGAGGTATGCGACTTTGTTTTATATAATTCACGAGTGCTTACAAGAAAAACTTCTTTTTTCATCTCCCTTCTACATAACAAAAGAAAATCGGAAAACAAATTAATTTACGTGCTTTTCAATGCTCGGAATTAAAAGCCATTCTACCTTTCTTCCTCGGAACCTCATGAAATACATCCTCGTGAGCTAGCTATTCATGGCTAGGCAAAATTATTAAGAAAAATACAATATTTTATCTTTTGTGTGCAGTGTTTGCCTTGGTAGGTATAGTAGAGTAGCTACTGTTACATTATGAATATTTAAATCCTTTCCCTTATATTAAAATATACTAGCGACCCCGAACAGGTACCGGTAATCATGCAACCTGTGGAATAGCGCAAAATTACGGAATTGGAAGGGAGGCGGTGACTGGGAACTTTGGCGCACTTTGTATTCCAGGGATCTCTGGTGATGATGATGACCATGTTGAACTACTTCACTTATTTTTCAAGACTTACCTATACCAAGTTTCAAAACCAACCACATATAAACTGATTTGGCTTGTACAAGCACTTTTGAATCGTCATTTTACAATTAAGTGAAGCTACCACCGGTTCGGAAAGTAGATTCTACAGAGAAGAACCGGCAAGAAACTCAGTAGTTACGGTATTAAACATTTAAAAAATACAAAGTCAATCTGCGATGCCCTCCCAGTTCGTCATAAACACCTTAAAATTTACAATTAAAGATCTTTATCTATCTTTTCTGAATATTAAGCACAATCAACTTTGACAAGTAGAACTCTGCGCTTGGTTACTCAACAGTGTGGGAGTGACTTTAGATGGCATCCGAATGATTGACGGTGCGTGAAGGCAAATTTTCTTCTCGTAGACCTTGAATCAACGGTAGACCGCGCACAGTCGCTCACGCATGCGCTATCGATTAGGGCTGCTATATTATTAATAATAAATTAATCAAACTTACATTCAACTATCAAATTTGAATGAAACACTATTAGTTAGGTATATATTTTTGCACAACAGTAATATATATTAAAACAAAAGAAGTAGAATAACTAACCTTTTTTTTGTTTGAACTTGAATATTTACTTGACAAAGAAATGACTACATTGGTTAATATAATCTATGCTTAATAATTATCGTATCACTTGTTTGTATTTAAAATAATTACGTGTTAATTGGCAGCCCTATGGCCGACACTCAGTTCGTCTGCTAGATCTTCGCACTGGTACACGAACTATAGAGTGTTGACTTTAGAGTCAGTCGCACTCGCGCGCTGAATGTGCGCACGGTGCGCGCGATTTTGTTTTATTATTTGTGTATGTCACCGGCATTAAAAAAAAATAAGTTTTTTTTTTTAATTTCAATAATAATCAAAGTGACTGTAAAATATTTTTTAATAATTAAAAAAGGTTTTAATAAATTCTGTTTTCAAAAAATGGTAAGCCTAATAAAATAATATATAACAAATAAATAAAAATAGCTTTCTTAAATATACCTAAGTTTTGAATTTTAGTGCTACAATGTACAGCACTACTACTTAAGTGTATTTAGTGAACTATATTAAGTGTATTTAGTGAATTTTATTAAATAATAATAATATGTTTAATTTTTTTATATAATCTGCAAATTTTCCGATGGCTAAATATGATTTTTTTGAACACATATATACAAGTTATTCATATGGATATTTATATAAAAGTGTGTTCCATCGAACAAATAAAAGAAAAACCCGTAAATAATACACACGATTTTTTGCTTTTGGTATATTATAATTACTGAATGACGCACGTTCATTTTTATTTATGTTCTGTGCAAAAAAATACCTATCTGATTTCCCTTAGTAGCAAAAAAATACAATTATAAAAAAAGATAACATTAATATTTATTTAAAGAACAGGCCAATTAGATAATATGTGTTTTTAACGTATTTTTCTCGAGTTGTTTCAATTCAAATATCGAAATATCTGATTTAAGTTTAACAACACAATAGTCCCTCGGAAAATTTATCCATTGATACATTTCTTGCTTTGTATATTTCGTAGTGTCGGTTACTACATATTCTACATATTTGTCTTAAAATTGCATGTTCTGTGCCAGCAATTTTCATTGTTTGGCCCTTGTAAGCTATGCCCTACATATGCTATTAATCACCGAAAACTTGACACAGTACCGGCAATATAAACGATTAAATCAAACAAGCTCCATTTAATTTCAACTTTTTGCAGTCTCTATAAATCTTTATGCATCGTGATTTAATAATATTTGTGTTAATTGTTACTAAAATTTAACGACCTTTAAAAATATATATACTCACCTTTAAATAATAATTAACAATAATATTTCGTTAAAGTAACATTGACGTTTTTCACACGGTGACGCTCAATATTACTTTAGTGTATACTTTTTTCTTATAAAATTATTTATAACGTATTTATATATTTTGATAATAAGTTACCAAGGTAAAATACTTTTATAAATGATTACTATAACAGCTCGCCGATGAGTCTGTGTTATCTCAGTGCGGATATTATATTTTAATTATAAAATTCGGCTATTATTACCTACACAGATTGAAAAAAGATATAGTTTAATTTCTAAAGCAAACCAGCTGTTACTTATGCATATGTCGCATCATTCAAATCATTAGTACTTTGCCAACGACATTTATATGCGGTGCATTTGATTTTGCGTTTTTCTGGCATTCTTCCAGGCTTTACCTAAATAAATAGAATGAACAAAAAACACTTGTATACGTTATTTAACGCGCATATAGTATTTATATCTATTATAAACAAATCAGCCAGTGGATTTGAAATATATATTTAGAACAAGGATTTGGTACATAATCCATACAAATAATATGAATGCAAAAGAAAATCTGTGTGTCTCTCTATCTGTTACGCTTTCACGACTAAACCAATGAACCGAATTTGATGAAATTCATTATTAAGCAAACACAATATTTTTTATAATTAAAACCTACGATCGACTCTCCAATATGTGGGCGAAGCCACGGGTAAAACCTAGTTAAACAAATATTTGTAAAGTACGATAAAGCTAAATAAAAATAAGTGATTATATGCATATATTTTTTTAAAATTACAAGTGACAATTTATATCTTTTTATATATATATCACACACACACACACACACACACACACACACACACACATACACACACACACACACACACACACACACACACACACACACACACACACACATACATATACAGAGAGAGACACACACGCGAACGCGCTCTACCTTTAGCTATTATATATATATATGTATTTTTGTAATTCTTAATTCTTAGCTTGTTTCATCTTATAACTTTGAATTAAAGTGTGAATGTGTTAAGGAAGAGCGACTTCTTCTGGCACGGGAGCTCACGGCACTCAAAAGAAGAAGTCAACCTTTGAGATTTTATTGTACTGTCTTGGTTATTGATGAAATAAACATTTATTATTATTATTATTATTATATATGTGTCATAAATAAAAAAGATATAAATAAAAAACAACGCAGTATATGTCTCAAAGATTGTTAAAAACTAATAATGTTACATATATACATTCACACTTATGAAATCGCGTGTATATATTTTGGTAATTCTGTATAAATTTTGAATGGTATTTATTTTCCATCCGTAAGAATACTCAAAACTCATTGCACACTCGCATCCTCAAAGCGTAATAGGTCATTTTCCTCGATTTCTATAGCCGTGAATCAATTAACCAACCTACATTTTACATGAACACGCAATGTGTAATGAGGGAAATCATATAAAAAGGCATTTAAATAAATCTTATCACTCGTTAATTGAAGAAATTTGATGAACGGACATCCTCAACAAGAAACTGTAATAAATAAAATACAACTTTAGTTCAATGATTGATCTTTAGTTTTTTTTTTATTACTTAATAATCATTCATTTTTATCGCTTAATAAATTAAAATTGTTATTTTCCATCCTTAATTGTAATCACGTGTTTAAAGGTTGTTTGACTCGTCATAATACTTCACCGTATTGACAAGCTATAATTGTAAATATACCGATTTTAAATTGCAAATAGTCGAATGGAATAATAAATTACAACGAAATGGTTTTAATAAGAAATAAAAGCAAAAACAAATCTTTTGTTTAAACTCGTACACCTTAAACAGTAAATTTTAAAAGTAACTATTTTCTAAAACAAATATAAATAAGTAACAGTATTATAAATTGATTATCACTAGAAACAAAAGCGTGTGCAAAATTTCAGCTCGATCCGCTGAATTAATCTATCAAAATTCAATTATAAGATTGACCCGCACGTACTGTAGCTTGTAATGAACCACGTATATAAAATGCCTTTGAATTAATCGGCTTATTTCCTAAAACGATTAAGGAACTAGTAGATAAGTAGGTACTGCATTAAAGTCATAATGAAAGGCAAATCCACAGTCGCATACATTTTAATAATACAATTAATTAAAAACTAGCGTCCAGCACGCTACACTTAGATTAAACACACGAAACTTATTGTGATACTTAATTGTAATCGTTATGTTCTGAGCTAAACTTGGAAAATAATTACTACAATCTACAAAGTCATCGTACTATATAATCATTTCGAGCAATGAATAAACCAGAATTTCTAAAAACAAATAATATCAATAATATTTTCTTCCTACTAAACTACGTGAGGAACTACTGATATATTATAATAATATATTTATGATTATGTAAATGCATACAGAACAAGGTTCTTTGTATATCAAAGAGAACAATACGTTTCCTTCTATCCATGCAAAATAGTTATCGCTTATTAAAAACATATGCAAACATTAAAATAATAGTGTTCGATTTTTAATTTTCGTATAAACAATTCAACAGTGCCGTTAGCCTTGATTTTTGTGCTCAAGTTTTTTTCCAATAACCTTTCAAAAATATATAATTCATACAACAACAAAGTCTATCAAATATAAGAACTGTAAACGTTTTACTTGGACCTGGTACTCTGGACGACGTGACTTTCTGACACGATAATTCATTTTTCACGGTCGTTCAAGTGTAAAACATACTCAACTTAGCCAAAGTTATATATTTGGGTGAAGGTTATGTTGGATTATTGTAGGTGTATGTATTTAACGTTGATATAATTTATCTTTTTATAAATAGGGCTGTTATTTGTTCACAGATGTATAATACACAAAGAAGTATATATAACGTACAGACTATTATAAATTAAAGACGTCAATTTTAAGTACAAGTGAAATATTTTTTTTTATAAAAAATGGCAAAGGTACAAAATTGGAAACAAGAAGCGCCAGCAAACTTCTACGCCTGTTGTACCGCATCGCTTAAGGAAGGAAATGAATCGCCAGAAATATTCCGAAGATGTTGGAGCCGAAGGATATCGCCGCTGTACTGGCGAGTGCCGATTTTCCTTTGGACTGTCATCATCATTTCCTGGTCAACGGTTTACTTTTGGGGACCTCGAGAAAAGTTCCTACTGTACATGACTCATTGGGGACTTATTCTGATTTTCCTCGAGTCTCTTTTTGGCATCCTTGTCGTTGTTAACAAGCAGAGAGAGAGTCTATCGGGTGAGTTATATTTAAAAAAAATACCAAAAAGTATTTATATTTAAAACGTTATTTAAATAAGATATTTTAGAAGTTCGACAGTGACCTGTTTAATTTGCAATATATAGGTTTAACTCATCAAATCAAAGATCACTCGTGTCAAGCAACAGTCTTGCAGAACACAAATAGCACAAGCTCGCGCCCCCATTCTGTTCACGAAATATAAACGATTGGCACATAGTGTCATTAATCCCGGCAGCAACATACAGAAAATCATTAATCTAATTTGTAGCAACGTACTAATTTATTACATTACTTTGATTTACATTATTAGAATGTTTATTTATACTGCTACCGTTTATTAAATATTATATAATAATAGTATTGTTTTAACCGAATATAAATATAGCTTTAATTGTATTATCTGCACTATTATTACTCAAGAATAACCTGCTTCCGGTACTATTAATTATTAATAATTGTTAATTACTAACTATGCAATAGGATTTATAATGCACAACGCAAAAATGTGACCTTATTAGGTAGGTCAGATTAAAAAAATAGTTAAACGATTTTGATCAAAATAATGAATATAATTACAATGTTAATAAAATAAAAAATAATTTTTTTTTATCGTGCTGAGGATAATAAAAAAATATCTTTAATTTAACTTATAAACTGAAAATAAATATAATAAGAGAATATGTATATTTCCATGTAATCATAAAATAAACATATGACAAAAATAGTTTTATATAAGTATATTTTTTTATTATAATTAAAACATCGTGACTCCAAACGAAATAGTCGCTGACCCTGAAATATTCAATCCAATAAAATAAATGACTTAACTTGCAACTAAGATCGTCGTAGAATATAATTATGTCGAAATATTAACTTATACTTTTTAATATATCTTTAATGCAATAATGAAACTCTAACGTTGCCTGTGTGCCTCTATTTTCAATAAATACTCTTTTTAAAATACTTTATAACCCAAAAAGAATAAATAAATATATTTTTTTTTAAATAAACCTATCTAAATACATATATTAATAACAAAGAAAAAAGAATACACGTCCTTAAAATTATTATCCTGTGTAATCCTAGATCAGTTTCATAAAAAGTTTTATAGAATTATAAAACAAAATGCATTACAAAACTTACATTATACTATGTCATGAAATGTCTGTTATGTTGTTTAATTAAGTCATATATAAGGCGCGATCGAGGTGAGGATTACCTTGTCCTTGTGGAAAATTGAATTGTTGTGACTTTCGGTACAGAGTATACGTGCGATAGAAAAACTAGCATTGAAATAAACAAATAAATGTTATCCTTATATTAAAGCGTTTAAATGATCGTTCGATTCATGTTATACCAGGTGCTTATGGGAGCGCAATATATTCCTATAAAAGTATATTTAAACTTAATTATTCATTTATTCTAAGAATATAAATAATATCTTTAGCCAGAGACTGAGTAACATATGATTTCCGGTTAGTTCAATTTAGTTATATTATATTCATGCAGTTAAGTTGTTAACTTTTTTGTTCTGTTATTTTGGCACTGTCTGTTTTGAAGGAATTATTATTGTTATTTCCATAAGCGTTGTCTACGAGATTCTTTTGGCATCATATTTTTTTTAAAAGTAATCATTTTCATATTCTATTTTCTTCTAGAATAACTAATTGATTTGAAAAAGTAAAATCGATTTAAAAAAATGTATTATTTTGGTAGAGTTATACTTTTAAATAGGTTTCAAAATACGGTTTTTAATTAAATTCCTAGTTATTTATTTATATCAAATGGGTTCACCGACCTTGTGACATACCAATGAGTGTACTTCGCTTCATTTACACACATACTTACGTACCACGATAATTAGTTTTAAGGCAACAAACATTTTCTAATCACCGCTGACCTAAAAACATCTGCGCTCACATGACATGTAGGTTTCTAACCAATTTTTGAAAAGTTCAAGAATTTAAGCATATCGGATGTGCAATTGTGTCGACGTATTGTGTGAATAGAACGAGTATTTTCTTATATTTTCAGATTCGGCCAAGGGAATGCCGTGGACTGTAAAAACATATTGGGTGCTCTACAACATCACGGTGCCAGTGGCATTTCTTATCACACTCTTCTACTGGGCAGTTTTAAGAGGCCGTACGTATTGTTTCTTTAATTACGCACTATAATAATTAACTTTTTTTTATTATTAAAGTTATTTATTTCGACATTATCAACGAATGTCTTGTTCACGAGACTCTCACTCTGTCTCGTAAATAAAAAACATGGTAAATACCCCGAAATTAGTAACTTTAATAATAAAAATAACCATGTTCATTTAAAATCTTTTTTTTGTTAGTAATTCCCAATGTATATTTATAGATAAAACCGCGTTAATATAGGCCATTTAAACGAGTACTGAGCGTACCCGATGTCGCCTCGGATTATTATCGTACTAGAACCGGTGTATTCAATATGGTGTGGATGGTGTCTTATCCCCTTCTGCTTAGCTCAGCTCTATTTTGTTTACTATGTGTTTTTACTACATTATAAATATTTATTATAAGAGATTTCTTATCTGTCTTCGAATCTCGTAATCGTAAATTTTATAAGCAAATAAAAAGCATAATTGAAATGCTATCCAGAATATAATCTAACTGTAACACAAATATAATATCAGCTGATTTATTCCTTTAATTATTTTTAATTGCTATTTTTACAGCTGGGAAAAAAATGAACTACGCTCCAAATCCGATCCTGGATATAATGCTGCACGGCGTCAATTCCGGGCTGATGTTCATCGAACTTGTCTTCTCGACGCATCCAAGTCGGTTACTACACATAATGCAGCCTTTGTATTTCGCACTGGCCTACTTGCTGTTCAGCGTCGCATATTTCATCGGTGGAGGACTTGACCCGTAAGTTTTATACATAAATAACATCTCTCTCTCTCCCTCTCTCCCTCTCTCTCCTTGTACACAAAACTAACTCAACAAAACGGAACTTATCGCACCAATATAAAACAATTAGGATAATCTATAAATATTTATGTATTAAAAATAGCCAACCCGCATTGGAACAGCGTTGTGGAATATGTTCCAAACCCTCTCCATAATGGAAGAGGAGGCCTTATCTCAGCAGTGTGAAATGTACAGGCTGTTACCTTACTTTACTTTACCTAAAAATAGTACCAACTATCCCTATTTATACTTAAAATAATATTTTATACATCTACTAATCTATGAATGTATACCTACAATCAATTTAAAAAGTTACATTCATTTTAACTTTTTAAGTTTCCTGGTTAATAAGAAATGATTTGAAATTAAATTATCTTTTTATTACAGCTCAAAACAAAATAGATTCTACAAATATGAAGTACATCTGGTACTTTATTTGACTGAACAGTACAAATAGTTAAAAAAAACGGATTACGATTTATTATTTGTTAATATAAAAGCAATACATAATTATTTGTAGAAGTACATACTATTGACCAATACTTAAGGCAATTGAGAGCTAATGCTATTTTTAATGTATTGATCTTAAATGTTTTAATCAAATTATTGACTTACCAATGTTAAAAGCAAAATGATTTACACCTACGAGTATCTGAATCTCGGGTTTAAAAAAAAAAACATAAGAAGAATATTGTCATTTATAACGAAAACACATTACTTACTTAACAATATACAAAGTAAACCGCTAATACTATGATATACTGTTGCTTAATAAATTTAATTAATTACATTTAAATTTATTCGCCTCAGCAAATTGCAAAATAATATTAAAATATTTGTTTATAGTAGAAGGTGAAATTATACTAATAAATGATTAAATGTTTTGTATAAATATACGAGTGAATACAGAAAAGATTAAAGATTTATAGACATATAATATATAACATGCGCTAAAACTATCTCTACTTCGCAGTTTCGATATAAGCTATCATTTCCCACTTCTAATTTAGACTATTATTGTAACAAATGACAATCTTAATTTATTTTCTTGTATTGTTAATATTTGTTCAGATATTCATATAAAAAAGTCTTATAAAGACAAATGATATGTTATATATCAGAATAACAGCTGAGAATTACCATACGAAATTAGGTAGCCTTAAAAGTGAATATAAAACTGGTTATTGAATGTCCAACTCTCGATTACCATTAAGTAAGTATTAAGGCCTACCAGTTTATAAAGAAATTATAACAAATTTTAATTACAATTAATGTTCCATAAAATAAAATCTACCAATCGATAACGATTTAATTAATCATAAAAACGATTTTCCAAATATTTAAAAAAATGTTTACATCACGACTCTGTCATAGAGCAGCGTCTTTGTTTATAATGCCGAATTCTTAACTTATTATTATTATTCATACAACTATTATTAATATATTTAGAAGATAAATAATAATTTACGAAACTTCTCAGCAAAACAGCCTTTAGGCAACATTCGAATAATCCTTTAAATTGATTACTAGCATTTTAGCGATGTACCACACACGTTATTATCTACTTACGAACCCTGTATCCGTTTTCGTAAATGTCAGTGATGTTAATAGTAAAGATACTTAAGTCTTTATAATTAGTTTCTAACGAAACATTTAGACCTTGACTCTATGAAAGGCTATTAGTATGAGTATTCTTTGTTTACATCTGTAGAAATAAAAATTAATGTTCTTTTGTTTTGTGCTCTACACGCTGATAAACCATACATCTGATTGTGATGAAACTTTAGTTAGTTGATTTACGCCCACAAAGTATCTTAGCCTTAGAAAAAATATATATATATTTATTTTTCTTTGTATTCTTTTCGGTCTGTGCAGTCGTACTTGTAGCCGTGCGAAACCAGGACGGGTATCCAGTCATTTATAAATTTAATATCAGTTATAGCAGTGGCTTTAAAATGACATTTAAGTAAAATCACAAGTACTTTAAGGTTCTTGACATATTATCAGACATCCTTTCTTCTCTGAAGGTTAAGCAAAATAGACAAGATACAAAATATACGCTGTTCACACATATATAGTCATTTTGTCAATAAACAAGGACATCGTCCGTATTTGATCGTATAAATCAAACAAAGTTTAAATTGCGCATATTTGTTGAGACCTTTGCGTTTAACGACTATACTTATAAGGTAAGTGATATAAATAAGGCCTACCTAATTTGAAACAATCATTATCTTGATAAATTATTCGAAAGTGTAATAAATAAAAGCAAGATATTATTTTTTGGTTTATAAATTTTAAGTAATTATGAAAACATATTGCAATCTTTTAACAAAAATCACTTTTAAAGAGGTAATTCGAAAACCTTAGCCTCAGGCCTATTTAAAACATAGTGACTTAACAAAGCCTAGTACTTAAACTATAGGAATATTCTTATTAGAGTTAATACTCAATAGTACTTTTACAAAAATATATATTTCTGAGCCTTTATCAAGTCTGTCTTTGAGATCCTAGAACATTTTTTTAATTTATTTTACTAAAGATGATGCCTAATTTGCTAGTCAGACTTGAAGTCACAATATTAACAAGAAATAAAAATGAATATTAAAAAAAAACATATCCATATACAAGATAATTAGATAAGTAACATATCTTCTTAATAATAATATTAAATATTTAAAAAAAAATAAAAATTAGTAGGCCTTAATTAAACAAGGTAACTAAATAAGGCCTTGGAACGTAATAATAAGCATATTTGCTTAGGAACATTAATCAGTCTTACTGGTAATAAGTAAACAACTATAAAATCAATTTTTCTGACAATTAGGACATATAAATGCATCTAAATCACTTTTTGTCAAGCCGACGCAATCCTCGTGGTACCACTGACGACACCCTACGCACTGTCTCATATCAGCAATCCTCTCTTCTTTACATGCCAGACAGTACCACTGTTCTCTATCTTCAGTTGATTTTGTTTTAATCAAACTTTTTCTTTTTTGTTTGTCGGTTTTCTTTATAGGTTTCTTTCCTTTCTTTTTGTTATTCGAATTATTCTTTTTTGGCTCTTTATCTGTATTAAATAAGTCTTTGGTTACTCTCTGACCTTTATAATTTAAAGCTTTTTTACGTGGACGGTTCTTAACAATACTGTAGTCAGGTGTAGGCATAAATTTTTGGAAATCAGTCTTCTTAAGTCTAGCTATTTTAGCCAAAGGTTCGTCATCTTCAATGTCTTCGCCATCGGACTTAGGTAAAGTAACATTATTGGGATTAATATTTTCGACGTCGCTCTTATCTGTGTCTGAAGAAGTGTAAATTCTTAAGCGTCTTGGTGGAATAAGCCTATTTATAAATGCGTACATATTATCTTCAGACGATATACTGTCCTGCTCATTTTCTGTACTATCACTATATTCTACTAGTCGGTGGTTAATCTGTAAGCCGCTGGGCCCGGGAATATTTTCGAGACAATTTTGGTCATCATTATTTATTCGAGGTGGTGTACTGTGATCTATTGGGGAAGCAGATGAAAATACTCGAAGATCAGGAGTGGTAGGAGATGATGGTAAGACGCTTTCGGCATTGATCAAATTTTGCAAATGCTGAATGTTCCCGATGGGTGAGGATTGACGTGAGTCAGTATCTGTTTCAAAATTTGTATTGGATCCTGTAAAATTTTCTTGAGGTTCAGCAGAGTTGTTCGAATTACTTTTACTAAAACGACGCTCTGTCAATATAGAAGGAGCGAAAGCCGAGTCCGGTATTGCTTGAGCGTTTAATGGATAAAGCCCAGTAGCTTTGAATCCATTTGTTATATTTTCATAGGTCATGCTCTTTGACCAGACCTTGGATAAAATTAGGTTAAATTGAGTTTTAGTAACATTTTTGGCACGTGTTTGGTACATATGTTGCAAAACTTCTTGATCCCAGTATGATTCAAACGGTTTGTAACAGGCTTTGTCAAGAGGCTGTAACTCGTGTGTCGTATTGGATGGTAGACAATATAGTACAATTTCATGTTTTTCAGCGACTTCGGCAATGCGAAAATCCAAATGACATTTGGCATCGTCAAAGATGAGGAGGCATTTTCCAGGTGTTTTATAATTAGCTAAATGTTCAATAAAAATAATAAAAAGTTCCGTTGTCATACTTCCTTTTGGTGCCATGTGGACAATTGACCCCACAGGCAAATTATCTTCATATTCCGGCTTCTTTCGTTTACCCTTGAAAAGAATCATGGGTGGTATCGGATTCCCTATGGCATTGACACATCCAACAACAGTGACGTTCTCACCATGCTCAGATCCTATCATGTGCACTCTTTTAACTCCTTTCTGAGCAATCACGGTTTGTTGGTGATGAAGTGTAAGCCGACAGCCCTTCTCGTCCATATTATAAATCTTTTCAGGACGGTAATGAAGATTAAATTCGTCATAAAGCTTACGAACCTCATTGAAATGATGAGTGACGATGGTTTTATTTAATTTCTGGGCACGAGCTGGGTTTAAGAGTTGCACTTTTCGTTTTGCTAAATTTGGATTTCTTTGTAAAAATAATCTAAACCAGCCTTTTCCTGCAAGTCCTGTTGCTTTGTTGAAATTATTGCTAATATTATATTTTGCACAAAAAGCAAATGCTTGAATTCGAATCATTTTCGACGTCAGAGGTATTCCCATTTCGGAAAATTTTATAATACGGCTGACGAAATCTTTTTCTTGCTCTTTCGTAAAAATAGCATTTCTTCCTAAGCTCTTGTGTAAGATACCACTTTTAATATGATTTCTGATTGTTCTTCTCGGAACGCCATATTGGGCCGAAGCTTTATAACTCGACAATCGCCCACAACTCACATCATTAACTGCCGCTTTTAAGTTTTCTTCGGACCACATAGCCCGTTTTGGTTTTGAAGAAGACATACTAAGATAATTGATCTGAAAAAAAAAACGTATTAAAGTTTAAATTCAACAGAACCCCTATTAAGGCCTAGGATCAAAAATAAGGCCTATTATAGAAGTAGGCTTTATTTAGTATATCATATTTCATAAATGTTATAAACAGTATTTAATTCACATATTTTACAAATTAAAATTTAAAGTCGTAGTTACCTTTTTGAAGAGTTATGTTATGATCCAAATAAATATCATGAAACAAAACTTTAAAGAATAACGTAAAAAAATCAAACAAAAATAATTATAATTTAATAACGCGCTATGAAAATGCCCGTCATTCGCAAACGACCGGTCACTACTGTCGATGTGAGCGCGAGCGGGCCTCTTGCGCCTTCTGTGCCGAGCCGTGGAGCTGTCGTCTGTGTGTGTATCAAGTATTTTTGATGTAAATATATTTTAAACGACCTTTTCGCACTATAGGCCTTATTAGAGCATAGGCTTTATTTGTATCAAGTACCTTACCTAAATATATACAACTTAGGTATAAATAGGTAGTAAGAGAATGGTGTTTACTGCTAAAACATATAGCTAGTTACTATGAAAATATACGCTAATTCAAAACTCACTAGGTATTTCAAAAATAAATCTATACTATACTTTTTTTGGATACGACGTCATTGTGAACAAGCCTTTGAAATACAATTTCATTAATTGCTTTAAAATGACAATCTGCATATAGGTACACAATGAATTTAAAAAAATTAATATAACTTTAATGAAAGTATACAAATATTTTCATACTTCACACACAGACATTTTTTAACAATAAAAAAATATAAACGTATTTTTATTCGTAGACGCGATACGAAGATAAAATCTTTTTAATTTTACTATCTGTGTCTAAGTGCTACGTTTTGAAAAATATTTAAAAAAGTCAGTAGGTATGCCCTTGATGTATAGCTTTTACATTAATTAATTAATTAGCCTTTGTTTGCGAAATAAATTCCTATGAAATAAATCCCTATAGATCCAGCAACGCGGCGCTATTTTATCAATAATTTCATAATTATTACATTTTATACTTAACCAATAAAATGATTATTTATTTTAAAATACTATTTACTTTTAAAGACAATTAAATGTAAGTGAGTGAAAATAATATGATGAGTTCTATTCTTTCATTCAAATGATCAATACTTCCATTGATAAACGAATGACCTTAACGAACAGCATGTGTTATTAGATTGTACAATCGTTGCACAACTATCAAAAATCGGACATAAAACATAATTTGTTACCTTAGACGCCATTGACCACCCATAGTAATTTCATAGGGTTGTCATTCCAATAAAAATCTATAATGTGTATAATATACTATTAATTAATATGCAATTTTAACTGAACTGTTTACTTTAATGATTTATCATTAAGTTATTAAAAGTGTAAACAAGGTCAAAGTCAAATTTATTTCGTAATTATTAATTTTAACTCATATATATTTTTTTATGAGTTGGAAACTTAGTGACATATATGCAAATCACCTACCTACCCAAACATTTTGAAACTAAACAATACAATATTTAAAAATACAATATGTTCGAAATTTACGATCACATAAAAACGTGAGAATACAATGTTAATATTACAATACGCTAATATATAAATCTACTAAGAATATGAATATATACAAATTATTGCTTAAATGATAATAAAATACGTTAAATTACATCTGACATAAGTTAATAATTAAAACAGCGGGGCAGCCCTGTGACAAGGTCATCGTTACGAAATAAACGCGGTTATAAGACAAAATAAGAAATTACATTGTATTGAAATAAACATTTCTACAATCAAAATAAACCCTGGTGGATGTTACTACACATTACCATCCTGCTACCAGTTTGGTAATCGGACATACGAACTAAATAATACTTCACTAGCTACGTCTATTAAACAAAAAGGAATATAACATTCTCAAATTTAATAACCATTATTTCATATTGGGATTATTTTATTTATAAATCAATATACTTATTAAATCACATAATTAATTAATTATTATTGATTATAGGTACGATAATTAATAAGTTAGCATTGAAATTTCGTTCAGTGGTGAATATAAAAAAGACATGTATCTCGTAAAAAGTCACAAATCAGGTTAAGGTAAAACCAACCGCATACTTAAATTATTTAACATATTTTTAACTATGTTAAAGAGACTGTCGTAATGTATTATAAATAAGCTATTATTGTGAACTTAATTAACGCTGTCAAATGGTGAAATACCACACAGCCAGATAGAAAAAGTCCACCAGGGACATATCGGAGGCTAAATACAATGGTGAACGTTTGCCCAACATCAAAATCAATTTATAGCACTTGTTATCATACTCGTTCAATTTAATTCACATTAAATCGTGCCACACATAGAGTTAGATTTTTGATTAACAATAAGCATATAAATGTAACGCTTCCATATTAAATTAAAATTTTTAACTTTAATAGTTTACTATAATACTTAACGAACGAAAAAAACAGCTCTGTGTGTAGTTACACTTCATTTTTCCCCATAATTTTATTACTACATAGAAGTATACCTTGTCATCATTATTATATTAACAAAAACATTTATACACTAATAAGGATATCAAATTAATATATTTGGTTCAATTATTCATGCGTGGACTATAAAAATTGAGGTGAAAAACTAAAGAAAAATGATTTGTTAAGTCATCTACTGAGAATGCGACCTTCTTTCTTATTCGTAGCGTTATCCTTACGTCAAGGTGACTATTATAATTAATCCGATCATTTAAAGATGGCACTGCATACTAATTCAAACTACAATAAAATAGTACCTACACAATGTAAGCATCATTATATCATTTTAACAAATTAATCTTCCTTGCAGATGGGGTAACGCGTTCATTTACCCGGTCATCGATTGGTCAAAACCTCTTCAAACACTAGTGGTAGTGACTTTGACAGCTTTGTTCCTGGCTCTCATGCACATAATAACGGTTGTCGTGGCTTCAGCGCGCGACTTCATCATCAGGAAGTACTTTAACGACAAAAATGGAGAGTACAACGATGGTTTCGAAGCCTAAACACGCTGTTAATCGCGCTGGTGATGGTATAGACTTTATCCGATCGATAAAAGTACTGAATATTATAAGGACTGTGATTAAAACAAACGAACAATGTAAATAAGAATAGATGTGTTTAAATCATCATAGTCGATACGGTCAATAAAGATAAAACATTTGTTGGACGATAATTACGGCAAATAAATACTTGAAAGTATTTTTTTATTAATTATCAATCATAGACATATTTTCCTTAAGAACTGTTCTTATAATAGTTTCTCGAGGAATTCATATTGTTTACACAGATAAATAAGAAAATGTTAATCCAGAGAGTTCTTTAAATGTGTCAAACTGTTATTCACCCTTGAAACAGAAGTTGATATTGACAGCTGATTGACACACATATTATCGACAATGAACTTTATAGCATTATGTTAATTATATAACTGGTTATCATTATCAAAACTACATTGGTAACCAGTTTAAGTACCTGCTGATTAAATAAAACCCTTTATTGTTAAAATGATATTGGATGTATGTATAGTGTGAATTTTTTATCTGTTTGGTATTCATTTCCCTAAAGTACTAAACTTGTATTAAAAGTATTACTGTGATTTTTATCTTAGTTCATTAACACTATTAGTTAAAATGTTTGCCATTTTGTTATATTAAGAAATATATCACCGCTGAATTAAAAGAAACATTTATATATATACAATTGTAGGTCACTAACCTATACAAGAAACTGCGGTGTTGATAATGAAACTATTGTAGTTATTATGTTTAAATGTTGTACTTAAACTTATTTATAAATCTATTTACTAACGAAGGTGTATCCGTCCACGGACGTTTAATATTTTGATCATAAAATAAAGTAAACAAATAAAATTTTTTTTTTGCTGTCTCTACTCTTAATCGTTACACGCACACTAAGTTATTTTGTAATCTCGAGTGTCACTAACTCATCCTAATGCATGTTGATATTTAACGTGGAGGGGGGCGCCTTCGTAAGATAATTAATCTATATTAGTTTTATATATGTATGTGTGTATTTATATTAATTATATATATATTATATAAAGTCAGATAATTTTAATTCTTTGCTGTTTAATGTGTGTGTGTGTGTGTTACGATCAACCTATAAAATAATAAAACGATTTAGAGCGACTTTACCCCTTGATATTTTAGAGGCTATTTATACATATTTACCTGTATTAAAAATATTCCTAATATTTTGATATTTAGTTTTCTTTGTAAACATCGAGTTTGTACCTAAATAGTTTGTGATTTCCTGTGTACCTTTAATATAAAATAAGATAAACATAGACTTTTCTTGTATAAATATAACATTAGATATATATTATATTAGTAAAAAAGGTTTTTGAATTATTGATGTATTTGTAATGCTGTTTTTCGAGATGAAAGTGCAATGTACTATATTTTATTCTGTTAGTTGTAAGTTATCGAAAAATAAACTAATTATAAAATTAACGTTTATTTTTTAATACGTATATTCTATCTTTTTATCTACACATGACTGAGAATTTATTCTCGTAATCTAAATAACTACTGATATTTAAAACGATAATCTTTATTCATTTATTACGGCCAATAATTATGAATAAAAAGCTAGATTATATATATCTTAATATAGTTATGTATTTTAAACATTAATATAGAAATATTTTTGCATAAAAATGTAATGTTTTATACGGGTATAAAGCATAACTGAAACTTCAAGTAAAATCAATATTTTAAAACTTTCCCATCATGATATTAAATATGTCAAGATTTCGTCATGCACTAAAATCATTTAATAACGATTCAGAAATATAAGAGAACCGTGATGGCCCAGTGGTTAGAACGCGTGCATGCAAGCAGCAGCGTGGTGGAATATGTTTCGAACTTTCTCCTCAAAGTGAGGTTAGCCCAGCAGTGGGAAATTTACAGTCTGTTATTGTTGTTTTGTTGAAGAAATATAATAATAACATATTGTTCTATAGATGAAGATACGGGAAGTTGCTAGTTCAGACAAAAATGTACAACCCAATCGATCGCAAATCTTATCAGAGATAAGAGCAGAGTTTCAGACATTTGTGTGAGCAACATTAGTATGACAACTCGACAACAGTTTGTAGTGACGCGTTTAAAACAAATAATTTCGGGGTCGAGATGGGTGCGATTAAGTCATATTTTAAACAACAATTCCAATTTCGAAAGTTCGGTTTGAATTATGAATCGGAAACGGATTTTTATGTGAGTTGCTTCCAAAAGAATATATCACCTTTGCCACTGTTATGTGTAAGGGGTTTGATTTTTTTGTCATGTATTGGAATTATATTGGCGTCTTTCATATTGACGACGATGTATGTTGGCGCAGCCACTTGGCCAATATACATGACACACTGGGGCTTGGTGTTGATAACTCTAAGTAGTGGTTTTGGATTTGGCGTGTCAGCGACAGTATACTACAACGGACCCATTGGTAAAAACAAAATAATAATAATATATACTACCACCACCAATCATAATTATATCTTCCAATCCAATTCAAATTTAACGTATTTTTATAGTGTTTAATCTCATGATTTATAAAAAATAAATTGAAAAATAATTATTTTAATTAATGCACATTATGTGTCTTTGATTACAAACTATGTGATTATAAAAAAAAATTATCACGGAAAGACCTTGGCTGTTCTACGGAACTAAATTACTGAGTCAAAGTACATAACAAAGCAAATTATATGTAATTATAAACACACACCTTTATATCTAAGTAAATTTGTGTGTGTATTTTTTTAAACATCCATAAGTTGCGCGAAATATAGTTTACTCAATTACTCATATATCTCTTATCACACATGTTTTAATGATATTTAATTGTATTTTCAGACTCTTCGTTTGGTCTACCTTGGTATATCAAAGTATACTGGGTATTATATTCAATAACGATTCCGATAGCATTCTTTATCACCGTCTTTTATTGGATCTTTCTGGCAAATGAGAGTAAGTATAGCTATTTAAAAAAAAAAAACATTTTTTAATTGTTATCTTTTTTATTATCTGTTATTATGTCCGCAAATGCCCAAAATATTTGATAAATTCGTTAAATTTAGTTCGTCTTTCTAATAGTTTGTAATAATAATATAAATAATCAACAAAGCATCTGATTAGATAGATATTTACGTGACATAACAGCTAAATTATACATTAATCATTTAACAAATGACTCAAAACGTTCGGATTCCTAGATTACGATGATAATTTTTTTTACAAGAATAAATACAATATCATCAATTATTATAAAAATACTATATTACTAATAAATAGATTACCTATATTTATTTCCTTTTATCTCTCTTATGAATACTGTAAATAGTAAAACTATTAGTAGTTTTGCTATTCACCTACTAAAGTATACAAATCAGATTAGCCTGATTTGTGTACGTTAATTGAGTCAGAATCGTCGGTAAATGTAATTTAACCTGATAGATATACATATAATATAATACATATGGTATTATATTATATGTATATCTATCAGGTTAAATTTTTCTTATTTATTTTGTACTATGTAATACCATTTATCAACCGACTTCAAAAAGGAGGAGGTTATCAATTCGTCTGTATTTTTTTTTTTTTTAATTTAAAACTTGCTGAAGTTGAATTTATGTGTCCTGAAATTTTAGTTACAATTACTTTGTTTTATTTTTTGCTAAAAGACTAAGTCTTTTTATTGTAAATAATTACTTACATTATAGTGATATTATGTTTTTCATCGACAGATGCGGAGTTCGCAGCTACAGTCGTACTGGACATCTTTATCCACGCTATAAACAGCGTTCTCATGCTGCTCCTATTCCTCACGGCGCGACAGCCGACTAACCTGCTTCACTTTTATATGCCTTTCTTTTTTGCTGTCATATACGCCATATTCTCTGCGATATATTATGCTGCTGGTGGTACGGACCCGTAAGTATACATTTGCCGAAAAAAATATTAATTCGTCGAATATAAAACCTCTTCCTTTTTCAAAAACACTAGAAATGTATTCGTTATTTAAAATGTAGTTTAAAAAAAATTAAAAAAAATAAAAATAATTTTCGTTTTAAGGTTAAAATAAATCTTTTTATAATAATATCTTGCCGAAACATACATATTATATATAAAGATGTTTTGTTACTTTCGAAAAATCACGCATTATATATTCATTTCCTTGTTAACATATAAACAAAACAACATTCTTATTAATTGAAAACGATAATTTCAAGGTAGCGATTTAGCTTAACGTAAATAAAAATAATGAATACATCCGTAAATTTTATTTCAGATTCGGAAATAATTTCATATATCCTGTTCTGGATTGGGCTGAGCCTGGTACCGCTATGATTATGATAGTACTATCCGCCATTCTGATATTGGTTCTCCATTTCGTTGTCGCAATGTTAACGATTTGTCGAGACGCCTTCAGCCGATTTTGTCGACAGGACAACGATGGCTTTAGATTGTCGGCATAGATGAGAAGATAATATTAAATCAATTGTGTTAAGTGTTAAAAAGTGAAGTGTGATTGCAATAAGTGTACATATGACGTGTGTATAAATAGTAAGATGCGCTCAAATTTTTATTTGTAGTAATAAAGATTTATGACGATGATCACATGACCTGTAAATAATTAAAAAATATATGAATTTATATATTTTTGATAACATTGAATTCAAACAACAAAACATGTATCATATTTCAATAAATTAAAATACAATTAAACTTTGCGTTTTTCTAAATATTATAAGTTATACATAAATAACTGAAGTGTAATTAATGTGTTCACAAAACGATCCTGTACTAACTTTAAATAGGTTTTACTAGTTTATGTTAAATATAGGTACTATACTATTGTTAGTATGCTAGGATACATATAATACTAAAATTACAACAGCTGCTTAAACTATTGGTTCTGTACACTGATAACGATAAATCCAAATAACGTTACGACGGTATTTGTTTGTCAGTCGTGATTTCAGCTTTGAGTTAATGTGATCTAAGATAATCAAACATATAGATAGGTTAGAGTTATTTTTAGCAAATAAAATACAATGGTTCCCAATGAAGTTAAATTTTGACGTCGAAATATATGTATATAACATTGTAAGGTCACTTGAAGTGGATTACCCACATTATTGGCATGACAATATATTTACAAATTTAAAAAAAAACTACAGAACGATTATAGTAAGAAATATATTTTATATACTTACTATAATATATTATTATTGTCTTGGATTAAACCCCTTTGACTTCTACCTAAGAAGTTATGGATTTTTTTCAACTAACCATGTCTTTTATAATATATGGATTATAAATGTAGCGATAAAATATATATTATACGAATTTATAATTCAAGCTTGTCATGACGATAATCTTAATGCGGGTATGTATAATATATAATATAGTATATAATGCGAGACGCAGCTATTAATTTATATTATAAGTACTAAAAACTTGTCCGAAAGCGCTGGCTCCAACATATTTATGTATATTGGTTTAATATTTTTTCAGTGAAATGATTAGATTTTAAGTAGAAGGGAAAATAAATATTTTGTTTTGTAACTTTATTATTATTCTTTAATTAAATTAATAGCAGATAGAATAGACTTATACATAGACAGAATTGTTACAGTGTTTATATTACGTAGGTTATATTACACTTGTGATTTTTTCTACATAATGGTATAAATCTGACGTCAAACTATAAAGTGGTTTTTGCATGAAACGTGTTCAAAAACAGCGATCTTTTTTAAGCGACTTCAAAAAAAGGAGTGTTCTCAATTCGACCAGTATATATTTTTTATCTTTGTTAGCCGATTACTTCGCATTTATGAACCGATTTACCGAAGAAAATACTCCTTGAATGGTACCATGATGAGGATAATAAAGTCTGATGATGTGATCCTAGAGAAATCGAGGGGAACCCTCAAATTTTACAGGCACATGTGCCGTGTTTTACATATTTTCTGAATATTAAATATATTTACTGAATATATTGGCATTTGCTTCTGGCAATCATAATGTTATACTGCTGAGCTCAAATAGTTCTTTCAACATTAATATATGAATTTATACTCCTCTTCGTAGCTTTTATGAAGAGAAGTACAGGTTCACTAAACATTTCTTTTGTTATGTTATTGTTTGGTATATCATGCTCCAGAAGCTTTGAACACACTAAAAAGAGTAAAAAAAAATATTTTTTCTAAAAAATAACACCGACTTTTTAATGATCACTTTGAAGTCGGTGTTATTTTTTAGAAAAAATATTTTATATTAATACAGATTATACATCTATCTTCGATGTATGAAATGTGAAAAGCAAAATTACAAATATGACGAATGGCTATTATTTGGCCGGCATTATACAACTGACACACCTGGTCTTAGCTGATAAATATTAATTTCGATAACATATCTAATAATAATAAAAAGGTTGTCGCTTTGAAAGAATTAACTTGATTTAAACAAAATAAAAGTAAAACTACCAAAAGGATGTAGTCATACATCGGCTAGTCCCCGATTTTTCGTTGAAAAATCTAAGAATTGCACACAACTGATATGAGATCAAAATATGGAACTAGATTA
Source organism: Vanessa cardui (assembly GCF_905220365.1). Classification (NCBI taxonomy): domain Eukaryota; kingdom Metazoa; phylum Arthropoda; class Insecta; order Lepidoptera; family Nymphalidae; genus Vanessa; species Vanessa cardui. Next base: position 4,674,573 of record NC_061123.1, on the reverse strand, counting down.
CGATTTGGCATTGATAGTCATATTGTGACACACGATAACCGGCATTCGGCGATACGATATCCGTTGACGATAACACCATAGTCAGTTTAGCGTTAGCGTGACTTAAAAATGAGCGCCATTAAAAAATATTTCAAGGAAGAATGTCGCTTAGTAATGTTAAGTTTAGAACATCCAAAGAGTTCGGACTTTTACATCAGTGTTTGGCAATCGACCCGGTCTCCTCTACCGCTGTTGATATGGCGAACGCTGTTGTTTCTGGCGTCGTTGGGTATAGTTATAAGTTCAGTCACTTTCTACATAACTAGCCCCATATCTGTCGGTTACTGGTTTATATATCTGACTCATTGGGGCCTCACCCTGATGCTATTAGCTACCGGATCAGGAGCGGCAATCTCTGCACGCTGTTATTTCTCTGGACCAATAAGTAAGTTTTTTTTTTGTCTATTTTATTACGTTAAAGGTTTTATGTGTTTTTTTAATGAAACACAATCTGCGGACCATAGAGTATAGTAATACAGATGGTATGGACTTATGTTAGATTTTCTTTTTTTTCGTTTCTAAGCAAAGTGCTCTTATTTTATTACAGGCGCTGAATTTAGTTTGCCCTGGTATGTGAAGACGTTTTGGGTTCTACATAATGTATCCGTCCCCTTGGCTTTCTTAATAACAATATTTTACTGGACGATACTTTATAGCGGTAAGCATTTATTTAATTCGAAGTGCATGCTCTCATCTTCATGCTATTTATCTTTAAGAAATCATCAGTAGATACTACAACTAAGAATAAATGTAATAGTATTTGATCTTATCTATACCTACTTTGTTATAAAAACAAAATTAAGTGTTACTTTCGTATATATAATATTAGTAAAGATAGTCGGTCTGTCTGTCTGTTACGAATTTTATGAAATGCAAACCTAAGGAAGGATATACACATATTATGCAACAAAAGCCTGATAAAACCAACCCCTAAAGCACAAACAAATCCCTGTGTAACAACTACTGGTGGTGTTCTATACACTGTACGTATAAATATTTTACACTTATTTCATCAGAGCAAAATCTTCTACGCCCTAATATGCTAAAAAAAAACTGATTTTATGAAAACATAAAATAGTTAAGTTGACATGATTACATTACATTTATGCAAACGCTACGATCATACATATGCACGTACGTCTAGTATAGTTACCCAACGACCTTCCAGATCCTGAAATCCGCTTTTAAACTTGCGTAAGGCCAAAAAAGTAGCAATTCGGAGTTATGAATTTGTCAATGTTACACTACCATGCCTCGAAAAAAAATAAAACTATTTATAATGCCTGGTCTTTACAGAAAGATAGCCAGAGAGTCATTTTGTCATCCAATTATGATATAATATCTCCTATGCAGTATGATAATTTAAGATAAGTGACGTATCCTAAATAAGGTCAGTTTTGAAATTAGTGTATAATTCAAAAAAAATCAATTTTTCAGAGGACTTCCTGGAGGAATTGAACGCAGCTTTGGATATCGCAATACACGGAATCAACTCCCTCATAATGTTCCTGCTCCTTATGACCTCTTCTCACCCCATCCGTTTCTTACATCTATTACATCCGTTTGCATTCGCGTTCACCTACGTGTTATTCAGCATCATATATTATTTCGCTGGCGGCACAAGTCCGTAAGTTTATAAATACTTGAATATTTTTCTAACGGAATAATAACTAACCTTTTATCGAGACATAACAATGCCTTTGTACGATTAATCACGAACATCCGATATGAATTAGCGTTTTTAAATTCCATTGAAATGTTTACATGTGCGTTTAAAAACGCTCATCGTTTTAATATTCATGTTATAATAATGATTGCTGCACGTATTATCAATTATGCCAGTGTTTCTTAGACTTGACGATAAAAAGTCTACATATAAATACTTCACTGAAATTTTTGGTCATAATATATATATATTTGTGTTAAATCGATTAGTATTTACAATTTAAAAATATTTTTTTATTTTATTATAAGACTGATATGACTGAAAAACAGATATCAATTTTCGTCTTAACTCTAAATAATTTATTAAATATAGAAGCATTATTCGTTTACTTCTTAAAAGTCAAAATAAAAACTAAGATGATCAGTGATTATAGTTACTCATAACTTCATTAAAATGGGAATCTTTTTAAAAAATCCTAATTAATTTCCAGGCTGGGTGACCCTTACATATACCCCGTAGTACATTGGGGTGAACCGGGGGTAGCCGTTGTTGTCGTGGTAGTCACGGGGCTGATGCTTATTTTCCTGCATTTCGTCACGATCGGTCTGGGCGCGGCCCGGGACGCCATTGCAAATCGTATCATCAGGCCCTCGGTCACAGTCCACGTAGATGAAGACGTCGCACTCCGAAGCCCTAACCCACAAAATACAGCAGTCTGATGTATAAAAAAATACGTTCTAAGTGTGAAAAGATTGTTCCAATTTTTTAATAATGTTGAATAATTTTAGGTATGTCGTTCAAGGGATGTGGGTTATGAACCTTTAATTTATTTTATTGTTTATATTATCCTGTCAAATAAGTTTTACGATAACAACAATAAATAAGTTTAGTGTACGTAGAAAACTTTTAGATTTTTTTTACATGAAACGTAATGTTGAAATGTGTTAGAATAATGAATAAATACTTTTTTACAACAATTGCGTATCTAATCAATATACCTACGATCTTTTTGATATTTTGAATATAATGCTTTTTTGCCATTAAAAATGCTAGCTGCATGAATAGAATGATTTCTAGACGATTCCTATATTTAAATCTTATTTTTGGAAGTAGTGAAGCTGGTTGGCTTACTTAATTTACTGAAGTACATATTCCAATTAATGTAATATTGCCTTAGAGTTGCTTTGATTAATGAAAGATAATGATCATTTTAAAAAGGTAATTAAATGTTTCGTTACATAATAGTTCATTGAACGTAAGTACTAATAGCATTTTAATTTTAATTAATTTTCTTAGAATAAAGTTCTTTATATGTATTTATTATACTTTAATAATGAAACTAAATCGTACAAAGGATAATGCTTATCTCCTACCAGAACTTTTCTCGAAAACTTAAAAATTAAAGACTTTTTTTGAGTAATTACCTACTCAAAAATTAAATAGTGAGTGCAGTCTAATTGTAACAATTTAAAAAGTATATTGAATGACTAAAATAGATAATTAAATTGAAAAAAAAATCTATACAACTATCTACTCAAATAAAAAGTGCTTACTACATATAATGAAATACACATGCTATTTATTTATGACTCACAGCACGCAATACAAATTAAGAAGAATCGATAATAAGACCAAGTATAAAATATGCAGTCTTATCTATTCCAGCGATCTCTTCCAAGAAAACTCTTGTTAGAACAGCGATGGTAAAATCAGGAACGTCGCGCTTAAATGACAAAAATATAAGAATACGTACTGAAATAAATATAAAATGATAATAATTAAAACGTAAAACAACATCCATACCTACAAATTTAATGTAAAATTTGAGTAAAGTCATTTATATTTAACAAACACTATGCAATCGAATTTATTGAAGAGACAAAATATATAATATTTATAACCATTCGTAAAAAGTAGTACAACAATGTTATAAGTCTGAATGTCACTTAGCGGTAGGGCTTTGCACAATCACGACTGAGAAGGTACCAATCACTTATCATATATTGTAGGTACCGCCAACCAACCCTACGTAGTATTGTTGTATTCCGGTTTGAAGGTTGAGTAAAGTAAAGTAAAGTAAAGTAACAGCCTGTTAATTACCCACTGCTGGGCTAAGGCCTCCTCTGTCATTAAGGAGAGGGTTTGGAACATATTCCATCATGCTGTTCCAATGCGGGTTGGTGGAATGCACATGTGGCAGAATTTCGATGAAATTAGACACATGCAGGTTTCCTCACGATGCTTTCCTTCACCGCTGAGCACAAGATGAATTATAAACACAAATTAAGCACATATATATAGTGGTGCTTGCCTGGATTTGAACCCGCAATCATCGGTTAAGATGCACGCGTTCTAACCACTGGGCCATCTCAGCTCTCGAAGGTTGAGTGAGCCTGTGTAAATACAAGCATAGGGGACGTAATGACCTAGTTATCAAGGTTAGTGGCGAATTATAGATATGTCATTAAAATTTCTTACGGCGCCAATGTCTAGGGGTGGTAATGACTACTCACCATTTGGTGACCTATTTGCCCGTCTGTCATATACTAAATATAGTAAAAGAAAAATATAATTCAATTATCAGAAGTACATATTAAAAAAGGTTTTATGCTGAAGGACTTCGTATAAATGGTAATTAATCATGACCTAGAACTTAATAGCGATTATTATGCACATATTCGGCTTTCACAGTAAGAATTACCGCATAATCGAAAGAGCTCATCAAAAGAATTATTGCTCACGAAGGGCGATTTTAAAAACATTTCATATATTAAAAAACTATAATATTTATATATAGTTTTTCAATAAATTTCTGTTCTGTTTAAAACAAAGTTTTAACACTTTCAGATTCTCTTGTTAATGCCCCACAACTAGAATACAGCTCATTTTTCTGCGATTAAACTATTTGAACATAATTTAGGAAGTTTATATTCTTTTGATTAAAAAACTTTACTTTTGTAAATTTTAGTTATAAGATGATATCCGCTGATTTTGAACCACAAACCAATACTAACCAACTCGGCAGGATACTTCACTAACACAAGTGAGTGCGCAAAAACAGGAATACTCTTTTTTTTTATGTACCCCTAACTCTCAACTTGGGAGTCTCCGGCTACCTAGATTATTTTGAAAATAAACCCCAATGCTTATATCACTTTCATAAATTTATAAATAAAACATGTAACCCTTATTTGTAACTTAATAATCTGGTTATTACCGACATAGTACAAGTATATAATGCAGTAACAAATGTATCCCATCCATTATTAATACTTATCCAAAATTGGGTAGGAATTATTGGCTAACAATGTTACGGCATGTATTTCTTGACATTGAGACATAAAAACCTGTTTGAATCTGCAAAACAGCTGATGGTATTACATAAAGCAGGACAGTTTACGCAAGTACATCGTCGAGTGCGGCTGCGGCGCTGCGCCGCGCAGTCGACGACATCGTCCGTGCACTGACCGTTCTCACCTTTATTTTAAATGTAAGCACCGCATCCAATCGACTGTTCATGGTTTAACAAAACAGAACTATGAAGTTTATCAACATCACTAACGTATTATTCTTGTGACTCGATTCAACATTATATCAGCAAAACAACAGTCGACGTAGAAATATTATTAATGTATAATATTGTTTAAGACAGAAGACTGAATAAGCGTTTATATTGACTCGTGATAATGATACTTTATCGATAACGAATATCTTCAATTCTCAACGAGATCTCACTTTTAGCGGTGAGTGTTGCGAAACTGTTATCAACTTGTGCTCTATACTTTAAACTTTTCAATTTAGTGAATAGAGTTTTAGGAAAACGAGAAATGCTCAAAAGTGAAGTGAAAAGCAAGTGAGTTATAGTGAAAAATGGTGAAAAAAGTTGGTAATAAATTAACGCTATCCGATTTATGGGTAACGTCAAATGAAAAAGTGAGTGACTTTTACTTGACGTCATGGCAACGGGGGGATTCGGCAGTCCCAATGTTGCTGGTGCGGCTGCTGTTGAGCATGGTGACCGTGGGAATCTTAGTGTGGTCACTGATTTCTGGAGCTAGTCCCTACTGGTTGATATACCTTACAAACTGGGGCCTACTTTTAGTTACATCATTGACTCTTAGTAGTCTATTGGTCTCATTTCTGGCACTCGGCAATAAATTACATGGTAAGTAGTACTTTTGACCTTTTTATATTCTATACATGTATATCATAAGAACATATTTTATTCAGTTCTTCCTATTCAAATTTATTTTTCTTTTTTTTTTTACTCTGGATATATCAATGAAGACTACACGTGAATGAACATTGTATTATATGGTCTTATATACCTTGTATTTTTTAAAGGTAATTATTATGAAATTACGCAAAAAATGAACTTACTGACGTAGATAAAATTATACATAATGTTTGAGCAGTCATAATTACTAAAAGCGACACGCAAACGACTATAAATATTACAAATATTTATTAAAATGTAAATTATATTTTTTTCCATTTCAACGCCTTAATTAATAACAACCATTGTTCTTTAAAAAATCCTGTTATAAGTTGTGGGAATTTATCAAAGTGTATAACTGGTTAAAAGTGATAAATATCTATATCGTTTTAGGATGGTCACGAGTTTAAACAACGATATTCTTCCAGATTCATTTATTAACACTATTTTCACATTCATTTTATCCACTAATCCGTGTTTTACAATACATCTCGTATTTTATATCTAAATTTAGCCTACCATTCTCATTATTTCCAAATTAATAATAAATATCACCAAACATTGCCGCCGCATTCTATTTCTTGACATTCTCTTTCTTGCCGGCCAGTATCAGACATTCGGCCAGTATTCATCGTGAAAAATTAAAATATTACATTACAACATATTCTAAAAATAATCAATCGACATATTATTAACTTAATTATTCTAATAAATTATAGTTATACAATGTGTAAAAAAATAACTGTAATAATCGCTACTGAGTAGCGATTCAAAATCCTAATCTTAAAATATAAACGCACAATAAACACAATGTATTGGAAGTAGATAACTATGTAATATATAACCTTGAATTAGATATATACAAATGTAATCCCATTTATTACCAGCAAAACCAGGAATATTCTAATCATATTATTTCCGATTTGATTATTTTAAATTTTATGACTAGAAGTATGATCTCTACCGCTTATACTGATACGGTAACGAATATTAGGTGAACTTTAAGTACAATGTTAATTCTTCTTGAATCAAGTAATGTCCCTTATATCTAAAATTACACTGACCCACTCACCATTCCAACCGAAACACTTCTATTTAAACCATCGTTATTTTAATTTAGAATAACTCTAAACTTCCCAGCGATATGTAAAATTAAGCTTTAATTTAAATTTGTAGTTAATGATAAAAACTTCCTTATCTTTTGGAAGTCAAGAAAGACTAAATATTTCTTAAAGTGGCACATTGAAGGCGATGGGATATCCATTCAGTTTCGAAACAACATTTACATTTCACTGAATGCACGCAACTTATATCCCCGACACCCAAGGATGAACGTTTTATGTATTGCAAACACTTTTGTTGACGTTTCTTTCACGCGCACTCGTGCCCGCACGACCTATGCATGCAATGACGCCACGGATTGCCGTCATAAGTTGGCCGGTAGTTGGCCCACATGCCTCGTGCTATGACATAACATTACTACTACGGTTTATTGTTAGTCATTGAATCCGTTGAAAGTAATAGTATTCTTCGACCATTCACTTACTTATGTAAGGAATTGATTCAATGAAGTATTTTATATAGAATGTTATTTTTATGATTAATTATTATTTATTTTATTAAGTGTTTACGAGTTTTTTATAAATAAATTATAATTAAAAAAAAATCTCGTTATATACTAAATTCTTTAAAGCTACTAGTGTCAGTATAAAAATCAATCTTCTGTTTTCAGATGGGGGCACTTTGCCTTGGTACGTGAGCATGTACTGGCTCCTTTATAACATCACTATTTCCGTAGCTATAATGATAACCGCTCTCTATTGGATTCTACTCTTTAGTCCAGGTGGGTATAATATATAAATAAAATGTTTATCACACACGTACGTACGTGCATAACCAATATGGTTTATTAACAATCTTGGAGATATGCTCCCAGATTGTTAATTACTCTATATATACTATAAATACTTAACTATATAACACTACACAAAATGTATTTATATCAATTTGTGATTCGTAAATGTATATATGCAATAATATAAACAACTTATGTCCAATCTAAATCAATCAAGATAACCATAAAACACGATAAATACAAGGAAACTTTTGAAACCTATTGTCGGCACCACATATTAAAAACATTTATTCTTTTGGCGGCTTTGGCGGTTTTGGTTTCTTTGATATTTACTTTCACTTTGTCTATTAATAAATTTAAAACTTGTGTAAAAATCATATTGGTAAATCCAGACAAACGATAATATGAATCAGAAAACGATGCTATCTATTTCAATCTACGCAGCTTACAATACGGTAAGATTAATCTTGCTTGTAGTTCCGGCCCCATATAAAAAAATATCTCGTTTTTCATTTGAAGTAATTCTTGATACAAAATTTATCCACTTTTAATTAATATCTGAACACGTTTCTTTTAAATGTTCCATTGATAAGACTGATTGAATGATTGATTGAAATGAGTAAAAAGTATAACTATCATTATTCTCTCATTATGAAGTTGATTAAATTAACTTAAGGAAACGAAATGATGATGGAAATATTTCAGAAATTAAAGCGGAACAAACTCCTGCTCAATTCTGGTTGGACGTCGCGACCCATGGTTTCAATTCATGCGTGGCGTTTGTTGAAGTGATTCTGTCCCGTACTCCGCTCCACTTCGTACACATATACCAACCCCTTGGCATAGGGTTGTGGTACGCTATGTTCTCCGCCATTTACTACTTAGCCGGTGGTACTGACAGGTTTGTATGATTGAATATAAAATATATCGTAAAAAACCGCTGAACAATATAGACTTCTAGAGATCAGATTACAAAACAAAAGGTATTATCTGACTTGTTAAGCTTACTATAAATTTTAATAAAGCATCAATAATTTCATAATAATATAAGTATTAGATAAGATATAGCCGCAATAAACTTCTGGCGTAGTAGGGATGTGCTGAATACACATGTTATGCGATGTTCGACTGATACCAAACATTCCGTTAATTTCTACCGGATCACGCTTAGTTGGTAAAACCCAAATTTGGCCCAACTTCATTACGTAGTCGTATTTAACGCATTTGCCTCAAAAGCTTGCATATTATTTAAAATTTAAATCAATAAAAATAATATTAAATTTGCCTTTTTAATATTATATAATTAGTCTGAGCGGATGTTGGTGAATATTATCGTCAAGATTGGTGTATTGGTAAAATCACTTTTTGTTCGTGTTTTTTACGTAACAGTTCGTAAAGCATATTGAGGACATATATTTCTTACACTGAATGAAGTATATGTCATTATAGATTAAAATAATTATAAAATAATAGATGATCAAATATCTAATTCATATTTATTATTCTGTTTTTACGAAAATGGGAGATAAAAATGTCCTATATGTTCGTTATACGAAAAGAATAATATGACAACATTCAAGATAATAGTGTTTTAGCGGGAATCCAAGAATAAAAGCATTCCCAAGAAAGATTGGCGATAGGCAGGGTGGGCCGTGATAGGTATGAACTGGTGAACTCTGAAAGGCTACGAAAAAAATGAGATACCTATATCCCATTTTTTTCGTGACTAATGATTGCGACAACTTAACGCTGTTATCAAATATTTAATAATTTTCTTATAATTGCATCACACGATTACTACAAATGTGAAATGGTATTGCAAATATTTACAAGTTTTGCAAATATACACTTATAAATTTTACAGTATACAAATACAGATATATAATCAAGAGACAGTTATCCTTAGGCTTATCTGTCGTTGCTATCGATGACATTAACACATATATATGTACATTGACGTGTAAAAATCCCTGATTTAATCTATAGAACTATTGTTAAAAGAAGTAACTACTCTGTTGGTTTATGCCTTGATTATAATGGTGATTCCGAGATTCTGGCTATTAATCGGGACAATATAAGCTATATTAGATTATTTTTAAATATAATTTATAGTTTTGCCTTGAAAAGCAAGTAGCAATATATTTTTTCGATAGCCTCCGATTTTACGTTTTTATTTGATTACGAGAAAGCAATATGTCAGCACAACCACCTGTGCCCAGTTTTTCTTAAAACTGGCCGTTGTGAACAACCACAACCAGGAACGATTAATAAACCACAATAAAAATAAATTTATTAATATTCCATTTTCTTTTCTTTCTAGCCTTGGAAACCCTTTCATCTACGAGGTTTTGGATTGGAGGCAAGCAGGTCGTGCTGGGGTGATAGTCGCAATATCGGCGGCCAGCCTTATTATCCTGTACACAGCATTGTGGGCTCTAAGTATATGCCGAGATAAGTTATCTATATTACTCATTCGGACTACGAGCCTAAGTCTCCCTCTAACGCCTCCGGATAGGCACACGCCAACTGGGATAGTATGATATTAACATTTTCATTGTTAAGGGTAGGTACTTAAATATTTTCAATTAACGATATTAGAAAATATAAATAAGAAATTTTCCAGAGGATATTTTGAAGGCCTATTAATTATCTAACGATCGCGTACTTATATTGATCCCTATGTTTCAAATAACGTCAAATTAAAAGAAGTGCAATTTTTCGTAATTACTCCTTTAATATAGATGTAGCCTTTTTGATATCATAAAAAGTTATTCGAACAAAATGAAGCTGCTCTTTAAACAATAACGTCAACCTAGAGTGCTGGGTTTTTATAATATTTAAATCCACTTTATATTTGTACGTCTTCTCTCAAACCAGTTTTATGAAAATAACCGAGCAGACCTATTCTGTAAGAGCAAACTCGAAACACGCCGAAGCACACAATCATTAAATGTCAAAAATTTATATGCAACATTGACCGTAGTAGTTATTAATTATAACATTAAAATTATCTACGTACAATCATTAATATACCATAAATAAGCTTTCGACATTTTTTTGTGTTAGACACAGAGTGAATACAAATTAGACCTACACTGGGCGTGCATAATATTTAATAAAAAAAAGCTTCGTTGTTTTATGTTAAAAACATAAAAGTTTAAAATATATATTTACGCAAAAAGAAATCAACATTTTTCCATACTTAATTAATTACATACTTAATTAGTTCATAATACATAATTGTTCGCATTTTTGTAGTATAAATAACATTAATTACAAAGCTAAATTACAAGACTGAAGTTTAAAAGACTGACTCAGGACAAAAAAAATATTATTGCCATGAGTCGACAACATCAATGTCCGCCTGCCCTTTTAAATGACATATAAGATTCGAAATTTACATTTGCATTAGCCTTGAGCAATAATGGTTGATTATTACACGTTTCACAACTCCTCGTGTACTTACCTAATGATAAATGCATGGCGTTTTCTTATTATTACTTTTAATGACAATTATGATATTATAGTTATGGATTTGACCTAAGCCATACATACAATAAATAACTCTAATGCTAAACTTAAATAGTCAACTTTATGTGGAAATTCCCGACCACAGACGTACAAATAATTTTCCCGCTCAATATTTGATCAAAACAATGATAAGACAAACGATCAAAATTATTATTAAAAATTAAATTAGAATGTTTAAGAACCGCCTATGTCATAGTTTGCTCTCGTTATTAATCTAAAAAAGGCCACAATATTAAACGGTCAATATCGTCACAAAGGACCTATTAAAGGAAAAGAAAGTATATTAATATTTTTTATTAAAAGTAACACGAGAAATTTGTAGGTAATTAAATTCTTTTTAAAATATATAATCATTATACCTCGTGATATTTCGATTTTTCATGACAAATTTACTTTAATGAGCCCGTCGGTGCTAAAATTTATGTCGATGTCAGGATCAACGAGAATAATCGGGATAGTGTAACTTGCTCTCGTTATTAATCTAAAAAACGACCACAATATAAAACGGTCAATCTCGTCACAAAGGACCTAGTAAAGGAAAAGAAAGTATATTAATATTTTTTATTAAAAGTAACACGAGAAATTTGTAGGTAATTAAATTCTTTTTAAAATATATAATCATTATACCTCGTGATATTTCGATTTTTCATGACAAATTTACTTTAATGAGCCCATCGGTGCTAAATTTTATATCGATGTCAGGATCAATGAGAATAATCGGGATAGTGTAACTTAAGCGATACGTAGACCTCTGTCGAAATCATCTTCGTATTAATTACGGTTCATGAACAAAAAATGTACGTTGAAATACAATCAAAACTTAATTCTATAAAGTCGAAACGATTAATCAATGTAGGTATAATGTATCAACATTAGCAACATAAGATTATTTACACGAAGTAGTATACTAGATGTAAGTATTAAGTAATTTTCAAATTACACGTTTTCAATTATAAATCATGAGTCTTAGTATGTTGCCTTTATAATGTATGTACAAAAACTTTCCACCATGTATTATGTTAACATAATTGTATGATAATGATAGAACCTAACTTTTTTTCTAAAAAATACTGGTGTTGATTTTGGTGTACACATTCTCTAATCTAAATTAAAGATAATTTTTAAATAGGTATAAAGGTATATCTAGAATATTACATCAACGATTATAGAATATTTTTACCCCCTTATCTTGCTAAATTAGTAGAAACTAGAAACCCTAAGTTGGAGAACAACGACAGCACACAGAGCTCTGAAGCAATCACCTCGAAAATGAAGAGGATCTGATTGGAGGCAGCATCTTACTGGGATTTTAGGAGAACCTTGAAGACGATTGTTTAACACTGGACTGCGGTCAACCAAAATAGTATAAGATCACTTTGTCATGAGGGTGTACAAAATGCCTGGCAAGTATTTTTTGTCAATTTCGTTTCATTTACAGATTGTGTAGAACAGAATCAACGCCATTACATATTGTTTTAGCCGAACCTTTGTTCGATTTTCATCACATGAAAATTTGATGTAAGGTAAATACTAATTGAAACCCCTGTATATATTATTGTATACACTTAAAGTTTCCCTATGTAAATATTTAAATTTTTATTTTATGATAATGGCATTGAGTTGTTTCTTTTTTATTTAATTATAAATCAGTATTATATTTTATGAGAAAAATATATTATAAACAATAAAACACATTTTTATTCAAAACATTTATTTCCTATAATATAGCAAAATCTGAATAAACACGAAGCAACCAATTATAATATAATTAATAACAAAACTAAATATGATATGTGATTAATTTAAGATTGACTTAGCGCGTCTGTTCTGTGCAAAAATGTGATTACATTATACAAATTACATAAACAAATATACAGCAACAACTAAAATAAAACTTATTTATAAATTAATATAATTTAGAATTTCATTTATAGCTCCTTATTTGAAGTATTTATTTGGTTTATTATTACTTTAGTTCGGTACAATCGAACACTAATCCTTTGCGTGCACCTTCTTCAAATTAAAAAAATAAACATAAATTTTGTCTATGATCATTGCATAACCCTTGACTTCTTAAGAAAACAAAAAACGATCGTTTTTGATTCGAATGTTTCAATAACAACAAGTAAGGAGCTGCAGACATAACTTGAGATAATAATAAATTTTTAACAAAAAGTTGATTTTGGACAACAGTCTCAAAAAATAAGCATCTCACCATATGTTTGTATATCCAAAAATATAATTTCTTATTTACAATATAATTTTAAACTAAATTTTCGTCTATATAATAAAACTTATCCTAGCAGGCGTTACTTGGCTCGTTTCTTGGATGTGTTTTTGACTAAAGCTGAACATGACAAACCTACGAGTACGTTACGGCACTGTTTAATATCAAGGAGTCAAAAGCGAGAATACTTTTAGTTCATTGAAAAAATATATGACTATCATTTGAAAGAAATAAATAATGTATATAATTTGTTAATGCTGTAATGCTGTTCATAGTTGTCCATTGAAACAACATTGTCCTAATTTCTATTTAGGACAATGTTTTGAACATTCTCTTAAACTACTATAGCTTTGTATTAGACATTATAAAATTACACAAGTTAAGTTTTTTACAGTAATTAATAAATATATCCAAATACTCAATAATTATGATTACACAAATCGGCAATTCCATAATCCATCGAAATATTTAACTAATAGAAATGAAAAAAAAATTAAATAATTTTGACAAATGTTTAGATTTCCCCTCGACTCCATTAATATATAATTGTTAAGTATACATGTATTAACATCAATTCAAAATTTTGTTAGACAGAAAATTGACTTTGTTAAATTTAATTTTTAGTTTATAATATACTCGTTGTTGAGTTATAACGACATTAATAGAGTAATTTTATGCTTACGATACATCTTGAGAAACATTATATGTGTTATTTATACAAAGTTTATTTGTGTATCATCTTACCCTGTGCACGTGAAAGCAACATTTTTAAATACAGATGTCAGTACCCTGAATGTACACAACACCAATTTTAATTATTTTAGTGATACTGCAAATATTTCCTCGTTTTTATTAAAAAAATAGGTTACAATGTAACCCTTTAAAACATTGAAAGAGCGAAATTAATTTGCCGTGGAAAATTTTAATCAAATGTTACATAAAGAACGTTCCACCAATCGCGTCCAAAAATTCACTCAAAGATATTGAACTAAAAAAATTATATGAAAATATTTTTGCTTTCAAAATAAGTGTTGCTTACTTACAGAGTACTGAGACTTCAAATAGTTGTACTAAAAAGAATCAATAGATTGTCATGTCAGGTAAAACTATCCAAACTGTTAACAATCACTTTAACCTATAAACCTAACCTAAAAACTTACCTTAGTAACATATTGTACATTATGCATATCAAAAATCGTTATCACAAACATTACAAAATTATGCTATCATAGAAATATACATAAAGATTAATTTAGAAGGCATGTAGAGATCATATACTCTCATCGTCCTCGAGCAAGTGTGATATTATTAACTTACATAGTATAAGCAGTCGAAAGTAAACATAACACGTTTATATGATATATTTTAATATATCAAGTAAATCGAAAACAGTATTTACCATTCATTATGTAAATATTAAACATTTTTTTATCAATAACTTATTTTATTTGACGATCAAAAATCGAGACGATCAAATTTAAAAAATGGCCTAAAATCAACAACAAAAACAAATTTATTGCACCCTAAATTTCATTATTAATTAATTTCGTATATGCACAGATATTTGTACCGTTGGTTCGTATATTTTTCACGTATAAACTTATTGCAATTTAAATTAAATTTTCCCAGACTTAGCACTATAACTAATTACTATAAAATAGTTTTAGTAATATCAAATTAGTAGTTGTATACGTTTTTGTAAATGTTCTTAACAATTACATCCATTTTATACAACATAATTTTATATGCAGAAGTAATGCCCTAAAATCTTGCCTAAGATTTACGTAATAATCGTTGACTTTATATAATTATTATAATCGGTTTATGAACGCGACCATACCACTTTTACTGTCTTATCTGTGGTCTCTCGCTGACAGGCAATCAAGAGACAATGCCAAAAAAGTAAGCATGAGCGATACTCGAATTTTGTAACCCTGAGATTTAATCCAAATATCCGTTGAGATCTTATTTTAGATATCGCCCTGTCTTTGTTTAACTTAACACTGTACGATATGTGAGAAAGAGATGAAACGGATGTGAAATCGAAATCGCTTTAACTTCAGCTTCATCTCTTTCTCACATATAGGTTAATGTAAAGTTAAAGAGAGATAGGGCGAATGTTTTATGAGTTTAATATTATCGTACTTTGAATGCTTTGACGTATCAAAACGATAGTTTTTTAGACGCAATGAAAACGGTTCCGACAACATTCGATTTTACATCAGTTTCGATATATCGGACATGCCTTCAAAAAGACAATTAATTGATGGCAAGGCAAAGCCGCGTTCATGACCCGAATGTATTTCTCATACAATAATTTAATTAAAAATAATGTGATGTTAAATTGACAAACATTCAAACGAATATCACTCAACAACATGTTTTCGTTAAAAATTATAACCCTGAAGCAAATATTTAGTATTTAGAACATATCTAGCATACGACTATAGGTTATTATTTTTTTGTGATATATTTGAACGAAAGTTTATCATTTAGCTTTAGCTATAAATACCGTTTAAGGGGTGAACAGGGAAATAATGCTACGTCTTGTTCTTTCGAACGTAAAATATGATGATAAAAAGAGAAAGTACACTTCATTATCTATTTTTATCATCCGTTAATTTTATAACCAGGGCCGGAGTGTGTTGTGATTATTATAAATACATAATATATGCATATATTACATATACATCATCGAGTTATATTACTTCATTTATCTCCTATGAAATATTCTTATTTCTCATTAAAATATAATTTGAAAGTTTAAAAAAACTAGTGTTAACTAAATTAAACGTTACTTGTAACTTAAAATGAAGGTATTTCAGTCGTGAACACTTTGTATATTGTGTCTCATTGATATTAAAGATTTCTGAGTTATATATTATCAATTACATCCTATATCTATCAGTTTTTTTTTCTAAAACTCAGTGGCGAATTTACCAATAGGCCAAGCATGATAGAATAAACAAACTTTTACAAAAAATATTGTGATTCAATCTGTGAGCACAACAGAAAAAACTTAATACAAAACATAACAGTCTTTTACCAAGTTTTTTTCTGGCTACTAAAAATCCTGGCCTGCCGCTATAAATATGTAAACCCACCACAACTAAGAGTGATATAACATGTAATGAATCATTGTCGCTGAAAGCTTCTACATAGACCATTATGCGAGTTCCTCACCGCTAAGGAGAAACACTCTAAAGGAAGACTCGTCGACAGCATCCGTATACAGCTCCTCCTGAGAAGTAATCATTTAAAATTTATTTTACACTAAAATTAAATCTCATATTCGACGACCTCCATGGTCGAGTGGTGTGTATACCGGTTTTCATGGGTACGCCACTCTGAGGTCCCGGGTTCGATTCCCGGCCGAGTCGATGTAGATTACCATTAGTTTTCTATGTTGTCTTGGGTCTGGGTGTCTGTGGTACCGTCGTTACTTCTGATTTCCATAACACAAGTGCTTCAGCTACTTACATTGGGATCAGAGTAATGTATGTGATGTTGTCTCATATTTATATAATATAGAACCTTTTTTATAAAAAAAACTTATTATTACCTGGTCGAGGTGTACGGAGGGCGCGTCTAGCAATAGTTCGGCGTCCAACGCGCCCGCGTCGGCGCGCACGCAGCCCGCCATCGGCCTGCGGACACACGCGGTACACGCATATAACGCCACACATCCCCAGGGTCCGGGTTCAAATCCCAGGTCGATAAAAATAGGCTATTTGACTGGTTTTTAAAATCAATTTTATATTATTTAATAGAAGTCAAGGAACCCAGTAAAAGTTGATTTTTTTTTGTCTAGTACATATTTACCGAAAAATATCATATTAAAAATTCCATATTTAAATAGCGCGCAAAAACGCTACTTGGACAACAACACAACAAGGTTACAAGGACAACAAGGTTAACAAGAAAGTGACTTCATCATAATAAATTAAATATTATTTTCAACTTTCGTTAGTAAATAATCATTTCCAAACTCATAATATACACTGATTACAATAATTCACAATTTATTTTTCGCATTGTCAAATATCGATATCGATTTTTTCCGTAAAAACATTTTCAGAAACAACCCGAAGAATGGAACTTGAATTTGTGTTTACTCCTGGGTCTATTTGGTCCAGCGCTCGAACAGATTTGAAATATTGACATAAAATTGACAAACACTATGTTTACATTATTTCTTTTCAACATTAACCGATACTCACTCGCTGTCCTCGTTGTGCAAAACGTTCCCGTGAAGAAACAGGTCACTCCTCACTGTGTATATGTTACTCTCGGATCCTTCTGATTGCTCAACCTATTGAGAAATTAAACAGAAAATTTATTTCATTAATTTCATGAGCGAAATTGATCTTAAAATATATAAAACATATTTACATAAATACAATCTATTATTCTCTTTCTTCATTGAATTAACACATTACATTGCTTAGTAGTCATTAGTATGCTAAGAAGTAAAAACAACTCAATATTAATGAATACAGTATCAAACACTGACAACAACAACAACAGCCTGTAAATTCCCACTGCAGAATTTCTATGATATTTGTCACATGCAGGTTTCCTTACGATGTTTTCCTTCACCGCTGAGCACGAGATGAATTGTAAAGACAAATTAAGCACATGAATCAGCGGTGCTTGCCTGGGTTTGAACCCGCAATCATCGGCTAAGATGCACGCGTTCTAACCACTGCTCTGCTCTTCAAACACTGAGCCTAATATTAAATAAAATACATTTATCTTTAAAACCTTAAGAGCATGGATGTGGATGGATATAGAGGTAGAGGACGACCAAGGAAACGATGGATGGAGTGTGTGAAAGACAAACACAAGATATGGTTAGAAGGAATGTTACTTGTGAAATGACATCTGACGGAGAAGTATGGAAGGAGAAGACATGCTGCGCTAACCTCAAATATAATTGGGATAAGTGCAGGAGGATGGATGGATCTTAAAGATAGGCGCACACTGAAGCGGGCCGCAACGCATAACAAAAATTCTCCTGAATCAGTTTCATACATTTTGTATGGGCTATCGCACACCTCAGGCTGGCCGCAACGGGCCGCATCGCAACGCATTGGCGCATCACTAGCCAGGCGTATTTTTGCGGCGATGTTATGCGTTGCAATGCGGCCCGTCTCAGTGTGCGTTAGCAGACGAAACAAGTAGACGGCTGAATGAGTGCTGTTCGTGAATTACCAAACAGAAACCGAATCATCAACAATATTTATTGATTGCCAAAACCTGACTGATTATAAGATTATTGGGTTGCGGTGCGGCCCGATGCGCCTGCTATATGCTTTGGCGCAATTTTGCAATGCGATGCGTTGAGGCCCGCCGCGGCTATAGTTTGCGCGAGCCTTTAGTCAGCAATACTAAGTATCGTTCTTTGGAATTCATTTACTGATACCGGAGTACCAGAATACGGGCATCATATAGCCGGAGAAAGACCACAGTGGCGTGCACTGGGAGAGGCCTATGTCCAGCAGTGGACAAAAATAGGCTGATGATGATGATGATGATGATGATGATGATAGTCAACAAAAGCGAGACGAACGTGCACGTCCTCTTCGAGCACGTAGGCGTCGGCGGGCTGGTAGTGCTCGGCGCGCGACAGCGGCCACGTGCAGTGCGTGCGCGCCGAGTGACCGTCCTCGCCCGACTGCGCGAGGCCGTCGCCCGCCTCCACTTCGCCGGATTCCAGGGCGCTTGGCTCCAGTAAACTCACCTGTGTTATAGGAAATAAATTTACTACTATTATATATCACTTTGCCGATTATATACTCAAACTCAAACTCAAATTCCTTTATTCAATATAAAAGCATTACACTTACTTATTGATTGTCAAATAAACACTACCACCGGTTCGGAAAAAGGAACACCCTGACCTGAGAAGAACCGGCGAAAGAAACTCAGCGGGTCTTTTTTTTCTGTTATTTTTTTTTTTGTCAAATTAATACTAATTAAACTTAAACACATAATCACATATTTCCAAAGTAATTTGACTACGTCAGATAACATAGTAACTTAAAATAAAATCTAGTCTAAGTCAAAACGAAGCCTTTCACATAATAACGCTGCTACCTCTATACGCTCTTGTCAGTTTAAAATTTATTACTTCATTTTTTATCTAAAATCCAAAATTAATATTATAGATTATTTTAGATATTGTCTAATAATACTGAGTTAATTCAATATCAAAGTTTTTCATTCGTCAAAACATCTCCTACGATTATAATAGGCGTAATATAAATTACACCTATTACATTTTATATTTATGTTATACATTCTTTAAATAATTTTAACTTACCATGAATAAGTTATCCGAAGGTGCTTTTGGTAATTCTGGATTTTCAATTTTATTGACGTTTTCAGGAGAATTGTTTTGTTCCTTTCTATGAACCTTCTTCATATGCATATACAGAGAACTCATATTTGTAAAGCTTTGCTCGCAATCTAGAAATTTTATACAAATATATTATTATTTGGAAAGCAATGTTCTTTTGTTTAATAGATTTTTTTCATATTTATCAGTGTTTCATTCATACAGAGTTTAAACATATTATGGATAATATGTCATATATAAAACTTTATAATAAAAAATAACACTAGGTTTTATTACAAAACCGAGATGAACTAGTGGCATGTGAAATTTTATCACGGATTAGAGGTTCGAAACCAGCTAACTAAACTATATCGAGTTTTATGCTCTCATCGTCCTGCTCGTGTCGGATGTAATACACCAAACACTTGTATCCCTACGGAAAAGTTTGGTGGAATGAGTAGTATATAGTACGACACAAATTAGATGTAGCATCGGAAAATGCAATGGAATGAAAATAAAACCGATTACTGCCGATTTACACAACCAATAGAAATAGCTCCCTATCGCGCCATTCGACGCTATTCGTCGCTATAGATTCTCGCGTCAGAGAAAGCAAGTACATGTACATCGACGTGTCAAATTGACGAATATATTCGGTCATATGATATTGCAAGTTATTACGTTTGCGCAAAGATCATATTCGCATGAGAAATAAATATTGATAATTTGGGATAGCGTACTCAATTCGGATGTGATCGGTTTTACGAATTTTGCCGATGCGACATCTAAGTTGTGTCGTAGTATACGTGCGTACCGGCGTGCGGGCAGGCGTGCAGGCGGCGCGCGTGCGGCGCGTGGTGGCGCGCGGCGTGGTCGCGCAGGTGCTCGCGCCGCAGGAAGGCGCGGCCGCACGTGGCGCACGCGTGCCGCCGCTCGCCCGTGTGCCGCCGCGCGTGCCGCATCAGCTTGCTGGCCGTGCGGAACGACCAGCCGCAGTTCTACACGTGAGCGACCCTTTAGCACCACCTCATTCTCATACGGATGTCCTACTCCATTTCATCACTAGGTTTTGATCCACTTATAGTTTGTTCGCGTTAAGAATGCAGTGAGTTGTCATTGTTTACCGGCTTTACTCCGCCCCCTGACCAATCAAATCTTTTTTAACAGCAGGGTGAAGGTGTATGCATATTTGTGTTAAAATTCAAACAAATTATATTTGTTTTAAAGACTAAGTATAATGAATTTAAAAAATACACATTAAAGTAAAAAATCGAATCAGGGTGTTTAATCAACAACATTTTTAACAATATATACAATCGTTTGCGAATCTTGCCATCGCGATGTAGATATTTACATATTTTGACATAACGTCATCTAGTAGCTATAGGTTACATTAATTATTACGTGTACAGCTTGAATAAATTAAATATAAATATATAAATAAACAAAATTTAAATTATAAAAATAAAAATATCAGTTAATAATTAATTAAATGTGAACTTGACTTTGTAATTTGAAAAGATTTGATTGGTCAAAGGGGGCGGAGTCAGGCCGGTAAAGAATGCAGTGAGCATTCTTAACGCGAACAGACTATAGTAGCAAATCGAGAGAGCATGTTTCGGACATTCATTGAGGGTTGTACTTACCGGATAGCTGCACGGGTAGGGCTTGTCGCCGGTGTGGGCGCGCGCGTGCTCGCGCAGGCGGCAGGGCTGGCGGAACACGCGCGCGCAGCCCGGCCACGGGCACGCGAGCACGGCGCGCCCCGTGCGCACGGCGTGGGCGCGGGCGTGCGCGCGCAGCCCCGACGCCCAGAAGAACCGACGGCTGCATTCTAAGCATCTGCACACGAGTATACCAGATTAACGATAATATAAAAAATAAAAAGTAAAGTAACAGCCTGTAAATTTCCCACTGCTGGGATAAGGCCTCCTCTGCCATTAAGGAGAGGGTTTGGAATATATTCCACCACGCTGTTCCAATGCGGGTTGGTGGAATGCACATGTGGCAGAATTTCGATGAAATTAGACACATGCAGGTTTCCTCACGATGTTTTCCTTAACCGCCGAGCACGAGATGAATTATAAACACAAATTAAGCACATATATACAGTGGTGCTTGCCTGGGTTTGAACCCGCAATCATCGGTTAAGATGCACGCGTTCTAACCACTGGGCCATCTCAGCTCAGCTCATATAAAAAATATATATTTATAATTAAAATATTTGTAATTTCATTTTAGATCATTTGGACAATTGACTGACTTGATATCATTGACAATTAAAAATTATTATTATTCTACCTGTAAACCGCTTCTTCAATTGTATGCTCTTCATTTAAATGTTTTGCTAGTTCTTCTCTTACATGAAATATCCTTCCACATGGCTCTTCTAGTCCATTTTCTAGAATCCTTTTAACTGGGCACTCTACTGTTGTCTGTCTCGGAGTTTTTGTGATACTCTCTTTGTTGTGCGAATTTGTATGTTTTCTTAACTTCTGCTCACTCATAAACTCTTTATTACAATTTGGCATTTCGCACTAAAACAATTTTAAGGTTTTTACAGTTTAATTATTCAAAAATATATATTGCAGTAGTACCAAAAAAATTAAGTGAAGCACTGTGACTAAACAAATTACCTTAAATCTTATTGGTGCAGTAGTTAGTTGCTCCATGGAAATCTTTTGTATAGTGGTCATGGATGGGAAATTATCAACATTACTTAGGTCATGATCCGTAGATGATGTTGTTGATGCATTTTGAATAGTGACCACAGAATTGAAATCCTCACATGAAACGGCTTTGGAGAGATCATCAAAGGATGGCACACTCGCTAGGTTTGTCATTGAAGGTATTGAGGTATAGTTTTCGTCTTGCACTGTTTGAGGATCTTGACGTAGGGATGACACGGCAGCTAATGGGACCATTGTGCTGACAATATCTGATTTCTGATCTAGATATAATCCTTCAAATTGAGATCCATCATCTGCAATTTCAATATAACAATACAACAAACACTGATAAAGATACCCAATGAGTTTCTTAGATGATTTATATATTTATTGATAACATTTAAGGATCATTTTAAGCACTTACAATGTTCAATTATTATCTTCTGCGAGTCTTGAGTAAAATCTAAACACCATTTTTGTTTACTATCATTTTCTAATTCCTTATTCTGCTGGAGATCATTTTCTGATATAGGGATATTCTAAAAAAATAGAAAATATTTAAGAGATATATTGTTTGAAGTATAGAAACACAATAGGAACACCTGTACACAAAAAAATGTGTTCTGTGGTTAGGTGTTCGGTTTGCATACATTCAGTTGTTAGTCAGTAAATATGATAATATTACAATTTCACTTAAAAATATATAATTAATATATAATCTATTCTAGCCAAAGTAGGAATAAAGATGCCTTAAATTTTGTATAACATGTGATTTACTAATAGCGCAGCTATGTTAAACATTGTTAAGAGTTTTTGGCCCTTGGAGTAGTGGTGCAAAAAGCTTCATCAAAAGTATAACACCTCGCCTCATTGCCTCCACTGGTGACAGGAGGGCTGGTTCGTTTTTTGCTCCGAGTATTGAAATTGTGACTCAATGAGAAAATGCTGCTAGCATTCTTGCCACATTTCACACGGTCAAGATTTATATAGTAACTAGTTTTAGTTCATATTTGTAAGCTATTATTTAAAATACAATTATTTTTAAGAGTTTTTGATTAATATATATCCTTTTTTTCAATACAACAAAATACACTTAACTATTTCTATCCACTTTTATTTTACTTCCAAGCCTCCCATAACAGTTTTGACGATGTTGAAAATGGAATATCTATGAAAATCTATAATGAACATTCAGAGTCGGATTTAAAGGTGTGGAGGCCCCGGGGCCACAAAGCAGTGGGGGCCCTAGACAAACAGAAGCGTGAACACCCTAATAATTATATTATTATGAATTAATTAGTTGTTTTATTTCAATCAGTAAGCTATGAATTGTTTTGTATTATTATCGTTAACTTTTAAAATATTAAATAGTAACATTATTATAATTCGACTATATCTTAGTATTTGTTAACTTGCTGAAAACTGTGGCCCCCTCTCATGATGAGGCCCCAGGGCAGTTGCCCCGGTTGCCCTCCCCTAAATACGGCCCCGTGAACATTCTATAATAATCAGCTATGTGTTGTAGTCGGTATATACTATATGACGAAAAAAAATACTGAACCCAGTTGTAAGTTATTATTTTAGCCGTGCTCCCCAGAAATTCCACTGCCAAACAACAATTGCTGTGCCAGTATAAATATGCAAGCCAGTGTAATCATAGACACAAGGGACATATCATCTTCAATTGCATAATTGCATTATATATAACACTTAAGTTTTAACACTTAAATGTCTAATTTGATTTTAGCTAACTTATAAATAACTTCTGTATTTTATATTTAAATATGTATGGCAAAAAGACTAATATACACTGGCATTACAAAAATAATGAATTTTCTTCTTTACAATACTAGTATATGTTTAATTAGCATACCTGTCTAACTACTTCACCCATTAGCAATGACTCCATGCTAATAGAAGTTTGATGTTGATTGTCCTCATTGTCTAAAAATTGACAAAACAAAACCAAATTATGTATGTATTTTTATATAGAGACATAAATTTAATATACACTTATATAATTTATATATCTTTTTTTACTTTAATCTACTATACACAAAGCATACATCTTCAAACCCCAAATATTTCATTGAATCAAATAGAATAACTTTATTGTAATACAATTAAAAGTACAAACATAAAATGCAAACTATGCATTACTAGCTTTTTTATTTTAAATTATCTTGTATACTCTGTAGAATATTTTATGAATATACATAACAAAAAAACATTAATACTGCAATTTAATGTAAATATTTTTCTTCGTACTTACTGCTAGGGCTGTTTTCAAAATATATCTTTGTTTCAACATTTGCTTGATTTTTAGAAGCAGTATCTATTTCTTTATTTACATTATTAACAACTTCCGATTTCTGTACAGGCTGCTTTATAGACACATATGATTTATTGTTTTTAAATCCTGTTATTTTTTCTATATTGATGTCATTATTTTTTTGATCATTTATGAAAGATGTGGTTAGAAGCGATTGAACATCTGGAGATTCATATACCGTAGTTCTATGTGGACCTCTCACAGACGACTTATTTAATAAATTAGACCTTTTGCGCAAAATATTGGGCTTTTGAAATTTTTTCTTGCTAGAATTTGTATTTTCATGGGAAACAAACATGATTTTTAAATTATGTATTCCATTTGACACTCTTATCTTACGGCCAAGCCTGAAAATAGTAAAAAAGAAGATAAATTACATGTAAATCAATTATTTTAGATTAAATTTCGACATAAAATCTAAACAACGTAAACATAGTTCAAATAAACATACTGTTGTATGTTATTATAATAAAATACTATAAAGTTTATAAAAAAACAGAAAATATTAAAACGTTCACCTTTAATCGCTATTGATAGTGATATGTAAAATTAATATTAAGAAAGTATTAAAAAAATACACTACCTATAACAAAATAATAAACCTATCAAACGACAACAAAAATAGGTTAGATTTTTTGCATTTTATGTGTAATTACAATGAGCACCGAATAATTTAACTACAAACAACATATCTAAAAAACATTTCTTCTTATAAATAAATGCACAAACATTATTTTATCCACAAAAAGCTCAAAGGAGAATATGAAAATACATGTATAAAGAATTACTGACAATGACAGTTTCACGGTTTATGCAAGCAAAGAGTTTATATACTTTATGATTATCTTATGTCATTGTCAATGAAGAAAAAGCTATATTAGAACTATGGAGACGGTGTTATGTCGTCGAACTTATGTCGTTAGTCGATATAATTTTTCCATGTTCAGTATAATGCTCGCATACAGTAATACATTAATTAATGTTAATAATTATACAACGTATATAAATTATAGGGTCATTAACTTAATAATATATAAACGGTATCTGATGTAATCCTATTACTTATATTAATCGAATATAATAAATTTTATAAATCCTGAGAACTAAATAAGATTAGATCGCATAATTTTTCTTTAAAATATTGTAGAGATGAATGTGCTTTATTCATTTATTTATGACTAATATAATTTTGTATCATAGAATTGAATATCCTACCGCGGAAGAGTATAGAACTTCACTAAATCCACGGTTTGGTTTTATAAAATATATACTATCTTCTCAAGTTTATAAAATCATTTTTTTAGAAACAAATGTTTCTCAAAAATTCATTGTTTTTATTGTAATAATCATAATAATATACATGTGTCAACTACAGTTTATACTATAGTGCTTTAGTTGGTAGTTGGGTTAAGTGGTGTTACTAATATTTTTAAATCTTGTAAGTATTTATAGTATATTAATAATTTTTAGCTTGTAAGTTTTATAATGGAGGTTGATCCTCCGCCTGAACCCCCGGATCCGGGTGGCTCATTACAAACAAATACTGATACGCCTTGTCCTACCTCTACTCCTGTTTCTCGAAAACGCCAAGTTGACGAATCAATTAATTCCGATACTAATCCTAAAAAAACAATAATTCATCCAAATTCGGCAAATCCCTCTATTCAAACAATTTATACTCACCCATCCTTCTCTGAAGGCCCTAAAATATATTCTGACGATGACAAAGGTCCTTTCATCGTTCAAGTGTCCCGGGAAGTGTCTGACCCAGCCTCAGGAACTACTATCCGAGCAATTAAATTTGGACAATTTCTGCACACCCATAAAATTCAAGGAATTATTAATGATGGTGTTAAAAATATAGGTCGAAACAAAATTTCTGTTGAATTTTCATCAGCTAAAGCAGCAAACTCATTTCTGGCAAATCCTATCGTTGAAATGTGCAAGCATAAAGCAACTGTACCGACTTTCAATGTAACCAGAATGGGTTTGATTAAGGGTATCCCCGTGGACTGGACGATGGAAGAACTTGCTATGTCACTTGAACTTCCCACTGGATGTGGTGAAGTAATGAAAATAAGAAGACTAAACAGAAAGACAATTAATGACAGTGTAACAACATGGGTTCCTACCCAATCTGTTGTTATTACTTTTAGAGGGCAAATACTTCCTTCAAAAGTTTTTTCCTACCATACATCCCTTCCAGTAGAGACTTACAAACTTCCGACCATCCAATGCCTTAATTGCTGTCGTTATGGTCATATTAAAACACAGTGCAGATCTCAACCTAGGTGTTATAAGTGTGCCAAATCCCACACAGGTGAGTCTTGTAGTGTAAGTAAGGATAACGCCACTTGCTTACACTGCTCTGGTATCCATTATACAACAGACAAGGACTGTCCTGAGTTTTCCCGTCAACAGTCAATTAAAATAGTTATGTCTCAGGATAACATATCTTATATTGAAGCATCCTCTCGGTTCCCTCCTGTTCGTAGATCCTATGCAGAGATTGCAAAGGAGATGTTTACCCCTCCCTCATATTCTCCAAATATCCAAAATCAACCTATCTCTTCAACTAATAGGTCCTATCGGAAGAATGTTATCAGTACTCCTCGCCCAAGATCACCTCTTGGTAAGGGGTATGATAAGCAGGCCCACCAGTCGATCATTAGTAATTGTCCCTCTTCTGCTCCTAACGGTTGTGCTCTCAACCAAAACACTCCTAATCCTCTTAATGGCAATCCTAACTTCTTAGAAATGCTAACAAAAATACTTCTTAGTATTATTTCAACATGTAACGACATCCCCTTACCGTCCAACGTTGCTCAAGACTTATTTCAATTATTCTCAATCCTTCACAATGGCCCTAATCAGCTTCCTTCAATGGAACTGCAAGAGCGTCCGTCCTAAAAAACATGAATTCCTCTCACTGATTAACCTCCATAAACCTATCATTATTGCCGTCTCTGAAACATGGTTGATCCCTGGATCCCGATTCCGGGTCCCAGGCTTCTCCTGTTTGAGGGATGACAGAAATGATGGTTATGCAGGGAGTGCCATTTTTATACGGCACTCCCTCCCCTTTTCCCAAATTCCCTTATCCCTTCCCAACCAGCATATTAATGCTGTTGCTGTCCGAGCCCTGAACATCTCTTTTCTTTCCCTGTACATTCCTCATCCTAATCCAGCTTTAATTCCTGATATTTCTGCCATCATTTCCTGTCTTCCTAGTCCTATCCTTGTAATGGGTGATTTCAACGCTCATCACACCTCCTGGGGTTCACATTTCTGTGACCCATTTGCTCTCTTGTTGATGGACATATTTGATGATGCAAACCTTTGCATCCTCAATAATGGCTCACCAACTCGTAGAGTATACCCTAACCAAAACCCAAAATCCGCTGTAGACTTATCCTTATCCTCTCCAGTCCTCGCTTCTCAAATATCCTGGAATGTCCTCTCTTCCTCTTTTGGTAGTGACCACTTTCCTATTGTCCTTTCTTTAAATCACCGATCCATTCCCCATATAAATCCAAACCCCTTATTAAAATATAAGTTAAAAAATGTTAACTGGTCTGCATATGCTGAGTCTGTTGATACCATGATCGACAACCTCTTTGTTTCACAAGACTGTGAAACAAATGGAGATGTAATTGTTTGCTATGATCTTTTCCTTAATGGCATTTTAACTGCAGCTGATCTTCATTTCCCTAAAAAGCGTATCTCAAAAACTCATTTGCTTTCCACCCCTTGGTGGGATGAAGAATGCAAGCGATTATCTGAACAGAGGCTAGAGGCTGAAGTTTCATACACATTGTGTATGTCAACGGATAATTTTAGTAGGTATCAGAGAATCGACGCAAAATTTAAACAGCTTATTTCTAAAAAGAAGAAAGTCAGTTGGATTCATTTTTGTGAATCCCTGAGTCCTCGTTCCTCTTCCTCTGCAGTTTGGTCCCAACTAAAAAAATTTCGCCGTTGCCTTAACTTTGTCAATCCTTCCTCAAATACTCCTTCTGAGTGGCTTAACAATTTCGCTGACAAGCTTGCCCCCCCATTTGTCCCTTATGAGGACAGTTTTCTAAATTCTACGCCTGCATCTACTTTGGATGAAATGGATGCCCCCTTTTCTTTTTCTGAACTTAATTGTGCTTTAAATGGTTTATCTGATTCTACTCCTGGGGAAGATGGCGTTCCTTACTCTTTTATCTCTAAATTAAACGATAAAGCGAAAACTTGTTTTTTAAATATAATTAACTCGGTTTTTATCAAAGGAATCGTCCCGCAATCTTGGAAGTCACAAATTGTTGTCCCGATTCTTAAACCGGGTAAGAACCCTTCAGATTGCAACTCATATAGACCGATAGCTTTATCGTCAACCCTGGCAAAGATCACTGAACATCTTTTGAAGAACCGCTTGGAATGGTTAATGGAAAGCAGAAATATACTTGCTCCCTCTCAATTTGGCTTTCGGAAGGGGTTGAGCACCATTGACAGTCTAAGCATACTTACAACAGACATTCGAATTGCCTTTGCTAAAGGAGAGTACCTTGTGGGAATCTTTCTTGATATATCTTCTGCATATGACAATGTCCTTCTTCCGTTACTCAGGCAGAAAATGCAACAGCTGAGTATTCCACCGAGGATTGTGCATCTCATATGTAATCTGTTAACTTGCAGATCCATAACGGTAAGACACCAACATCACTCTCTTCCCCCCAGACTTGTCTGGAAAGGTCTTCCTCAAGGCGCAGTACTCAGTCCTCTGCTTTATAGCATATACACTCATGACCTCGATTTGTCTGTTAACAATTTTTGCAACATACTCCAGTACGCTGATGACACTGTTTTGTATTTTAGATCTAGCTCCATTGAAAATTTAACGTTTCGATTAAACTCTGCTTTGCATTACCTACACCAATGGCTCTCTGACCATGGCTTATCGCTGTCGTTGGCCAAAAGTCAAGCAGTGATATTTACTAAAAAGAGACATATACCTTCTATTAATTTGTTTTATGAGGGTCGACGTATCAATTTTGTAGACAAAACAAAATTTCTTGGTATTATTCTCGATCAACGACTGAACGGAATTTCACACTCTGACCATTTAGCCAAGAAATGTGAAAAATCAATTAATGCCCTTAGAGCAGTATCTGGAGTTTGGTGGGGAGCTCACCCTTATACATTGAAGCTGATCTATAACGCAATAGTTCGTAGTCATTTGGACTATGGACTGTTTGTTCTAGATCCCTTCAATAAATCTGCTTCAGAAAAATTAAACAAAATTCAGTACAAATGTTTGCGCATAATCTTGGGTGCGATGAAATCCACCCCTACTAATGCTCTGCAGGTTGAGTGCGTTGACCCTCCTCTACATATAAGGAGGCAATATTTATGTGACCGCTTTGTCATCAAATTGTTACAGTTATCTTCCCATCCTCTATTGCCTCGATTAAACAAATTATCCCACCTTTACAACCCAGACAGTTCGAAATCCTCGTTCCTATTAAACAGTTTCCTCAAGTACACCAACCTCCCCCATCCCCTTTCCACTTTTCCTTCTAATCCCCTTTTTTCCACCTCATTTAATGCTCTTTTATATAATCCTCTTATTATCACAAATCTCGGTCTTATAAAAGGTTCTTCTGATACTGCTATCCAATTTCAAAGAATCTTTCATCAAAATTGGCCAAATCACCTCGGTATATATACTGATGCCTCTAAACTCTCACCCAACAGATGCGTTGGCGCAGCTTGTTGGATACCAAAATATAAAATAGCACTCCTTTTTAAATGCCCCCCCAGAAACTTCTGTATTTTCAGGTGAAGCCATTGCTTTACTGGAAGCTATTAGGTATGCCCAATCGCACAACATACCTCAGTCTATTATTTTATCTGACTCTTTAAGCTGTCTGTTGGCCATTAAGGAAAATCCTTTTCGTAGCAAATTAAGACTTTCTATCGTTTTTAAGATCAGAGAGGCCCTGTTGTCCTGTCATCAACAGGGTCTACAAGTTTTGCTCGTCTGGATTCCAAGTCATTCCGGTATTATTGGAAACGAGATGGCTGACTCATATGCAAAGACTTCTATTCAATCTGGCTCATCTGAGCATTTTGTCAATTCCGCTAGAGACTTGCTCACTCTTGCGAAGGTTCAAATGGTTAAATCCTGGAGCTTTTTTTGGATTTCATCAAAATCGGTTAAGGGTAAGTATTACTCGGCGTTACAACCTGAAATTCCGAGGCGTCCTTGGTTTTCGTTTCTCAGGCACGCTGATCGTTGGGTCATTTTCACTATCTGTCGATTACGCCTCGGCCATTCCTGTACACCTATCCACCTAGCTAAGATAAGAGTTCGAGATCACTCGCTGTGTGAATGTGGCCTAGACGAAGGCTCCGCAACCCGTATCCTGTTCCTTTGTCCTAAACTTCTTCATCCCATTTATGATGTTCTCCCTCCTAAAGTCCCTCGCCCTATAAATGTTGAATGTTTGTGTTTAGTCCATTTTGTTCTTTTCTATGTAAATATATTAAATGCAATAAAATTAAGTTGTAAATAGTCCAATTGAGTGTGATATTTAAGTATATTATATAGTTTAGAGAACGAACAATTATTTTTACTGTACCTTTTCATTAACCCTTAATGTTTGTGTTGTTCTAGGTTAAGGATTAACAAGGAAATTACTACGACTATGCTAATCTTCAAAATTTAATTGAGTTTGTTTCCTCAACTGTACCAATCAATCTCTTTCGTGTCTTCTCCATCCTACGTGACATTGGCGAAATAATCTGTGCATCTTTGTCGGCACAACTAAAAGCCATTAAACCAAGAATTTAATTGACTTTGATTAGTTTTGACTGTTAAGTTTAAGTTCACGTGAACTTATTTATTTTATTTTTAAAATATGACTACAGTCTATAAAACCATTATTATTTTATATAGTGTGATATTACTATGAGTAGTTAACAATTTAAGTTTTATAACGAATTATAAAATCGTGAATATAACAGGCGTATTAATGATTTATAACCTTGTGCACAAAATAAATATTTTTCTACCATGGAAGACACGGACCTACTAGCACGTTTTGAGAATGTAGAAGATTTAAGTGATCCCAGTTTAATTGATGATTTACAAATGATCTTAGAGCAAATTCAAGCCGAAGATGAAGAGTTCATGCAGGTGTCACTATAACATATTCTTCTGTTTATTTGAATTAATAGAATTTGGGTTATTCGCAAGTAAAGATTTTATTTAGTAAGAGTTTACTTGAAGGTATTATCCTAACATGATATCTCAAAGGAAGGTAATATTTTCTATTCCATTTATTAATTATTATATAATTTAATTATTTTGTACTGTACAGATACTCTTAGATAAAAGAGAAAGCATGGTTATTACTTGGGAACAACCCTGGTATCAAGAGTCAAACTGCCTCACTAGACCTCTTAAAGTAAAGGCTGATGATATGTCTCAAGATTATCGAACAGATACCATATGCTCAGAAGAAAGCGAATTAATAGCTAAAAATTGGAAGGACTTTCGAAAGGTTTGATTTTCTTATATATGCATATATAATATATTACATTTTAAATATTTAATATATAATTTCTATTTAATGGCCATCAGTAGTACATAGTGTTAAATCAAACTGAAGGAGGTACAATGCAACTGACATACCTGTGTAGGACAAAAGTCCCAAAATTAAATAAATTTTTTTATTGTGGTGTATTTTTATCAATTTAGACTTATGGTGTTCCAAATAAACCTGCATGTCTAGCACGATGGAGAAATAAAGATAGATCACGCCACCCTAATACACCAGAAGAATTTGTTAGAAGATTTGTTATGGCTTATCTAGCGAGAGGCTTAAACAGAACAATTTATAAAGTATACAAATTCTTTGTAACCCATTATGGCAATAGATTTAAAGGGCGATATTCTGTATATGAAGAGAAAATTTTTCTTGTTTGTATGTACCACAATCGCCAAAATGTAGTTCCATATTTGTCAGCTGTGCTTGGACGTGAACCAAGGGGAATTTATAAAAAGCTGCTTCAGCTTAATAATGGTATGTAGTATTTTTCAAATTTAATTGATGGAAGCTGTTCAATGCAATTCAACTCATAAGCATCACTATTACAATTGTATAAAACAAAGATTTTTCCTACTCTCCGTCTCTCCTTATGTATGCTTAGATCTTCAAAATTATGCTATAGATTTTGATGCAGTTTATTTTAATAGATAGAGTGAATCAAGAGGCAGGCACTCATAATTTTAGAGGTTTCTAATGTTATGTCATAAATAAACATGTTTTTATGTGCATACATTGCAAATCTTGGCTGAACCCTAAGACATAGTTCAAATTATAATACAGTATTGTACACCTTAAGAAGGTCTATATAGTCTGTGTCACTATAAGTTTTTTTCTTCGAAGTGTTTTTAACCAATACACTATTAATCCAATTAAGTACAATACATTATGCATTTAACTTAGATGGAAGTGGTCTTATACAGCATGTCATTTAAATAAATATTTTCGAAAATATGCACCTATATGAACCATTAACCATTTTAAGTGTACCAAAATATATAATTTTCGAATGCAACTGAAAAAAAATGTGTAAAATTCGGATATTTATTCATATTCTTATATCTATCATAGACTTAAAATACTAATTATTTTTAGGAAAAAAAATTGAGAGGAACAATTTTAAATGGACATTGCCCTTGTGTACAAAATTTGTAAAACTTTTGATGAAATACACTGGAGAGCCACTAGAAAATTTGCAAAACAAAAGATTTGCAACATCAATATGGGTTCAAGTAGGGGAAGCTATGGATAAAGAACATCTATGTTTACAAATGTTTTGGTACAACAGTTTGCATGTCCAATTATTTGTGAGATGTGATGTAAAAATCAACAAACTTAGAAAGAAAATTTTAAAAAAGTAAGCTTGTGAAGTATTTTATCATTTACAATTTTTTTATTTTTAAATTTATGTATGTATTTGTTCTTCTTTTAGGTTGAAACTTTATCCTTACAAAATTTGGACTGACATTAGGTGGAAAGAAATTCTCACACATTTTCCCGATGGCTTCACTCATGGCTTCTTATATAAGACTACTTCAAGTATTTTTACAAAATACAAAGATTATCGTCATACCCCTTTAGAAAAACTAATAGAGTATGGTCTGAAAAGAATTAAAACAATGCCTAGCAAAAGATTAAAAACATTAATAATGAATGAAAAACAAGAACTAGAAATAATTAGTTACAAAAAAAAGTAAGTTGTTTTCAATTACATTAATAAATTTATAAAATAAAATATTTTTTCCTTTATTACATCAATACTCCCTCTGTCACTACAAGCGAAAAGACATAGCTTACTCCAATGTGCAACAGCTTAAAAGCACAACTACTAATAGTCATTAGTCAAGCTAATTGTGACGCTATTACATTGTTTATTCTATGCATGTTATGTGTGAGTTTTATTTTCAATTTTTTAAAACATAAAGTGATATTATAAAAAAACTGAATTAATAATAAAAATATGTTTGACTGTATACTACATATAGTCATCATACATACTTTAAAACAAAATGACTTACCACTGTCTGTTCCTATGTATGTTTAAATCTTTAAAATAATGCAATGGATGTTGAAGTTGTTTTTTTTAATAGATAAATGATTCGATAGCAAGGTTTTGGTATATAAAATATTGATAATATGCTAAAGAAACAAGAAAAAATCTGTAATAAAATTTGAAACAGTATTTCATTGCAGACGCGGGGCGGGTTGTTAATTTATATAAGAAATAATAACTGGAGTAAAATATAAAAATAGATTATCCCACAAATTACATGTACTAACGATGCCTCGAGTAATTTTACAATGGAACTGCCATCAAAAATTGTAGCCCTACTGTTGTATGATTTTGACGTTAATTTTACAAAAAAATAATTACATGATCTTTAAGGACACTAGTAGTCTAATTATAAACGGCAACTTAATTATAGTTCATAAATAAATTATACTTATAGTTTTTTATTTAAGGTAGGTAAGTGATAGAATCTAACATCCGGCTATCCGGCAGCGCTTTTTTTAAGAATTTTAATTTAACGCATTTTTTTTATCTTACGTAAGAATAGGGAATTTGCTTGTGTTTAACTTAAAGAACTCCATATAGGAAAGACTATTATTAGATATATTAAAAATGTAAAAGACTAATTTACGGCAAAAAATGCAGTTTCAAAATGTCAATTTCTATTTTCGCGCGAAAACGGATCTATATTTCGTATGACGTCACTGCCCCTCCGACCGTACTTGTCCTCGCTGGCTTTCATACTTATCAATTTTATCTCAACCTTTGAGATACTTTTTTTGTAAAAATTTAAAACGGACTACCGATACTCCGCGAATAAACTTTGATGACATATGTTTTGTACCAATTTTTTCATCTACTTCAATAAAGTTTTCGAATAAATGGTTTTTGACTGGACCTTCTGACACAAAACTGTGATAAAAATGGTTTCAAGCTAAAAAGAGGAATCTGGAGTCTGCATTGACAAAACGAACATCTATTTTAAGTCGAAAAACGCATTAATTTTCGTTTCAATGTTCAATTTTTTACAACTATAACCTCAAAAAAGTAGTCATAACAGGAGTGACGTCACTGAACGCTATATTAGTGTTTTGAAATACTTCACGTTACTGTAATTCTTTTATATTTTTTTTAACATTTTAATACCAAATTTTTCATAAATATTTGCATGCTCCCTATTATCGATTTTTTTCCAACCCCCTTGTAAGAATACATAAGACGAACTCCCCTCTTAAATCGTCTTATGTAATAAATGAATGGCCCTTTATTAATTATTGTTAATCAATCTCAGCTGACAATAAATAAATTGATAAGCTAAAAACAAATGTTCATAACACATGAACTTAAGAACCAAAGAAAATAAATTTAACAAAAATTTTGAGGGATTTTGAGCTGTGATAAACGATTAAATTAAATTATAAAAATAGTTTTGTAGCTTAGAGTATAAAAATTATAAAATATGTTCTATTTGTAGTTAATACTATAATAGAACTATTAGTAGAAGTAGTATTCGCATGGTACATATAAAAATTTATTGTTTAATTAAGACCCATCAGATCGTTAGTATTATATTCCTTTTTCTTGTTTTGTGTACATCAATGTTGTGTATTCGTGTGTAACATTGGCATTACATTGTTGCCAAAGACAATTTGACATTAAGTGTCATTCATAGAAAATAGGTATTATGATTATGTAGATTATTTGGTAAAAGGGGAATGTCCCATTCATAGACGTCAGTTTATTAATATAAAATATAAATCGCAACAACAAGCAAGCACACTAGCACAGAGTACCTAATTCATACAATAAATCAAGAACAACATTATTATCTACAATTTTATAGATTAAATTTATCGATTTTTGAATAAAACATTTTTATCGTAAATAGTTTAATGACATTATATATCAGTGATACTTGATAGTGGCAAAATTGTAGAATGTGGATAATTTGTCTTTGATTCCTGTTTTTGAGAAAATAATTGTTTTATTTATTTTTATGTACCAGTGTCCACTGTCAAGTTTTTCAGAAGTGCCTTGTGAGCGGTAGTAATCGGTTGAATTAGAATTTAATGCTTACAATTCTCAATTTAGTAAGAACGATATTTTTGTGATTTGTTAGTAATAATTTGACATAGCCTACGGATAAAAAATATATTTGATTTTTGATAATTTTACCAAAATGCCATTCAATATTACCAATAATAATAAATTAGTAGAATTGTTAGACAGCGATGATGAATTTCCATGTAAGTACACTCTCATTCTAAGAATATAAAC
The DNA here is from genome assembly GCF_905220365.1 of Vanessa cardui. Taxonomy (NCBI): domain Eukaryota; kingdom Metazoa; phylum Arthropoda; class Insecta; order Lepidoptera; family Nymphalidae; genus Vanessa; species Vanessa cardui. The sequence goes on along the minus strand of NC_061123.1, from coordinate 4,637,815 downwards.
GTTATAAGTACCTACCTAAAAGATTTAATAGTAAATAAATATTAATATGGATATTAAAACTAAATGACATTTTGGTTGTCTACTCTTTTTGAATAACTTAAAATATATATAATTGAAAATGATTTGATTTATCAAATTATTGTAGTATGTTTAACTTCATAATTACATAAGTATTTTAAATAGTTAATATCTTAATTTCAGTGGAATATACTGAAGCTTCTACAACACCAGCTTATGAAATTGATAGCAGATTTGATATGATACAATTTAAGTGGATAAATAATTTTAAAACTTATGACAACTCCAAACATAGCAGCGTGAAAACTAGTTCAACTTGTACCAGTATTAGTGATAGTGAAATTAAATATCCCATTACAGATAATAATAATTATAATCAGACACCATTAATTCAAAAAGGTGTGTTAAATAAACATGATTTATTCTGTTTAAAATCAATAGAAGGGTACGCAGGTGACTCTACACTTATTTGGCTGGTAAATTTTTTGTTGCACAAAGATTTACAATCTGGTTATATGTTTCTCAAAAGTTGCCTTGTTAGCAGTCATTTGAATAATGAAACTATTAATTGTAAATATGTATCTCCAACTGAAACAAAACATCTGTATAAGATTGTGATAAAAATTTAATTAAGAATATTAATAATTTTTAATTGTTAACTGAAATACCACATACATTTAAGCTAAAACAGATATTTTATTAAATGATGTATTTCATCATCAAATGACATTTCACATTTTATTGATGTTTTATCCATCAACAAAAAAGTTGTCACAATATTTTTTAAAGTAAATAAACAAATCATGAAGATGGGCAAAAGTTCTAAATATTTAAAAACAAAATTTATATATACATATAAAATAAATTTTAATGAGCTGATTGATCTTGTTTTACCGCACATAAGTTGATGTGACATAATGTAAAAAGGTATAGCCTAACTTTATACATGATATTAATGTCTTATAAAATTTTGAAAAAAATGCTATGCTATGCTGAAAAGATTCTTTTGCATTTCTGTTCTCCTCATACAATTTTATTATATAATAGCATGAGATTTGTGTCCAATTTATTCTTTCATTGCTATTTTGAACTAACATACTGTGACATCAATGTTAAAATAATATTGAATATTTTACTTTACTCCTACATATGTTATAATAAAATAGATATTTTAAAATCTGATAGAATCAACTTTTCATTTTTATCGATTATAGTTCCTGGTTTAGGTACATTATATGATACCTATGTATAGGTATAATATTATGGTACCACATACAACATTAACATTCAATGGGAACATTGAGTTCAGGTAAATTCTTGGTATAATTTTATAAAGTTGTGTTGTATCACACATTCTATCATACTTATAAGTGTGATAGAAAACATTCAATGCAACAGCAACACCATGAATTGAATAGTAATCATGTTATACAATATATTTAGGAGATTCCTTTAACTATGCAACTGGCTGGAAAGAATTAAATAAAAAAAAAAACAAAAGCGCGCGAAACTTTATCAAGCCGTCATTAAGTATTCTTTCTTTTTGGGCGCGAACAGTAAGGTCAATATTGGCGCGACTTGTAATTTGTTATAAGTGTTATTTGTGTTTTATTTGGATTTGTAAGCTCAACTGAGTAAGTAATTTACTTCAATATGTATGATTTGGAGATTTATTTATGTTAAGATATTTTCGAAGTTAAAACTATTTTGGTTTATTTGTAAATGATTGAAGTTGTTTATATCCTGATTAAAGTTATTTATGTTCTTGTCTTTTTTTAATCTATTTCACTTCTGTATGCTAAATATATTATAAATTTAAAAAATTATACATATACAAGTAAGTAAGTAAGTCGTAGAACCAATAACCGTTGGGGAAAACGTGTTCTATAGTGGAGATCGCGTCTCGGCAAACGTAGTGTAGGACGTCCTCAGGGACGGTGGACTAACGATTTACGCAAGACGGCAGGCAGGAGCTGGATGCGAGTAGCCGAAGAAAGACCACAGTGGCGTGCATTATGAGAGGCTTATGACCAGCACAAACATGGGCTGCTGCTGATGATGATGATGATAAACATTTTTAAAAAGACCATAGATAATTCTGTAACAATTACTACAACAGTAATCAATCTCAAAAGAATTTGATATTTAATATTTGTAAACAGTCAGTCACACCAAACTCATGTTGCTTGCCCGCATAGCCCTGACTACTTACTCACTTCACTACTACTACATAGTATAAATCGAAGCAGTTTTGTTCTGTTCCTATATCCCGACCTATGTATGCTTAAATCTTTAATACTACGCAACGGATTTTGATGCGGTTTTTTGTAATAGAGTGTTTCGAGAGGAAGGTTTTGTATATAAGACGTGAATAACATAGTTAAATATCTAATGTGATGTCGTAAATAAACAAATACTGTACTGTATATTGTCAGTATTGCACCCGTGCAAAGCCGGGGCGGGACGCTAGTGTATAATAAGTTTTACACATTGAATTTATAGTTTACATTGATTTTACGTTTTATTTATGTTAACACATAATAATAAAAACATCTGGATACCTTGGGCGATATTTGATTTTATAGTAGAATATTTTACTACTAAAAAAAATTTTTTATCCAAATGTTGAGAAAGAGTGAATAGGGAGTTTACTCTTTACAGTAGAATTTACATTCCGAACCTGTAGTGGTTTCACGTTTAAAATGTCGATTTAAAAGTGCTCGTAAAGGCTACATTAATAAAATAAAAATTGGTTTTGCTTATCCAGTCATCACTGATAAATTAAAATCTCTAGAAAAAGCTGTCATGTCATATCAAAAAAGTCATGTATTGCTTATGTGTATAAGCAATACATGACATTTTTCTAAACAAGGTTAAAGATGTAACGTAACAAATTACTGCTAAAAACTTAGTTCAATACATTTTTATTCAGATTCAGATGGTAATTCAATATTAACGGTAGGTAGCAGCTAATTTATGAATTTAACCCTAGATTAAACAATATCTCCTTTTATAATCGTAGATTAGTGCTACAGACCGCGAACACTATCGTATGGATATCGTCATGCCTCAATCCTGTTATTAGCATCTATACTAATAACGATATATCTGTAGCAATGATATGTATCTATTTTGTATTATAAATATATAAATAAATGAAAATCTTTGTGAGCAATACCTAATATTGATATTATCGAGGCCTAAACCGGCCTATCGATAGCCAGTGTTATTTTATGATAGTGTTGATTTTTTGAATAAATGTTGTATATATTATAATTATTTAGATAAATCTCAATACCAAATTAAAAAATAAAGTACATCATTATTTCTTTTACTTTTTATGGATACAAATTTATTTAAACTTATATAGATATAGTTTTGTCGTTACTTGGTCTACAAAATACTTATCTTTAGAAATGATCATTAATGAAATCAGTAGGTAACTATAGTACAAAACCATTGAAACTATCGATAGTATAGATAATATTGCTTACACCTTAAATATCCATAAATAATGGATTGTCGTCCAATAGTGGACTAACGATATGAACAGATAATCTAGATAATGTCGCGCTATAAAAGAGCTAACAACTACGAATGAGCCAACGCATTAAGTAAAAATAAAAAAGCTGTAATTATGCATTACATACAGTACATTCGATAATTATGTGTGTGTATTTAGTTAGCCATTATTTTTTTCGACGAGTTCTCCGCTTTGACAGTCTATAACTATATACGTCACCGTAAGATTGCAAAATTCGTTAGATTACAATCTGACGAGACATATTGTAATCTATCGAAATATTGTGAACCGTGAAATATGATTGCAATTTAATGTATTTTTTCGCTATATTGTATGTCAGACTGTAATCTATCGTATGTTTTGTAATCTTACGGTGACATATGTTTGAAGCATCTAGTAGTGTTGGGCCTAATAGTCATTAGTCGCAACTGAAATCGTTCTTTTTAGGGAGCCGAACATAGTCGATGAGACGAACTAGTTCGCTCATTTTGTTTTTTAGCTCCCAGCTGCTTACCTAACTCTAATTAAATTATAATTCAAAAAAATAATGAATATTTAACAATTGTTTGGTTGGCGTCGCCTTTCCTCGAGCTAAACAAACTATCGGGCAAAAAATCGGAGATATAGTTCGCGTACTTTATCGTACTTTCTAACTAGTTCATTCGCGAACTACACAACACTATCTAGTCATATATAATCAAATTACAAATTATTATATTAAGATTTTTGCCGGTTTTCAAAGATGTAATGTTTATTATTTTATATCATATCTTGCATCAGTGAATATCAATGTATTATCAGGGTAATCAAAATAGTAGTGTTATGCAGAATGGCATATAGTAAAGGATTAGTTTAGTTTGTTTTTACTTCAAAGTTATATAAAATCTAAATTATTGACAACCCGAAGCCCTAGCCTGTATTGTGTGCTTATTTGTAAGTCAATAAAATTGTAAGTAATTTGTTATACTTAGTTTGACATTATAATCTCGATAAAGTGATTAGGTAATATGGTTTAATGTTATGGTTTATGTTGTAAATATTTTTATCATGACCTTAACTAACAGATAGTACTATCAATTGATCGTTTAGAATAGTTACAGTATTTAATTGGGCCAAGCAACTACTAAGCTATTATTTGATAAAACGAATAATATTAGCAATACTCCTTACATACAAAAGTTAATTCGTTATAGTTAAAAATGAAACAAATTTCTTCTCAAGTGGATATGAACAGAGTAAGTAAGACTCTTAACAATGTTCAATCAAATGTCCTAACTTGGGGCAATCCATTTATTGACAATGGACAAGAAGTAGTTATTTGTATAACAGGAAATCCAGGAGTGACTGAATTTTACATAGATTTTGGTTCAGAATTGTACAGAAATTTACGTCTGCCTGTATGTGTATTAGGTAAGTACTTCTATTATTACTTAGGTGTTATAGTAAAAATGTGAATATAATGTGTAATACAAATATATTGCAGGAATATACTTTAATTTCATTTTTTCAGGTCATGCAGGTCATGAAGGCAATTATCATAACGAATCAAGTGTATCAAAAAATGATCTGGATTTATTTAGCTTGCAAGGTCAACTTCAACACAAGTTAGATTTTATAGAAAATCACTTAAGTCAAACCACTAAGATACATCTTGTTGGACATTCTATTGGTGCCTGGATGATTATTGAATTATTGCAGAAAAATGAGAAATTAATGGAAAGAGTTTTATCTGTAAATTTATTGTTTCCTACATTGCAAAGAATGGCTGAATCGAGAAATGGTATATTTGTCAATAATGTTTTCAGAAAATTTGATTGGTTTATTTTGTTTTTATGTAAATTGTTGTATGTACTTCCAACTTTTGTTTTCCGTTTTATTGTTTATATATATTTAATGGTTACCTCATTGCCATCTCGATATTCTGAATTAATCATGGAATTAGTTGATCATAATGTGATTGAAAAGGTTTTTCTAATGGCTTTTGATGAAATGGATGTAGTTACCAAACTGAATAGAGATGGCTTGAACAAAGTGAAACATATGACCAATGTAATTTATGCACATCAAGATAACTGGGCACCATTAGAATATATGGAGGATATAAAAAAATACCAACCCGACATCCAAATGATGGAGACACATGACATAGATCATGCCTTTGTGCTAAAGTCATCTGAGTGTGTTGCTAATATGGTAGCAAATTTTATTAAATCGAAAAGCATTAAAAAAAGTTAAAATATGTGCACCTTAATTTATTAAAATCATTAGGTATATTACATTGTTGTTAAATTGTTTTAATCAATATTTATAGAAAATCATGACAAAATCACCTTCTGTCACCAACTCATAGAATATGATTGATTTGGATTTTACAAATAGTTTTTTAATATGTAACTTATTAGTAGAGTATTTTATTTAGTTTACAAATTTACAATTGAATAACAAATATATTGAGGATTATTAAATGTTAATTAGACAAGTATGGTATGCATTAGAAGACATAATACAGACTCAGTGATTTTAAATTGCCATTTATGTAACTGTAATTAATCTCATGATCACTCAGATACTAAATGATTAACATACACAGATATTATATATATAAAGTTATGTAAAGTTTTATGTATTGAATAAGCTTGACCTTTGATAATTGTCTCTATAAGTCGCTTTTTTCCAAATAATTATTATTGTTGGTTATTGAAACATCCATACATATGCAGAAAAAAGAGAAATTTCTTATAAAAGAATCTTTTAAAATACAACAACACCAATTATAATTTGATACTGAGGAGGTTAGTACACTAATATTTGATTTTTTTATCTTTTGAAAACTTCCATTCAAAAGTAGTTACAATGTATGTTCTTTATAATTTGAGATAGATGTAAAATAAATTGTATATATAGGGACTTCATTCCAGATTGCATTATTGTTCTGCTGATTTTGTTTTAAACAATAGATTGATTTAAAGGGAGTAAAAATATATAAAAAAATGTATTGCTCTGATGTCTGGAGGTAACCTTAGCGAGATAATTAAATATTGCTATCATATCTATAATCACTTTTTATGACTGTGCTTTAAGATAATACCAAGTTTTTCAGCTTTCCCAAAATACTTTAAAAATTGTTTAACACAAAATCAGCCCAACAAAGGCATTCATTTTAATACAAGAAACAACAGTTTTTAAAATATTATTTGTCTGTTAAACTAATAAGAATAACATGACAAGTTAATTAACCTAACTAGTGACATAAATAAAGTATCTTTATTCAGTGAAATGTTAATGCATTCCTGTTTTATTAACTATAATATCTGGCAGTAGATATAAGTGTCTGACTGTCTCAACTTCACCTCTATCTTTAACTTAAGGGAAATTTTGTTCTTTTAAGTAACGGCCACTTAATTAACATATCAGCCTAGATATATTTTTTCTATGCCGAATGTTTAAAAATACAGTTAGCTGTAAGAAATGATTTTATTAGTATATTAAATATTATATCAAATAACAAATTAAATTAATTTAAAACTTCAGCATTTATGATAAAATAGTAATATATTTGCTGAAATTATAATTTTTCCTAGCCTCAGTTTGACATAGCTGGTATAACAACTATTAACGCTTATTTGCTTGTATCTCTTATAAAGAAATGATTTTATTCAATAAATGGTTTGTAAATAAAAGATGTTTGGTATGATATGTACTACAGATATAATATATTTCTGATTATCTAAACAAAATAAATATAAACAATAGATATTGATTTTAAATTACCGATGTATAAAAACTTATAAATATATGAGAAGAATCTGTTCTAAGCATTCCACGGTTTTTAGTATAATTTTAAATAGAATAAAAATGCTGATTAGAAGATAGTATGAGAGAACTACTGTTGCTGTTGTTATCTTTATTTATTGTCTGTTTAAGATAAAAATAAAACTTAAATTTAAATTAACTTTCGCACAGCTCCGTTAAAGCAAGTTGAAAATTTAGTGTCAGATTCTTCCTTATTAATTCTAAGAAACTTATCACTTACTTTTTCTTTAACTTCCTGAAAAATGATTTAATGCGTGAGGTAACAGAACTTGCTTCCTTTATTGAAATGGCGACGTTATTTCAAAGATCGGTAGATAAACATAAATAGACAAGGAAGCCCAATTATGAGTCGGTAGGATAGCTTTGACTAGGTTATTCTGTTAGGTAATAACCTTGATTTTGCCATTTCATGATTTTAAAGAATATCTGGAATGTTAAATTCGAAAATTCTATTATTCTTACTTCCAAGCACCATATTTTGGTATTGTTTTTACAAGTAGCAAACCTGGGTACATGGTCGTTAATCATGTTCCTGTAGTTCATTTCAAACCAATTTGTACATGAACACAATATTTAAGCTAGAATTAAAATTTAATTTAGTTTACTTATCGCAAATTAATATTTTTATTATATAAATGTTATTTCGTCTAGTCTTGTAATGTACAAATTGATTTGCAATTGACCATAAATGGATTCAATATTACAAACCTGGGGGTGCTATTTAATTTAACATTGAATGTAACTAACAGTATTTTAATGGGTTGTTGAGAAAATATAATTTACTTAATAATCAATGCATAATATAATATTACCATTATTAGTCACATTCATTTAAATTGTACTGTCGATTTTAAAGTGAGATTACTAATTTTATGTGTACAAATAATCTATGAACCAATGATTCAATCTAGCGGTATAATTCATTGTAACACATTGAAAATTTATAGGTTCTCGCCAGTGGGTTCAGTAACAAGTGCGTTAATTTTTACATATATTCCATTTATTATTAAAATACTTAAAAATGTAACTATACACTAAACATAAAGGACCACACACACATGACGGAACCAATAAATATTTACTATCGATATTTTATAATATATTATTATGTTCAGAAGGATAAGACATTTCATAGTTACATATTATCAAAGTTATTAATTTTCTGCTCGTTTGGGATGATTATAATAAAAACGATTTTTTAAACAATTCGTCGTTTTAGTAAAATTACAATGATAATAAATGGTATTTGTATATGTATATACTATCGTCAATATTAAATAACACTTCAATGTAAATTAGTGTAAAGTATATGAATTTACTTAATTACAATTACATAATTTAACTTTTACGCGAATTAATTGTCCTGGACTAACATCATTGAGGGAGTAATGTATAAACATAGGAACTAGTAAGATATCGTTTGCACATAATACATATAATCGTTTTAAGTATATATCGATACTAAGTTAATCTATATAATTTTGTATGATAATAATTAAAATGCAACCATCGATACACATTCAGCACTCATATATTTTGCGCACAACCTCTCATATTTAAAGATAATTACAATATCATAAAACCATAGATATAATCATACCATAACATACCAAAACACTATGTAATAATAGAATATGATACAATTACAATTTTGAAATCTTAAACCTAGCGGGATATAAAAATTCGCACTAATAATACTCGTACATCGAAAAGACAACACGCATACGTCACACTAGAGAGACTCCTCAGCACGTGGTCTCGAGCAGCGGGTCCGGCGCCTCGGCCTCCGTCGCCGAGCAGATGAGGCGCTGCGACGTCGACTTGTACAGGCGGCGCGGCCGGCCCTCGTCGTGCGAGTGCGCGCGCAGCGGCGGCCGCGGCGACAGGCGCGCCGGCGACGGCCGCGGCGAGCACGTGCACGCGCCCAGCGCGCCCGCGCCCCCCGCGCCCGCCGCGCGCCAGCACTCGCAGCCCGAGGTGCCGCACGAGTCGCAGATCACGCCGGCCGCGCGTTCGAGTTTTCCCCGCCGCGGCCTCGTCTCCGACCCGGCGCTCACTTCGTCGCGCGAGGCGGCCCTTCTCGTCGGTTTCCGCACCCAGGGGTCGAGCGCGTGCGGCGCGTCGAGGGAGGCGCGCGCCGCGTTTCGGCCGGCGCGACCGAGGTCCATGTCGCTCATCTTGCGCCACGGATCGGCCTCGGGCCGCCCGCGGGGCTCGTCGACGAGAGCATGTAGCGACGCATCGGGCGAGGAGCGTTCGCTGCGAACTGCACGCGGCAGTAATGCGTGAGGAGCGAGGGGGGAGGGGGCCGCCGTCGTCGCTGCGGGCGGGCGGCGCGGCGACGGTGCCGGTGAGGGCGCAGCAGAGGGGGCCGCGGAGGGCGCCGGAGAGGGCCGCGGCCGCTCCGAGTGCGAGCGCGCCCGGGCGGCGGGCGATCGTGCAGCGGGCGTTACGTCGCTGAGCGACCGAAGGTGGATGCGGCGACGAACGCCAGCCGGAGAGTCGGCGTCGGTCACGTTGATGCTAATGTTGTGTGCGACGGCACGAGGACTCCGCGCTTCGTCGTTGTCGGCACTCCTGTCGAGGTTGCGCGGGCTCGCGGAACCATCCAGACTTGTAACATTCTTTTCGGGGCCGGCCCGACTGGGCCCGGCCCCCGCTAGCTAGAGGAGTCTCTCTGTCGCCGAACTCGAAGTTCCGGAACTCAGTGTGGATGCAGGGTTTTGATCTTCTCCTAGAAACGGAAGTGAGATTAATGTTATTCTATAATATTATATATAGAGAAAATATTTGTATCAGACAGACAGGCAAAACTAAAACCTACTTGATTGAAAAAATACATGATCGTGAAAGTCAAGGCTTTATACTCAAAAGTTTTAAAATTTTATTTTGACCCATACAAAATACGAATAGGGTTTTTTTTTACATAAACATGAAACTCATTGACGCTTGCCTGAAAATTACCCTTCACTAATAATCTTATCTACTGAGCCACATGGAGTAAATGTTACAAAACAAATATATTTAGAAAGTTTAATAGAAAACATAGTATTCTTTAGCGCAAAAATCGATAAGCTACGAATAACAATTATCGTGGTACGATATGTGACCTTGTCAACAAATGGTCTTAATGCATTTTTCTGAATTTTGCAAATGAGGTGCACACTAACGCAGAGTTAATGCAGACTAACTGGTTATTTCCATACTCTTGAGTTTCGGATTCCTGGTTAAAAGGACACCTAACAAGGATTGCTTTAAGGTTTGTATGGTGGAGCATGTTTTTAAAAGTTAGCAGTGTATTAAATAAATCGTGTAATAAAAATACGTCAGATGTGTGGAGTATATGGAGCACTGTATCAGCGGTAGTGATTGACGATGTCCTGACCAATTTAAGCCGCGGCGGCCAATCAAGTGAGACCGGCCAACTACGCGGGACATATTATACTGACCAAGTGTACGTGCAAAGACAAGTGCGCTCTGTATCCCCACACTCATAATCTGGTGGGACCGCATTCCGACACGAAAGGAAAGAGTTCAGGCGCGAGGAGTGCGATAGTGTACAATCCAAATAAACTACAAAATTTAAGACTGCTTGATGTTGTTGAATATTTTTCTATAAAACAACCCAATAACTTTTCACTACCCGGCATGGTGTTTGAAACCTCCGAGCTTATATCTAGCCACTAGATCCAAGAGATTGATAGCGAATTGTTGATATTCGACTGAAGTATATTCATTCGGAATATAATAATAATAATCTGCGTCCAGAGTCTTTGTCAAACTACGTTAGAAATTTTAATATGTAAAATTGAAATACATTTTTATAGCATTTCTAACTTGAATTTTTTTTTTAATTATTTTTTTTATTTTTAATTAATTATAAATTAATTATAGACTATAATTAAGTCACTCTTTTTTAAATTGGTGTTATAGGGGTACGGTACAGGTAATATTATCATTCTTCTGTCAAATTTAGGACAGTTGACAGTTAACGAATGTTTGATGTCGAAAGGAAACAGATGAACAATAATTTTCCTAATGCCTTTATTTTCACCAAAAATTTCTAATTATGTTATTTGACTTATAGATAAAGTTTAAATTAACGTATATCGTTACAGTAATTTAATTATTTCGAAATAAAATTGACATAAGAATTCTCAACTAAATTTAGAGAATTGATGCATATGAAACGACCACGCCGAGGTAAAAATCCTATATTTGATTTATTAGATAAAATAAGAATCAAAGTTCATGTTCGCTAGTAGCAGTATTTTATTCATCATCCTTACATGGCATTGTTACAAGGCAAATGGAATACAGCTAAAAGTTTAAATAGTATATGAAATTCGATATAGACTCGTACTGTTATATAACAAAAATGCCATAAATTTTGAAACTGTAAAACTAACAAAAGCAGTTAAATAAAATTTACTGTTACGGATCTCTCTATATAGTCTGATCACATTGAAAATGCAAATGATTATAACGAATATGGCAACATGACAACATTTTGTCGTTATCACGGACAAAGTTAAGTAATTTAAAGCTTTTTTTTAAATTCCTTTATTTATTTTATAATTTATAGTAAAAATCTACCACTTACAAATAACATAAGTACATGACTTAGAGATAGCGGTTAAGTCATCACAATGTAAAAAATAAAAGAGAATTATATATAGTAATTACACAACGATTTTGGTTTATATTGTATTATAAATTAACATACAAAAGATAAATTGGTATATATATATATATATATTTCATTTTAAAAATTCACATTGCTCAAAAAATTATGATTCACGGGAAAGGCACATTAAGGCGCACAAAGCTTTCTGCCTACGCGAAATGTTGTGCACAAAATGCAATGCAATTGAAACACATTAAACCTAATTATTAATAAAATTAATCGTCTACGATTATTATTTAAATTATTTTTCAAACTCAACCTCAAAATTCATCAATATCAAGAAGCTATTTAAGAAAAAAGCCAATAAAAAGTATTAATTGATTATTGCGATTTCCAATTAGTTCTGGTCTTAGTTTTAGTAGTATTTTTTAGATTATTTCATAAAAAAAATACAAAGCCTTATTACTGTTATTACGAAGAAAATTACATCTTAATCATAAAATATTAAAGAACATTTTAAATCAGCAAGTCAGAGCTATTAATGGTATCCATTAAACAGTTTGTTACAACATATATTAAATTTGGAAAGCTTTAAACGACGTTCGATTATTCTCGAAATTTGTAGTGACGGTAGAAAATTTTCAGAAAAACCAGAATAACTTATAATAAATATAAAAACTTATAATTTATTATCGAATGAAAAATAAAAAAAGAACCCTAACCGAATTTTTTCTTATGAAAATTTATCATTCGTTGAAACACAGGCTGAAATATATATTATAACGAATGGAGCCAGAACGATAATATTGAAGTATCTGGTATTTATTTGTGCATGAGTGCCTTTCGACGTTAATCGTTCCTACTTGTTTGAACACAAGTAAAATAATTTGAGTGAATATATATAAACACACATTATTTAAACGCTTATGTTTAGTCAAGTAAATAGTCTCTTATTATACATTGACTCTGAAATGGTATTAATAGTGTTTATATATTTTAACTTAATTCAAGCATAATAGGAAGTAGTTTGTAGGTTGTAGTTTGTTGTGAGGGTTGTTAACTTCAAATACAAATGAAATAATTCAACTATTATGATTTGATGAAATAATCTAACAATTTTTATTCTTCATTTTTAAATATTGCAATAGTATTTCAACTTGGTTTAATATATTATAGCCTAAACATGGCTATGCTCCTATTAGTTGAATTATTTGATCTTTTTCATTACCTTATGTTGCAGTTCGGTGAGAATTTAATGGTAAATAAAGATGGTGGCTTCCTGAAGAATCGCAAGCAGTTGCAAAAACCAAAATTAAATACATACATAAAAATAAACTTAGTAATACATATCGATTTAGAGATGAAGAAGAGAACAAAAGGCATTCGTTAATTTTATCTTTTGTTTCTATACAATTTACGGGAAAAGAAATGTATTTTCATTACTAAGTACAGTTATATACTGAAACTATACCATGTTTTTTATTTTTATTTGACGGAGCTCGATATTTCGACATAATCTACGAATGTCTTTTTCAAAAGATAGAAAATGTCGACTAATATTTTGTATGTAACTTTAAATAGTTTAAATCTAGTAGTACCACTGTATCTAAATGAATCATAGTGTAGATTCCAATAATCAATCGTTGACCACGTGAAACACGAATATCAATTTCATATTATTGGCTATTTTACACTGTCTTAAACGACTAGTGACATTTTGACGTGGCTTTTGACCTAACACATGGCTTGATGGAAACATACATATGAAACAAATATTTCTACGCTTACTTTTGCCACGATACATATGTATGATTATATATTTACAATAAGAATAGCTATTTATTACCTTGAGTCGTCTGGCCCGTGGCCGGCAGTCTTTGTCAGTTGAGCAATTCGACTGAGACGAAACGTTTCAGCCTTTCTAAGTATTGGTTAAAGAGCTCCACGTCATTATGTCCAGCGCCCTGAAAAAATACATTCGTAATAAAAAAACAAAAGTTCTAGAGACTTCTACGAATATTATATAACAATAAGGCAATTTCTAAAGAATATATTTAATGCATAGCTGCACTCACGCATACGAATTACACTTTAAACGAATACGGGTGAACGGATATTAATATCGAAACAATGTCAAATGACTCAGAATTGACTTGATTAAGTATTTTAGTTCAGTGACGATGTATGTTTGGGGGCGATTAAAGTGTATTTAATCAGATTTGCGTAGATTGTATGCATGATTTTGAATTGATATAAAAAAAATCTGATTTTATGAGATTCTTGATGAGCTTTACATATATTTTACAATCTACAATATTAGGTTGTATAACATAAATAATCTGTCTTAATAACAAAAAGTATCAACTGGAATATAATCGTAGTCATATTTTATTAGGTAACATTATTCAGTTTCACGTAAATCTCCTAATATAAAATCATTGATGTGTAGCTTTTCTATTGTTTGAGTTTATCACTTCAAGACATAAACATTGTACTAGGATAAAATTGCATATTTTTTAGATATAGCTTTATACTTTTGTTTGTTGAAAATGGTTCAGGCGCTTTAGAAAGGCCTACAAAAAATATAACAGATGTAAAAAAGGGATTAGGAAAAGAGATTTTTAAGTCTCTAAAATATTATACAGAATGTCATATTCTGCATATATCGCATAAAGAAAATTATCCTAAACATTTATATGTTCATAAAAAGAAGCAACGACTGCTGAAGTTAACTTTAATATTCACAAAATATTAATCCTTATTAAGCTATTCAATATATTCATTTGAAACTTTTACCTTATATAATTTACTTTAATTTATACTTTTACCTTTAGCATGTCGTAAATAAAAATAGTACAAGTTATTTAAATAAAAGCCCGAAAAATATCTTTGCGTATTTTAAGGCGCAATGAACAGTACAGGCAAAGAGATCGGTTTGCAGATAAGTTAAATAAAATCTCTATGAATTATTTATTAAGCTGGGACAAGCATCTAAATATGTAAGAATTAAAACTACGTAATTCTAATTGTATCATATCTTTTAAAAAGGAGAAAGTCTATGTAAATGTATGCATGAGTGTATTGTGGACGTCTAAACGTTTAATTTAATTCTCTCATTTCGAACGTACGTTACGTAATTTAAACAAATAAGGATTATTAGTAATCTATTATTTCTGAGCTTTAATAGCTCCTCCTCGAAAAACGGTTACTTCCAAAGAAGGAGTATTGCAATATGGTTCGCTTATTTCTACAATTTGCACATACCTTCTCTCGTCAAGAGATAATTGTTTACGTGTCTGGCATCAACCAATGGATGCCAAAACTTTGTCTCAAAGGACATTTTTGTAACTGGATCTCAGCAAACTTATCTAGTGGGTTAAACATACCTAGTTTCCAATTCGGTCATTTCGACATTTTTAAGCAATACATACATAACTGCAGACGATAATCGTATAATCTCCAAACTAAAGGCAACGACGTATACAGATTTATGGTAAGCACTGCCTATAGAAGCCGTACTAAGTTCATCGACTTCTGAGAAACGAACTAAGCTCCGGGAAGTTCGAAAAGCAAAAGTGAACACTAAACACCCGATAATAAAGACTAAAAATAAAAGATATAGATTAGCCTATTGGAATATAGTTGAGTTAAAGCCTTAAGATTTATAATTAAGAATAGGAACAGAATTAATCATTTGCGAAAAACCTCAAACATACTTAAAAATTAAAGAGAATGTGACTTTGACTATGAAGAAACATTCCACATGTTACATTACAGACATTTTAGAACAGATTTTGTTTAATTTTGCCTCAATCATTGTGAACAAAATACATGATTATTTTCTTTTAACGCTCGATATTGATCGCGAAGCGAGCAAAACAGTCGGCGAAGTTTTAAAATTAAGATTTTTACATTTCTCACAGTATATATTTAAAATTAAAATTTTTAATCTCTCTCTCTGGCTAGATTTTCCCCCAAGAGATCAAGGGTCTCAATTAAAAAACAATAACATTTTAATGTTTCGAAAATCATAATCTATAATTTGGTCTTGAAGTCTTACTGATTATATCATTGCTTGGCTGAAAATTATAGCTTTTTAGTCGTAAATTAAAAAAGTATAATATATCTTCGACCATATATTGTTTACTTTTTCTATTTAGCAACCAAATAAGAATGCGTATTATAACACTTACCTCTACCCATAATGGCTCTACGGCGCGTGGGCATCGTTCATATATGGCGAGTCCATGAGAGAAGTCTATCACCTCATCTTCAGTTCCATGAATAACAAGAACTGGGGAGGTCACTTTGGGGATTTTATCAATACTGTAAAGAAAAATAACGCACATAACTACTACAGAAATACTCTCCATGAACATATGAACATTAAAAATTAAGTACTAAATTAATAATAGGCCAAAATTTAAGAAAATCATGTTATGAGTCCAGTCGCCAAAGTGAAATCACTAAAATAAGCAACACGAGTAATGTTACTATCACATTTATTATACATATATTTATTTAGTAGTCTTTTTTATACTTATTATATAAACCATTAATGTTGGGTAATATGAGAAACTAGTTGTAAGTTAATTAAAATTACATACAAATAAATAAAAGCAAATGTATAATTCATTAATTATGAAGAATTTACTGATAAGAATTATTATTAACCTTGAAGTGATAAGAGGTTAACCAAAGTCAGACTTCATAATTGTTTTGTCTGCATTATTTTGATCGAGAAATTAAAAACATAGTTTTTATCAAAGTAAACAAAATTTCAAGAGCAAGGCAAGTCTTGTCAACCGATATATAACTACTTCATTTACATTTACATTTCTTAGCAATTAAATTTTCCATCAATTCTAGGATTATATAGTATACAAAGTATCGAATACTAAAGAAAACTTAACATTGGAAGAAAGCAAAGGACACATTAATTATTACATTGTTAAAATATTCGACTTTATGTAAAGTAACGTTTGAACTATGACATGCACTTTTCTATATAAAATTGTGACCTGGTACTACAAGGTCCCAATACCCTTTTCAACCAATGGAAACAACCATTTGACAAATTGCTTAGATAATAATATATTTATTTGTGCTGTCCACAACCAACAATATAACACAAAATAATATAATATAAAAATATTTTTTTTCTGATTATCAAGAGGCAGGGTTATTGATATTGGCACTTTTAGCATCAAGCAACAATTATAATGAATAGTTTATAGAATGCAGACAATTGAAGAATACAACAATGATAAACCATATACAATACAAGTATATTGTATGCCTTGTTAGAAAACCAAGATCATTACCAACAACAATACATAATAATCATGTAGTTTTTAGCCAAGTACCTTCAAAGGTTAAAAAACATAAAAAACAAAAAATGTAATATTTGATCACAGTGAATTTTTTCATCAATAATATAGTTTGTAAATGACATTTTGCTATCATTAAATAATGCAAAAATATATTATACTTACAAATTTAATTTATTTGAATAATTATATATCTGATGACTGATATTGAATACTTAACTTAATCTATATTAAGTTTTAGAAAAAAAAAAAGATTTCTACAATGATAATTATGTTTAACTTCCATAAATACTAATATTTATTTTATGCCTGTGTTTTGACACATACAACACATACAAGTATTAAATAAATAAATATAATGCATCACATATAAGACCTTATGAATGTGACTCATAACACTTTTATAGTAAAGTGTGCATTGTTATTTTAACTTACCTTGGAAATGCATCAAAAAACCAAGTCCTCTTAGTATTAGGAAAGGCTACACGCATGCCAGACATCAGAGGTGAGTGGAGGACAACTGCCCCAACTTCATAACGGGCTGCAAGGTCTACTGTAGGCACTGTACCAATACTCTGCCCGTACAGTATTATATTCTCTGGGCTGATGCCATATCGAGTCCGTAACGCCTGCCACGCAGCATCAATATCAGCATACAAATTCTTTTCGGAGGGCTTTCCACCACTCACACCATAACCAGAATAGTCATAACTGAATATGTTACAATTTATTCTAGTACCTAAACCTAAATAAAAGCTACTCATCTGTCCCAGATCTACAGCGTTTCCATGCGAGAACAATATTGTGAAGCGAGCATTAGGGCTACATCGAACAAAGAGGCAAGCTATTCTATTGCCTCTTGAAGTTCTCGAATAAAAGCCTTCGATATTTTCTTTTTCACGTTCTGAATATTGCCATTCCGCACGCTCAGTAAGAGTTAACGAGAATTTGGATCCAGTCTCATCGGGTGTGAATGCATACGTGGGTTCAGGAGGCAGGAATGCTAACTTAGCCGCGATTTTCCCTGGGCATGGCGGACAACAAAACAGGCAACAGAGTTCACTGAAACTTAACCCGTTCATAGTGAAATTTTATTTTAATTCATCGAAATAAACATTCAAACATTATTCTTTACAAATCACAACTCACGAATTACAGGTCATTGCGAAAATAAAAGAAATTTCACTGATTTTGACAGTTAGACAACATTTCAGCCATTTTTTATGATATTTAATTTTTATTTAGGGCCTTGGAGAGAGTCCTTCAAGCCTGGTTTCGTTTTGAAATCGGTAATTAACTGATATAAATACTTAAAATATTTCAATCACACTTAAATATATACTATAATACATTTAGTTTATGTCTAATATGTCCATAATATTATAATAAGCTTCTAGTATATAGTTATTAGTTACATATATTTTTAGGTATACTGTCTCACTCTCTAACTCTTTTTCTTTTATCATTTTTATTTTGTAAATGATATAAGGGAAGTTTTATTTTTAATAATTTTACTTCTAATATTGAAGTTTAAGAATGTAAGATTAGCGTGTTTTTTTTTTGTGTGTCGGTCAGTTTTAAAAGAACGATCAAGTATCAACTGGCAACTTATGATTGACAATATGTATGTCACTGTCAAACAATTTGCCATTTCCACTTCTCTTTGTTGACAAATATTGTGTATTATTTATTTAGTAAGTATGTTTATTATAAACTCATAAAAAAATTGTTAATATTTCATTACTCTTACTTAGTAATAATTAAGAAAACAAATTAATTATGTACCAGTAAAACGTTCTTATGTAACGATAACGGTAAACTTATTAAAAATAAAATAATTATACTTTTTTTCTTTGTTTTGCCTATGAAATAATGTACTAATCTAACGTATCTCTGAACTTATCTTTCTACTTAAAATAATTTTCTTTAATTTAAATATCGTATTATGGTCTTATTCATAAGTCACCCTTGAGAAATGAGTGAGTGACATAGATTTACCATATGGGGCTACTTGCAGGACTATTAATGGACATATTACTCATACGAGATCTCTCACAGTAATTTTACGTATTGAGCACTGTGACCTTTAATATCACATCACAAAATGTGTGATGTACTACAATCTGTAAAGGAACAATTAGTGGATATTGAAAATGAATGTATATCTCCATGTATAAAGCCCGATGATGTGTATAATGCAGCTGAGCCTTCTTTAGAAAATATGCCTTTGGAGGTAATATTGAAAAAATATATTTATACAAACTTTTTTGTAAAAATATTTATTACTTTTAAAAAGTCACCATATTTTTACAGATTATATTAAAAATATGCTCATATTTAGATGCAAATTGTGTAAAAAATAATTTGAGCAAAGTGTGTCAGAGATTTAATGACATTTTAGATGATATAAGTCTTTGGAAGTATAGAGCTTGTTGTAAAATAAGGGGATGTTTTCCTCCTTTATCTAATTTGGACAGCTGGAAAGAAGAGGATGTTGACTGGACTGAAATGTGCATTGAAATGGAAGATGAGAGAAATAAATGGTGCAATGTGGATAAGACAACGAAACACCTCGTCATAAAAGATGTTCATTATGCATCTGTTGATGCAGTTATTTTGGTGAATGTAAGTAAGACTGATGTCAAGGTAAAATGTTGTGTAAACTAATGGCTTAAGCAGACAGACCATGTAGGCATACCATACATCATAATATCAATATTAAATTAAATGAATGATATGTATTATATATTTCCAGAAAGGTCAAACATGCATTTCTGGTGGTAGAGACAGATGTTTAGCACTTTGGAATGTATTAGATATACAAATAGATGACAATATTGATACAGTGTTAACGGATCTCAAGCCAACAAAAATTAGACATGATGCTCATGCGGGTTGGGTGTGGGACTTAGCCACGGTAGATGTGGATTCGGCTAATACTGTGTATTCTGCATCATGGGACAACACTGTCAAAGCATGGGATATTAATTGTGGCTTTGAGTGCATAGAAACCTTCAAGTAAGTTTATTGTTTATTTAATTATAAAATTTTTCCAAAGACTTTTGGTCCCTTTGCCATTTTACCAGTGTTTTTGTTTATTTTGTATATTTCTAATAAATTTTATACATATGTTTATTTATATCAGGAATTATTGTATAATTCTTACAATATTTAAACTAAGGGCCGTACCTGAGTGATACTTATAAAACTTAATAGCACAAAAACCTTTTAATTTTAGCTTCATAGAAACATTGATTGATTCCTCATAGAAACCTCCACCTTTTCACACTTTTATAGGTTAATTTTCATGATAACAATGAAGCTACCTCCTTGAGACTCAAACTTCATCTAAATTAAGTTCATCTTTTTAAGCTCGAAGCATTAACATAGTTTTTCCTATTTAAAATATTATAGTAGATTTATTTATATATGACAAAATAAATCAATTTACTTGTTTTTTAATGTTTATATAATATGTTAATGGTACACTTGAATATAATATCTTATCAATTTGATAATTATGTGATAATAAATTATAATTATAAATTAAAATAGATAGATATTTAATACAATTTATTGTTATGTTTGTATGTTAAAATTTCAACAGTGAATAGTATACAATGAAATTAGTGACCTTAATTCATAAAATTTTGCAAAGCCTGACTGTGTGATCTAAACAATTAACAAGTAGCTGCTAAAATATATTGAAATAACTTAAGAATAAAAAAAAGGATTATAGTACATTTTATGATTTTGTATATGAATTCCAAAGTTGCAGCTGTGATTTTTCCCTCAATTCATTATTCTTTAACTGAAAAAGTTACAAATTTACATATGTAATTATCAATAAGTCCTGTTGCAATCATGTAGCATCACGAGTGATATTTTGTCTTTCTATGTTGGTGGGATCCATAATCTTCGCGAAAGTTTTTGAGTGTAGGTATAGCTAAATAACGTACCTCAGTTAAACCTGATTGATCAATAGTAATAATATTAAAATCGACTTTGACAATTGAAGAAAATGCTGTAACTTAAATTCGCACGGCAATGCCGTCGCCATATATTTTTTTAATTTAAGAGCCTGTCAAAGGGCTATCGATACTTAAAACGCCCTTCTAACATAATACAAAATTATACTTTCAGTTGTAGTATGTCTGCCCTTTCTGTGGTTGCATATGGAAACAATGTGATGGCTGGTTTATATTCTAAAAAAATATTGACATTTGATATTCGTTGTGGTCCTAATCCTACTAATGTATACAAACCACATAGGGGTCCAATTCTGGCCTTAACGACTCATAAGAATCAAATTGCGTCTGTAAGCGAGGACAAAACGTTAGCAATATTTGACACTGTAGCTGGGAAAGTACTGAAAACTGATATAAAAATGCCTTCAGAGAAAGCATACCCAGTAAGCTTGAGTTGGAATACGTATGCGATGTATATTGGTGATTCGAAAGGATGTCTCCATCTCTTTGATCCTAATAACCACAACTATGTCAGAACACATGAGTTGTGGCAAGAAGCCTCGATAACCGAACCTTCGAATAGAATAGCAGGTTGCCACCAGGGCGACGGGACTTTGATTGCATGTTCAGATAGAGGTGAAATCAAATTTTTGTACAACTCAAGTCCACCGACTGAATATAAAAGTATGCAAACTAGCACCGTCGATGTTACACAGGTAAAATACTTTACATATGCATATATTTAAAATGTTAATTTGCTATCTTGCTTAAACTAATCATAATGAAAAATAAATATATTATTTATTTTTCATTTATATATCATGGTAACCAGTTACATTGTTATTTTTTTTGCTTTTTTATCAGCATAAGATTTGTGTTTTAATGGTCGATGTTAGTTTTCGGGCCTACCCTCTCTTTTACAAAATCATTAATTAGAGTAACAAGTCATATAGAAACCGTTCAGACAATATCCAGAACCAAAAACCTAAAAATAAAATAACCCAAAACTATCAAATTTAATTCAATTCAATTAATTTAACCTAATAAAGAAAAAATAAACCAAAACCATCAAATTTAATTAAATTAAAAACACTATTGAACTTCTTTGGTTATGTGTGTTTTAATCAATAGTTTTTATTATTTAAAATTGATACAGAGAGGAATACATTTTTGTAAAGTCGTTCACATGCTCTTCGCATACACAAATAATTTATATGTGTATTTAGTACACTTTCTTACAAAGACCAACCCATGTAACACTGTACCCTCTTTTAACTTTGCCAAAGTCGTATTGTTATTGTTAATCTTCATTGCTGATAGCAAATGACACTTGCTGTTATTAATAATTATATATGTAATAAATGTTAATTACGTTGACAAGGTTACATCTCATTCCCACAGTGTGCGGGTTATACTTCGACTACACTTAACTAATACTCGTTTTTAATATCCTTGATATAACTTTCATACGCTTACACTTTGAAAGATTCATGTGAATTAAAACACAAGTCAACTCAACTTGCTGCTAAAAAAAATTAACACTGTATAAAAGGCGATCCCTTTACTTAAGCGAGAACATTCCTAAGCGTTCAATGAAAAACTAAATTAAATATGCCATTTCAATAAGGTTTAGCAAGACCTTATTGAAATGGCATATTCTATAATCACCTTAAAGCATTAAAGACAAGATATCGAGTTGAAAACGTTGCAGTACCATCACAAGTCGGTGATGCATAGTTGATTATAACCACAGTTCAGAACATTGAATAACATGCTTTTGCTATTCTTCGGTAATTGGGCATTAGATGTTGTTTTATAATCTATGTGTCCTGTAATCATAATAATCATGGTATCTTTAAGTACCTAGTGTATTTTCTAAGCAACTATCTAAGACTAGAATTGTCCCATTATAAATAATCGTCTGTTTAAAAAATAATATCGAAACTATCAGCGTATCGTCGTTATTTATTTATTGATAATTATTATGATTTTTTTTTAAACTCAAACTACATACTCAGTGACTTTGTCTATGACCAAAATAAAAAAAAATTCAAATACCTACTTATCATAATAAACTGCTGCTACTATAAATAACAATTTAAACATTAATTATTATTATTATATTTTGTTATATAAGTTATAAAAATAGTTATGTCAAAAGTTTTTTTATTTTTTTATTTTTCAGTTGCAGTATCTAAATGGAATTTTAGCTGTTGGAACGTGTGATTCTGCTCTCGAGTTTTGGATACCTAATGAACAATTTAATCACAACAACCTATAAACAATTTTACAATTAGATAATAACAATTTATTGAAAGCATAATATAAAAAATATAATAACTTATTAACTCAAGCTTCCTAACTTTATACTATGACGGTTTAATTGTGGAACAAGTGGTAATGAAACTGTTTGTTAAAGCATCATATTTTTATACTCAAAACCGCTAAAATGACAACTTTATATACAAAATTAAATAAATTAAAAAAAATCACACAATTATTGGGAAAATCTTCAGTTAGGAAAGGAGACACAAAACCCTATGAATGCTCCTTTATATTTATTTTTTCTGCAACATTCCCTATAATTAATATATATTTGTTCCAATAAAATAAATACATACAACTAAATTTGAAAGATTAAGCGCACAAAATTTATGCTATAAAATTTCACAAATATTTAATTGCCTAAAACCTAGCCAGTAATCTCAATTTTTTTCGTATTCTTTTGATTAAATTAATTGTGTTTCTTATAAACTAAAATTAAACCATTATGTTAATCGTTTTTATTACGATTAATTTTTGAACAACATTTCATAATAAAAATAATATTTCGAATGAGTTTTCTTCTCTAGTAGTCTTTCATTTCAAGTCCCATTCCATTTCAGATTTCCAAAAACAGTTATCAATCGAAGATTTTTTTCAGTACCCATGTAAAAATCTTCTTTAAATTGTGAGATTCTCATTTGCTAAGATTCCTTTGCGACTGTCCTAGAATATACGAGTATAATATCAGGGTAATTTTTTCTATAATAACATTTGGAAGAGCACTTAGAAAGGTTTTAATTAAAAAGAAAAAGAATCACTTCATCTCGTCTCAACGCTTTGAATAATTTTAGTGCTGTGGGGAAAAATAGGAGCTTCGTTATTCAACATATTCTCACCAGAATGAAATTAAGTTCTAATAAACTTACTAGATACATTGAATTTATATAGACTCTCTATTTGTGCGATGAACTCGAGTAAAAAATCCAATAATGGAGTTATACGAGCTGATAAAATAAAATTTAAACTCATGCTGAATGTGTGTGTGTGTGTGTGTGTGTGTGTGTGTGTGTGTGTGTGTGTGTGTGTGTGTTCAGGAAAGTGGGTAGTGCAAGAATGTAGAAAGGTCACTCAGAACGAATAAATTATGGCTTATTGCTCTCTATTGGCAATAGGCTATTTAACAATGTGAAAAATAAAGTGTCAATTAATGTAATCAGTATATTATGAGTTTAAAATGGTTATTTATTAACGAAAGTTACAAATTATACTTAATTTATTAAAAAATCCATTAATAAATTTGCATTTTTTTCAAACGTTTGTTACGTGACTTGCCAACTATATGAACCACAGATTGAAATACAGGCATGTGACGTCACCGACTCCATTGCAGCGCCATATTATCCAAGTAGCGTTTAAATAAGGACTTTTTAATATGAAAATTTTCGGCAAATATATACTAGAAATAAAAAAATAAACTTTTATTGCATTCTTTTACCTCTACTAAATAATATCAAATGGATTTTAAAAACAAGTCAAATAGCCTATTGTCGGGTAGTTAACATTTATCAATCTTTATAATATATAATAATCAAATGATTACGGCAAATGCCGCCAACTTGTTTAAACCTGAAGGAAATTTATTGCCTTGTTAACGCACTCGGACGTTGATGTTGGCTTTCGTTTTTTTTAAGGATTTTATATTTAAAACTAGTAGCACTACTACGGTCCTCGAAGAGACGGCCATTGCTGCGACTTGCGAGACATTCAGTTTAAAATATGTGAATACTCAATTGCTTCGATATTAACGCAAAAACAGAATGTAAGAAAATTTGTTTTCAAATTTACGGTAGTAAAATTATAGTATTTTTAGGAAACACAAGCAGAAATTATTAATAAAAAAAAATTGTCATGCGTATATTTAATTACTTATATGAAAACAAAACAATCATAAACAATGCAAATACAAAATATCTATAGAGGAACAGAATCATCTAACAATAGCGTAATCAAGAAATACGAGCGATGTGTACACGACCGCTCGGATCTCTCTGATAGATCGCTCGCTAGGCATGATATGTCCGATATATTATGGAAAGTAATTTCAATTGGATGTCGTCGGATAATCAGATGGCTTCGATTCGATGTAGACGTGTAACCGTTTTCACTGCATCTTAAGTACTATGAATATCGTTCTCATACGACAAAGCATCCAACGTCCAATAACTATAATATTCACCTTATTTTCCTTTAACTTAACAGTAACCCACCTGTGAGAAAGAGATGAAGCAAATGTTAAACTGATTTAGATATCACATCCGCTTAATCTCTTTCTTACATATCGTACAATGATACGTTATACAAAGACAGGGCGATATCTGAAATCGGATGTCGATACCGATATTTAAACCAAATTTCAAAAATCCGATACACAAAATTCGGATACCGCCCATGCCTACTGTGGCCCCGGCAGTCTACCTGCTCTTTTTTTAGCAGTTCCGGAGGGCAGTTGTGTCGTTGTTCTAGTAATTACTGATAGTATTTTATGTAAATAGTATACAATCGACACCTTACTGATATTGTCCAGAGAGGAAATTATATTATAGTCTACAACTAAAATTCATTTACATGACTATCATAAGATCAAATTATAATTCGATCTTTCTGCATTTTATCCCTTTTTGTAATTTTTATTATTTCTGAGGTATAAAAAAGTTTTAATGAGGATGGTAAGTTTTACAAGATTCTATGTACAATTAAATAAAATTTAATTTTTTTTTTTATTTAAAAGTAAAATACATTACAAATATTTCGATTCGATATTGTCGATTTGCATTACTAAACGCTAGACGTAAAAGTCACTAATCCGCAGCTTGTTTATGTTTGACATGATTCATATATCAAATCAACTTTCAAAGAGACGTAAGTGCCATCGCCCCAGACATATAATAACCAACAATTTAGGAATAATAACAAATAGTATTATCAATATCATACAAGTTATAAGCTGCGTCTTTAATATTTCATTGATATATTAAATTAAAACTTAAACAACGTTTTAATATAAGTGAGTAAAATATAAGTTTATTGGAATAACATTTTTAACCTCTTGTATTCCTTATCTTGATAAATCTTACTTTGGTTACATAGTTACTATTATAATTTGATTAAAACTTCAATTATAAAATATAAAAAGTATCATGGATAAAGCAACACCAGGTGCATCTCGTGATAATACAGAAGAAATGGACGTGGAAAAAGATTTGACTAATAAATTTTTGAGTGGTGAAATGTCTTTTGCTGAATACTCGAGTGAATGGTGTGATGGGGAGGACGAAGAAGATACTGAAGAGTTTAAAAGAAATGATGGAGATGTGGCACAGTCTGTACAATTAATAGAAAAAAGTAACTTTAGAAGACGGAGGCGCACACGCCTGTCTCCAGCGTTAATGGGTTTGATGGGTGAAGCAAACTTAAGGTTTGCTCGGGGTGACATTGAAATGGCAGAACGGATGTGCCACGAAATTATAAAACAATTACCGACAGCTGCAGAACCATACCAAACATTGGCACAGATATATGAACATGATATAGAGAAGTCATTACAGTTTTCACTGTTAGCTGCTCATTTAAGTAGTTCAGATGCAGAACATTGGTGGAGACTTGCCGGATTATGTAAACAAATAAATGATGTAAAACAAGAAATGATATGCTACTCTCAGGCTGTAAAATCTGAACCACAAAATTTAGAGGCACACATGAAAAGGCTTGATTATTTGACAAAATTAGAAGAAAATAAGTATCCTGTTAATACTTTAAATATAACACGAGTTAAATGTTATCATAAGATAGTTGTGTCTTTACCATCAAGTGAAGGGGAAATAATAATGAAATATGCAAAAATGGCTGCTACAATGTATCATAGTACATCAGAGACTGAAAAAGCAGTTGAAGTAATGGCTGCAGCATATAAAAAATGTCCATCATTATTTACTTTGGAAGATATAAATATATTACTTGAATTATTAATTTTACAAAAACAATACCAAGCATGTATAGACATTTTTGTTTCAAACATAGGTGTTGAAATTGAAGCAGAAATACAAACAGTCAAAAATAGTAATGGTGAAATAGAAGAACACACTAACTACTTAAATTGTGTTATACCTGAGAATATGGCCGTAGATTTAAAAAGTAAATTGTTAGTTTGCTTCATTCACTTGGGTGCTTTTACACTTGTTAAGAATTTGTTAAATGATTTCTTGGGCAGTGATGTTGAAAAAGCAGGAGATCTCTATATGGATATAGAAGAAGCATTTTCATCAGTCGGTCATTATGAGATGGCTATCAAATTATTAGAGCCACTAGTGACAAATACAAATTTTGATTTAGGAGCAGTTTGGCTTAAATATGCAGAGTGCTTACAAAAACTTGGTAGAGAGGATGATGCTATACAGGCATACTATAAAGTATTGAAACATGTACCTCAGCATCCAGATGCTTGCCGAAAACTTTTCACTATTTTAAAAATGAGAGGAGATATTGGGGAAGCATTAAAAATTCTACAGCAAGACTATAAATATGTTGTCAGTGCCAGTTTATTATATGAACAATGTCAGATATTAAAAAATCAGAATAATTTATTTAAGTATTTAGAAGTTGGGGAAGCTCTTTTTTCAAGAGATTTAACAAAATTTAGAAATCAAGAAGAATTAAAGATAGCTTGTAGGACTAAAGGTACTGTGGATCTCATTTACAGTTTTCGAACTATGAGAGGTGAGAGTACTTACCATGAGGAAGACATTCAGTTTGAAGAGGAATCATTTCGCCTTACAAATCAACAGGAGTATGAATTTTTTAAAGAATTGCTTAAAATAGCTTGTGACAACAAACTGTATTGTACAATGCAAAGATTAACATTTTATGCCATGATTACTAAGGGATTACACTTTTGTCGGCAAGCTGTTGAATTTTATTGTTTTCAGGCTTGTTTTCTAAATCGTGACTACTCTAATGCCTTACGATTTATAAAAGAATTTTCCACAAAATATCCTGGCCCAAGGACATATAACCTATTAAGTTTTGTTATTAATTCTTTAGATGAAAACACACATGGAAAATTTTTGTCAAGGCTTTTTTTAAAAGATTACAATATTGTTAAACATATGTTTCTAGGTAATAATTTCTTAATATCAGGTAGATATCTTGTTGCCTTGAAATATTTTTTGGAATATCATGAACAATGTAGGGAACCTTTATCTGCCTTGCTAATAGCAGTCACTATACTGGCAATGGCAGCCCAGAGAACTGTGGATAAGCATCACAACTTAATATTACAAGGGATGTCATACTTCCTCACATATAAACAACTTAGAAAATGTGACCAGGAAGCTTATTACAATATAGGCAGGGCTTATCAGATGTTGAGTATCAATAACTTGGCTATTGAATATTATGAGAGAGCATTGGCATGTGGTCCAATTACAACATGTGATAAGCATGGCCAAATAGATTTAACCAAAGAAACAGCTTACAACCTTTATGTACTATATAAAGATCAGGCACCAGAGATAGCAAGGAGATACATTATGAACTATTTAGTTATATGATTAAATAATAAACCATACAATCGTGTTTTAATGTTATATTTATTAAGTCCTCAAAAAAAATCTGTGCTATGTCTTAACTTTTTATGTAAACACTTCAAAATAGATATTGGAAATAAAACATTTTAAATATTAGTTATTATTTTAGGTTAAACTAGAGGAGAAACAATGAGTACAGCTGCATCTGCTGTGGTATCAGCGAATTTTGTGTCATTTGGAGAATTGTGTGCTGTATTCGAACAATTGCATAAGAAGAAGAGACATAGACCAGAGCAAAACAAAATATTAGCTAATTTCTTTAATAATGTCAGACTCAAAATGGCTAGTACTGAAGGTGACAAGGTATTTGAATGTTCGCAATTCTGATACCTAATTAATATTTAATCCTTCAGAAATAACATTAATTTTATTTACATTTATCTACGTCAACTTTGGACAAACTTAGGAAACGACTTATGCAAAACCAATTTCCAAACACTTTCTTACTTTCAGGATGTTACGTTCTTTCCAATTATGAGGCTTCTACTACCACAATGTGAACGAGAGAGAAACCCATATAATTTAAAGGAAAAAAAACTTGGAAATCTTCTTGTGAAAGTATTGTCACTAAACCCAAAATCATTAGACGCTCAGAAATTAATAAATTTCAGTTCTGTTCAAAGTTCAACTCAAGAGAGTGATTTTGCATGGGTAGCATATTTTGTTTTAAAAAATAGGTTCGTTCAAATGTCGTCAATTTTATCAATAGGCGACATTAACGAAATGCTCAATAACATTGCAAAGGCTGATGTCGAAAATAAAGGAAGTAAGTTATTTTGACTTGTAATCAACAGTTATCTCGAATATGTTGGTATGAGATGAGAATATTTATGTACCTACCTTGTTCAAAAACAGTCTATTGTTAATTCATACAATTTAGAATTTTATACCAACAATGGCTTATGTTTATATCTATGTATATGTAAATAAAGATTTAAAATGGAATCAGTCTGCTAAGTGTCGTTGTAATTAAACTATGTACTTACTGGTGTTTAATATGGAATACTGAATATGTCTGCAAGAGCTAGTAACTTCCAAAAACACGTTTTTTTTTCTAATTGGATCGTGACCAGCATAATTAATATGAGTAATGTTTGGCTTTAACAATTTAATTACCCATATATTTGAAATTCTTTTTTTCCAATTCTTGGCCTGCCTAGGGGCCCGGAATCGACTAGAAATTGTCTACATTACCTAAAAGTTAATCCGTTCCTACTTATAATGTACTTTATTTAAACATTAGTTAAATGGCTACAGTCCATCCGTCTTTCAAAAAAATATAATTACATTGTTTTCTTGACAACAAGCAAAATATATGAATGACAATGCTTTCAGTACTTCTAGATGAAGTGTTTAGTTATGCAATAAGAAAGCTAACAGCCCAGGAATTTAAATGGTTTTTAAGAATTATACTGAAAAATTTGAAACTGGAAATGAGCGAGAACCGAATACTGGGAACGTTTCATTCGCACGCATCGGAACTTTACCAAACCTGTAGCAGTTTATACGAGGTGAGCGTTCCGTTTGTATCTCTTTATGTTTTATCAAAATCTTTTAAAAACCTTCGAAAAAAAAGACATAAAAAATTTAAACGTGTACTCAATTTTTTTCTATGTCTTCATTACTTAATACTTAGTCATTTAGGTAAACGTCGTATTAAAAAAAATATGTACTTATATTTCAAACAATTTAAGATCAATTAAAGGAATTGTAAATAAAACAAAATTTAACAATGATAAAGTTACTTATTGTATACAAGTCTAAGTTTTTTGATACACTAAACTTAAGGTTTCTAGATTTTATTTCTAATTACCCATTTAAAATAAAGCCCGGTAGTACCGGTAAGCTGTCTTATAAGAATCGTTATTAGGTACACGTTACTAATTTGGAATTATTCCTTATATGGATCCATTATGAAACCACTTTAGATTGATATTTTGTGATAACTTCAGGTTTGTGAAAATCTAAAAGGCAGTGATATTATATCTGGTACCGAGAGTTCTGATGAAGCGGCTGTCAAATTATTCTTTGCGGTGAAGCCAATGCTATCTGAACGACTGGATGTAACTAATATTCATCAGCTACCTACTGGTATTACATATCATATAGAAGATAAATTTGACGGAGAAAGGTTTCAGGTATACCAAAATTCTTTGTCTGTGGTTTGAAGAGATCAGATTCTTTAATTTTTAACTTTTAAATATACAGATGCATATGGAGAACGGTATATTTGAATATTTTTCGAGAAATGGACACAAGTATGCGAAAAAATACGGGAGCACTTATGATTCTGGTTCATTGACGCCAGATTTGAGGGATTGTTTTTCGGCGGATGCTAATAATTTTATAATTGATGGTGAAATGATGGGTTGGCACAAAAGGGATCAATGTTTCGGTTGCAAAGGTAACTTCTTAGAAAATAACTAGAATCAATACATTATTTTTCAAGTAGCCTCTTACATTTATTTTATTAAATATTACATAATTAAAATAAGTGTCAAATTAAATGTGCATTTAAATTACATTCGACCGAGAAGCGCCTCCAAGAAACTCAGTGCGTAACCCTTTTTATAATTAATTTTATATACATCACCGAACTATAATTTCGTAAATTTTACTCGTACTATATTTTGTATTTATTAATAGCCCTCTTATTCTTACTTTATTACCAAGATATGAATTTATTACTAGATAAAGTAAAAACTTTGCCGAATGTATTATCACACAGTAATTAATCAATTCTAGAAATATCTGGGTGTTGTCGAACGTAAATTACTTTCGAAAGGTTTTCTTAAAGAATTCTGTATTATATTGGAATTAGCATTTTTTCAGCGACTATTTACTTTTATTAGGCCTAGTATCCACTGAAGCGAAGATTGGCGAATTGGAAAAGAACATGAAATATCTGTTGAAGTGAAGTTGAGATAAGATGGGAATAACAGTAAATAAATTGTCTAATAAAAAATTCCATTTGCCGACCTTCGCTTTGGTTCATACCAAGATTTTATTTGTCTCACTCCATCCAACTTTTGTTTCTTTAATTTATTTAATTTAGGTCAATTATTTTTTCATAGGAATGTCATATGACATAAAAACGATTACTGAAAATTCTTCATACCGCCCTTGCTATTGCGTCTTCGATATTATATACTACAACGGAAAATCGCTCATTGGCGATCCTGAAAGAGGCGGTCTACCACTGAAAGAGAGGCTCAAGATATTGGACACTCTATTCACAGACGTACCGGGCGTCATACAACATAGCAAACGAAGTATTGTCAAGGATAGGTATATTATATATCTAATTGTATTATTGTTATTAACAAAACATATTTTTAATATAATGGTCGAGCAAAAAAATCTTCTGAAAGAATCTTAACAGAAAATCGCGGAATTTTCAGTCCAACAAATGAGTTTTCATGTACTTGATCTAAACCCATAACTCAACAATATAGCTGCAAAGGAAAATATCGCCAAAAATCTTCCCGTCAATTGAATATTTGCCAAACGTTCCGGAAGACAGAAAGTACTTGGTGGTAGGGCTTTGTGCAAGCCCGTCTGGATACGTACCACCCACTCATCAGTTATTCTACTGCCAAATAACAGTACTCAGTATTGTTGTGTTCCGGTCTGAATAGTGAGTGAGTCAGTGTAACTACAGGCACAAGGGACATATCATCTTAGTTCCCAAGATTGGTGGCACATTGACGATGTAAGGAATAGTTAATGTTTCTTACAGCGTCATTATCTATGGGCGATGGTGACCACTAACCATCAGGTGGCCCATATGCTCGTCCGCCAACCTATACCATAAAAAAGTATTAATGTTTGGGAGTAACACATATACCATTCATATTTTACCGTTTTAGTACAGACGTCTTAAATGCTTTGAACGCGGCTATCGACAACCAGGACGAAGGCATTGTAGTGAAAGATGTGAATTCATATTACAAGCCAAACAAACGTAACGAGGGCTGGTACAAAATCAAACCTGAGGTAAGTCTACATATAAAAAACAGTGATTATATTATTATTTATAAGTGATTATAGTACTTGTTGGTAGGTTTCTGTACAATCTCGTCTGGGTAGGTCCCACTTATTTATCACATATTATATTCTATCGCCAAATAATAGTAATACTGTGTTTTTAGGGGTAAATGAGTGAGTTTAGTGTAGTGTGTTTACTAAAAGTATTAAAGATGAGATCTTATTCGCCATTGTCTATAGACGCCGATGACTGCTTGCCGGTATTTTGCCCGCCAGCTTATATTTTGTATATGAGAAAAAATGAAGCATTATCAAGTCAATGTCATAAAATAAAATCGTTAAATACCGCCGTCGAAAACACGATTAAGTTTAAAGTATTACTTTTGCAGTACACTGATGACACTATGGTGGACTTGGACCTTGTGGTCATCGGTGCAGACGAAGCTGAAAACAAGCGACAAGGTCGCGCCAAGAGTTTTCACGTTGCGTGTATTGATGTTAAACCTGGTACCAATAAAACCTTTACTACTCATCTGCTTGGACCTTTAATGCAAGCTAACAATACACATTCCTATACTTACAAACACATAAATATAACAATCAATAAGATGTCTGTTTGATCTATGTTATATATAGAATATATATGTGTTTGCGGGCTTTTAAACTGCTTCGTTTTATAACGGATGGGATGACCAGCTATTATCTTAGCTATCGATCAGATATTAGTCATTTTATCGCCTAACACCTGAGTTTATATGTTCCGGTGCGCAGTTGGGTTGAAACAGTGTAATAAGAGGCGCTAGGGATGTGTTTTATTAATAATAATAATAACATAATAATAAAGATTTATTGGTCAAGTTGCATTACAACACAATAACAATCTTATTCACATATAAAAACAGTATAAAAAACACAATAAATTAAAATTACACAAAAAACAATAATAATATTATAATAGAAATAGGGAAGAAAAAAAAAATTGTGCTGCAGTACAACAATACCAAATGGAGATTCGCTCAGTAAAAGAAGAAGCATCAATGATGCTTCTAAACTGATTTTCATATTACTGGCAGAGGGCGCGCGCTGGGTGTGCGTGGGGCGCGTGGCGGGCGGGCTGGCGGGCGCCGAGCGCGAGCGCGTGTGCGCCGCGCTGCAGCCGCACTGGCGCCGCACGCGCGCCGCGCCGCCGCCGCCCTGCCTGCACTTCAACAAGGAGACGCCGGACTTCTGGCTTTTGCCGGAGCACTCCATCGTCTTTCAGGTAAGCGATACTCTTTTAACAGCTTCCACGGGGACGTCGACGATGGGCATTCGAGGAATCTGGTTTGTTATTCGGAACCATCAGAGAGAGCTGAGATGGCCCAGTGGTTAGAACCCGTGCATCTTAACCGATGATTGCGGGTTCAAACCCAGGCAAGCACCACTATATACCTATATGTGCTTAATTTGTATTTATAAATCATCTCGTGCTCGGTGGTGAAGGAAAACATCGTGAGGAAACCTGCATGTGTCTAATTTCATCGAAATTCTGCCACATGTGCATTCCACCAACCCGCATTGGAACAGCGTGGTGGAATATGTTCCAAACCCTCTCCTTAATGGCAGAGGAGGCCTTATCCCAGCAGTGGGAAATTTACAGGCTGTTACTTTACTTTACTTTACTAACCATCAGAGATACGAAGACTTTTCTCTGCACCCAGGTGCGAGCCACGGAGCTGATCCGCAGCTCGTGTTACGGCGCGCCCTACACGCTGCGATTCCCGCGCGTCATGCGAGTGCGCACAGACAAGCCTGTTAGCGATATTATGACGTTGCAGGAGTTCAATCAGTTAGTATCCGTACGTATGAAATAAACAGTATTATAGTCATTATAAATCATTTAAAATTATATTATAGTATACATAAAGTTGAATTTTGTATATTAAAGACGAGGAGTCCAGTGATTAAATTGGGCAGAAAACGCGTTAACGAGACGCAACTGAACCAAATGCAGCCGATGACGCTTCGCAAGCGGGTGGCGAATCTGCCACAAGTGTCTGAGAGGTTCCGGACGAAAACGAGTGGCGATGTACAGGTTATATCTAAAGCGCTGCTAGATAGAAAACTATGCGTGATTTCGGACGAGGAGGACTGCAAGAAAGCAGACTTAGTAAGAATAATTGAGTCGCACGGTGGGAAACATGTTGAAAACCCAGGTAAGTTAATTTGTATTTTATGTATGTGAATTTAATATTTTTGTAGGTCAAGGTTAGTCATATTTACTTCGTCGGAAAAACAACTTCAAGACTTATCTTTGTAATGTTTTTTTTATCTAACTGGAAATATATTAATTACGCATTACCGATATGAGTGGCCCCCTTCATATAGGTAATGTCACATATTAAATCCCACACATCTGTGGGATTCGCTGACTTTGAGAGCGTTGGGAGAATATTACACTTTTCTACTTAGTTGTATACCACACATCTCCATTTAGGTTTAATTTTCCAAACTTCCGATATAAATTTCGCGGACATACAAAACTTGTTTACGAATCCATGATACATTTCGTCGGTATAAAACATCGTTCTCTTTATAAATTACTAATTCAAAAACGGATATTTATAAGATTCATTCCGACAGGTCCGGACACATGGTGTTGCGTAGTCGGAAGAATGACCCCATTGGCTAAGAAACGCATAGAAATTCAGGAACTAGACATTGTAACGGCTTCCTGGCTCCGTTCGCTTCCTTCATCAGACACTCTGTGCTCTTTATCCCCTTTAAACATGCTGTCCATGAAGAGAGAAACGAGGTGGCAGATGAGCGTAGACTACGATTCATTTGGAGATAGTTTTAAAGACGAAATAGACGAAACCGTTTTAAAGAAATGTCTTCAAAACATGGTAAGTTTTAAAAAAACGTAAGTCGTTAATTGTTAGAAGTATATGAAATTGGTAAAAAGTATTGAAATAGTCTTTGTTTAAATCTTATTGTATTTGATTGTTTGGTATCTGATATATTTGACAGTACGCTAAAAGTGTATGAAATAATAGCCTCATTGGGCATAAAAATGGTGTATATAGGTAAGCAAGGCTTATATACTTACAAAATAAGACATTGGTGTCATTGAGTTTAGAAAAGTTGCAGATTCCAATCGGGAAAAGATCAGGCTCATTTGTCTGTCTTCATAATATACACAAAAAAAAAATACCTTAATAATAAAGTGAAAATTTATTTATACATTTCTTATTCCAGCGACAGCCAATATATCCAACGAAAACAGAGAAATTGAAATTGGACGAGAAATTATTTGGTGACAATAATCCGTTCTCATTTCTTAGAAGTTGCACCATACACATTGTAAACAATCCCTTGCATAGGCTACTGGCTAAAATGTACGGAGCTAGTGTCAGCGATGATCTTACTTCTCTGACACATTTCGTCATACCACGAGACACGTCGTATGAAGACGTACAAAATTTCAAGAATGATGTAAACGTCAAAATTGTTTCCGACGAATGGTTAGAAACTTGCTTCCAGGAAAAAAGACTTGTAAATGATTTAGACTATATAATGTAAAAGTAATATAAATATTCCACTGCTGGGCTAATACCACCTCTCTTTCTGAGTAGAAAAACGGATCGCTCTTAATTTCGGTGAAAAAACGGTGCTCCAAAGCGGTTTGGTCGATAATGTAAACATCATAAATGGATGTGTTATATGTTTCTAAAACTTCGCGTCCCATGGAAAGCAAGTAAGACTGTTGATGCTGCGACGCAGCTATGGCAGACCATGTTCCACAAGTGATATAATGATGTCCAATCGTGTATATAGTATCTTCTGCGCATGTTTTTAAAATTATACTTTTCAATGATTTATGTTAAAATAAACTTTTTTAAAAATTCTATGTTTATTGTTTTTAAATTATCATGAATTTTATTATGTAGTGAATATGAAATTAAATAAATAATTATTTTTTTATTGTTTCTTTTCATTACATTTCCTCTACTGTAATATGTATGACATTATCGTTATTGATTATTAGAATCAAATAACAGCAGCTAGAAATATTTCTATTTAAGCTTTGAGATTAAATATTTAAATGATCATTACTTTTGTGACTAACGCATGCCGACTTTGTCCCATTAATTATGGGACGATAGCTGCACGTAGAAAATCCATGTAGTTTAATATTTAATCGGCCACGGTCTAATTTTCAAGAACTCCAGCCGTATAACAACAACAACAACAACAACAACAGCCTGTAAATTCCCACTGCTGGGCTAAAGGCCTCCTCTCCCTTTGAGGAGAAGGTTTGGAACATATTCCACCACGCTGTTCCAATGCGGGTTGGTGGAATGCACATATGGCAGAATTTCTATGAAATTTGTCACAGGCAGGTTTCCTCACGATGTTTTCCTTCACCGCTGAGCACGAGATGAATTATAAAGACAAATTAAGCACATGAATCAGCGGTGCTTGCCTGGGTTTGAACCCGCAATCATCAGTTAAGATGCACGCGTTCTAACCACTGGGCCATCTCGGCTCTCCAGCCGTACTCCAGCCGTATATCTGCAGAAAATTAAAGAGAATTCATGATTGCAATTTACTAAATTACTATGATTTATCAAAGATTTACTGGCCGGTTTGAGAGTGGTACTTAATTAAATGAGTTGTTATCAATTGGGCGCCAAATGTAGATGAGTGACTTGCAGCTAACAATGAAATGAAATCAAAACTAACCTGTCATCGGTTTCATCACGAAGTTTCTAACTGCCTATTGTAATAAAACTATTAAAACAACATTAATTTATGTCACCATATTAATTTACCAATCAATACATATATTATTTATCCGCTTATTGTATATAATTACATCATTTGACCACGAATGTAGCTTTCTTCCCCACTGCCCGTTCAAAATCCACCGCCTTTTGTTTTTCTCGTGCCAGGCAGTACCAGTCGCCGCACCACGCCACGAGAGGAAGTGACGGGAGTCCCACAATACGGTGTCGATAACCGAATCAATAATTATACTAATGAATGTTATTTCAAATAAAAACGTTACGTATAAAAATTAAAGCATATTTAGTACGCTAAATATTATTATTTCAATTCAAATTATATAAGTATATTTAAAAAATCATGACACTATATACTTATCTATACTTATAATAAATCTGTAGGAATGTCAATTCTGTACATGAAATATTTTTCCAAAATTACTATCAGAGGTTGAAAAGGGGTCGATACTGATGGCAAAAATGCAATCAGTAAAATTTTTGTCTGTCTGTCTGTCTGTCCGTATAACCGCTATAGAAACAAAAACTACTCGACGGATTTTAACGAAACTTGGTACAATTATTTTTCATACTCCTGAGCTGGTTATAGTATGCTTTTCATCACGCTACAGTCAATAGGAGCAGAGCAGTGAAGGGAAATGTCGGGAAAGGGGAGAAGTTACTCCATATTTTAAGCTTCCGTCGCGTGTACAACCTTAATGGTTAAAGCTACATAGGAATTGAGTATTACGGAAATGTTCTCCTTAAAATTATGTAAAAAATATCCCATGACAGCCTTTGTGTATCTTTTATGGTTGACTCACAATAACACGTGTCACTCCCAATACCTTAGTTGTACGAAGCTTTCTGATTATATTTGTTTATGCCTGCGTTTATAACACTCTCAATCATCCCAAATTAAAAAAGTTAACAGTATTAACTATTCCATAAAAAAGAAGCATAGAAATCGGTATAGAAACACCCAACTTATACATGAAATACGCTAATAATAAAGCCATCGCACGTGAATTCTAAATCTATACTACTACATAAATCTCTAGAGTCTGTCTGTACACTTATTTTTGTCGTAATTCCTCAAAAGTATTCTTTTTGTGATTGACTGACATAATTTTTACCACTTTTGACATTTTTGTCTGTCTGTATGTTCTGCTATATAACTCGACAACAGATGCATCGTGCATCTTTATAAAAATTGGTATACAGGAAAAACATGTGTAATGATAGGTTATCTATATACAAAAGTGGAAGTGTTCGTATGTGTGTCATCGATAAACTCGAAACTATTTGATCGATCATTAAGATTAAATGAATAAAGAGATTATGCTATCCACATTGATGTAACTCGCCACCAGGTAGCGCTGCTACATATATATATATATATATATATATATATATATATATATATATATATATATATATCTACACCGTTCAACCCATTGTCACGAAAATGAGTACGTACAAGTATTTTTTCACGGAGAAAGTGATTATTTCATCCGTATCATTAAAAATAACCAACAGACCAACGGCCCTTACGACGATGCATTTCTATGCCGATCAACCGATAAGTATAAAATATGAAATAAAAAATGAAAATCATTGCTCATCATTGAATCAAATAATTTATATAAATAGAAACCACCATGCCATTGAAGAAACAAAAGATCGGAACATCGACAATATATGCGCAGCGTCATCCAAAAGAGCATACCAACAAGAAATACGTTTAGAAACAAATAGAATCCGAATTTCTATTTTGAGAGTTGCTAAAACAGTTAGTCAACGTAATGATCAAGTTCCAGATCTTCGAACAAGCGTCTTCATCAAGAGATACTGAAAAACCTGACGAGCGAGCCCAACGTCTGGATGATCAACGATTAAAATAGACTAAGTCAAGAACTAGAACCAATCTCAATAAATCCCGATGTGATCATTGGTTCAATGAATATATGTAGTTTGCCCATATTGTCACGCTATGATGTTTAAAATAAACTGCTGGTATAGTGCTACTCCACTGGCAAAATGTATTTACCACAACTGGTTGAACCACCAGAACCTCTTCTTATCAACGTTACGGGAACTACTGAGAAGTCTGAATATTTACTTAAGCAATTAATTAGAAATTACAATTCTTGCTTTGAAATGGCATAATTTAGAGCAACAAATATTGTACATTTCAATAATTTCGCGTCTACGTTTAAAATGTATCCTATGATTGGTTCACTTCTTCCAGTATCTAAATAAAATCCCCACTCTGGACATTTATTCCATGGACAACGTAGAAAAAGATTGATCTTCGATGCATGTTCAGTACCACAACTAATCGAGAAATCATCGCTAAATTTAGGATTATGCTTTATGAAAATAAATGTTTAGTTAAAGATTTTAAAACTGCTCTAGAAGGTGAAACAACAAATGATTCAAAGTCATTATCAATGCAGATAGAACGCCATTTAATGCAGAGCATGAAAGGCGTTTTAATGCTGCCGTAGCTCCTGAAGTTACAGCTGTAGTTGTCGGTACAAAAATTTCAAAACGAGGTATTATCATTAAGCGACAGAAAAATAATCAAGGTGTCGCTGAAACACATCAATCGTATGACAATTATTACGATTATCCAATTATAGATGGATATAATCTCGGACTGTATCAAAATATTCTCGCGACAGGTTCTATGACATCGAAGAGATAGTTGTATGGATTTTTCTTGCGTATGTTATAATGATTAGAGATAATCAATCTAACCAGTGTCGTCAACTTTTTTAACAATTCATTGTTGACATTTATTTACTTATTTATTTATTTATTTATTTAACACTTTTTTGTACACCACAATTACAATCACAAACAATTACAGAGTATACAGACTAATAAACCAATGGTGAAACAAAAGGCGGCCTTATGGCTTATTAGCCATTTCTTCCAGACTACCTTGAAATGTACGCTATGGTCGAGAACGAACGATTAAACTACATTCAATACAACCAATCAAAACTGTGAGCCAAAGAGTACATTTATTTACGAGATACAATATTGAATGATAAAGTAGCTGCTGATATTAGACAAAGATCTTCGTACAGTGGAAGTCCAAAACATATGCACGAATATGCTCAGGATGCTTTGACGTACGTTCGCAAGTATTGACAAGGTTGTAAATGTAATAATATCGATATTCGATAGAACCGGACAAAAGGGGTTGTGTTGGTTTGATGCAAACTTTTACAGACTATAGAAATTTAATTAAAAATTTCATCGTACCTATATAACATCGTATAAGTTTATTGGTGTTATGACCGATCTGCAGCCTATCGAGAATATCATTGAAGAAGATGAAATAGATGACGAATATATTTTTTTTTAAGAATTTGATTAGATCTCGAATGTGTCTTTGTTTCTTTATTATTTGTACATTGTTTACGGTCAGTAATTAATTACAAAATTATTTATTTTTTCTGCGACTAATGCCCAGCAAAGCGGGCGGGTATAGCTAGTATGTAATATAATATATAATAATCAGTAGCGGCGCAAGATCGAATCTTAATGTGGGCAAGATACAGTTTGCGAGGCCCTTTTTTTTCAGTACTCTGATCCCAATGTTATGTTGTACGTTGTACACCGCGACGCCGTGGCTGTTTGTCACCAGTGGCGGTACAAGATCGAATCTTAATGTGGGCAAGAGTTTGCGAGGCCCTTGTTTTTTTTTAATTTCGGGTGCGAGGCCCTTTGCACCGTAAGGCCGTGAGCCTAGGCCCACACCGCCCACGCCTTACGCCGCCTCTGCAAATAATTTTCACTTTGTCTTTGGAATATGTAAATATTATAATATCTAATCACCATAAAGCCGTACATAAAAAAGCGTAAATTATAAAAAAACTAGTATCTCATACGATAAGTAATCATTTCCAAAGTGCACATGTGTTACTTTATGAGGTATGCAGACTTATGTATGTAATTGATACTTGGTTTGTATGATGTGAATAAGCAATTGTACGATCACAAGCGACCGGCCGCGAAATGAATTAAAATCATCCGTGAAGCCACGATATATTAACTTACGTATCTAAAGCCGATTTCAATAGGACTTGAGCACGTAAAAACGCTTTATATTTACAATAATCGATTAAATACATAGGTTTAACACTTCATGTCGCTATGTCCAATTTATATTTTTTTAACAATTCCTGTATTATCAAAATTTAATAAAATTCGAATGCCTGCGCCTGCGTTCATATACACTTTGAATATATATTTTTTTCTTTTGTAACACCCAATTTCATTTAAAACATGTAGCTTAATATTGAATCCGGGTAAACCTTTTTACGTTGATTTTAATTAGATAGCGCTATTTAGGAAATTAATAATCAATTCGAAATTTTACACGCTTTAGTAAAGATTTTTTAAATTTAATATTTAATCTCATCACCCCTTCCAAAACGAATTTAATTAGAATCGACATAGGTACCTATCGAGTAATGTACACACAACAAGTGACTTCTGTGAGTAAATTTTTTTTCACCTTTACCTAACATTTGATTCTTTTTTACGTTTATCCGCGATTACTCTCAAAATTGTACCTATATCATAATGAGAAAGAAGGAGCATTTACGGCTAATACTAACGTTGCTTAGAATATTTATGATTACTACAGATTACATGTTCTAATGAAATGAACCAGTGAGATGGTGCATTAAATGGTACCGCTTCATGAATAAACAATTATCGCTTACAATTCACTATTTGTTATAATACTCACGCCTTTAAAACGTAATTATTGTTTTATTTAGTGATCTATAACCAACACTGAATAATATGATTTAAAAAAAGTTTACTACATTTTTTTAAATTAAATTGAACCAAAGTACACCCTGACCACTAAAATCAAAAAAGCAGCTTAGGTATACATGACTCATCTAACTACTAGAAAAAGGTGACATGCATGTAATATTCCTATAACACCTAACTAACGACCTGATGACCTTGAAGACATGAAGCGATAACCACCAAACATAGCTAAGAACACTCTCGACTGATATACCTTTCAAACAAAGAAACCGCATTTAAATCTGATCATTCGTTTGGGAGGTAATATTTCACAGACAGACCCATACACATTTACACAGACACGTCAAACTTATAACACCCCGTCGTTTCAGCGTCGGGGGTTAAAAATCGCTAATCTTGTTGGAACTTACTACGCCAAGTGATTTATGTTAATTCTGTTGTTATTGTATTCCCTAGTGGTTATGATTGACGTTGAAAAATAATGAAGCGCCAAAAACATATTATAATTTTTTTTAAAATAAAATGTATGACTGGTGGGTAAATACAACATTTTGACTTAATAAAATTTTAAACCATCTATGTTGATGACACTGGCTCCTTCAAATCTAAACTTCAAATAACAGTATGTTTTGTTGTTTGGCGTTATATGAAATACTGAATAAGTAACGGTATAGGTATTCACCCGAAGCTAACGACAGCTGTGTAAAGTAGATTCAAATTTCACGAAGAATCTTTTTTCTCATAGTTTTTAGATTAGTATAGTATAGTAGATTTTGTTTTTGTCCACTATCACATAAAAATTAACTATGTTATGTAATATAACTTAGTTATTATAATAAGTGTTACTTTCTATATATCTTCAGTCAAGAACATTGAGGCAGCTATATTTAGCAGGTATTTTAACGAGCACATTTAAAATTTGAATGTTTATTTTAAAATTTTAACTATAATTGAAAATAATGTTGGTATTCTAACTAAAGGAATCGGAAACTGGTAAGGCAGATATTGTTTTCCAATAATTCAATTACATAGGAAAGTATGTTGTTTATTTAAATAAAACAGAATTATAAATTACCTATTATGTATAGGGGAGGCCGGGGCTGGAAGTTCCCGGGGCACGTTCTTCCGACAGTAATAATTTTGTAAAGAAAATAGATAGCAATACACGTGAAGTGCGTTGTTTAAGCGTCAGGTGACGCGCCACTTT
This sequence comes from Vanessa cardui, assembly GCF_905220365.1. NCBI lineage: Eukaryota > Metazoa > Arthropoda > Insecta > Lepidoptera > Nymphalidae > Vanessa > Vanessa cardui. The sequence goes on along the minus strand of NC_061123.1, from coordinate 4,593,872 downwards.
CGCGGCCATCTCAGTGGACGGCGGTGGACGAGTGGCTGAGTGTACCGCGCTCTTCGAACACCACGTTAGTAAATTTTTTCGTATTTAAACTTTTTGGTCTATTTTTCTTTATTATTGACTGATTAATGTGCATCTTTCCTATTTTAAAGTGGCATTAATCAGGTATTTTATAGCTTGAATGTTTTTTCAATTGAATTTGATAATTTGCTAGCATGATAGTTTTAAGACAACAATATAATTTGGGGTTACAAGTTCCCTTCGGAAGGGGCTAGTTGTTCCACGGAACAACTTACCCCAATCGATCTTTAAATTTTCTTACAGTATATTTTTAATTTTTTTAGAATGGTAAGTAACTACAAACGGAAAACTGAAAGAGGGAAAACATCCGAAACTTACGCAATGCTGCATATCTGTGATGCAAGATGGAAGAAAAGTAAAAACGGTAGCCAGAGAACAGGAAATTTGCCACATGAAAGGGAAAAGTTCAAAAAAGTGTCAACGAAGAGTGTTATAAGAAAGCAAGAGTGATAGCGAAGATGAGGATCTGAAATGGTATTCCATAATTTGTTGTGGTTCAAATTCAAATTCTCTACCGAGATGTCAATGGATAGAACGTAGCATGTGTAAAAATTGGGCACATGTTAAATGTATAAATGAAACTGATAATATATGTATCTTAAGTGTGCCCCAATTGTGAGTCAGACGATCAATAAATAAGAAGAAAAGTTGCCAAAGTTGATTACGACTGATTAAAACAAGACTGATTATTTGTCTTCATTGTAATTTGTTTTCACTTAATAAGAAACATTTCAAGAAGATAAATAATACATATGCAGAAGAAGATAGATAAATTACATTAGCAGTTTTGTTTTGTTATTTAATTATAATTGAACCCGCTGAGTTTCTTTCGCCGGTTCTTCTCAGGTCAGGGTATTTTCTTTTCCGAACCGGTGGTAGTGTTTCAATTGACCATCAATAAGAAAGTGTAATGCTTCTATATTGAATAAATTTATTTGAGTTTTCAGTTTTGAAACTTTTGATAGATTTTTTAGAGTTATATTTTGTTGAGATTTTTTAAGCTCTGTTACGGAAGTGCCAATATTTTGTAGATATAAAAATATGTTTATCTCGAATATACTTTCCAGTAAGATTTTTAAGCTAATAGATCTCAATTTTTATTAACTAATACAAAATGTTAATTAAATGTAGCTAGTCTTTTTTTTGTTGTTTTTTAAAGTTTATAGTATTGCATAACAACTGTAACTTGAACTTGAACTTAAATGTAACTGTAGGAATTATTCCTTTTATTAAAAGAAATCGTACAATGTCCATATATATATATACTTTATTTGTGTTATCCAAGTGGCACAATTTGCCCCACGCATGGAACAACTTACCCCAAAAGTAGGGATGTTCCCTTCCTAAATTTGGAAAAAATGTGCCTGTACAAAAAAAAATATTGAGAAATTAGCAGAAATGTCTTTACCATTACATAGACCGATTAAGACTTTTTAATAAAATCAAATATTAAAATTGAAATATTATCATTTTCATCACAAAATTTCATGTTATTTGAAAATCGGAACTTTCAGCCCCGGCTTCCCCTACTTATATGATTATACAAAAAGGGAACTTTTATCATTTAATAGTTACGCCTTATTGACCTTTTTTACAGATGCTTTAAATTTTTTATTACTCGGTACAAAACTAAAAAAAAAACACTGATTCCTAAAAATAGTAATGCCAATACCTAATTCATATTAATGTACCATTATTTTGATGATAACAGTCACAGAAATTGTACGTGCCATTTGATATTTACCTCAGCTCGATCTACTATTAATTATAGCATGAAACAAATACTTACTTACAATATAAGAGTCTTCTTAGCCAGAACAGATTAGAAATAAATAAATCGCTGGACACTGACGAGTGTAATATGAGATGTAATTGGCAATCGTCACCCGAGATTCCGTCCCTATCGTTTACATGGATTGACGATCATACAGTCATGGATATAATATAATTGGATAACTAACAGCACCCGCGACTTCGCGCACGTTTGAATTTAAGAAAAGATTATTGTTGTAGCCTTAGTTACTCCTTATACTAATAATAAGTTATTGCTTATAGCCGTTCCAGAGATAAGCCGGAACAAACAGAGAGAGACAGACCAAATGACAGATAAACAAAAAATGTAAAATATGTTATTTTTGTATGTGTACACACCGTGTACAGTAGGGTTGTTGAGGAAGTGATTATGAGGAAGAGGAGGAGGAAGAGGATTTTCGAACGCAAATTTAGAGGATGCGGATGAGGATGAGGATATTTTTCGAATAAGAGGATGCGGATGAGGAAGCGACAGAGAGAGCGGATTAGGAAGATAAGAAAATATAAATACTTGCAGACCCAAACGAAGAGCCGTTGTCCAGTCTGAACATAACATACATACACTAAAAAAAGTGCAGTCTTTATATCTTTATTAATTACTTAAGTCAAATATTTTATTAATCAAAATAAAGGAATTGAATACTAATAAATAATCAAAATTATAAAAATTATAGGGAGGTTTTTTTTGTAAAAAATAATTTGGACGCTGTTTCCCCTGACAACCGGTTTCTTAGCTCATTATATATTCGTACTAATCCAACACTGTTAAAACGTCGTTCGCTGAGCATACTTGATGGAGGAGAAGATAGTTATTGCCCTAAAGCTCCCAAATATTTCGGATCATTTTTCCACCATAAAAGACTGTGTTCATGCATATTAATTATTTTTTTTTAATGTCGTTATTTAATAGTAGCTTTAGTAACACGCACCTCTCCTCTATTACTAAACGTGGAAGCGGTGGGTGATGTGTCTACTATAGCTCCAGATTCCTCATAAATTGCTCTTAAATTTTGAGGAAGCGATAGCGGAAGAGGATTTTTAATTTTTATTTATGAGGAAGCGGTATCGGTTGAGGAACCCAAAATATTGCGGAACTTTTGCATTATGAGGAAGCGGAAGAGGAATCCTCAGCAACCCTAGTGTACAGGTACTAATGCATTCATTAAAAAGTTGTTATTTTAATATTACAAGCAGACACTCAAATTTAATTATTGATTTATATGAAAAAATAAAAAAATAAGTACTTATTGGCTTTAATGCTCCTACACTAGAACGCTTAAAATGTTAAAAGCGTAAGCAAATGTCATTATATAATTTGGTATGTGTGGAACTCGAGTTTTCGAGGAAGTTTGTTTAATATCTAGTTTATGATATCATGTAGATTCACAATAGATGAGATATTTTTGACACGAGGCAAGGTACCTATATAAGTTACTTAGTTTACGACTTGGCAAAGATAATAAATTCTTCCTGAGGCATTCGTTTTTAGGATAAAATTATAGGGTTATTTTTGACTTGGTCTATTAAAAAAATAAGCTCATGTCAAAAATAACATTGATAAACAAAGCATGTTACTCGATCCAAGTTTACAGTAAAGAAAAAGAGACATAGTTGCTGTTGATCTAGGCAGCATATAATTTTACCCACTTTACTGACATACAGTCTACAGAGTATGTAAGGTAATTAAAATGCTGGTAAAGATCAAAAACCGACAAAATTACATACTAGGTAAATAGGTGTAAACTTATTGTGTAATTATGTAGGTATTCTTTCAACACATCCTAACCTCAGAATTGTTCAGCATTCTCAACCTACGTGAAAATGAATAAAACAAATCAAAAATAGAATATTACCTACCTACATACGATTGCAAAATGTAGATAAATCAAAATTAGAATAACACTTATCAGAATTCAGAATGAAACCCTGCCTAAGCTAATGTTCAGATAAGACGCTGGTAAAAAGAACTTCAATAAATTTAAACTACATACTATATCAAATATATAAAGGCATATACATATTGCATTACAATATTTTATACATTTAGATATTTTTTAGGCATTATTAGTTTTTTTAATGTACACAACATTAAAAAAATTAGGCAAAATTTTGAAATAAGTTTAAGATATGTAGGTAGGTATAGACTACAGACTTATCATTCAATAATGTTTACTGAACGTATACATGATAATAAGTCAAACAAAAGATTTAAAAAATATCATTTTACAAAAATAAAACAATTTAGACATCGTCGCGTAGCCGCCCCCTATTCGCTGGGCCAATAGTGATCCTACGTGGGCGGAGTCTGTATTGTTTAAGAGAACGATCTCGTAATGTTTAATCTCTGAAAAGTTATTTCAGCGGTAGCATCTCCCGTTCTGATTTACAAACATCTGAATTCGAGACGCTAATATCGTTGTAATTGTCACAAAAGTTACAGTAACTGCCATGAAATAAATATGAAGTAATATGTGTTATTATGAAGCAATATGTTTTGAATTAATTATACTCATAAATACGTAAATATAAAATAAATATTCAGTAATGTGAAATTTTAATACTGACACCACCATGCAAAGTGATAGAAAAGACGGTGATTACAATGGAGGCGGTAGGAAGGCTCTACGCACGCCCAAGTGCGCCAGGTGCCGTAATCACGGTGTAATATCATGCCTGAAGGGTCACAAGAGACTCTGCCGCTGGCGGGACTGCCGCTGCCCAGGCTGCTTGCTGGTGCTTGAGAGACAACGAGTTATGGCGGCACAGGTATGTATTTAAAACCTTTAAAAGTTTTACATATTCTAGTTGGTACAGTATGGATACGTAGACTGTAGAGAGACGCCAATTGGCTATTGTGTCTAGCTGTGTGGATAAACCAATTATAGGTACACTTATTAATAAGCGCAATAAACAAATCAGTTTTCCATGGTTAATTAATAATATTCAAGAAATCCATTGTTGTAAATGAGATATCACCTACTGTTATCATGAACACATAAAAAAATATAAAGTCTGAAGCATTCGTGTAAACATAAAATCTACGTAATTATTACAATGCTTAGTATAAAATCGAAACAATCTAAGAAGTAATGTATGTACAACTATCGAAGGTTTTCAAAATATCCGACGGGTGCTCAATAACTTGCAGCCCTCAGTAACGGTACCTACTTGATTATCTATATTATCTAGGATTAATTATGTTTAATAAAATAATACTTATTCATCAATTAATCAATTAACATATGTACTGCACATATGTACTATAGGTATACCTATATGCGCAGAAACAGCCGTACCCATTAAAGTTCTCCGAACTGGACATCCATTCAGCGCCTTTTTATGCTTGACCATGGTCGCACTAGAATAAGCAAAGCCTCGGGATCATAAGCGCAAGTTTAAGTAGGTAATCGAGGACTAGAGTCTGTCCTATTCGTAGCTCACACCCAAAATAAGTTGACCTGGACCGTCGAGTGAGATACTCGTGATGTCAAATACTTGTGATGTCAATATTATGTTGTCATTACCTATATATTTACATAATTTTCGCAAAATACAAATACATATAATATTTATAGCTGCTAACGTTGAATGACTGCGTAACGTTGAAGCTTGAATAAAAAGGTGCCGAGAAGTTTTTTGTGTTTTTGCTTTTAGCCATATTAAGACGTACCTAAGTCCAGTCATTACATGAATTTGAAAATGAAAATGTCGACCTCGATTTCCTATATGCGTTCCCAAACTTAAATAAAGGGTTTTATTTGTTTTTTTTTTTTTTGTGATTACTCGTCTGTGCGTCGTAATACGACAATAATAACACATTTTTGTTGCTTCATTTTATGTTCTATAATTGAGGTCCTTTTCATTTTTACCTTCTGTTGTTTATTGAGTTATCAAACGCAAAACGACATTACTAGTATGGGTGTGTTACAGGGATCAATTTTAGGTTCCAATCTATTTTAATTAACAACAAAACCTAAAATTAATAGTAGCCATACTGTTATAGTTGCCACAGTTTTGTTCAGGATTTTTTTTCTAAAGGACAGAATAATCCCGTTATATATTCATTTGTGATTTTTAGTTGTCCGTCTTGAACAACTTTATTATCCTTCTCAGTATTATTATTCAGGACCTCATTAGCATAATTAAAAATAGTTTTTATTTATGTACTAGCTGAAGCTTATGTAGTAAATGAAAAAAGTGACCTTTGTACTTTCTTGAGGCTTAAGCTTACTACGCACCAAATTTTATCAAAATATCTTCAGTGGCTACATCCTGTAAGTATAAAAGACAGATTTATTTTTAAGTTTATAATATTATTATTTTAATTAGTACTAGTGTACATAAATTAGTGGTATTTATAAATGGAATGTCTACGGTAGATACGTCCTTAAAATCATAAAATAATTTTCTAATGATCGGTCAATATTCATCGCTGTTAGGAAAAAGATTCCTTACATAAAATTGTACTTTAATGATTAACTCTTCATACAAGCTTTCACCCCTCTTTTCACACCCTTAAGGATGACTTCCGTAATAAAAAATAACCTTTGTTCTTTCCCGCGACTCAAAGCATAAAAAAGGAATACCTACTTTCACATAACACATTTGTAGTAAATAATTATAGGGATTAACATAAGATATCTATAACTTATTAAAAAATAGTTATCAATAGGTCTTATGATAAATTCTACAATGTTTCTGAAAGTACGACAAAATGTTGATTTTTCTAGTAAAAAGCTACAAAAAAATCATGTCGGCAAAATAAACAGGTTATCTTGCAATAAAATGAAATGAACTTTTTTTGAGGTAATATTGATAAAAATTATGTACCTATGTACGATCGGCAGTCATTCAACGTTAACAGCTATAAATATTTGGTGTCTTTTGGGACACTTAATAATAAATTACAATCGTTATCGTTGGTGTAGTGTATAAGTGTACTGTACTACAAATACTAACATTAAAATTCCAGAAAAGTTGTTTTTCAAAGTGCCAGATGATATTGAAATGACAGTTTTTCCAAATTTGACTTCACAATAATATGTGAATTACGACTCTAAATCTTCAAAATATATTTGTCAGTACCATTAGTTCCCTATTTAATTCAGCAAAAAATGACACATTGTAAAATAAGATTTAGGTTTCGAGGGACTTGACATTTAGTTGGTAGTTAATGCGGTACTGGTGGTTTTCTCACCACCAGTACCAGAGAAAAAAAATTATTTGCGCACATAGTTGCCTAGTATCAGATCTCAAACTCAAATAGGGAAGTCCCCTTTTAGTTTAGTATACCTACCCGTGCTGAAAGCCGTACAAATAATAGTATATCTATGGATGATTTACCTACACTTGGGCCACCCGGGACAAGTTGTCGGGGCAGCAAAGTTAGGATGAGAAAAAAATATAAAAAATTGTAAAATGTATTTAATAAAACTTCTACGTGGAATGATTTTTTTTTTTGGTAGGAAATCTGTGTATCCATTTTCGATTTAGGGCATTCGTAGTTCCCAGGTGCAGCGTTAAGATAGAACTCGGCGCTGACTATGCTTGTATCTAAGTAATGACATTGTTTTCTGTCTAATTTATCGAAACAAGGAACCTTTACAGAATTGAAAATTACTTAAAATATAATACGATTCAATACGATAACTACTCATAAAGTCTAAACTAACAATCTACGGCATTAAATAAAATACATATATATATAGAGAATACTTCTATGTCTCACAGGTCGCACTTCGACGGCAGCAAAGCGCAGGCGGCGTGGCGCGCGACGGCGAAGCGGCCGCGCTGGCGGCTCGTAAGCGCGCTTACCGTGCCCGTCTACGCAGTGTACAGATTTCGCGGAATTACGCCATCCCAGCTGCAGCCTTTGGTTAGTTCTTACTAACACTTTAGTATATTTATTTTGCTCCACCTTCGACAATTTCAGTCGCTATTGTATTGTAAATTTAAGCGAAATGATTTAATATGTTTACTGTTTACGGAGAAAAACAAAATACATAGATTAATAATACTTATACTATCTTTCTTTACCAATTTTGATTCTGTCAAATCCATATCTGTGTTTCATTAAAATATAATTACCTACATACTTATTAAAGGTACGAAAACACATATATTTATGTTTCTTTAAAACACTAAAAACAAAAGAACCAGTACATGTAGTTATTGATATTGAGATGTGCATTTACATAAATTCGTTGCGCTAAAAGACAATCAACGTTGTTTGGGTAATCTAAAAGAGTTCGCTTTAGTACTGAGATAATGTCCGCTATGTCGCGCAGCACTCAGCGTTTTGTTATTGTTGTAAACGAGTAGACTCTGTCGTCTGTTTCGTTTCTCGCTACTGAAATGCCTCATGCGAATTAGCTGAATAAATATTTATTTTGGAACATTCGATCTTGTTTAAATTGTATTTTGAAAAGATGTGCTCTAGAATTTCCGACTAATTTCTTTGAAATGTGTGATTTCGAAATATCAGTTAATACTTTTTTTGTTTATGACCCAAGAGAACAGATGACATTTTTATAACGGGTCCGAATTAAATTTACGTAGCGTTTTGTAAGTGTGATGTTTAAGTGGTAATATTCTTTTATGTAAAAAGATACTCTTCATACTATTTAAAAATAGAGCATCGCAGTAATAAAATTTTGAACGGTGCTTCTAAGCGTCCCCGCCTCATTATAGAACAAAAGCTGTCATTTAAGACTCGGCAACATTTCACTGTCTTTAAAAAAAGTTAAATATCTTTTGACTATTTTTATGAGCTGTAAAAAATGTGTAGATTGTTTTACAAAAAACGCCACGGCGGCTCTTTGTCGGGGTGTCGCGTTACAGCGTACTGTTGACTGTAAACATGTCTTTCCGCTCGGTTGAATGATAGCTCAGCGGGTGCCAAAAAAGATCTTTTAAAGAGTGTTGCGAGTTTATACTTTGATTCGATACACTTGTTACATTATATCTAATAATAATGGGTGTATGTTTATCGTAAGTCACTTCATGCTATTCTTAGACAAAATTACGACGAAGACAAAGTAGATGCCTACCTATTTACTAAAACGCACTAAATATTAAAGCCAGTAAATCGTGGTTAACAATATCATCGACAAAAAGTTATTATGATCCGAAGAACAGATAGTAAAATTCTAACAACAACAGCCTGTAAATTCCCACTGCTGGGCTTAAAGCCTCCTCTCCCTTAGAGGAGAAGGTTTGGAACATATTCCACCATGCTGTATGCTGTTCCAATGCGGGTTTGTGGAATACACATGTGGCAGAATTTCTATGAAATTTGTCACATGCAGGTTTCCACACGATGTTTTCTTTCACCGCCGAGTACGAGATGAATTATAAAGACAAATTAAGCACATGAATCAGCGGTGTTTGCCTGGGTTTGAAGCCGCAATTATCGTTTAAGATGCACGCGTTCTAACCACTGGGCCATCTCGACTCATCTCGACTCAAAATTCTAATGTTAATAGTTTATTAAATATAACAAGAACATAAATATACTTAATCAATATATATAAAACTCTTCCGTTACTGAGTGACTAACAGACAACGCACAGCCTAAACCACTGGAAATTTGGCACACGTATACCTTGAGTATCCTAGAGGTGTACTAAGAAAGGATTTTTCAAAATTCCCACGGGATAGGGAATAAATGGGATATTTATTTTCAAACCAAAGTAGCTCTATCTCCGGAACTATAATTATTAGGGGTTTCAAATTTAGCATGCAAGTAGGTTATAACAACTAAAAACAAGTTTTATGATATTATGGAATTCCCAAACGATATACGGGAATTGTATTTTTTTTTTAAAGTCTAGTCCCTGAAACTTGATATGAAGATAGTTATTATATATCTATCATAGCACAATAAACTAAAAAAAAGAAGTTAGAAGCATGAATCTTTGTCTTCAGACGTTTAATTAAAAATAAATAAATACTTATATCAGCATTTATGGAAATTCTACTCATAAGGGAGTAAAATAAGGGTTAAAAGTTTGTGTGAAAACCCGTCATTTAATAAGCTAAAAAACATCGTTTTTAGCATATAGATTTAGAACTAGTTGGCATGTATTTCAGCCTTTCTAGCCCTTAGGGGTATAATGGAGATTGCCCGTTCGTATATATGTTCGTCTGAAATTCCACCATTTTTTAAGTCAGAACTATTGAAATATTTTTTTGGAATACTGATTTAAAATGAGTAGATACGTATTTTAGTATTCTGGATATTGGGGATGAAATAATGATTGTATATAGATTTATTTGGAAATTCGCATCGCATCTTTGAAGTCAGAAGCATGAAACTATATTTTTGAGAAGCTGGTTATAAATAAGTAGATATTTATTTAAGCGTTTTTGGATACTCTAACTCTAAAAGTTAAAAAAGAGTAGAAATTTCGTATAAAGGTTAGTCTTGAGGTCCATCAATTAACAAAGCACAAGGTCAAATCTTTAAAATGGACATGCAAATGAATGAACCACCAGTGTTCTTTACAAATAGGTCTTAAATTAACGTAATATTTTAAATTAGTCTGTGTAGTTATTTGTAACCATATTTCACGCGTGCAAAGCCGTGGACAACAGTTAGTTATTTTATATTTTGTTACTAGGTAGTAAACATTAACTGATCCGGAACTCTTAATCTTGGTTGATAATAAAACGCTACTACGCTTAATCTCATTCCAAATAATATCCTCAATTCGTATACTTCTAGGGTAAATCACGAATAGTCGTTCCTGTAAATATTCAGTCGATAACATTAGGTGTAATTTGGCAGAGGCCGCTCGCAGCGCGGAGGGCGACCCGGCGTGGAGCGAGCGCGTGCGGCGGCGCAAGGCGTTCGCGGACGCGTCGCTGGACGCGGGGCTCGCGGCGCCGCTGGGCGCGCCCGGCCCCGCGCTTTGCCGCCACTTGTTGGCGGCGCTGCTCTCCAGCTGTGCGCCGCCGCAGCGACCCAAGATATCATTCTCCATCGAATCCATAATCGGCGTCAAGTAGATTCGTCCAACGTGTTAACGATATATATGTAACTGTAGTCTATTCCAACCAGAAAAGGACAAAACTAAATAAACATGGAAATGATGCGATATCATTGCCGACTTGAATAATATAAGAAATTCATTTCGGACTTGAGAAAAATGAGTATTGAACGTCGAAGCTGATAAGCTGGAAATTTGGAAGTAAAATAAAAGTGGAGCAATTAAGTGGATTGGTTTGAAGTAAGAACTGCTTGTAGCGCACAGTATAGCTGTGTTATTAACGAAACGCATGGACGTTATCTAAGATATTTTTATCTTAATTCCTTCTTCGATTGGAATAGGCTATATACTAATAGTGTCCGAATACTTAATTTCGTTACAAAAAGATACCTAATATCAGGAGATTATTAAGAGAGTAATTTTTGAAATATAACTTTAGCAGCTGTTCTCTCCATTTAATTCATTTAATAAATAGAATATTATGATATTTTCAGTCTGCTTCTATTTATAAAGTTAATGTTTTATAAATCTTATCATTTTAACCTAATTTAACATTCATACAATAATTGGGATAAGTACCCTTAATAGTACATACTTTGTTGGTGTTAGTAACATTCTTAGTTCGAAATTGATCACTTCTTACCAGCTTTGACATAAACGTGCATACAAATATAAGTTTTATTAAAATAAAAGTCATTTATCGAACAATGAGTGCTTTATTAACGAAATGTATGGTAAAAGAATGTCTATGGTGAGGTCAATGTTTTACAACCAGAACTTATACATACATAGGTACACGGAACAATGCGCAGCGGGAACTGCAAACTGTAAATTATGGACAATTTAGATGAAAATGAGTACAGATATTTTTTTTAATACGTTTATAAAATAACAAGAATTTGTTGACACGTCTTCGGCTATTTAGGCCTAAGATTAGAGGTAGGAATGACTTTATTAATCTCGATATGAAATATGAAATTTGTACTCGACTGTACTCACAAGATCTACCGAACAAAAAACAGCCACAATTCATAACGGGGGCCGGAAAACAAGCAGACATACTATATTATAATTTGTTTACTAAACGAATAAAAAAAAAATCAAAACAACATTCATTTTCACTGTAAGATTTTTAATTCAATGATTTTTCTGAGGTTTATTTTTTTAGTTTATTAAGTGTAAAATATTAACAAGTTAAAAACACATGACAATGCATTGCGACTTTAGTAGGTATATATAATACATTTTTGTTTCGCACGAATTCAATCGAAATGGATAGTTTCGTGACACAAATAAGTACCTAAATGAATTTGTATAATGATCACAGTTCGTCTAAGGTCATTACGATGCTTTCGAATTATACAAATCTGGTTTTGTTTAACATGAAGCAAGCTGTTCTTAAAATCATACAAAATTACTGTACTAACATTTCAAAACTATTTGTACGAGACAAACGAAAACGAATTACTATTAAAGCAAAATATGCCCATGAAGATTTGTAACTAAACAATGCACAACAATTGACAAAATAAAAAAAAATACATTTTATTTCATACGTACCTAATTTTTGCTATTAAACGGATTAAATTTTAAGTCTATTGTAATTGGCTAAGCTACCAGCCCCCATTTTAAGTGCTTCACATGCGATAGCTACTTCCTTTTCAATAACTGACAACTGTAAGCGACGTTTACTTCTTTAATAGTTAAAATATAACTAATAAATAAAGTATTACAGAAAATATTCATAAATATTATAAATACAATACAAATATCAAAATAGATACATGTAAGTACGATTTATATAATTAATTTCGACGACGACTAAATACATATCCTCAAACATCAAACAAGGGTGAAGGCGTTTCGAGTATTTATACAAACAACTACGCGACATAATCTATTCCATTTGAATGATCATTTCAAATGATTTTAAGTGTACTGACCAATTATAATTTATGTATTTCAACGCTTAAAAAACGGTTAGTAGAAACTTGGCGACTCGAAAACACAATGCGAAAAAAACATGTAAAATCTGTTGACACATTATCAGAGTTTTAAACGTGGATGTGGTCTCGTTAAGTTCAATCGAATAATGTCCAGAATCACCAAATTGTATTAGATAAAGATACATAACTCGATAAAAACGGCATTGATGTCTTAACCACGTACAAAAATTTAATTAAATTTACGATTCACAACACAAAACATTACGGTCACAATTGTACGATAACAACTATACGCAGACCGGCCGGAGGATGGGAAGTGCCCCACGAACGCCTCGCTCACTCACACACTCACGCAAACACTTAAACAGCTACTATCACGGTTTTTTAGGAAAACGATACTACATTTAAAAATGTCGACAAAATCTACTAACCTTAAAATATAAATTACGAGATCACCCGTAAAGTTCGCGTTTCGCTTACAAAATAACGTGTCCGATATAAAAAATTTCAACAGCATTTCTGAGAAGTGGAGCTACCAAAATATGATTCTATAGTTTGTTCGCGTTAAGAATGCAGTGAGATGTCATTGTTTACCGGCTTCACTCCGCCCCCTGACCAATCAAATTTTTTTTAACAGCAGGGTGAAGGTGTATGCATATTTGTGTTAAAATTCAAACAAATTATATTTGTTTTAAAGACTAAGTATAATGAATTTAAAAAATACACATTAAAGTAAAAAATCGAATCAGGGTGTTTAATCAACATTTTTAACAATATATACAATCGTTTGCGAATCTTGCCATCGCGATGTAGAAATTTACATATTTTGACATAACGTCATCTAGTAGCTATAGGTTACATTAATTATTACGTGTACAGCTTGAATAAATTAAATATAAATATATAAATAAACAAAATTTAAATTATACAAATAAAAATATCAGTTAATAATTAATTAAATGTGAACTTGACTTTGTAATTTGTAAAGATTTGATTGGTCAAAGGGGGCGGAGTCAGGCCGGTAAACAATGACAACTCACTGCATTCTTAACGCGAACAGACTATAGTTAGATTTCGTGTTCCTATCGGCGTGGCAATGCTCACGCGATGTGAGGCTTCGTTGGCACTCGGCGAGGACGGGGACTAGGCGGGATCCGGGGGGGAACGGCGTGGACATTGGGCGATACGCATACGAATATTACACACAATTTACTTGTACACAACGATTGATATAACGTCCGGATAATTTCAATCGAATACGAGACCGAAAAATAAATGAAATCCCCAAGGAATGTAAATTTAACTGTTTCCCCGAAAAACCCTTAATATTCCACTGCATACTTAACCCTACGCGATTGCAAAATATACTAATGTTCAATCGAACTACTAATTTTCAGATCCCCACTCGACAGGCTCCCTTCTAAAACGTCTTTCGTATTTATAAAAAAATAATTACAATACTTTTTAAAATATAAAATAAAAGATCTAAAATATTTATGACGATCTCAATTACCGATACAAGTACTCATTTATATTTCGACATTATTTCAAATTTTTAGAAAGGAGCCTGATATATCTGAAAAAAAAAAATATATGACATAACAAGTGTTTAAAGTCAGACTTTTAGCTTTTATAAAAATAAAAGGTAACAATTTTATTTGCATATAGTAATATAATATACAACTCAATATGTATTTACATATACATAAAAATATTTTCATTTAATATACACATAAACAATACTTTATATCAATCGTACAAGTTGCCCGTCGTGAATCAAACGTCGTCATGCCAACTGCAAAAAAATATTACTTCCAGCACATCCAACATTATTTTTTAATATAATATGTATTATATGTGTAGTTATTTCTTTACATTATATCAAATAATATTGCATAAACTATCTATATATCGCAATTTTTTATAGACATCCAGGCGTTACTTTTTGAAAGGAGAAAAAAACGTTAGTAAAAAATACAGATTATACAATTTTGATTGGAAGCAAAAGTCAACATCACGAGAATTCATTCGACGAGGGCAACTCAAACATACAAATCCATTAAATAAAATACAACGTAAAAATACTATTTGGTATATTATATAGCAGATATCTAGCCCGCGTAAAATCTATCAAAGCAGTATATCTACATCGACACCGACATATATTCGTACACATATATTAGTCAAAATAAACCAGTCACAAATCACAGTTGACATAAATTCTCGATTTTTACTAAGTCTTGTAATTTGTATTTTAAAATAGTAGTTAACACATCAATTTTTTATATACTTAAAAATATAATCGAAAGGAAAGCCTAGTGGAGACACGAATAAATGCTTTTAGACAAATATGTGTATAAACTTTTTTGTTATTTTCTCAGTATACATTATCCAAAAACTATTAAAATGTTCACAATTAACGTCTAAAGGGATACACTTGGTACAAATGTTAGTCAATATTTAAGATAACACAAGCGCACGAAACAATTGACAGAACAGTGATCGTCAAGAACGGTACTAAAATTAATACATACGAAGGCATGGACATCGACTCCACTGCAAGCTATAATATACCAGCGACGACGTCGCCCATACAAACGAAAGCAGACAAGTATACGAATCCGATAGCGACCGAGCCGACACGAAACGACTTCGGGCCGGTCCGATGCGCGATGTGCGACAACGCTACACGTCAGCACAATGTTATTCAAATTTCACAAGTTTCCACTATGGAATATTACGCGTCGGCGTCGCGCGCGTCTAAATCAATTCGAAAAGTAAACTCCGCTGCGAGTGCGGCGCCTAGATGCCGCACATGGCGGACAGGCGAGCGCTGAGCTGCACGGGGAACTGGTCAGTGAAGCGGCGCCAGTTCTCGTCGCCCACCTGCGCCTTGAACCCGTGAAGGATCTTCGTGAACATCTCCTTGAGGTCGTCCTTGGGGTGCGACCACGACGCCACCGCGTCGCAGAAGAACATGAAGTCGGGCACCACGCCGCCCGGGTTGACCTGGATCATCTGGCAGATGCCGCGGAACGCCGAATCCTTCTCGTCGTTGTCGCGGATGTTCCGCAGCGACGTGCACCTGCGGGGAGGGGGGGGGGCGGGCCCCGTTACGGGTCGTCAGCTCGGGCGTGTCTTATCTACGGGCTTAGTGGGGAGGGGGACCGCTCGCGGGCGATCCGATCCGAGGCGTCTCTCTGGGCAGTGTGAGTGTCTAGAGTTCGTTATGAAGTAAGTCCTACATGATGATACAACTAGAAGGCAAATGATAATTTGATTCCTCTCGATATAAAAAAGGAATATCAACGTGTAAAAAATAATAAAGCATATTAACATAATTTGACTAAATATATATAAATATATACAGAAAATATAGTATCAGTTAAAGTGAATATATTATTAGAGAGTGTCCAATGAAATCATAATTAAATAGACATTGAGTAGCATGTTCCAAACTGAAAGCAAACGCAAAACGACGCGGCAGTGTGCAAGGTGAGAGCTCTCGGTAAGTTGACGTTCCCTCCGTTTGCGTTTGTCTCGCAGTTTGGATAAAACAAAATAAAAATATAAAATTAGCATCTCATATATATTTAGAAAGCGGATGGTGTTCAACACACATACAGTACAACACTGAAAATAAGATGATTAAACAAATACCACCCCATATATCAGTGATACTCAAAGTGTGGCCCGAGTCACATGCCTGGTACAACAAAAACGGGATCAACTTATCGGGTAAAACAATACAACATTAATAAGCCACGAACAAACACCATCCACGATCGAAATAATAATAATAATCGATAAACTTATTCGATATTAAAACGTAATAGTAAATATAAAGTAATAATAAAAAAAATTGACTACAGACCACTGGCGTACGAATTGATGTAAAACGGGTGCGACGTCGTGGGGGCACACATAACCTAGCCGACCGATAGTAATCGCTACGCCACGACAACCACGACAACCGAGAACAAAACCAAGAAAACAAATCAACAAACCATTCAAAACATAGTTAAATTACATAAGTACAGCAACATATCGGTGCTACGGGTGGAAATAATATCGGAACACTTCGGAGACGGCGTTTCCCCAGGCGCACACTGAGCCTCTAGGCACACCCCACTAACTAAGGTAACAATGGCTCAAGATGCAATGGTCGCTCAGTATCGCTATCTCTAGCTGTGTTATAACATACATATAGATATATACAGGAGTGAACGTTTACGGTGGGACAAGTTAACTCTGATTTGAATATTTTAAATTAATATATTAATACATTTTAGTATTTTAAGATACATAGACTTGTTTATAGAATATATCTTGCATTTGATATGTTAAAAATTAATACAAACGTAAAATCGATATATGATGAACACATTGTAACAAAAGCCGTGAAGAAGGTATATAATCAGTCATGACTGCCACCAAGGATAACTTTTTAAATTATTTTAGCAAATAATAAAAATCATTAACGAGTGTGAACTAAATATGAAATAAGATTCGACATCTCACTTACCTGTGTTTTCGAGTAACGTCTTAGGCGTGTTAGGCCTATTGATGATGTCTACGAGATGACTCAGTACGAGAGGTATGTACTTCGATGTTTCCGGTCCTGGAAAATATCAAATGTAATCACGTCTCCATATGTATGAAAACTTTAAAGCTCTAGTAGTTTTATGTCACACTACCACATTTAGTAACTATTACACGAGGTCTGTTTATTCCCATAATAAACCAAAATAAAATTTGATATCTGTGCAATTTATGTAAACAGATTCTATGGTATAAATATGTAAGTATTATTTAAAAAGCTAAATATACGAAATCGGTTTGATGATCAGATATTATTTATATAGTATTGGCAATCAATAGTAAAGAATACACATAAAAGCTGTTGATGTTTCTGTTGATATTCGTATTTTTATAAATTTCGTATTATCTTCGGAATTAACTTTTCAAACAATTCCGCTGACATAACTATATCGGCACTGCTGTAGTGTCATATCTCCCACATACAAACTATACACACACATTAAGTAAAGTAACTGCCTGTACATTTCCCACTGCTGAGATAAGGCCTCCTCTTCCATTTAGGAGAGGGTTTGAAACATATTCCACCACGCTGTTCCAATGAGGGTTGGTGGAATACACACGTGGCAGAATTTCTGTGAAATTTGTCACATGCAGGTTTCCTCACGATGTTTTCCTTCACCGCCGAGCACGAGATGAATTATAAACACAAATTAAGCACATATAAAGTGGTGCTTGCCTGGGTTCGAACCCGCAATCATCGGTTAAGATGCACGCTTTCTAACCACTGGGCCATCTAGACTCTCACACACATGCAGGCACAATAAATGCGTCACCTAGTTTGATGCTGATCTCTCCGATGGCCCACGTGGCGTTGTTGCAGACTGAGATGAGCTCGGGGTTGAGGTTCATGCCGAGTATGGGCAGGAACTCCGGTATGTAGGGCAGCACGTGTTGGAAGCACGCCTTTGTCAAGTCGCCCAGTAGCGCGAACGATGATTGTCGAACCTGTAATTTATTTTTTTTGTCTCATTAAACGATTACCTTGACCTTTGACTTTATATTCGAATTCGTTTAAGCTTATTCTATTTCTTTCAATAAAATTGATTACAATTTACTACAATTAACTTTAATATGCATACTTTTCAAAAAAAAATAGTTTATTAAGTTTTAGAAAAACACATTCAAAGTAAGTAATAAGTCCACTAGAAACCGGGACAATTGTGTGCTGAGATAATGTAGTGGTTGAACAGGTGAATCTTATTATTATTTTGATTTGATTTATTGCTTGGCCAAAATGCATCACCAATTTTGTTTTTAGAAATTGTCTCATGCTCAGTGCTGAAAGGGAACATAGCATGCAGGTACATGTGTTCAAAGACAATATGTCACATTTGTATACCATTTCACTTGCATTGGAGCAGCATGGTAAAATCACTAAGACTACAGCCCTTCAGAGGCAAACCGAGCCAACAACAGTTGCCGAATGTAGCTGTTATGTTAAAAATTAATTAAAATCAAACCTCTGGCATTGGATCCTGCATACACTGGTACAAAAGTTGCATAAGATTAGAGTTCAACACTAAATGGTTGATGTGTCCGTCCAAGCCCTCCGCGAGACCGCTCAGCAAGTCCAAAGCGACTATCATAAAGTCTTTGTCTGGTGCCTCAAATTGTTCTGGACTCTGGCTGTTGGCCTGTAATAAAAAACATTAAACTGTAAAAATTTTAATATTTTGCAGTTGCTTTCTAAAACCAAACAAGACCATGAAGCGTAAGACCCAAATCTCATAGTTAACAAAACATCTAAGTCTAAGAATTTTTTGTATATCTTGTCTTTCTAAGCAAAAACAAAAATTGCACCCCATAAAGTGGCGCAAAAGTTCCTTTCGACTGTTCTTCTCAGGTCTGTGTAATCTCTCCCGAACCGGTAGTTGTTTTTAATTTTACAATTCATAAGTTGAGTGTGATTTTGATTCCATTTAATTTAAATGATTGAGTGTTGACATTTAAATGATGAGTTTTCACTCAAGGTTAAGAGCATAATGTGCAAGTTATACATAATCTCTACACTAATTCTAATGTATCGTAATAATCTAACGTAATCGCAATTTTCAGCATGTATAGAAAACGGCAACCGGGGATTAAAAGTACAGAAACTCCGACGAGAAAATGTTTTTTTTTTATAATTACCATTCAAATAATTCATCTCTGAGTATAAGATGAAATAATATACTACGTCAGATAATACTCTGTTACATTTTTATTCTTGAAACTAAACTGGAACAGACAATGCAAGTGCTAAACCTAGCTTTTAGAAGACTCAGAAGTGCTTTTATTTGTTACAAAATTGTATCAATCTTTCAAAATCAAACAAACAAAATGTTCCCATTGTTTCATTGTAAATATAATGTACATATATACATTATACATAGTAATGATATTACAAACACTTATATACATTGACCCAATTGTTTTCTACACTTATTGAGCTTATCATATTATGAGTTTGAATTTAATCTGATATGTTTATTGAATTAATATGTACCTATTACTCATAAACATAATATTACTTCATATAGATATACTTCCTATAGGCACATATGTATGTATGAAAATAAATTGTTTATACTTACAATATTCTGATTTAATGTTTGTTCTATTAGTGATACACATCTCCTGAATACTGGTTCACAATACGGTAGGAATCCTGACTGCAGAGCTGTGGCGACTGATGACAAACACTAAAAGAAATAATACAATTTAATATAATGCAATATGACAGAATATAATTGCTTTTTATATAAATAGTAAACATGATATTTATGTTGACAGTTTTAACTAACCTCAAGTAATGGAAATAAATCTTTATCTTCGTCCTTTAAGACATTCCACTTCGTTATAAGGGGCGGCATCAATAGATCAATATACTCCTGCTTGTTCAAATGGTGTCCCACTGAATCCGCTAATGTACCGATAGCGTCATACAATATTAACAAGTTTTTGTGCTGATATCTGCCAAAAGCGTACACTAGCGTCTGTAGAATGTGACCCAAGTATGGAACCAGTTCTGTACAAGCCTCTTCCTCTAATGTGGCGAACGCGGAACACGCTGCTTCTTGTACGCGTTTGTTATTATCAAGGACTCGTTTTAAAAGCTGCAATTATATTATAATATTTAACAATCTATGATAAAATTAAGGCAAAATATAAAATCGATACAGCTAAGCTATTATTTTTACTACTTTATTATATTTGTATTATAGTACACCTCCACCCTAAATTTATTTATTTATTATAATGTCCTATGCCAACCGGTTGCCTGGAAGAGATCGCTCTTCTAGCGATAAGGCCGCCGATTGTATACTCTATAACAATTTTTTTTTCTGTTTTAAAATTTTTTTTACTTTCCTTGGTGTACAATAAAGTATATTTCATTCATTCATTCATTCATTCTAAGCCAGTATAGAGAGCAAGCCAGAGATCTGACCTCGGTCATGACGGGCCGCAGGTAGAGGTCGTGCGACTGCGACACTATCCAGTGGGAGTAGCGCGAGAGCGTCCAGCACGTGATGGCGCGCACCAGCGCCTTGCTCTCGGCCAGGCAGCACACGAGGTAGGGCACCAGGTCGGGCAGGTGCGGCACCATGCCGCCCATGCAGCCGTCCGCCACCGCGCCCACCGCCAGGATGCCGCTCTCCTTGATGACCCAGTCGTCGTGGAACAGCGTCTCCTTGAGGATGGGGAAGAGCACGGGCAGCAGGTCGGCGCCGAACACGTTGGCGAGCACGTCGAGCGCGGCGGCGCTGCACTTGCGCAGGTTCCAGTCGGACAGCGAGCCGTCGTCGTCGCCGCCGCCCTCCTCCTCGTCATCCGACTCGCCGCCGCCCGACATGTTGCTGTCGCCCGCGCCGGCTGCCGACACGACAAACGAAACATTAACTAACAGTTATTGCTTAAATAAAAAATAAAAAATATTTTATTTAAAGTTGAATTAGTTGCTATAGAACGAAACATTTTAAATTGTTACCTAACAATTATTGCTTAAATAAAAAAAAAATATATTTTATTTAAAGTTGAATTAGTTGCTATAGAACGAAACATTTTAAATTGTTACATACGAATTATTGCTTAAATAAAAAAAAAATTCTTTTATTTAAAGTTGAATTAGTTGCAAGAGTAGCAAGTTGCTATTACTAGTTATGTTAAAACCTGGTATATCTCGGGTATGTGTGTGAATTTGGTACTATCTTATTCATATCTGTCATACACTTAGTTATATAATATTTTAGACATACAAGTTAACATTAGGTAATTTATACTCTAATTAAATACAATGTAAACAACTACACCACAAACTAGGCTGCTTGTTTACCTTCAATGTCCAATAAAAAATTAATGATTAAAACCCAAATTATTTTATTTTACTGATAATTAAATATATGAAGTCAATTATATTAAAATATTTTAGTTGAATCATAAAAATATAAAATCAACATTCCAGATTTATCATATCCATTATTATTGTATAATATTGGAATGCACAAATAAAATGTAATTTCTATGAAGGTTATCAGAAGTATATGCTTGTTAGATCCATAATATATTGTACATTTAATGGCGTGCATAATATCACGGGTAATAGCTAGTCACGTTTTGGATAAGGTCAAAATCATAAATGGTATTAGCATGGTTATTGTACAAAATATTATCATGTATTATATTTTATTTTAGTTAATCTGAAAAGCAGACTGCCTACCACCCAGTGGAAAATGGCCACCTTAGTTTTGCCTATAATATTAGCACTGAAAGATTTTTGATTAGTATAACTTAAGCAAGGAATACACCACCAGCATAGGATGATAAAATATTATGACATTTTTAATAAAACAGGCTCACTCGCTATCAAACCAATACATGGCAATACAAAGTTTTTTTTTCTATCAACCACAAGCACACTGATGCTTTTATTTTGTTGTATTACAAGTTCAGTGTTACCAAGAATTTAATTGTAATTAAACTAACATTGTATATCAATGAAGTACAAACACCTTTATAATCCCATAGGCCAAAACTCTACTTGAAAAAATTAGAAGAAAATTTTTTTAAAGTCAATGGGTGCAAAAGAGTCGAGTTGGCCCAGTGGTTAGAACGCGTGCATCTTAACCGATGATTGCAGGTTCAAACCCAGGCAAGCACCGCTGATTCATGTGCTTAACTTGTCTTTATAATTCATCTCGTGCTCAGCGGTGAAGGAAAACATCGTGAGGAAACCTGCATGTGACAAATTTCATAGAAATTCTGCCACATGTGTATTCCACCAACGCGCATTGAAACAGCGTGGTGGAATATGTTCCAAACCTCCTCAAAGGCAGAGGAGGCCTTTAGCCCAACAGTGGGAATTTAAAGGCTGTTGTTGTTAGGTGCAAAAAGTTTTTCCTAAATAATATGGCTAGGACTAGTTGATAGCTAATTAAGAATGATTTCAAAAGTTTGATAGTCTCACCGTTGTGCTTGATGGTGTGCGAGCGCGGCTTGTGGAAGCGCGGCCGGATGTCGGACTCGCGGTCGGGCTCCGCGTCGTCGGCGTCGTCGTCGCGGTCCCCGCGCAGCAGGATGACGTCCATCACGGAGTAGCGCATGCCTCGCACCAGCACCGGCAGCAGCGCGGGCAGGCGCGGGCCCAGCACCTGCACCACACCAAGACACTTATACCAGCGACCTCACAAACAGCACTGAAGAAACTATCACTATTTTTGAATCAAATGGATAATGTAGTTGTTCTTATGTGTTTTTTTTGTTTTTTTATGGTATAGGTTGGTAGACGAGCAGATGGGCCACCTGATGGTAAGTGGTCACCATCACCCATAGACAATGATGCTGTAAGAAATATTAACTATTCCATACATCATCAATGTGCCACCAACTTTGGGAACTAAGATGTTATGTCCTCTGTGCCTGCAGTTACACTGGCTCACTCACCCTTCAAACCGGAACACAACAATACTGAGTACTGTTATTTGGCGGTAGAATAACTGATGAGTGGGTGGTACCTACCCAGACGGGCTTGCACAAAGCCCTACCACCAAGTAAAATAAATGAATACTCCCTAAATGAATACTCAAACAATTTTTTTCAACAAAAGCTTTAAATTTTTAAATTCAGTTTTCTGGGATTTTTTGAATGTGAAAAAGCAACATACAAAAAATATTTTAATATTTTTTTTATTAATAGTACCTATTCACTGCTGATAATAACATTTTACAAAAATCACCATTGCTTGATCTATATTATATATTTGGAATAGATAAAGGAATAATTAAATTCCAATACATCCCATTAAAGTAAATTTTCCCTATTAAATATAAATCTACTAAGAATCTAGTTTGTGAATTTTTCTTACCCAAAAACTTCAAAAATTACATTTTTATATACTGCCTAAAAACCAATGGGTACTAACTAAACACATTTTATCATTTATATAATCTTTCATGAATAAATACTGATTATTCCACAAATAAACATTATTTATTCATGAAAATCAACAATAGCTGTATATTAATGACAAAATTAAAAAACTCTATTAAACTTTATCATAGGAATAAACATCTTGTCACAGAAAATATTTATTGACTTTGCAGTCAGAAACTTGGTGTTACAAACTTATATTGTCTATAACACTGATTCTATAATCAAAATAATGATAAAGTATTATACATAATATTTAAAATTTAAATATTTTTAGATGTAAATTTAAAAATTGGCACTAACCTCTCTGCAAACATTCTGTTCAGCTAACGATAACCAAAATTCACATGCTTCTAAAGCTACACCCTCTTCAGCGTCTTGTGTACGCATTAACATGTACTGTTGAAAAAAGAAAATCATATGAAAATTTTGTGCATTTTTTTGTTTAATCTATTTAATTACCAATTTAAAACATATTGTATCAAATTTAATATATTAGAGCACAATATTTAAATTCAATAATAAGTTAAAAGGTACATACATATTGTAATGAAAATTCAATATTATGTAAAGAATATTAAGTCATAATTACCTCAATTATGTTAGGTAAGTATGGTATGAGGCGATCTAATCTAACTTCTAGGAGTAACACTAAAGCATGACAAACATTTTTTCTAACATCTGGATCTTCGTCTGCGGCCAAGTGAAATAAGTTCTGAAAAAAATTAAATAAAGAATACACTTTGTTAAGTTTAATTTCTATAGATACTTTGTCAATGGAAAACAAAAATCTTACCTCTATAAAGGAATCAATGTGTAACATCAATGCCTGTGTTCTTCCCATAATAAAATAATTGACACAGGCAATAGCGTGACATCTTATTTTAGGTGATGAGTGACGGAAAAACTGTAAGAATTTAGGTATCAAAACATTTAACGGTCTATTTAAGGCATCACTGTCCAGTAGCTCTGCTGTGTCTTCACATATTTTTTGTAGAGCCCCAAATGCTCCCTAAAACAAGAAATGTAAATTATCATAATGGTCCAAATTCACTACAAGATCAATATAGACTATATACCAAAACATGTTTTTTTTTAAGTTATATTCAATATGGTATTTACCTCACAAACATTGTAATCCTGTGAATCAAGCATCTGACATAATGCTGGCAATAGTTCTGGCCATGATGTGAGTTCTCCCTTGCTAGCTATAGTTGTTATAATTATACCTACAGTAGCCCGAATCAGTGGGGAAGGATCTCCAACCGCTGATAAGCATTCTCGCTTTATAAACTCAGCTACTTCAGGTAAAAAGCTGTTATAACGCGCTTTTACGTTATTCTTCAATATTAATCCGCTTAAAGATCTTGTTGGTTCTGCTTCAGTGACCAAATTTGTCAATACAAAAATTAAGTAGTTGTTGAAGTCGGGATATTTGTTTAATTCTTCCAATTTCTGAGATTACATTGTTATGGAAATCAAAATCTGTCAATGACTGTCATGTCGGAAAAATCGATTTCATTACGACCGTGAAGATAACAGAGCTGCCGCTAAACAACCACTATATATAATAATCAAACTTAAGCTACCCTTTAATTTTACAACAATTGAAATAAAATCAATAATAAAGCGGTTATAATATACAAAAAAACATCCACGCCGATATATGCAATAGCTTGAAATTCTTAAAAAGGATACTTGTTGAACTGCTCTTTGAGTAGCAGTGTCTGGTGATTGAGACTCCTTAAGAAGTGTAAGTATTTGTCTTAGTCCTTCTTCTTCAGGTTTCCACTCCATTTTCATAATAATTTTACGAAAACGGTTGTATTTTACTCAGTCCTGTAGAAATCAACCATGCCAAAATTTGACCATTGAGAGTTGCCAGATGTTAAAAAAATTTAGCGATGGTAGACAAAAAGGATACAAACTATACTATTGATACTTTTTTTTTTATTTATAAAACCCAATGTAGGGGAAATAAAATTGTTGTTGAAATTATTAAAAATAAAAAAAGATTATATTTTATTTGTAAACAACAAACAACAAGAAAATTCACAGGATAGGAAAGTAATTAAGAATAGTTAAGTTATTTTGAAATAATTCAGGTTACATTTTAACTTTACTTATTTTTCGAACATGTTGCAGTATGCGATTCATTGGTAGCTTTATAATAGCTTAGTATTGAATATTGATTAAAATGAACGTTGCAGTGAATGTAGATTGCCCAGATTGGTCTGAATAAATAAATACAAATATGTGCGTATATAAATCATGCATTCCTAATTGCAGCTATATATTATTTTATTTTAATTATAAAATATAAATTTTTATACAAGTAGCTTTAATTAAAATATCATTTATCATTTCAACAACTCAATTAGTAATAACCACTTACTAAATATGCATTAAAAATCATTTATTTATCATACAGAAAATTTATAGGCTCTACAATAATATACCAATGCCTACTTATATAGGATATAAAATAAATATTTCGAACAATTTATTGTCAATGTCAAAGACATAAAAGTTCTAATATTTATTTTAAAACTTATTTGTTGAATAAAATTATTCTTACCAATTTACATTAGACAATTGTAAATACCAATATATTTCATAATGCCTAAAATTAAGGCTGAGAAAAAATCAAGAATTCACCATGAAGTTGCCAAGCAAGGTAAAAATGTTTATAAAGATGAGGTTAGACCAGCATGAAACAAACCTTATTTTTTGAAAAACAAAGTTTGTCTTACATTTTCCTATATCAACGATCGATGATTTAAATTTTAAACAACTTTATCATGATATGTATAAGGACCTTGTGGAATTGTTATGAGTAGTCATATAATTTTTATTTGAAAATATAAATAACAAAACAAGTGCTCAATACTAACTTTAGTTACTTCACTTGAGTGATTTTTACATAACTCAAGGGAATTTTCCACATTTATCTAATTATTTTATGTTATGGCTGCTATAAATATTTCCTAAATAATTACTATATATGCAAGCAAAACTAAATCACATAATTTCTTCTGCAGGAATTCAATTTAACAAAGATTTTGGACAGCATATTTTAAAGAACCCTCTTATTATTACTTCTATGTTGGACAAAGCAGGTCTGAGACCCACAGATGTTGCACTTGAAATTGGTCCAGGTACTGGTAACATGACAATGAAAATGCTTGATAGAGTCAAGAAAGTAGTTGCCTGTGAAATTGATACAAGGTACTTTAAATTTTATGAAAAAAATATTGTTTCTTAATTATACAGATATTACCATAAACACAAATCCTATTTTAGTTTACCAATGTTGAAAGTTCTAAATTTATTTTTCAGGCTGGTTGCAGAACTTCAGAAGCGTGTTCAGGGTACACCGTATCAAGCCAAACTACAGATTCTAGTTGGTGACGTCTTAAAAACAGAATTACCATTTTTTGACATATGTGTTGCAAATATACCTTATCAAATAAGTTCACCATTAGTGTTTAAACTGCTCCTTCACAGACCCTTCTTTAGATGTGCAGTTTTAATGTTTCAACAAGAATTTGCACAGAGATTAGTTGCAAAACCCGGTGACAAATTGTACTGCAGGTTGTCTATCAACACTCAACTCTTGGCCAGAGTTGACATGTTAATGAAGGTACATATAATACATTCTTCGATTAAACAATTTTTTTTTTAATTTAACAATATTTTATTATTATGGATGTGTTTTATATAATTATTATTTAATTTTCTTGATTGAAATATTCTTAAATTATATTTATTTTACAGGTGGGTAAAAATAACTTCAGACCACCACCCAAAGTGGAGTCAAGTGTTGTCAGAATAGAACCAAGAAATCCTCCTCCACCAATAAACTTTGTAGAATGGGATGGTCTGACAAGAATAGCATTTGTTCGAAAGAATAAAACTTTAGCAGCTGCATTCAAACACAATACAACAATGGCTGTACTTGATAAAAATTATAGAGTGCATTGTTCTTTACACAACAAGGTGAATAAGCAATTCTAAATAAATATAAAATAAAACTCTTATTAAAAATGAAATGCTACAGTAGCCTGCCCCTAGTCCTATTATTATACTGTTTAGTGTTTAGTTAATTTAATGCTGACTTCTCCATTTTTTTCACTATCACAAACTCTTATATTAAACATAACAAAGCCACTAATTTTTAATAGACTTTAATTAGCTAACTTATGTATTATTTGTTCTTATTCAAATCGGTTTTTTACTACAAAAATATTTCTTTTTAGGAAATACCAGAAGATTTTGATATGAAAGAAAAAGTGCAAAACATATTAACAGCAGCTGAGGCTGATCAAATGCGAGCAAGGACAATGGATGTTGATGATTTCATGAAATTATTACATGCTTTTAATTCAGAAGGAATACACTTTGCATAATAACAGTTGTTTATTTTCAGACATGGCATATTATTTAGACAATGCAAATTCTATTGTACATTTCCCAATAAACTACTAAAATCTATTTGAAATGATATATATCATTATTATGTTTACTTCGAATCAAAAATAAGGGAATTTCTGTAACCTCTATCAGCAAAATCGGAATCTTTAGTACGTTCAGATTTATAAGGAAAACCAGGTTGCCCTGGCAAAACCATAGGTTTAGTCCTGGTTACCCTCCAACCTCCTTTTCTAGTCCAATCCTGAAAGTTAAAGATTATTTAAATTTATATTAGGTATTTATATGAAAAAAAAATTTACATACTGTTCTTTATATATACTTACATTTCCACTGTATTTAAAGTAATAATGAATTGATAGAATCCCAACAACTGCTAAGCCAAGTTTCCCAGTAATGTATCTATAATCTGCTGCACGCTGCACTCCCTAAAATTACAGACGTTATTTATATATTTTATCAGGATTATATTATTTTTATTTTACATAAAATTAAGATGAATAAAGAAAATAGAAGATGCTAAAGCCGTTGATTATAAAGATAAATGAACAATATCATCAAATCATTCCTAAGCTCAGACACCATCAATCAAAATGTTTTTTTTAATAAAACTTAATTTATTAAAAACTTCTCTGTAAATTGGGTTATTATCAAACCTTCGTCAGCATCTATGGTATCTTAACAATGTAATAAAAAATTAATTACGATATGAAATGAAGTGTATTAAAGAAATAATTATGATATCATCAAAATAATAGATTATAACCTTAAGCTATTTACAATATTATGTTAGGTTAGTTTTGTTATGTAATCTTACCAGCATAGGTGTCAGTTTATTAAATAATACATCTAAAGGTTTTCGATAAAAGCGGCGTATCGGATTTGTTCTTTCCTTCCAATACTCTTCGACGTGAACTGGTTCATTCGAAGCTAAAACCTGGTCCTTTAGCCATTGCTTGCGCCAAGCTCTTTCAGCGTCAGTCATACCAAGACATCTTTCTCTTTCAGATGCCACACGACCTGCAATGGCTATGGGTTTTACGCCCGCTGTCTGAGCCATTTTTGCCTACTTTAATTATCCTCGGATAACTGATGTCTAGGCTCAATTCGTAATATTTTTCCCTTAACTGACATTGACAATTATTTTGACATTTAAAATTCACTTTATTTTTTTTACGTTATTGCGTCCTCCCACTCCCGAGTAATAAGCCATACAGCTTTGAAATATCTAAACAATACTAATACCAATACTGAAGATTTTTTACTCAATCTAAAAACAAAAGTGCGATATGAAACTTATATAAATTGTGGTTCATTACGTTTTAAGTTATCTATAGATTTAAATAAAAAAAATTAATAATTAAGAGTAAGTAACCTATTTATATTTCTACCATTTAAATCCAATTAATGTTCCTGAGTGTTTTTACTGTTAAACAGCGTAACTAAATACAGTTTTTCTTTAATTTCTTTAATAATGTGTTATCTTATCTGTTGCATTTTGCTACCAATGGCAATAAATTGGCAAGTCGCGCCGTGTGACAGTGAGATAAATTATTTTTTCAACGCAAACCTTAATTTTTGTTTACGTTTATTTCGTATTTATATAATTGTTAGCAGTTGTTGGAAGAGGATATCATCATGCCTCGGTACCATACAGTAGAAATTAATAAAACAGAATGGATTGTACCTGAGAGATATCAAATGCTTACACCTGTGGGTTCTGGCGCTTACGGTCAAGTTTGGTATGTATTTATTTAGAATGGACAGGCACGTTGCCAGTATTTATTTTTAAGTTATTTTTTTTGTAAAGAAGATCACATTTAATGTATTGATTATAAGTAATAAATGTAGTAAAAATGTTGAAGGAATTAAATAGAGCACTGGTTTGTGTGGGTGTAACAGGTTTCATGAACGTCCTATCATTTTAATTAAATATTATCTATTGATTATACTGATTAAATAGCAAACAAATACAGTGTAGCTTAAATTATGCCAAACTTAAAATAACTGCTGGGTATATATTGTAATTAGTCTATTTATATTCATATTTTTTTTATTTTATACACTATAACAACCACATTAATCGAAAATTCCATCAATAATTATAATGTAATAATCATAATACTGATAACAAGATTTGATAATGTATAATCTTAAATAACTTTTCCAGCTCTGCCATTGATACTTTGCATAATATGAAAGTGGCCATCAAAAAATTGGCAAGGCCCTTTCAATCAGCTGTCCATGCTAAGCGAACATACCGGGAACTGAGGATGTTAAAACATATGAATCATGAAAATGTGATTGGTGTGTATAAATTACTTTGTTTTTATATTAAATAAGTTAATATATACCTAAAATTCCTATTGTCCACATAATTTAACTGATGAAATGATGTCTTAAAATTTTAATGTGTACCAAAATAATAAATTTTGTATTTTACTAATATATATATAGTTTAGTATATTGCAATTAAAGAAAGAATATTGATAAACTAATCTTATATTCGCTTTAATTTTCACTTCTAAAAATCTGATAAGAACTTTTGAAAAATCTAAGATAATATTCAAAAAGCAATTATATATTAAATTCATAATGACTGTAATCATTATTCAGGCTATTGTCCTCTTAAAGTTTCAATAGGCAATAAGTACTATCTGACTACAATTGTTCTTAGTTAAAATTTCTCACATTCCCAATTTTAATGAGAGATTGTGATCATGGACCATCAGGCTACAACATTTTCTATTTCTCTATGATAAAAGAAAATAGTGCAATACTTATACTTACTTCAGTATATATTTATACTTAGGGTTTTGTAATTGTTTAAACTAGTTATACAATTAATAATTTACTAATGCCATATTAAATTTATTGCAGGTCTTTTAGATGTATTTACTCCTGAACGGGGCTTAGAGGAGTTCCAACAAGTTTACTTGGTAACACATCTGATGGGTGCCGATTTAAACAACATAGTTCGCACTCAAAAGCTGTCAGATGAACATGTTCAGTTCCTTGTCTATCAGATCCTTAGAGGTCTCAAGTATATACATTCAGCGGGAATTATTCACAGGGTAAGAAACTGGAAAAATATTTGTTTAGAATATTGTGAATTTTTTCTGATTAAAGATGCGTTATAACATTCCCCAAAACCTATTCTAGAGGAATTTAGCATATCCCTGTTAATATAAGAATTGAAAGGTCTATTTTTTTATGGTATTTATTTTATTCTCACACATCAGCATAACATAAATCTGAAACTTTTCAAAGATATATTTTATAGGCTGAAGTGGAAAATGGACCATTAGATACAAGGAAGGGAAGCCAAGTGTTGCATGTTTGAAATATTGTTATAGATTGCTCACCAAAGTTAGCTATCAATATTGCTCTAAATATAGCTTGAAGGCACATTAATAACTATTGTAAATGACATATGGGGATGAGTTTGTTATTTATTATTAGTTTAAATCTATATTACCATTGTATGGTGATCAGAATTTCTTTAATAATTCTAGGACTTGAAACCTTCAAACATTGCTGTAAATGAAGACTGTGAACTTAAGATCTTAGATTTTGGTTTGGCTCGACCAACTGAGACGGAAATGACAGGATATGTTGCCACAAGGTATGTAAGAAGTTTTAATATAATCATATTAAATACTATTAGAAATTTATCTAGTATATTCCATATTAAACAAAAAATAAAGCATTAAACACTTCAACAAAAGTTTATTCATATGAATGCTGTGTGTATAAGATAGGATCAGATATTACTTTATATTATTAAGTAGAAAGATATTGAAAGATGATTTTTATATGTTGAAATAACAATTCTTTATTTTTTGTTCAAATATTTGAAACCACGTTTTATAATCATGTGCTAGATGTTTTTTTTTATAATATTTAGTTATTTATACAGATATTTTTTTAGAATGCAGTGATATTGTGAAGTTTTTCCTCTGATATAATCTTTCTTTATTTGCTCAATTTCTTAAGGTACCACAAGGTCAGAGAACAATCTCTTGAACCCCCCTCTTACATCCTTCATAGAATCAATCCAACTTATAGCCGCTATATCGAATATTATATAAGAGATATTATTTATTTAAAAAAATCTTGCAAACATTCATATCAGATTTACCACAAGAGAGTCGAGATGGCCCAGTTGTTAGAACGCGTGCATCTTAACCAATGATCGCGGGTTCAAACCCAGGCAAGCACCGCTGATTCATGTGTTTAATTTGTCTTTATGATTCATCTCGTGCTCAGCGGTGAAGGAAAATATCGTGAGGAAACCTGCATGTGACAAATTTCATAGAAATTCTGCCACATGTGTATTCCACCAACCCGCATTGGAACAGCGTGGTGGAATATGTTTCAAACCTTCTCCTCAAAGGGATAGGAGGCCTTTAGCCCAGCAGTGGGAATTTATAGGCTGTTGTTTTTGTTTGTTGTTACCACAAGTGTTTTATAAGGCTGTATTCAAACCAAACGTATGTTATGTGATCAGACTCACTGAGCCCCAGTGTAAACGTTCACGTAACCAATCAGCGTCAGCGGCCCGTAGTGACGCGCTATGTTATTCGGCCACCGAAAGTCTGCGCATAGTGTAATAACGTATTTGTTAGATGTGAACGAAAAAGTGAATATGAATGGAAATACATTAAACTACAGAACGCAAGCTCACTTTCAGCGGCTGCCAGTTCGTTTGGTGTGAACGCAGCCTAATAGATAAAAAAACGAATGCTCATTTCGTTCGTTTAAAAAGTGTGAATTGTATTTAGTTTCATCAAAGAAAACTGCTTTTCAAAATAAACTAGCTGAGCTAATAATTACAGTAAATCTAATTCTCGGCGTAAGTTTTTGGATCTACGCCCCCTTTATGTATTATGCCTTCAACTGCAAACCACAAAATATACAACACAACAACAACAACAACAGCCTGTAAATTCCCACTGCTGGGCTAAAGGCCTCCTCTCCCTTTGAGGAGAGGGTTTGGAACATATTCCACCAGGCTGTTCCAATGCGGGTTGGTGGAATATACATGACATGAATATTTGATATCATATTTATTTGATACACTTGGATATTGTCTGTAGGTGGTACAGAGCACCAGAGATCATGCTCAACTGGATGCACTACAATCAAACAGTTGACATCTGGTCTGTCGGATGCATCATGGCCGAACTACTGACCGGCAGGACTTTGTTCCCTGGCACAGACCGTATCCTTTTGTGTACTTCTAATATTTCATTTCGTAGATGTACAGTAGATTTTTTAAATATACCTTGTTTTATTTTCGTACTTGTACCATAACACCTTTTACACTCTATATTATTATTTAAAAAGGATGGGCCTGATAAAATATTTCTATTACTTAATGAAGAAAAAACGAGAGGTATGTAATTAAATTAAATTTTAAATATAAATCAGGTAAGTTTTAAACACTTTATAATATTTATTATATAAAAAATATAGGATAAGTTTATTTTTTATTAAACAAATAAAAAAAAATGATTACACGTGCAACAAAGATTAAGCGATGCAAAATGTTGCATTGGAAAGTCAAATATAGAAATGTTTCACATAATTATGTAATTAAAATTTATTCTCATCGCGCCCCAAGACGTTTCATTTTAATAATGACATCACATCAATAATAAAACATCCGAAAATGCTTTATGTGGTAACACTGTATTTTAGCTTTCAACGTAGCATAAATTCACTTTATTTCGCTTGTAAACCTTAATGGACGAACAGATATTCATCAGTTAAATTTGATCATGGAAGTACTTGGTACACCAGCACAGGAATTCATGCAGAAAATATCCTCAGAGTCTGTGAGTATATCCATACATTGTGGGAGATTCGGGTTGCAGGAAATGTACATACTTGAATATGTTTAGATGTAAGAGAAATCTGCATTAAATATTAATATTGCCCATATAACCTATTCCAACCACAGGAGTAAAGACAAATAAACAACTTTGATATTGAAATGACGTGATAACATTGGTCGAGATCTTAAATAATCTATGGTATTACTGCTAGCGCGCACCGATGATTTTTGTCACGGTGTCTGTTTCGTAACTCTTGTCGAGCCCGTGAATATGTATGGAGATGCGCGCATGTTACGACGTGACAATTGGGTGACATTTGTCTTCGCCGACCGGCGAACAAGCCCGTGACGAAACTGTCAGCGTCTTTACGTTTTTTCATAGCAATGCGCGCACTAGAGACAAATTTTTCACTCTAGTCGTCAGTCTTTCGCTATCTGCGTTTTGACTGCCGACTTTGGCGCGCGCAAAATTGCGTCACCATCTATTCAAAACGTAAACATTAATGAAGACGATACTGATAATGATATTCTAATCGAAGAAGTGACAATGACAAAAACTTCAAAGTCACCGTGACAAAAATCACCAGTGCGCGCTAGCTCTTAATCTATGGATTAGTTTTTTGAATTTTGACGAATATTTTTAAATATTTATAAATATTTTTTTAAATGCATGGAATGTTTTAATTTAATTGTTGTTTATCTTTACTCCTTCGTTTGGAAGAGGTTATAGAAAATAATATTTGTAAGTATTGTACGTCATGTATATATATTACAAATTTGTAAATAAGTGTTGATAATAATCTGCATATGGGCACTTATTAAAAGCTTGTTTAATACACACTGTGCTTGGACTTGTGCTTAAATTAAACTCTGGTTTTGTCTCGTTACTATGCTTGTGTAAGTTTGGTGCTTGCCTTAACATTAACGCGTCCAGATATTGATCATCTCACAAGAATATTGTTTTTGTGCGGAAAACCAGAACAAGAGACGATTGACAAAATAATAAGCGAAGAGGTAAGCTAACTAATCAGTAACTTTGATGATTAATAAACCCAATGTTAAATGTTGTTGTAAATTTATTGATATTGTGCCTTATGAGAGAGATGTTCCAAAATTGTTGAATATACATATATTTTATGACAAAATTCATAATTGGGTCAGTTTATATAAATTTAGGACTTCGTGTCGCGCTTCTAATGCTTTTGAATAATAAAATCCGAATAACTTAATATTAACATCGCCGAATAATTTGTTATTCGCAGAGAGCAATTAAATGAAAAACTTTTTATTCGATTATTAAGCAGTTATCGCTATTATATTTAAATTTGTTTTTATTTTAACTCATTCAGTGTTTGCGAGCATTGTAACCGTTTTGTCTTGATCTTTGTGGTTATTTGTATAGTGTCGCGTGTTGTCTCTTTGATACTTTTAAATGTTTTATTATTATTAGCGTTTATTTGTTGAAGTCCCATCTTAGTAAATAAAGCTTAAGAAAACCCGTGGAAATGGGTAGAATATAAAACTTATAATACATAAGTATTACCGATAGTTTATTATGAAATAAAGAACATTAGCGGATTTTAGGAAACGAATGCACATAGCACATTTCTATAATAATTGTTAATATCTATTGGGAGAAAAAGTAAACCGAAGTTTTTCAGTGGTTAGTGAATCTCAAGCGATGATTGTAAATATGTGCTCCGTTTGTAATGCATTTCGTACTCAGCGGTGATGGAAAACATCATGAGCAAACCTTCAGTTTCAGATAAAAATCCACATACGCAATTCGCACTTGTATTGCCTAACTTGTCTCGGAGTAGCGTAACGAAATAAGCTCCAAATCTTCTAAAGAGGAGAGGAGTTTCAAATTCAAATTATTTATTTGTAAAATTTTTGAAAACACCATTTTTGTACCAATTTATATTTGTATGCCTAGTGGCGAAATTTTTGTTGTTTTCAAAAATTTTACAAATAAAGAATTTGAATTTGAATTTGAGTGTAGCCAGGTGCTAATAACGGGCTGTCGGTTTAAAAACGATCGTTGTGAAAATTTCAGGCACGTAATTACATCCAGTCGCTGCCAACGCTGAAGAGACGCGACTTCCGCGAAGTATTCCGCGGCGCGAACCCTCTCGCCGTCAACTTGCTCGAACTAATGCTGGAACTGGACGCTGACAAGTGCGTATTACTTTATAAAACGTTATGTATATTCACAGTGACATTGATCGCTTTGATAAAATCAGCGATAATCATTGTATGTGCTCTAGGAGTAAGGAGCTTATAACGCCAGGTTTCCGACTCCGCAAAGTCAATAAGTCCTTCTTGGGGCAGGGTATCCGCTTCTATAATAAAATTCCGCAGACATTTTCGACTTTGCCGTTTAGTAAATTCAATTTGTAAAAAATACATTGGTACAAAAAGCATATTATTCAATACAAGATTTTATAGATGATAAAAAAGCGTGGAGCTAATACCTGTTGACTTGCACGCAGGATATATTTTAATTTAAATAATTGTATATAACTAACATGACTTTGTATTTTTAAATGTTAAAAAAGAGTAACTATTGAGTTTCTTGCCGGTTCTTCTCGGTAGAATCTACTTTCCGAACCGGTGGTAGCTTCACTTAGTTGTAAAATGTCTATTCAAAAGTGCTTGTAAAAGCCTACATGAATAAAGTTTATTTTGATTTGATTTGATTTGAAAATCATCAAAAATGTTAAGTCAAAGTGTTAAGTTATGGCTTGTGTATAAACCTAATAGGACCAAATAGATTTAGTTTTTGAAGTATGCACTGGTTACACAATTTATAACATATTTTTTTCTGTTTTAATTCAAACATTAGTGTCGGTTAATCGTTTCTTTATAAGTGATTGCTTACTATTACTAACCTAACCATAACAACAACAACAGCCTGTAAATTCCCACTGCTGGGCTAAAGGCCTCCTCTCCCTTTGAGGAGAAGGTTTGGAACATATTCCACCACGCTGTTCCAATGCGGGTTGGTGGAATACACATGTGGCAGAATTTCTATGAAATTTGTCACATGCAGGTTTCCTCACGATGTTTTCCTTCACCGGTGAGCACGAGATGAATTATAAAGACAAATTAAGCACATGAATCAGCGGTGCTTGCCTGGATTTGAACCCGCAATCATCGGTTAAGATGCACGCGTTCTAACCACTGGGACATCTCGACTCAACCTAACCATGCGCAGGCGCATCACGGCGGAGCAGGCTCTCGCGCACGAGTACTTGTCGCAGTACGCTGACCCCACGGACGAGCCCGTGTCGGCGCCCTACGACCAGAGCTTCGAGGACATGGAGTTGCCCGTTGACAAGTGGAAAGGTAACCTGCCTTGGTTGTATTCTAGAAATACCATTCCAGAAGTCTTCGTATCGTAGCAAAATCCTTAGGCATTTACATTGTTACCAAAAAATTAAGATTTATGTAGCATTTCTGCACTATCTAAGTAACTTATATATACGGCCGATAATCCTGAGGTCTTGGGTTCAATCCCTGAGTCTGGTCAAGAAAAGGGTTTCCATATGAGAAATTTAGTTTGACAGTGCTGAAAATCCCTTGTCCCTCATTTGAACTTCCGTTATGTTCGATGGCCCTTCCAACGGCTTATGAGTGAAGTAATTCAGAGTGTATCTATGTATGCGCCATTGACCAGGGTTTTGATAGAAGTGCTGGTTAAAAATATGGCTTATTAGTTTCTCTCCAAATTTACACGGGAGTTGTGCCCTCAAATGGCTCTACTTGACTACACCAAGTTTGCTATAGTACGCTTGCGCAGTCGCTCAGTTAACAAAGACAGCTGTGGTCGAAATCGGCCAGGAAGATTTATTTGTTTGATTTGTTTATTGGATGCCTCTATATCTATAAAACATATTTATTTTCTACAGAACTAGTATGGAAAGAAGTAGTGGAGTTTAAGCCGCATCCGCAGCACATGAATACGGTGATCGAAGTCAACCCCTCGTAATTTACATATTATCGTATTAAAAATATATAGGCCATAGGCCATTTTAATTATTGGACTAGAATGTAATATATGGAACAGGCGTCCGGATAACTTTATAGAACGGAAGAAAAATGTTTTCAAAGAGTATTAATACGCCTCTATGAAGGTTATATATTTTTATTTTTTTCGTTTGATCATCTTACATACAAGCCGTGTGAAATCATTTTAAATAAAATTAGAATTATAAAATGTCTGATAAGGGGAGCAACTAGCCCGGACGTCTGTCTCCGCTATCGAGAGTCAATTCTTATACGTATTGATTATATGATGTTATTAAATAACACTTTTGTGTCGGTCAGTATGTAACAGTATAAATAAACTTAGAACTTCTACAACGATAGCAGCCTTACTTGTCTATGGACGCTTGTGTTAATTTCATAGACACATTTTTAATAAGTTTATTCCAAGTACGTATGTATATCGAAATAAAATAAGTTGTCTTATTAAAATTTATTGTAGAGTTTATTGAGAACGATGAATTTCGTATTTTATATTTTTAAGTAATATTTATTCTTTTGCCCTTTAATGAGCTTTGCGTTAATTATTTGTATTTTATTTTAATCTTAGCGATTTAAAAACGATCTAAGAGCTTTATTTACATCTTACACTTTTCAATCTTATTCTATTCTATGTAGCTATTTCATCCGTTTGGATGAATTTTAAAAGCAGTGTGATGGAAATTGCCTAATTGTATTATTAAACACTAAAATGCAATTTGAAATATTTTACGCTTTGTATTGCTTTTTCGATAATAAGTGCAATAACATCGAAATTATTGTCTTTATCTTAATGTATGAAAAAATGCATACTGGAATATACCGTCCATCTTAGATGGCTTACATTATTGCTCATTTTTTTTTTAAAGTAAGTTTAAGAAAGGAAAAATATATATATTTTATAAACAGGTTTAAAAACCGATTGCCATAATCAGAAATGTTACCTTCAATTAATTGCCACATCAAGTACAACTCCGTCACAATAGTTGCAAAATTGATTTTCATGTCTGTGGCGCAAATCCTTAATTTAAAATATTTTCTTCCGTAGTGTACATGACGTTGTTGTATTCGATGTGCGACGTGCAAGCAAGTTTTATCTTGTTATTGTAATGTATTGTTATTTTGACTTAAGTTTAGTATTTGAATGAATATAAGTTTACCTCGAATTTATCTTTTATTTCGGTCACTTGTCCCAAATCATAAATCTGAATCAGAAAAAAAATATCCCTTTCAGTCGTATATAAAAAAAGTGATTTATGATTTTTCGTCACTTTAGGTTTACTTACATATTTAAGACAGACTTGGAGAAAGAAACAGTTTCACGATCTTTAAATCTACCAACTGTATATAAGGCCGATCATTACATCCACCAACTGCATATAAGGCCGATCATTACATCCACCAACTGCATATAAGGCCGATCATTACATCCACCAACTGCAT
Organism: Vanessa cardui; assembly: GCF_905220365.1. Taxonomy (NCBI): domain Eukaryota; kingdom Metazoa; phylum Arthropoda; class Insecta; order Lepidoptera; family Nymphalidae; genus Vanessa; species Vanessa cardui. The sequence goes on along the minus strand of NC_061123.1, from coordinate 4,554,300 downwards.
ATAAGGCCGATCTTTAAGTCCACCAACGGCGTACAAGGCCGATCTTTTAATCCACCAACTGCATATAAGGCCGATCATTACATCTACCAACTGTATATAAGGCCGACCATTACATCCACCAACTGCATATAAGGCCGATCATTACATCCACCAACTGCATATAAGGCCGACCATTACATCCACCAACTGTATATAAGGCCGACCTTAAATCCACCAACGACATATAAGGCCGATCTTAAATGCATCATATGCATATATCCCATCTTTAAATCTAGCAACTGTAGTAGTGTGTAATATAAGGCCTATTCCAATCGAAGAAGGAATAATGATAAACAAACTTCAGACCTACCTGTTCCATGTGATTTGTTATTAGCATAGTTTATTTATAGTAGCTTTATTTGTAATACGACATTATTCCATTTCAATATTTTCATTCATTTTGATTTCCAAAGTTCTGATACCAGTGTCATCGCAATTTTTAATTGAATATAGCAATTTTTCGTAAATCCATAAATTATGTAATAAAATATTCATGTTGTCGACCAATAATATCGCGTCCATTGGATGTTAGATATTGTTATATGGCGTTTGTGGTTAAATTTGACTATATTTGTTCTTACGAAGCTGTAGTGCACGAACTTTAATAAAAAAATAAATCTGACATAATAGGTACATTGTGCTATCATGTCTCAAGTAATCTTTTACATTACAAATATGTTTATACAGGGTTATTGGTAACTCGACGTATATCCGTTAGGAGGTGATAGGGGTGACTAATTGCAATAATTTTATCAAAAAGTGAACCATTTTTGAGATATCACGTTTTTTAGCTTTTCTCCAAATTTGTCAAAAATGCAACTTCAAAATTTATTTAAAATAAAGTATCAATTAAAATCTATTTTTTCTTTTGTTTTATAAAAACGATTAAACACTGTATATTTGTCAATATTTATATTTAAACAATAACTATCGGTGGAAATTTAAAAATTCGAGACGGAAAACGAAATTATTTTAATATTTTTTTGATTTCTTTTCCTATTGAGGAAAAGATGCCTTATAAACTAAAAAAAGTACATTATGAAACTTGGCCTGCAGATTATTTTAAAAAGATATCCGTTTTCTTAGCTTTCCAAAAGTATATAAACAGAAGGAGATTATTTCAAATCAATCGAAATAAAAATACAGACGAATTGATAACCTACTGCTTTTTGAAGTCGGTTGAAAATGACCAGAAAGGACGCTGGTGGAAATTCGTATTCGAACATGAACGAGTTCGTACTTAAGGTCGCTCTTTAAAATTCCTTCAATATTAACTAAAAATAACAAGCAAAGAAAAAAAACATACTTAATACAAATTTAAAATAAAATTACGATTATATATCCTAATATACGTCGAATTACCAATAACCCTGTATAATTCTAACTAGTAATAAAAATATACTTACCTGTAGTTATGATATGGTATCACTATCGCTGTTTCATTTCATAATTATCAATTGAAATGTAATAAAACTCCGGGTTAATTGAGTACATTAACTTTTATTTCGACACAGTTCAGCACTTCTGATTTACTTTGTACAATTGAATAAGGGTTTTAGTTTTTCTATGAAAATAATGAAACCTCATCAGACGTACTGAACGTAGCCGTATTTACATTCTCGACGTCCCGTTGGTACATTTGTATTCCTTCATGACAATTAAGTATCTCAGGTTTAATTTAACATCTCGCTATATATCAACTCATTGTAAATCATAATGGAATCTTCAAATTCGATAAAAAATACCCGTATTTCAAACAAAATCTAACATTATCCTAAAATAAAGATGTTATAAAACGACATTGGTATTCTGAATAATTTTGTACATAAGGCTTGTGATTTTGCCACCTGATCGAATATAATACATACATTTAGTAAAATTATTTCGTATTAGAATTTACTCAACACCGATCGTATTAAATACGATTAAGGTCAATAAGTTAAGGCTTAATGTCTTTAGCAATTTTCGAAAATCAATATTAGACTTTGGATGAAAATAAATGAAAAGATATCTTACAAAAAAATTTTTAAGAGAACAGCAATTAATATAATATTTACAAACATGGCATGCGATATGATGCTTGGATCTGTTCCGAGTCTCATTTTTTATTTAAGAAATGTGGAATTAAAATAAATAATTTAATTGAATGATTTTTACATATTACATTAAATTTTAATTCTATTACCAAATATTAAAATGAACGAATGAATGAACGGTACGGATGCATGACACACTAAGCGATCCTTTCGAGATCCAGCTCATTAAAATAGTAAGATAGTTAATCCATAAATAATATAAAATTATCACAATGTTTGTTTATGTTTTTGAGATATTTACAGTGAAGAGAATGCGTTCGCTATAGAAAGATTTAGTGGCAGATCGTCCTCGGAGTCAGTGTAGTCCGTGACCATACCGCGCCCGCTGCTGCCCGTCGACCGGTCCGTGTCGTCCGGTTTTGCCTCTGACTCCAGCGTATAACTGTTTGTATTGTAACTTCGATTCGTCGAACTACATTTTGAACTACAACTCGACTCACCAGAGTTTTTTTGACTATTAATTACATTAACAACACTCCTCAGTCTTTTGCTCTCGCGGCTTAATCTGCGACGATTAACATTATTTTCTAACTTACGTTTATTATTTCTAGAAGTCCCACTGGTGCCCGGCTGGTCTAGGCTCGGCTGCGGAGGCTCCTCGCATGCCATAGCGGGAACCTCGCTAGACTTCTTCGAGGATTTGACGCCCTTACCGGAATGGGACTTACGTTTACTTCGCTTCTCTCGCCCGGCCGGAGTGTTAGGAGACCTTTTGGTTCTGCGATGAGAGAGTTTTTTCTGTTTCCTCCTATTTCTCTCGGTGTACCCGATTCTCCTCCGAGACCTCTTCCTTTTGTTTTCGGTCCTGGAACAGTCGGAGTCGCTAGAGGGGTTGGAAGAGGACGAGGAGGTGGGGGGGGTGGAGGAGGTGACGTAGGACGTGACGGAGGAGCGGCCGTCCCGGGAGGGCGTGGTGCGGCGCGTGTCGGCCGTGCTGGCCGAGTGCGCGGAGCCGGGGCGGCGGCGCGGGCGCGGCGGCGACGGCGACGGCGTGTAGGCGCTGTCGCTGTCGGAGTCGGGCACCTGCCGCTTGAGCGTGAGCTTCACGAGCGGCGCGGGCCGGCCGTCGAGCGCGTCGCCCGGCGGCTCGGCGGGCGCGTTCTCCTGCACGATCACGTCGCTGTCCGAGCCCAGGAGGTCGACGACCTCCGGCGTCCGGTCCTGGGGCGGCTTTATGTACCCCACCACCATGACCTCCGATGAGTCGTCGTCTGTATCTGACTGGGATATCGTTTCGATAGAAATGACGTTGTCGGCCGTCGGCTCGGGAATATAGTTCTGCGGGTAGACGGGGGCCGGGACGCGAGCCGGTGCGGGCGCCCGGGACGGACCGGGCGGCGGGTCGGCAGGCTCGGAACTCGAGATCATGACGATGTCGGAGTCTGCGCTGGCCTCGGACTCCGAGCTCGATATCACCTCGTTGACCATCGTGGACACCCTGGTGTCCGTGGTGTACTGTACGTTGCGATCGTAGCCGGTCATGTCGTAGGGCGTGGAAGCGAAGCAGTATAACTCGTGGAGAAAATGTTCAGTCCTATCTCCGAAATATCTCTGCAATGTCTCTCTGAACTCGGACGAGTTGATGTGGTACTGAGGGAGTAATTCTAAAATTCGTGCAATGACATAGGAAATGTGTCCAATGTTTTCATTTAACAAATAATGGAGTTCCCTATTCAGCCATGGTACTAGTCGATGCATTTGAGAGTCATTGTACCTGGAAAATCAAATGAATCCAGTAAGTATTAGCAGATCAAATCGTTTATGGTTACAAAACAAGTACAAAGTAATAATCACCTGTAAAATTCAGGCGAACAGTCTCTAAATCTGCCGGTGAAGTCAGGCAGCGGTCTGGCCCACAGGTTGTAGCGGTACACGGTGCGGCGGAAGGATGCGGGGGAGCGGCGGCGGTGCGCGGGCGGGGGGAACACGTCCGCCATCATGGGGTAGTGCAGCAACAGCTGCTGGATGGCGATCGTCTCCCGCCGGGGCAGCGTCAGCGTCGTCCTGGTCGAATGCATGTCATACAAATGTTACTTGTTAAAGCCACGAAAGCAAGCTGTTGCTATTAAGTGTTTTATATAAATTTACTATTATGCTACAATTTGCTATAATGATGTTTTAAAATCAGAATAGGTAACATATATTTGGTATCAATACATTAATAAAAAAGTAATAGAGGTGAGTCATAAATAGATAACTTAATTATTATGGGATATCAACAAACCAACACATTCATTATCAATTTAATATTAGAGTCCTTAAACGGCAATCCAGACACACTAATGTCAAAATTATACAAAAAATAAAATTATAAAACCTTACATCATAGTATATTTGCATGATAATACTAACTCTTTAGTGAACAAAACGCTTATCATTTCTGATTAAGGGTTAGTTGTGATGCAACAAGATAAGAATGACATTGCACAATAATAAGCACTCGTTTAGGATTCAATTACCTATTTTTAAAAGAGGAACTCTAAAACTAATCTCCACAAAGTTGATAATCATCATATTCACATATATTATTAATTTAAATAATTGTATAACTAACATGACTATGTATTTTTTAAATTTTGAAAAGAGTAACTACTGAGTTTCTTGCCTTGGCAATTTTTAATTTAAAACAAATCCCATAGTCACCATTGAATTATAGTATTAAATGAAGTAATAGCCATTTTCCACATTTCCATTGCACTATACTGCATTAGATTTATTATATTTTTATTACAGTTTTAGATGTTATATTATTTATTTATAGTAAATATATTACCTGTATCGAAATCTTCTGGTCGCTGTTGTGATGTTGTCAATTTCGATTCTATCAGCGATTTCATCGGTCTGCCTTTGTTCCACCATGTATTCCTCATACTGATGGTTTGATCGGACATTGTGAATAATTGATCTGAAATTTTGCTTACACAGGGGACACTCTGCTTTAACCTGAAATCATAATGCAAATTGATATGAGCATTTGTTTCTTTAATAAATTTCTTATAATTAAATATAAGCTTTCAGTGCATGCCATAATACACTTAGTATCATACATATTTAAATATTAACAGGTATCTTATCTAACAATGTCATTCAATATATTTATAAATAATTAACTTTAATGAATAATATCAGTAATAACTTACTTTACTCCAGGTGAGTAAGCATTTGAAGCAAAACTGATGGAGACAAGAATCAGTAAATGACTTGTTGCGACATGTTCCGAGGCATATTGCACACTTAGGGGGTGGTGAACTCCTGCCACTCTCATGTTGGGGACTACTATCGTCACTCTTAACACTACTTGGATTGGCCCCTGAACTGTCATCTTGAGCTGGTGACAGTGTATCCATGGTTGATAACACCTATCTATAATTAAAAATCCTTATTAATAATTTTTTTCTGATATTTTGCTTTTATTATATTTAACAGATATTTATACCTTTATAATGTATCTTAATTCTTTATACATAATCGCTGTTAGCAATAGTATCCTATTAATAAATCCATGTTTTAGTTAAAAGCAAAACAACTATTGAAATATAATGTTAGAATGTATTTATTTTAATATTTAATGTTATAAATGACATAATGAAATATTTTCGACTTTTATAATTGAATAGTTATTCAATTTACAATGGTTCTAAATCAATATATGCAGAATTAATTCAGAGCCCTATTTACATGTCTACTGTGAGGTATGGGTTTTGGCCATTTTAAATTGACTTCGATTAATCAAAACTGATTGAATTTGGTAACCGAAAAAAAGGAACGTTATCACTCATATAAACACCAGGTAATAATCAGTCAAATCTGATGGCTGCTTTAAGTCTCGTAATTCTTCTCTGAACTTAAATTTGTCACCTACTGTGCCTCAAATCCTGACAAACAAGTCTAGAAAGGTACATTACAAATCAATGATTACCTTTTCATGAGGGCTAAATCACACCGAAATCAATACTTCAAAATTTTTAACTCTTAACATTTGCACTATGGCTGCAAAGCTCTATTTTACTGTAATGCAACGATTTTTATTTTATTGTCGTAGTGCGTGATTCTGATGTACATGTATCTTGACAAGAAACAGTATTGGGTGAACATACTCAAATATAAATAATAAATAGATCATTGATTGCCATTACAGAAATAATGTAATAAAAATATATGTTAATATATTAAAATTATATTATTATTTGATATTAAAAAATGCCTTATGCTTATTAAAATAATACCAACATAGGATATTAAAAAGATATATACTGAGGTCGATAAGTGATATTAAAATCACTTTAATGGTTTGTTACGTTTATTATTACAATATTTACAACTTAAGATTCTAAAGTATTTTAATTTTTAGATGACACACGTGAAATTCAAATTAAGCCAAAAGCTCACTTTTATTGGCATAATACTGTGTGATAAAATTTTGTTTTCTTGTATTGCTTTAAAAGTACATTGTATAAATAATTTTATGTATCGCAATAAAATTTTGTCATATAAATAGGGGTTTCCCTTTAAATGTATATTCATTCTGATTTGAATGCATATTTTATTTTATTTTTTATTCGCTTTTTACCTTCTTTAACTTATAATTTCATTTATTTAACACATCTTGTCATTTGTCAATGTCAGAAATCTTATTAAGTAAATATCGAAATCAAAGGCAATTGCAGAATAAACTTGTAGGAAATTAAGAGTTTTCTCTAATTAATCATAGGAAAATGGGGTTGCTTAAAAAGGTTCTACTTTTAATTTACTACCTGTCGATTCTTATTCTGCAGTTCATGGTTATATAACAGCCAATTGTGTTTTTTTTTCAAATTGGTTTATATTGATTTTATCATTTTAAATTCTTTCCGAACTCAGATTAAATTAATTCAGAATAGTTAAATTTTAAATATATAGTGCAAAATATGTTTAAACCTATATTTGTATATTCTAGACGACAGGCCTTGTGGGCATGGCTGTGGCGCCTAACCCTCATCATACTTTAGGATCACTGTATGGCAAAATTCTCAGAACACTGCAAAAGATGCCGGAGTCATCAGTGTATAGAAAATATACTGAACAGATTGTTAAAGAAAGAGCAGCTGTTTTAAAACAGGTAAATTTATTGTTTTATTTTGTTTAAAAATTATATAAAGATTCTTATTTTAATAAAGTGTATTTCACTAATTAATACCTGATGTTATTACAATTTTTAGACAAAAGACACATATGAAATTGAAACTAAAATTAACTGTGGTCAAGCTGAAGAGCTCATCATTCAAGCTGAAAACGAATTAAATCTGGCACGTAAAATGTTAAACTGGAAACCATGGGAGCCATTAGTTGCTAAGCCTCCAAAGACTCAATGGGACTGGCCTCCAACCAAAGCTTAAACATTGATAAGAGAATGAACTCAACAACCGTTTCCATCATTATTTGTAGAATTCAATTATAGTTATAATTTGTTGAAATAAAGAGACACCAGTATAAATTAAATAACATTTTTTATTCTGAACAACCTATTGAAACAAGGGTACCCTTATTATGAACATATAGTACTGATTGTTCATGTCAAATGTATTCACCATTACAAATCTGTAATACTGTTAAAGTCAAGTGTTCCTGTAAAGTGACAAAGTATGATAGAGAGTTACATTATTAATTAATCTTATGTGGCAGCAATTTTTATATTTACAAGTGATTTTTCTATAATATATGGTTACAATTTTTGTATAATTATCATAAAAATTCACTAAACTTGTGACCAATACAAGCTATGACATGTTAACGTCTCAAAGGTAATACACGAAATATTTCATATATTATTTATAAGTTCACAATTATAACTTAAAATATATGTATAGCATCACTTAAGAATCACCAGATGATTTTTCATAAGAAATATTCATGTTTTTTTTTTTTTGTAAATTAACCCTGCATGTTCAATAAATGTATTAATATTGGATATTCCTTATCATGATAATGGTGTTTTTATAAAGATTTATCAATATGTAAGCGAACAACTTATTTTAATATATAACTTAAATTTTTAACTAACAAAGTTACTTTACAGTATTTTCCAGGTGCAACAGCTCTTCATATTACATTATATCTTAAAAGTATAATAAATTCACCTTTTTGCAATTCATTTTAAGGTTCATAATAATTTATCAGGTTACATAAGTTTTTGATGTAGTAGCTATAATAAAACTACCAAATCCAAATGCATGCTATTCAATTAAAGCGTAAATATAAAATTTACTTTGGGCAATTTTATAAAATTAAATATTTAAAAAATAAGCAGCAAAGAAATGCACTTAGGTGTATTGCTTTATTTATTTAAATGTAAACGGATAGAAATGTTTCATACTCTAAATAATTCTTAAAAAAACTTATTGCTTAAGAGTTTTTGATGTAAAATAATTATTGTTTTTTTGATACAACACATGAGCTCATACACACGAGCAAGTTTTTAAGATGTACATGTATATAAAAGAAATATCAAAAGTTAGTATAGTTTTATAAAAGAATATAGCTCACAGAAAATAAACATATTCTTGCAAAGTAATAAAAATTGATAAAAAATAATCATCTCATTCTGGTAGCATAGGTAATTCAAATATATTGGTGGATACAATATCTTCTTAATTGGTTATTAAGCCAAGTTCATCAAATCAGTCCATTTAGCAAGAACATAAGAAGATAAAACATTATATATAAATATATATTTATCAATCACGACACAGGTATACAAAGTATTTGAGTAGTGTGCCTTAAAACTTCTTAATAAATATGAGACTTAGTACTAGAACTTAATTTATAAATAAATTACTGTTGCATTAATGATTTATTAAAAACACATTAGTGTTGGCAATAAATACTATTGAAAAAACTAGTTATTTTTAGTTGGATTCTCATCTATGAATAGATTAACTTGTACTACTCTTTGGCATGTCACTGCAGTACCCAGAGAAATTATTTATATAAATTATTTTCCAGATTTAAAATGAATGATTTGACTAACAGACTATTCAAATAAATGATAAGTGGGTCGGATGAAGGTTGGAAAAATTTTGGCACATTGCAAGAATAAATCAAGGAATGTTGTTTATTAAAATAATCTGACATTTAAATTATCATAATATGATAATAATTGACAAAAATATCATATAAATGATTCATACATTAAAATTCATCACATTTTTTTAACATTTATATAAATAGTTCAATTATTCTTTATATATTATGAGAAATTCATTATTCATTTTGTTTATACTGCAGGTCGCATGTCATCCGTGTGACAATATGGATATACCCAACTCTTAAGTTTTGTAAACATTACAATGGTAACTCACTCATTTAAATGGTGTTAACAGTTCATATAAGTTACCAAACCATGAAAATAACTAACAACAAAATATAATATTACTGAGTTCTTCAATATACAAACTAATTGCTCAATATGTCTAAAAATAAATAACTTTATAAAAATTACTCATTCTACAATACTTGCCTTTGAACTCTTTCAACTTAAAAGAAATATTTAAAACAACCTTTACATCTCCAGTTATGTAGATGTAACCCCTTTCCTAGCTACGAGTAGGTTCAGGACGGGATGTTTTTTAATGTAACTAACAGCTTTTTTATGTGTAACCATTGTGAAATCATATCCATTGCATTGTAAAATTTTATCGTGCATCCTTAGACCTGCCTTTGCAGCAGGGCTTCCTTCGTGAACTTCCGTTACATATATACCCTATAAAAAAAATTTACTTAGAGTGAAAAAATAAGAATGGTTGATTAATTTACAATTACCATAAAATAATATCCATTTATTTCCATATAATTGATTGTTGAGCTTAAGATAAAAAAGATTAAGAACAAATATCATTAACTTAAATGATACCAAAGAATGAGTTATCAATTATGACAAATATAATAAAACACACAAATTCTTGTTAATAAAGTAAAGTAAAAAAAAATTTAGTCATTTTCAACAAAATATAAAATATTCTGTTTGTATTATGTAATTTACGTATATGAAAATAAAATTATTTACTTACGTTGTCCGTATAGCCCTGGGGGCTCTTACGATAGTCTTGGTCAATACCGCCGCCGATTTTGAACCCACATTTCATAACTTCTCGACCTTCTGCATCAACACCAGCCTCTTTTTGGAGGGTGATTGGAATCTGCGGGGTTTTTAAACATTAAAATACTTACTTTGAGAGAAACAACAAAGAGAAAACAAAACAAGAACTGGGAGTGGTCTCCGAACTAACACTAAGGCATTCCATAGCCGTTCCGGCTTGGTGTTGAAAAGCCATTTTCGCCATGATTGCGGTTTAAAGTTGATTTGTTTATAGTAAAATTTAACTCTATATAATAACTATATCCTTATGCTTTCGTTTGAAATCGCAGAAAAGTTATAAAATGTATCAATCAACGTTGAGTATACTCTTGACAGTACTTCAAGTACTTGACACAACAAGACAAGCAACCTGTACTGTATATACAGACTACAATAAAATCGATGTTTTTTACTCTATAAGATGATTTATAAAATTAGATTTCAATTAAACATTTTTTTAGACGGGGAAGTTAACATAAAGCATAAAGTAGCATAAAGTATTTCAATATTCAATTTCAAAAGCTGCTAGCACGATAAGGAAATTATAGTTATATTTAAACAAGAATTATGAAAGTGTAATGCATAATAAGCTACATATTATTTAAAAATACACACTGTTGTTGACTTTTAGTAAGATTCTAAAAACGAAATCTAAAGATGTTAAATGTATGCAAAAGATTATATAAAATAATTATTTATCTTTGACTATTATTTTTGAAGTTTGAAAGTGACATTTTATTTTAAGTTTGACGATCTGTTATGATTCTTTTATAAAAAACGCAATTTTAAGATGAAGAAACAATTATTGATGAAACGATAATAATATAACGAATTATTAATATATTATTTAATAGTGTGATCTAAAACAAACATATTCCTATCATTAAATTTAGCTTATTTTGCAATGGGTGAACATAGACACGTTTGGAGAATAGTATTGAGAAATTTTATAAATTCTCTTAAACCACGCCAAATCCAAGGAAAAAATATAGGTAATTATATCATTTATTTAAACACTCGTATACAAGAATAAAATTTTACAATTCAATGTTACAAATGTTCAGTAAATGATGTTTCTTTTCAGGCAAAGATTATATTGGAAATGTTTACTATGAAATCCCTGCAGATCCAAGTAAAGGAAAGAGGAAGCCTTCACGTTGGTATGACCCACCGAAGGGTCTAGATTTTCAAGATCCATTACCAGCTGAATGGGAAGCATGGCTAAGAATGAGGAGGTATATATATGTAAAATTTTATTTTTCTCCATTTCATTTTATTGCATCATGGGCCACATAGTATAGGGTCGATAAATTATTTTTCATAGTCATGCTTACCCAATAGATAAGTAAATAAGTTGCTAATATATTATACAAATGAAAATCATGCTTGTTGACATACAACTCCAGTGATAAAGATGATGAAGATAAACTTCAAGTAAACTAATAACTTTTTTATTGTTTATTGAATCTGACATACTATAAACTCATATAATAATATGATTAAACTGTTGACTTGTATACCTATCAGTATGGCATGCAAATTTTATGATATCAAAACTATTTAAAAAAAAATTGCTTTACCATTTTTACAGAATGGAACCACCAACAGAAGAAGAAATAGCAAAGAACCTTGCTATAGCAGAAATGAAGAAGGTAAATGCTGCAAAAATAGAAAAGCAAAGGTTGTTAGATGGTGGTTCACTACCAGAGCCTGTGGAAAAAGGGCATGAATCGTTTCCAACATATTCCGAATTCACACCAGGAGATCCAACCAATAAATATAGAAATTGAAATATGAACACAAAATATAGTATTTATTATTGTAAATAGTTGTTGTTAATAAATGAATTTAGCTTTAAAATATGTTGGTTGTTTTGTTTTTAATAATAGCTATTTGAAAAGGATCATGGCTATGGTATCCACCATTCACATTTTCAACAGAGATTAGTTAATTTTGTGTATTAGTTCTAATCCAGGTTATAGGATGTGCAAAAAAAATGATTGCTATGTGTCGGGATGTGTGGAACTGTTAATGGTGAACTCTTGAATTTTCACTAATCTATACATATAATAAAATAGCCCTTTTTTACTCCATGCATATGTAAGTATACACAGTACATATAGCAAAATAATTATTTTTACAATTTTTGTCTGCCTGTCTATGTCTTTCTGTTTGTCTGTCTATTTCCGGCTAATCTCTGGAACGGCTTTACCGATTTTGACGGGACTTTGACTGACAGATAACTGACATAATAAGGAGTAACTTAGGCTACAATTTGTTTTTTGTTAAATTCAAACACATACAAGGTCGCAGGCTCAACTAGTACAACATATAAAAAAGATTGGCACTTTTTGTGCTTAAGACAGAGTTGATCTTAACAGTCAAGCTGTCTCTGCTTTTGTTGTGCTTTGTTTATTAATTACTTTTCATTAGTTGAATGTGTTCTCATTTCTTTTATCTCCTCTTATCATCACATGGAATAACAATCTAGGGAGCATTGTATTAATATAAAATCAACAACGTAAATTTCGTATTTTTTGCTACTAAAAGTGGCGGAATGAAAATAATTTAAGTTACAATTTGTATACAAAAATGTTTCAATTAAAAAAAAAAAAACATATCGTCCTTATGAGGTATCTTTATTTTTGTTAATATATTATTTTAGTTTGGTCCAGGGTTTTTGGTGAGAAATTAACTGATAATTACTCGGTACTCGTCTACTCGGTATACTAGAGTCTACCTAGTAGTTACGTCAAAAAATGTTCAGGCGTTAACTTTGTGCAAGTTATAATTTAAATAACCAATACATAGAAATTAATGTTACTTAACTACTATTAGAACTTCTTGCGAACCTTGCATGATTTGTGAACAAAAATTCTACTAATCGATTTTGGTATCGGAATAATCGCATCCTCTACCTAATATTCAGCATCGGCCCTCAATGTAAATATATTTTCTTCTAGGTATAGTCAAATGAATAAATTAGGTAGGTATATACTTTTTGGTAGATATTTTTGAAATGCAAGAAAGCAAAAATGCAAACAAGAAAAGTTCTCTGCATATTTTGTCTTTAAAAAATGTCTTTATATACCGACAAAGTTGCATTTTTAGAAATGTTGTGAAAGCACATACATTTCTGTAAAAGCATTATTGCCTTTCCGTCAACTCAGCATTCCACTAAGCTTTTTTATAGACCCGTAGAGTAATACAAACTAAGTACAAAATCTATACTTGCATCTTTTTAGAAAAGATATTTTTTAAATTGCTTGCTCTGTTTTTTTCAAGGATACTTGATATTGATGTATAATATAATATAATAAAGATTATTGTGAAACTAAATTCTACCTGACGGTGTCGAGAGTCTTGCGTAGAATAGGAAATAATCTCTCTTACCTATTCTACATGCTTCTTCCTAATTTTTGTTTATTATTATTAAAAACAACTACATATTTTTATATCTTGCTAAATTTAGATAAAGGGTTCAATGAAACTATGATAAAAGATAAAAATGAAATAGTGATGATTACCTATTTAAATAGTTATTACAAATATATTAGGGTATAATAAACTACATCATGCATGTATCAATATAGTCCCCTTAGTTACTAAACCTTAATAGCGTTAAATATTTCGTGACTCTGAACTATTCTAAGATTGACAAGAAGATTGAATGACGTAACCGACGTAACACTAGAATCACTTTATTAATTTTACCATACAGTGCTAGAGCTACCTTCTATTTTTAGTATCTTATTATTATTATCCTCAGAGGCATTTAATAATTCTATAATAAACATTCAAGTTCGAATGTAAGTAAGTAAAGTTTTTGACGCACGCAATATGTAACAATTTGTAATCATTTTAGAAAATATATTTTTTTACTTTAAATTATATAAAAACACTTTACATCTTGCCTAATTGCCACAACTAACTTTGTTTTTTCGCTTATTCAACTATTCTGTAAGTTATTAATTGTGATAGATTTGAAAATTTACTAGGTATAATAAATTAAAAAGTGTGAAAAATATGCATATAAAAATAGTTGCGTTAATATTACTTGTATACGAAAGTTAGTATGTATTACTTTTCGCTTATCGCTTTTCTGCTAGACATTTTGAAAGTCTATAAATCTTTTAAATACAATCTTAGTATTTCTGTAACAGTTTTGGCAGTGTGTATTTGGAAAACGTTAGTTCCGGTTTTTATCTGACTATGTATGTAATTTTCGTTCATATAAATTACCAAATTAAAATAGCCTATTTAAGCCACACAGCTACAAGTAGACTGTTACAAATATTAATTGAAATTTAGCCGACTTGATTTAAATGAATAGCTGTCTCTTCGACTACAATCGGTGTAGTTTTCCATTGTGTTGATTTTGGTTAGTTCAATTTAGTTGGTATGTGATAAAGCGTTCTAAGTAACAAGTGCCGATAGCGGTCAACAGTCACATCTGAGTTCGGTCGAGTAACTGAATATAGCTTGCTCTCGAGTCTCGAATTCCGAGGTATAATTATACAAAGTCAAGGTTATTTTAAATTAGCATTTAACCTGTATCCGTTCAGTCGCATTTACTAAATATATGTTGCAAAGTATATGTAAGACCTTTAATGTGTAACTAATTTAAGCGAAAGCTTTATTTTATATAAATATCCATTATCGAAGAATATTATCGCACACGTCGTGGTTGTAGGTAAGCGAAGTGACTATATTTAGCATATGTAGAGTCTTTGACATATTGTGATAAAATTAAAAGTGTAAATATAATTATAATCTTTATTAAACATTAAGATTACAAGTAAGCTTATAATTGTATATAATGGAAACTTTATTTTCCTTACTGGGTTAAACTTGAACGAGTTGCTCAGTGCCGGTCAAACATTAAAGTAAACTGCTTCGCTTATCACATCAATTTAAACTCGCATGTTCATTGAAAATCTTTTTAGTAGCGTCTCTTATCAAAAAGTTACTATATAAGATGCTTTATAGACTCATAAATTGCATTAATAGATGTTTCTTTGCGTATTGAACAAGTAGTGTTTACAATTTATCTCGTGCAATTTACTTTTAGACAATTGCTATCACTTATTCGGAAATACTAAGGTACAAAAAATTATTTCATATTTAATTATATTTATGTGTATATTATTTGTGATTATTTCATAAAAGTATATTTTTATTTAATTTTAATACTAATATATAAAAAAGTTTGTAGGATAAGACAAGAAAAAAACATTTAAATACAGGGCTTTTTTAATATATTTTTTTTATTCAAAATGTATACAATTTGGACGTTGTATTTAATTTAATATATTATGATTATAAAATAAATTATTATATTAAAATGTCGTGTCATAATAGATTTTTTATCGAAAGATTTATATAGGTAGGTGTTTCTCCAACAAAAGTTATAGATTTTAATCATAATATATTCAATTGCTGAGCTGAGCCCAGTGGTTAGAACGCGTGCATCTTAACCACTGATTTCGGGTTCAAACCCAGGCAAGCACTACTATATAAGTGCTTAATTTTTGTTTATAATTCATCTCGTGCTCGGCGGTGAAGAAAAGCAATGTGAGAAAACCTGCATGTGTCTAATTTCAATAAAATTCTGCCACATGTGCATTCCACCAACCCGCATTGGAACAGCGTGGTGGAATATGTTCCAAACCCTCTCTTTTATGGGAGAGAAGGCCTATGCCCAGCATTGTTAAATTTCCAGACTGTTACTTTACACTTTTATATTCAATTTAGAATTTGGTTGTAAATTGGAGTATAGTAATAATTTAACATACCTTTTTGCTACAGAATGGCCCAACAAAAATCCCTATCGTCGAAGGAAATTATCGCACTAGAAGATAAATATGGATGCCGAAATTATGCGCCGTTATCTGTTGCACTGTGCCGTGGAGAAGGTACGATTTTATATTTAAATAATACTAATTTTAGCTAATTTTATTTTGATACTATTTCATTAGCACATTTTATACGTCTCTTATATGTAAGCTTGCAATAATACATATATATTTTTAAATACATCACGTATTTTCATATCTATGAGTAATATACAATGAAGACCGTAATAAATAAGTATCGATTATTTTTTATTTAAACCATATATTAAATCGAATCTAATAACTCAGCTAACTCAAAAAAAAAACTCTACAAATACAATAACAAAAATAATAATTTCCAAAAAGTGTGTGATAAAGTAAATACCAATAAATATCATATTTTTAAATTATTTTATTTAATCAGTTTATTTAATTAATCATTCAATTAATCTAGTATTTAATCGTGTTTAAATGGTAATTTATTGTGACTTTTTTAAAACTACATATTTAAGAGAATTACAATATTTATATATTTTTTATGAATTATTATATAAAAAGTAAATAAAAAGATCTCTAATCTCTGTGTTGAGATCTACACCCTAAGAGCCTTGGGTCATTTAACTACGGAATTATTTAATTTAGTCGCTCTTAAGAAAATAAATACAATTCGCATATTAAGATAGAAGTAAATTTTCGACTTACTTTATTTAAAATAAATCGACGACCTCTGTTGTCGACTTGTGTGTACACCGGTTTACATGGGTACGCTACTCCGAGGTCCAGAGTTCGATTCCCGGCTGAGTCGATGTAGAAAAAGTTCATAAGTTTTCTATGTTGTCTTGACACCCAGATCGGGTGTCTGTGGTACCGTCGTTACTTCTGATTTTCCATATCACAAGCGCTCTAGCTACTTATATTGGGATCAGAGTAATGTATGTGATGTTGTCCAATATTTATTATATATTGAAAAATAATTCATAACTTTAATAAAATAACTGCTTTCTGAAATGTACAAAATATTTGAAACGTACGGTAGAGTCAAGAGAGTTTCCAACTATCTAAAATCTTGTGTAGTTGGTGAAACTAATTTGACGAAGGTTGCTATTATTTTTTCATTGATAACTATTTTATTTATTTAAAAAAAATACTATATAATTAAAAATTGTATCTTAGCTTCAAATGACATTACGTAGAGCATTTAAGCCATTGCATGATGAAATATTTGTCTCATGTATATAAATTGTATGAAGATGACGAAATGAGATAAATACTGTTTATATTTGTTGATCACGACAGCTCAATAGTTGATAAGAAACTGTCAATGTTAATATGTAATATATTGAAACAAAAGTTTATGGAAATTCCTAACTTTATCGAGGATCTATCAATGGAACAAATTATTGTCATATTTTAATCATATTGATGGATAAGTATTACTTTAAGCATTAACATAATACCAACTACAAAGAGGTCCGCTAAATTTTTTTTATTTACAACGTGCGGTTTATTATAAGATTCCTTACTCATTACTTATTAAAAAGAGTGGGTAATCGGATACACATAACGAAAAAATAAAACTTGCTGGTGCTGCCGCCGAAGGAAGTTCAATAATACTTTATTATGCTGTCTGGGCGCATATAATAAATAATATTCTTCCAAAAGGCAATAATAATCCAACCATGTTGATAGAATATTATGTGAAATAATTCAAGTCAAGAATATTTTTTATTTAAATGAATACGATATAATTTGAACGGTTAAATAATATTTTTTTTATTCTGCAGGTTAATAAAAAAAATATATTTATAATAGAGAATGTTGTTTTGCAGTTTAAAAATATTTTAAGGTCATTAATGTTTTGCATTTAAAGGGTTATCTTAATTATAAGTACCTTTATAAATATATTTAAAAATGGAATTGTTTTCTTTAACGATTTATTTTTAGTTCATATTAATAATAAATAAAGAGCGTTATCTATTATTAAATTGACCTCGTTGTGGTCACGAAGTAATGAAATAATTATTTTACTACGGTGTTTTCGGTTTTAACCAGTAGCGATCACTGTTTGAATAGTTTACACAGAAACTGTACACATATTAAGCAAATTAATGTTAGCTTATCGTAACTCATACTTCATATACCGACAGATATGCTTAAGTTATTTAAAAAAAGTTATAACCAATAACATACAACGTATTAAAATAATTGAAGGCAAATATATATTCTACCTGTTTTTAATTAATATTTAATATATATTATTCAATAATAAATAATTTATATGATATATTTTAGCTAAACATTCACTTAAGACACTTAGTTTTTTCACGATTAAAAAGAATAAAAAGGTTGTAGTTGCGTGTTTTTGGGATATATATAACTTTTGCAAGGCAGTTAAACGGTTTCATTCACATTAAATGAAAGCAAACTTTTTAATTGGAGTGATTATTAAAAAATAGTAAAGTAATTTTGCTGGCAAATGTAGGAGGATTTTTTTTTCACAGAATTTCCAAAGCATCTCTTTATGATATATGTATATTGTATTGGCTAAATAACTCTTAAATGTAAGTATTAGAACATTGTATCGATAGAGAGTTATTTGGTTCAATTGTTTTATCTTTAAGAAAGCGGACTATACTGGAAATTTTATTATTTCTTATCTTTCTCTTAAGTAGTAAACAAATAAATTTTAATTATATCTTACACACATGGAAAGTTCTTAACGAAGGCAATGTCAATTATTGCAAAACATATTAACAGTTGAAGGATATAAATTATGTCAAAATAACTACTGAATCAAATTATTATAACATTTCTCACATGCGCCACCAACCTTGGAAATGTGACGTTTCCTCTGCTTACTCAGCCAGTTAAGCTGGCTACTCACTCTTCAAACCGGAACACATAAATACTGAGTGTTGTTGTTTGGCGGTGGAATATAAGGATATAAATATTAAACCTATGACAGATTATGCAACGCGTTTCGTAGATTTTAATGGAGAATACTTTATTTTTTAAGACACAATAAAAAAAACTTGAGTTAAATTCTTTATTTTTCAGGTGTTTTCGTGTGGGATGTAGAAGGAAAGAAATATTTTGACTTTTTGAGCGCCTACTCAGCTGTGAACCAGGGTCACTGCCATCCTAGAATAATAAAAGCTCTTAAGGATCAAGCTGATAAATTAACACTTGTGTCTAGGTATGCGTTTCTAATATTTGTTTACTTATAAGTTTAATCCACTTTATATAACTGTTGTACTAAAGGCAGACTTAATATTAAAAGTGTTCTCTATCCGGCAATCTTAGGAAGCACAGGACGAAAAGTTTTTAATTCAAATGCAATAAATAAAAAAAAAAACAGTTTCCTCATACATGCAAACTACCTCATGCATGCGTACAAATATAGATACTTTTTATAAATACGAAAACGTATACCTTATATAAAATAATTGAGTAGATAAAATTAAATTATTATTTTATTGACTATTTACATGTAAAATTAATATTTACTCATTTAGCATTAAATTAACATCCCTATTTAAATCTTATAATACAAGTGACATTATGGGAAATCAATATATATTATTAAATACATGCAAATTATGAAATCATTAAAATAGGTCGGTGGCATCTTAATGATTTACTTTACAAGTCATAATTTGATTATTAACGCACACATCAACATAAAGACATAGAGAATTGTAATTTGGATAATAATTTCGTTACAATAACCTAATATTGAGGCACTTCTGATAAGCGTGAATTTGGTTAATTTCTAAGGGTATCCAATTAACACATTAAATACAGGTATAAATATTTAATATACATGAAATTATTCGTTAAGATTAGATACTTGAAGCACAAAGAACGCCATGACTACAAGTAGTTAGTTATATTTATTTTTTAATGCCAAGCTGTTTATAGTAGCCTATGAGTAAACAATCAGGAACAGGAAAAAGATGAGAATAATGATGATTGTGACGACTTTTTATTTTCAGAGCATTCTATTCAGACCAACTTGGTAAATATGAGAAGTTTATGACAGAATTGCTGGGTTATGACAGACTGTTGCCAATGAATTCTGGTGTCGAGGGTGGGGAGAGTGCATGCAAGATCGCTCGGAAATGGGGTTACGATGTCAAAAAGATACCGAAGGACCAGGCCAAGGTGAAAAAAAGCATTAAAGATAATATTAAAAGTATTGGAAAATTATTATTAATTAGACGTATTTATATTTCTATTTTTAATATTTTTTTAAAATAATAATATGAATTCATATTACGAATTAAAAAATCTATTTAAATTACTTTTTTTATCGATACTTAAAAACTATGATAATTTATTTTAAGGTGCCTATGCACTGAATCACTATTGCTTCAGAATCGCATGTTATAAATATAATAAAATGTATACGCGTGTATTTACATTTAGTAATAGAGACATTACAATCGGTACAATGATTCGAGAAAAGAGGTCATAAAAATTTTTAGAATAACTTGCACACTAAGTGTTAGCACAGATTAATTATCTCGTTTTTTTTTTCAGATAATATTTGCCGAAGGTAATTTTTGGGGACGCACGCTGTCGGCCGTGTCGTCGTCGTCGGACCCCGTTTGTTACCAAGGTTTCGGCCCTTACATGCCCTGCCTCGAACTCGTTCCGTACAACAACATTCCAGCGCTAGAGGTGATTCACTTGATGATATAAACACAGGTTTTCATGTACCTAAAACTTGCATGTGTCGTAAGAATCATCCTTAAATCATGGTATATAATAATTGAATATTTTAATGAGCTTTTTGCTGGAAAGGGCGAAGTTTTTCTATTCTTCATCCAAAATTATATTAATATTTTTATTTATAATTAAGTAATTAGTGGCGATAGATTTTTGAAAATACTTATATGATAGAAAAAGATTGTATCCATTTTGTTTATTCGATATATAAATTTTATGCAATTTTTGAAAAAAAAAACGAATATTTCAGAAAGCGCTTCAAGATCCAACAGTAGCGGCATTTATGGTAGAACCTATCCAAGGTGAAGCTGGTGTAATTATTCCCGATGACGGTTACTTAAGGAAGGTTCGAGAACTCTGTACAAAGTACAACGTGCTTTGGATCGCAGATGAGGTGCAAACTGGATTAGGTAAGAATCCGAGTAATCTTCTTCACAAAATACTGGCAGCCTGATTATTCTAAAAGTTTCTTAAATCATCATTGACAACTTGTAAAAAAATAATTATGCATGGCTGATCAAATATTATTATATTACTATAACAATAAATAAAAAAAGTAGTTCACAAATTATGACACAATAATTGTACTATATTATGTACTTATAGTATAAAAAATCACTTGAAAATTTAAAAGACTCATGATTTTTATATTAAATTTGTATTTTGTCCCTGTAGTTACTTATTACAGTTATTACTTACGGGATATTTACCATTGTTTGCGAGACAATATCAGTCTCGTGAACAAGACATTCGTAGATAATGTCGAAATATCGAACATAAAAATAACAGACATGTAAATATCCCGTAATTAATAACTATAATAATAAAAATAACCATGTTAATTTAAAATCTCATGTATTTACTTATTTTAAATTAGGATATCTGGGTTATGCGACGAATTATAACTAATATGTATATTTTACACCCGTATGAGCGCAAAGACGAAAATAGCTCAATGAACTTTCTTCATATCTAAAACTAAGCATGAGCCGATTTTATAACATATATAAGGCCTAAAATGAATTATTTGTATATAAGGCTGTTTTTCAATTATCATATAACCGAACTAATAATTAAATAGCAAATTAACTTATCTGACTTTATTTGCCAATATCCCGTTTATCTTGCCTGGGCGAGAATCACGCATATGTTATTAAAATACTTCGCTCCCTGTATGAAAAGACACATGTATTGTTATTCTAAAAATTTCCTAATACTTTCGCTTCTTAAACCTGATTTTCTGAAAATAGACAGAACATTGTATCAGAAAAACTAGGAAGAATACGTTATTTAATTTGACCAATCTACAAAATGTATTACAACCAACATTACTACCTATATTATATCCCTAACCCCTTAGAAGTTCTTCACATGTACTGGATAACTATGTAGTTAATTAATGCTTATTAATCACGCAGGACGAACTGGCAAGCTGTTGGCGGTGGACCACGAAGGAGTGAAGCCTGACATTCTTATTTTGGGCAAGGCTCTCAGTGGTGGAGTACTTCCAGTTTCAGCTGTCTTAGCTAATAACAACATTATGGATGTAAGCTTACTTGTCCTTACGGAATTCAATCAATAATAATTTAAAGTATAAAACATCTTTGTTCAATTTTAATTGATATTGTTTTCCTCGGTATTATTTCCTCGGTATAGTCGACTTGAATTATATATTGAATTAAATATTTTTACAGGTAATAAAGCCTGGCACACACGGGTCGACGTACGGCGGCAATCCCCTTGCGTGTGCCGTCGCCACGGAGGCCATTAAGGTAATGAATTGTTTCATTCTATATAATTTATTAATTTAGTGATCGATAATTATTTTTGAATCTGGAATTGGATGGATTATTTTGGGATCAACATATTATCGTTGAATATATAATATTATAAGTAGGTACATATCATAAAATTGGAGCGTCTATTTTTAATAAGCAAATATATACATGGCATATCGAAACAACATTTTTACAATTTTTTGCCAGTATGTGTCTGTTTGTTCCTGTTAAACTCTGGAACAGCTGAACCTATTTTGACGGGACTTTCACTGGCAAATAGCTGGTGTAATAAGGAGTTACTTAGGTTACTTTTATTTTAGAATTATAGATAAATTAATAATGCTACATTGTCCATATATATCATAATAACACGCGAAGCCCTCGCGTGTGCCTTCACGTTATAGTAAAATCTGCGATCTTAACAATAAACATTTTTCTGAAGTTCAAACGCACACTAAGTACTGGGTATAGCTATTTATTAGTAATTTTTTAAGACTCTGCGTATAAAATATATAAACCCCCTTTTTTGTAGTAAAATATCGTATATTTTTCGTTATAATCTATGGATATTAGCAAAATACACAAGGTGAGCCGTACCTCTATCAGCTACCATTTTTATATTTTATTATTATTCCAAATAATTAATACAGCATCTATGGAATTCTAATACTCGTATAACAAAAAGATAATACTTCGCTAATAAGAGTTCTTTCGTTTTTACAAATGGAACGTTAAGAGTTGTAAATGTAATCGTAGTTGAAGTGTCGTATCGGCCTGTAATTATAGTCGCAAAGACACACTAATTACCACTAATAATATTATGTAGTTTATTTAAACAGCTACATAAATATAAATTATTCTAAAGTTATTAGTATTTTTAAGTAGTTTAAACATTTCCATGAATAATGTATGATAAATTATATCTATAGTGTCAAGATACCTAATTATTGAGTTACTTTACCTACTCTTAATTGTGAAAAACTGTCACTCGCCAATTTTGTTTTAGAATATAGCCTTCGCCGTATTAGATTTCCAATGACTGCATACTATATCGTATGACACTTTTACGGTTTTATTCTTGCATCTCAATTATCAAAGTTCTTTGAAACGGCTTGGTGATAGGTACTATTTATTATTTAATGTATATATAATATTAATAGATGTACTAGTTATAGCCCGTCGTTTCGTTCGCTTTTGAGTTTCCATGTATAAAAAGTATCCTATGTCCTTCATTGAATATGGTTCAGTGAGTTGGCCGTGAAAGCGTACGCATTTATAAAATTAGTATAGATTAATAAAATATAAAGAAAAATGTTTTATAAAACAGGTGTTGCTGGAAGAGAAATTGTGTGAAAACTCAGAGAGACTAGGAAAAGTGTTCCGCGCGGAATTGGAGAAGATCCCCAAGTCCAAGGTGGTGGCCGTACGCGGCAGGGGACTGATGTGTGCGATTGATGTCCACGATAGTACGTATATCATAATATAATTAAAATTTGGGATAGTTCCTTTTTTTTTTAATAAATAATATAAAATAAATATAAATATAAGACAACATCACATACATTACTCTGATCCCAATGTAAGCAGCTCAAGCACTTGTGTTATGGAAATCAGAAGTAACGGCAGTACCACAAACACCCAGATCCAAGACAACGTAGAAAACTAATGGTAATCTACATCAACTCGGTTCGGGAATCGAACCTGGGACCTCAGAGTGGCGTATCCATGAAAACCGGTGTACACACAACTCGACCATGGAGGTCGTCAGACGACTTTAACGATTACAATTTTAGAGTTACCGATAAAGAAGTGTTATTAATATTATATTTACGATAAACGTCAGGATTCCATAAATTAACATTATTCTTATTTTAATTAAGGTATTCCCGCATACGATTTTTGTCTCCGGCTAAAAGAAGCAGGACTGTTGGCGAAGACAACTCACGGCCAAACGATCCGCCTTGCCCCGCCCCTCGTTATCACTGAGGAGCAACTGAGGCAGGGAGCGAGCATCATCCAAAAAGCGTTCGAAGCGTACCAGAATTAATATATATTTTTATATATAGGTACAAATACTATATAATCTATACATAAAGTACCTTAGTATTGGAAATGTATTGTAACTAGATAATTGTATTCTTATCATGATTTCATAGCAATGTATTTAAATACGTCCCGTTATATAGTAACATAATAATAAAGTTCTTTATTTAACCCTGAACGTCTTTTTTTTATTTCAAACACAATATTATTTGTATTTCGTATAAGAGTCGTTAAGCGTAAAGGCCGTTTATGACATTTTCTTAAATAATATTTGTATCGATAAATATTTTCAGCCAACACAAAATCCATCTGATGTCGATATTCGACTCGTATTCAAATATATGTAGTTTATATTTTTATATATACTACCCTGCCAGTACGTTTCTATATTTATTTTATTACGACAATATTTATAAGGATGGCTGGGGAGTCATTATTCGGTAGACTGATTCGCTAATAAAAAGCGTTATAATTTTAGCCGAGCGTCATACATTCGAATGCAGAACTATAAGGTATTTTCAAAGGTCATACACACGTATATTATTGTATATTATACGAATAATCATCATTAAATCAAGATAGGAAACGATCGTTAACGTTGCTATATAATCAGCTTATTTTTTTTTGCTGTTAACAAAAACCATCAATTTGTAATTTGTTTATTTTTTCTAATAGGGTAACATCGTTGTTAAAAATCCTAAACATTTTTTATTGTAATATTTTTTTATGGTAATATTGGGATTATGGCTTGTGAATTGGTATTGTGTATTTGTATATTGTTGGTATATTTATTTCCATCAAAAAAATTACTGTTGATTTTATGATTAAAACAACTTGTAGTAATATCGTATCCTATTGCCTCATTCGTTTACTCTGAAAAGTTGCACATATACGTCAAGATTTTTTCGTAGCCGACTCCGGGCTCCTTTTCTTTGGAGAGCGCATCATGAAGGTCCTACGTCTCAACCCTTCGCTTCACTTTTTTTTAATTATGGAATAGAGAATTCACCTTTTAGCATACTCACTTGTTGATAATTGGAGAGAAAATTCAAACACACTGTCTTTTTTTACTGAAACACAGGTCTAAACACTAATTTCCACATTTCTAACCTTCAGAAACCATGAATTCCTATACAAACTTTCATCGCCCTTGACAAATCAATTTTGAAATACGCATAAATTATTATTTTTAAATCCTATAATTTATGTGCAAAATTTCCTCTTAGTAGACCCACCATTTTCAGTTGTGCGTTGTATGTCTGTCTAATATTAAGTTAAATAAACGAGCATCGATTGCAATCAATCGATACGACATTTATGTAAAGTCATTCGCTCAAGTTTAATTGTAAAACATGATATTCAACAAACACAACTCACTCACACACACACACATTTAACAACAATTTCAATATTTTAAAATAAATTCTCGACAACGTCGTGTCCGACAATTAACATCTAATCATGTTAATAAACTGTAAGTAGTTCGGACGCACGCAGAGCACTGCAATCGATGAAAATAGTATTGAATCGTTTGCAAATAAAACACTCGATTACAATAAATTAGAATGTATATTTTTAAAATATATAATATTATAATACGTGTCACAACACACTTGAATCACAGTTAGTTGAGGTAAATACTGTACTTGTACGGTAAACATGATTAATGGAATTTAAATTTCTATATCTGTTCGCGTAATCACATCGTATCCACCGAGTCTAGCCTAAATTTATACTATACTGGCATTTATTTATTTTGAACTTTATTTTAATACATTAAAGTGCATTATCGAGTACTCCCAACTGCGTCCTCATTGTGTCACTCAGCTTCGATAGAAGGATACTCTCGTCTAAATTCATTTTCGGACTTTCTAGTAAACCTGGAACGAGGATATTAGTATTAAATTAGATGCATTATAATTTTAAATCTTTGACTTGTATTTGGTTGAGAGTTTCTAAAAACAATCAAGTACTAACGAAAGCAGAACTGGTGAATTGGAATGTTTCGTAAAAAAACAATAAGATCTCTTTAATCTTCGTACTCTTTTCAATATTTATAATCTGCTTTACTTTCGGAAACATTTCATTGGAACATATTTTGTGGATATATGTATGTCTATAATAGTATGTAACAATAGGTTGGACTTATTACCTTGACTGATACAATCCCAGCATTCCTGTATTTCATAGCTGAGACCCGCACTATTATGGAAGTGAAACTTATATTTGCCTTTAGGTAGAGTCCATTCCGTAATGTTAGCCGCTGATATGTGAAGAACAGTCGGGCACCAAAAGTAGTCCAACTAAAAATAAACATATAAATTAAATTATGTAGAAAGTATATCACTTGTATAAATATCGTAGCTTTAGCCTTAACAACACTAATTATTGATCTAAAAATATTTGTATATTTATATCTGTCGAATAATAATGAAACAACTGTGTCCTCGAAGTAGGAGGTACTTAATCCTACTGATAAAATGTTTATTTTTTATTGGTCGAGAAAACTTTACTAGCGGCTCTGATTTTATTAATTGATAGAATCATTTGTTTTTCACGCGTACTCATTCGTACAGAGATGATGCAAGCTACCTGACATCAAAACACCCTTACGCCAGGGCTATTAATCTGTTACAACTCTATATGCTTACCTACATTTATTTTTATATAAATTCATATAAACGTTATGCGTCGATATTTTTTTGTAGAGTAAACTAAGTACGTATAACCATTTAGAAATGTATGAAGTCACCAGCGATAAGTAACGAACTATTAGTTCTTATATTTAGAACCAAAGCAACATACAATTCTTAATAACTCGATTACAAAAGTAATTACAATGAAACTTAATGAGTCGCTCGTGTTATTTGCAAACTTTTGTGTTTCAATAATTATATTCAACCGTTCCATAGCGTAAACGTAGCTCTATTGGCTCGATATATGTTGCGATGTGGAAGACGCATATTTAATCCTGAACTACATTGTACAATTGAATATTAATAATAATATTAATAATAATCAAAGGCATGGTAATTACATTTATTATATACAACTTAATATTTATATTTATTGCAAGCGAGCATATACATTGTGTTCAGAAATATTAAGTTTTTATTTCTCAAACACTCTACACTAAGTTCATCATCATCATCGGTCATTTCATTTCAATACAGTTTTATTTATGAGGGTAAATTAATTTCAATAAAGAAATGCCAACCTATGTAAATAATCAAACAATGTAAATATTTAAAATATCAATTATTGAAATAGCATTGCGAAATCCAAGTGTAAACGGAGTTAGACCCTAATTAGCGGAAAATGGTTACGTATCACGATTAACTGGCTATTCGTACAAGTTTTACACGATTTTTTTTTTATGTTATAGGTTGGGGGACGAGCATATGGGCCACCTGATGGTAAGTGGTCACCATCACCCATAGGCAATGACGCTGTAAGAAATATTAACTATTTCTTACATCGTCAATGTGCCACCAACCTTGGGAACTAAGATGTTATGTCCCTTGGGCCTGTAGTTAAACTGGCTCACTCACCCTTCAAACCGGAACACAACAATACTGAGTACTGTTATTTGGCGGTAGTATAACTGATGAGTGGGTGATACCAACCCAGACGGACTTGCACAAAGCCCTACCACCAAGTATACAATAAGTTTTTCCATTTTATAGTAATATGGTCTTTTTATCAATTCCTTAGTTGTATGAAGACCATTTATACTACTATTATAAATGTGAAAGTAACTATGCCTGTCTGTCTGTCGGTCTTTCACCATCAAACCAATTAACCGAATTTGATTAAATTTGGTGTAAAGCAAGCTTGCAGTCTGAGGAAGGACATGCGCTACTTTTTTACCCAACTCATGACAACCAACACCCTAAAACACGAGCCAAGCCGTGGGCGACCACTAGTATATATAAGATAAAAAAACAAACATGAAAAAAGCTTATTATCATTTTTCCCTAGTTCAGCTTTTGTCTACTGCGAGTTTTATACGTATAAACCTTCTACTGCAATCACTACGTTTATTGATGAGAAAAGCACTAATAACACAAAAGCACATCCCGTGGTTTAAAAGATCTAAGCGTACAAACGGCTGGAAAGTGGAAGCGACTTTGTTTAGAACTGATTGAAAAACATTCGTGACGTCTGCATATCTTCTTTCAGATTGGATTGCGGTTTAAATGGATTGTAAATTAGATCGATCAGAGACCATCTGTTTGCGCAAACATTAAAATATCTTTTGCTCAGAGGCTAATCGTACTTGAGATTGGCCACTATTACTGGAGATGGATGGATCTTCGCGATGACTCATTTATTTTTATTTATGATTTTTCTATATATCTTTTTCGTGACATTTTATTCTATAGACTTTAATTATATATCATTTCAAGATTTATATATTATTTAAGTTGCTCGAATAATTTAATATTTTTTATGTAAAAACGAAATAAAATATACATTTCGTATCTTAACAGAAATTTAACTTTTTTTAAATAAGGGTGGACGAGAAGATAGGGCGAGTATATATAAGAAAACTGTACCGTAGTGTGAAAAACAATCGTAGTTAAGGTGAGCCTTTCTGGAAAAGCATATAATCTATATCAATGTCTGGAAAATTAAAAAAAAAAAAAAAATGACAGTATTGTAAATACACTTCTTGTTTTCGCCCGTGCATGGCGACGACGAGCACGGGCGACAACGGGCGACATCGGGCCGCGACGGGCGCTGACGGGCGCCGAAACGAACGACGCCAATTGACGTCACCGGCTTTATCAATATGGTGTTCCAGTTTAAATGTACTTACGCCCTAATTGATCGCAGTAAAGTTTCGGTTTAATAAAAAAATCTAATTAGATACATATGCAACTTTATTAAGGAAATTTAAGGTAAGCTTTTGAATGGTCTAAATAAATTAACTAAATTCATTTCTGTACTTGAATCGGCTATTAATTACCCTTAACAGAGGTCAGAAGCCCGACTGAAACTCTAATCTACGATCAGATTATAAATAAAATGTTGCCTAAAGAAATAAAAGCGATAGCTATAATATAGCGGTAAGCTAGGTATTTAAAAATTATAACGTTCGCGGTAAAATTACTAAATATAATTAATAAAATATTTGTTTAAAGATAAATGTTATCAAAATAAATTAATTTACATTTGAGTTTCATCAAACCACGTCCAAATTAAGTTACTTTATAGACTTTATAGATTATCTATTAACCTAAACTTACAAGTTCCTTGTTTGATGTGTTCTACCTAACTTTTGTCGTCATTAAAATACGGAAGGGATTAAATGTGTTTAGTAACCTTTAATTTAAATGTATTAAAATAATTACTAATTTGCTGAATTGGATAAAAAAAACTGTGATCTTAGATAAATTCCTATAAAAATAGTGCTATTAAAACAATCTAAAACGTCGTTATTATTTCGAAATAAAACATAATACAGTTAAATTTCAGAGGATCATATTGATATGATCAATCAATTAAAAAACATAGAGGTTGACCTCTATGTTTTTTAATTGATTAAAAATTATGTAGATAGATAGATACTGAACATGTAACGAGTCTCCGAGCTTTGAATTACACTAACAAGGCAGTTTATGGGTGTGTACAACAACAAAAGATCGTAATTAAATCCTATATGTAGTGAAGTTTAATATAACTCACCAAAAGTGTCCCTTTCGTTCCCGTAAGCTCAGCTCTGTTGGCCATAGTTGCTCGTGTATGAGCCGCAATTGTCGCAGTTTTTCCGTCTTTATACTTTATAGCACAAGACATAGACTCGTCAACGCCGGTCTTACTCAAGTGCCCCGTACACATGATGTCTGCTGGGGGCTCTTTGTACACGAATTGCAAAAGTTGTAACATGTAAATGCCCAAGTCCAGCACAACGCCGCCGCCTAAATCTTTCATTCTGAAATTATTTATGATTTTATTAATATAATTAACGTTAAAAGAAATGTTGTGTCATTAGTAAGAAATGAACGATGTGAATAAAATAAATGTGTTAAAAAGAGCATATAAACCATAGATAGATGTGTTGTATGAGCAGAGTATGAAAATAAAAAAAATCTTACAAATTCCTTTCAATGTCGTTAATTTCAACCCCAAATTGTATGTTTATATGATATATGTCTCCAAGCCCACCACTCGCAATGTGCTTGTCTAAAGCATCGTAAGCAGGAAAGAACCGCGACCACATCCCCTCGAGGAGAAAGAGTTTTTTTTCGCGCGCCAAGTCCACGAGACATTTCGTCTGCTTGTATGACATGCCCATAGGCTTTTCACACAACACGTGTTTACCGTTTTCTAACATTAGTTTTGCTACATCAAAATGCTGTAAATTAAGGACGCTGACGAAAACTATGTCTGAAAATAAAATGCGACATGCCAGAAAATTAAACGAAAACGATGAAGAAAGAACGACAGATAAATAATAATAATTTAAAACAATACATAATTGTAAGGTAAATTATTGAGGACATCTTATATTGTTTTAGTATTCAAAATAAAGAAATTTAAACCAACATCGCAAGATAAGTCAAAAAGATATATGAAGGATAAAGATTGATTAATGCCAAAGGTAGTTACTTTAAAGGAAAATTAGAATTGCCCTCAGCGCCCTTGACGTTAGCTCCGCGAGGAATGACTGATAAGGAACAGGAAAATCTAATGTTAGTTTGGAGTGTCCGGAATAGGAAATATTATACAAAATATACACATTGTATGCAAGAGACGATTTAACACTAAACATACCAACGTCGCTGTCGGCTGCAATGGATTCGTAACCTTCATAGGCCGTGTCGATGTTGTGGAGCGTGGCCAATCTGTGAACACGATCTAGGTCTTTGCCAGCGATGGCAACGACCTTGTGTTGTTGAGCCGGCAAGGATGCCATTGCTGTCAGGAAGTCGTGAGTGATCATACCCACTCCAGCTATCCCCCATTTTAACTGTTTTCCCATCTAAAATAATGTTCAATACTAATTACAATATTACTACATAAACCATATCCTGGCATTTATAATAATGTCTGTATTTAATTATCAAATTTCTTATGATAAGGTAAACTGTATAAAGATAACACTTATACAAAAGGGATTACATTTGTAATGATAGTCTTAGCATCGAGCAAGCTGAATACACAGTATGGGAGTTCTAAACGATTGTGCTGTTTGATGAAATTCAATATGCAATTTAGCAGTTACATAACTGATGTAACCCAACACTGCCTCAATTGACATTTATGTAAACACTTTCATATATGTTATAACGAGTATATATACCAAAAATGTTGATAAAAATAGATAAAAAGAACAACTTTTTATCAAAGATAAACAAATAATAATCTTAACACCTCTTATCTGTGTTACATATAATATTGTACTGAGATTTGTACCATAGAATAAGGTATTTGTTAGACCTTGTGTATTAATGTTCTCTATACATAATTGCTGACAATAAAAGAGAGCATTTCAATTGGTCATGTACCTTGATTAGTAATTGTTTGTATTACTTATCACAATGTTTGGTATATCTGTAACAATGTTTGTTTACGATACTTTTATTAGGATTGACAATGTTTTGATGGTTTGTTAACACAGCATTTATTCCATTTTATAAACAAAATTACAAATATTTATAATAATGAAAATTTTCTTGCTTGTTTTAAGAATGAATACAAGTAAATTAATTTAAAAATATACAGTAACAAAAACTATGATCAGATAAATAAATTGTGATTATGTAGTTTTTCTTTGCCTTCCAAATGTATATTAATTTGTAAATTAAGAACAACAGCAAGAAACTTGATATTATTAATTTTTTTGCAATTAAAATACATAGGTAATTGAAAATATAGCATAACTCATATATCAACATAATAAATGAATTCAACTCATTTACTATTCTGTTATTTATATTTTTATATATTTATTATATGTCCATTAGTTAAAATATTGAATTTTTAACATCTCATGTTTTAATTTATTTTTTTATTTGATTTGTGTGTCTATGTATCTAAGAAATCTATAAATTAAATAAAACCAATCAAACTTTATCTATACTATTCATATATTAGAATATCAAATTGAAAATTTGTTTAAAATAATTAGGAATTATTAAGTAATGTTAATCCTTTGTTTACTTACAATTTTTGTTTGTTCTGGCATAATTTTATTTTCTTATTTCTGTAATATAACATAAGATAAATTTAATTTATTCAGTGGCACATGATTTGTTTTTTATGTTTACAACGTAAATAGAAAAAAAAACATGTTTCTAAAGTCATATGATTAAACATTAATTAAATAACGAGGTGAATGAAATCAACTTTTTTGAAATCCTAATTTAAGGACACTAAATGATATAATATTATTTTACTTTACAAAAAATAAATTTATAAAGAAAATATATATTTTAAAATAATCTGTATAAAGAATTGATAGAATTTGGAGTTATTATAGGAGTAAAAAAAGCACTATTTTAAAATTCATATTAAGCTTAAAATTTTACTTACCTAATTTAAATAATAGTTGTTACTACGAAGTATTTATTCTAACTCACGACTACCATCACAACAGATCACGAGACGACTGACAAATAACAATTGACGTTTGAAAACTCTGAACATAACAAATTAATATTTGACGTCTCTGGCGAAATAATCTGTGCCCTGTTCGCAATAAAACGGGTTAATTCATACCGCTTCTTTTGTAGAGTCCATTGTTAACTTGCAGTGATCACTGTTAAAAATTATTGAAATCATTACAAAACCAAATATATAAACGCAACGAAAAAAATTATCTATTTATAATTTTTTCCTATATTGTACACCTCATTCATATAATAATGTCTAGAAAAAGTAAGTGTGATTTATTTGAATGTAATACTGCTGAATTATTAGTTACTAATTACAATAATTAGGTTAATACTTGGGATACAGATTTAATAATAATATGACAGTGACATACCAATTACTTATTGTTATCTGTTTTGACATTTAAGTATTATTGTTATGACGTTTTTATTGACATAAAATGGCTCAATAAATAATGTCGTAGTTACTTTATAGATTTTTAATTTTCTTCTAAGAATTATTATTTGCTTGCTTACATTTCTACTAGAAATGTCATTTATTTTGTGGCGATCGTATTCAAAAGCAAGAAACAATGTTTTATCATGTGCGAACAATTGCAATTCACTTTCATCGCTTTACACTTATTTCACTCGTACGTTTAGTGATGAGAAAATTTATGATCCAGAATTTAGTAACAGCACGATTTTAATAGAGAATGGATTCAACGTACATGAACTACCAGTGGTTGTAAGGAAGTTGAAAGATCTAGCAGATTTAAATGTCCCTCCGTCGATCGAAACTCCAAGAGCTACAAATGACTCTCTTAGTTATCATCTCATACAAGAAGAGTTTAAGCAATGCACGGATTTACGTGAAGTTTTTTCATTAATAACAAAATGTACCAAAATTACTCCAAATATTGCATTAGGAGCTATTGAAAGGATATATGACTTAGAAAAAGATGGAAACTTGTTTGTGCCAAATACAGAAAATATTCATATTAATTTTGCTAAAGGTGCTATATTAGAAAAATTGTTAAAAGTTGTTATGAAGACTGAAGATACCCAGACAATACTTAATGTACTAAGGACAAACTCATTGGTTATGGAACCTCATAAACACAAGTTTTGCGATGAGTTGTTTTTAAGGGTAATTGACAATAAGTTAACTTTAGAACAATTGTGTGACTTTGCACTGTTTCTTATTAAAAATAATAATCAACAAAAATATTCAGAAACTATTGATAAGTTGTGGGTCGGATTTGTTGATAAGGAGAAAGAGATTAATGAAACTAACATTGTGCAAGTCTTTGCAGTTCTGCCAGGATTGAGAGTCAGCAAAAAAACAATTGTAGCTTTATTAGAACAGAAACTATCTGAATTGTGGTCAAAAATCAAAGTTCCAGCTATGCAAGATATTATAAATATTTTCATTATAGAAAAATACTTTTCATTGCAGTCTTTCCCTGTTCTAGGACATTGGCTATATACAAATATTCATGCTTTGGATGATGATGAATTATTAGATATTATTACAAAGTTCACTCGGCTGAAGTACACAGATCAGCAAGTTGAGGCCGCTGTTGAAAAGTTCTTGAAACATAAGGGATCAAAAATCAAGTCACAGGTTTTAGTCATAGGTATTTTGAACTATTGTATGCAGTTTCAATTGTGCAACCAAAATATTCTCAATGTCTGCAGTCAATATTTTTTGAATAATAGAAAACAGGTGCCATCCAGTTTCTTAAAGTCTTTTATATACCCATTTGGATATTTGTACTCAAGTCCTAGTCCTGAGTTTTGGACATTAGTGGAAGATGTTCTTCTGGATAACTGTTACAAAATTAATACTGATGATCTGAGTTCAATTATTCTTTCATACATATACTGTGGTCAATACCCATTAAAGTTGGTATACAAAATATTTAGTCCAGAATATATAGCCAAAGTAAATAACAATGATGTTTTGAAAAAACTTCATTTAATTGATACAGCCTTATCTTTAGAGTGTAAGAATTATTCCGGTCCATTATTACCTAAAGATCAATGGTTTAAACCAGTGTTGCAAGACAGTAGGATTAAAAATATTGTAGAAAAGATTAAGGATAATATTTTATCTGCTATTGGTGGATCTATGGAATTATCAACAGCAATTGTATTGCCAAACTATTGTTCCGATGAAACATACTTAATTGATGTAATGTTGCACCCAGCAGGAAAAGGCAATAATACATTTAACTGGAAATCTCCAACTATAAGAAATGGTAGCATAGCCATTCTCATTCATCTACCTGACCATTATTGTTTTGATTGTGAACAGTTAATTGGTCCACAGATCATGAAGAAAAAGCAATTAAAAATACTGGGTATTAAAGTAGTTAGTTTAAAATACACATTACTTAGTAAATTTTATACATCTCATGATACAGTATCACTTGGAAAGTATATCACAGAAAGAATCAACAATGCTGAATCTTGCTCATGAAATTATCTTGGTTACAAAAGAAGTTACATTAATGTAAATAAACATGTTAATTATAATATAAAATGATGTGTAAGTACATAAAACATACATAGTTTGAGTATGTTCTTTAATATGTTCATAAGTTTGTTTGTAACATTGAACATTTGTAAAGTCACTTTTGCTCTTATAATGTCATGTTTAATGAGAGAAACTTTCACACATAAATTTTTACAATTTTAATGAAATTCTAACATTAAAATTTAGTATAAAATGAATGAGTTCATTTGTTAATGATTTTCTTTTACAAATAGTTTATATGTTAAGATTCAAATAATTTACATGTGTGCTACTGCACTGTATTGCCTATATCAAGAATTCATTCTTTAAGTAGATAAAAACATTGATTTATAAACAAACATTTGTGATAAGTGAACGAAACACATATTAATCGACCTATGGCCTGCCTAGTGATTATATTTTATCTATTTTGATAATTATTCTTATAAAGGTGATAATTCTAATACCTTAATATTAAGATTAAAAATGTATATTGAGTTCTATATTGTACGAAGATTAGTTAAAACTTTTAATAGAAAATATCACCAGCTTAAAGTTAGAATACTTGTTAAATTGTATTTTTATATTATAATACATATGTTTTTGAAAAATATTCAGAGTATTCATCAGCTTTGTAATAATATATAATATTTTGGTACAATTGTTCTGTTAAAATAAGTGAATTATTTTTCTAGTCTTATTTTAGTGATATACCAACATAATGTACAAAAATTCCAAAAATGTTTGGAAGAAAAAAATGTCATACTACTGAAATTTGTTTTAAAAAAACACAATTTATAATCAATTTCGGAACTTTTTCAAAAATCTTTGTCTTCCTGTCACTTCAATGTAGAAACATTATCTTGCGTTAGGTGATATTCTATAAAATATTGATTTTTAAAATAACTAATGTATCTGAAGGCTCCATTAAAGTACGACCATTGCAGAATAACGGTAACCCATTTTTTAAATATATATAGTCATAGTTATATCATAGTTTTTGGAAAACTTCATTTACAAGCGACGAATTTAGTGTTTACAACGATGTGGTACAGACCAATTGATTTATAGGATTGCTTAAAAATAATATATATCTACAGTTGTTTCCTTGTTGAGCTTAGTTAAAATGTTATACTAATCGCCATTACCAATACCTGTATATATACCAGCAAATTTATATGTAAGTCATGTGATTATTATATGATTACTAGCATAGATATGATAATACAAACATTTAATATAAATTATAACTCTTTCATTTAATCATATGCCTAAATATTTTTATTTCAATTACTTTCTTTTTTGGTTATAATTAGAATGCGCCTAGCGTTCTGTAAACGTAAACTAATTTGTGTTAAATGTTTAAAGTTGAACCTGACAGAAGGGAAACCGTGTATACCAATCCAGAATAATCGTGTTCTAGAAGTAATTTGATAATATTTATGTAGTCAGTCGAAAGGAAAACCAAATGACCAAGACGGTTTTTTTACGAATTGATGTTTTAATATTTTTATACAGACATATTTAGTTAGTTTGAATTAAATACAGTTAAAAACGAATGAGATATGTTTACCATGTTTTTTATTTTTATCCGTTGGAGCTTGAAAAATAAAAAACATGGTAAATATCCCATAATTAATAACTGTAATATTAAAAATAGCTATGTTAATTTAAAATCTTATAAATGAGATATGAATTTTCTTTTTCATTTCCATTGGCTATTAGAATATCATTTTGTCTGTCTGCTTAGTGCTTCCATATTTTTTTTCGTTTACAAGATTGGCATAGATAAAGATGTTTCTTTTAACTTAGAAACGTTATAGTTAAGGGGGTGTTAAATAAATAATTCATTCATTATTATAATTTATTTTATTATACTCATAACATTTTCCTTAAATTTACTCACATTCTAATTTACTAGAATTATTATTTGAATAGATAATTATTTTATTAATTTATTAGATAGCTTTTACAGTTGAAAACTTATGTAGTTTTTGATAAAGTTGTAGATCAAAAGGTTTAATTTAAACAAATTAAAAAATAATACGAATTTATTCTACATCACTATTCCTTTTTATTTTATTTGAAACAAAGTAATTTTTCATTTAGAAATGTTGTTCAGAAGTACACAATCATGATATTTGCATCTAGATTTGGGTAAAATCAAATATATTATTTCGTTTATTGATAAACATTTAGCTTTTATCAATAAAAGCTATAGCCAGAAATGAATACTCTATACTTTATAGCCAAATGGTGTATCACAGCAACTCTAGCTTGAAATATCAAAATTTTAATGAATGTGTTTAAACTTTACGCTGGCTCACAGCCTAAAATCTAAAATAGACAATTTTATTTATTACAAGACACTCGATAGAGTTAGGTACATTCATTAAATGTTTCATTTTTTAAATTATCCTAGTAATAGGTATCTTTATATAGATTGAAAATACGAACACGATATTTCTTTCTATTTGAAGTTAAGGTTTATCTATGTGCATTTCGTATGGTGTACAAGTATAAACTATTTTAGTCAACTTAATATTTCTACCACACAATATTTTTTCAAAATCTATTGTAAATATACCCATAAGTTCAATGAACTTTAAATCGTTTTATGTTCTTATGGTAACTCTACTTGGTAGATTCTATTAAGGTAATCTCACCGAATCTAATTTTTTTTAGATTAATTTTGAACTTTGGCACATAACAATGGTGTACTTGATGCGTTCGATTGAAAATTTTATTTCTCGTTATATAATCGTGTCAAAATGTTTTACTTTAGACAAAATTTATCTTTTCCATAGAATTTTATTTTTTCTTAAAACTTGATGTGCAAATCGTATAAAGGAAATGACGTTAGGTTTAATCTAACATCGACTCAAAATTTTATCAGTGCCTATTAATAGGCATAAAACAGTTGAATAGATTATTTATAAATATATTTTTTTTTTGTTTATGGTTTTGTAAAATGAAGATATGTCAACTATAACATTATAATGATTCTGTATATTTTATATCACTAAGTGATGAAGAACACATCCACGTATATATGCTTTACTATTTATAATCTTTTAAAGAATCCGTTAAATATATTGAAATTTAGTTATAGATATAATATCTACTTAATTTTATTAAGTGAAATCTGTTTATTCAATCCTCAAGTACCATTCCATTATGAACATCACAAAATGTATCACGTTAAAAATCACGGCACAATTATCTACAAGCATACTTTTTGTTGACAATCTATGGTCATTCATACTTCCTTCACATTGTCTATGAAATAATCCGGTAATGTTGTGACAGAATCATTCTTTAAAAAAACCGTTCGGTCGTTCGGGGCGATCGTTTTTGTTTCGATACAAGCCACGTTAAGCACTATTCCATCTCGAAGCATTTATAAAAATGCAAAAGGTTTTAATTATAGATGTTGTCAACGTTATAATCTGTCACTAACATTCGTCGGCTTTTCGTGGTTTTAGTTACAAGTACTTTAGGGCAGTTTTTAGTTAAATACATATAAGTTTTATATATATTAAATAAAATTATCAAAATATCAAACACTCTGCTGCTTAAATAAGGTTTCGTTAAATAAAGAAATAATCGATATATATTCTGTCACTGCATTATTTTTTTTTGCTTAGAGTTTATGAGTCGACATAACAATTTAATACTGTATGATACAGATAATATATATTCAGGTAAACGTAGACAGGTCCATTGCAAATTAGATGTCGTGTACATTTTTTTCATAACAGCGTTACTGCCATCGAATTATTTTAATTTCTATAATTCAGAGGATTTCATAATAATTAATCTAGTTAAATTTATAGTCTAATATTCGCAAAATTGATCATGCACTATACTTACCTATCTTTCAATCAATCTAATTTACTATTATTATGAAGTTTCGAATGATGAATTAATTTAGAATTAACTACCTAATCGCTTAAGGACTAGGAATTACAACATCGATTTCTATTTGGCAGTAACCTAATACTCGTTACAATAATTTCTTATATAATGACACCGAAATCATAAATTGACAATTTTACTTGATTAAGTATAGTAGATTATTTAGCCGAGACCAGGTAGAAATACGTTTTTGATTGAATCGTCTTTTTAAATTAAATTTTCAATATTATTCGTTTAAAATCGCTTAGCTAACATTGACTTTGGTACTTAAAAGATACTACGAATACCAGTTTATGGATTAATATCTGTCATTAGCAAGTATAAAGGTGAGAAGAAATTGTTACATTACTCTGTACTCAACTCAAAGTCGTTTCCGATAATGACAGATTTATATCAGTAATTACTTATAGTATCCGAACATTTCTTAATAGTAGGCCTTACAGCTAAGAATCTTGACAAGGAGCATAGTCCTTAAGTCGTTATATATAAGAAGAATTATAATTTTCTTATGAATAAAACACCCATTTTGTAAGTATATGGGTGTCAATTACATTATAATAGAGATGACACAAACATTATATAAATGATCACAGTAAGAAATCAGCTAACTACGCGAATGTGCGTAATAATTTTCAGGTTTCGACATTATGAATAAAAACTAAACGAAACAGTCGAATAATGTTCTACTTAACTATGAAAATTAAAATATATATATCTCTCATGTAAAATATACATTGTGTTTGTTATACTAAATCTGAAATAAAGTGATTAATAAAATAACGATTAAAAAAATGTAGTCAAAATGTTAACAAATTTTCATCGTCTGAAAATGACTAGACTAGTGTCTCTACAATGATCCGGGAAGTAAACATTTAAATTTCATCAATCTTCAGTCCCATGTTATATTTAACTTGAGCAGACAATATTCTTAGAACAAAATAACTATTTACAAAGTTAATTTAATTTAGATAACATATTCCATGATTGTAAATTATCTACAATTTCATCAACATTATAAATGTTATTATTAAAAAAAAATCAAAGAGATACATTAAAAATCTTTAGAGGCGTGTCGGTAACTTTAGTCAGATTCCCACTTACAACTAATCTAAATAGTAACGGAACAAACGTCGAGCTAACCTAAGTTAAGGCTCTTTAAGATTCACGAATATTTCACACATATGTATGTATACAACAGTGAATATATTTTTATTAATTAAATCACCACTAAGCATCAAATGTAACAAAATTTAGATCTAATCTAACATTTACACGTCAAACGAACATTAATATAATTTCAGTAGTCGTAAGTAAATACGATATATTATACAAACGAACTATTAAACATAATATCCAGACCGCCCTGCGATCATCCGCTGCAGGTTTATTATGCGATTGTTAATTTTACATAACGACCAACAAGACGCGATCTCGATCCGTTTAAGACCTTTTAAAACAGAGTATGAAACATTTACGAACATATCACGTAGACTTTTGTAAATTGCGTTCGAAGGCGCGAACGTTTGCACTGATAGTTCAACATATATTCCTGTAGTAAAAAGATTAATATTACGGAGGCGAGGATATACGCGGTGCGCGTTCACGAGTAGATAGTGATCACTTCGCGACCTCCTCCACGAACCATCAGCACTTTCTCTAGACCCTCCGTCAACACCTCCAGGAACTCCATATCTGTAGATTTAAAAAGTTTTCAAAATTAGCAAAAAATCTTTTATTTTGTTTCATTTTGACCCAGTCGTGAGATGACGTGGGTGTAATCGAAGATTGTGGGCTCAAACCCTCGGCTCTATTCCTATTTATATATCCGCTCATTTCGGCCAATGCTGTGTGACGAGATTAGATACCTATTTAATTTTTGCGTGAAAAATATACATAATTTATTTTAAGATTTTGTAACACAGTTTTGAATAGAAATATATCTCTATCTAAATATAGTGATTAAACTCATCAATTAGCCAACGTACAGTTAGATTCCCTCTCGAGTTTGGTGTCGCGCGGAGGGCCAGGAAGGTTCAGTATGACTAGTTGTGCGTCATGTGAGCGCGACACAATCACCTCGTTCAACTTCACAGCCGTGTGCATTCGTCGAACAGTGCCCTCGTCACTGTATCAAAAAAGTACATTATTCGACATAATATATAAATTGATACATTTTCTCTTTTAAAGTGCCATGAAGCAAAAACATTTTTTTTTGAGTTAGCGTGCGACTGAAATTTTTAACTTGTCAAAAATAATGTCCATAATAATATGAATTTACTTCAAGGGAATTTAATGATCAGAATAGGATTATTTCAGGAAGTGTGATAATGGAAACTCTTTCTAAACTATTGAAAAAAGTTTGTTGATGTTTAGTTAGTAGTTTTAATTTACTCAATTAAAAACTAAGGTAATTTTAAATTTAATAATAAAAAATAATCAGTGTTTCAATCAACAAGACATTTAATTTGTCATTAGTTTGTTAGTTAGCCAAGCATATTATTGCTTTTAGCCTTCTCAAGAACTTCTAAAATATATTGATATGTTTTGTTTAAAAACTGGTGATGGTGACCAGTCGGTGCAAATGAGTATTACCCCTTTCACATATTTTAAATTGCACTCTTGCACAATCGCAAAAGGTTGTTCAATTTCGGCGCTTACTAAAAACCTTAAGCTTTTTCTCTAATTTTACTCGGAGTCGAAATTTCGGTTTGACACCAACTATTACTGAGATTTTAGCAGTATAAATTCAATGTGTTGCTAAGTAACGGAACACATTGTTTTACCCCTGTGTTTGAAAAACACTGGCTGTCGAAAGAATTGTAAAATGGGAACAAAGCTTTATAAATTAAATATAGATAGATGCTTTGGTAGAGGAAACATATTGATATTACACTCTTTTATTCTTATTATTATTTAAAATGATATATAATATCTGAAGTTTGACTTACGGAGTAATGTTGGGCATGTTGGGCTTGGGGTTACCCACGTCGCCGTTGGGGTTGCCTTCCTTGTGCTTCTCGGCGTCAGGCGGCGGCGACTCACACTGCGAGCGTTCATCGGGCGAGTCCCACATTGAATCGATTATGTGCAACAAACTACTTCGAAATTCGTCCTAATATTTACCCCAATTTTTTCATCGTTCCATTTCGAAATTTCGTTTAAATTTGTTCGTATCGCGTACCGAGCGTTGCACATGACGGATTCAAGGCGAATGAAACACGGGATGTCATATATTATTTAAATTGTAAAACGATCACTGACTACTGACATTCAAACATCCACTCTTAGCTAATGTGGTATGAGAAACTAAAGTGAACAAATCAATGTGAATGAACTAATTGCAAACATATGACCACCGTGTGTAAATTCGCTAGGACTCTTTATGATTAGCTATGCCATGCATAAGTTGACCAACATAATCATAAAAGTAAAATGATTAAGCAGTGCAGTAGTATCAGTTGATAACATTTCATTCTCTATTCGATTACTTTATTCAGTTATCGAAAGCAATATTTAATTTATTTCAACAACTGAATAAAATCGAATATTATCGTCTATGATTGTGGTTATATATTTTTTTAATATCAAAGACTAAGGTGCTTTAGCTCGGTGAATAATAAAAAAAAAAAAAACAAAAATACGAAAATGTAAAATAATAAAACGCTGCGATTGATAGAACACGAAAAAGCAAATGATTATTTTTTTTTGCTTGAAGAATTGGGGGTTTTTAGTTAACTTTCAGGACTGTTTTAAATTATTTCGAAAACAAAAAGAAAGGAATTATGATTCAGGTAAACCCATTCATATCCTTAGATTAAATAAATGCAAGTAACTTGTTATATCTTTCATATAAATATTATTCTCTCATTAATTGTGTTAATTACATTATTAAAGTGGTTTAGAAGCCTTTTTGCAACCTATCTCAAGTCCAATAGAGTAATTACAGCTAGCGTACCACATATTATATTAACTTTATAAACAATCACCTTTTCGTCCTTGTCTTTGTCATCGTTCTCAGCAAGAGGAGGAGATGGTGCATCATCAGGGGCAGGGTCGGAGCCCGGTTCAGCGAAACGGACCTTGCTAGCCGTTTTGATATCCGCATGGTGGTGGTCTACGATAGCTTGTACCTATAAAAAATATCTTTTAATACTTTGTCGTTATAGTTATGATAATTTTACTGTAAATTAACAGTCTTACGTACATAAATGACTACGGAATAAGTTTTCAAAACTTTTTGAAAATATCTAAAGTAGAAAACACTTACATATTGTCTAAAACACATATTACTACCTTAAAAAAATCTAAGTGTATTTCTTGTACATTTATTTACATCTAATTTGAAGAAGTGCACCACATTAAGAAGAATAATATTGTGATATGGTTAAAAAATATGTGGTAAATAAAAACAGAGAGTTAACACCGAAAGCCAACAAATGCTCAGTGAATGTTAAGCGGTAGAGCGGATGAGGAGGAAACTTTTATAAATCAAATGATAGTCAGAATCATTAATATTTGGCATTGATGACATGAATATAAATAAACATAGAAGGCAATAAAATGGTCTAAGATAATAAAAGCAACTCGAAAGCAGAGATTAAGAAATAAGACCCTCAGTAATGTAACGATAAACAACCGTGAAGCCAGGGCGTAATGACGATGATATGGAATGCGAGAACTAATGATAAAATATTAGGGAACGAATAAGATCTAAAATGCATATTAAAAGTGGACTCGATCGAGGGTAAAGTATCCAGTTTACCAGAGGCAACTTCTCCTCAGCGTTTTGTTCACGATAGTCCACCAAATTTTGCATCTGTATCGGCAGCGATAGACAAACGGCATATTAATTATTTATAACTTTATATTGTGAAGTTGAACAAGCCACGCTTCATTTGTACAAATACATAGCACACTTAATAAATACACAGCTAACATGATAATTTTAGCTTTATATCCACAATGATTTTAGTGATTAATATTATCTATTAATATCTATTTCGTTTCAACTTACCATTCCGAGGGTCTCTTTCTTGTTTAGTCTGAGTTCACGTAACATTTGATTGCGTTGCTCCATCATCAAGGTCCGTTCGTAAGTGTAAGCGCTGATATCGCTGTCAGTCTGAAATTTTGTTTAATACATTTTATTTATTTTTCGTCTAAAATTGTTAGACAGACAGGCAAATGTGGCCCAAAGGTGGCCCACCTATTAGTAAGTAATCACCATTACCCATAGACATTCCATAAAACGCCAATGTGCCACTAAACTTGAAAACTATGTTGTTATGTCCCTTGTGTCTGTAATTACACT
Source organism: Vanessa cardui (assembly GCF_905220365.1). Lineage (NCBI taxonomy): Eukaryota > Metazoa > Arthropoda > Insecta > Lepidoptera > Nymphalidae > Vanessa > Vanessa cardui. Next base: position 4,509,316 of record NC_061123.1, on the reverse strand, counting down.
GGCTCACTCACCTTTCAAACCAGAACACAAAAATAATAAGTCATTCTAAAACTAAGTGCTGCTTAGTAGTAGAATGTATGATGAATAGTTGGTACTTAGTCTAACGGGTTTGCACAAAGCCCTACTATCACTTAAATTAACCGTTCATGTGTTTATACCCGGATGAGCAATATACCATATTAAAGTTATGTAAACATGAGTTAATCACATTAGATAAATCAATATGGCTTCATAGTTAAATAATGTTCAATATTTAATGAGAGCTATCGTTACTAGTAAAGCTAATTTTTCTGGTATTTAATGGTTATCATAGTAGTCAGAGCCGGATTTAAAGGTCTGGAGGCCCCCGGGCCACAAAGCAGTGGGGGCAATCATCAAAACCGCAATCATCGGTTAAGATGCACGCGTTCTAACCACTGGGCCCTCTCGACTCTTTACTAAATACTGACAATAATTTTATTATCATGAATTAATTACTTTTTTTATTTCAATCACTAAGCTATGATTTATTTACTTGTATCGGTAACTTTTAAAATATTAAATAATAACATTATTATATTTATATTTGTAAACTTGCTGAAAACTGTGGCCCCCACTAATGTGGAGGCCCCAGGGCAGTTGCCCCGGTTGCCCTCCCCTAAATACGGCCCTGATAGTAGTGACAGATAATTGTTAGAAAACATTCTATCTTATTTACCATTTCAACGACTTCTACTTCTGCTTCCAGGCGTAGCTGGTAGAGGAACATCTTTAGGTCTTTCTTCATTTGAATAGAATTATCTTCAATCTGGGCAACAGTGAAAATACGCATTTTGCAGTTCTTCCAAGTACGATGTTGTTTTAGAAGGAATGGTAGTAACATCAGCATACCACCATCGTGAACAATCCACCAGATATCTATGTTACCGGACACCTACAAAAATTACACAAATAGATAAAGAAACATAATTTATTGTGGAGCTACGTAAGAAAATATATTTTATGTCCTTAATATGTAATATATGTCTCTGGACTGTTAAATACCTTTTCAGTTGAATCAGGGAAGAAGTTGATCCCCTTGGGCACTAACATTGCCATTCTCGCGGCCGTGACAGCTCTCACGGTGTGTAGGAATACTTGCCAAGTGCGTTCGTCTTCTGATTGCCGCCAGCCATACGGCCATCCCACAATCACCGTATTGGGTTTTAATCCACCAAGACCGGTTGTTTGAACGCTGATATTGGTGTAAAAAAAAAACAAATATAATCAATGCGAAAACACATAATCTCATTATTTGGTCCTAAAATACCTATTTTTAGATGATATTTGTAAAATTATTGGTAAAAATGCACTTACAAGTGACTTAAGCCATCAGAAATACTATGAGATACAAGGACATCGACGAATCCTTTCACTTTTTCTTCATCCATGCACTTTCGTAAATTCTGCCTGGCCGTAGACGCTTCGCCTGCCCGGCGTGTAAAGTCTCCACCCAAGACCGATACACAGACTGTAAGACCTTTACCTGTTTGGGAAATTTGAGAGATATAAATATTTAATATCATATCCGAAACATATTTTAATTTGTTTACTAGGTCCAAAAGTATTGCGTCTTACCAGCTTTTAATTGACTGGCAAAGGCAAGCATTTTACGATACTTGGGATTAAGATCATCATTCAGTTTTGCAAGTACAAGAACTTGTGGGCGCCAGTTCTTTGTATGCGGAGGGCCTTGTTCAAGACGCAGTAAGGAGTAACGAGCAGCTGAGAGGGCTAAACCACGTAGACCATCACCCCACTCTTTCTCAGCACTGGAAAATTTCAAAACATTTTAATTTTGTATACGATTTCCTATAATTTATACGAATAATATTGTATCTTGATCTTACCCTCGATATTCAATATATTTGTAGATAAGTCCCGCCATACCCATAGCGATCAGAGCGTAGAACCATGACGTCATGAACATAATAGAGATGCACAATGTTAAGCCAGCAAGGGAAAGAGACCTAGAATTTTTAAATATATTTCGTTATAGCAATTTATTAAAACTTGAAATATTATACAAAATTTAATCAAAAAATATACTTACCAATGATAATATCGGAATCTTGGACGCCAGTTTGGCGTTTTAAGCAAAGTTTGTAAGGCGCACGCCAAGTTGACGAAACCGTAGCACATGAGGAAAAACATCGAAAGAAGTGGGGCGAGGATATCGACGTTGCCGAGTAAGATGCCGCATTGGCAGATCAACATTGTTAAAAGTAAGGCCCTGTGGAATTATTTCATTTATTAAAATAATTTCAGTTATTTGCAATGGCACGCTTAATTTTAAAATTCTTAAGTATTTTTTAGTTTAAAATAAAAATGTAACCTTGTAGGTTCGCCTCTGCTCGAAGAAACGGCAAAAGGAGCGAGAAACGGTATGATTTCATCTTTAGCTATCGCTTGAAGTAAGCGTGGAGCTCCAGTCAAAGATTGTAATCCTGCACCAAGCGTGGAAAGGAATGATCCAATCAAAATAACCCATTGGTTAGGCCACGCCATATTAGCTACGACTAGTTTCCCGCCGATAGATTGACCAAACCTGAAAATAAAATAAATACCGTTGCTTAACTAGTCGAGAAATAATTACTAGATATGTAAAAAGAAACGTAAATATCATTTGAATTGTTAATAAAGAGTTATATCACAATATATAACAATATATTTGAAGTTGATAAAATATTTTACTAACTTGTCACGGAGTAACAAATTGTCCACAGTTCCAGCAAAAAGTAGCACACAAGACAAATAAACAGTCGATGTTGTAAGGATAGCGCAGATGGTACCGATAGGAATACTTTTTTGGGCATCAGCCAAATCACCAGAACGATTAGAACCAGCCATAATCCCTAAGGAAAGAAAAACAATGATTATTGTAATGTCCTTTTTTCTATTTATCTGATAATAAGTATTATGGTATACCTGTTACAGATGGGAAGAATATTCCAATTAATATCGTAAATGTAGTCGTAAGATCAGCGTAGATCTGGTTGTATGTAGGACGTTCCATTTGTTCGATATCATCGGGTTCTTTTCCATATGCGACATACTGACCGAGTTGTAGAAATGAATCTTGCAAGTTATCGAAAAATACTCCGCTTGATAAACCCTGTTATGAAATTTAAAACAAAGTTTTAGATAAAGAAAAACAAGATACCGGTAACGAAATAATTGGATTTTAGTAAGTACCTTAATGCCTTGAACGACGCTAACTTCGTGTGTTTGATAGTAGGGATCGCAAGTATTATTAGCACAAAATAGTTGGTGTAATTCACCGCCGATATCTTTAGTGCAGTTGTCAATATGTATGTCTTTCAATAAGCGCTTCCCAAGAACACACATCCTAAAATATATTTTTTAAGTTAGTCATTTGAAAAAATGCATAAATAAGAATATTAAGGACGTAAGTTTTTAATCTTACTGAAGTTTATCGTTGCCATTGAAGTTGACGAAAATACCGGCATAGACAGCTGTTATTGAGAGTATGACACAGGCTAGAGCGATCGTTGCGAATTTATTTACGAACTTCACCCCGACAAATACCACCATGCCCATAATAAGCAGTAGCCCGGTGCCGTACACTCTGAAGTTGTTGTACATCGCTTCTGGATCCTTCGTGAAGTCGCCGAATATGGACATCCATGGGGCCATGTACGTCTAGTAATCAGAATGTTACATTTTAAATTAGAGAAAAATACTTACGACGTTAGTCTGGGTATAAATATAATTATATTATATTTGAAACTATGTTGGAGGTCTGTAAACGTATTTCACAAAATTAGATTATGGATCGAATTGAATTCCACTTCTACGTGAATAATTTTATGAGATCATAATATTTTCGTCTATACTGCAGAGCCTGCCGTTTTATGAGTTTATGCTAAAATATATGGATGATCGGTTTTATAATGGATTTCAGGTATCATACATTTTATACCATTATTTATCACTTACAGTACAGTGCGTTACGTTTCAATTTTCCCATAATTTTAAAGTAAACAAAAGTTTGCCAATGTCAATTTGATAGTTACTCAGAAACACTCGCTGTTGTCTTTATGTAAATAATACATAACAACCATTAACTAAATGTTAGCTTTATTTACTAATGCAATTGAAAAGTTATTGGGATAGAAACGTAAATATTTTTAAGATTAACATAATATAAGAAAATATCTTACCAAAACGATTTCAACAGCTCCAACGATATACATAGCCGCGGCTAGCGTTGTGCCCGTGTAGAATAGCATTCCCACTGCGCCTCCACACTCAGGACCCAATGAGCGCCCGATCATAAAGTATGACCCGCCAGCCGGCACCACCCCATTTGTAGCAATAGCCGACATCGATATCGCAGTAAGCATCGTCTACGAGTAAAAGGCTCATTTTAGAAAAACTCGATAAGAGGTCTTTTTTTTGTAAAATAGTATTTTTTTACCGATAATGAATTATTAATAATAAAAATTCAAATAAATATTGAGATGTTAAATAACAGAAATATGAATAAAAATTAAGTATTTTTTACCGATAATAAACTATTAATAATAAAAAATCAAATAAATATTGAGATGTTAAATAACAGAAATATGAATAAAAATTAAATATAAAATGTTTTATAGGTATATGAAAAACTAAAATTTAAACGACAATTGATACTAACCGTACAACAGCAGATAAGCACAATCAAAAATCCCTGAATAGCTCCAGCCGTACCAACTACCCATGTTAAACGAATGAAGAGTATAACGCCGAAGATATTCTGGATGCAGGGAAGGTATACGCCAATAAGCGTGCCCATGCGTGCTGGTGGTGCCGGTTTGGGAGCATCTGGATCAGCTGCTGATGCAGTTGGTATGGTGTTCGAGTAATCCGCCAGAGAACTAAGGAATGTGGCCGCTCGAGGTCGGTCTTCGATTTCCTCCTGTGAAGAGATAGAAAAAAAAACAACCTTAGTATTTAATTATTTTTTGAATTTCGAAAAAGGATGATGAATGTATAAATTGGAACATTTATTAGTTTTTTATATTGCCTTATGATATACAGTATAAAATGTATTATTTTATATATGGAACCGATCAGGTATTTCCAACCATACAATAAAATTCTTCAATTTAAATTTTTGTATTACGTTTTTCTCGTTGATACGAGATTTACCTGAGCTCAACTTTAAAGTGATCGTTTTTTATTCACGAACTATTTCCATCGTTCACCTTAGACGGCGAAATGGTCCTCAGACCCGGAAACGTCGCTTACATCGGCCTCGTTTTATATATAAAACTAAGTATGCTTCGAACGACGTACTTTGAAAATTGTGAAATATCTTCGGACGGGATTTTTCGTACATTTTATATAGATTATACAGTATTTCTTCTTTTATGAGGTTTATTATTTATAATTTCAGTCTTTAGATCATTTTCCATGAAATTTTTATGGTAGTATTTATCTAAACTTTAATTACCGTTGACTATAGTTAAACTGAAAACGATTTGTCATTGTCTAATAAATGAGAACCTGGTTTTTATACCTATAATTTAAGCAAAAATAAAACTAGTGTTTAAATCACATAGTATTCTATATTCTATAGAAGTTATGATTGAAAATTGTATTAGGAGAGGCAGACCATAACACTTGGTATTAAGATTTATCTTTATCAGTAATCAATCTATAAACTCAAAAATACAATTTAAATTACTCATAAAATTACCGTTTGCTAATGCTCTCTCTTTATCTACAATGTATATTTTCATTGTACAATTAAAACAAAATGTGGATATCCTATCTAAAAGTATCCGTTGCTTTGTTTGAAACACGAATTATAAATCATGAAACGTTTGAAACCGGCGACTGTTACAGCCGTTGTAAATTTTCACTTGCAATAAAACAGCGGGCCGTAACACGAGTCATTTATTACTCAGCTTCTTCTATTTGTTTCCATTTGTCCTGTCACCGTTACCCACCACTTTATTTAAAATGTGGATCTCTTTGGGATTACCGGTGTAATCAAGTCCATTCGCTCAGTATTCGATACGAGTGTATTGAATAAATTCAATACGTAATCGTTATTAATGGCCTTTTAGTTAAATAATTTATTTACTATAAGTCAGAGAAATAAATATTTATATGTGGTTTTAAATAAACGTAGCTCGAACGGTTTTGAGTTGGTTTCAGAATATATAAGATTTTTTTTTATTTAATATATTTGTTTTAAGAAATTAAGGGTCGAATCTTTGTTACTAATAAGCTAGTGAGTTTCGTAAGCAGTTCGTACAGATGTAAAGCTACCACATTTCGTTTACCCCTAACTGTCCGACCAAGCGTGACCGATCGCACGCGCTGCTACTTTAGTTTGCCTTGTGCCGTTATAATCTTAAAAAACTCTTCTAGGATAGTAAATGGAGAGAGATGGACCATCCGTAAATAATTTTGTTGCTCAAATAGCTAAATAATTTTAAAATAGTTTAGTATGTATATGTTCAAATATAAATAGGAATTAAATTACTCTTACGCTCGGTTTTCATACTATCTATGAAAACTTTTTCTCCTTTCAACTGTGTCTTGTCTCTATGTCGTTACTTTATAACGTAAATCAATACTGGATATATCTTTATGAGTATTAATATTTTAAAATTTCGAACAAAGCCACGCAGTATAATAAAGAACGAAGACGTCGAGAACACTAAGTAATTTATTCGCAAAGCGTAACTCAAGAATGCTTGACCCCTGTGAGTAGCTCGGAGCACCATTTCATTTCTTTTGGTATTGATGGCTCTTGGGCTTTGCCGCGGCCTCAACTTGAGAACCTCAGATAATCTACGAAGGTCGCCAATATCCGCCCTTGACGTTTATATATAATAGAAATTTTGTAACGAGTACATAATATCTTGGAATATTAAGGATATACATACTTCTTTCATATTGAATTCACGAACTCACGAGGGTACTTGAAATCATTTTTAAAACATAAATCTGAGGAAGTATTTCAAATAACTTACTTTCTAATTAATTTGTACCATCTTAGCACAATATGTTAAGAACAGATGACGTTAGAGAAACAGAAAAAAATGTGCGACGGCGGTTTATGGCATTTTCTCACAGACAAACCTTGGTGACAAAACTTTTGTAAGAGAACAGAAATGTGTATTTAAATAAATAGAAATCTATTAATTTATTATTATATATTTATATATTACTATATATATGATATAGATGAATGGAAAATGGATCATCTGATCAGTGATCAACACAGCCGATAGACTAAGGCACTGTAAGAAATATTAACCATTCCTTAGATCGCTAATACGCCACAAACCTTGGGAACTAAGATGTTATGTACCCTGTTGCCTGTAGTTATACTGGCTCACTCATCGTTCAAACCGAAACACAATAATATTAAGTATTGCTGTTTGGAGGTAGCATGTCTTGTAAGAGGGTCCTTTGTCCAAGCCCGTGTGGGTAAGTATCAACTTACCCACACGGGCTTGGACAAAGGTCTACCACCAGGTATTATGGTGTGATAACTATAATATGTAAATAAGACTAAGTCAACTCTTCTTCTTAAAGATCATCTTCTTTCGAAGGTCAGCGATCATTAAGACACTTCTTCGATTCAACTTCCACTAAATCAATAATAATAAGAATTTTCTGTTAAATCTAGTCAAAAACGCGTTATAAATAAACAATACTATGGAAACCTAGAGCCATATTATGTACACATTATAAGCCAGTCATGAAACCAAATACAATATAGCAGGGTTTCATCTAGGTAAACGAATTTACGCGGAAAATACTTATCAATATTTCCGAAAGAATATTATACTACGGAAAACGGGGTCAGTGAAATTGCATCGACTTTCAGATAAACGGTTTGGACAAGAGTTCAATTATTTTCTCGTTTCAAAACATTGTAGCGCCAATTTTACGCGTTTTGTATATAGTTGAATTTATAACGGTAGTTTTTACAAATTGAATTTACAATGTCGTATAATCTTTTGTATTGGGATAAATGATTACTTATATAATAGTTTGATATTTTACCGTATCTAGTTACTAGAATCTGAGATCAAATCTCGAGTCTGGCCAGAGTTAATGGGATTTTCTGTCAAGAAATGTTGTGGTTCCTAGAGTATAGAAAGCTCTGAATACACATAAAACTCTTGAGCGTGTCTCTGTAACTCGAATTGTGTCTCGAATCTTATCAAAGACACAAAACAGAGAGTCAACCTGTACTTGCGGATACACATGATCTATCTCTTATGCAAGAAACGTTCAGGGTCATTATTAAGACATTAATCATAAAATGCGTTGACTTTCTATTTAAGCGATGTAAGATATAATAAATTAAAATATTAGTATTTTTAATTCAAAGTTAAATTATTGTATATTTCACTTATATATTTTTAGCTTAGTTATGTCAGCTTATTTCGGTTTTGTATTAAAGAGCCTGGAAGCAATCGTTTTAGCCCTAAAACCTTTTACCCTCCACAAAGTAGCCAGTCGATAGTAACCATTAGCACACAAAGGCACCTTAACTATTTTATAATTGAAAATGGTTGGGCGTTTTCCGGGATTTTTTACGAAAGAGTAATATTATCATCTCGAAAACGTCTTTAGTTGTACATAGTAAATTATAGAAAATTAAATAACTCACATCCGTTTTAATGTTACTTATGAAATTTGTTTTGATTATTACAAGACAATATTTTGTTAACCTCAATTATTAATAAATCAAATAAAAAGGCTGAAAAATGATCAACAGTATAGGAAATTAACAACGATACGATACATAAAATTAAAATTTAAAAATCGAATATAGGTTGATATAATTGGGGTCAGTGCAGTGTCTAAACTACATGGATAAGAATTGGCAAATTTTTTGCGACCGCCCGACTGCCTGACGCCAACATAATAAAAAAAAATACCAGTCTAACTGTTTTTCTATTTCGTCGCCATTAAATAAAATACACAATCTGATTTTATAAAAAAATTGCTCTGAACTGCTTCTTGACAATAAAATACCGATTAACTTGATATTAGGGCTTCATTCAATTTTAGATACTGAGTTATATTTGACATTATTTTGCCAAACTTGACAAAATTAGTGATCTGAGTAATTAATGATACAAGAGAAATAATGTCTTAGTTGTAAAGGTTGGTGACTCATTGGCGATGACAGAGCTAATGTATGGGCACCCTTTACCCTCCATCATAAAAAAAAATTATTATCGGTGAGCAAAAAAATTTTTCTCTTTTAAATTTCTTAAAATTTGTTCATTATTATTGTTGAAAATAGTTCCGCAGAAATGTTAAAGAATTCAATGTTTGACTACGTAGTCTGCTTCGTAGATTGTTGCCTGCAGCTGAAAACACTTGCAGGGTCTACGACGGTTGGAATCCATCTCGACATTCTCCATAATCAAAGAGGCTCATTACTCGTCGAATTTATACTATTTATTATTGTATTGTGTAATTCATGATCTGGATATTCCATGCTTTTATCAATTTCCAGACATATTTTTTTCTTTTGTATCATTTGGGTGAAGTTTACATATTTGTGTAAATTTTGAAAATTCTAATCTGTTAATAAAACATTCCTAAGGCCTATAAACATTGACTTTTAAAGTTACAAAAATTAAATAATAATTCAAAAATCAACACATATCACTTCCTTCGGTTCAAATACTACCACGGATTCGCAAATCCAGACCTGACGAGAACCGCCGATGGAAACTCAGTAAGATATTTTTTGTAAAAAATATATTTTTCAAATGATAAATTATTCAAAGCAGACCGCTTTACCGCAGACGATCGTTTCATACCTAAGGCATCTATAAAGTCGTTAATGTTATTATAATAAACTTCAGTATACAAACGTTCTTTGAAGATTTTTTTAATCTTTCTAGGGCACTGTTGTAGAAGCATATACACTGTCCTATAAAAGAATCGCTAACCCTGTGTACAGGAGTAACAAGTTTATGTCTGTGAAAAGCTTGCATCGCAATTTTATCGAAAATCCATTTACGTATGTATAGCGGACATTCATTACATTATGAAGTATATATTGAGAAGCATCAGTTAATAATTGTATTTCCTTTTTACTTCGAAGTTAACTATTACCGTGAACCCACGCGTAGTTCCTATATACACGACAAAATCATATTTAAATTTTGACATTATCCAAAAGTGAAAACGAATGTAACTCTTTATATAGGCGGGCATTGAATTTATTTTATTGCGAAACAAACTTGCACTCTAAGTAAGGACATTTTTGCCTAACACTTGATAAACAACACAATAAACGAAAGCGAAGCCGTGAGCTACTACTAGTACTCATTAATCTACTGCTATATGTACTGTGCCATGTTAGTTCTGTGACTACATATAAGACCGTAGATCCCAGGTCCTGGACTTAAAACCCAGGTTGGGTAGGAATAAAAAAAAAATAGAAAATTGGAAGTATCTGTGTGTGTAGTGGAAGTGTTGAAATCACGTAAAGTGCTAGTGCTGTGCGTGATTTTCGAGGAGCAGCCGAGGAGCCAGGGAATAGCTAGTACACCTGTGTTTGCTGACATATTTGTGAACCACATATATTTCTTCCTTAGTTGGTTAGTCTCTTTAGAAATTGGCTTGTAGGTCGAAATTGTCCCGGAGGATATCATCATAACCGATATGAGATATTAGGTTGAATCAAAAAATTGTATAGTATCACAATGTCTAAAGGCATTTCATCTTAAAATGCGTAAATTAGCTCATTTATTTGTATGGAGAGTGACTTTTATTTTAATTTAAACGAGCGCTATAGACATGCTCTCGGTTCGCTTACAATTCCAATTTCGATTACATTGTACTGGCATATTATGATGGCTTTAACGCGGATTCAGGCGGATCCCGCATTCAATCTCGCTTTTATTACTTTTTCTTACAGTTTTAAAACGGCTTTAGATAAATTTATAGCATAATAATGTATAATAAGACAAGCTGAAGTAAATATTAACTTTATTTTCTATTATGTCCGGTGAAACTCGAGTTACAAGATGGCGTTCATTTTCGAGATAGAAATATTCGCTGACTGTACGAACAATTTGAAAATCTATTTTAAATGCAATGCATTTATATGCAATATAAAATTGAAATTTCTTAAAGTTAAGATAGCGTAAGATCGAAGAAGTTTATTCATGTAAGAAATTGGGTCGTAGCGATACGATGCTACGATGCCTTGAAGAGATGCTACGAGCGCGATACGAGCGACTACTATTGCTACGATAGGTCAGTAACAGATTGCTGATCTAAAAGCGTTTTGCTGGCGTTGCTTAATTTGAAGCGTATTGGTTATTTATGATTCTATGTTATTTTTGTAACTCTTGGTATAACACAGATTGTGTTAAATAAAAGAGCTGAGATGGCCCAGTGGTTAGAACGCGTGCATCTTAACCGATGATTGCGGGTTCAAACCCAGGCAAGCACCGCTGATTCATGTGCTTAATTTGTCTTTATAATTCATCTCGTGCTCAGCGGTGAAGGAAAACATCGTTAGGAAACCTGCATGTGATAAATTTCATAGAAATTCTGCCACATGTGTATTCCACCAACCCGCATTGGAACAGCGTGGTGGAATATGTTCCAAACCTTCTCCTCAAAGGGAGAGGAGACCTTTAGCCCAGCAGTGGGAATGTACAGGCTGTTGTTGTTGTTGTGTTAAATAAATACCTTTATTTTTTAATTGAAATAGTCAATTTTAATTTATTATTTTTGCACTTTTTTAATTACACATTTGTGATTACATATTTAAGGTTTACTATCTGTTAAATAAACGTGTTCATAAATTAAAATTATAGTAATAGTATAAAGTTCATTAGTAAAGTGGGATTTTTTTAAACAAATTAAATAAAACACCTTTTCTTAAATACTTTAGGAATTCCATGAGCTGAATCGTAAAACTTGAATACAAGTTGTTTGTCAGTCATTCAAATTGAATTGAATATGTAAGTATTTTTAGTATGTAGTCTTTGTTACAAACCATATAAGGTGTGATATAAATCAAAAACAAAAATGAGCACGATATAAAAACAGGCGCATAATATTTTCCGAATACGTAAGATGCTTTCACGAAGTAAAAGGAATATTGTATGAGGTTAATCTTTAAGAAAGCAATATCCAAGATGAGAGGAAAATGTAAGATTTATCGCTCCGATGTAACAACAGACATACGGTGATATTAAAATTACAAACACGGTAAAAAGATAACAAATATTCGACCGAAATTTCGTCGTAGCTTGTCGACATTTTACGAGGCTGGACGATGTTTACCGAGCAAACAATATTAAGTGTGATGCGATCCCGTTGCCTAGCCGAGCAACGTGTTGGCGATTATCCTAACATTTACGATGGTACTAACTACATTATAAGCATAAATGCCGTTTAAAATATTTCGGCACTACATATTTATTAAACAGGCATGTATTATATGGATGATTAATATTCTAGCTAGAAATTATTCACTCAGACGATGTTTGTTCTACCTCCTATTAATAATAGGCTAAGGTGTATAAGAAATACCCTCATTTGTTATTTGATGATGACAAATTTAAATTTATCTTAAAACGTAACATTTACAATTTAAGAACCGTAGATATGAAAGACTTTTGACATGGTAACTCAACACTGTTTAATACTGAATAAAGTATTAAACAGTGTTGAGTTTTTTTCTTAAAAAAAAACCTTTCATTTCTTAAAAAAAAGTGGCTGAAGTTTATTTCTTAGATGGTCGTGCAAACCTGTTTATGATAGCAACTTTATTGTTGTATTGAGCGAATGTAGGAAACTTATTTTTTTTCAATTTCTCATGTAATATTCTCTGGATACTTTCGTTTTTCATCCTAAACAAAAACATCATGGGGAAACCAACTTGTCTGAAATAATTTCGGCCGCCATATCCACAAATCCACATGGGACCAGCTTTTTACATTTAGACACGTCCTTTTCCTCAGTAAAAGAGAGGTTTTTGCCTCGAAATTGGACTTTAACAAATTGAATATATATTATATGGGACAATGTATAATTGTGACTTACATGGTAGAGATAAAGGGTCGTGTCGCATCCCTTGTCCTTTTCCTTGGGCAGGCCATGTTCGTCAGTGTCACCTGTAAATAAAATTTTAATATAAACAAATGTTTAACAGAATTATGTCTTACACATTTTTTACATTAAAATTATTAAATATATCATGATTTCTTAAAACATTATTATAATTAAGATTAGATAAGTATTTTTACAGCTATGGTATTGAAGAAACAAATTATGGTAAAATTTTACGAATACGCTTCTAGATTGCTCTGATTATATACTGATATACATGTGTGCTTTTTATAAGTATAGTTTATTAGTTTATAATGTGTCTTAAAACAAATGAATAAACTGCAGTTTCAGTTCCTAATATACTGATTCTTTCATGACATTGACATTTTTTTTATAAAAAATTTTAACAAAAAGAAAAACCGACTTCAAACAAAACACTATTTTAAAACAAATGAATATGCACGAAAAAGTAATAAAAATAATTGCGTATTCAACATATTTTTTAGAGTCTTCCTAAATTAAATGAAATGAAAAATATTAGACTACTTAAAAGTCGATTAACGATTATATCATGTAGTTATAGTTATTGGTATATTTGGAGCCGGTGTCAGCCACGGTGCCCTTGCCCCAACAATCAAAAGAAAGAAGCGATACGAGCCCCTTGATTGATCCAGTATATTATTGTGTAAAAGGTAATTTGTAAAAAACATATTTGTTAAAGTATTCTCGTATTGTTTTTTGATAGATATACTGTAGGGTTTTATTGGCTGACACCGACTCCAAATATAACAATAATTATAACTACATGATATAATCGTTAATCGACTTTTAAGTAGTCTAATATTTTTCATTTTATTTAATTTAGGAAGACTTTAAAAAATATGTTGAATACGCAATTATTTTTATTACTTTTTCGTGCATATTCATTTGTTTTAAAATAGTGTTTTGTTTGAAGTCGGTTTTTCTTTTTGTTAAAATTTTATTTATTTTTTGATTTTAAGTGAAGCTGATGTTGACTAACTAATTTTTTTTAATATGGATAGATTAAGCGTTCCGTTTATATGAGTCAGAAACTACTTCGAGGACAATTTCAAAGGAAACTTGCGAATAAAGCAAAAATAGACTTTCGAAAATGCGGATTTAATACGTCACGCGGCGTAAACCACAAGGATCCCTCGAAAGAGCTGTAATCGAACTCAGCAAAAAAACTTTGAAAAATACCAACTATATTTCGTACATCATATGACATCACATCACATACACAAAATTTGATTAAAGATAGTAAGAAATTCTGCCCCATATCGCACCCTAACTGCGAGCCGTATAGGTGTTCCATCACTACATAGTATAAAACAAAGTCGCTTTCTCTGTCCCTATATCTTTAAATCTACGCAACGGATTTTGATGCGGTTTTTTTTTCAAAAGATAGTGTGATTCAAGGGGAAGGTTTGTGTATATAATACATGAACAATATAGTAAAGAAACACTGATAATTTTAGAAGTTTGCGATGTGATGTCGTAAATAAACAAATTCTGTAGTATATTTAGTATAAGTATTGCACCCGTGCGAAGCCGGGGTGGGTAGCTAGTTGATTATAATATTCGACTATGATAATTACATAAACATAACCACATTACGGAAGGTGACTCAAATATCCAAATAACCTATAAATAAAAGATTCGACCGAGTATCGCTAACGTGCTCCTCATAATTGTTCCGTTCCCTTCCGTTCCGTTACTTTGTCATGGATCCTGTGCTCAGAACCTTACCAAACTTTCACCAAATTACCCTAGAAGTATATATTTTATAATAAAAAAAGAATTTTCAAAATTGGTTAACGTGATTTTCAGTTATTCACCTATTTATCGCGCATATACATAAGGCAAATTTAAGACTTATGTCGGTTTCACATGGATACCATCATCGGAAAAAAAAATAAAAAAAATGGGACCCCACGGGAAGCACTACCTTTCAAACAAAAAAAAAATTATCAAAATCGGTCCACCCAGTAAAAAGTTATGAGGTAACAAACATAAAAAAAAAAAAAAAAAAAAAATACAGACGAATTGATAACCTCCTCCTTTTGGAAGTCGGTTGAAAAAGGAATGTTTTTCTCCATTACTAGACAGTCTGCCTGCCGTTGAGATACCGACATTGATTATAAATTTTCCAGGCAATAAGTGACTTTAAGACAAGTTCAGAATTGAGTTCAAAATATATTTTAATATTCATGCCAAACATATGCATCATGCGGATTTAAATGAATTTTTATTTACTTAGTTGAAATAATTTTTAAAAAAGGAAATTAGTTCTTATAAACGTGACTTAGAGTTAGCCGTAGTGCGGAATGAAATGGTCCTTCCAGAGCACGAGTAAGTTTGTAAAGGCTGAGGACAAATTGCGCGATTGTCAACAAGTTGTGGAGCGAGTAAACAAAGTATGTAATTTACTTACGACCCAGTTCGTCTTTAAAACGAGAGTCAAAGAACAAGGTACAATGAAATTTATTATTGAGAATAGCAAACATTCTGGTAGTAACTCGGTTTAGTTCAATTCAAAGTACACTATGTTACATAAAAGCTCTCTTCAATATCAAATCATATTTTAGTTTATAAAGCATTGTACAATGTGTTTAATAATTATAATACAAGGGAACTGAATTATACTATACGGAAATACAAACTGAACCAAATCAAAGTGCGAATAGAGATATAAATATTGCAGTATGTTGTTTCCTTAAAGATATTTAATAGAGAAGAGAAAATATATCTCCTGGCATGCATTATTTGCTCAATTACTAATGCATCTCATCATACGCATCAGTTATTGTTCAAATGCATCCCTATGAGTGATTATGAGTATATGTAAGCTGTAACAACTCACCTATAAATAAATGAGTCGGCTAGAGTAATTATTGAGTATTTGCCGTTTTTCCATTCCAAACTGTAACATATTTAATTTAAACTTGGCTATGTATAAAAAAACAGATTAAATAATATTTGATTTGATTTGATACTATTTTTATAGTTTTGTTTATAAAAAAGTTTGTTAGAATATACCCTGTCAGTATAATATGAGTACAAAATTTTATAGAGAAAAGGTTAAAATTTTAAATACCAAAGACAAAATGATATATGTCAGCGAATGTAATAAGTAAATGAAATATGAAAAGGAACTTTCTACTAGAATGTCAAGGGCTGACCTTTACTAACGTTAATGCGATAATGTCGACAGGACGAATATTTTTGGCGCACTTGATCGCATTATCGCTACGTGTGCTCTGTAACTTTGTTAATTTCGCAACTTATATTGAGATCGTCGGATATGAAATTACGAGAGAGTTGTTTCAAATTTTTATTAAAAGCAAACTTATAAATATAAAAAGAGGTTTGAAAATAACCTTTTAAATATTTAGAATATATCAAAATAAGATAATAATGCACATTTTGAATATGAAAAATTTCAGATTGATTTATAAAGTTATATATTGTTATAGTTCTTTTGGGCGTTATAAAAAAACACGAGTGCAAGGGTACTACAACAAATACACATAACGACTAAATTATATAAATATTGGCATTCAGCATCGATACTAATTTGGCGAAGAATATATAAATGACATATCTTTTGAATTAAAAGTTAAGAACAGCAACTAAACAAATAATATCAGTGGTATGATCAGTTGATAAAATATGACTGGCTTTATATGTTGTATCTAATTGTTGCTACTGAAAGTTGTTTCATTTTAAATAAATATAAGGTAAATCTTTTTATCTTGAATAATTTTTTTCTTTATAATAAAAATGTATAGTCTATTAAGTTAACTTGGCAAAATATAAACATTAACTAATATCAGTAGTCATTACCATATATGTATTTAAGAATATATTTTTTTACAATTCGTTAGAGCATATATAACATAACATAGAATGTTTTAATCTAAAACAAATATGAAATATTTCGTATTCACAAATTCAAATGGTGAAATACGAAAATGCATGTCCGAAATCACAGTGATTGTTGCCGTGCAATCATTGAAACTTTTTCAATACGTCATTCGTTTCCGGCTACAGTTACGGCGCGGTTATAACAAAAGTCATATTGAGATTTTTGTGACTTCCGCGCGAATTTCTACACATAGTTTTGTGTTTTATTCATATGCAATCAGAAATAAAATGTGATACATTTTTTACGACACACTATGTCTACGAATTCGGAACTAAGAGTGTATACTATTAACAAATTCAACAGCCTGTAAATGTCCAAGTATTAGTCTAAGGCCTCTTCCGCCTTTGAGGAGACGGTTTGGAGCTTATATCACTACGTTGCTCCAATGCGGGTTTGTTTGATACTTGTCGCAGCTATTCGTTGAAATAAAACAAATGCAGGTTTCGTGATGTTTGAATATGACACCGAGCATGAAATGTATAATAAACACAAATTATGTACATGGAAATTCAGTGCGCCTAGTCTGGGTTTGAACTCGCACTTATCGGTTAATAAGCACGAGTTTAACCACTAGGTCATCTGGGCTAGCTGCCAAACTATGTAAAGTAAATATTTTAATGAGCTTGGATATTAATGATTTTAATTGATTAATTATATTCGAGCGGAGTTAGTTTTATCACCAAAAAGAAAATACTTTTATTAAGAAAATTATTAGTCATCATCTTACCTTTTTAATTTAAGCTTAACCTGAAGGTTTACCTCCACATTAAAAACATTGACAATTTAACAAATTTTATTATATAATTATAAATCTAGGAAAAGATACGTAGAACACTTGTTATGTATAATAAATTATCTTGAAATTAATTACATTCTGTGTGCAGTCTAAAAATAGAATATTTACGGTGACAAGTGATCAAGTAGCTGACAGGAGGCAGAATTTAATTAGACTCTCGTGTACAGCCGCTCCACAAAGTGATCAAACATCCGAACGTGAAAATACAGTTCACTGTTAATTGGTCGTAATAAATCTACATTACATGCAAAAGACAACATTTGTACGTACTAAACTAAAACTCATATATTAAGAAAAACTGAATTAAAAATATTTCTAAACTAGCTGTGCCCGCGACCTTGTATGGGATTCAATTTAAGAAACACAAAAAAATATTATTGTAGCCTAAGTTACTCCCTATTATTTCAGTTATCTGCCAGTGAAAGTCCTGTCAAAATCGGTCCAGCCGTTCCAGAGATTAGCCGGAACAATCAGACACAGACAAAACTTGTAAAAAATGTTATTTTTGTATATGTCCCGTGTATATATACATATGCATTGAGTAAAAAAGGGCTATTTTAATATTACAAACAGACACTCCAATTTTATTATATGTATATATGAAGAACGACCACCCATAAACAAAAGTACTGTTAGAAATATTAACCATACCTTACATAATCAATGCACCACCAATCTAAGATGTTTTGTCCTAGTGCTTGCGATTACACTGGCTCACCCTTCAAACCGTAATACGACAATACTGTTGTAAGGTTGTTGTAGTACTGCTGTTTGGTGGTTGATAGATGATGAGTGAGTGGTACCTACCAAGATGAGCTTGGACAGAGCCCTACCCCTCAGTCATAAGACTTTAGCACCTGTAATGTAAAGTATCTCCAGCCTAACGATGCAATAACGAAATAATAACAATCATCTTATTCAGTCCCTTACAAGAGAAGATTCATAATTATTTATTCATTTATTTGATGTCCGAACAATTGTCATCAGTTTTAATTTGTTTGAGCGGAATAAATTGAGTCCATGAATCTTAATTATATTCGGCTTCGATGTAGCCGCCGTCATTACGTTTCCATCGGGTTTTTATATTTTCCACCGTATTCAAATATATCTATTTTTAATTTTATAAATATTAATGACTTCTGACGTATAAAAGTAAGTTGAAATGTTTACGTAAGATTTGTAACTTATTTTATCGAATACACAATTTGTATAATTCTTTATTATAGATGGCAAGTTTGTATGGTTGAACGCATTACTCTACAAGAACTATATACCAGCTCCTTTTAATATTTTGTTAGTAATATTTGCTTAAGATTTTTCTTTAATTTAGTAAGAGTATGTACTACATACTTTACTTGATGGTTAGGGTTTGTTCCAGCTCGTCTAGGTGGTACCACTCTCTAATTCTACATCAAACATCAAGACTTAGTGTTATTGTATTTCGATTTTAAAGTTGAGTGACATCATATCTTAGTTCCCAAGGTAGGTAATGCATTAGCTATGTAAGAAGAGATTAATAATTCCTGCAGCACCAACTATTATAGACAGTGGTGACCTCTTATCATCAAGTGGTCCATTTGACAGGCCATCTACCTATATAATAAAAAAAATGAGTATAGGCAGCGACATTATAGAGCAGAGCAAACATAACTGAAGGCAATTATCACATTGTATAAATTAGGAATCTGTATAAGTCAAATATATTCCTTTTTAGCCGCAAGCGAATCTTGCTTACAATGTAAAGGTGGACAGCTTGTTGTGATAATATCAGGAACTACGATTCTGATCCGAATGAGTTATGATTTCAAATGTCTGTGATGTGAGGAAGCTTGTAAAACTTACGCCCTAAAGAGCAGAGCGGTAACGATAATGTTCCAATATAAGCAGCATGAAATAGGTCAAA
The DNA here is from genome assembly GCF_905220365.1 of Vanessa cardui. NCBI lineage: Eukaryota > Metazoa > Arthropoda > Insecta > Lepidoptera > Nymphalidae > Vanessa > Vanessa cardui. The sequence goes on along the minus strand of NC_061123.1, from coordinate 4,489,576 downwards.
TTTAATGCGAATGAAACTGCGGCCACAGCCAGTACGAGCTAGTATTATATAAATTGACTGGAAGCCATAGCCCAGTGATATGTGATAGCGATTACGTGCTTCGAAAGATACGCTAAGCTATCGATCCCGCCTGCTAATAATGACTCTAACAAAGTAAGACAACAGTTGTTAATCCAAGACTTTTGTATTTAGATGTTCAAGTGAAACTGCAGTTATTATTCTTTTGTTTTCGTTATTTATAATAAGCAAAGTGGTTTGAAAATTATGTTAAATAAGAACAATATTAATTAGATATTATGTTCCAAAAGTGTTTCCCTTTCAGTTAAAGACTGTTGATCTAATTTATAATGTTTTTGAGCTCCCATGCCTATTTCACTAAACCGCATACAACATATTTTTTAGAGTCTTCCTAAATTAAATGAAATGAAAAATATTAGACTACTTAAAAGTCGATTAACGATTATATCATGTAGTTATAGTTATTGGTATATTTGGAGCCGGTGTCAGCCACGGTGCCCTTGCCCCAACAATCAAAAGAAAGAAGCGATACGAGCCCCTTGATTGATCCAGTATATTATTGTGTAAAAGGTAATTTGTAAAAAACATATTTGTTAAAGTATTCTCGTATTGTTTTTTGATAGATATACTGTAGGGTTTTATTGGCTGACACCGACTCCAAATATAACAATAATTATAACTACATGATATAATCGTTAATCGACTTTTAAGTAGTCTAATATTTTTCATTTTATTTAATTTAGGAAGACTTTAAAAAATATGTTGAATACGCAATTATTTTTATTACTTTTTCGTGCATATTCATTTGTTTTAAAATAGTGTTTTGTTTGAAGTCGGTTTTTCTTTTTGTTAAAATTTTATTTATTTTTTGATTTTAAGTGAAGCTGATGTTGACTAACTAATTTTTTTTAATATGGATAGATTAAGCGTTCCGTTTATATGAGTCAGAAACTACTTCGAGGACAATTTCAAAGGAAACTTGCGAATAAAGCAAAAATAGACTTTCGAAAATGCGGATTTAATACGTCACGCGGCGTAAACCACAAGGATCCCTCGAAAGAGCTGTAATCGAACTCAGCAAAAAAACTTTGAAAAATACCAACTATATTTCGTACATCATATGACATCACATCACATACACAAAATTTGATTAAAGATAGTAAGAAATTCTGCCCCATATCGCACCCTAACTGCGAGCCGTATAGGTGTTCCATCACTACATAGTATAAAACAAAGTCGCTTTCTCTGTCCCTATATCTTTAAATCTACGCAACGGATTTTGATGCGGTTTTTTTTTCAAAAGATAGTGTGATTCAAGGGGAAGGTTTGTGTATATAATACATGAACAATATAGTAAAGAAACACTGATAATTTTAGAAGTTTGCGATGTGATGTCGTAAATAAACAAATTCTGTAGTATATTTAGTATAAGTATTGCACCCGTGCGAAGCCGGGGTGGGTAGCTAGTTGATTATAATATTCGACTATGATAATTACATAAACATAACCACATTACGGAAGGTGACTCAAATATCCAAATAACCTATAAATAAAAGATTCGACCGAGTATCGCTAACGTGCTCCTCATAATTGTTCCGTTCCCTTCCGTTCCGTTACTTTGTCATGGATCCTGTGCTCAGAACCTTACCAAACTTTCACCAAATTACCCTAGAAGTATATATTTTATAATAAAAAAAGAATTTTCAAAATTGGTTAACGTGATTTTCAGTTATTCACCTATTTATCGCGCATATACATAAGGCAAATTTAAGACTTATGTCGGTTTCACATGGATACCATCATCGGAAAAAAAAATAAAAAAAATGGGACCCCACGGGAAGCACTACCTTTCAAACAAAAAAAAAATTATCAAAATCGGTCCACCCAGTAAAAAGTTATGAGGTAACAAACATAAAAAAAAAAAAAAAAAAAAAATACAGACGAATTGATAACCTCCTCCTTTTGGAAGTCGGTTGAAAAAGGAATGTTTTTCTCCATTACTAGACAGTCTGCCTGCCGTTGAGATACCGACATTGATTATAAATTTTCCAGGCAATAAGTGACTTTAAGACAAGTTCAGAATTGAGTTCAAAATATATTTTAATATTCATGCCAAACATATGCATCATGCGGATTTAAATGAATTTTTATTTACTTAGTTGAAATAATTTTTAAAAAAGGAAATTAGTTCTTATAAACGTGACTTAGAGTTAGCCGTAGTGCGGAATGAAATGGTCCTTCCAGAGCACGAGTAAGTTTGTAAAGGCTGAGGACAAATTGCGCGATTGTCAACAAGTTGTGGAGCGAGTAAACAAAGTATGTAATTTACTTACGACCCAGTTCGTCTTTAAAACGAGAGTCAAAGAACAAGGTACAATGAAATTTATTATTGAGAATAGCAAACATTCTGGTAGTAACTCGGTTTAGTTCAATTCAAAGTACACTATGTTACATAAAAGCTCTCTTCAATATCAAATCATATTTTAGTTTATAAAGCATTGTACAATGTGTTTAATAATTATAATACAAGGGAACTGAATTATACTATACGGAAATACAAACTGAACCAAATCAAAGTGCGAATAGAGATATAAATATTGCAGTATGTTGTTTCCTTAAAGATATTTAATAGAGAAGAGAAAATATATCTCCTGGCATGCATTATTTGCTCAATTACTAATGCATCTCATCATACGCATCAGTTATTGTTCAAATGCATCCCTATGAGTGATTATGAGTATATGTAAGCTGTAACAACTCACCTATAAATAAATGAGTCGGCTAGAGTAATTATTGAGTATTTGCCGTTTTTCCATTCCAAACTGTAACATATTTAATTTAAACTTGGCTATGTATAAAAAAACAGATTAAATAATATTTGATTTGATTTGATACTATTTTTATAGTTTTGTTTATAAAAAAGTTTGTTAGAATATACCCTGTCAGTATAATATGAGTACAAAATTTTATAGAGAAAAGGTTAAAATTTTAAATACCAAAGACAAAATGATATATGTCAGCGAATGTAATAAGTAAATGAAATATGAAAAGGAACTTTCTACTAGAATGTCAAGGGCTGACCTTTACTAACGTTAATGCGATAATGTCGACAGGACGAATATTTTTGGCGCACTTGATCGCATTATCGCTACGTGTGCTCTGTAACTTTGTTAATTTCGCAACTTATATTGAGATCGTCGGATATGAAATTACGAGAGAGTTGTTTCAAATTTTTATTAAAAGCAAACTTATAAATATAAAAAGAGGTTTGAAAATAACCTTTTAAATATTTAGAATATATCAAAATAAGATAATAATGCACATTTTGAATATGAAAAATTTCAGATTGATTTATAAAGTTATATATTGTTATAGTTCTTTTGGGCGTTATAAAAAAACACGAGTGCAAGGGTACTACAACAAATACACATAACGACTAAATTATATAAATATTGGCATTCAGCATCGATACTAATTTGGCGAAGAATATATAAATGACATATCTTTTGAATTAAAAGTTAAGAACAGCAACTAAACAAATAATATCAGTGGTATGATCAGTTGATAAAATATGACTGGCTTTATATGTTGTATCTAATTGTTGCTACTGAAAGTTGTTTCATTTTAAATAAATATAAGGTAAATCTTTTTATCTTGAATAATTTTTTTCTTTATAATAAAAATGTATAGTCTATTAAGTTAACTTGGCAAAATATAAACATTAACTAATATCAGTAGTCATTACCATATATGTATTTAAGAATATATTTTTTTACAATTCGTTAGAGCATATATAACATAACATAGAATGTTTTAATCTAAAACAAATATGAAATATTTCGTATTCACAAATTCAAATGGTGAAATACGAAAATGCATGTCCGAAATCACAGTGATTGTTGCCGTGCAATCATTGAAACTTTTTCAATACGTCATTCGTTTCCGGCTACAGTTACGGCGCGGTTATAACAAAAGTCATATTGAGATTTTTGTGACTTCCGCGCGAATTTCTACACATAGTTTTGTGTTTTATTCATATGCAATCAGAAATAAAATGTGATACATTTTTTACGACACACTATGTCTACGAATTCGGAACTAAGAGTGTATACTATTAACAAATTCAACAGCCTGTAAATGTCCAAGTATTAGTCTAAGGCCTCTTCCGCCTTTGAGGAGACGGTTTGGAGCTTATATCACTACGTTGCTCCAATGCGGGTTTGTTTGATACTTGTCGCAGCTATTCGTTGAAATAAAACAAATGCAGGTTTCGTGATGTTTGAATATGACACCGAGCATGAAATGTATAATAAACACAAATTATGTACATGGAAATTCAGTGCGCCTAGTCTGGGTTTGAACTCGCACTTATCGGTTAATAAGCACGAGTTTAACCACTAGGTCATCTGGGCTAGCTGCCAAACTATGTAAAGTAAATATTTTAATGAGCTTGGATATTAATGATTTTAATTGATTAATTATATTCGAGCGGAGTTAGTTTTATCACCAAAAAGAAAATACTTTTATTAAGAAAATTATTAGTCATCATCTTACCTTTTTAATTTAAGCTTAACCTGAAGGTTTACCTCCACATTAAAAACATTGACAATTTAACAAATTTTATTATATAATTATAAATCTAGGAAAAGATACGTAGAACACTTGTTATGTATAATAAATTATCTTGAAATTAATTACATTCTGTGTGCAGTCTAAAAATAGAATATTTACGGTGACAAGTGATCAAGTAGCTGACAGGAGGCAGAATTTAATTAGACTCTCGTGTACAGCCGCTCCACAAAGTGATCAAACATCCGAACGTGAAAATACAGTTCACTGTTAATTGGTCGTAATAAATCTACATTACATGCAAAAGACAACATTTGTACGTACTAAACTAAAACTCATATATTAAGAAAAACTGAATTAAAAATATTTCTAAACTAGCTGTGCCCGCGACCTTGTATGGGATTCAATTTAAGAAACACAAAAAAATATTATTGTAGCCTAAGTTACTCCCTATTATTTCAGTTATCTGCCAGTGAAAGTCCTGTCAAAATCGGTCCAGCCGTTCCAGAGATTAGCCGGAACAATCAGACACAGACAAAACTTGTAAAAAATGTTATTTTTGTATATGTCCCGTGTATATATACATATGCATTGAGTAAAAAAGGGCTATTTTAATATTACAAACAGACACTCCAATTTTATTATATGTATATATGAAGAACGACCACCCATAAACAAAAGTACTGTTAGAAATATTAACCATACCTTACATAATCAATGCACCACCAATCTAAGATGTTTTGTCCTAGTGCTTGCGATTACACTGGCTCACCCTTCAAACCGTAATACGACAATACTGTTGTAAGGTTGTTGTAGTACTGCTGTTTGGTGGTTGATAGATGATGAGTGAGTGGTACCTACCAAGATGAGCTTGGACAGAGCCCTACCCCTCAGTCATAAGACTTTAGCACCTGTAATGTAAAGTATCTCCAGCCTAACGATGCAATAACGAAATAATAACAATCATCTTATTCAGTCCCTTACAAGAGAAGATTCATAATTATTTATTCATTTATTTGATGTCCGAACAATTGTCATCAGTTTTAATTTGTTTGAGCGGAATAAATTGAGTCCATGAATCTTAATTATATTCGGCTTCGATGTAGCCGCCGTCATTACGTTTCCATCGGGTTTTTATATTTTCCACCGTATTCAAATATATCTATTTTTAATTTTATAAATATTAATGACTTCTGACGTATAAAAGTAAGTTGAAATGTTTACGTAAGATTTGTAACTTATTTTATCGAATACACAATTTGTATAATTCTTTATTATAGATGGCAAGTTTGTATGGTTGAACGCATTACTCTACAAGAACTATATACCAGCTCCTTTTAATATTTTGTTAGTAATATTTGCTTAAGATTTTTCTTTAATTTAGTAAGAGTATGTACTACATACTTTACTTGATGGTTAGGGTTTGTTCCAGCTCGTCTAGGTGGTACCACTCTCTAATTCTACATCAAACATCAAGACTTAGTGTTATTGTATTTCGATTTTAAAGTTGAGTGACATCATATCTTAGTTCCCAAGGTAGGTAATGCATTAGCTATGTAAGAAGAGATTAATAATTCCTGCAGCACCAACTATTATAGACAGTGGTGACCTCTTATCATCAAGTGGTCCATTTGACAGGCCATCTACCTATATAATAAAAAAAATGAGTATAGGCAGCGACATTATAGAGCAGAGCAAACATAACTGAAGGCAATTATCACATTGTATAAATTAGGAATCTGTATAAGTCAAATATATTCCTTTTTAGCCGCAAGCGAATCTTGCTTACAATGTAAAGGTGGACAGCTTGTTGTGATAATATCAGGAACTACGATTCTGATCCGAATGAGTTATGATTTCAAATGTCTGTGATGTGAGGAAGCTTGTAAAACTTACGCCCTAAAGAGCAGAGCGGTAACGATAATGTTCCAATATAAGCAGCATGAAATAGGTCAAATTTAATGCGAATGAAACTGCGGCCACAGCCAGTACGAGCTAGTATTATATAAATTGACTGGAAGCCATAGCCCAGTGATATGTGATAGCGATTACGTGCTTCGAAAGATACGCTAAGCTATCGATCCCGCCTGCTAATAATGACTCTAACAAAGTAAGACAACAGTTGTTAATCCAAGACTTTTGTATTTAGATGTTCAAGTGAAACTGCAGTTATTATTCTTTTGTTTTCGTTATTTATAATAAGCAAAGTGGTTTGAAAATTATGTTAAATAAGAACAATATTAATTAGATATTATGTTCCAAAAGTGTTTCCCTTTCAGTTAAAGACTGTTGATCTAATTTATAATGTTTTTGAGCTCCCATGCCTATTTCACTAAACCGCATTGGAACATCAGGGTTGAATATGTCCTAATCCTCAAAGGCAGAGGAGGCCCTAGTCCAACAGTGACAAATTTACAGGCTGTTGATGTTGTATGCCTATTATGCGTGTCTAAGATCCTTATTCTAAACATAAGCAAACTTAAACTTCTTTCCTTGATCTTTGTAAATAATTCGGAAGCTGTATATGTTCGAATTAAAAAGTCCTTTTTGTTTTTGTCAGTGTGTCGGGTCAAAAAACGTACGAAATTCTTCCGTATCACAAAGTTAATACGTTTTCCAGTTACGCTTTCCCGACCGTCAAAAGTTTGTTTTTCACAAAGGAAAAAATGCACCAAATATGCTCTGTGAAATCAAATACGATGTGCGAGTTTTTATAGAGTTCTCTTTGCGTTTTCATATAATTTACCGAATTAAAAACGTACATATGACATACTAGCGACTCGCCCTGGCTTTGTAAGTGGGCAATACTGACACTAAATATACTGCAGAATAAGTTTATTTACTAGCACATTAGAAACTTTATTATATATCCATATCAATTAATTAATGAATATATTTATTAATAGGTGTGTGAATAAAATTGAAACTAAGATTTGCTTTTTAATCGTTACAGGTTTCGTGTGAACGACATGAAGTGAACGAAATGACCACTCTGAAGAGCTGATATCGAAAGATTTAACTTGATTCATGGTTATTATAACTATAAATATGTAAAAATATATCAGTCTAACAATAAAATATTGTATTTATACAGAGTAAACTGTGATTATAGAAAAATTGTAAATTTATTCGAAAGTAATCGTCGATTTTGCAAATATATTCATACATATTCATCATGGCAATGTATACAATTACAATGTAGATAATAAAAGCATCCGAAACCGTTTAAAATGTATCTCTTGTAGCTTGTTAAAAGCAAATACTTTTTTATTTTTTTTAGATAAAACCGCTTTTCACGAGAGGATACGTATTTACATACGTGTACGACTGTACGTATATACACACTGAAATAATATTTTGATGTTCAATAAGTAAAGTACCGTTTATATAAATCACAAAATATAAAATTCGACCTCTATAAAACTTCTCTTATAAAATGTCTCGACATTTTATGTAATATTTGAGAATATTTCGTACTGATCCAATTTTTTCAAACTTCGATGTAAATTTAATGTAAGTATTGTAAAAATATTATATTTTTTTGTCACTCGGTATAGGATTGGTAACGTAAATCTTTGTTAGTATATTAATCGTATTTAAAAAAATATATATCGTAACTGAAGTTAAAGCGAAAGAAACAACCTTCTTGCTTATTTAAGGAGGCCAATTTTCTATAGACGTCTGTTGCAGTAATGGAGGCATCTTGGTAGTCTGGAATCGATTATTTCTAACAATAATGGTTATCTCCGTACGTCTGCGATTTACTAGAAATACACGTTCAATTGTGAAATAGTCGTCGCAAAATCTAGTAATAACATTTATCTGTTCTAAGAGGTCAAAGAAATCACAATGAAACTGAACTAGTATTAACTAGATTCGTATTAAAATAATAAATAATCAAGAATAACGGTTGCAATGTTTGTTTCTAGTTAAATTATAAAATACATTCGTTGTATTTTAATTGTTAAAACGAACACCAACATTAAGTTTGAAACGTTCGCAGCGTACCAAGTTTTTATCTCATTTTCCGCGTTGTGAGCAGCTTGGCCAAAGTTATATAACATTTTTTGTCGCAGCAACGCATTATTCTCAGATTATGGCGGCCATTGTATACCACTATTCATGGTCTGGGCTATGCACATAATACCTCTGATTATTCTTTCTCATTAAAATGCTTATTAATTCGTCAATGTTGGAAAATAAAATATACCTATTCTGAATACAAATATGGCACCAAACCTGGAAATGAAATTCAAAACAAAGAATATTTCACCTCCACACATATTACATACCAGTTCATATCTATATAACCTTATGTGGTATATTTTCTTAAATTTTAATGGTTTGATATGCTTGCATGCTTTTATTTCCAGACAGTATTACATTCTAAATTTGAATTAATGTGTATGTGCAATTTTAATTATTTTCTGGTGTTATTTTTAATATTTAACGTTGTGACTTAGACGTCAGTAAAGGTTGACCTTGATGTTGTGTGACAGATCTACTTTAATTTTTGGTAGAGCACGAAACGTCCAACCTTCAACTAGACGTTAGGAAAAATGAATCCATCCAAGAATCAACTGTCAAATAGTATTAAATGTATTGATTTGTTTTTTGATAAGATATTTTTATAATAAAAAACCTGAAAACAGACAAAAAAATCTGTTTCGAGAAAAAAGCGAGTATTTGATAACTATTTCTGTCTATGATGTAATGAAGTAGCTTGAATTCTAAAAATCTCATTAAAATTTTCGTTATACAAACACCGTGATTTTCAGAAATAAATATACCATTAAATGTACGAACAACTCATATATGAGAAGAACCAGCGAAAGTAACATAGCAACTAAAAGAGGCACAGTTTTATCCCAGGTCACCAATAAATAGTTACCATTACCCATTTCTATGTTCAATACACAATATCATTTCTACTACCTGTAAGCTAAAGGAATCGTTTCATGAATATAGTCAGCGGGCATTAATGTTACTGAACGTGATATTTAAACTTTGATGTTAACAAGGTTTAGATTAAGGACGTTAAGACGTTGGCGTTATAAATTATGGTGCAAGGAACGTAATTAATTAAACTATGTTGGATTGACAGAGATTAATTACAGGCTACATCTCATGTGAACAATATAATTTCTTCCAGATGCCGTAGTGCTTGTCGCAACTTTCTTTCCTTTTTCGTGTCTCTAAAAAAGTGTTTTACCCCTAAGACAAGTTTTCATGTGTGTGTGTTTGTGAAGGGATGACGTTGTCCTATGTGGGCTTCCAATACCGACGGTTCCCGCGGTTCCGCTAACTAAGCCAATATCGCTTATTAATAATTACGCATATTATCGGATTATTGACGAAGTTTCAACCAAAATCACTGAACCGTTTTGATGGATCGTGCATGACGCAAAAATTCAATTTGTCGTGATATCAATCAATTTCATGTAATCATCAGACTAGATTATCCATCATTCAGATACTGATCGTGACTCGGGCATAAAACTCCGAGATTTTGTAGTGCATTGGGTATGTACGCGGAAGATTGGATCGATTGGTTTAATGCCACGACGCGTGAAGTATGCGCTACCCTATTGCGCAGTCAGTGGTCATCAGCATCAATAGCATGATCACCAGTAGACTCAATAGCTTGTGTACTAAGTGTTTATTATTATAACAGTTTTTATTTTTTGTTTTTTTTTTTTTATTGTACCAACACTAGCATAACAATTGTTACAGGGCATTTAGAATAAAGTCTAGAAAAAATATTTTAGTCTTATAGAATTAAGATAACAAATAGTACGGCAATTTACCGCATTAATCTTATTTAAGTTAACTGCGTTTATAAATTGGCCACTTCAAATTTAATCATTGATAAAACGATATCAATGTACAACACAGTACAGAGTGAAACTTATGTGATAAACAACTTATTCCGGTTTTAGACGGCGGCTTTCGGTCGAAGCAAACTTTGTAGAACAAATTCTCAATAGGAAACTTCGCCTAAGTCCGACGTTGATAGCATGGACTTGAATCTAGTTCAACTTCGTATTAAGATGACCCGCTCAGAAACTACTCATTTAAGTTTATAATAAGCTTTGTGACAATAATACATAACCAATCTAAATATATTGAGATATTATCATAAGAACTGAGATCGTTCAGCAGTTATAACAAGTTAATCTTATGCTTATCTTATCTGCATGCGTTTTTTTTCGTTCGAAGAAAATTTACCAAAATCCATCAATAAAATTGGAATAGCAGGGTGGAAGAATCTCCAAACCTTTTCCCAAAATTATAGAGCTCAGCCCAGCAATGGAACATAAACAGATTGGTTCCCTTTCTGCTTATACCTACGTAAATCAAATTGATAAATGCATTCGTATGTGTGTTTTTTATAGATACAGGCAACTAAAAAATGATAACTAATTAATATTTGTAAGTGAAAGAATTACATTACAACTTAAATTTATTAAATTCCTTTAGTTATTTTAAAACATGGTTGTTTATTTTACTTAAGCTTAAAACTGGAACGTAAGTCCAATTGCATTTACTATAAAAGTTTTCAGTAAAAAAACTCCGCGAATATTGTTTCTTTGCAATTTGTTTTTCCTTATCTTAACAACAGTTGTAATTAATTGAAGTTTTGTCGTTGCTGTTTTTGCTTCTGACTTTTAATTTTGTCTCGACTTTGTAAAGCGAAATATATCTTAAGAATCAAAGTAGATCGCATTAAATCAAATCATATTTTCTCTTTATGAGATTGTTACATAAAACGTGAACAGAAGAAATACGTTTTGATTTTAAACCAGTCTTTATCTATTACATAGTTTTTTCGATGTAAAATCTACATTCTAAACCGGTTGTTGTTTTATTTTTAACGCAGTGCTGATAAAGAACGGTTCATAATTTCTTGTAAAAATTTGGATGATGTATATTTTGATTTTGATTTAACAAGTCGATTCAAAGTACTGATAGCCTACATCAATGAAAGCATGTTATTTTCTAATCTTAGTAACATTACACATATCTTTTTTTATAGGCATACTATGCTTTAAGTTATTGCTTACCGCACATAACTTTATTAACTGTTTTTTATTACTTTGAGGATTGGACCCAGAGCTGGAACGACTTTATGTTTTATTGAGCTATGAAGTATAATATATTTGAGCAGGCTTTGACGTTCTAGCGTAGCAGCAGGTTCGCATTTAATATATAACCAATAGTTGAGGTCACGTTCGTAGACTTTGGACTCGATTTCCACTAGATTTGTTCCCGAACCCAAAGTACAAAGCGTGGCCTGGCTGCTTGCCAAACGTCACTCGGTCATTTTCGCGCCCTAATTTTTCTTAGTAAAAATTATGTGCCCTGTGACAATATCGAGAACAATGTATGTCCAATATAAGTATTTTACGCTCCGGACATATTACACGATAAAAAATATTCGTATATGTTTCACTACTAACCAAGATCGAGTACGATATGAATAATATGAACAAATTAGCCCATGGAAATTCAACGGTGCTTGCCAGGATTTGAACATGCAGTTATCGACAAAAATGCACGCCTTATTAACCACTGAGCTAGCTCGGCATTTCCTCAATTGAAGTTATCATTTTGAATTTATGTGGCATAAAATAAATATAGTTAATTAACGACAAGACTTTCGAGAAACGTTTCTAATATTGATTACATATATACATAAATATTTATTACAAGACATAGGGAATTTGTTAAGCTGCTAATATTGACGACAATATAGTAAGTCCTTATACTATTACATAAAAACAAAGTACAATAACAATAAATCACTTATTATATCACAAGACCTCATTCTTCCTAAGCACTTTATATATAGAGCATAAATAAACTTATTATATAATATGACGTCAGCAAAAAAGGTTTTATACTTAAAATTATCGAATGAAAAAAAAGGTATATATGCGTAACAGGCAAAATAATAATATTTTATAAATTTTGTAGAAAGACTTTTAAAAATAGCCAATGAATCGATTACCTTCCTGTAAAAGGGTGACTCCTATATTAATTCTGGGCGATGTGTCCAATCATTTAACACTGAAATCTCTCGTACAAAGAGATTTTGGAACAAACGAACCAAATTCAATATACTGCAATAGCTGCCGCGTGAAATTGAAATGAAATCTTTTAATCCTTTCCTATATTTTCCTTTACATTTTTATACAGCTTTAAAATTTTAAAGCTGTATAAAACTAGAATTATTTTGTGTATTGATATAACTATTAAATAAGAAAAGTTTATAATTAAGAAACTATCTAGACGTTGTATAAATAACTTTTAAATCGGTTGTTTAAATTTACTCGTGGTTCTATTAGTAGATATATAAATTCTGAAGTAGTGAGTCGCGACAGTGACAGAGTTAATATTGTGTTATTCCTTGTAGGAATAAAACGTAGTAGAATAGGTTCTTATCTAAAGGCGTAATTATTTTCCGCTTGAAAAATACTATTAAGGGTTTTCCCCACCTGAAGTGGGGATATGTGGGACTCGTCAGCGCTGAGAGCTATTGGTGCACTCCAGCTCACCAGAATACCTACCAAAAAACAACACGGGATCCCTTGAGTACCGTGACTCCCCACCGGCCCACCTATGCGTTCCATTAAGCTAGAGGAGTTCCCGGGGTACTTTATACATACATTGGTTTAGATACCATATAACACGTGTAACCGTTTTTATTTAGAAATTCTTTACATGTCAAAAGGACTGTATGTCATCAAGTACTTAGGCCTAATTGCAAGTCCGCCTCGGCACGTCGGCAACTATTCATAAAAAAATCTGAATCTTAAAAATACACGACGATATACATAATATATTTAAATCAAAAATATTACATACAAATACATTATGTATAATAAAATAAGAATAGTTACTATTTTTTAAGTATCCGTAATAATATTACTCATCAAAGAATTCTTGTTATTATTACTTGGTCATAACTTCTTATGTACAGATCTCTGAAACTTTCGGGCTATATGAGAAAAAGGGCAGGAGAAAAGTGGGGGAAAGTCGGTCAACAATAAAACGGGGCAGCCAAAGTAAGGATAACTAATACTGTTATGTAAGATTCGTAATAAAAGATGATTGAGACGTTGAGATGCGAGCGTCGTTAAATATGAATTATACAACGTTGTACAGATTCCTTGCGATGATAATGATATTGTTTTCCTTTGCTTACATATAACGACAATTTATCTATCCTGAAATTAACAGGGTGGAATTTATTGGATGTACAAACAAATCAAGTTCAGAATTACATAATTAAGATTACATAAGTTTACAATATCTGAATATTGTAAAATTGTCTTTGCTACACCATAATTTTGGATTACAATAAGATTTTAATTCATCTTCTATACTAATATAATAAATGTGAAAGTAACTCTATCTGTCTGTTGCTCTTTCACGATCAAACCAATGAACTGAATTTGATGAAATTTGTTATGAAGCAAACTACTATTTTTTGTCCAACACGTGTCAACCGACCCCTAAAAAGGAAGGAAGCCGTAGGCAACTACTAGTATTATATAATGTAAGAAGGAGAAGTCATTGAAATTTCTCAACTAAACCAGCCCTAGCATTTTAAAGGAGATTATAGAAATTTGAGTTAAATTTAGTTGCAAGAATTAACGCACACATATAAACTTGTGACGTTTTTTATAAAATATTGTAAAAGTAAATTGTTTCTTGTGACTTACAAGATGTTCTACCTGCCGTGTCATCTCAATTTTACATTACTATTATTTTTAAATCGTATTCTTATGCTCACTTACCACTCACATGTTCTTTAAAGAACACTTTGCTGGCTTCTGTTTAAATAAATATGTTGTGTTGTAGTAAAATCATAATTGAATCCCATTATATCATTGGAAATAATATAATAAAATGAAATGAACGTGGTTTTCAATGTTAATTTTATTTATTAAATACATTACTTCATGCAACATCCATTCGACCTACACGTGATATGTTACAAATACCAAAAGGTCAGCGCACAAAGTAAAAGCATTCGTTAATAATGACAAATTAATATAAACACGACCACGGAACGTAGGTACGGGGTATATTTTTGGCACTAATCACAGCGCACGTTTAGGGCGAGGGTCAAGTTTAAACAATACTGATGAAATTTTACAATGCCATTTCTTTACATCATTTATTTCTACAAAGATTTAGAATAGATTAAGTTAATAGACTAAATAGAAAAATAATATTATGGATGTTTTAAATTCTGTGTGTGGGCAAAATGGCAGATGTGAGTTCCTGATTCCTTGGCCTATTCCGTGAATAAGCTGGATGCTTAAAAACAAAATAAACACAATAATATTTGGAATTTAGTGAAAAATCAGTGAATGTATTTATAGAGCTATATGATAATAATCTAGGTATATTTATTTCCTCTATGGACACGGTTTTCTATTTCTCGTTTGTTTAATTGAAATTATGGTCTGTGATCATGGCTATGGAATTGCTATTAGCTATATTAATTTCGATAAAAACAAGGAACCACTAATGAATGTCTTATTCAAAAATATATAAATATGTGTTTTAAATCGTTACTAGTCTATATAAATAAATATACATTTGAAGAATTTTGGAAATAGTCTGTTCGCTGTGTGGAATGAATGAATGCATGTGTCGAGACAAAGGGAATTGACAAAGTGTCCAAAGTGCTCGGCGGACATTTTAAATAATCAACTATATGTTTCTGACTATTGACAGTAACAAAGGTCAAGAGTACTGAATTTTTAAATGCTTAGCTGTAAGTACGGCGCATTGTTAAAAATGCATGTTAACGCTTCAGTTGCTTAAAGGGACACTATTTCTAGTCACAATATAAAACATTATACAAGCTGTAAGTGCATTGTCTTCTAAACCCTATCAAGAAACTTTGTCAATTTATATACTTTACGAGGTAACGTATAAATGAAATATATTTTATCCAAATGGTTGTACGTTACAACAGCAGATAAGAAGGAATTTCTTTTATCCTCTTTTTCCCCTACTTCCTTATTAAAACAATAAATTCGATTGTTTCAATTCCTGATATATGAATCAATTTCGTATTGCTATTACGTTCACGATCGTTCGGAGGCATTTCCTTTTAATTCCATTTTATGGTGGTTTTCATACTAAGGACAAGGTCAAGTTAGTTAGTTACAGTTAAATTGGTTTCAAGTTTGAATCATTTTAATTATTTCTATTTTTTTTAATACTGACCACGACTTAAATTATTACAGTTCTATTTTTATTAATTACTGAAAAATGGACTAAGAAATACAATTTATTCAACACACGCAATACGCAGTTTTCATTTACAGCAAGAAGTTTTTCATCACTACCAAGCGAAACTCGCATTGTAGGCAAAAATTGTGGAAAAAAAGATTCGATTCGAATCGACGTAAAAACAGTTTGTCAAAGTAGACGAACATCACAAGACAAATAAATCATATAACAGACATATTGTCACGTTTTATTTCAAGTTTTAAAAGGAAAATACATGAATTGTTAAATCGATGAATGTTAATTTGTGATCATTGTTTTTAATATTTTAATTTGTTATCATTGTTACTAATTGGTTTTTAATGTCGTAATTAATTTGCTTAAGTTCTAATTTTAACGACTCTTGTCTTCCTTATGACTTCCTGTTTGCTTTTCGACATTTAAATATAAAATATCATAAGGTAAGTTGATTTACTGATATTAACAAATATTTTTTTGTATAGGTACCCTATTATTGGCAAGTCACTATAATGCTTTATATCAAAATATGAACCGTATAAGATGTGTAATAAATTCTTCGATCGCTTTTAACATTTTATTTGAGAAAACATTGAGGTTAGCGAGCTTTCAACGTCGGCATCGATTGTGGGTACGAATTTCCCTCAAACATATATTTGCATAATCTAACTTGCGTACATATGTATATTTGTTCCATATATTTGAACTTGTGAGTCACTCTTTCGTGCTCGCAATACTAAGCAGCCAGTTCGGGTGATTATGTTTGATGTTAAATATATAACTGAGGATAAGAATCATTATTTTTCACAGAGCTGCTGTATTATTGTCTTTTTCTGATTGCGGCGGACATACGTACATACATACGTCATTGTCTATGAGTGATGGTGACCACTTATCATCAGGTGGCCCATACGCTCGTCCGCCAACCTATTCCATAAAAAAATACGCGATAATAGCCAACTACGGGTAGTAGATATTATAGTTCTTGTGTGTACACACACATGCACTCTATTTCTTCACTTATAATACATTGGGATGGTTATCCGGTTGAAAAGAGTTCAATCCCTGTTTGACGGTTTTATGTATGTTTTGCACGGGATTGTTAAAATTGTAAACTAATCTGCGAGCTGCTATTAAGTATTTCTTAAGAGCTCAATATTTCTTTGTCTTGACCCGTGGTTTTTCGATTTGACCATAAATATTTTCAATAGAAGTTTCATATGAGTTCTATGGATTAAAATTTGGGAGGTATTCGCTCAGTTGCAATCGAAAAACTATCAAGCACAAATGGGGCTAGGCGCACAAATGGGAAAATGACATAAATATGTTCATTCTATACCATGTAATAGTAAATATTCATAGACATTTATATATAGAAAATTCTTGGAAAGTTAAAAGTTCACAATGAGGAAGCAAAATTATATTTAAAACCCGGGGCTA
The DNA here is from genome assembly GCF_905220365.1 of Vanessa cardui. Lineage (NCBI taxonomy): Eukaryota > Metazoa > Arthropoda > Insecta > Lepidoptera > Nymphalidae > Vanessa > Vanessa cardui. The sequence goes on along the minus strand of NC_061123.1, from coordinate 4,472,278 downwards.
GTGCACGAAATGGCTTTGTATGAATGCTGGGAAATGCCGATAATACGATTCGATTTCTTTGGCTGTGTGTATGTGTGTGTCTATTCATCTGTAATAACGATGTGTGCGTTAATATCACTTAGCTTATTCAGAGCTATCGTTGCTACTAACATTCTATGACGTGTTATAAATATGTATACTAGTTTATTTACTACACGTAACCTTATTTACATATTATCATAAGGCTCATGCATATTATGTAAAATAGTAGCGCGGAATACCGAAAAATTTAAAAATCGCTCTCATGGCGTAATTACATTTATGTATATGTTATTCCATATTATGAAAACGTTTCGACAACATATTATTGGAAAAGAAAATTGAAAAAAAAACAAAATCATTTTTAATTCATTAATTATAAATTTCGTGATACTAAATACGTAATCACTTCTACTTTAAATAAGAACAGATAATGGCAGCATAAAATTCACGTAACCGCGTCCCTCGCTTACGTACGAATAGATGCTATCAGCGGAAAATTAATGGTGGAATGGTATATTAACTCTATTCAGTCTCAGGCAGGATTACAGATAAGAAAATGTAAGTAATGGAGACACTCTCGCGGGATAACAGACTACCTGTGAAGATGTCTTCCATATGCATAAAAGTGACATGTATGTCTGTAGGAAAGAGGAAATAATAGTTGAAATAGAAAGAGCCGTATTTAATAATTATCTATGGCCGCGAATCATGGGCATTTTAATTTAACGAAAAGGTTATTGTTACTCCTAATTGCATTCGCTTTCTGCCAATGAAAGTCTCGTTAAAATCGGTCAAGAGATTCGCCGGAACAATCAGACAGACCAAGATAGTAAAATAATCGAATATATACCGTGTGTATTTAAATAACTGCTTTTCCTAAATACATATGTATGTAGTTATTTAAATATTACAAACAGACACTCCAATTTTATTACGTCTATAGATAAAACTAAGGTAAGGTGATAAACACATTAAGGTGAAATAGTTTGTTGTCTTCGATTATTGTAAATGGTAAACCCAGTAAAAGTGAGAGGCCATAAACGCCCCGCTGTTGCTCCAATAAATCTCGATAAATACGCATAAGTCATAATATCAGTCAGAATATGCAGATTTCGTCACGATATTTTCTTTAGTATATGATTACTAAGTATAAAAGCACAAGAAAACCTAGCCTTGCTTCCCGTTTTGAATGCGTGATCTTAAAAAAATGGTAACAATCAGATTTGGTTACATTTTTTGGTAAATAAAAATTATAGTACAGCGTAATAGGTATCTATTTATATATATAGATGTAAAGAATAAGCTAGAAACCCGTTAGGATTTCGCTATCCACTCAAGAAGGCTTAAGCGTGGAGTAATATTTCAATGTTCAACGGTTTTTGACAAAAGCGAATGGATTGAAAACCAATTCCGACGATGAAAAGACTTGTGGTCGTGGATAGACGTAATCTTCTTTCGTTAGCTCCAGGCGTTGGGATTAAATGTTCAGTCTTCACTGAAGATCTGGAGCGAGCGTTTAATGCTTGCCACGTAACTTACGGGCCGATGAGCTCTTAAAATATGTGCATACAATTCTCCTCTTGCGCTTTAACGCTTAAAGCTAAATGATTTAGTCATTGTATATTTTAAAATGTATCTTTGAAATAATCGACTATTCATTATTTGACAAACTAAATAACTACGAAACCAATTTCAGGATATACCAGGATTCTCATTTATTATCAGAAATTCGAGTTTAAAATTTAGCTCCGTGAAGGTAGTCTTCATTTTAATATTAAATATAAAAAGCTGAACAACTCAGTCTGGACAACCGGAATCAATTTAAAAAGTTCGTGAGGAATATATCTTGTAAGTTATGTAGATTAGTTTTTACATCCTCGATCATAAAATTTAATTTTTGGAATTACGTTTTTCGTGTTTGCGAAGGAATTGAAAATTTAGAAAATAATTTGGAAATTCACTGTATTATTAAATAATTTGACTTTAATAAAACTTATATACCTTTCTTTGTTTCCTATATTGTCAGCTCTTGCAAGAGTTTAAATTCGATACTTGAATGGACTGTTATGATTTCCGAAAATATTGTATGAATACGAGTAAGAAGTATATCAGTTCTGAATACAGTAAATGATTACAATTATTATTAGTCATTAATAATAATAAATTAGTCGGCACCGAAGTATATGCTGAAGAACAGTGGAAACATTATTCTAATCGAAGCAAATACTCTAAGGGCATCATACAACTATGGGTCCAAATGAGAATTTAAAATTTTCTATCAAATGACGCAGCAAAAAAAGTTTGTTTGTTGGTTTGAACTCGTACATTTCAGGATCTACAAGTGTAACTTGACATGAAAACCTTTGTATGTAAAAGCCCATTTATTTAGAAAGATTATAATAACTACGACTATCATGTCACACTCCATTCCACAGAGTATCAGGTTTTAATCGAGAAAAACAGCGGCTTTAATGCATACCGTTTATTTCATTTGCAATTGTCATTCCTTGTTCTTTATATCGATACATGAAATGCTTATAAACACAATTTATATAACATTTCTATTAACAGGGTCAGAGACAATAGCATTCGCTGCTAAACGGATTTATAACTGTTGTGGTTCGAAGGCTTGAAACCTTTCAAATGATAACTTGTCAGTTTATTTTGGAAACCTTGCCTTCACCTTCAATTGGCGTGGGCTGATCTTTTTAAATTAATGACTAAAGTATTTCTCAAATGAATTTATTAAAGCAAATACAAAAAAAAGATTCATCATAGAATCACATAAAAAACTTAGTATTTTTATTAATATAATTAATATTTATGTATATATGTAGTATTTTTTTATTATGGGCTAGCAGTGCCCGCGACTTTATGAGCGTTTGAATTTAAAAAGGATTTTTTGTAGTTTTATAGCCTTAGTTATACCTTGTAACATTAGCTATCTACCAGTGAAAGTCTAGACAGAGAGATATAAATTAAAACATATTTACATTTTGGTTTACCTACCACTTATACATACGCATACATTTAGTAAAAAGCGGTAATTTTGATATTACAAACAGACACTCCAATTTTATTATATGTATAGATCGTATCTCTAAAACTATAGCTTGGGCTATTGAGCTATTAGCCTACCTTTTTTGCCAGGTGAAGTGCAGTTGCTCTTGTTAGAAGGCGACTTAGTTTCCGCGGCAGCCATTTTCTCTTTCTCGGACGACATGCTCACACGCAAAGTCCCGTCGACGTCCGTCTTTACGCAACGGTTCCGCAGCTTTTCATTACTATTTCAAAAATATCCGTTAACACTTCTACCGACCACTCCCTTCGACCGTCCCATCGATACACTAATTTCGAAGGTAATGAACGCTGATTTGGTGATTTCTATGACTAATTATTTAAACATAATATAACCGATGTCCTATTGACATAAAACATAAAATGTTTTGTATGAGGATGTTTGTATTACCTGTTGAATGATAAATAAATAAAAAGTACGTTGTTTGATCGCGGCTTAGAATAATGTCTGGGTTTATTTCAATGTTTTTGAAGTTATGGGTATTCGAGTTCATGTGTCAATATTGGATCAATGCTTAATATTTTAAACGATTAAGTGTTTTGGCACTTTATCTTTATGTGTATAAAAACTAACTGCTATAAGTTAATAAATGTCACATTCAGATTGGTTGTAACATTTTAAAAATATGTACTATGAAAAGCTTAATTTTGAACTAAAATAAATCTTTATTTAAAATGAATTGGTATAATAAAGAAAGAAATACGTCCGACTAAACAGTAAAGGGAATACAAAAAGTTGAATTATTTTAATTCAGATTCCTTTAATTAAGGGTAACACGGATATCATTCCATTTTTGAAATCTATACTACATTCCTTGTTCGTTAAGTCATTTATACATCTGTAGTTGTATTCTCTGCTATTCCAAAGGTTAATTAAAAATGATCCACCTTCAGAGTTGTGAATTCTCACGGTTATTAACCTTGATATAATCTGCAGAGGCTGAATCTTTGATATTCCAAGCTTCTTATGCACACTTTCGCTTTCAACCGTCATAATAATTATAAATGTGTATAATAGTTAATTTTTGAACATTTGATAATACGTCCGTTAAATGTAAAATAATTTACAAAGCTCATTGTAACCGGAAACAAATCGGTAATAACCGTCGGATTTTGTCATATCGTAATTGTATTCAATTTATTGAAAATTTATAAAGAATAATATCAATGATTTAATGTATATGTTATAATGATTATAAATGTTGTCTAAAAATATGAAATATGTCTTAATGAATGTTTAACGCTATGCTATGACTTAATGAATATAAGAATGAAATGATTAATTTTTGATTTGTCTAGATATAGATGAAAATAAATTTAGTTTGTATTAACAGTTTTAGCTCGTGTAATACTACTGCAATTTAAAACAAACATGATAATGTAGGTAAATGAGGTAGTAGGAATAAAATTATTACTATAAGAAATAATATAATGACTGTCAATTAACGATATGGTTTTTAAGTTTCGAACATTAAAAGATGAAGCAAAATGTAACAGCCTCTTTGTTCGGGTTATGCGTACTTTATCTAATTTGATAAGGGTCGACTCTGCGGGCATGGCGCGTAAAAGTACTGGCTTCTGTCAATCATGACCCAATTTTTAGGATTATCTCGTGTCAATCGATGAATTGAATAAATTATGCTATAATCGATTTATATTTAGATTATATATATTGTTTATAAATTGCCTGTACTTATTTTATCACAGTATTTGATAACAAATTGTATTTTAAATTAAAAAAATACAAATAAAAGTTCATAGTAAAATATATATGTCTATATTTAAAATAAAGCGATTTTTTGTGAGAAAATGAATTAAAACAATGTTGTAGTGAATAGTTTAATGAATACAGAATGAGAGATGACTTAAAACGCAAACAATACACAATGAAAGTGATTTATATAAATATGACATGGTTTTAAATAAAAATAAAGATTCTATTTCGCAGAAGGCGCGAAAGCACGTATTCATATTTGGCTATGTGTGAGTAACGGCACAAGTTCCTCGGTAAACTCGAAATTGTTTAATACGCGAGATGAAATACCTGATCGTATATTTCGTTACAATATTTCGGAGCGAAAACTTAACATTCGCGATTTTAACTTTTTTCAGAAATGTCACGCCACTCAACACATAACCTGTCAATACGCACGAAATCCGTTACGTAAGCGAGCACGACTAACTGCACCTGCACGGGGCACAGCCAAGGGAGGGTAGCGGTCGGTGTGCGTGCGAGCGTCGCGGGCGCTCGGGCGCGTCGTGCGGGGCGCGATGAGCGCGCGGTGGTGGCGCGGGCAACCGGCTCGCCGAGCTCTCCCGGGCGGGATCGATGCGGGCGGCGGGCGGCGGCGGAGTGCTGCACCGGGAGGCTGCGCCGGCCCCCGGCCCCGGACCCCAGCCCCCTGGCCCCGCGCACGCGCAACCAGCTCATGCCCGCCGCCCGCCCGACGCCGCCGGACCGGACCGACGTTTCAATTCCCTCTCCACTGATTTACGATACTCTCGCTTAGGTCTGTTCTATTTTTTTATCTTAGTAGGCGCGCATTTCTTTTAATACGTTCTGTTTCGCACGAATATAGATCTGACGGCGACATTATGTACACATTAAAAAGCTTTTCTAATACTAATATATACTCTATTTACATATTAAATGCTTAAAACATAAAACTGTTTTTTGTAGCCTGATATGCTTAACTGAGGTTTTATCACTAAAAAAGCTTTATTCTAATTAGTTTATATCTTAAATATTATTCAAATTAATGATAAACTTTGTTATATCCTACAATATTTACGCGTTGAACTTCTTACTAAGATGCTTCGTTTTACTAAATTTTAACATTAGCAATTCAATTTTGCTCAGGTATTAAAATAAGTTGTTTTTATATCTTGCTGTTCGGTTATTATAGATTCGCGTAGTGAAGCCTGCGGCGATAAAGGCCACGGTTTTCCGTAGACCGGTGCCAAATGCCAGTTCTCACGATGCGAGCGACAACGGCGAAGCTGTCGGGCCGTATTAAGGGCTGCCATTGTCTAAAGCTTGGGCCTGCGCTTGTCAGGAATTAAATCACATCCGCAGAAGTTTACACTGAGTAGATTTTTAATTTCTTGTTTATAGAAAGACGTTGTACTCCGAGACGGAACATAATGTCAACACGACTTTTTATTACTTGTGTTATTTATTATTTGGTTCTAAATGTTTAACTTTAAAGTCTATAGATTTCCTTTTGCTAGGTCTTCTCACTTTAAAAATGTTTAGAGAGTTAAACGTGTATAAATTGGGGGGTCGTACCCCACCCTGGGTGAGATAAATAATTCATCATCATTTTTTTTAAGATATCGGTGGTAATGAGCAGGAGGCTCACCTGATGGAAAGTGACTACCACCGCCCATGGACATCTGCAGCACCAGTTTTCTTGAAGTTTCCCATGTCGTATCGGTTCGGAAAAACCGCCGGCGAAAGCTGGTTCCACAAAGTGGTTGTGCGAGGCTGTATATATGTATAATTACTGAAATTGTTTTATTTTTACACTAAGCAATATATATAATATTGTTTTATACGATTTATTAATATCGGATACTCGATCATACATGTAGCTTTATTGACAGCAAATAATTAATTACATGGAACTGTAAAAACATATACACCGAGTTTAATGTTGTCTTAAATTTTCGCGATGATTACAAATTTAAATAAAACTATTTATAACGGATGAATCGCGTATATTAATTATTTTTAAACATCCCGACGTTTCCAGCACTTTGCAGTGTTCGTGGTCACGGGCAGACGACACCGAGTTTAAGCCTGGTGTACAAACATTAAATGATTAAATGTTTGATTGTTGATTAAGTTATTGTTTGAATAAGATATCATGCTTGATGGAATACATAGCATTAACATAAACTATCCTTCTATAAATTAATGATTATGTTGATCTTTGGTAGTCATCTACACAACTGACTTTCCTAATTAATTTGTATGTTTCCCAATCTTTAATACATTCTACTGGAAACTCGTAAAATAGCTACGTTTTTTCTTACTAACTTAATAGTCAAATATAACACAAATGAAAAACAAGCCGAAGGTATACATTATGTAAAACATTCAATATTTAATTAATTGAATATTAGTAAAATATTTATATTAGTTTAATTAATTCAATTTGTTTAAATTTGTAATGGATTGGATGGAATAGGTTGGTTTTATACTACTTAGTACTAAAATGTATACAATGTATTTTGAATAGTATATTCTTTATGGTAATAATTAAATCTTTGAAACGAAATATAATCATAACATTAGTTAAATATGTTACGAAAAATATTTATGAATAACTAGCCGTACCCGCGATTTCGTACACGTTTGAATTTAACACGAATTCGAAAATAAAAGAATCCCAAATTACTCATTACATCAGCTATCTGCCAGTGAGAGTTTCGTCAATATCAGTACTGCCATTCCAGAGATTTTTTTTATGATATTGTTTGACGGACGAGCATATGGGCCACCTAATGGTAAGTGGTCATCATCACCGATAGACAATGACGCTGTAAGAAATATCAACTATTCCTTACATCGTCAATGTGCCACCAACCTTGTGAACTAAGATGTCATGTCCTTTGTGCCTGTAGTTATACTGGCTCACTCACCCTTCAAACCGGAACACAACAATACTGAGTACTGTTATTTGGCGTTAGAATAACTGATGAGTGGGTGGTACCTACCCAGACAGGCTTGCACAAAGCCCTACCTACCACCAAGTGAAATAAAGAGATTAGCCGGAACTAATGGACAGACAGACAAAAGCGTTCATTTCAATATTACAAACTTACACTCCAATTTTATTATATGTATCGATTGTACTTGCAAACGTTCTATGCGAATTAAGTAACGAATACACATATACATAGATATGGTTAAATCAAGTCAATAGATATTCCAAGTGCACTCTTTGATTCTTCTTCCGATAATTTATGTTAATAAAAGTACACATTAATTTTGTTCCTCAACTGAAAAACGACGAAACTGCAATGCATAATATATAAGAAAAAGGACGTTTTGGAGAAGAGCTTATATGAAAGTAATGATAAATTTGATGTAGTGTTATAAATGTTGAGCTATGTCAAGGTATTAAAATATTCTATCTAGCTAACATGCAATGGCAGATTTACATCAGATCTTTCATCACAGACTTCATTAGTAGGGTCTAAACCATCATTTAAACATCTCTCTCCTCTAAATGTAAGCGTAACACTTTTTTATATTAATTTAGAGCTTTTCACGTTTTCAGGAAAAAAATAGTTATCTATAGTAAAAGTATAAATGTGAAAGTAGCTGTGTCTGTCTGTTTCTCTTTCACCAAACCAGTGCATCGAATTTGATTAAATTTGGTATGAAACAAACTTGAGCTCCAAGAAAGGACATAGGCTACTTTTTTGCCTAACACATGACAACCGAACAAACTCCTAAATAATAATAATAAATAAATAAATATGAGACAACATCACATACATTACTTTGATCCCAATGTAAGTAGCTAAAGCACTTGTGTTATGGAAATCAGAAGTAACGACGGTACCACAAACACCCAGACCCAAGACAACATAGAAAACTAATGATAATCTACATTGACTCGGCCGGGAATCGAACCCGGGACCTCGGAGTGGCGTACCCATGAAAACCGGTGTACACACCACTCGACCACGGAGGTCGTCAATAATAAATGCGAGGCAACTATTAGTATTTCTATAATTTGAAGAATATATTTCATACTTTTTTTATTTTTCTATTATTATTGTACGTGGAAAGTACTATATAAATAAAATTAGCTCAAAAGAGGTACACAAGCCTAAAGTTTATTACATAGATGCGAGGCAACTTTTGCTTCATAAATTAGAGGCGTAAGAAGCATAATATTTTGGGAAGTTTTAGGGTGTATCTCCTTCAGCACGCCGGGACAATTGCCTATATACGAATTTTTGTAGCTTAAATTTTCAGGCAAAGTCTCGACGGGCAGTATTTATTTATTCAACGAGGCGTTTATTAACCGGTCACAGTATTGTTGCCGCTGTAAACGTGACTATCGTTAGAGAGATGTGAAAAATTGCCCTCGTGGGATTTGCTCTACAGCGACTATTAACTAGTGACAATTTTAGTGACATTATTCATTATTTCAGCGATTAAAATGAGTGAATCTTAACCGACGATTAGGGGTTCAAATCTTACCTCTGAATTTTCATCGCTTAATTCGTTAATTCATCTTACGTCATCGTGATGAAGCCTAAAAATGTCAGATGGAATGATATGTTGGTAGAATGAGCTAGTGTAATTACAGTCACAAGGGACGTAACGTATTAGTTCCCAAGATTGATGAGATTTTGTAGTGTGGCATGTCTATTGGTAGTGGTGACCCTGACCACTTACTATCAGGTATAATTTGATAGTTAGCCCAACTATATGCATCTACCGAATCGAAGCTTGGTGGAATATGCTGGGTAGCTTCACCTCAAAAAGACATAATAACCCAGCTTATTTATTCAGATAATTTTTTTATTTGGTCCTTACCTGAATTCGAGATCGAAACTTTATGATGTGATGCCGTAAAAGGAGGTAGCTCCTTGACCAACGACGCTGTCAAACTAATAAATTATGCTAATCAATCAAAATGAGTATTAACAATGTAAACTCTTTAAACGTAATTAAATCTTATCATGTTTATAATATGTAATTCGATTTAGCGTTTTTGTGAATAATCGTCTACACGTTACCGTATAAGTGTTACCTGGGCGGTAATTCTCTGACCTTGAAATAATCCAACTTCAAGAAATAGGAATTCAACTGATGTTGTAAATGTATCTTACGCTTTTTTAAAATTAAACATACCAATCATCGTGAAATTTCTCTTACTTACTATCAGGGGTATCAAAAAGGACTTGGTACTTAGCATGCGCTGCCCTTTTCACGAGCATTTATATAATTCAATTATTTTTTTAAATGTAATCTACAAGCCGCGTAATTACTTATTGAACACAAAAGCGTCTCGTGGTAAAATGTGTCTTTGATTTGTAATCGATTTACAGTTCGGCCCACACACTTAATTAAAGGTTTTTGGTAATATAAATCATCCGTGCCAGAATAAAGGACTTATTTTAAAACATTATCATGAAATTTGTTAAACATAATAATTAAATAATCATTGAAATGATTACGACGAATATACGTTGAGTTATCGTATTAATTGAAACCTTTGTTATACTTTATGACTTGTTATATTAAACCAGTGAAAACAATAACATTAATAAATAAATTTATGATTATACATTGCTGTGTTAATAGCTGAAATATTATAATGTACTTATTCTGTTTATTTTAAATAAAATGGTTGAAACAAAAGACAATAAATTATCAGCCAACTATTTTTGAATAGGGCTTTACGTTTATCTAATTCTTTAAAAAGGTATTATATTATGTTCTTTATTATGTTAAAAAAAAAACCAAAAGCAATTTTAATAATACTAATTCATTCATGCATTAGTATTACAATGCAGTGTAATTATATAAAGTATTTTTATACAAGCAATTTATGTTTTTATATGATAGAGTACTTACTAAATTTTGTTGTTCGTTACAATTTAAATTCCGAACGTTAAAGTCGGAACGAAATTGTCTTTACATTGATTTAACGATTAGGATTCTAAGTTCCTATTCACAGCTCCAATAAAGTATAAATTGGTTTTACTTAATACTTGCGAATTCAGATTAGCAAACATAATTTATATAGAAAGAAATATCTTAATCATCTAAACTATTTGGCCGAACGGAAATCAAAAATGTAACCATAAACGATAGAGGCACGCCCGTTGTCACTGTGCCAGACTTTTGCTAAGCATTCACTTACCAAGATTTGCGTTACTTTATAAAATTCTCCGCAACAGAACGCATAATATTATTTTCATAATAGAGCATTAAAATCTATCTTAAATGAAATATTATGAGTACACTTTTCACTGTTCAACTGATTAGTAGGTACAGTCAGAGTAAGAAAACCTTCGTCAGTTTTCAAATTTATTCCTCTATCAAGTCTTAAACTCTTAGCACCTTTTGAATCTAAACATCAAAACATTTCGACGCAATATGTCATTTTCGATCGGTAAAGCAGATTAGCGCTCATACTGAGCACACGAAAATATATAAGACGAACCTTTTCTTTCCCCGACTGTACATGTATTTATAGTATTTGCAGTATTCCTTATTTGTTTTACTCATAATAAAGCCTTTGTGCGCTAATTCTAAGAAGTTAATTGGCTTTAACCTTTGTTTGTAACAAATACGCTTTTCTTTAATTAAATCTTTCTTACTAGAGTCGTCTATACTATTTTTATTTTTAAATGTTCCGGTTTTAAGTTCATCCTGATGGTTGTCAATTCCTTGGCGATGGGTATCTGTAATTTCCGGAAATGAATATCGAGAAAACCTCGACCCGTAACGTGAGTGTAACCAAAACGTTTAGTAATAAAAATATTATACATTCAATGTGTTTCCGTATGACAACAACCTAAAAAAACACCATCATATTAAGTGACTTTTTGTTTGAACAAGTAACAGTTATGCATACATATGAATGTTCATGTATGAACATCTATTGAAACTTTAACGGAGACCCATTACATTATATTATGCAATCGCTGGTCATATCATTGTCAATTCAGACAGATTAAAAAACATCCTTGTCTATGCTCATTATTGAAACCTGTGAAAATGTATATGAATTGACTGAACGGTATTATTTAATTTAATTTAAATATACTTTATTGTATACCACAAATAAAAAATAAAACAGAAATCTTAAAAATGGTCATGGGTACGCCACTCCGAGGTCCCGGGTTCGATTCCCGGCCAAGTCGACGAAGAAAAAGTTCATTAGTTTTCTATGTTGTCTTAGGTTTAGGTGCACAGGTGCTTTAGCTACTTACATTGGGATCAGAGTAATGTATGTGATGTTGTCGAATATTTAAAAAAAAGCAAAATATTGTTGGTATTTAATTTTTCTATCACATCTAATGAAAATATAAAGCCTGAGACCGTGTTCTGTATTCAACAGAAAGAGAAAACATATCCCGTATTCGATAAAAAATTAATGAGGCGTCCCTGTGTTAGAGCATATTCCTATACTGAGCTCGTGTAGTGTATAATAATAGGTAGTGAGTGGAAATGTAGGTTTTATTTTTTACACTAGTATCAGGGGAAATTATGAGGACACGGTGGAGGGGAGGCTATCGAATCCAACGCGGCATTCGCTTCGCTGCTTAAGTGTGTAGTTAGGGTTTTCACTTTGCAGAATTAAGTTAATTCGTATTATCTCTTAAAGAGTCTGTTACATATTCAGTTCGAGTTTTATCGTAATATATCTGATGAATGCATGCACATAGTGTTGAATAAAATCTTATTTTCACGCCTGAAAACTCTTTGTGGACCTAACCTGACAATGACTTTTTCTTCTCTATAACTTTTAAAAGTTATAGAGAAGAAAGAGAATAAAAATCATTTGTCATTAATATAACGGTACGTGTAATTAATATGTTAGTTCATATAAAGTTATTCACACAAAATACTAAGAAGGTAATATATGATCTTCACGTATCGGTATAATAAATAAATATTACGACCCTAATGATTTTATATGTAAGGGTAATATAATCTTTTACGTAGTGTCTTTCGAATGTGTGGCAACCTTTTTAACAGGATCATTATTATTTTCTCTGAGGAAAATTGGTAAGGAGATATTTTCGGCTACATAATTGCGTGGCTTTGACTAAAATAACAACACATTTGGCGAAGTAGACGAAAATAGGTCATGCGAACCTAGGTATAGACTAAGGGCTGACCTAGTTTTTAGATGAGCAAAATAAAAACGATAGATAAAGGGTGATTCCAGCTTTTGTTTTAGGAAAGCTTTTGAAAGATCGACCTTGAAGCAAACAATGTCCTCAGTTTGTCTTTTTAATCTTTTGTTTAAGAGGTCTTTAGAGGTCTAATTGTTGAGAAAATAGTCTTAGGAGATATTTGCCGATCGTGGCTCGTGATCCTACATTCCGATGTTTATTTTTATAATAAAAATTATAATAATATTTTTAACAATACATATTTAATTTCCAACAGTGTATCGAAATAGTTATAGAGGCTGTTCAATATTAAATAATGTTTCTAGTGAAGCGACCTCGTTCCTAAAGTCGTAAAAAATAATATCGATGCTAAGTTTCGAAGTCGAGTTCTTAACAAGGGTTACTTCAATTAACGTAGTTTGTGGTAATATTAGTTTCAGAATGAATGTTAATAGATTTTTATTATATTTTTAATAGGTTTTAAGTTTTTATTTTTATAGAGCAGGTAAGTCGGCCAGAATATTTCGTATTGTATTACAGTATTTTTTGTCGATCTTTTGATAGAACCTACATTCCGAATCGGTAGCAGATTTTGATCAATTCTTAAACTTTGATCATTTTTTATACTGATTTTTATATTTAATTTTTAATTGCGTTTATAAAAATAGACGTATATAAATACTCTGTTTGTTTATTTTTAGAAAATATAAAATTAAATAAATTTATCCCACTTAAAAAAAAACAATCTTTGTTCGACATAGATGTATTCCACTTGTTTATTGATCGTCAAAAATGTATTGGTAACCTTTTAGAAAAGAATTAAAACTTCCGATAGAGACATAGCTGATGTTTTAGCGCAAATCAGATTATTAGAATTAGATTACAGTATATTTATAAGATATAGCGTAAAAAAATCAAAAAAAACATTCCATATAAATTAAATATAAATAAGACGGTTGCACGTCTTTTATAAATATCAATTTAAAACAATCTTCCATAAGGTTTAGTTGCCAAAAATACAAACTGCATACTGACGATTTTACGTTTCTCATCCGGCCGATTCTTATCAAAGCCGTTCGGGAATCGCCATCAATAACTTTGCTATCGAAATGTAAATTACTGACTCCGTAACGAACCTCTGGTGATCGGCGTCCCCCTATTGTGACCTAAATGTCACCAGTCGACATTATTTCAAAAGCATTTCTCGTCTCTTATAATCCCATTGTCTTTTGAATTCGTGTCATAAATTAGCTCTCGTATTTGTGTCGTTTTTATTATAATTTGTGTTATTCGTGTTCATTTGTTTTTTTAAGGAACTTGAGAGGTTTCCTCGGCTTTTCTTTTTAAAATCTCAATTCCGATCTGGCTAATGTTACCATAAAAATTAAATTTAAAACCTTTTGGGAGTAAATTATAATTTGATATATAATTTGATATTTTAACTAAACTACATAAATTATGCATATTATACAAAAGATTTCGTAGAACATCACCACGATTTGGTACAGATTTTAAGTACATATTTCTATAAAAATGCAAGGTAAATAATTGCAATTTATATTATAATCAAAACATAAACATTGTGTACAATTGTTAAATACACATACACTAATGCAATAAACACTAACAGTAACATGTCGGAAGCCATGGATTACGAGTTTGTATAAGTACGTATTCCTCTCCCAACGGCTTCCTAAGTTGGGATTAAGTAATCGTGATTGTGTTGACGTATTAAGATTATTCAAGGTCATGTGTTATTTTTATGTATTTATTTTTGTTTATATGTTTATTTCTTATTATGAGCCGACATGGCCCAGTGGTTAGAAATTCATGTGCTTAATTTGTCTTTATAATTTATCTCGTGCTCGGCGGTGAAAAAAATCATCGTGAGAAACCTGCAGGTGTGTAATTTCATTGCAATTCCGCCACATGTGCATTTCACCAACCCGCATTGGAACAGCTAGGTGGAATATGTTCCAAGCCCTCTCCTTGATGGGAGAGGAGGCCATTAGCCCAGCAGTGAGAAATTTACAGGCTGTTGGCTCTATGCAGACACGGTCATAAAAAGAGGTTTTATGATAGTAATAGGGCTTAAAATACATTTACTGAATTTATTTTAAACAAGGTAACATCTTAAATGAGAATCCAAGGGATTACTTTAAGTTGATTTCCTTATTAGACTTATAATAAGTTGTAGAAAAAATTACTAGGTGATTAAATTGTCAGCATGTAATATGATTAACAATTTGTTAGTTAAAAACCGTTAATTAGCGATACAGTCAAATACAAGTTTTGGCGTGGAGCCAGTGAAATGTCACCGGTAAGCAAAGGCAAGGCATTAGTAGACAGGTGTAAAATGTCTAATGACTACAAACTGTAACGACTACACTCGCTGTAGGTATATGAACTATAAACGGTTTGTGTACTATGTTTAGTTTCGGACGGCAAGTTTTAGCAAATATTAACATTTTGCCGACAAATTCGCCAAATATTTAGCCGTACGAAGCTTAATTAAGTAGTTAATCGTTCATTCTATGATACTTAATATAAATAAACAAATGAATATCTTGATTTATACAACTTATATATTACTAGCGGCCAGTCTAGCTTCGTACGGGTGGGTAGGCATACATAAGTTTTTTTTATATATTTAACTTTTATGAATATATTCATTTTGTTGTTGTTTTATTAAATATATTGAAATATCTTTACTATCTGGTCAAGCCCGCGGGGTATGGCTGGATGCAGGCCGCTACTCACCGGTCAAGGTGAAAGTCATTGGGAGAGGCCTATGTTCAGTGGATGTCTTACGGCTGACATGTTGATGATGATGATGATCTTTATTATTGTGATGAAAACGTTTAACAATTTTCGTTCTATTTCAACTTATTTACACATAACCTTAAAAAATTATATACCTAAATCTTGATCACTCTACTAGTGAAAATCGCATGAAACATTTTTCAGTAGTTTTAAAGTTTATCGCGAACATACAGACTGAGAGACGCGAACTTTGTTTTATAATACGTAGTGATGTACATAAGACAATTCAATACTATATACATATATACATAATACAAGTGATATATTCGATACATATAGATAGTGAATAATATATCAAAATTGTAACGATTTTCTCTTTTAAATATTTTTTAAAGTCGTCGGTTTAATCTGGGTCATGATGTAAAATGTTCTACATTTTGATTTCATCTGAAACCATTGTTGTCTAACCTAAAAGGTTACGCTTTGCAAAATAAGAATATTCGCAGAACATTAAAAAAACCGATTTCACTTAAAATATAGTCCATTAAGGAATAGCATTTTTCTGTCGCTTCTTCTATTGTAATAAAAAATGAACTCACAGACATGTGATTATATTTGGTGTATGTTTATATAATATTCACGTAAGGGTGAAATTCGAGGTGTAGTTATAGAGGCATTTTGTAGGTGTCTTGGGAAATAACGCTCGCATCCTAACCGGAGATTATCAGATCGGTGTACGTACATAGGAAATGCCGGATATTCAGATATCGAATGTGTTATCATTAATTATAAGTAACATAATGACCAAGGTTACGAAAAAACACGATTTCATTTGAGTTTAATGTAATATGGTGTTTGCTGTTTTAGATTGAAACAAACTTCAACATTACAACGTTAGAAGCAATTGAGAAAGTTAAGGAACAAATGAAACACCCCCATCTACTTTTACACGGGGGAAATGACTATAAAATTGACTTTTCTCTCACTCCATCAGTTTATATTTACTTATAAGCGGTGAATGATTTAAGACGTACACTATTAGGTTTGTAATTATCATTAACGCTTTACGCATTACGAAAAATCTTGTAGCGCTGGAAGCGGATTACTTATCAAAACGCAAATGTCTTCTATTTACCAAAAACGATAAACGACCTTTATTATCTACAAGTTTCTATATATTATAAAAGTAAAGTAACAGCCTGTAAATTTCCCACAGCTGGCATAAGGCCTCCTCTTCCATTAAGGAGAGGGTTTGGAACATATTTGACCACGCTGTTCCAATGCGGGTTAGTGGAATGCACATGTGGCAGAATTTCGATGAAATTAGACACATGTAGGTTTTCTCACGACGTTTTCTTTATTCGAATTATAAACACCAATTAAGCACCTATATATAGTGGTGCTTGAAGGGGCTTCAACCCGCAATCATCAGTTAAGATGCACGCGTTCTAACCACTGGGCCATCGCAGCTCATAAAAAATATTTTACAAGGGACAGGGCTTTATGCTAACTGGAGTAGGTACCATCTACTCATTATATATGTATGTTACCGTCTAGCGGCTATATCTAGTATTGTTGTGTTACAGTTGACTGTGAGGTGTCTAGTAGAACTACAGCCACAAGGGACATCGCATCTCAGCTCCCAAGGTTGGTGACGAAAAGTGATGTAATGAATCTCTAAAATTTCTTACGTTAATTAAAGCATATCATATCTGTTACATATTGTTGTATATCATTATGATAAATGTGCCTAAGAAGCAATTTTCTGATATGAACTCCGTGATCGATGACGTTTATACATTGGGAATTAAAAATAATTCTGTCGTCCGTGGAATACAAAGATATATCGAAATTATATCAGACTTCATTAAACGAAGCCATACATATATGCTTTGTGTAATTAAATACTGATTCTCTCGTGAGTCGAGATGGCCCAGTGGTTGGAACGTGTGCATCTTAACCGATGATTGCGGCTTCAAACCCAGGCAAGCACCGCTGATTCATGTGCTTAATTTGTCTTTATAATTCATCTCGTGCTCAGCGGTGAAGGAAAACATCGTTAGGAAACCTGCATGTGACAAATTTCATGGAAATGCTGCCACATGTGTATTTCACCAACCCGCATTGGAACAGCGTGGAGGAATATGTTCCAAATCTTCTCCTCAAAGGGAGAGGAGACCTTTAGCCCAGCAGTGGAAATTTACAGGCTGTTGTTGTTGTTGTCGCTCGTATTATCATAATTTTACTTTCGAAAGAAGTATATTTAAAGATTTAATTAAATGACTTGTAAATATAATTTAATTCATCTTTAAAATGACTTAAAAAAACATTCAAACTTAAATGAAAATTAATTACTTATTTTATTATATGCATTTTATACGACGTAATATATATTCTTGCGATAAGACCTGACTATTTTAACTGTAATCTCCCAGCGCTTTAAAGTAATATTCGTTTAGTTTTAATAGATATGAAAAT
The DNA here is from genome assembly GCF_905220365.1 of Vanessa cardui. NCBI lineage: Eukaryota > Metazoa > Arthropoda > Insecta > Lepidoptera > Nymphalidae > Vanessa > Vanessa cardui. The sequence goes on along the minus strand of NC_061123.1, from coordinate 4,454,059 downwards.
AAGATTTTAATGTTTTCTTCTCTTTTAAATGGAATCAAACGGAGTACGCGGTATAGTACTTCTTACAATTTATTCCCATTTAAATAAGCATATGTGTAAACAATTCAAAAATCATATTTCCACTCCGCTCATAAATGACATACAAAAATACACTCATATTGAAATGATACGTCAATAGTTTTCCCATTCTCTGTTCGAGTTATAAAATAAAAAAAAATGTAAACTAATTAAAACTTGGTGTGTAAAACTCGTAACGTTGTAAACACGTGTATTTTAGTGGCAGAGTTATTTTTAGCTCGTCACAAGTAGCTAACGTTCGCTCGTCACACAAAACAAAAGGTAATTTCAAATTCCGTACTTACGAAGCTCAATAACGTCGTCCTCGAAAGTCTGCCGCTTATCGCTACGAGTCTGCGGGAAATATTACTGACATTACCGTAGTAACGCGATTTGTTGTAAACGACGTCTACCTACAATTTTTACTTCTTAGAAATAGCAATGACTTCTGCGTATATCGTTGTTTATTTTAAATTACTTTTAATAAAACTGCTATCACATTATCTCGATCACGTAAAAAATATTAAAAGGTGAAGTAAACTTTTTTTTAATTCGTAGTATCTAGAGCCGAAAAGGCTCAGTGGTTAGAACGCGTGCAGCTTAACCGATGATTGCGGGTTCAATTGCAGGCAAGCACCACTGAATATTCATCTGTTTGCTGTTCTAGTTTTTTGTTGTTGTTGTTATTGTATGCTTCTGTACTACCATATTAAAGAATATAATAGTACATAAGCATGGTACATAATAAACATCACTAAATGTACATACCGCTTTTTTCTTCCTACTACCTGTATGCTGACGATCTCCAGATTTACATGCACACAAGCTTAGAAGATCTGCCTAGTATGATAGGTACCATAAATAAAGACCTCGAACGTATCAACAGATGGAGCAGAGAGTTTGGTTTGCAGGTTAACCCATCCAAATCGCAAGCTATAATTATCGGAAGTCAACAGCTCAGTTCGCGGATTAATTACTCGAATGTGCCGCAAATTACTTTTGCTGGTGTCATTATCCCCTACAGTAAATTGTCAAGAACTTGGGTATAATATTTGATAAATTTCTGTCATGGGATCCACAGATATGTGAAGTTAGCAGGAAAATATTTTCATCCATCGGTTCCCTACGAAGGTTGCGTAATTTCCTTCCTTTTCCTACTAAAGTTGTTCTTGCACGATCTCTTCTTCATCCTATCCTTGATTACGCCGACACCTGCTATCTAGACTTAAGGGAGGATCAGCTGAATAAACTTGAGCGTCTACAAAACCTCTATATTCGATTCATATTTGGTCTTCGCAAGTATGACCACGTCTCTGAGTTTCGTGAAGGGCTCAAGTGGCTTCCCATACGCCTTCGCAGGAGCACGCACATACTATCTCTTCTATATTCAATATTATTTAGTCCTATTCTCCCTTCGTATTTGAAAGAAAACTTTGAATTTCTCTGTGACTCCCACAATCGATCGCTTCGTTCCAGTGAACGTCTTACACTGAAAATTCGCAGTCACTCCACTACTACTACTACTACTACTTACAGCAAGTCCATTTGTATTGAAGCAGCACGCTTGTGGAATACCCTTCCGGTTCACATTAGACAAGCGAAATCACTTGAATCTTTTAAAATTAAGGTTAAGCAATACTATTTAGGACTTTAAGTGTTCTGTCAATTACATTGCTACTAGCTATTCATATGTATTTGTATTCGACTGTACTGTACATAAGTTTATGTCATGCTGTCTATATCTGTATGTATGTATGTATGTATGTATGTATGTATGTATGTATGTATGTATGCATGTATGTATGTATGTATGTATGTATGTATGTATGTATGTATGTATGTATGTATGTATGTATGTATGTATGTATGTATGTATGTATGTATGTATGTATGTATGTATGTATGTATGTATGTATGTATGTATGTATGTATGTATGTATGTATGTATGTATGTATGTATGTATGTATGTATGTATGTAAGTATGTATGTATGTATGTATGTATGTATGTATGTATGTATGTATGTATGTATGTATGTATGTATGTATGTATGTATGTATGTATGTATGTATGTATGTATGTATGTATGTATGTATGTATGTATGTATGTATTTTTGTATGTATGTATATTTATATGTTTTGATATATATTTAGGTTTAGTTAGTTACATTTCAGATATCTCTAATCACGTTGATAATGGTATCCAGGTTGACACGATTTATACTGATTTTAGTAGTGCTTTTGACAAGGTTGATCACACTATCCTATTGCAGAAACTAAAACATTACGGAATACATGGGGATTTACTGCGTTGGTTAGAGTCTTACTTGAAAAATAGATTACAACAAGTAGTTATAAACGGTTTCAAGTCTCAACCATTTGTAGCGCATTCTGGTGTCCCGCAAGGTTCCCATCTCGGTCCCATATTATTTTTATTTTTTATAAACGATATCGAGAACTACATTTGTCATAGTGAATACTCAATTTTCGCTGACGATTTAAAGTTATACAGGCCAATTAAAACTATTCACGATGCAGAACTTCTGCAACGCGATTTAAATTCCGTACAACAGTGGTGCTATAACAATAAAATGATACTTAATGCAAATAAATGTCAGTATATCAGATTCACTAAAAACAGAAACATCATTTCATGTAACTATACTATTAACAATAAAGAATTAGCGGAAGTTGAAGAGGTCCGAGATTTGGGGGTAGTTATTGACAAAAAATTACAGTTCGGTAAACATATAAACAAAATTTTAGAAAAATCCTTGAAACTCGTTGGTTTTATTAAAAGAACATGTCATGACTTTAAAAATATTCAAGCTATTATAACGTTGTATCGTTCCCTGATTCGTAGTGTTTTAGAATATGCATCACCAGTTTGGAGTCCAAGTTACAAAATTTATAAAAGTCGCCTTGAAAAAATTCAACAGTGTTTTACAAGATTTTTAGCATATAAAGACAGGCGCTGTCCATATCGAGCAGACTATATGACACGTTTAAAATACTTTAAGCTAGATACATTGGAGAAACGACGGTCTCTGAACGATTTATTGTTTTTACACAAGCTCATTCACAACTCCATAGACTCTCCAAGGCTACTTTCTCAAATAAATTTATATGTTCCGAAAACCATTCCTCGATATCCAATTAAAAGCACCTTCGCCATTCCTAGATATCGCACAAATGTTGGAAAATTTTCGCCATTAATTCGTTGTATGAGATCCTACAATGAACTTGACTCCCATGTCATCGACATATACGAACTAAGTAGTGATAGTTTTAAGAAAAATTTAAATACTGTTTTAGTTAGTAATTAATATTTAATATTTAAAAATATTAGTGTTATTGGTAAGTCAAATAATTATAATATCCTTTTTGTTATCAAAGATTGTTTGTTATCCTATTGTATTGATATTTTTTTGCTTAAAGTTTATTCTCACAGATTTTATTAAATGTTTGAGTGTAGTGTTTAGTTACCTTTGTTAACATGTAAGTTGTAAAATGTAAAATGTAAATACCTGTAATGGTGTATCACACTGTACAAGTTTTCTTTTGTTGTTTTTCCTAAATATGATTTGTGAATATGCCGATGGTATTTCTAAAGCAATAAATAAATAAATAAATAAATAAATTTGTGTAGTGTATCTACCTTGTCTAGTGTAATAATTTGTGTATAAATATAATTCCATGTAGTATTTAACCCTGTGCTGTACATCCGCTTTCCGCTTTTTCACATTAACTCCTCCACGCTGTTTGTCTGGAAGAAATCGCTTTTAAGCGATAAGACCGCCTGTTGTACATTTCTTCTTTTTATATATTGTGTTATTGAATGTAAAATTTATTTTTTAATGTGTGTGTACAATAAAGAGTCTTTATTATTATTATTATACCGCATATGCGTTACTTAAGGAATGTATACACAGAGAAGCAATTTTTGAAAATGGAGCTCTTAGGTAACTAAATCAGGGATGAAAGTTTCATCTAATGTTACAAATATGGTAACCATTGCTTAAGATGCTGATTATCAGTAAAAATTCATCATCTAAGCTGGTGATGGTGGTCAAGTAGTTTGAATTTTGGAATATGTACATATTCTTTTGTTTAATATTTAAAGGAAGCGTTTACAGATCTTGAAAATTCACCTTAGGCAGCTAAAATCGGGGATGAAAGTTTATATGGAAATTAATAATATTTTTTCCATATTAGAAATACGGGTACTACGTTTTTAATTAGTGATCGACAGAATTTTCTGATACGATATTTCATCGAATATGTAAATACAAGAGTGTCAATTATTTTTTGCTACATATGCTGTGGTCTCCTATAATTGAGATGTGCTCCTTGTGTAACCCTTATACTATTTTATTTTGAATGTGTACTTAGTATGTATCCTTTGTTGGAAACTCATAAATAAAATAAATAAATTCAAAGCAATATAAATTTGAACTTGCGGTCTATGAAAATGATTTACGTGTTTCATTTACTGATCCATTTTGTCGTACAATTCTGCAAGACAAACGCTAAGATTAAAACTCGTTAGAAGGGGTAATTTCCTTTGTGGAGTGACGACATGTAATGTTCCTCCGCATAATAAGTTTGCCGGCGAAATGTTCGCTATCCTTCATCATGAAAAATTTTTCGAAGACACGAAGCGAAATGGTACACATGCGGCTTGGGACAAAAGCTCTTTATTTTAACTAAATTGTGTTTTAAGGAATTCGAAAATGAGGTCAAATTCACACCCATAATCATATCATAATTTTTTCTAAAGTAATGTCTGCCAATGTTTTTTTTATTTTATTTTTTAATATAAATAATATACCAAATATACTAAATTTAAATTCGACTCAATGGATATTTTATTTATAAGTAAAAAACTTTGTAAACGATTAACAGGCTTATTGGTCAAATTAAAAATATCTGGTCAATTATAATTTAAATATCGAATAAGAAATAAAAATGTCATTAAAACTCATTGTCATTGACGAAGTAAAAACTGCTTTGTTAAATAATTAGAATCATAAATCAAATTTTATTCGTTTTTTACGATTGCCTGTACTCAAAACGACGCAGTAAAGACGTAAATTATAATTTTATGAACACTGTATTTAAAGCCAGCAGCCTATGATTACTACGTTTAAATTTAAATTATACCAAAAATTTTGTACGTGATGTGTTTTAATTGAAGCCGATATATAGTGAAGTTGGAATTCGCTTATTATTCGAATTGGAACATATTTATTAGTGGAATAACTGTAGAGCTATTCTGAAAGATTACAATTCGAAACTCATCATAAAATACCTTCGCGAATATCAGTAATTAACTTAAGTAATAATACATACTAATTAAAATAAACTAGGTATGTTAATTCATTAAAATATTTAGAAAGTTTGTTTCTTAACAAGTGTATTAACAACAACAACAACAGCCTGTAAATTTCTCTCTGCTGGGCTAAGGCTCCTTTTCAATTTCCACAAACATTTTCCTATTCATTATTAGTGTATTAACAAGTCGTAATAATGATTGGCATGGCAGATCTATGTCAACATTTTCACATCAGATATCCCACAGTTGGGCTTAGACCTTTTTAAGAAAATAATTACAAACTAAGTATGTTATATTATAGTATTTTTTTATTTTAATGTGAGCATAGAAACAACGTCGAAGAGTTCAGTAATAATTTCCTCAAAATTCACCTCCGATGTATTAAAGTTAAAATAGTCAAGTCTATAATTAACGTGGTTGAAACACTCGACTAAAATGCTAAAAGTTAAAGCGAGCTTGTTTTTATGAAACTAATTAATAATGCATGCTTGCTACCCTCGAATTCGCATAAAACACCGACATCATATATTCTGCGTAAACGAAGCGGTTATAAAATATGCAACGGACGCTGTCGGTCGAGCCTACTTCATGCACAAATATCTGCGGTTGAATGCTTATGATAGAGTGTAGTTAGTTTTTGTTACTTAGGAATATATTATTATTGTACCTAACTCTATTTCAGTATAATGTACTGTTAATATGTATGTTATGTAATTTGTGGTAAAGAATACCTAATGACTATCATGATTGTTCTCCTTGGTAGAATCTACATTTTAAATCGGTAACTTAATTTTGAATATAACAGGATTATATTAAAATTACAAGAATTAACTTTTTTATACATTATGAGTATGTCAATGTCTATTTAATTTGCATAGTAGAGCAAAGAAACATTCTCTAGTCGTCAGTAGCGTTATGCTTAACGTTGAAAGCTCTAGATTCCTAGATTGTTATTCTTCTTCTTTTTTATGCCCCTAATAACACAGACTTAATGAAGAATAATATGGAACCGTAATATGGTATAATAACTAAAAGTGGACAGTACCATAGTCTCAAAACTAAAATACTACAAATTCATTGTATATGCAATTAAACTAATTTATTCGGCACTTTATTATGTGATTTCATAGATATATTATACAGCCAGAATTACATTTTACAACCCATATATATATAATACCTTATTATAATATGTCGTATAATATAGTCATATAATAAAATACGTACGACTGGTTCTAGGTTAAAAAATCACAGTTTCGTCAGAAAAATGACGGTATACTAATACAAGCATTTTTAATTTTTGTTTTGTATATAAAACCTTTTCGCAGAGTGTATACTCCTGCGGCTCCGAAAGTACTTAAGATTTTTGTATCTTCGCTTCACTTTCCATTCGAATCTATCGTCCTATGTGCTTGTGCGGTTAGCCGAACATTTTCACCATATATTTAACGTGTTTCTTTTATATGATTTACTTCAATAGACCTTAATGTAAAAATATTAATATATATTGTTGGAATAACCAAGCAACATCTGCATCAAGTCACACAACTTCCCTTAAAAAAAGGCGGGAGATTTGCGGCTGGGATCATTGGGATCGCCATTATGATTATTACTGTGTAGTGTGATTATTGATGGTTATTTGTGTTGTAGATTAAATGTTTTCTTTTGTGGTAGATTGACTGGTATGGATATAATTGGTTTAGAGGTTAGCCTACTTCCTACTTCTGGTTTTTTTATTTTATTTTTTATGGTATAGGTTGGCAGACGAGCATATGGGCCACCTGATGGTAAGTGGTCACCATCACCCATAGACAATGACACTGTAAGAAATATTAACTATTCCTTACATCGTCAATGTGCCACCAACCATGGGAACAAACAATTTTATGTCCCTTGTGCCTGTAGTTACACTGGCTCACTCACCCTTCAAACCGGAACACAACAATACTGAGTACTATTATTTGGCGGTAGAATAACTGATGAGTGGGTGGTACCTACCCAGACGGGCTTGCACAAAGCCCTACCACCAAGTAAATATCACTGGTTCTAAACACATTTATTTAAAGTGCATATTGAAAATAATTTATATCGTAATAATAAAATTTGGAGTACATTTTAAAATAAATTTACTAAAGAATTCAATAGAGAACTAGTGGATTATTTTGTAAGAATAAATTCGAAACTCGTTGAAATGGTACGTGAAGAGAAAAAACTAACCCCGTCGGGGCTTCCAATACAATAATAGAGGTTGCATTGTTGTTGCCCCAGTTAGTGACGCAATCTATATAGTGACTTAAAATTAAATAATATGAATGATAAGAGTAAACTTAATGAATGTGAAAGAGATTATCTTCTCGGTAGAGGTAGAGCCTGTGTTGTAAAGAAGCCTTACTCGAGACGAGAAGGTTTGAAGTATAACTTCCGATACGTTTATTTACGACAACGCAACACGGTTGTAAGCAAAACACCATAGTACTCCATATTCATATTACTCCATAGTAAATAAAAGCTTGTTCCTCGTCCGCATCAGAATCCGTGAATTTTAGTTAAGATTCATATGCATAGAGCACTGGACCAATTCGACTCTTAAAAATTATTAATTATATTATGACTGAAAGTCAAGCCAAGTTTAAAATAGATTTCTTTTTACTTATTGTTTTAGATTAACGTTATATATTTTGATACATACATATTTTATATATGTATACTTTTTTGTAGATATTTTTAAGGTCTACGTTAATGTAAATGACCTTATAAATTTTAATGTCAATATTATATTTCTTAACTTGTCTTGTTTCACTTACTGCTTGGACAACTAATGTATCGGAAGGACAACAGTTCCGAAAATAGTGGAGGAGACAGGATATCACGACCCTCCTTTGCTCCATAATGACGCGAAGTGTCTTTACTATTTCCGCCTTTAAAATATATTGACAATCCCACAATAGATTGCGTTGGTGAATCCGGAATCTTTATTAATACCAATTGCAAACTTCTTTTATACGAGTATTTCAAAATTCGAATACCTTAAAAAGAAGAAGAAATACGATTTAGCCAATCGGTGCTAACTTATTTCTTAGAACATTACAGACTTTTTTATTCGATATATGTTTGTTAAAAAAGTTACCTAGAATATCCCTGGATGACCCAAAGTCAAGCCAAGTTTAAAAACAATTTCTTTACTTCCACTTCGTTGAGTTCAATGAATCTAATAAAAAAGGTAAAAATGTCGCAGAATCTATTCTCGTGGACCGTTCATGGTGTAAAAAATATAAAAATGAAAAATGGAAACCCATAGTCCTCCAGTAAACTATGTTCATAAATTTTCCTTTGAAGGAAGCTACAGCTATGTTGTTATTCTATAGCAAAATAAAAATCATTGTTTTCGATTTTTCAATTCAACTAATGATTATAATTTTATTCATGATCGTAATAAGTACATATGTTGCAATAAAATATAGATAAAAAAACATAACATGGCGTATTTTTTTTTATGAAAAAATGGTGTAAATTATATTAAATTAAGTTATCTAATACTTTCAACTTGTTCTACACACTGCTATACATCTTGGTGCTTTGTAGAGCTCTATGAAAATAAACTTGAAATACGTCGAAAGTTCTGTAGAAAAATGTAAAAAAAATCCAAGCTAATAAAATATGCTCGCATTCAATTCTCAGCTTCTCGATAATAATTCCTTACAAATATTGCATGCCAACACATTTTTTAAAGTTCGTATTAGCCGTTCAGAAGCTTTGGAATTTTATTCTAGTTTTTTAATTAACATACTAGCGACCCGTCCCGGCTTCGCACGGGTGCAATATTTACACTAAATATATTACAGAATTTATTTACGACACCACATTACAAACTTCTAAAACCTTCCACTCGAATCAATCTATCTATCTAATATATTAAAAGAAACTGCATCAAAATCCATTGCGAAGTTTTAAAGATTTAAGCATACAAAGGGACATGGGGACAGAGAAAGCGATTTTTTTATACTATGTAGTAATTTTGCTCGACATAATAGTATAATAGAAATGAATTTAAATTAGTTATTTAGTTTAGAGTTCCTGTATTATTTTATGCTGCATTTGTTCACAGTGAAAATAGTTACCAGTATATGCAGGGAGGCACGCGACGCTCAGTAACGCTATTTATCGCATCTGAATATTAACTGAAAGGACCTTTTCAACCAAACAACAATGCTAAATGCAAATTGGTCCAATTTAAAATTCTCTTTGAATTGCTGGTCGTTGGCAATGTAGTTTTTCTTATTGTTGAAAGATTCGTTCATTTACATTTAATTTGCATCGAATTTAACTAATATGAAAGATGTTATTGTTATTTGAGTTAGTCTCACTTTAGAAATATCGTTAATATATATTTTTTAATTATTACTGCGTAAAAGAAACGTAAAAACTATTAAAAAAATGTCTGGATCATCTCCCTTTTTCTTCGATGGCTCAACCGGTTTTTTTATTTTGATGAAGGATCTCTTGTCATAAAAAATAAGGCGTCGTTTTTTTTTCTAAGAAAACATGGCAAAATTTTCGTCAAGACCATAACAAGAATAATGACTTAGGAAAATAGAGCGAGGGAGGCGTAAGCTTGCGATAAATAGCCTCATCTTAGGCTTATTCATTGTTCGGCACGCGGTTCAATTTACAATTTGATATCAAAGTGTACTTATACTGCGAAATATAGCAAAGTACAAAAACACCATAGTGCCATATTTTAAAATTTTCTAATTTTTTTTTATAAATAAGCGCTATTGTTTTATAATATAAGTAGTCGAAGAAATGGACAACTAGATGAGAAGTGATCCACACTATATAACGATTCCTTACATTGCTAATGTGCCACAAACCTTGGAAAGTAAGATGTTATATCCTTTGTCCTTGTAGTTCAATTGACTTACCTTTAAATCTAAAATACAACAATGCTAAGTATTGTTGTTGTTGGCAGAATCGTTAAGTCGTATCTACCCAGACGGGATTGCATAAAGCCTTACCACCTAGTTTCAAAGTTCTTTAGTAAAACTGTATTGTAAAAACTGTAACATTGTATGATTTAAATTGGTATAGAAAGTGTGATGTGTAAATAAAGATAAGTTAAAAAAAAATAATTAAATTATATTAAAATTAGTAACACAACGTTTTCAGTTGGAATATTATTTTTACATCATGATGTAATTGGTTAGTAGGATTTTTTCTATAAAATAACTAGTGCTTTGCTCGTGTTTTAAGGTGTTGAGATTTTGTCATATGTTAGGTAAAAAAATTAGCCTTTGTTCTTCCTTTAGGTTCAAGCAAATTTCAAGGACAAGAGCGACAGGCAGACAGAGTTACTTTCACATTTTTAATATTAGTATCGATAATAATAATAAAACCGATTTGTCATTCAATGGTCGAACGTTCACTGCTAATAAAAATGAATGGTATTCATAGAAGCACCCATCTTTATCCCATTATTTGACATCTTTTGAGTTATTTGAAAAATCTGAAAATAATGATTTGTTTGGCGAAACTCGGTCAGTATGGCGATAAAACCTACGGTATTTCTACTTTGACCATATACTATTTGACGTTGGCGGTACGAACTTACAGAATGAATGCTTTATTTTATTTATTACGTTTTAGGGGTTGGTTTCCTTTATCTTTTAGTCGAATTCGGTTTAGTGGTTTCCCAATAAAAGAGCAACGGTGAGGCAGTCGTACTTTTGCATTTACAATTTTAGTATAGAAAAGATATTTGCAATACATATTATATACGTTATAAAATAAATAATAAAAAAATATTTTCACGTGTTGGAATACATTGAATCACTATATGGAAGATATTAAAAGAAAACCTCAAGTTGATCTAAGAATCTCCGTTTCAATGAGAATTCACTCGAAGGAAAATTTTATATTCGAAAATTTCCACATATTTTAAAGTACCTTCTTAAAAATATAAATTCGAAATGATATACGAGATGAATGTGCTAACTTAATCCAATATATAATATTATTATATGAGTTCTAAATTTAAAGGTTTTTATTGTTTTATGTTTTTAAAAGTAAAAACTTTTTAAATAAAGGTGGACAGTAGTTTTCTTTCATTGACTTTATTAACGGAGAGTGCTTTCCTGAATCCATTGAAACTAAGAGTCGAGTGTTTTTTTCTGTCGTAGCGATCTTTGGATTTTAATTAATTGTCCTCTCAGAAAACAAAGGAGATCATTAGGCAGTTTGTTAGAATTTTAAGGAGTCAAATTGTTCAGAAATAACGTACCCGTGGAAACAGGACCGAAGCCATTAACAGACGCCTTTCATCAAAGGCCTTTGTTGAAATTGGTGTTTGAATTTTTATTACAGGCCAAAAATAATATTGACTAATTCCATTGAAAAAAAAGTAATAACGACGCTAATTTTCCTTATTAATTTTATATGAGAACAATTTTAAAATAAGAACAAACCAATTTACAACAAATATCACCCTGGTATTGAGATAGGTATGTATAATTGTTTTTAGCCATTGATTCTTCAGTTTGAAGTTGGATCCGAGCTCTTATTAAAGTTAAACAAGGACGCTTACTCCGAGAGATTAAATGAAATGTAAATAATAAAAAGGCACTTATACGCGTGAGAAATTCTACTTCTCCGGCGTATTTAAAAATAAATTTTAATTGCATGCAAATTTTTGTTTACACTAAAATAATGATTTAGCAAGCAACTTCGTCGTGTAGTTTTCATGGTACAAAGGTCATAATTGTATTGATTACGCACGTTTAAACAAGTATAACTTCAAAAGTGTAGGAAAGATTATAATTATGATGATGAGTATCATTGTAAGGGATCAGATTTCTAGGAATAAAAACAGGCTATTTCTTGGGACGTCACGTGCGCAAAAGCTGACACGGACCTTTGGCCCTAATGAAGGTCCTGAACATTAATGTACATACATTTAACCTATAATTTTTAAGAAAAAGATTTGTATTTGGAATGCCAGTGCAAAAAATTAAAAATAAATTTCTTATTCATCATTGGTGACATGATGTATTGTTCATTTTTCGCTCAGAGAATCGGAATTGCTGTTCAACGTCGAAATGCAGCTAGCATTCTTGTCACTTGTAACGATTCTCTAGCAATTGTTACAACAGCTATGATTTTTAAAGTTAATTTTAATTTTTTTCTGTTTAAGTATCTAAATTTTTAAATAATAGTTATACGTAAAGCAATAAGTATTATTATAAATTTTAATAGTATTTTAAAAAGAGAATATTCGACGTTCAATTTGGTAATGATCGAAATTTGTAAAAAATATTTATTATTCCTTCAACTTCAAGACATAGAAGCAATAGGTCGTAAGGAAAATGTATACAATACATGAGTGACAAATGAGAAGCATTAATATCTTGTATCCTTCTGCGGCTGACATCACGAATAATAGATCCCATTGGCCCCGTCACATTTGGGCTCGAAGAAAAAACTTTGGTCATTCTTTCGACTCTATTTACGCGTAAACTACGATATTAGTCCATTTTGATTTATATTGTTATACAGAGGTTTTTTGAAGATTTAAATTTTTATGAAAAAATTATAGCAAAATTGACTATGTATACAATATTATATTATACGCACTGAAATATGACTAAGTTCGTAGTGACTTGGTGGGTGGTGTTTTGTATAAAATCGTCTTAGTAGGGATCGCTAGCTCATTATAATATATTCTACTGTTAAGCATCAACAACAACATCAACAGCCTGTAAATTCCCACTGCTGGGCTAAAGGCCTCCTCTCCAAGTTAAGCATCAATACTCAGCATTGTTGTGTTCGGACTTACGGGGTAAATCGGGAATCTTCCAGTGTTAGACGCGCAAGAGACGAAAAATTGGAGATCTTAGATATATTATATATTATGTGAAAAAGTAACCATTTACATTGTAAGGGTCGGATATTTGTTATAAAATAATATATTTGTATATATCATTATATACATCTGTAGAAAATATTTCAAATTAATAATTTTTTATTCATTAACTTATATTATTTACATAATATACTACTTTGGTTTAGACGTGATAAAATTAAATATTATAAAAAGAAAAACAGAACATGCGAAAGCCCTGTTCCTTTTTTTATAGGACGAAATAAATATTGAAAATATTTAGTAACAATTTTAAATATCGTAAACTATTCGCCAAAAAATGTTTAAATTCAGCCTAAAATTTTCTATATAATCCGATTAATTTCACGTGGCTTATTACATTACAGAAAAGTGACGTCACACGATTTGAAATTGAAGCCAATGAAATTTTAAACGTGATATCAAATTTCGCAATTCGAAGCCAATATTCATGGTAATCGCATCGATATTAATTTTGTGTAAACGATGTCAGTGGGTCGACTCGAATGAACTTGGGCATATAGCAATAATGGCCTATTGGTAATGTGAGTTAGGTTTAATGCTATTGACCAAATAGCCGGAACTATTCGCCTTGGACTTGCCGCTGGGCTTCCATGTTGGCCATACGTTGGGCATTTGGTGACAAAACTTTATATTGATGTTTCATACTGAACTAAAATTTATTCTTGGGTAAGAACTTGGAATTGAACTGAAAACTGAAATGAGTTTACTTAGGTTTCCTTTTCATAATTGATTAATTTAAATATCGATCTATTTTATAACTTCATGATAAATGAAAAATCAAATAAAATTATTGTCTTTTCTCGCAATTTTTCCATGTAACGATCTGTCAATGTTACTAGATTAAAAATTATGTTTATACAAAGTGACAGATACTCTTGACCAATATACAAGTTCATTAGTTAGGACAATAAAGTGAAATCTGAATACATAGAGGATTAAAAGATTATTACTTAAGAAAAGAAATAATCTTTCATTTGCTCTGTAACGAAAAAATTTTAATGAATAAACTTAATCTTTCATTTTCAGTTCAACAATGTTTCGAAACTTCTGCAAGAAATTAATTCGGAGCGCGACGGTCAGTTCAATCGTTAAATTAAAAATTGGATGTCTGCTTCCGATTTTCGCGACTTTAAATACAATTATTATAAAAATATTAAAACGCCCTTATCAATAATTAATTAATATGTGTTGATATTTCGTGTATCAATTCTGAATACATTTCAATTTGATGTTGGAAGTTCTTTTGCCTTTTTTTATTAAATAGCTCAACGCTGTTGGCAACATATGCCTGAAATGTGTGAGTTATAATATAAATCATAGCTGCAAGATTATGAACATTTATTTTCAATTAATATGTTTATTCAAAAGTTTTTTGAGTTCGTATACTGTTAAGAGTATTTTAATAATACCTTAAAAAGTAATTGGGTATTGTACAAATTAGCGTACTAGCCTCTTCAAATTAGTTACGTGTTAAATTGTATGTTATTATCTTTGTCGCTTAAAATTTAAGTAGTGTAATCAATATAAATATTTATACCTCAATAATTTCAAGAGTACCCTCGTTCTGTCGTAATGTTTTTTTAAGCTTATCTCATCTTGAACTAGAACTTACCTGCAATAGAAAATAAATAAATATTACTATTTGCATTTCATATATATTCATAATCTTAAATGTAATTGGTTAACAAAAAAATATATCTTGGTTTAACACAGCTTACTTTCTGGAAAAAAAATTTAAGCACATAGTAACATGTTCACAAAATTATGTAACCATATTTAGGTTTAACACTTATTCTAGAAAAAGTCAATGACCTTGTGTACTAGGTGTGTGTGGTTGAGGATCTTAATTAATAAATAGTGTATGATAAAAAAATTTCTGTTTCTTTGTCTCCATTTTTTTTTATCTGAACAAATATTCAATGGATTTTATACGCTAATATGAGTGATCCAGTGTAACTACAGGCTCAAGGGACATAATATGTTAGTTCCCATGGTTAGTGGCGCATTGATGATTTAAGGAACAGTTTATATTTCTTACAGCGTCATTGTCATTATTAAGGTAATGTTGGCCACTTACCATCAGGTGTAGCCCTTCCGCCAACGTATAACATAAAAAAAAATAGAAAAAATGGAACCAAGTCATATTCAAAACGTCAGATGCGGACAGCAAAAATAACTGATTGAATAGCCTTTTTTATTGCAATCATTTAATAAGATCCTAGGTGATGAAATTCACCCAATGACGTAATATAAAGTTTATTTTGAAACATCCATTTACATTTTCCCTCATAAAACAGATTCGGTTTATAGTTACTTAAGAGCACGGAACTAAGGAGCTTATACGGCTTCAGAGGGATACTAAAGTATTAAGATCTTTATCCTTCTATAGAAAGTTGAAAATGTAACTATTAAATTAAAACTAGTTTGTTGACTAGTAACAATGTATCTTTTTACACATTTACCGCTGATTCATGTGCTTAATTTAAATAAATAAATAAATATAAATAAATATATGAAACAACATCACATACATTACTCTGATCCCACCGTAAGTAGCTGAAGCACTTGTGTTATGGAAATCAGAAGTAACGACGGTACCACAAACACCCAGACCCAAGACAACATAGAAAGCTAATGGTAATCTACATCGACTCGGCCGGGAATCGAACCCGGGACCTCAGAGTGGCGTACCCATGAAAACCGGTGTACACACCACTCGACCACGGAGGTCGTCAAAATTGTCTTTATAATTCATCTCGTGCTCAGCGGTGAAGGAAAACATCGTAAGGAAACCTGCATGTGACAAATTTCATAGAAATTCTGCCACTTGTGTATTCCACCAATCCGCATTGGAACAGCGTGGTATATGTTCCAAACCTCAAACGGAGAGGAGGCCTTTAGCCCAGCAGTGGGAATTTACAGGCTGCTGTTGTTGTTGTTGTTGTTGACCTGTATTTTTATTGATCAGTCCTACCTTCTTACCAGCAGTCATAGTAGGTTGTGTGGTAGAAAAGTTGACGTTAAGCAGGTACATTTAGCGGTAAGTTGCAATAAAGTGGGTAAAAATGTCTAATTCTTTGAACATATTTAATGAGATAACTTTTGTGGTAATCGATCAAACGGCGTCGCTTTCTTAATCTCAAATAGCATCGATATTTGTAAACTTTCAGCATTGTGAGGTCTACATACAATAGCACAAAAGTAGACGTAATTCGTTTTCATTCTTATCATTGATTGACTTTGCGTAGAATATATAACTATTTAGAGGTAATCTCAGTGTTCAATGAATACATAGTATTACCTATATAATCTATGATAATATATTTTTGATTCATCTAGAATAAAAAAAATAGCAATAATATTTTGAACATAAAATTTAAAATAGTTGAAGCTGTAAATGGAGATTACTACTTATACTGATTAAAGGGCGATATCTATGTAATATAAAATAAACGTTTTAATATGATATACAAAATTAAAATAAAGTTTAACATAACGAAATATATACAGTTATTTCTTGACAAATGTTTTCTTAAGATAATTATAACTTGTCAGGTGAACACCAATATACATATGAATACCGTTCGTTTAATTTAATACAATTTATTTCGTAATTACTTGTGTTAATTAAGAGGCAGTAAGTCAAATGGCACTTCGTTGAATAATTAAGCCTGTGAAATTTATCAAAAATATGCCTTCTACATGTATAATATTGCGATAATGTTGATTTAAACCATTTATTTTGCTAAACACATACATTAACTCGTATATAAAAAAAATACGAGTCGAGATGGCCCAGTGGTTAGAACCCGTGCGTCTTAACCGAACCGAAGCACCGCTGATTCATGTACTTAATTTGTCATTACAATTCATCTCGTGCTCAGCGGTGAAGGAAAACATCGTGAGGAAACCTGCATGTGACAAATTTCATAGAAATTGTGCCACATGTGTATTCCACCAACCCGCATTGGAACGGCGTGGTGGGATATGTTCTCAAACCTTTTCCTCAAAAGGAGAGGAGGCCTTTAGCCCAGCAGTGGGAATTTACAGGCTGTTGTTGTTGTTGTAATATGCCGTCTACATGTATAATATCGTGATAATGTTGATAACGTCGATATGCTTCTGACCTACTTATTATTGTACAGGATATATTTATATTAAGGTACAAGTTTGTGCATCAATAAGAGTGAGCATTATTTTTTAAATCAGAATAGACAGGACGATATGGCTCAAAAATAGTTGATGACCAAAAGATTAAAGAACTATTGGAGGTGTAGTATACTTTTGAACCCCGAGCTGCTACGGATCAACGGGAGTAGATGTACCAAGCGCTCTATACTGTTCTAAACATTTTGGCATTTTTTTTGGGTATAAATTACACACACCGTCAGCAAAATAATATAGTCATTTTGTTTTGTTTGTTCATGTTTTATACGCGCAAAAAAAAATTGGGAAAAT
Organism: Vanessa cardui; assembly: GCF_905220365.1. Taxonomy (NCBI): domain Eukaryota; kingdom Metazoa; phylum Arthropoda; class Insecta; order Lepidoptera; family Nymphalidae; genus Vanessa; species Vanessa cardui. Next base: position 4,436,294 of record NC_061123.1, on the reverse strand, counting down.
TTCACGTATGACTAGTCCGTCTGGTACCTATTATTTATTTTTCCGTCAAACATCAATAGCTATATATTTTTTTGGTATATTTTAATTAATTGTCGCCCGCGGCTTCGCTTCCGTTTTAGGGAGCTGATTGTCATGTGTTAGGCAGAAAATGTAGCCTATGTCCCTTCTTGTAGTTCAGGTTTGAAGTTCAAGTTGTTTAATACCTGTTGACTTCCAAGCAGGATATATAAATTTAAATAATTGCAGTTTACTAACATGACTTTGTATTTTTTAAATGTTAAAAAAGAGTAACTGCTGATTTTCTTGCCGGTTCTTCTCGGTAGAATCTACTTTCCGAACCTAGTTCTAGTAGCTTCACTTAATTGTAAAATGACGATTCAAAAGTGCTTGTAAAAGCCTACTTGAATAAAGTTTATTTTGATTTGATTTATATATAATTGTTTATATATCTTACAGTGCCAGCGTCGAGGGTGACCAAATGTAAAAATATTTTATATAAATATTTTCCCTCTTACCCAATAATTAATTATAACACGTGTTATTGTGACCCCACCTTTAATAAATACCTTTAATTAATATGAATTAGCCTGACTATCAATATTATCCTCATTACTGTTCAGTGTTATGAGGTTATGACACAGTCATTTAACGTAATGACCTATTAATGTTCCGTTTTGTCATTTTGAACCGTTCAGGACGAACGAGGTACAATTTGTACACGAGGTTACAAGATTATTCTGTTTTCCTTTTATAAATTAACCTACAGCCAGTGGACTTACAAATGGAAATAATACCCAGAAACGAACGAAATGGATTTGAATGGAATGGATTTCCATTTCGCTGGGTATTCAATAAAAAAGGGGGCGCGACCGACAGGACCCAAAAAATGAATAGCCCTTAACCATATACGGACGGTTTCGATTCATCATGGCCTCATACCGATTGGTTGAGTAGTTTTCAAATGATTGGCACACAATGATTAAATCCTAATATGGATATTGTAAAATATTTTTTTTTTTTGGGTTTTAATCATGAAGTTTATTTTTTAGATGTGTTTGTATTTATACAGTCACGGTGTCAGTTTCTTTAAATTTTGTTTTATATATGTGTGTGTGTTGTATGGCGGCGTCACTATTTGTGCTTTAGGATTATTTTTTTTTGTTTCGAAGATAAATTTTTAACGCATATAGATTGATTTTATTTGTTGTGTTTAAAATCGACTGCAATTTAGTTGTTATTAAAGATACACAATGAGTTATTCAATTATGTTTTTTTTTGTCACAATTTTTTTTCTAACACACTCGTGTGTTGCAGTGTCGTTCTTTTTTGGCATGGCAATGAAAATTACTTAATATTCCATGATAAAAAAAAAACCAAAAAAAAATTACACCGTATCGATAATCAAACAAAATTATTCTTGTTTGATTGAATAACTAAAGATAGCCCACTATGTAGAACAATACGATGGATTATAATCAAAATACCAGGATTTAATTCCTACTACTCTTCGATCTTTACTTATTTGATCAAATGGAATTTTCAAAACTTTTCTTTATAACACGGCGGTGAAAGAAAAGTACGTGTTAAAACCTAAAAAGAATATAAACAATGTCGCAATCACCATTAGAGTAAACTGGTGGAAAAAGCTCTAAATTGTCTTCTAGAGAAATTAAGGCTTAATTTGTAATGGACTGATAATAAAGATATACAAAAGTATTTATATAAGTGGCTGTTGTATTATGTAAAATAATACCACTTAAAAATTTATTGGTGGTAGGCCTTTGAGTAAGTACCATCGATTTATCATATATTGCATCGCAAACAGCAATTTTTGTCTTAAGATTTGAAGTGTAATCAACTCCGTGACACATGATATTTAAGTTCCCACTATTAATGATCGACGTTGTAAGGGTTCGTCAATATTACAATACGAATGTCTATTATTAAAATATAGAGGTGGTGACCACTTACCATAATATTTATGGTAGTAATTTTTTCCATAATTATTAAAATAAAATTATATATCAACAGTTTATATACAATATTTATTAACAGTTTCGACGGGCGTGGGAGCTGGCATTATTTTCTTATTTACTTAGTCGAACTTCGCAGACATCTTGTTTCTCCGCTAAGTTCAAAGTAAATATTAAATACTAATATTGCTAAGTCCTGTAACATCTGGCGTCGAACATTTTAACTTTTTATCAATTGAAAGACGTTTCCACAGGCGTTATTAACGATCAATGTTCAAGATAATGTTTGACTTTGAATAGGAGGGGGAAGCTAAAGTAATTTGATCTTATAAAAAAGGGGAAAAACTTTGTCAAATTATCAGATTGTGTTCATTTTTCAATAGAAAAAGATAAAACGTTAAAATTATCAATATTTAGTTCAGCGAAACAGGGGTGAAAATATAGTACCTTTGTTCATATTAAGCTGTTAAGAGTTTGTCATTTAATGATAGATCTTTTTCATCAGAAACCATTTTCTGATGAGAAATTCTTGAACGTATATCTAAAAAACCCAAAATTAGAATAACGAGGTGGTTTGAAATCTAAGTATCCTTTTCAAACGACCAGGCCACGCAGTGGGGAGCAGCCATTTAGGAAATATATTAAGTTATAACTAACAGACTGAATAAAAAATAGTTACTGTATAACTTGACTGTACGGAATCGTAATTCGGATCCTTTGGGCAAAAAACGAACCAGCCCTGTCACCGGTGGAGGTAATGAGGCGAGGTGTTACTTTAACGAAGCTTTTTGCACCACAGCTCCAAGGGTCAAGTGTTTCGACAAGAAATGGGACAAAAAGGAATTTGAAATAAGACACGAATATTTAGATTTTTTTTATGCTTCAGCTTTTCATGCAAATTGTATATATTTAAGGACTTAATGTTAATAATTTTTATGGTTATAAATTTACATAGTAAATATGAAGAATATGTTATTAAAATAGTAATAATAACTCAGATGTTATTTGTGCATTTAATCAACATTGCAATTTATTCGGTAATTTACACGTAACGTCTGCGTTAATATCAATTATCGCCATTTAAAATTTTTAATTAAACAACTCCCAACAATGTAATCATGTTGATAGAACACCAAATTACAAAACCAATTCAATTACAACGAGGCAAGTGGAACGTTCAAATTAAGCACGATCGTTTATTATTTATATTTTGGAACGTGAAAATTAAATTTGTTTATTTACTTCGCGAATAAAGTACTGCGAATTTAACAAACGTTTATCGGATATTATTCCTCAAAAAAAATTCTTATTTAAAAAGGTGGGCTGGCAAAATCTGGCGGAAAGTGGTCACTGCCCTAAATGACACTGTTACAACTACATCACAATATTGCGCCACAGACCTAGCGTACTAAGGCGTTATATCCCGTCTGTTTGTAATTACACTGGCACGCTTACTAGCTCTCCAAACTGTATTACAAAAAATATTATTAATCTTTCTTATTCCCTGCTCACAATGTTTTGGTATATCTTCCAGATTTCTGCCTCACTTTTTTTCAAGCAACACTATAATATAAATATTTAAATAAAATAAATAATAAAATATAATCGAATTTTTTTATTTAAATAAAACTAGTTATAACGGATTTGAATTTCGCGTATATTAATTATTTTTGACATCCCGACGTTTCGAGCACTTTACAGCGTTCGTGGTCACGGGTAGACTAAGGTGGCATTTGTTTATTTGAAGAACAAAAGAAATATTATTTACAACTACCGCCAACGATTTCTCAATTGGTAGCTTGGGTATGAAATGTGTAATAATCGCGAAAATTTAAGACAACATTACAAAATTTTTGATTTGTAGTTTTTATTAATAATAATAATATATTAAATAAAATGTATTTAAGAACCATTTCGAAATTCGAATTCTATCCTCGACAAAAGGATGATACGCGCCAAAAACTGTAGACACTAATCCGTCACATTCGTTCTACATAAGCGTTAAAATGCTCTGCAATAGGTATATCTATGTAATAAACAAAGTTTACACAATAAAATAAACAATGGCGTAACTGCTAATGATGTGTAACGTTTAACCTAATTCCCACTGAACTGCACTACAGCGCGCGCTTCCCCAACTTCCTGTTCCACACTTCCGTCGCATTCGCAAAATTAGTCCTTTCCAAAGCTACATACCGAATGTGACTTTGTTCATCAATTGAAATCATTAAATTAAAAACACGCCAACTAAATACTCGTTTGAACCATTTATTAAATAGGTTAATATAGGATATTGATCTGATATATAACGAGGGTATAATACGGCCCTTTTCAATAGCCACTACCCAGCTGTGCGGGATATATCGTAGTGCATGAGAATTTATGTAAACACACACCCTCTATTTGGATATTTTTTTCATAATTTGATAAAACGGCATATCCGACAAGATTGGAAAGATTTCAGGGAATAAATACTGTCAGTTTTCAAACACCGGATAGCTAATGAAATTTCTGGATAGTAAGCCCAATCCTGTTTTTATGGCCTAACGCAAACTTTAAACCATATCATGGGAGCTAGCTACTAGACTAGAATTGATTGATAAATGTATACAGGGCAAAAACAAAGGGTATTACCCTCTTCGCTTATATCACAGTATATTCAGCTAAAAATACTCGTACATTCGTTACAGACATGTATATATTCAGATTGCTCTTACTAGCATTCTATTATAGTTCCATTCTAAATTTGCTTATTACATTAGCATTTATGAGGCGAAACTCTGTTGGGATTGTACGCGTTATAGCACTATACATACGCATTTGTCTTATTCCATGTTGAATTAATGTACTGTTGCTTATTATAGTCATATTCCATATATTCTTGTTATGTCTACATATAAAACATGGCCGGCCTCTTTAAATAACAAGATTAGGTGTGGAACATGATGGTAACCCAGACACGTTCCGTTCTTTGAAAATACTTTTAGTAGAGCTATAAAGAGCCACGTTCAGTTAGGAAACGCTCTTTTTCATTATTAAAAAAAAGTAACATAACCTAATTGTTTTTCTTCTATATGTATTTGGCATACCTTGATAGTTTCGTCTAGTTATTTTAGTTTTAATCATATTATTATGCGATATGGGATATCACATTGTGTTAACAGTACTGATATACATTAACAGACGGATGTTTAATATGTTTTTTTTAAAGATAGTGTTCTGCCTGGTCTATTTATAATCTTGGAACTAGAGATTACTTTGGGGTAGTTTGGTAAGAAAGGATTAATACTGACAATTTGCAGTACAATATATTAACAACAATGTTATGTGTATTTACCGTGACTTAGATCCCTTTGATAGAATCAGTGATAATTATTGTATGTTCACAAGACATAAGAATAAGCTTACAAAGCGAAGTTTCCGACACCGGAAAGTCAATAAATCCTTTTTCGGGCAAGGTACTCGTTTCTGTAATAAAATACTAAAGATATTTTATTATTTTTTCGATTGATAAATTCAAATTATTTGTTAAAAAAAAACTTTAAATAAATAATATTAACATCACAGCTAAATGTCACAGCATTACTTTGTAGCTACTTTAAATATCGGAAAAGAGTAATTACTGAGTTTCTTGTCGGTTCTTCTCGGTAGAATCTACATTTTAAACCAGTGGTATCTTTCCTTAATATGGTTCAGTATAATGACGCTATGAGAGCTTGTAAAAGCCTTTTTGAATAAAGCATGTTTTGACTTTGATTTTGGTAAGATCAACTTGTATGCGGCAGCAAACGGCACGAGGCTACGCAAATAAAAGAGGGCAAAGCGACATACAGATGTGCCATCTTGTATATGCGTAGCGTGTATGTAATATGCTTTTATATGCTGATGAATTTTTTTTATAATATAATATAAGAAAAATATACTTAAATGATTAACAAATCTCATATGATTTTATTTAATTTGCGCAATAATTATTTTTTGTTTTGATAATTCAATAGTTCACATACGTTTTGGTTCATCCTTTTTGGTCAATATTTTTATTTTCATGAATTTATCACATTCAGTATTAATTTATTTCGTAGCATATATTAAATACATATAACAGTAAGTTAGAGGAAATATAAATAGATAAAAATTAATGACTTTATCGTACTTAATTTTGGCTTATTCCATAGCACATGTTAAATAAATTTAACAGGTAGAGAAAATATAGATAGATAAAAACTAAGACTTACTTATTAAATTAACATTTTATTTATGATGAAACACAATCCGTCTAGATAAGATTTATACGTTTGCCAGGTGGAAAAAAGTAGCCCCTCACTAGCAGATGATTTATTTTACAACTTAATAAAATATTCTGAGTTAAAATGCTAAATCTTTATTCCAGCCAAAGGTTACTAAACGAATTATACTGGAGATATATTTCGTTTCTAAAATGTAATATGTAAAATAATTCCAAGCTATAGTTTCAAATTGTATAAAAGTAAAAGTAACAGTCTGTAATTTTTCCACTGCTGGGATAAGGCCTCCTCTTCCATTAAGGAGAGGGTTTGGAACGTATTCCACCACGCTGTTCCAATGCGAATTGGTGGAATGCACATGTGGCAAAATTTCAATGAAATTAGACACATGCAGGTTTTCAACCGACTTCCAAAAGGAGGAGGTTATCAATTCGTCTGTATTTTTTTTTTTTTTTTTTTTTTTTTTTTATGTTTGTTACCTCATAACTTTTCACTGGGTGGACCGATTTTGATAATTTTTTTTTTGTTTGAAAGGTAGTGCTTCCCGTGGGGTCCCATTTTTTTTATTTTTTTTTCCGATGATGGTATCCATGTGAAAACGACATAAGTCTTAAATTTGCATTATGTATATGCGCGACAAATAGGTGAATAACTGAAAATCACGTTAACCAATTTTGATAATTCTTTTTTTATCATAAAATATATACTTCAAGGGTAATTTGATGAAAGTTTGGTAAGGTTCTGAGCACAGGATCCATGACAAAGTAACGGAACGGAAGGGAACGGAACAATTCTGAGGAGCACGTTAGCGATACTAGCTCGAATCTTTTATTTATAGGTTATTTGGATATTTGAGTCACCTTCCGTAATGTGGTTATGTTTATGTAATTATCATAGTCGAATATTATAATCAACTAGCTACCCACCCCGGCTTCGCACGGGTGCAATACTGATACTAAATATACTACAGAATTTGTTTATATACGACATCACATCGCAAACTTCTAAAATTATCAGTGTTTCTTTACTATATTGTTCATGTATTATATACACAAACCTTCCCCTTGAATCACACTATCTTTTAAAAAAAACCGCATCAAAATCCGTTGCGTAGATTTAAAGATATAGGGACAGAGAAAGCGACTTTGTTTTATACTATGTAGTGATCGAACTCCTATACGGCTCGCAGTTAGGGTGCGATATGGGGCAGAATTTCTTACTATCTTTAATCAAATTTTGTGTATGTGATGTGATGTCATATGATGTCCGAAATATAGTTGGTCTTTTTCAAAGTTTTTTTGCTGAGTTCGATTACAGCTCTTTCGAGGGATCCTTGTAGTTTACGCCGCGTGACGTATTAAATCCGCATTTTCGAAAGTCTATTTTTGTTTTATTCGCAAGTTTCCTTTGAAATTGTCCTCGAAGTAGTTTCTTACTCATATAAACGGAATGCTTAATCTATCCATATTAGAAAAAAAATAGGTTGGTCAACATCAGCTTCACTTAAAATCAAAAAATAAATAAAATTTTAACAAAAAGAAAAACCGACTTCAAACAAAACACTATTTTAAAACAAATGAATATGCACGAAAAAGTAATAAAAATAATTGCGTATTCAACATATTTTTTAGAGTCTTCCTAAGTTAAATGAAATGAAAAATATTAGACTACTTAAAAGTCGATTAACGATTATATCATATAGTTATAATTATTGTTATATTTGGAGTCGGTGTCAGCCAATAAAACCCAACAGTATATCTATCAAAAAACAATACGAGAATACTTTAACAAATATGTTTTTTACAAATTACCTTTTACACAATAATATAGTGGATCAATCAAGGGGCTCGTATCGCTTCTTTCTTTTGATTGTTGGGACAAGGGCACCGTGGCTGACACCGGCTCCAAATATAGCAATAACTATAACTACATGATATAATCGTTAATCGACTTTTAAGTAGTCTAATATTTTTCATTTCATTTAACTTAGGAAGACTCTAAAAAATATGTTGAATACGCAATTATTTTTATTACTTTTTCGTGCATATTCATTTGTTTTAAAATAGTGTTTTGTTTGAAGTCGGTTTTTCTTTTTGTTAAAATTTTATTTATCTCACGATGTTTTCCTTCACTACCGAGCACGAGATGAATTATAAACACAAATTAAGCACATATATTTTGAACCCGCAATTATCGGTTAAGATGCACGCGTTCTAACCACTGGGCCATCTCAGCTCTTTCAAATTGTATATTTGATAAAAAACAACACGTCCAAAGCTACTAGCGTTAACAATTCACTTAAAAAACCCGTCTATTACGCAAACGTGACTACTATTTAAATACAACGTAAAAGGCTTTTAGCGTTTTTCAACAATGCAGTCGAAATATTACTTTTTGCACATAAAATCCAAATCAATCACATCGATGACAGATTCTCTACTAAAATCATGTTAAGAGATTTAATTAAAAAATATATGTGTATAGTATTAAAACCAATATATGTCAATAGGTAATTCATCAGTCTCTTATCGTAGCGTTAAAAATGATCTGATTGAACAGTAGCGATAATGACCAAAATGTCAATGTACTATTGCGTATTATTAAAGCACGCACACATCAACACGTGGAGGGGTTACGTAGTGACGTCACGGGAAAACGAGATGTGTGATGTAACTATCATATAGTTAGAAAGAGAAGGAATATAGGCCAAGCACCGACCTACCTCTGATACAGTGGCCCGCGGAGCCACCTACGTCAACTACGTAACTCATAATAAGGCCGCCGGAGAAAGAGGGAGTCTTCAAATTATTCCAACGATTTTTTTTTATTTCACTTTTGACGCAAGCACCCCATAATGGAATTCAAATTTTATTCGCGACCCAGAAAATTGCGACGCCTGTAATCAGGACCTATTTAATTCCGTCTAATTTTAATTGAAATAACGGGTAAATAGTATCTAAATAAAGATTATGAATTATCTTTGCTGTAAATATATTCATGCTTCGCGATTACTGAACTGACTATATCTACCTATAAAAACAAATTAAGAACATGAAAACTGATCGGAATTTGTTGGGGATAGAATCCGCAATCTTCGCTTAACATTCACGACTAACCACCATTTTGTTTTGACTTAATTCCAAATTCAAATAAATATAAATGACGAATATGATTTCCAATACAAATAATTATTTCATTTATGTTCCATAAAGTTAGTAAATAAAATGAGAACATGATAAATATTCTCTCAAACGGCTAGCATTAAATAGTTGCCAGTAATCTGCAGATATTAAGCCGTTAAACAGCCTGTGAGTCAGCTATCTCCGGTTCCGAGAGCGCTAAGTATCCGACAATTGTTTTAAATTGAACCCAGCGGTACTGTACTGTACTTATACACTGTTAAGTCATTATTTTTAATACGTTCTAAAAAAGCAAGTAGCATTCTGTAAATGTTGCAATGTTGGGTTCAGGCAATTTGAGGAGGAGGTTAGGAGCTTATTCCACCACTCCACTCCAACGCGGGTTGGTGGACCATTGGACACATATGTGGTACATTTTTCATACACAACAGGTGGGCACGAGATATATTTTGCCGTTGAGAATTAGATGAATTATAATAAATATAAATGATACCAATAAAATATCAGAAATTTTGCTTAAAAAACATTTTTGCTTAAAATCGAGGTGTTATTGATTAACCTTTAACCCTACAAGTTAATGAGCTATAAAATATATAATAATTTTGTTCCTAAAATATAAATATTATTACAATTATTTATACGTGCTTAAGGTTTAACATTTCTGTTTCTACTGATATGTGTTATTCACCATACTTTTAGACAATCATTGTTATTTTTATAGACGGAATTTTCCGTACCGGTATTATGTGCATAAATCGATTTTGTTGTTTTTTTTTTCGTGTGTTGTTTTTGTGGTTTAGAATACATGGTAGGTGGCGTTTCGATTGGGTTGTGTTTAAGTTTTTTTTTTTAAATAAATATAATTCGATTTAGTAAGGACGAGCAGCTAGTATGTGAATATAACATTTATTATCTATAAAAAAAAATATCAAGTTTTTATTAAATTTGTTTTGTGTATTATCAGATAAGTAGTTCAACGCTTCTTAAATATTTATCTCATACAATTTATGCAAAGTTATTACAAGTATATACACAAGTATACAAGTCTTTAAGAATCTTTGAAATAGTGATAAAAAATCTGCGTGTGTCATGAATTAATAATAATTCCAACGCTTCTTAGAACCCAAATTTTAAGATCGCATATGTAATTTATGACGTCAATATCGAGAGTTTTTTAAATATATCATGATTCAGCAACATCTCATTTCGGTTAAGTACATATACATACATTATGTGACGTGACTTGAATCTTATGTATGCAAAATAAACGCAAATACATCTCTTGTTTATATAAAGGTATATATTGTAACTGGCAAGCTTTATATATATTTTAAATTTATTTTAAAAAGTGGTACTACTATCTAGTGGATCTTATCCACTAAACGGATAAGATCATTCAAGTCCATGATTAGAATTCGCCAAAACTAGGGAAGGTTGGCCAAAGCTTGGGAAGGTTGGGCCACTAAAATCTTATTCGATTTTCTAAATCTCAGTCTGGAAGTTGGTGTTATATTACAAAGACAAGTTGTTAGTCCTGTTAGTCCTGCGCCTTAACTGGTTAAATCGGATTTGTCGTACTATCGGATTATGAGTGCACCTGAGTCTCCCATAAAATTTGTACACTACAATATGTACTGCATAATTAGTTGGCCTAGCTGGCTAGAGATTGGCTGAAGATTGGCTGGAACTTGGCCGTCGAGACCAAATATGGAAGATATTATTATATTTAAAAAGTGTTCACCTTAAAGTTTAGAATTCACCGGTCGACGCAAAAGTTATGAGATTGTATCAAAATTTGGTGAAATTAGTTGTAACTTCTTTATCTTATAAGTCTATTTATAATTTGTCGAAATTTATAAGTTCCTTTGGGATAGTTTAGAACGTCTAAACAAATTTAAAGTACACACGGGCAAAGTTTAGGGATCAACTCGTATATTTTAAGGAATTTTACCAAAATTTACACATATCGATTCGTTCCAATCGCGTTCATGATTTTAGACTATTAATTTTTGATACCGATAAAAATCCCAATATGTTTATTTTAAATGTTTGTAATAAGATTAGAAACTGAAACTACTATAATGTTTGTACCTATAGTAATATTAAAAAAAAAACTGCAAAACTGTCTGTATCACTTTCACAGCCACTGACTCGATTTTGATGAAATTTGTCATGAAGCAAACTTGAACCCCGAGAAAGGGCAATAGGTTACTATTTTATAACTAATATCTGATTACTAACCACTAAAATGCGAGAGGAGCCATAGGTTACAACTAGTCTAAATATAAAATCGAATAAGAATCGATGAATCGAATACTGCAATTAATAGTAAGGTCTTTGTAGTTAGAACACGTCAAAGCACGTCGGCTTCACATCCGAGTAAGCGCTACTGAATTTACGTGTTTATAATTCATAATGTGTCTGGTAATTAAGGAAATCTGGTCCTTGTTGATAGTCTACCTCACGTCTATCCAACCTGTATTTGAGCTGCTTAATGGAATATGTTCAAATCCTCCACTCAAAAGCTGAAGTTATAATGCAGCAGTGAGACATTACTGTCATACATATAGTCTTTAAACATTAATCAATATAAAGTAATAATTTCCATAAATAAAATTGCTCGGCGTCATACACAATATAACCGATCAATGCTGCCTCCACACAGATAAAAATGATGAGATTCACATAATATTTTCAGAATACATTATTGCTTTGAAGTATCGTTAAATTATTTTAATCAATCAAAGTATGCCAGCAGGGCTTATATTCCATTCTCTGTAGGCAGTGACGGATAAGGTTTACGCCCGCGAGGCATGAGCTTAGAACCGTAATAATTGATGAGGCCAAAATTGTAAATTGGTTTTAGTTATCAAAACTAATTTTAGCGCTTTCCCATCCCTTTATTAAATGTTAGAATTTTTATTTAGGTACATTTGTGTTAATAATTCTAAACGCTACGTTACGTTTGAATGTAGATGTTTATTTAATATATCTCAGACTAGCTTTGCCCGCGGCTCCGTCCGTGTGGAGTCATTATAAACCTACAAGATTACATACTAGCATAATTAAATCTTATTATTACTGATTTAAAATAAAGCCTTTGTTATGTTTGCATGAAGCCTTATATAATAATATTAGACTATTGAAATACTCTGAAAATATTAACATATATACATACATTAACTACACAAAAATATAGTTTTGATAGTATATTTATATTAACAATTTATCC